>NC_138663.1:118181794-119381794 GCF_964273445.1 Streptopelia decaocto
CACTGCCAGGGGAATACTCTTTCTTGTCATCCTCCTAGGCCATCATCCAGTATTGGGTCAAAGGAAGAAGTCTTATAGATCTACACACTCCATCCTCTACCCCTTTCCCCCTGCCTCCTTCCCAAAACTACTCTTCAGGATATTTGGTTATTGTCTGTCTTTATCCATTGAAGTGTTCTCAGTTTAAATGTAGATATTCAAGTATCCTTCAGTACCTTCAATCTGTGACCACCTTTAGCCACACTGATTTTGCTTATGTTGCCATTTGTTTCTCAACTTTCTGTTTCACTGTGGTATTTACTTCTAATCCAGTGCCTGGATCCTGAACTGAGATTTCTGTTACTCATAACTTCAGGTTCACATCAAAGTGTGTTACTCTGAAGCTGCCCCCAGCAAGCCTCCAACCTAGACTTTTGTGCCTTTCCAAGGCCTGCAGTGGCAAATGAGTGTCATGGACTCTAAAAGCCCACCCTTCCATAATATATACTGGAAGTGTATCTGCATACCTGGCTTAATTGTTCTGTCTTCAGACTGAAATGATGCATCCAGTCTGGGACTTTCATATTGTCTGCTTTGACATTAATCCCTATGTACTGGCTAACATTGGCAGCATCTGAAGCAATGGAGAAAACTGATGAATCATTAGGAATGATGTAATATACCCTGTTTAATTGCCATTTTAGAAGATTTGACTTATGGGGAGGATTTTGTTTGTTCCTGGCAAAGAAACACATGTTCTTTGACTTCTAGTGCTTTGAAATCATCCTGTTTTGTGCTTTATTTGGTGGTTTTTTTTGTGATAGCCAGGTAACACGCAATGCAGCTGCTGTTGACCCTTTATGTCATACAGGTATACTATATTTTAAACTCTCTTAATTCCCATATGTATGTTAATTATTTCCTTGGCTGCTGCTCTAGTTCTTCCATGTTATAGTATCTGTTGATCTGTATTTTTTTCATTTTTGCTTACATTTGTGCCTCTGCACATCTTGTAGAGGCATCTCCTGGGAAACATCTTCTCTTTGTTCTTGTTTTAGTCTTGAAATCAGTACTTGAATGTAGCTGTACTTTACAGATTGGCTATTTTGCTATAATTAAGCTTCATGAATATGAAGATTCATGTAGTATTCCCATGGTGTTCTACAGTTAGGCTTAGCAATAGGATTTTATCTCATCCCACTGTAACCCATCATGATGTCAGTTTTGCTAAACTGTAACACTACACTGATTCTTAAAAAATGCAGAGTATGTACTCGCTAATTTTAATTTTTATTGTTAAGCCTAGGCAGATGGACTGTGATCATTGTTTGTCTGAGAGTTGGGAGAGAAGTTTGCTGGGGGAGAGAAAGAAGGAAAAAAGGGTTGATGAAAAATTTAAAGTAATTTTGCTTGCAAATTCGTCATGACTTTGGAATTTAGAAAACCTGTAATGGTAGATAATGTAGTTTACTGAACAAAGCCACTAACTGGGAGTTTTGAGACCTGATTGTATTTTTAAGACTATTTTTGTTTTTCTATGTGTTTATGTGTCTTTGTTTTTGTTTCACCTTGTTCTCTTTTTCTGTTTCCTCTTTATTTTATTTTATTTTATTTTATTTTATTTTATTTTATTTTATTTTATTTTATTTTATTTTATTTTATTTTATTTTATTTTATTTTATTTTATTTTATTTTATTTTATTGTATTGTATTGTATTGTATTGTATTGTATTGTATTGTATTGTATTGTATTGTATTATTTTATTTTATTTTATTGTTTGTTTGTTTGTTTGTTTGTTTGTTTGTTTTCAAGAGCATAGGATTTTCAGAGCAGGTACCACCTTTCATT
Organism: Streptopelia decaocto; assembly: GCF_964273445.1. Classification (NCBI taxonomy): domain Eukaryota; kingdom Metazoa; phylum Chordata; class Aves; order Columbiformes; family Columbidae; genus Streptopelia; species Streptopelia decaocto. The sequence goes on from NC_138663.1 coordinate 118,183,623, forward strand.
ACATCTGTGTACAGCATGCAGTACCAAGCACACCAATCTCAGCTTGCTTTCACATAGCAGTGTCATGTATATGCTGGTAATAACAGAAAAATAATCAAAAGTATGTTTGTAAAAGTGATTCTGTGTTTTCTATATTGTGGAATGGTTATTAGTTCATTGACTGCAACAGAAAGATAAGTAGAAATAAATCTAAGCAAACTCGACACAGTGCTTGAGGTTAACTGAGGACCTCTGAGTTCCAACAAAAGTCTTTTTGGAATCTTGTTGATGGTAAAATACAGGATTATCACTGTTCTTTCCTCTATTCCTTTGCTTCTGTAACTGATTAGTTTGAATTTTACTCTCCTTGTAATGTATTAGTGATCATTGTAAGCTCTGACATGAAAATTGAAGCCTTTGCAATATTTGGTTATTTGAAAAATGACCCTCCTGTTAAAGTTGGCTGAAACTTGGACCTTGTATTAAGAATGGCATTTAAGCTTTTATAAAGCAAATTACTTACGTGACCAAAGGCCAGTTTTGTTTGTTTTACTAACAGTGAGATTCCATCATTCAAGTCTTGGGACTTTTCTGAATATGTTGAGCATAAATTTGTCCTCTGAACAGGAATGAACTCAGTCCCAAGAAAAAACCTACTTTTGTATCATGTTGGTATAAGAAAAAAGATGTTTTCTTTCTATCAAACTTTCAATGAAATTGCAGCAATAAAGAGGCTTTTTTTCCCCCTCAGTATTATTTCCGACTCAAAATATCACTGTAATTATTTAACAGATAATTATATATAATTCTGCATAACTTCCTGATCACTTTCATAAGTTTCAGCAGTTTATATTCCAGATATAGTTCTAGCTTTCAGCGAAGTACAATTGCAGTGTATGATAGGGAGATCTCATACTAATCAGATTTACTTATTCCCTCAAAATATAGTACAGAACATTAATTTCATGCTACTTCAAAATGTATTAGACAAGTGCCAATTCCATTTCAAATCACAGGAAAGCTGATCAGGGATTAAAAGAAAAACAAACAAAGAAACAAAACCCAACCAATCAACAAAAAAAAACCAAAATCAAAACCAAAACTACTCGAAAAACCGTCCTGAAAGATGGCAAAGATGGCAACATCATTTTCAGTTTTATGGAAACTTAGTCTTGTGAGAAAGCTGTATCTGGTGCCTTTTTTTTTTTTTTTTTTTTAAGGTTAAAAAATATGCTAGAAAAGGAGTACTGTGATAATGGACTGTAACATTAAGTAATTGACTTACTGTCATGGAATTAATTAAAAACATTTATCAGCATACAAAAACTACACAGAACTTTATTAAATAGATTACAAAAGCAACCCCCAGGCCACATGACATATCTCAAAAGTAATGTGTTCTGTGGGTCTCTTTTTGACTTAGTGTCTGACAATATTTTTATCTATCACCTAGAAGAAAATATGAAATGGTTCTTGGCAAATTGCTCAGGCAGCATGAGGGACTGCATGCTAGGCAGTGAAGATGGAAAATCTTGTCTTGACAGGATGGTACTTGACAACATAGGACATGATGTGCATGAGCATTACCCTAAAAGAAAGCAAGCACTAGCTCCCAACTAAGGTTAACAGGTATTACAGTGTTCCTCTGTCTGCGAGGGCAACCTTAAGGGTCAGGTAGGGAGGGGCACAACTCAGGTGTCAGCTTCCTCCTCCATGTCTTAGGATTGCCCAATGAATGGAAGCCTGTGAGCATTCCCCATGTTATCATACATTGAACTGACCATATTTGGAAGAAGGAATAACAATGGTAATCCAAATTATGCAGAACAACTATGTTCATCTCAACAAAGTAAGCTTCTTTGGGTGTTTTTAACCTAACTGAATGCAACATCATGCTGTTAGGAACAAAGGATGTGTGTCAAACATATGCACTGGAATGGGATCTGACTTGGAAGATACTCTGGGGTGGTGTGCATGCAGCCTGCCCTGCACTGGTGTGGTGAAGCAATTTAGCTGCCATGAGATTAAGTGAATATTAAGTAGAGTTCAGGAGATGATAATATTTTTGCTTTTAGCTTTGTTGAAACATACAGCTGAATTCTGTATTCTGAATTATGAAACGTCTGCAAGAGTTTAGAAAATGGTCTTAGTTCTGGAAAAAAAAAACCCAAAACCATAGCAAAATGAGAGACTGAAGGAGTTCACTCTTCAGCTTCTTCCTGACTAGCTAGGGAGAAATTGTTTATTTACAACTGGTGAGTATTGCCAATGGCTAGGTCCATAATGATAAAATGCAAAAGCTGGAGCTAGGTAGAATGACTGTAGGAATAAGTGCAATGTTTTTACAACGAAAACAGTTCTTTGACAATTGAGAGTTTATCTCAAGGTGGAATGACCTGTGAAAAGATGTGCTCTAGAAGAACTAGAAATGGTGAGCTTGAATCACTGGGCTAAAGCTGTAAACTGTGCTGAGACAGATTATTATTTCTGCTTTTCGGAGCAATGGGTCACTCTCTTTAAAAAAAAAAAAAAAAAAACAAACGAGAAAGAAACTTGGTATTATGCGTGCACTGTCCAGGGTACTGAACATGAGAGCTATTTTGGTCATACAATAAGAAATTGTTGTTCAAAACCTAAAAATATGTCAGTTTAATATAGGAGAAGTGCACACTGAAAAATTAAATAATAATAGGTGTATCAGCCTCCCATGGGTTAGTATATTCGTTCCTGTGAATGTTTTGTTGTTTTCAAGACATCCCCTGCCTTCCCACCTTCCTCCATAGGTTAGGATATTTGCTTCCATTTGTCTGTTCATTGGCCAAGCATGGAAAGATGCATGCATTGCGAAAAAAGCTAATTTCAAAATAATAGCCTTATTTTTGTCCTAGAGTGAAGAACTTCTCAAGGGCTGATTTTGACATATTATCCGTGTCAGCTGTAAAGAAAGCTTTGTAGAGAAGAACTCATCCAATATGTCATGCTATATTAAAAAACAGTTCCTTTCGTGATGTGCACTGGTGTTCTGTAGGGGTGGATCTGAGACTCTTCCACTCATTCTGCTCCTCTGAAGGTAAATTCTGAACTGGATTTTGGAAGTGCTGCATAGGTCTGAAAAGATCATTTTCAGACAGCAGTTTCTGCATGCAAGTTGGAATGCAGAATGAACTCTGCAGAATGTTATAGAATGCAAGTATTCTGCAGTCCTACCACTAATTTTCCTTGCCTTCTTCAGAAAATAATAATTCTGTTCTTTTCAGAAAATAATTTGTAAGAAAAAAATTCTTTTGCTGAGTTGTGGACATACATCAAGCACACTCTGTACTGCTTATATTTGCCTTTTAACTTTGCTATCTCTAGGTCACTTGGGAAGTCACAATATCTGAGAGTCCAGAGAAGATCACGCTCCGTACATGTGTCAGGCTTGATTGTAATACTGTGCTTCATTCTCGACTTTACCCTAAGGACAGGCAGGCAGAAAGGCCATATTTAATATCACAATTAGCTTTCCTCAAGCAATGATGGTGGAAGAAAGATACAGGCAATTCATGGTGGTGATATTGTAAAAATAAGCTACCCGGTTCTTTGAAAAAACTGTGTGTAGGAAACTGCAGGAATTGTTCAGGCCGCATTTTTGCACTGAAGTACATAATAATGCAATTTAGTTCAATCTTGTCAGCTTGAGGAGGTATTAAAAAAATAATGCACCTCCAGCTTGTTTGACAGCCCAGTCAATGACAGAGTAAGTGACAATAGATTTTTGCTCAATGCATACCAGGGAGTGCCTAGAAACTTTGTGAAAATAGACAGAAATGCAGTGTTGGGGACCTGAAGGGATTGATGGTGTCACTGGAGATAAGTGGGACAAAGAGAATAAAGCCTGTAAAACAATGAATCAAAAAATAATTAAAATAAAAAATAACAGTGTTTTTTGGCTGCAGATGACCAACAGCATGAGAACACAATGTAGTGGCCCAAGTTTGATCTAACTGTTTTAGACAGTTGGTAGTTGTGGATGCAGTTCAGAATAGCAGTAAAACAACTAAATAAATAGATAGGCTGACTTCATAGATGCTGAGCTTATGAACCTACAGCTTAGTGAAGACATTTTCCATATGTTGCAAGTATGCAGTTTTATTTGGGTGAGGGTTTAAAGAAAGCAGACATTGTACCTGAAAATAATAGGGAACTAAATTTAAGTGATTGTTACAAATTGCAGCACTAGAATTTTGAGATAATTATTTCAAGGGTTTTGTTGTTTAGGCTAAGCATTTAGGCCTCTGAGATAGCTTAGGTCTAGAACTTCCCAGGTTTCATGATATTTATTAAACTCAGGATGCAAATGTGCACTGAGTTTTATTACAAGACTTGATATGTGAATGTGACAGTTTGTGTCACCTTAGGTATGCAAATGATGTTATTTTCCTTCTTCCTTGGATGGAAAGGGGCAAAGTTTAGTCACATAGACCTAAATACATCAATCAAAATGGAAGAATTGGATGAGCAGGCTTGATACAGCATGGAGACAGCTTAGCTTTTCTAAAAATAAGACTTAGTCTGGGTAAGAATACCTCACAGACCAAAAGCAGATCTTATTCCTGTGGAATTTTCCAATGTATCTGAAATCCATCTGGATAGGTCTAGAGAGATTTTATAAATGTTTTACAGTACCTCTGATCAGGCAGTAAAAAGCAGTTTTCCTTTCAGCTCATTCCTAACCATACCTCTACTCTGATACATTCTCAACACATTGTCACAGAGTTTGAAATTGAATAACTCCTATGATCCGGTTACAACTCTAACAAATCTCTGAAGTGCATTAAAGAACATTTTAACTTCTCAGTGTTAGGAATGCATAATTACTGCCTAAAAGGCTGCACAGTCTCTAAACAAAATGGATCTTCATTCTTTGCTGAAAGTGATAGTTTATATACACTGTGCCAAGGCTTTTTGTCATTGCAATGCCAAGTAAATACATGATGTCACTGAAGTGATATGAGTTTTAGATTTGCTTATAGAACTATATTTAAAATTTTGTCCATGAGTTCCCTGGAGATGTTATTGTATAATAGTTTAAATATAAGTAAAAAATCTAAGCTGGAAGTTCATGTGTGCCGGTGGGAGTTCAGTAGCATTTAATTGATAGGCTTAAATGACAACTCTACCTGTTCTTCAGATGGCCACCACTGGAACCATAACTCCATCTGATGTCTTATGATGTTCTTGGTAAGATGTAATGGTAGAAAAGGTCTGATTGTCTTGAAAAACCTTGGCTAAAAGCAACTGCCTGAACAGAACAGAATTGTTTGAAGATGTAGCATCTGCCACAGGGAGGTGAAGTATATTTTAGTAGTTAGAGTTGCTTCGGGTATCCTCAGACTTTATTATAGGGAATAAATGTCTGCATCCTTCTAGAGATATCTGATATCTCCTCCTAGAGATAACTGATGTATGCTGAGTTGTTAATGCTAATTGAGCTTCATAAAGCTGGTTCTTTTACATCCAAGACACTGAACTTTGTCATTGATGCAAGAGAGAATTGTATTATGCCAAAAACCCTGAGCTGGGCAGAGATGTGTGCAATGGCTCATGGGCCACTGACATGTGGGGTAGTGGTTAGCACTTGGGTTCCCTCTGCTGCTGTTGGGGGACTGGAACTGAGGTGATTTTAAGATGGAAAAAGGTGAAAAAGGAGTCGGAGGGAGAGCCAGGGTCCTTGGCTCTGGGAGGCATGATGGGCAGGTGGGAGGGAGAGTCCTGGGACTGTTTTGGAGTGATGCAATGTTGGTCTGCAGGGGGAAGATGATGAAGTGCACGGGGTGGAGAATGTGATTTGAGACTCTTGGGAAGAAATGTCAGGGCAGTGCAGAGAGGGCTGACTCACACAAAATTTTGGAAGGTCTTATAGAGATCATGACTTTGCTGTCCCTATATATATGTGTATGGTACTAGGTCCTTTCTATTTCTCCTTTTCCTGTGCCTGGGGTAATGGTATCACAAATAACTGTCACTGATTGGAAAATAATATTAGTAGACTAGTTTAACAGATCTCATAGTTGTACTCTGGTATTTCTGAGAAGTCAACCAGATTCACTCTCACTGACAAATACTTACATAAATTAATTCATAAATCTTCAACATTCTTATTTTCTACCATCAGTTCAGTCAGTACACATTATTTACCTGATAGTCAACTTTTTCTATATTTTTTTTTTTCCCCCTCAGTTAACCTTGTCTATCTTACTCAACTCTTTCCATATGAAGTATATTCAAAAGCTGATTGATTCCGTACTAGGTAGGGAGGACATGGAAGCTCCTATTCTATGCATCATCCAGATCCTTTTTATTAAATCAGCCACATCCCTGTGTAAAACATGGAATACACTTTGTCCTCTAAAGTAAACTTTGTTTAGCTTGACTGTCTCTACATTTCTTCAGGCATGCATTCTTATTTACCTAGACTAATTAACCAGACACCAGCTTACACCCACATATGCCATATATACCAGGTAAGGCATTAACACACCAGTTTCCAAATGTTGGACAGAGAACACTGAGTCATTCAGAAATACCAAATAAATAGTCGTGGTGTGGATTTGCTGATTCAACAATACTACCTTGCTTTCATCTTTCTCTTAAGGTCTGACAAAGGTGCAATATGTTGTCCATCTGCTGTAGACCTGGTACAACTGTTGTTGCCACAATTTTTTTTTCTACCGTAACCTTGCAGAATCAATTGGAAGCAACATAACCTATGTAGAAGCATCTTCCCTCTTTTCCTCTTCACCCCCCAAATAAGCTCTTCTGTAACAGATTATCAGTGGTAAGGTACTTCTACAGATAAGTTTTTGGCAACAAGGCTGTGAAGCCAGCCAATAAAAGCTATGGTTGTGAAGATTTCTAATGCACTCCTATTTAGAGGAGGATACTATGAAATCACAGATTAAATCTTAATTTGAGCATTACTGTGCCTTCCAACCCTTGCACAGAAAGTGTGACTAAAATTTTGCTTGTACTTTCCAGGGAAAGTTATGTTCATCCACAATTATTCTGTTTTAACCTTGAAGAGCAAATGAGCCAAAAATACATATATCTTCATGAAAAATCTCCATTAAAAACCATCTGATGATAATTTATTTTTCTTTTCTGTGACAGGGCTCATAATTCAGTCTTAATAGGCAGCAAATGAATCAGCAGAAACCTTCTTCAGCTCCTCTTGGAGTAGATGCTGCACCTTTGACAAAGGATCTTATTTTATTTAATCATGCTGGAAAGGTCTCTTCTCAGGTTGCTTTTTGTACTCCAGGGCAAAAGTAACTAGTTGCTTTTCTTTATCTAAGAACACTTTGCTTATAATCCTGCCAGGAAAATAAAATGACCTTTAATACTCAGCTATATTTCGTGGCAGTGAACAGTGTGAAATGCTAATCACAGGAAAAATGTACAAAACATCATCATCAGGTTCATAACAATTCAGAAAATCTGAATTCAGTTCCCACTTTTCCACTGGCCTTCTCTGTGACCTTTAGGTTGGTAGTTAAATAAATGGCACGCAAGTGCCTAACTGCCCTACAGCTATTTTAAAAACCTTCCTGGATACCAGCCTGGATCTTTAGGTGCAAGATAGGATAATGTTTCTGAGAGTGTTGGCCACAACCATGTGGCTGATTTCTCTTTGAGATTTCTGTCTGTTCCTGTCATGCATGTGCTAGCTACTAATCAGTGGAATGAAAAATGCCTCTGTTCTACATTTCTTTCCTAGGTCTAATTATTTTTCTTTTCTGATAGCAGACAGGGAAATGAAATACTCTTGTGTGTGACAGTGGACTAGTTCATAATGATGCAAGTTTTTCAAAATACCTTAGATTTTGACAATTTTTGCAGGGAATGGCATGTTAAAAAGCTACTAGCTGGCTGAAAAGTGTAAGTACTGCATTTGTCAGAAATTTCTTCAGGAACCTGACAGAACAATGGTACAATATGTGACACAGTACAATTAGTAACATCAATAACTTTATATTAGCAGCTATACTGGTGTCTGGTTTAGAGCAGCTATTACAAGAGTCAGTTGGCAGGGCAGCATCTGTTCAGTTTATCGTTCACCTTCACAAAGTTGCCTTGCTAGAAAAATTATCTTTTTTTTTTTTTTTTTTTTAATGTTTCCTGCTCCCCATTCTTTTTGTACAACTCTCATTAGTATAACCTGTACCTGTTTCAAAATAAATCCATGCATAATTTTTGGAGGCCATAAAAGCAAACACATTCACTGCTGTGTTTGGCATTGTTTAGCACCTCTCTGCTCTTCACTGTTACCAAAGCTCTATGGGAAAAAAAAAAAAAAAGGAGAAAATGCTAAAAAGGGCAAGGGAAGCAAGCAGATAAATTCTTTATGAAAGAAAGGCCATTAGGTGGTTATACTTGGAGAACATCTGTTTTACATTTGTCAACTCTATCAGGGACTCTTCTGATATTAAAAATATTTGAGCTTAAAAGGTTACAAGGCAGCTTTCCTCTGTTAACATTCCCTCTTCAGTGGTAACACAATCTCTGCAAAATTATTTTTTCTTTTTTTCTTTTTTTTTTTTTTTTTTTTTTTTGGTTTGTTTTTCTCTTGGCTTCACTCTGTGCATTTCTAAATGTGCCTTTTCTATAGAAGCTGTAGAACAGGCTGACAAAGGTTTTCCTTTGGTTCCTCTTCATAATAAAAACTGAAGCCCATTGATAAGGCTGGGCTAAGTAATTTGCTTAGACTCAGTACAACTAGTCAGACAGCAACTGAGTGTAAATGACCCTTCCTGCTTTTTCTTCAGCTTGAGTGAAGGTCTACAGTGGTCAGTGCTCAAGGGAAGAGATGGTGGGAACAGTCCAACCCTAGTATTTCTCTGTGTAGCGTAAGAGAGAAAAATTACATAAGGAGGTACAAAGGAAAAGGAATTATATCAGTAAGGCAGGTGACTGCCTTTTCTTCCTGAGTGTGGAGGTGGAAGGGAGTTATAAATGTCCTTTGACTTCAGTGGGGACATAATTCCATACTATTTTTGTTAGTTAAACACTGCTATTGATTCACAAGGAGGTCATTTACACTTGAACCCTTGAAACTCTCTATGTTAAAAGTGCCCTTCATTCATACATAGACTTCAACTGAAATGAGTTGACTTCCTTGAGGGAAAAAAAAAAAAAAGAAAAAAAAAATCAATCTGGAGTGGCAAATAGGATTGGACTCAACTGTCTTTCCACTTCAACTTCCAGCAAACTATCTTTCTGATATTAACCATTTTTAAAAAATACAACAGATGCATTTAGATGTATTACTGGGGCTGCAGACACCTGTACAGCACAGTCTGAGCTTAAAGCTGTTGAAACTATTTACAAACTACATTAAGTGCACATTGAAATATTTAGGCTAGGGCATTTATTTGGGATGATCAACAGAATTTGAAAGTTAAGACTAGCAGTAATGAACATGTTTTGTCTAAAAAGCAAAGCTGAATTGAATAGCTCATTGTATAGCGCTAGCAATTAGGAACAGGTTCCAAGAGGAAAGATCTATCTTTGCTTTAGTCTCTCAGTATAAAGTGGGAGAAACAAATATAGAAGAATGACAGTCTCCTCAAACAGTAAGTCATACTAGAGCATAATTCAGATCTTTGAGGAGTATGTGAATTTCTTCAAAAAAGATTTCTATTATTTTATGTTGTTGGTAATTAAATATTGGTGGTTTGGGTAGGAAGGGACCTTTAAAGACCATATAGTCCAACCCCCTGTCATGGGCAGGGCCGCCTTCCAATAGATCAGATTGCTCAAAAACCCATCCAGCTTCGCCTTGAGCACTTCCAGGAATGGGGTATCCACAACTTCTCTGGGCAGCCTGTTCCCTCACCACCCTCATAGTGAACAGCTTCTTCCTTATATCTAATCCTCAGTTCAAGAAGGACAGGGAACTGCTGGAGAGGGTCCAGCGTAGGGCAACGAAGATGATTAAGGGAGTGGAGCACCTCCCTTATGAAGGAAGGCTGAGGGAGCTGGGTCTCTTTAGTTTGGAGAAGAGGAGACTGAGGGGTGACCTTATTAATGTTTATAAATATATAAAGGGTGAGTGCCATGAGGATGGAGCCAGGCTCTTCTCAGTGGCAAACAATGATAGGACAAGGGGTAATGGGATCAAGCTGGAACACAAGAGGTTCCACTTAAATTTGAGAAAAAAATTCTTCTCAGTGAGGGTGACAGAGCACTGGAACAGGCTGCCCAGGGAGGCTGTGAAGTCTCCTTCTCTGGAGACATTCAAAACCCACCTGGACATGTTCCTGTGCGACCTCACCTAGGCGTTCCTGCTCCAGCAGGGGGATTGGACTAGATGATCTTTTGAGGTCCCTTCCAATCCCAAACATACTGTGATACTGTAATCTATAAAAAATACATCCTTTTTCAGTTTAAAGCCATTACCCCTTCTCCTATAATGACATGCCCTGGTAAAAATTCCCTCTTCAGCTTTCTTGTAGGCCCACCTTAGGTGCTGGGAGGCTGCTATAAGATCTCCTTGGAGCTTTCTCTTCTCCAGGCTGAACCACCCCAGCTCTCTCAGCCTGTCTTCATAGAAGAGGTATTCCAGCCCTCTGATCATCTTTGTGGCCCTCCTCTGGACTTACTCAAAGTGATGCATGTCCCTCTTCTGTTTAGGTCCCCAGAGCTGAATGTGGTACTGCAGATGGGGCCTCACCAGAGAGGAGTAGAGGGGGAGAATCACCTCCCTCAACCTCCTGGTCATGATTCTTTTGATACAACACACTTTCTGGGCTGCATGTGCACGTTGTCAGCTCATGTTCAATTTTGCACTCACCAGTATCCCCAAGTCACGTAAAAATGACAAAGATAAGCAAACCTTACCAGCCAGAGGTATCATGGTACCCAGGAAAGTCATAAGGTAGAGTTGAGCCTGAATTTACTGGATTCTACTAAAAGTTTTTAATAATCACCTTATTTACTGAATGCATAAGTTACTGTGTGATGCTTTTCCTCTCATTCACTTCATTTTAATTTTAATAGGAAAACGAATATCCTTTAGCTTGAATACCCTTAGAACACAGTCTTCATAGATAATGGTTAGTGATTAAAGTTGACAAAGCATATTAATACAACAGATCATTAATGGCATTACCTTGGATCAATTTATGAAAGAAGTTGGCAGTGAAATTACGTTGGTCATCTATTTTTTTAATAATCAGAAAAAATATTTCACTCAAAGCTGAGTCAGAACTGGGGAAGGGAATATATTCTTTAATATTGAAGGGACAATTGGTTTTGTTTGCTCAGCAAAGAAGTTGGTGTTCTAGCAGAGTCAGCAATAACCAGTTCACTATGTCCATGTGAGTTTTGCTTAGAAGAGTAAAGGGAAATTTAACTCTGCTATGTTTCCACTAAAGTAAACCTTATCTGTCAATGGTACTTCGTTGGTGACCTCCTGTTTTCTCTATCCCTGCTTTTCTGCCTGGCAAACTGCTATTCATTTAAGTTTTCATGTTATTTCAAGCACTTTTTTGTATATTTGGAACTGAGATAAGCAGTCACATTTTGATAGTTTGGGTTAGGTTGGCTGGATTTAGGCTTTATAAAGGCTGTATCTGTATAACGTTTCAACAGAAAAGGTGAACTAAACTGTCTTAAAATGGTCTCTAAATAAGCTATCATTAAACATCTAGCAAAGGGTTCTATTTTATTGTAAGCCAAGTTTTTAACTGTATATTCTAATTCGTAATTTATCTCTGCATTAGTTTGCTTTTGCATTTCTTGTGCTTAAAATATAAGGCTCTGCTTTCCATAATAACCTAAAAGTCTCAATTTGTGTGCTGTGAGAGTCTATTTGCCAAGGAATAATTTTGGTTTCTCAAAGTTTGTTTTACTTGTAGCACATTATGTAGGGGTGCAGTTATAAACTATGTCTGTATAACTTTTGTAATGAAAGTGAAAGTGAGGGTTTTTTCACTTCTGTAAGCTGAAATACATTGTACATTGCTGAAATTCTTGTGAAGGAACCACACAGTAGCTGCTTATTTCCCAGGTGGTTTATTTATTGAACAGAATATGTCAGTTGAATTTGGGTTTATGATTTCTTTTTTTTTTTTTTTTTTTTTTTGTCCTAGCCAGTAGGATTCCATGACTGCTGCTACAAGTGTAGATGGGCTGGAAATAGAACAAAGTATTTTTAGGTACCTTTTTTCAAAACATATAAATACGTAAAATTATCTTTGTAACAACATGATGTATTTTTTGGTGAACTCCAGCACTTAGAATGCAAATTTCATTTTATGTCATACAACCCAGATGCAAGAATTGAACAGCACAAATCTCATGCTACTCAAACAAAACCCTTACTCTAGAAACACATTCAACTTTCTGTTACATGGTCCAGTGCTGTTGCTACAAAATCTTTCAGTATGACTGTCTTATTGTTGCCTTTGCCTTATATATATTAACTTTTGCATCCTGCTAGTAATATCCAAAAAAACCTCACAACAACAAACCACAACCAAACAAAAAAGACCAACAATAATCTCAACAACCAACCACCTTCCCCCCAGCCCCCCAACAAAAAAACCAAACCAACCAAACAGAGAAACCCCCAAAACCCCACAACCAACCAACCAACCAACCAACCAACCAACCACAACAACAAACCCCAGTAAACCTCTGGTCAAAAGAGATCACTTCTTGTGGGCTTCTAAAATTCAAGTTTATCTTCCAGGACATAAGTGGGATATTCTAAAATTTGCTCTGAAAACCATTCAAGAATGCTATTCAAATGCTATATAATATGTAATTAATAATGCAGACTCCTGTGGAGTCCCTGATGAAACACAATTCTGATCCTCTGAGGATCTCCCTTTGCAAAACTACTACATACTGAAGCCGAGTAGAAATTAGAGTGCTATAATCTGAAAAGTTAGATAAGAGAGGTGTTTGGGGTTTGCCAGCTAACAAGAAGTTTGTCATACTTACTTGAGGTTTATTGAAGTTTATTGAATGTTATTTGTAGCACTCAATTATTATAGTACATTTATAAAAATTGCCATTTTTATTAAATTATCCCTATGTAGAGTCAATGAACATTGTCTGAAATCTGTGCTTTAGCTTGGAGTCCTGGTGCAAAACCTTAATTAGAGGAAGAAAAAACCAAACCAAAACCAAACCAAACCAAAACAAAAACTTGAAGCGAATGTCACAGGACACTTTACTGCTCTGTGTAATGTGAATATGTTGTCAGCATACCATTGTAATGATACAGTAAAATAAAGCAAGCCCTGTTATAGATGTACGTACACTTGAGTTCGCTATATGTTAGTATAAAGGTTAAACAACTTTCAAAGCCCTAGCTTTGAAATTTTCCACACTTATATCCACATTAATCATCTGACTAGGAGAATCCTTACGAGTCAAAGAGAGTGTCAGGTGAAATTAAGCATGTGTAATTAAATATCATTAACAGCACAACTTTACAACTAGACAGAAATTCTTTTTCTTCTGGTACTATGAGGAAAATACCTTTTTCCAGATTTTGTTGGAAATGAGAAAAGTGAAGCTGCTAGTAGTTTCATTTTATTCCTTCTAGAACAAAGATAAAATGAAATACCAACTGCAGTCATAATTAATTCAATATAAAAAAGAATACAGTGCCCTGACCTTGGTGTTATACCTTGTGGTTAGCAGAAGTGTGCTCCCACGTGTTCAGGTAGTGAATAATGTTGGAATATAATATTTCTTCACCAGAAATGTGGCAAGAAATTTCCCAGTTGCTGTTTGCTGGGTATAAGCTTGATGTGATGTTGTGTCTCAGTGTCACTGGATCACATTGATTCCAACTGCAGAAACAAGGGACTGTTAGCTTCCAGTTCCTCACCTGTCTAAAACAGCTTTCCACTACAATACTGAATAAGTATAACCTTGATGCTACACCCTCTTTCTCTTTCTTCTCTTTCTCTTTCTCTTTCTCTTTCTCTTTCTCTTTCTCTTTCTCTTTCTCTTTCTCTTCTCTTTCTCTTTCTCTTTCTCTTTCTCTTTCTCTTTCTCTTTCTCTTTCTCTTTCTCTTTCTCTTTCTCTTTCTCTTTCTCTTTCTTTCTCTTTCTTTCTCTTTCCTTCTCCTTCTCCATTTTTCTTTTTTCTTTTTTTTTTTTTTTTTTTTAAGAAATTTCCATAGTGTCTGCGTACACACCACTTGCCTAAATACACAAAGGTGTCAGTGTCTTGCAGTTATGATCTTGCTCTATATCAGTTGAGGTCCTCTGTTACTGTACAGGCTTTGCTCTTCCAGTCATTTTTTTATACTTTCCATTTCTTCTTCTTTACTATTTTGTTGCTTTGTCTTGCCACAGCAAGCTACACCTCTGGCTTGTTGCTGTAATGACACTACAAATCTTGCAATGTTGCCTTTTTTTTCCTTACCATGTCCGTCTCCAGGGCTTTTAGAGTCTCTGTTTGGTCTCTCAGATGGCAGCATAGAAGTTAAGTATCCAGTGCTCATTACTCCAGAGAAAGATTTGAATTTATATTTAATGGGTAATCAGAAAAGTCTTAAAAATCATTTACATTCAAATCTAATCTTAATTTTTTGGGGGAAACCTGTCTCATGATGACTGTAAGTTTCAGGCCATTCATATGTTACTTCATGTGGTGCCGTGTTGTCCTGCTTTCAGCTGCGATGGAGCTAATTTTCTTCCTACTAGATGGTAGAATGTTGTGTTTTGGATTTAGAATGAGAATAATGTTGACAATACACTGGTGTTTTAGTTGTTGCTCAGTATTCAAGAACTTTTCAGCTTCTCGCACCGTGCCAAGTGCACAAGAAGCTGTGAGGGGGAACAGTGGGACAGCTGACCCAAACTGGCCAAAGGCATATTTGATACCCTATGATGGCATTCTCAGTATAAATTTTGCAGGAAGAAGGAAGTGGGGGACATTCAGAATGATGGCATTTGTCTTCCCAAGTAACTGTCATGTGTGATGCAGCCCAGCTTTCCTGGAAATGGCTGAACACCTCCCTGCTGATGAGAAGTAGTGAATGAATTGTTGTTTTGGTTTGCTTCCCTGTGCAGCTTTTGCTTTACTTGTTAAGCTGTCTTTATCCTCAGCCCACAAGTTTTCTTACTTTATTCTTCTGATTCTCTGCCCCACCCCAGCTGTGGGAAGTGAGTGAGAGACTGTGTGGTTCTTAGTTGCTAGTTGGGGTTAAGCTGTGACACACGTACTGCAGAGTTTATTCGTGTTCAGTTTACTCCTCTGGCATGATAGAGAACCCACTTACTTTCTAGTTGCTGAGAAAACCACTGGCTATGAATTGTGAGAGGGAGAAGCAGATACAGTGCCTAACAGCTTTGTATCATACAAAGGGCTGGCAGTAAGAAAACCTTCCCAGCTATGAGGTTGTCCATGCCACCTGACTAATAGTGGATTTAATAGTCATGGCAAATTTTTTTGCTTTAAAGATGCTGCCATAAAGAGAGGAAATCATTCTGAAACATTACACCTCTAAAGGAAATGGGAGATAATCCACTGCTGCTTCATGTAAAGTTAGCAGCTATATTTTACAACGAGACTAGTTCAGATTTTGTTAGGACTTCATTAGCATTGTAATTCTTTCAACTGGTGTAGGATTATCTGTGTCAGTACCGGTGAATTTAAACCAATTTATCAGTGATGCACCTCATCTGCAACATTTAAATGCCATGCTAATTTCTAGGAAATTCATCATCCTGTTTTTCAGGTTTGTTGCTTTGACCCTTTATTTGAAAAACAAAACAAAATAAAACACAACAGAGAAGGAGGGATGGTTAGAGGCTTGATGAAGAAAATTGTGCTGGAAATAGCTGAAGGGAAACAGAAGATATCTTCACATAAGTGGCTGTTTGGACCTTGGCCTTTGGACCCATTAAATCACTGCATATATTCTTTGGGCAAAGCAGACTTGATCTACCTCATACACCCTAGCACCTTGTTAGAAGATATGTTAAATGTAGAATGTCAGAAGGATATATTGATACAAACATTTGTATCGCTTTTTTCCCTATCCACTGCTCTGTAAAAAAACATCATTATTAGCAATATCCAGGAGACTGGTGCAGGGCAGGCAAGGGTTGTGAAAGCATCGCACTCATGCTGGGACTGAAAAAGCAAGCAAGCTGTGACCTGAATATTTCAGTGTATTTTCCCATATGTGTTTCAGTTGCGGTCTTAGAAAATTTTCTCATGGCCAGAATTAAAATAGGAAGCTGTCACCAGGGATGACAATACTTAGATATCTCCACAAGTGCCTGGCTTCCACTCTGGATACTTTGCTTTGCAGCTCAATCCATCCACAGATGACACCCAGCTATTCCCTTCCCCCACATTATCCCCAAAGATTGAGAGTAAGGCAAGATTTGTGCAACATAAAGACTCAGTAATCCAGAATTAGATGGGAGGGGACATACTTTTCCATACTTGTTTACTTGGGATAACCACTGATGGTTCTATGCAGGTCCTACCCTGCAGGCTGTGATCCAGCTCAGAAGCTGCTTTTGACTAAAGTCTGGTAACTGAAATAAATATAGACCCATTTGTGCAATATAGACCCATTTGTGCAACAGTTTAGCAATATGGAACAGTGCCCACTAGGGAAGCTGTCCATGAGCTGAACAGTGTTTGAGCCAACCATTCTGGAGAAGGCGGCCGTCTTACCCGTCTTTCTCACCAAGCTCTGTAAGGTACAACCTGATTTCAATTAAGGTTTAAAAAGAGGGTATGTTCATCTTGGAGAAACTGGAGGGAAGAAATGGTTGTATTGCTTTAAAGATGTAAAAAATGAAAAGGCTCTTGATTTCTTTCATATTTTTCCTAGCCTATAATTATTCCTAATCAAACTACAACAAACAGTAAACACTAAAAATGAAATAAACGCAGTGACAGTTTGCCAATAACGAGCAGAAAATGTTCCATCTGTCTAGCAGTGAGTAAAATGTGTGTAATTACTGCTCATTTTTCTTTTAATTGCTGAGTTATTAGTTTAAAGCTTACGCACAACTGGTGAACAGTGCCGACTACCCATTCTCTAATTACAGCCCCTGCCTTGCTGTGCTTGAAATCAAGAAAAGCAAAAAGCAGAAAATTTGCATTTTAAAAGAGTTGTCTGAATTAACCCCTTCGGCAAGAGTATCTTTTCAGTTTTGGCCTCACAGGTCAGACCCTTGGCTGATAGAAATCAGGGTCTAGTTATATTGGCTGAAAATCTGTTTGTCAGTGGAATTATTACCTCTTTTTTTGTTTTCTTTTTGTTTTCTTTTTTTCTTTTTCCTTGTTTCAAGCCTACGTTTTAATTTCTAGCTTAAAGAACATTAAAGAATGCTCTGAAGTGGATGATAGGTCAAGGGAAATAATTCCAATGAAGAAGCAAAGGTTATGGTAGCCATGAGTTAGTCATACTTGCTTCACTTTGTGCTTCTTTTTCTTTATCTGATTATCTCAAAGTGGGTGAGTAGAGGGTATGTCTATGCTTCAGTCTGCTGTTTAACACCAAGATAGCTAAGCCAGCTTTATCTGCCCTCTCCTGTCCAACTCTATTAGAGTCTGACTGTGTGTGAGGTGACAGAGATGTGGCCATACATTCAAGTGCCATCTCTGCATCTGTCAGGTGTCAGAGGGACATTGAAGTCCATCCTGCCACAGGGACTTCGAAGTCCATGAGGGCTGACTTACCTTGTTTGTGGGTGGTTAAATGTGAGAGATGAAAGACAGAGAAGAGACCCAGTTGGTATATTTTCAAAAGCCTGGAAATATTGTTATTGCATCTGATTTTGTTTCTTAAAAATAATGGTAGAAAATATGGAATGAGAATAGCAAGAAAACTGAGGGAGATTCAGAAAGCCTAATGACAGAGCTACCAACCTAGTAGTTTCTGGGATCACACCTCAAAGTGATCTGAGCAGGATAGGAGAGCAAGGGAGACTTACTAGCCAGTAGACCGAAATACACAGTGTGGGATCCACACTTTTACTGGAGAATATTTAAGGGTTCACAAATGGGAAAATGTTAAAAACTGCTGTGCTAGGCTCTTGTAGCAAACCTTTAGCCACCTAGTCTTTTTTTTTTTTTTTTGAGTATTGAGAAGCAAGATGAAGCCACAGGTGTAAATTATGAAATCAGATATTAGAAAAATCTGATGCAGAAATTTAAAAGTAACATTCTTTCCTCCGCGTGAGCTCTGCACCGATATGGCTTAGATAGGGAAATCTTTTACTTCAGAAGCTCAATACTTGATCCTACTAGCAGTGTCTCTGAGTGAATGTGGACTAGTTAGGTTGTCCCTAGCCCTCTTGGATGCTAGTGATATCCTGGTTGTGGCAGCATGGACTTCAACACAGGTGGCAAAATTCCTTCTGGGAGATGACTGTGTGTAAGCTTCACATTGTCTTGACCTGGTTGCTATCAGCACACGAAGCATTCAGTTTGAAGCTTTCTGTTTGAATTTGCCATAAAACAAAAACTTGTCTTTCTCTAGCTAGTGTTACTGTTGGTGCACAAGGTGTGAACTAAACTCTGTGGGAAAGTCAAACAGTATTAAATATGGCAAAAATCCAACGAGCTGCTGTTCCTCAATAAAGAATTCCTTCCAGAGTTTTAAGTCCCGATCTTTCAAAACAAGCCATGTGTTTCCAAAGAGGGAGTGAAGGAGTGATGTACCCACCCACATTTACAGTCATTGAGGACTTTTGACAATGAAGTGAAATACCTAGGCAAAACTACACATCATAAAAGTTGGAGCTTATGCACTATATTTAAGAGATTGTCCTAGCTGTGGTAATAGTATTTTTAAAACAATGATGAAAGATGCGAAGTATTAATTGTTTGGGATAAACAATTAAACAAAAAGTCAGCTGGATTGTTTGTTGGTTTGTTTCTTTTTTGTTTCTTTTTGTTTGCTTGTTTGTTTGTTTCTTAAAAATAATGGTAGAAAATATCGCATGAGAATAGCAAGAAAACTGAGGGAGATTCAGAAAGCCTCATGACAGAGCTTCTGCTTCTAGAATACCATTTTCACATTTGCTTGCCCAGGAATAAGTTTGAGTAGAAAGAATCATTCTCTTGGATACTGGCAGATATGGATGCACAGCAGCCTTGTCTTGATGAACATCCGTAACTCTCACAAATGTCAGTAATAAATGCTTACCTAAGGAGGAGGAAATAAAAGATTATGTACATACATCAAGTTTTAAGAAAAAAAATATCCAGAAACCCCCCCAATAAGCCTTGTCAATTATGCACTGTTTTAGCAGAGAGCAGAGTGGTTTTGGTGATGCTTTAACCTAGCTATGAGAATGGAGGTGCAGGTAGCAAGAGGTTAGGATTTGAGGAAAAAGATGGAAGAAAAAAAAAATTATTTGGATATTTTTGCTCTGTGGCTAGAGAACTGAAGCTTTCCTACTTCTTTTCAGTTCTGAATAAATGTATTTGCTTCATGGGCTCACATGCATATTATGCATAATCCTTTAGATATGGTTGCCATCTGTGTGGTAGAGATAGGGGCTGCTGGACTTTGCTACATTAAAAATGGTGGAGATATTTCACCAAGAAAAGAGGAGAAATGAAATAATTATTTGCATAATCTTTCTAGAGTCACCTAGATTTCTTGAAAGCAGCTAAACATGTTTGGAATAATCTATTAGGGAAATATTAAGGGAAAAAATACCCCCTTTTCCTTCTGACCGTATGCATTTCGATTTTTCTCTTTCGGTCTAACAGATTTAAACTGCTTTAGGCTCATTTTAAGAATATTTTATTTTCTAAGAATAGCTCATATTTTAAATACTGTAGGTTCATTCTCCTGCTGCAGAACAACAGGGAAAGATTAAGTTTTGCTGCAAACTGAGCTCACAGTAACTTATTTTACGACAGGTATAGTACTTCCAAATATTGTTTCTTTTCCACTCTGTATATATGACCTTTTGTTCTTTGCTGAACTGTTTGTGATGATTTACCTAGAAAAGAATACCAATGCCTCTGCCAAATCTCAGGAAGAAAGACAGGACTGTGTAAACATTATGCAGATACATAATCTCCGCTATATTTAGCTGGTCTGCTTTCATAGAATAAGGATTGTTTGTGTAAAGGTCTTAATTTTTGTTGTCTATCTTAAACATCTTTCTGTTCCCTATTGTTTTATCTTTTATGTCCACCCCCTGCTTCCTCCCAGCAACTGAGATGAAAATTAAGTCACAGAGAAGAGCTAGATATTTTTCTCTGAGATATTTAGGTCCCTGTGTAGTTTTGGGTCAGAGCTACAGAGAACAACTGTTCTTTCAAAAGAGAAAAAAACCTCCACAACACATTTTCTAATATTTAATATTTATTTTTGTGTTTGCTGTGTAAATATTCAATATTTACAGTATAAATGTCCAGTACAACACAGGAAATATCTAATACAAAATGGAAATGTATGTAGCTGACAGATTTTTTTTTTTTTTTAATTAAAAAGAGTGCAAACACTTTTCTGATGCATTTGTAAGTCTGCATTAAAGACAAATATTTTGCATGACATTATACAGGACACCTTCACATTAAACTGTGATGCTCTTGAACATTATGTTGTGGCATTGTATATTCCTGTGAAAATAAGAATGAAAAGGGCTGGTACATGCTTTTAAATCATCTCTGTATGTTCCAAATCAAGCAACTCTTTAATAGCTGACAAATTTATTGCTTTAAAAAGACTTCAAGTGGCTAAAGCTGATTTGGTTGTTTGTAAAGTATAATTTGCCATCAGAATAGACCTACTTTCAAATCATTCTACTTTCACAAATCAGATTTTTTTTTCTTATCTCATGGCTTTGCAGCCATGAACATCTAAATGGAAAGCTGGAGCTGAACCCACAGACGTGGCATAAATGGCATAACGGCATTTGTGCACAAAGGAGCAGGTCACACATTGCAAAGACAGTATTTGGAAGCAAGAAACAACAGTCTTATTTGTCTTCATTGGAGCAGGCATTTCTTGTTTTCAGGAGCTACATCATAGGTTCTAGAGATTTCTTGCACCCACCTGATTTGCCAGGTTTAACCTGTTCATAGACTCTAGTTTTGTTTGCTCAAGAAAGCAGCATTTATCTTAACATCAAGCATGTTTCTGCCAGTTCGCTTGTCTGGTGATTAAGACCCTTTGAAATGTGTTCATTTTTGTTCTAACTCAAAGTGATTCTTGATCACTTCCAATGAAAACAAAATGAATCTGATTTGAACTTGTATGCAAGCTCACACTCTTTGCACTGGTTTATATAAATCAGTATGAAATATAAAAATAATAATTATAGTAGATGTGTATGATGATATCATCCACTAAGAAGTAAACCTTGAAAACAACTATACCAGTGCTTTCAGCACTACTGAAGACTGAGGAAGAGTGAGGAATTTAAAGGCAATGAATATTTCTTTGCCAATGTAAAAAGAAAAAAAAAGAAAAAGTTAATTTCTGGCTTGTGAGATGGGCTTACAAACCATACAGTATTGAAAAAAACTAATAAAAGCTATAAAATGTAGCTTTGTGTGCTCATAAAATTTTAAGAAAAATAAATCTATGGGATAGTTAACATTCTTTATAATACAAAGATAACTATCGCTTTTATTGTAACTGTAACGTATGTTAAGATGTTTGTTTAATTCCCCAGTTGTCAGACATGAAGCTGAAAGTTTTTAATAGCCTCTGGGTATCAAATATATAGCCTTAGGCTGCTGTTTGTAATTGAATGTGAGTAATTTATTATGAAGAGAGAAAAAACAAGAATTGCCCAGTAGCTATGAAAGCACATTTACATTATAATTATTAGGCACATAACAGCTCAAAAATAGATAAAAGGAATTTTAGAGTAGCATTGGCAGCAGCAATAGTATCATCTGCAAAGATAAAGCAGAAAAATACAGCTCGTGAGAAATTACTCGTGAGAGGAGCAGTGGTTATAGTCAAAAGGTCATCCTCATCTCAGCTGCTGACTTAGTCGCAATATAAACCACTCTCAGGAAGTTGTATGTAACTTAGAAACATCATCTCTGAGCCGTCTGAGGCTGTGTGGTGATAGTTATGCATCAGAAAGAGTGGGGTTTTCAGAACATACCACTTTGGCATCAGTGCATCTGCAGGTGATTTTTATTTTTCCTTTTCTTTTGAATGTTTCTGCTTTCAGTAAACTCAATTTCAAAAAGTACCTAACAGTGGAAAGTATGTAATGGTCCTCCCCTGAAGATTAAAGACTATGGACCAGATTTCCCAGGAGAGCTGGGCACTGAAGAGCACCCACCTGGACCCCAAATAGCAGATGACATTTTTTCCAAAGGGTTGACATTCATTGCTCTCAGTAGGAGAACAGCTGAAAACCTTGTCCATGTTACATAGTGACTGAATCTCTGTTGTGACTGATTATTCCCAGAGAGTTATGCTGGAATTTCCATGTATCTATTCCACATTTTAATGTCTCAGTGAATAAAATAATATCACACGACTAACCATTTAGATAGTTAAGATGTCAAGTGTTTTCTTTCTGAATGTGATGCAGATTTACCTCTTTGTTTATCTGTGACATCTTAACCACAGACACGTATGGCAGCCTGAGAGTTTCTGGGGCTGTTCCCTGTGGCAACTTCTCTCTTCCACCTTACACATCTCTCCCACATATCTTAAAGTTCTGGGCATAGCCACCAGCATGTGTCCTCAGAAGAACTCCGAATGCTTGCTCAGGATCCTCATGCATGGTGCTTTGTTACTGGAGTTATTTGCTGTCTTTCAAAAGTCCTATGGTACAGTTCATCAGCTGATGTAAGCTGATGTTTTTGTTCTCCCCCACTGCTTCCCACCCTGGTCACTACAGCAATTCACTAGTGCCAGTCATTGCTACAGGTCCTTCTGGAGCTAATGTCTATGCCCTAGATGCAGACAAAATTCAAGGACAGGAATATGGATCTGCTTTGTAACTGTGAAGTAGGATTCAGGAGTGGGGATATTTTGCCAGTGCTTTTAAAATAACGTGTCTGGGTTTTTTTCCTTTTCCTTAGAATGAGAAAAGTGCTGTGTGTGGGACGTAATAGTGTTCACAGATGTGTCCCTGTCCAATTGTAAGACAGTTATCCTACCTCTGGTGCACTCGGCAGGAAGACTATCACATCCCTTTCCAGATCAGAGTGCTCTTGTGGAGGCTCTGCTGACTGTCTTGCCAAAATGACTTCTGTGTAAAAACTCTGTTGTTTTTTTTTTCTGTTGCTGTGTGTACTGCAATCTGCATGTAGCTGCTCCTGTCAGGATCCTTCAGAGGCAGGTTTGTAAGCTCTCAGGGTTCTGTGTGATTTCACAATTTCTCAGAGGTGTGGTACGCGATGATACTTGGCTACAACAGAAGTAGAGACTAATCCCTACCAAGGGGGGTTAAGAAGGAAGGATCAAACTTATCCTTAGTGACTAACACTAGAAATATATCTCTTAATTTAGTTTTATTTTTGTACTTGACTGTGGACAGACTGGAAGAGCTAGAGTGTGTCCACTTTATTCCTTCAGTAAATCTGTCCTTATGCAAAGACGACCTAGGGGGAAGCATATCCAACAAGGCTGTGAAATCTGCAAGTGCACATCTGTGGATGGCAAGGGGACAATAATGTACAAAATTACTAGAATAAAGTAGGAGGCTGTGGCAGAAGGATGATGCATGCAATTCAATTCAGAATAAGCAAGAGCAATGAAACTACAAAGGAGAAACCAGAAGCAAATAAGATTTTTTAGAGATGCTTATCACAGAACTCTAATCAAGATAATGGAAGTACTAAGCAAACTCTTAAAATCACTCTCACAGATATTACACACTGCTAAATGTGATTTGGAAATGGCTCTCAGGTATACAGCGGGACCCGTATCCTCTGTCTACACAGAATACTCACAGGCTTTAAATAGGAAAGAAAGAAAAAGTGCTGCTATTCAAGAGATAGAATTAGATTAAGGGAAGCAGCCCTAGCCACTGCAGACCACTAGGTATAATACATGCTTAAATACCTTTCTGCACTGAAGCCTTCATTCTTTAATTCAGCTTCTTTTTTTTTTTTCTTTTTTTTTTTTTTTTAAATGAATGATAAATAATACCTTCAACTATTGTTCACCTTTAATAAGAAATTCTGACTAGTAAATCTTGCACTTTTGTCAAGTATTAAAATGTATTTTTTTCAGTTTATGGTCGTTTAATGTTGCTCATGATGAAAATGAATAGCATAGAAATGTTTTTCTTTGAGTTTCTTCTTTTCCCCAAATTTCCAAGACGTGTCTGTCTTTACTGTATCATGTTAAACAATTGTTCTCTGTTTCTGCTAATCGAGACATGAACATATTTTGAATGAGACTTAGAAGCAAGTCAGCTTCATACTGACTGGATACTTCAAGTCACAAAGTAGTGGAAAAGCTATAATACATACCACGATGCAATTAATTTTTTGAAAAACAAACACACCATACACATTTCTATACAAGACAAAGATGTAGAGGAAAATAAACATTGCTGCCTTCAATAACTTCTGTAGTGGTAATATTGATCTGCAAATTTAGAGGGTTGGTTAGCAAAGATTTTGACTGTTGAGAAGAACCTTTGAAGCGTGATTTTAGTGTATGCTGCATTTAACTGAAACTCTTCCCTTCATTTGTGACATCTTAATGTCATAGGTGAATTTGAGTTGCCTGCTAGTGTGCTACAGCCTCATTCATTCCTTTTACAATGGAAAGAGCATCAAGAAGAAGGTGGCCAGACACCCATGTTTACTTTAAGGTACTAGGTTGTTTTCGGCTCTCTGGTAGAGGACATGAAATTTCCTGTTTCCTGTGGATGCTCACTGACCCTATCCAGCCGGTCTGACGAGTGCTTATTCTGGATACTCGCTAAGTACTGATTGCTGCTGGCCTAGCTCACAGAAAAATATGTCTCTCTTGAAGAGAACAGACATGTTTTGAACCAGGCTTGTGATGACCGCTGGCAGTACGGAGAGATTCAGTGCTGCCTGTGGGGCAAAGCCTCCTGCTTTGATTTTTTATCACTGATTTCAGAGGGCTGCTGCACTGCAAAGCCTCCTACCTCCAGCACAGTGCTGGTGCTGCGCTTGGAGCATGGAGGCCATCACTTGCACAAACTAAACCCCAGCAGTGGGATAACCTTAAACTACTTTGAGGATCTGAAACCTTTTCAACACATGGTGTTGCTATTGTGCCCACTGTCAAACTCATCAGTCCCAGGTTCCCCTGTCTTGATGCTGAGGTGATCATTTGCAGAGTGCGGCATTTTAAAAATAGAATAAATTTGTATCTTCAAGCTTTAGTGCCACTTGGAAACTAGAGAAATTTCAGTAGAAGAGTGTCTTGGAGTCCATCCTTTCTGTTGTCAAAATTTTCTGGCTCTGTGCTGCAGTTGCAGGCACAGTTTTCCCCTCTGCAGTCTGAAACTATACACACCATTCAGAAGTTGCACTGTTCCCTTTGGTCATTTATTTATGACAGTGGAAAGAGACCCGTAAATGATACAGGGGACTTTTATAGTGCTTCAGTGTCACCAAATCAACTATTGGACTATTGGATTTTGGTTGTTTGCCTAATGGCGGGAAAACCAACCATGACCTTTTCATTCATGTATGTCATGGAAGAGGCTGGAGCCACCAGTGGAGGATCTGCTCTATTGGCTGGTGTCTAAAGAATATTTTCTGTGATTATTAGAATAAGACTTTCATTGCTGCCTTGGACAAAGATATAAGGATTTATGTCAGCAGTATGTTACACATAGAATTTGTTTAGAGACATAATAAGGGAGGTAAAGTGTACCTGTATTACATGGGGAGAAAGCTCTTTTGTCAGCAGGCTTCTTGAACTTGTGTTTGAATTAAGTTGTAGGTCTGTGAGCATCTACTTACTATATACTGTATTGTTCTGATTGGGACCTGCTATGTAAGTAGCTGCAGCTTTTTAGAAATAATGATGTAATGTCTTGATTGCTATGGGAAGTTTGTCATTGCTGAGTTAAATGTGTGCAGAAGCAGCTTTACAATAGTAACTTCTATACCACTGCTTTAAGAGTGCTTGAGACTATTTTGGGGAAAATGAATATGCCTAATTACAGAAAAAAAAAAACCCAAACACCTGGTTGCCCAAACCAAAGCTTTAACGTCCATCAAATTCTCTAGGTAGAATAAACCACTTCAGATGTAAGGAGATTTTTTTTCACGTGAATAGCTATGAAAATAATTTTCCTGGACTAATCATTATAGGTCAGGATCAAAATGTGAGAGACACTTCAGAGTATAAAAAATAGATTAAATTATTAAAAAAGGAGTAATTTGTGTAAAAGCAGCTTGGGACAGAGGAAGTTGACTAATGTAATGCCACAGACTTGCCATTATAGGATGATTGCTGTTAATTTTTTGATTACCCAGTAATAGAACAGCAGTACAGTGATTAACTGGCTCATAGAAAAATAGGAAGCAGTTAATCTGAAACAGTGCTGTCATAAAATCCAGAAAAAATCTGAGCTGTATTGCTGCAGATAAGTAGCTGCTATATATGTTATGTGGGGCATCTGAACTAGGGAGTAACTTCCAGCAAAATAAATGTAAGCTCAGTGGGGTCCCAGAGCAAAAGAATCAAATAAATAGTGCCAGGCCATTATGGTGTACCACTGTGTCAGAGGTTTTAAAGCAGTTGCACAATAAGCATCTTTGTACAGTGCCTACCGGTTTAATCAGTCTTTTATTGCAGAACAGAAAAGATTGTATACACCGAGCTAATCCTTTTGAAAGTCTGTCTGTTGAGTTTTTTTGTATACTGATCAGAAGCAGTGTGACAAAATCAGTAATTCGTCCCTGACCATAGCTTGATTAGCAAGCTGGAGAGAGGAAAGAGAAGATGAGCACTTTGTTTTATTTTTGCTTTCTTTTAATTTTAGGAAAGAATTTACTTTTTATTAAGTAAATGTTTTGAAGTAGATTTTTTTACTATTTATTCCACCATTGAGTGCTGTTGCTTGTATTTGAATTAAATGGTAATACATACATCATTGGAGCACAGTTGAGAAAACAATAGATCTCTCTGTATGCCAAAGGTGAACCATTCTGTTGACAACAAAACATTCTTGGTGGCTGTCTTTCCAGCCTAGCTGGTGGTGAGAATCACCTGAAACTATAACCTTGCCTGATTTGTGCACCTTGTGCTGTTGTTATTCTGTCATAGGCAGAGGATGTTCCCGCCTCCCTCCTCCCCATTGTCATCCTTCCTGGAAGAGTGCTGATAAATGTTCCTCCTCTTGCTACACATAATGGGACAGTAAATCACTCTGCCGAAAATTTCTCCTGAACAATGGAGCCACTGTTGAAAACATCTCCAGTGTTCTAAGCCAAAACAAACTGAGTTGTGGGGATACATTGGAAATACTGGCTGATGGGGGCATGGTCACTATGAAATTATAGAGCATAGTTCTCATTGTCCAAATTTCCCCCAGCTCAGTGCCATGATCCTGCAGTATCTCAAGCAATACCTCAGGCCCCCAACTGATGTCAGAAGCCAGTAAAGACGCAGTTGACATTTCAGATTACTTACTTACCTTACCCCCTTACAGGTGTCTTGCTTTGACAGCTTCAAGACTGAGGGGAATGCACTTTTAAATGAGCCTCACATGGTATATAATTCAGTCACAATTAGGACTTCAGCTTTAGATGTTGTCAGCTTCAGAATTCTGCTAAATTGGTTGCTTAGGGAAATGTTGAATATTCAAAAAATGGTCTGTTTGTACACCCAAAGTTAGCACTTGCTGACACCTGCGTATCTATTTATCAAGCACTTTCACCTATCTGCACAGGAGATTGAGTTTACTTGCACAAAACTCATTTAGAAATAGTGTAGACTGTATATTTACCTTCAGTAATTCATATGTTTGGAGGTTAATATTGGAAAAGGGGATGAGCAGGTGGGTTGGTGGGAGCAACATCAATCATGCGCAAATGAGAACGTCTTGGAACAACCTGGAAGCATTTTGAGGTTCGTGTTTTGGTGGTTTTTACTTTTTATGGACCTATATGAAAGCAAGATTAAATAGTTTTCATTCCAAGAACATTATTTTTACAGTTTTGCTTCTATCTATCACCCTCCTGCATTCTAAAATTTCCTTGGAAGATATTATTCATTTGTTGCAGATGAAATCTCTATTAAATTTTTCTTTGGTTAAATAGATTTCCAGAAAGTTGAAACATCCATTTTATTTCAAAATAATGCAAAGAATTATGAAATATATACAGTACATAAACATTAACCTTTATTAACCACTTCAACTTGTAAATAAATGGAGAAGAAAATGTTATCTTCTGGCAAACTCTTTACACTATCTGTACTTTGAATCTTTTCTTGCTTATTTTTCTCTAAGTTTCTAAGCATCTGTTAAGAAAATAGACTCTGGTATTCATTATTTATTCTGATTAACTGTGAGTTCTGTCTAGAAACACCTTCAGGGTTTATTTTCTCATTGTAGCAAGGTAAAATAGAAATCTGTTATAGTAAAGACCAAATTTCATATGTTAAGGCAAAACGGCATTTTGAAATACCAGTTCTCAACACCACACTTACTTTTTGCCTTTTTTAATGAAAAAATCACTAAAAATAGGAAGGGATTTTATGAAGATAGAAATGCCTTTGTATTTCTCAACTGTAGTCTTGTAACAGAATATGTGAGAGGTGATCTTTCTCTTCACATTCAAATTCTGTATTCATTTTACTGTTGGTCTCATACTCTGCCAACACTGCAAAATAAAGAGGTGATCTCAATATGTATTTCCTCACATATGTTGGTTTAGTTTAGTTACCCCAAGTGTAGCTAGCAGTAGAGCAAGATTTTCCTCAACTTGCAATATCTGCGAAACATAGGTAGTGTGGTGCAATCTCCTGGAGGTAGTTTCACCTACTGTCAGTGCTCCTACCCCTCAAAAAGAAAGAAAATAATTAATACGCACAGCACTGTTACTAAACAAATAATGCTAGGCCAGGAGCAGTGACCTGATGGATTACCAGGAGTTCACTGATAGTTTAGTATTGCCAAATGAGCATTGCTAGAGAGGACAAGTCACTTTCCCTTTCTGACCTAAGAGCCACCTGGGAGCTTGGCTTCCTTGGTGGAACTGCTGACCCACAGTCCCTGAGCTCCCAAGGGTCCAGGTTCATTCTAGAATGTCACTGTCAAGGAGTAAACAACAAGAAAACCCGCACAACCAGGTTGTATTTGTGTGCATCTAGTACTCTGCTTTGAGGAGGGCAGGTGTTAGTGCTGCCTCTGTTGCCCAGGACCTCCATGTAGTAGAAAGATGAAAATGTACTTGGGAATGCCCCTGCAAATGCAGAAAGAAAATTTGGCAATGGTTTGCCCCTTCTCTCCTCTATTCCCTCTGACTGATTTTGATCACACATCAATTGTGATGTTGCACCGCTAAGTATCAGATATAATGATTTTGCTTCCTAGCTACCAGTGCCAACTCCATGTGAGGCAATAATATAGAAATCACATGGAAGATGCATGCAAGCCACGTGTGAATAAATACTTTTAACATGCAGTTTAAGACAAATTATTAAGGTAACAAATAGGGAAAAAAAAAAAAAAAAAAGAGTAGAGAAAGAAAGTGCAGAATAACACAGAAAACTTGGTGACCTGGCAAATTTGTATTGGCTGGACACAAGGGTTTTTATAGAAAGAGTTAATCATCGATTTTGTCTTGAGCCAGATTGAGAACCCTGATTTTAGAGCTGGAGGAGAAGGTGCATTTTCTACTGTGCTGATAATATGTTATCTCTTGAGCTGTGTGTAAACTGACCTTTTTTTGTATGGTCATATAGCAGCTGGGGTGCCATCTGCAAAAAGTAAGGTGGCAGGTGATCAGTGAGGGAAGAGCAAATACTCTTGGCAGCAGCAGCAAGGACCTTTCAGTTGTGTTTACTTTACTTTCCCCAGTGTTTGTCAACAGCAGATGTGCTCAGGAAGTTTTAGTCTTGGAAACCTGATTGAGAGGGAAGACGTGAGACTCATTGTGTGAGTATTGATATATAGCATCGAATAAAAAAGATGTCCACCTTGCAAAAAAGGACATAATAGGAGAAAATCCAAGCTGAGAACATAGTGTTCTTTATTAATGATCTATTTCTTTCATACTACTCTTATATTTTTATTTAGAAGTAAGTAGACATTTATCACTGGCTTCTCTTGCCCTTCAGATCATACAGCTTAATCTGATTATTTAGAATTTCTTTACTATCACATGAGTTATTGCTGTACATTGAATATTGTAACACATTTATATATTTTATATATATTTATATATTTTATATACACATTTATATATTTTAGGCTACTAAAAGCACAGAAAGAACCATTGCAGCCTAAACAATGTATATTAAAATAGACTTCTTATGGTTCCAATCCCTGCAAAAATTGTATTAGCCAATATTTTCACCTCAGAGATTCTTTCAGGGAAACTCAACATTTTCCAATTTCCTTCTAATTATCATATAAATTAGCTATGCTTTTGGGAAAGATGGAGTTGGAGGGTCAAATTGGAAAGGTTTTGGTTATTTCACTCAGTTGTTAACATTTTAACATTAGCTACCATCTCTAGCAGAAAATGAGAGTGTAAATGTTCCTGTCAAGGCATATTCAAATGCCTCAGTGACAGGTCAAAAATAAAAATCTAATAGATATTTAGCCATTGCAGGACCATGCTATAAATTACAAAATATTAAAAGATACATTCTTTTTTTTTTTTCCATAACAAGGCAAGAGTAATATGAATGCAACAATTAAGAATATGAAATATGTTAAACAAAAATACCATCTACTTCAGCAGCTCATAATGCAAGGAAAGAGAGTAGTAGAAATGTCATCCACTTTATGGAAAAGTTATCAGCTATGCAAGTTGTAGCATTAAATTGCAAATTTCTGTACTAATGTGTAACCTCCTTTAGAATACTCTGAACTGGGGTTTTGGGAGGGTGATGTATTTCTCTATCAAAAGCTTCAACAAAGAAATAAATTATAGGAGGACAATGCAGGATCTGCATCACCTTAGTGATTGCTCCTCGGCTTGTGAGTACTAGAAATGAAAACTTGTGACCACAGAAGGAAGGCTTCTATTTTTCAACAAAAAATGTCTGGTGGCCAAAGAATCTTCCTCTGTTCCTTGTTACTGACAGCAAACTTCAGGCACAATTTGTGCCCCTGACATTAACTTTCTGTTATGAATGTAAAGATATTTCCAACTACTCATTTAGTTGTTTGCTTTATTTTTTGCAGTATACAACTGGTTAAATCAACAGAAATGCTCCACACCTCTAGGGAAAGGTAAAAGGATGGCCTTGTGTCTTAGGGACAGGAATAATATAAAACTGTCACATTATTTCTCCTCCCTCCACCTCTCTCCACATTTTTTTCTACTGCTTTCTTCCTCCAGCATCCTCTCTTTAAGGCAACTGAAGGCTCATGGTAAAAAGGAAGCAATAGAAAAAAAAAAGGACTGTGTAAGAAAAGTTTAAAAGGGATGAAGAGAAAAGAAACAAACCCATAAGCTGTTCTGCCATGTTAACATGTCAACAAAAGCATGAAGGTTGATACTACTAGACCAGAAAACATTATACAATTCCTACTGCAAGCTGATGGGAAGTTTGGTACAAGGAAGTGTGCATGTGTGCAAACCCAGACACAAGCCATATGAAGCAAAAAGCCATCTTTCAGAGAGACAAGGGAGGAATGAAAAAAGAACTGATTTCAAAAGATTTCTTTTTCCCTCCTGATTTATGAATTCCATGAGAAGGGTGCTACTTCCTTTTCCTTTTGAAGCTGTTAGATTCTACAGAGAATTGCAGGAGCTGGTGTATGTCATGTTACAAAAACAGCAATCCGCAAAGCAGGTTACCTCTATGGACTGTCAGTGTGGGATTTAGTTCATCACATCTAAAAATCTACAGTGTAAATGCCTATCTCTGAGCTAGTCATCTTCTCATTAAAAGACAAGAGAAACAGACATTTCTAGGGCATGATTTTTCTTTCCAAGAGTAAGACAATTCTATTTGTTTAGAGAAATCATGCCCTAAAAGCATCTGGTTTTATCTACTTGGTTTCAAGCAAGCCTGGACTGAAGAGCTTCAGATGTAGACATTAACAGTGAAGACATATAACATTAGAGGAGATGAATCCTGGTTTTGCCTTTAGTTCTGAGGGGTCATGATTACCACATGAAGAAGGGATCTCCTGATTCTCTGCAAAGCTTTGTGAGGGCAGACAAAGGGACAAGAATTTCTGATTATCTTTCCGGTCCCTGTGGGAACCCTCCTGTGCGCTCGTGCCAATGAGATTTATGTGGCAAACTACATTACTCCAGACAAACGAAGCACAGTGGAAAACAGAGGAGTCAGCCTCAGATTGCCTGGTCCTACATCAATCATTTGCTATATCAGTAGTCCTCTAATGAGTGCCATGGAAAAATATTTTGTCTTCCATACTGCACAGTTTCTTGGAGATGCACAAGGCTGCCCTGATTGCATAGATTTAGGTGATGGCTACAGGTGATTTTAACTGATGAGGCCAGATGCTGTGAGTCAGTGCCTTCCTTTGAACGTGTAATTTGATTGTGTAATCCAAAGACGTTTTGAGGATATTGAATTTCCTTGCTATTTCAGAGCAAACTATGGCACAATATGGTGGCCCCAAGCCACTATCATTAATTAAAAAA
Organism: Streptopelia decaocto; assembly: GCF_964273445.1. Lineage (NCBI taxonomy): Eukaryota > Metazoa > Chordata > Aves > Columbiformes > Columbidae > Streptopelia > Streptopelia decaocto. Next base: position 118,216,372 of record NC_138663.1, read on the forward strand.
AAAACACAAAAAAACAACAAAACCAAACAGCCCAATTCCCAGAAAATTTGTAGTGCACTGTGGTTATTCATAGCAGCTGCTTGTTTCCTTAGCAGTAATTTTTAGGACATGATTTTATTTGTAAGACAATCTTTTGAGTAAAGGAGGGGAGAAAAGGGATGTCCTGTGTGCTAATCGGTCATTGCTGTCAGTTGTTTCTGAGTCAACCAACGACATGCCTACTACAGAAATTAACCACTTTTCCTTCTTAGTTTCCTACCAGTTGTGCCAAACAAAATAGCACACAAACAAAAAAATACACTAGTGTAGTTAGGGCAAATCCATCCATTTGTGTCGTCTGTGGTTTGGCAGCCCTTTGGTAATTTATACTATCCGAGGATGTGACCTGCACTTTTTATAGTCTCTTAAAATCTAAACAAAGCCTTTTATTTCAGATTTAACATCTCCTTAATTTGCAAAATGTGTTCAGCTTTGATACTGCTAGTGAGGGAAACATTTCTCCAAGCATGAGACCTGTGGAAAACATCAGAGAACTTCTCAGGGGCCATCTCAAATCCCGATCTGCATACAGCATATATTTGAATCCGCTCATGCCAATCAGAATACATTTTTCCTCTCTTACCCATCCCTCAGAGGCAACAACTGATGAGTTACATTTTTCCTCTTTTGATTAAAAAGGTCCTACATTAAAGACCCCCTTCTCTCTACATTTGCTTGCTTTTAAGCAGCAAACCCATTCAAAGCAGGAGCCTTCGCATGCAGAAAAACATTTGTTTGCAGAGAATAATTCCTCCCCAGTGTTTGCCACATATTTATTTTGTCTCAGCACTATAAAAAAGGATCTTGTTGCTGACTCAGAAGGAGCTCATTACAGAAAGACTTCACCTTTCAGTTGCAAAAGATGTTTCCTTGAAATGATAATGTAATGAGTGTTAGATCAGCCGTATGTAGCCGTTAGGCTATTCTTTTGATCGGTTGGAAATGCATTTGTTAAAAAGCTGCTTTATTGATTTCCTGGCTGGTTTTCATACTGTTTGGATCATCTGTACACACATACACACACACACATCACTCTTTTACCACTTCAAAATGGTTAACAGATTTGCACTACTCAGGAGATTGAACACAAAATGGAGTGAACCTGAGCCTTTGATAGAAAAGAGTCTTACCTGCACACTGAGTGTCTCGTTTAAAATATTTTTAAAACAATCTGCCACAAAGAGAACAGCATACACTAAAGCAAAAGAATATGGCTCCCGGGGATATAAACATAGCAAGGGGTTGGGATTAAAATTTCACTAAATCCAGATGAGAAAATATTACTGAGCTTGCACAGACTCAATGCAGATATTTTTTCCTGCTGACCTATCTGCATTTACTATTTCCACTTCGCTGTTTTTATGATGTACTAACAGTAAAAGTTTGAGACATTGTAAGTGTTAAAGAGAAACATATGCTTCTACATACAAATTGCTAGCACTATGCAAAATATGTGTAGTTAAATGTCATGAGATTTGTTGGCTCTGGAGCTCTCTTGGATCACAGTTTTAGAAATAGGTTATTGGATTGAAGTGTGGATCAAAATCTTTGATAAAGTTTTATGATATTTCTTTTTTTAAAAAATTATTTTACATCATTTTGATTTGGTTTACTAACCTCCTAATATCCTTTTGTGACCACAAACCTGAGGAATCATCCTTGAATTATTTACATGAGTCTTGTAAATGGAAATCTTAAGGAACTGTTTTAGCTACTGTGTTGTAATTTGTCTTTGATTCCCTGGCTAAGGATACTTATGCTTCCTTTCATCTCTCTGAGTTGCTAACCTGTATCTCAAATAAATATAATGCTAGTGCTAGCAGACTTTTACACCCCTGTGATGTTTATGAAATACAATCTGCAACCTGACTACATCTTTACCAGGCCAATCAAATGATCACGTTACTTATTTAATTGTTTGGCTTTGGCTGTGTCCAAGGTAGGCTATCAAGTCAGAAGATGCTCTCTTGACATGAGTTATAAGTTTTTTAGGGTGGTTACATTAAAATGCCCAAACTGAAACTTTCTAGTATTGTGAAGTTATTGAATTTGTCAGGTATGAAATTATGACAGAAGGTCTTAAGGATATTTTCAGTATTTTGTCCATAAATATACACATATATGCAGCATCCAAGGAACCTTGAGCATGAGGAATAAAATAGAAATATTTAACAGAAACCACTCACATTTCTGTACCTGAGTCTTATATCTATTAAATACAGATAATAGACATTCTCGCCTCTCAAAAGGATTGTGAAAATAAATATATTCAAGATTGCAAAGAACTGGAGTATTATGATAATTGATACCATATGCTTAACCAAGATAGCTGGGAACAATTTCTGAAGAGGCAGGAGTTTTATTCATAGACTCTAAGAATCATTAGGGTGTAAGGGATGTTTAGAGTTCTAGGCCAATGCCCCACTCAAAGCAGGGCTGGCAAATCTTCCTTTTCTCAATCTAATTGTATGAATAGTAGGTATCTGACCCTGGAAAAGATGGAGGGTCACTCTTAAAGCTCATTAAACCAGTGCTTTTTAAATTTTATTTCACTGGTAAAATTGAAACAAAGCCAGCTAGAAAATAAAACATTGTTTTCAATTCTTGAAAAGGTGTAGCAAGCAATACAGGACTGAGTTTGATGCTTTATTTCTTTTATTTGTAAAATCTTAAATAATAACGTTTAGATTAATAATGACTTATATTAAAATTTTTACAGTATTAAAATTAGTTCTTTATTTATTCTTTAATTTGAGGAAAAACTAGTCTGATTAATGCAATCCCAGAGCATTTTTATGTCAACAAAACATTATTTTTCATAAGAAAATATTGCCAGTTTCCATCCTATTTTTTATTCTTTTTCTTCTAAAAATAATTAAGATCTGTTTTCTTTTAGGATGCTCATTTAGTTAACTGGACTTAGATGCATAAACAGAAGAAAGAAACGTTCAGTGTTTCTGAAGAAGGGTTTTTATTTCTGTGGTAGCTTTTTGAGTAATAGAGTTTTTCTTTATTTGACAGCATATACTTCTCCTTGGTCTCAGAATTTGTATTTTAAAGCATTTACAAAAATTTAAGATTAATTTTTTTGGCTAGTAAATGGCTTTTTGCCAGTCAGTTTTTAAAGTTTGTCCTCTTGAGGATGTAAGGATAGCAGTTGAGGGTGTCTTTTTATTTTACTCCAGATCTCTGCAGATGACTATATTCCCTTCTTGGATAGAATGCAAATTTGAGTCTTGAAGTGAGAAATCTCTCCATCATACAACCCACACCTACAGAAAGATGAGGCATGTTCAGATGCGCCTGTTTAGCAAAGTGCTGGGTAACATGCCATGGCTTACTGGACTGCTTTGGTGAATGATTAGCACAAGTGACCTCCCCAGTAAATGGAGAAGGCAATTATTCAACGAAAGGACAGACTCAGCCCTGTGTGCATGTATAACCAGCACTTCTGTTGTTATTCATCTGATGGGTGTACTTTTAAAAAATGCATGGTATACCTGTCATGTAGATGTGTTTGTACTCTTTCACCTTACAGAGACTGAAACATCACTTTTATAATTAATATTTTTACCCTTTGATCAGCTGTCAGTCTCATTTCCCTGCATTTCTTTTTAGACCATTGGGTCCTTTGAATGCTTAGTGGTCTGCATAGAGATTTGGCCCTGTGTTGCTAGCTCTGGTCTCTGCTGCTATGACTCATTAAGCATATAAAATATATTAATATATTTTTAAATATATCTAATGTTCTTAGTGCTACTTTTCCATATAAACAGTTCCTTTTCTTGCAACAGGTGTGTCATGAGTGTAAGGGAAAGTATTTCATCCTGAAGTAGAATTAATGACCCAAGAGACAATCTCTCTCTCTCTTGCATGCGCTGGGTAATACCCACACTGGGAACAAGTTTTTGAACCAGGACTTCAAAGCAGGGGCGTTCATTAGCTTTGAAAATCAACTAATCCAATATATAATGAATGGACCACTGCATTCTGAGGCCAAAGAGTGCTCATGATCTAGTTCTTTATTATTATTTCTTTTTAGATTTTGTACTACTGCTACTTTATCTTCGAGTTAATTCTCTTCACTGTTTGAACTGTGTACAAAATGTTGTGCTTTTTGCATTGGAATTAGAGACAGGGTAAGGCCAGTTATCTTGTTTTTGTTAAAGCTGCTGTTGCTTTTCTTCTGACAACTGAAAATTGAGATGTGTCTGATCAGGTTACAAACATCAAGGAATGTTTATAAATGTGTGCTGTGGCTTGAGAATACAATGGGATTTCTAAGTATTTTCAAGTGTGTATGTTAACCAAAAGAGGTGGAGATAGGAAGAGTGTAAAGAAATGTTGTCTGCTCTGACTGATGTGTTATGACTGCTAAGAAGCTGCAAGGTAGCCTGATCAGCAGCGCTCTTGCAGCTCCCAAAGGGCCTGGACCTCAAAGGTTTCAAATCCCTGTGTCCTTAGGAGGAGGTGAGGAATCAAATGACACTGAGTGCATGATGGTGGTTCAGCTGGGGACTTTTTTGTAATTCTCAGGCTCCGGATTGTTGAATCATAGAATGGTTTGTGCTGGAAGGGACCTTCAAGGCTCATCTAGTCCAACCGCCTTGCAATGAGCAGAGACATCTTCAACGAGATCAGGTTGCTCAGAGCCCCATCCAGCCTGACCTTGAATGTTTCCAGGGATGAGGCATCTGCCACCTCTCTGGGCAACCTGGGCCAGTGCTTCACCACCCTCATTGTAAAAAAAAGTTCTGCCTTATAGCCAGTTTGAATCTATCCTCTTTTAATTTAAAACCATTACCCCTTGTCCTGTCACCATGGGCCCTATTAAAAAGTCTGTCCCCAACTTTCTTAGAGGCCCCTTTCAAGTACTGGAAGACATCAATAAGCTCTCCCTGGGACTCTTCTCTTTCCCAGGCTGGACAGCTCCAACTCTTTCAGCCTGTCCTCATAGGAGAGGTGTTCCAGCTCTCTGATCATTTTTGCGTCCTCCTCTAGCCTGTCTCCAATAGGTCCATGTCTTTCCTGTACGGAGGGCTCCAGAGCTGGAGGCAGGACTCCAGGTGAGGTCTCACCAGAGCAGAGTAGGGGGGCAAAATCACCTGCTTCAGGAAGATATTTAAGTCTCTCTACTGATTTATTCTGCAGTAAAAAGTTTTGTTTGATCTATATTAAGTATGCATTTCTATTGCACACTGTGACAGAAGGAACTGCTATTGTTCTTGAATTGTTCCTAGATATATCAAACAGCAGTAGTCTTCAAGTAGCACTGGTGAGATCACAGCTGAAATTGCGTCTTACTCACTCTCTGTGCTAAAAACGATGTTGCAAATAAGAGCTCAGAGGAAAGTTCTAAAAAAAAGCTCCCAAATAATCTGACATCCTGAAAATATACCTTACTAGGAATAAGTCAGAGCAGGATCTATTTTGTTTATCAAAGACTATGTTTAGCTTTCAAGAATGATTTTACCATGATATAAGTATACATTCAAGGCACAAACTCTGCTAATTTCATGAAAGTGCAGTAAAATCTGGAAACTGAGGACTTTAACTTTACAGTGTTTACATTTGTTAAGTTTTTAGAGTATCTCCTAGATACTCTAGGATACTCTACTCAAAGGTAGTCTTGGGAGATATAAGCATTAGAACTCTTTTTGAAGTATTGTGGTCATTTTCCTACTCTGTTGTCTTTCAGTCCACTCCTTGGGTATCCTTCTAAAGGTAAATTTGGGACAGCTAAGGTAACAAAGTCAGTGCTAAAATCATTGAGGCAAAATTTCTGTGCTCTGTGATAGGAGGGTTGATGTTGGATGTTGATAATGTTCCTGTGAAATGTTCTTATGTAGATTAAACTTTTTCTTAAAACAAGCGTGGGAATGTTTCTTACTCCACTTGGCCTTTTTCCAGACTGCTTAAAGTAACTAGAGCTGCATTAGAGTGAACAGAATGATTGCAGCCAACTTAAACTGTTGTTAGATAGGGTTCAATAGCCATATCTCTACTGATAAATAAAACAGGAGCAGAGAGTGAGCTCGAGTGTTACACTGTTGTTAGTGGGCTGATTGTGCAAACTCTGCCTAGTTTTTTGTGGGCTCTTAAGCATGATTTTGGCCAGTGCCAGCCAGATACTAAGGCCTGCAATGCTCAGAGGACACCATGTACTTCCTAAGCAAGTGGTATGGACAAGACTGCATCAGGGATGGCTCCTGCCATCTTACCCTGTCATCACCTGTGTACAGATGGCATCAGGACTGGTAGACCTCTAATACTCAGAAAGTACATGAGAAATACCATTTTACATTTGTTTTGCTGAATCCCATCTGACATTTATTACCTAAATCATAAAATGGATTATGGAAATCATCAAAATGGAAGGGAGAAACTTGGAGGTTGAGATAAAAACAATTTAATAATACAGGAATATAATACTAATATACTACTGCTGCTGTTAATATATAAAATAGAAAAGACATAAAATATAAAATAAGTGACACTCAACACAATTTTTTAGGCCCTCTGTGTTGAACAGCTGGGAAGAAGAACACCCTGGTCCCAAATAGCTAATCCTGGGGAGGGAGCAAAAAACACAAAAGGCAGAAAGGCCCAAAGGCAAACTGCAAAATGGCAGAATGGCAAAAGGCAAGGCCAAATCAATTAAACTAACTGAGCTAACGGAACGCAGCCGGAACAGAGCTGAACTGGAATGGGTCTAACGAGCTGGAAAACCTGACTTCTGTTATACACAGAGCACAATGCTAATGGGATGGAATATCTAATTGATCAGACTGGATGTCAGTCAAGGTCTGTCCCATCCATGCTTCCCTTCTTAGCTGCCTTGCACCTGCAGATACGGAATCTAGAAAGACCTTGGCTCCCAGACAATGGTAAAGATATCAGTAAGTTCTTACATTCTCTTCATACAATAAGTTAGCTCCTCTCAGGCAAAATGTGGGAAACCTAGCATGTTATCACAGTATTCTCATATGTAATTCAAAACAAAGGACAGTACTAGATACAAAGAAGTTTCTAACTGCGTGAAGAACAAATTGATTTCAGTTGAACCAACATGGTTACTAAAACAAAAACAATAAGTCCTTTTTATTTTGATAGGAAACATGTTTAGATATGGCCACCAGGGCTGGTGGAACACAGCTGGTGGGCAGCAGAGCAGCGGTTTGCATTATGAGCCTTGTCAGCCATTGTCCTGCTGACTGAATGTAACTATACCAGCAGTGCTGAGTGTCAAATACCGAAGCTGTCCAGAGGCTTGAAGGGAGACAGGCTTTTCCTCTGTTTGTATTTCAATGCTGCTTTTCATATTCTGTCATTTGTGTTTGATTCTATGATAAAGCCTCATACCGATAGCTGTGACTGTGGCAGTGTTCTGGCTTATCCATTATCCTTGCCTTGTTTTGTCCCTTCATAGACAGATTCTTGAAATATCTCTCTGACTGCTATTGGGTGGGTTATGCACTGGCAGCTGATTCTCTTAATGAAGGGACAAGATTGTGCTGTTGCAGGGGATGCATAGTTTGCTTTCTTAAAAGCAGGCTTCCCTCATGTAACTGGACCCTACTCCTCCCTAGTATGTAGCATGTGGTATAAGTCCAATGTTTCAGTCCTGTGGAGGCATAGTTGCTCACCTGCTCACCCTACCTGAAAAAGGGCTGTTTATTCCACTTGCCTGAAGTACTGCAGTGATGCTGCTCTGTAAGTGTATCAGTCCAGTGCTGTAAAATTTACAGACTCGGCTTGCCTGTTGGCATTTTGATAGAGCTGCCTCTACCAGTTCAAGGAGGCAGACAGGCAAGTAACATATTTGTGTTTGTTCAGCATTGTTCTCCCTTTATTTCCTCGTGGAGCCATTCCTTGCCAGCTAAGAACTAGAGACAAGATGGAAGTCTAAACAAATATGACTTTGGGGAGAACAATGTGGTGACTCTAAGGAGTTACCTACAGTCAGTTTAGCGTGTTCTTTGGTTGCAAAGTGCTGTTAATATCTGTCTTGCAGGAACTTGAATATTATTCTCTCTATTCGGGCCTTTTTTTCTGTCTGAAGTAGGTCTTCTAGAAATGAACACTAAAGCAAAAAGGCAAAATATACCATTTCTGTAAACAGCAGAACTGAGCAACCAATGGAGCAGTGGGGTTGTTACCTCTTTTTCAGTCACAAAGTAACTTAACAAAAGACTGCAATTATATCTTAGATCACTCTTTTAAGGCCTATGAAGTCTTGCCTAAATTCATGTTTTTTTGACAAGTGGTGAAGCTGAAATACCTAATTTAAAATGTTAAAAAGACATCCAGAGAAATCCCAGAAGAGATAAACTGAAACAGTGACTCAGGAATCTGATAGAATCTCACTATCCTGTAGGGACTTTTTCTGTTAGGGAAGAAGTTTTTTTAATGAATTTGTTAAATCTTAGGACAATCCCATTTTTTAACTCAATTTTCACGTGTTCTTTTCACACACAATATATTGTACAATTAGCTTACCTCTACCTTTCAAACTCATGGAAATAAAGAATAGAGCTCAAGGCCAGAAACCTGTCAGTACTGTAATGAGGAGATATATTGTACTTCCTAACCCTTTCTGCCTCCAAGGCAATGTTTTCTCACCTAAGGTAAAATTTTGGAAGTTCAGTACATGTGTGCACGTATACGCTAATGACAAAGACTCTGTACCAAATTCTGTTTGATTTTGTTTTGTTTGTTTGTTTGTTTGTTTTCATTTTCCAGGCTGAAGTACACTAGATTAATAGCCAGGGTTCTGCTGCTGTTAATATTAATACTTGCCAGACAAATAGCCACAAGGAAGAATTCACTGACCCAGAACTGAGAGAAACAAAATCAATCAGTGAGTCAGCCTCAATGATAACACCAGTAGGGAGACAAAATTGGAAAGAAGGTGTTGTATCTTTGCCAGCTCTTCTCCCAGGTTCTGCAGTCACTGGAAACAGATTTGGGTAAACCAAATAATCAGCTTTATCTGGCAGTACAGTCTCAGAAGTTTTGTAAAAGGAAGACAATGGCCTCTGTGCATTATACATTCAAGGATCAGTGAAATTAAATGGCAGCATCCTCAACATAATTTTCCTTTTATCCTTTTCACAGTTTTATGGGAGGGGTTTTGGGGTTTTGTGTTTTGCCTCCCTTTTTTTTTTTTTTTTCCCCTCCATGCAAGGTAATTCATGTAGAGGTGTACATGTATGTATATAGCACATATGTGTATTCAGAGAGTTGCAAAATGAGAAGACTTCTGCATTGTACACACGGACAACTTTTTGAAAAGACAGCTGTTGCAAATGGCTTTTATGTTAGCAGTAATGCAATTTCACACACCTGTATGGCAAAGTATGGCTAGTGACAAGAAGTCCAGTAGGAGTGGAGATATCAAAAAACTGCAACATGTTAAATAGCAGACTGTGAACACACTCTACATGACAGTATGGTAAACAGAGCACTTAAATAATAGCCAGCAAGCACATCAAGTACCTTGTGTGAGAAAGAAGGAAATGGTGTCAGCGAATTAATGTTAAGTGCCAAAAAGATGTAGACATACCTTTGTAAAAAGTCAAATACTTGTTTTGATGAATATAGATTTCCTCTCTAACTTCTGAAGGAAAATAATGGTAGTGGCTTATTGGCTAAGAGACTGGAAAATATGTCATATAAACATCACACACTTGGGCATGAATTTTTTTTCCCCAGTGCCACCTTATCTTCTTTCTGGCTCTGTACTCTCATTGTTTCCTATTAAAAGTGAATGAGCAGTTACCTTGCTCTGGTAAATGGCCTGTGTATTTCTCATGCCATTTTCTTTCACTTGGTCTTATTCTTTCGGCGGTAAATTTTGAGGAGCTGTGTGCCTTTCTCCATGTTGAGTAGATGCTAACACAAGATAAATGAAGAAATGACTGATTAACTTTGCAGCTTCAGTGTAAAACTATTGTTGATTCAAATGTTGGAGAAATTGAATAATTCCTTTTTCTCCCTTTGCCTAACTTGAAAACATTGATTCCTGTGAAGAGGTGAATACACTTCCGTTTGAATTTTTCAACTTTGAGGAAAAATTTAATTGAACTGAATGCCAATATAAATGTTTTCACATGAAACACTGTGCATGCATGTGTCAGGAAAATGCATTGAAGTGACAGTAGGTGGCTGAATACATCAAAAGAAATCAGATTTGAGGTACACTGAATTATTATAGCAATGCGTTAACTTTTTGTATTGTGACTGGAAGGGGAAGAGATCTATCACTATGCAAATTGACTTCCTGCTAAACCAAGCATCTTCTAGTAGGCAAAATTAAGCTATATGTATAAGAGCAGTAGTACTGTTCAGGTTCAAAGGGTTACTTTGAATTATTTTGTGTTATATGAATTGAAATTGCAATGGGTAAGTAAAGAGCAGGCATTTGCTGGTGCTGAGTTGCAGGGAAGGTAGGATATGTTGATATGTCTTATTATGAAGAAAGTAAGACTAACTTTTTACAAGATAATCAGATGGTGATTTAAAATGTTCTAATATATCTACAGAGTAACTTAACTGGAAGCGTTGATACCTAGAGAGTCTTAGCAGGAGGAGCAGAATTAGGATGAGCAGCAGAGGCAGCACTTCAGCTTATGGGGCAAAAATAGAAAGTGTTGTATAAACCTGTTGTGGTCATTCAGGTACATGGGAAATCCCAAGTGTACAGGCTCATCATGAGCAGGGAATGTAGAGACGAAGTCAGGGATAGGTTGAAGTAAATTGTACATAAAAGGAAACCACAGCAGAAATAAGCACAAGAATTTATGCACTGCTCTGCCTACCTCTTAAATCTCTACGAAGCAGCAGAAATCAAAACGCTCTTCGGGGCTTTTCTGGACTTGCTGATGCTAAATGACTGAGATGGTATAGAGTTCTGGAGTCTGAATGTTTCTATTTTGAGAATGGCAGGGAAGTATTTCCTCTGAGTTTAACATTCAGAAATATTCGAAGATCTTACTGTGCTGGCAACTGACTGGCCACATGAGACATAGCCCAGAGTCACAAACCATAGCTCTGTTTAACGCAGTGAAGTTATTTTTGGACCTGTCATGGTACCTGCCTCTTCTTGTGCTTTAACATACCTAATGACAGAAGAATGGCTACAGAGTGCCCTGTATGTGTGTGTTTTAGTATGTCAGTGTAATGTTTTCTATGCCATGTATGCCTCTGTGCCTATACGTGAGCCCTATTCATTTGTGTTTTATTTAAAAGCAGTAAGTGAGGGATACACAGTGTGGCTGACATCAGTTTGATACAGTGTTCTGCTTCTTCAGGTGGCCTAGAATATGCTTCAGAATTCACTTTGTACAGAGAAAGGAGGACAGACTCATCCAGCTGTGATTTTTTGAGGTTGCCTCTTACCATGCACAGGATGCTGCAGGGAATGAACTGCAGCCTCAGTTCTAAGACAGAGCAAAGAGTCGTTATCCCATTTAATTACCTGTTCTGACAGCCAGGCGTGCCTGTCTCCTCTGGTAATAACAATTTGTTTTTATGGCACCATCATTGGGAGGTAGCCAGATTACTTCCTATTGCCAGCTGTAATCTCTGCCTTAGTGAATGTCACGTCCAGGTACGATATTTTATTTCTGGAAAATCAGCAAAGCATTCTGAGATAATAATCAATTTGCAAACAACATAGTTATTAGTGGCTAGTGAAGTGTACCTTCTTCTAGTTATTTCTGGTGTGTGTCTGGGTTCATTAAAAAATGCCGCAGCTCTGCTAAGAATGATAAGCCCCTTCCCTACTTTATTTATTTTAAAAAATGGCTGTATACCCACTGCTTATCGAGATCTGAGTATCTGGACTTGTGCCTCTGAAAATTTCACCAACCAGTTACTCAGTGTGCGAATTTAGCAGTGGCAACAGGGGTTAAATACAGCCATTATTGGAGGGTTTAATCATTTTTATACTACTTGATCCTGCATTTTAAATGGTACTGACTACGCAGTATATTATCTTTCATGTTTAGTGGGTTGTATTGCTCGGATGATGTTTCATGAGCCAAGTAAAACTGACAAGAGCATAACAAAGTACAAACGGAATATAAACCTTCACTGAGCATGAACTGGGTGCGCGCTGTATACCATTTTATGAAGGGAGTATTTGTTGTTACAAATGGTTTGTATATATATGATTTTTTTTTTTTTTCTAATGAAAAGTACCTCATCAAATATGCTTTAGGTCTAAGATCAGTGCACATTTAACTGAGAGTTAATTAAGTTAACAGGGTTTAGAAATGAACATAATGCAGACTTTGGAGTTTTCTTTCTGGCATGATTGAATACATTTGGCTGAAATAGCACATAATTGGCAAGCGCCAGGAAGGTGTTTTGCTCTTTTCATGCTGTAAATGAACGTTAACTATGCTCGAGGCTTTGGGTGACTTAATTGGTTATTTTTTTCTGGACATCCCTAGAACTTGGTGCATCCAAAATTAAAAAGGATCCATCTGTGGAGGAAGTCAAAGTAAGAAGAAAAGAGGTTATGAGGTTAAAAGCTCAGTTTGGGGAAAGAAGGGAGGGAAGAGATGCTGCGTCTGTGTGCACTTAGGACCAGTCTAGTTATCAAGAGGAGACAGCCAGATTTCTTCTTGGGCTTTCTGGTTTTGAACTGTTTTCTTTCTACCTATCCACACTTGGGACAGCTCGCCTCGCTGCCAGCCAAGCGTGCCCTTCTCCAATGTGCTGTTAGCCAAATGCTAGCTGTGCCCTTTCTGGATGGGCTGCAGCTAAAACTGCAAGGGTGTCACTGTTTATGCAAGAGACTCTCCATCCCAGGGCAGGAGAAAGACAGCTTACGGGATGTCCCATGCTGAAAGCAGGCTGTACAAACTACTATGTAATTCTGGGTGTTGGCATAGGTGGAGGTGAGTTCATCTTGCCCATGGACTATGTGTGTGGTTATACTTCGTTTTTTGGGTGGCTGAGAGCAATTTAAAGCTGCTTTCCTAGGATAGAGGGTTGTAAAGTTTGAAAATAAAAGAACAAAGCCAGTTCCATTTGCAGAAATTCTATTTTTGTGCATGGAGTTCTGTATATTTTGTTGTTTATCACTTGTTCCTCCTTACTCTCTTCATTTCTGGTTTCTTTGTGTTTACAGTCTCCCTGGCTTATTAACTCTGCATTGCCATCTTACTTTGCTGGTGGTGACAGGCTGTCACACCGCTGTAGATTTCCCCATTACAGAGCCCCCATTAGTGACAAACTCTGAGTCACCGCCTGCTGCTGGTCCAAAATCACAATTGGAAAATTCAGAAATCCAACATCTGAAGCTTCCTTCTGAGGACTGTCCGAAATTCCTTCAGCTCCCGCTTTCCTCTCTGTCTCTTTTACTCACTGCCACTACCACAACCATGGCTCCCAGCATGACTGAACCGCAGTCCTTTGGCTGCAATGAGCACAGCGGGCCTGCACTCTGGCACTACACTAAGCCAGAGCAATGTGGTGAGCCACTGAGGGCTTGTTGGAGACTGTGCGACAGAGCAGCCATTAGCAGATGTTAATTTATTTTGCTTTTCTCTTTTTTCTCACTTGGACTTAATGCTTCTCTCCACAAAACTGAGATCTCTAGGAATGCCATCATTCCCATCACATCAGTTGCAACCCTGTTGGGTACTTGGATACTAGAAGAGAGCTGTAGTGGTGTATCTTGCACACTCCTAGGAATGGTTACAGACAGGGACGTTGTGGCTTGGTAGGGTGTGTTACTGGTGTTGATGCAGACAGTAATGCAGCTTATAGCAATGGAAAAAATCTGAAGACTTTATTGCATTCTGTGTCTTAAAAACAACAACAACAAAACACACCAACTTTCCATACTGAAAGTTATGGATGGTGGACATACTGTAGCAGAAAATGCTATATCAAGTTGATGGGAAGAACCTAGAGGAGCTGAACAATGTCACTTGCCAGGGGAACTAATTCTATTTTCCAAAGGGGGAGGGAAAAGGAAGGTCATTCAGTACAAAGGTGGGAAGAGGCAGAAATTGCATTTTGCCACTTAATTAACAACCAGCCGATCTGCAGTCTGTAGCTTTCTTGCAGACCCATAATTGGGAGCAGAACCTGTATGTTTCAACCATCAGACCTTCCAACACATGATGCGAGGAGGTCTCAGTGTGTGACAAATCAAAAGTATAAGAGACCTGCTCTGTTGCATGCGCTACTCCTTGTTGATCAGTTTGATTCCTTAATCAATTATTAATAGATTCTGATGCTTCCATTGCTTTTATTTTTAAAATTTGATTTTAATTAACTAATTATTGGTGGAATGCAGTGGTTCATTTGAAAAAAAAATAATAGGAATAACAGGGATTAAAACAGCTTAATTAAACCTGTTGTTTAGGGTCGTCTTTGTTTTTTTGTGAAGCATTTGAATGAATATTTCAAAGGACTTAATTAAAAATAAAATGAAAAAAAAAAAAGAATAACTTACAAAACATTAGTCTTATTATAAAATGGAAGAAATGCTGATGAGAACCCCTAAGAAAGAGGGGAGATGAATGTGGTGGGAAAAGCATTTTGACAAATGGATCCCTGTTCCCTTCAGAAGACCTGCTTTCTAACCTGCATCTGCAGGCAGTACTGACTGGAGAAATTAGATGGCAGTTTTCCCCTCCCCGCTCTGATTCTGCCCCTGAGGACTCAAAGATGTTTAATTTGATATGCTTTCTAGTACTCCCTCCCACCTTCTCAAATCTCCAGGGATATTTTATCATGCAACTCAGTTAAAAATTAGATGTTGCTAATCCACTACCTCATCTGAGCTTGTACTTCACTGCTTTCTTTGTCAAAAGGTAAAGCAAGAAAAAGATTCAAAATATACACAAACATAGGTTTTTATTGGCAAGTTATAAGCAAGTATAGGTTTCAGTAAAAAACACTTCTGCAGGCTCCAGATTCTGCTTTTCCATGGATCAGTGGGTTAACTAAAGCCTATGAGAATGCTCTCGGTTGTGTGATGGCTGTGACAGGTATTAGATTGGAGGGAAAGAGAGACAAAAAGAACTAGCATTCAAAATGGCACAAGGCTGGTGCTTACAAAATACAAGAAAAAAACTGAGCTGAGACAGAAGAAGTTACCCACCATTTACTACAATTTTACAGCAATTGTAGGCACTGGTAAATCAACTGGATGCTCAGCTTTTCCTCCTCATTTTTTTTTTTTTTAATACATTTTTCTAAAAATCTCTATCACCTGCTCCTGAGGTAAAATTAAACCCAACAGAAAAACCTTTTTGGTTAATCGTGAACACATCTTAATGTTTTTACCTTTTCAGAACAATTGGCAATACAGTGAGAGTCAGTGTACGGGTACTCTTAATGTTCTTTGATGAGCCAGTATTCGGGTGGGCATTTCATTACAAGAGCAGCTGATGGTAAACAGGGGAATGATGCACTGTAAAAATAAGCTTAATGAAGTTGGCAGAAGAAGCCCCAGTTTTGAAAAGTTGGCACAAACTGCCCTGGCTGCAATTAAGACCTGTTTGGATGGCAGTGGAATATCAAACCCATTAGCTATTGTTTTTAATGCTGTTGCATCTTGACAGCAAAGGAGAGAAAGGAGTTTCTCTGGCACACTGTGAGCTGGACCTAAGTTGTGTACGAAAATGTCAGTGTTGTGTGGTTTTCAGCTGTGGAATTTTGCCAGCAGTTTATTTTACCTTAAATAAAATAGAAGGTGGAAGGAAATTGTATAGGAAAGTGAGCAGCAACATCTTGCCTGCAGTCCCATGAGGTAGCCTGTGTGTTCAGTTCGAATCTTGGTATTATGATTGCATAATTTCAAGACTCAACACTCTAATGATTTTTGTCTGTTGAGAATGCATAGCTGACTCCTATAAAACCATGAGAGAAATCTGGAGACAGAGAAGTTTGGGCTTTTGATAATGGAGAAGACCCAAATAAGCGAGTTACCCGTGCTTTTGTGAAAACAGGTTATCGGTGATTCTCTCGCAAAGCTCATATTTCACTATCATCTTTCCTGTTTAGATTTGACACCGCAGTGTTAGTGAATAAATAGTCATATGGCTATTCGTATTAATACAATACAAAGCTGAGAGGACTGAGATTTGTGTTAGCATACGGACTTTAAAACTTCATTATTATTTCTTGTATTATCTATATTAGTGTGGCCTTTTTTCTAAATTCTGCTATAGGCTCAGAAATGGCACTGAGTTGATATTCACATTTCATTTTTAAGGCTGTGTTCACAGGCTAGAAAATAATTAAATAATGAAGCTCTAGCTTTAGAGGCAGTACTGCTGTAGGGGAAAGACTCAGCAGCAAATTCTGCAAGTGTGGGGTGAGAACATACAATTTTTTTGTAGCTTATGAATAATTTTTGGGAAGCATAGAGGTGGAGGATGAGATGCATAGTCCAGAGACTAAAAATAACCTCCTTTATTTGTCTTAATTTCTTGTTAGGGGTTGAACCTAGGTGGACGCACAGGTTTCTTTTTTCTTTAGTGCTCAAATATTTAAAGTGTTTAATGGAATCAAAAGGTTCTTTCAGAAATGAGCAGTGTGCGGGCTGCAACCAGTAACTGTACTGTGGGGGATGCAGAGAGAAAAAACTCTGTATTTGAATTGCTCTGGCTATAGACACTTCTCAATATGAGCTGGGTTAGTTTTTTTTCTTTCTCCCGGAATATTGCAATAAGGAACCTATCTCCTTTTTGATAAGATTGACTTGCAAATGGATTAGTTTGAAGAACTAGGAATAAATGAAATCTGCAAAGGTTTCTTTTTCCTCTTAGGGTTAATTCCCTCCTCCCCATTTCATTTTTGTGCTGCAATATCAACAAAGGCTCCATTACACTAAAATCAAAGCAGCTGGGATGGGGGGAATATAAGAAAACAAACAAAAGGTCAGTAGTTGTATTTATTCCTGCACCTATTTAGGTTTTTTATTTAGGGCTTTGTTGTATGTGGTTTGTTTTGTTTTGTTTTGTTTTTTTCCCCTCTCTCTCTCTCCTTATGCTTCCTTAATATGTTTTTTAGCAGTATCCATCAGGTACTGTATTATCTGATGCAGTGTCATTATATTGTAGAAACTGCAGCAGTTCTACAGTTTTCTAGATGTCATCCTGCCAGATATGTGAGCCTACAGCAGTTTGCATTTGTTACCCTTTCTGGTGTGCTCAAAATATCTTCTAGTATTCATGTACAGATATGAAAGATTGCTTCACATAGAGATGAATTGAACCAGCTTGTCATACCTATAAAAATCAATGTATTTTTGGAAAGCGTAGACATATGAGGAATAAACCAGAATCTGGGGATTCTTATAGTGCTGTCAAAACTCAGAATTATTACAATAGAAGTCATGAGTCTTAAAATGAGTGTATTCGGTATGCTCTCCATTTTGGTGGAAGGAGATCTCCAATTAGGAAAGGTGGGATTTGTGATTCCACTGATACTGTCTACTTTTCACATACACATCACATTTTGTGTCTTGTTCCATGACGCCTGGCTGTGATTAATCACTGCTTTTCTCATGGCTCAAAAAGAAATACGAATGTCTGAAAAATAGAAGGTGTTTTCCTCTACTCTTGCCCTTTCTCTTTAGGTCTTTGCAGAACATGTAAGTCTTTTTTTTTCAGTACAGTGTTTTCTGTTACTGAATACCAGTGCTATTTTACAGTCATAGTGAATGCATAAATGCCGCAAAGCACTTGAAGAAAGAAACCTCACCTGCAGTATACTTGGTTAGTGCTCCCTGCCTAGCATAAAACTAGAGACAAGCTGAAAAACAAGAAATAAAGAAAATAATGTATTTTATGGGAGAAGGCAGTTCGTTGCAACAGAGATATCCCATTAGTGCTGTGATGACATTAGATGCCAGAATATTCCATTTTATAATAACTAAATAATAAATTTGACTTTGCCTGCAGGATTTATCATCAGTGATGTCTGTGTCCCACTAGTTTCTTTGTGGTTTGGAAAATCAACTTCAGCCTCTCTCCTAAGACATCTTCTATCTAGAAACCGAGATTTAGTACTCCTGTAAATTAGGATTGTAGTGCAAAGCTGGGGATTTTTTTTTGGTGCCTCCCTCCTGTTGACAAAAGTTTGTTCTTTTAATCTAGCTAGCAAGCAAGCAAATTAATTAAACATTAGCTGAATTGGTGAGCTAAGTGTTAAAATCCTTTCCTTATGAAGGGAAAAAGCTTTTCACCTAGCAGGTGTTTAACAGCCACTTGATTAGTCAAGACTGAAGGCAAATAGGATTATTTTCTTTTTTATAGCAATTTTTTTCCATTTTAAATATCTCACTCTCCATCTGCAGGAATTACAAATGTCATTTTACACCCTTCAAGGAAAAAAGCAGACTGACAGAGACACAAGAATAACTATTATGAACTTAGAAATTAATCAACTTAAAGGCAATGTGGCAGAATGTTGGATACTGGTAGGTTTACCTAACTACTACTACAGAGCTATTGACATGCTAACACTATTGGTTTAAATGTGCACTTGCTGTATAGTTGTTTATGAGGGTGGAAGTAAGGTTTATGACAAGGGCTTTCCCGTTGAGTAGGATCTTACAGTGCTCCTATAAGTCAAATGTTTGAATAATTCTGGCTGACTGATGTTATAAGGTGCCCACTTCACAAGTTAAATAAGTATAGACATGGATAAGGGGAAGATGAAATATTCTAAATCACATATGGCTTCCCTCCTGCCCTGAGAATAACTGATTTTCATTTAAAGTTTCCCGTACAGATGAGCTGTTTTCTAGTGCTGTAAAAATTCTGTTATTAAATTATTTATTTTATATCTTTACAGAAAAGTGTGCAGAAGGTAAAACTGAAATAATGGAGTCAGAGAGGAAGTCAAAGATACCACATTTCACAGTTAATACAAAATCCTTTAATTTTGCCATAAGTAGCACTGGATAATTTTAGCGTCATAGATCATAAAAAAAAACCCCATAACTGCAGTGACCACTTTCACAGTACGCAAATAAGGGACTCTCTTCTTTTTATTGTATGATGCTTGACTGGGGAGTTAATAGATATAGTTTCCTGCTCACAAATCGGTGGGGTTCCTTTTGGTTTGTTTTATTCTCTCATCACTTCGGCAGTTTTGACTCCTCCAGCTTGTGCAAGCCCTTCTCATCTAGGAAATCCCAAGAGATGGAAGTTGCATTGGATTTCCCTTGGAACAGGGGCAAATTTTCACTCCGTAAGAATCCAAGTAAAGGAACCTCTTTGAAGCACAGCCCACCACATCATGAGGCTGTGTGTATTAAAGTTGTGACACCCCCTTCCAGAGACTGTATCAGCTCTGTTTGTGCCTATGGCAACCTTACTTCATGCAAGAAAGGCAATCAGCGCCTTGTTTCTCTATGTGCATCAGTGAAAGTTAGCCTCCAATTAAGATATCAGACAATATCTCAGAGAAAACACTGATGTCTGTACATAAGGGAGAGAGCTCTTGGCAGCTGAATAACAATAACTCCTCAGTCCATTGCCTTTTGAAAGGAAAGTACAACTTTCCTTCTTATCCTTATCTGAACTGTGCTTATGAGACAAGAAACATCCTTTCTGCTTTTATTTTCTCATGTACTAAGCATAATCTGATAAAAGTGAAAGAATCAAAATCCGTCACCTGATGTGGAGAAGTATCATTTACTGCCTTATTGAGCTCTCAGTTTTGTAGCTGCCTAGACAGGTTTTTCCTTAGGAGTTTTTTACTTGAGTCTGTCTGGTCTTTTCCCTCCAGATGAGAGGTGTTCCATACTGTTTGGTGTAGAGATAGTGGTCTTCTAAGAGGCATTGTTAACTTTACACACATGGGCTGTGTGTTTAAAACAAAACAAAACAAAACAAAACAAACAACAACAACAAAAAAACAACTGTCAAGCATTTTCTTTGGCATAGGATCATTTAAAAAAACCCCCACATTTGGCTGTGTTCCCATTCATTCTGTCTCCCAAACAATCTGGTGGGCTAGGGACCATGAGGACTAGGTGAGTATTATGGCTGTGTCCCTTAACATGTGGTTTAATGTGCCAGGTTCATCTTTTTGTATGTGAAAGGTTGATGAATGATCATCCACACCAGTCCATAGGGAACAGGTTTGTTAGGCACGTGACTGGCCCCTGTTAAATCAGTCATATGCAGTCAAGCTCTTTACACAAACAGCTATTTCCCTCAATGTTTTCCAATATTGGTAGATTTGTTCTAAGTATCCAGACAACATACTGAACCCTATTCTCCTCAGCCTACACCGAGTGCTTCATTATCCAGGAGCCTACACTATGGATGTCATCTATGGATGGATGCCTACACTTGATGTCATCTGTTCTTGCCCATGGTCTGTGCAATCTTACAATTAGAGTAGTCTGGAAAGGATCTTGACAGATCACCTGGTCCCTCCCCCTGCCTGAGGGTAGGGTCACCTGATGTCTATGTCTTTTCTGAGACATGTTCAGCCAACTCGTTTAAGTCAAAGAGAGATCTTCATGTCACCTGTTCCTCGCCCATGTATCTTACTCCCAATCAAACAGTTCTCCTGAACTGAACCGAAATCCACCTTGTCAGATCTATGGTAGATGAAGCAAAACGTTTTTCTCTTCTGCTTTCAACCTGCTTTTTACACAATTAGTGTCTTTGAAGACTGCTGTTTTCTCTTTCAAAGTGTTTTATTATTTAGAGTAAAAAAATCCACTCCTTCAGCATCTCTTCCTGTGTCCTGTTTTCTAGACCTTCTGATGTTTTCATTAGACTCACCCAGAATGTCATGTCCTGTTTGATATATCAGTTATTTGTTGATCCAGGTCACTACTCTCAGCATTTTTATAATAATTTTTCACAATATTTAGGTATGTCCTCAGGAAGACATCAAAAAACCCCAATGTGTTTATTGATGTCTGCAGTTGTCTCTGGTGGTTTCAAACCCTGGCATGAAAGTTTCTGAATGCTGTTGATTGTGCTTGTTGTGTATCTCAGCACAGAATTGCTGCTGCTATGCTTCTATATAACCATTTTTTTTTCCCAGGATGGTGTTAACCAAACAAAACTTCACATGATACCTCCTCCTCTAATCAGCCTGCAGTCATGGCATTTTACTCCCTTGGCACGTGCTGTAGATTATGTCTTCAGTACAGAAAGATGCCTTTTGTGTAAAATACTTTGTCTGGTACTGTGGGAAGTATGTAGAAATGTCAGCTACCTTTCTTCTGTCATTCCCACTGGTCCAGCATCTAATACAAAGCAATTTTCATTCTGTTTCTTTGAAATCTCCAACATTTTGATATGACAAGTTTCAAGATAATGGGCAGTGCATATTTTGTACTAAACTATCACAGCTGATCAAAATATTGAAGATGTTAACTATATAAGAGAGCCCTGGTTGGCTCATGCTCTCTCCACCAGTCTTTCCTGGTGAGTGACTAAGATTCATGTTGGGGTGCAAGAGACTGATGCGTAACTGTACTGTGAACAACTCATCTGCCAGTGAAGCAGAAGCAGCTAAAAAGGAAACAATGAAAAAACATTTACTGAAGGCTGCTGGGTGATTAGGCAGGCTGTAGACATGAATTAGATTTTAAACTCTTATTTTTAGAGCCTTGGATGTTTGAGTCAAGCCTGCCATGGAGACAAAAGACTCTGTATCTTCAGCAAGGCAAATGCTTGCTGTCGAGAGAGGGATCATGACAGTTCAGCAGGAAGTTTTTTGCCAGCCTCTTAGGAGCAGTCAGCATTCACTTCGATGTCCAGCAGTCTAGCTGATAACCAGAAATAACCAGGACAGAAAGTAATAGATTTTTAGTGAGACTGAGTTTTTAGCTGATATGCACTTAAATATTATGGGATTGTGTAGAGTTTCCAGAATATCCTCACTAAAACTAACAAAACCAGCCATGTTCTGCTTCAGTTGGCTGCATTCGCTGAAGAATTCCCTTCACTGTATATTCTTCCACTATTTTTTTTTTTTTTTAATTTAATCATCTGCAGAACTTAATCCAGTTCTGGAAAATAAATGGCAGATGACATTTTGGCTTTTCTCGGCTATAGTATCTTGCATCTCAAAAGGATGGTAATATTGGAACAAAAAGTGTTTGTTTTTGCTGTATCTCTGCTATTGATAAATGTTCTGTCTTTTCATCTTGCTTCAGGAAGAAAACATGAATTAAACATTAATTGAACTGTATTGACTGCCAGCGTGTAGAAATCTTATTGTAGACGTTAGAGAGTGCAGAAGGCTGCAGGGCAGATTGCTGTTTCTTCATCGATTATTTCAGTGGTAAAAAAGACTTGTTGACAGAGTGCTGTTCTTATGTGAATGTTATTTACTTCCGATACTATTCCAACAGAAGTGAGAAGTATAGAAAAAACACAGGGTGCTATATATATTCTATGTGACACTATGGGGTAGGAAATGCTGATCTCTATTTTTAATTTGGTTCTAACTACATTAAGATTTTCAACTTTTCTAAGAGAAAGATATTGTACAAAATTATATCCTGCTAATGGCTGTGAATTTTCTTCCCCTTTGCCTTTTTTTTTTTTTTTCCTGTTGTTAGTGCTACAAATCTATGCGCCTTTTCTTTCTTCTGGCTCTTCTCTGTGTACAGTAATAGGCTTTCCAGTACCCATAGTAACACATATTGAAGGTGACAGGCAAAGAATCCTGAAGCTGAGACTCTTGGACTAGATGATGGCACTAGAATTTAAACGAAACATACAGTAGACTCTGTATGAGACACCCCTTAAGCACTGAATCAGGCGGATGAATAGAGGATTTTAAAATATGCTGTGACTTGAAGACTTCTATAATGTACTCATAGAAGGGAATCTGATTAAAGTGATGCTTTTGCTTTTGGGGTTGGACAGCCAGCTTTTGCAAAATGCCTAAAAATAAATATAGCTCTGAAAAATTGCTAGTGCTCAGAGCAGGTGGTCATGTACTGCATATAAAAAACAATGAAACTCCCACAAAAAATGCACAAAAAACCTTCTCTGGATTAAGGTTTTGCTTTGTTCTGTGAGGGCTGTTGCCATTAGTTCTATATGATGCAGAAACATTTTAACATAGTAAAACACACATAATTTTTATTATTTTCCTCTGCAATGCAGACCACTAAAGAATCCTTATTTTTCCTTTTTTTTCTTTCTTTTACACATAAATATATAAGCACAAATACTTGAAATTCTGAAGGAATTTTTATTTTAGTGGTACTGAACATTTAATATCTTTTGTGTTGACAAATCCTTTGGAGCCAGAGTAGGAGCAAACCTCATTTTATTTTTCCATTCAAATTGTGCTCATCAACTGGTTAAGTTTTAACAGTTGGTTACAAGTGAATAATGCACCTTGTGTATCTGTACATGCCTTTCATGTTACTGAGGATAGATATTTTTGTTTCTCTCCTCTCTCTCCTGCATTTTCTGATTACTTTCACTTCTTGCTGAGTTGCTGGAACACTGGCTGCAAACACTTGCTCTTAGTCTCAGGCCAAGGATGATGCATAAATCAGTGGACTTAAATCTGCCTGTTTGTCTCATGAAATAAACTCTAAGTATAAGCAAACACCTGTAGGTATAAGAAAGAAAGATGACTTTCTACCTCTATATCTACATTCAGAGAAGTCTGTCTTCCAGGATTGTCAGTAAGGTTAATCATTGCTGAATTACTGATGTAGAAATTAAACAGTTTTGTATGTCTCAACTGCGCTTCCTGTAACTCTAATGTACTTATATTTATCCAAGCTATATGTGCAGTAACACTTAGTGACACAAATATATTTCCACTAAGGTGTTACTTTCATCCCATACTCATCTCAAATTTGCTATGGTACCCAGTGGAAATAATTTCTCAGATATCGTATATGAAAATGAATTTTTTGTCTCCAAATAAGTATTTTCTCACTTCTGTCTTACCTTTCCTCAGTTTCTTCAGGAATACAAGGATTGAGGATTTGATAAGCAAGAGATATAAGAAAGGGTGTTTGTGAGACTGTCATTTTTTGCAGGATCTCTTGTGCCTCTTGCTGGATACATCTGGCATCAGGTACTCAGCACTAGTGTGAAAATGTATTCTTAACTTTGTCTGCATCATCTGGGGCAAAAGAATGGGTGCACTTGGATAAATATCAGAGCCAGTTAATTTTGTTTGAAGAACTATATCAGATAGTTTGAATCTGATTGACCACCTGTCTTTATCTTTCCCTAATAGAGGAGAAAGGGCACAGATTACAGGTAAATCCAATTGTACCTGATACAGACAACAGAATAGCACGTCAGTGTATATCCAGCTATACCTAAATCATTGCACAGTCTCTTTCCTCAAAATATGAGTTCTTTATTAAGGTTAGGTGATTTAGCTTGGATTAAAATCAAATGCCTACCAACACTGCAAGTTTGAGGGATCTAGATAAAATCTGATTATTTACTAAATTTCAGCTGCCTCAGGAAAGTGGTGAAACACCAGTGAAGGTGAATGTGTATTGTTTTTCAGTTGTGCCGCTACTCCTTCCATCCTCTCAAAGATCAGTCAGTGTTACCAACCCAGGTGCTTGAGACTGGGGAAGCAGACTGAGGGCTTGCCTTTATGTATGGAGTTTTCTGTCATATGGGGTTTTTAGACAAACTTTTGCCCTGGGATGGTTGAAGGTTTCTCTGTGTAGAAGAGCTCTTTCCCAGCTGAGCCAGGCTGTCAGCAAGTCTGATATCTGCAGGCACCCAGTGATGCTCACTGAAAGTCTGCTAAAGATGTGACTGCCGTGGGGGAAGCTCAGATCACAGGGCACATCATCCAACTTCTTGCTCGCATCATAGTGAAGTATATCCTACACTTGTGTGCTTTCCCAGTAGGTCCTTTTGATCATATCAGCCAAGTAAGGGTATATTCGTCTTTATTTGTGGTTTGAGCCAATGGACCTTCAGGGGCCAGGTAAATTCTTTTTGTGGATCTAGTGACTCCATCATCTGCTTCCTACCAAAGAGATGCAGGTCCAGCCAGAAAAAAACTGTTGTGGTTTTAACTAGCTCCTCAAAAAATCTCTATGGAAAATAGATTTTTCTTCTTAGATAGATTGATACAAAGTAGGCTTCTGCCACCATAGCTGCAGGTTTGTGATGTTTAACTCTTGCAGATCTGTCTGCATTCAAAAATTATTTCTGCAAGTCTGCTTTTGGGGAACATATGCATGTGTATGCCTCAGTCATGAAACTAAATTGTCAGCTCATATCTTTAAGTTTCATCTTGTAACATCTTATTTTCTCTGTGTTTAATTAATGATTTCAGTTTTCAAAGGTGGCCCATTGGTGCCATCATTCAAATCCTGGTGTGGATGTGCATTTTCAAGCACTCAGCCTCTTAGATTTTATACCAGGGGTATCATGTTTATGAAATTTAAGCCAGAACCTTATATACCAATATCCCAGACTGTGCCACAGATTACATCAAACTTCAGAATTGGGGCCAAGTAATAATGTAGGCATCTTGCTAATTAGTGATACCAGGAGTCTGGTATGGTCACAGATCAGATCGGGGAATGCAATGTTACATATTTTTGATTGCATTGTGTGGAGCAAAATTAACAGTTTTCATTTCAGTTCAGCTATCAGTTTTTGTGTTCGCATTTTTTTTACTGTGTCACAAACCTAATTTTCTATTTGCTTCCATGGATTTTGTAGCATGGTAAACACATAAACATTAAACAGGATCAGTAGGTGGAGAAAAAGATTGCTCAATTTTTGTTTATTCTGTGCATTTAGTGGCATTTTGTGGATTGTGTTGCCATGGTTTTACTGGATTTCACATCTGAAGGGCAGGAGGCAGCCCCAGGTGTGTGTGGGGGAGGTGGGTCATTGTCTGCACCCCATCCAAGATGTGATACCCCAGGTGTCCTGCACTGCCTTTCCCCTGTAGCTCCCTGATTCCAATGCACGGGGCAAAGGGAGCACAGGGATGCTGTGGTGCTGTACTGGGAGATGGAGAGGCAACCCTTTTCCCTACAGCCTGGTAGGCAGATCTGTGAACCCAGCTTTGCTTCAGCCTTTCAGCCAGGCCCAGGTATGGCAGCTGGAGTGAGAGATCCCCTGGAGCCCCAAGCAGAGGCTGCAGGCGGCTGCCAGGCCTCAGCCTCCCCGTCATGGGGGCTGTGCTGCTGCTGGGGACCGCGACCTGACCAGCCATCCACCACTAATTCTTCTCTCTACTGCCATCTACTGTGTGTGGCTTTTCATTTAAAAAGGGGAAATTCAATGTGAGCTGAAGATAATTGTGCAACTCTTTTCTTCCAAATACCCATCTCATTTCAGCTTTTGCACTTACATCCTTGCCATTATTTGAATTAGTATTTGTCTGATAACTCTAAGTACTTTGGTTGCTCTGGCTTGTAAAATGTCTGAGTTCATTCAATCAAATGTTAATTCAGTCCTTAAAAAAGAAATTTACATTAAGGATTGATTGTATAGTTTGCATTAAACTAGCATACCAGAGTAACCCCAACTGCTAGAAGCAGCTACTTTTAATTGTCTCCAATGGTGACCTGTCAAAAATTGATCCTCATCGTATTCTGAAACCACAGTGACTACTTTTTAATGTGATTACCCAGGTGAGTCCCAGAAAGGAAGATAAATGCATGATAACAAATTCTAGCATACAGAATCAGGTAATTATCAGTACAAAGCATAACAACCTAAATTGTGCGCTTTTTTTTTTTTTTTAACATACCTTATGATAGAATAGTGAACTGGATTTTCAGTTCTACAGCAAAGACCTTTCTATTTGAATGAGCAGTGACATGTTCTATAGCTTTCAAATCTGCAATATATAATGTCACTTAAATTTAAGTATTAGGCCTTTTGAAAGTTGATTTTACAATATCAGTAATACAGTTACTATATAGAGATTTTTTTCTGTTAATTGCAAATGCTTCACATGCAGTTTAGAAAGGATGATTCGAATGCAAAGTCACAGGTCTGGATGCATTTTAAGTATGACATGACTCAACATTTTTCCAAAGCTGATAACTCTATAAATACAAAGGAGTCTGGAAATGGTTGTGAATTTTGACTGGCACTAACTTTTACATGAAAAATTATTTTGGGCTATGATATTAGGCACATTTCTTTGTATTACCTTGAAGTCTGTGGGATGTGCTATTTTAATTTGAGAAAATATATATTCACTTTGTTTTGAGAATCTTGCTTTAATTAGGCAAGATGTTTTCCTGTGGTTAGTCTTAGAAAAGATGGTAAAAATGTGATATATATGTTGCAGACCAGAAAGGTTCCTCTCCAACTGCAGTTCTGTGTCATGCCATTTAAATACATAGAGATGAATTATTTAAAGCCAAATGGTATTTGCTATCATTTACTAAGCATTGTTCACGATTAATGTACATACATTTGCATCTCATGGACTAGTCCTCTAAATATGTATTTTTTTGCTAAGAACTTTCAGTTGAGTTCTCCAATCTTCAAGGCCTAGAAAGCTCAGAAATTTGCATTTGGGAGGCACTGGACAAGTGAGCACTGACAATGGGTGTAGTTTTCCTTGTGCAGGGATGTATTCACCTCTTCACAGGATCAATTTTTTAATTATTGTTATTAACAAATTCATTTAATAAGGCTCAAGTACCAGCTTGTCAACATAATGCCACGTATCATTAAATAAGAAAATAGGAGGGATATGTGCCTTTGAAACGCTCTGGGTAGAAATTAAATTAGTGCTCTTACCTTATGCTTTTTGTATAGTGTGCTATTTATATATGTATATAATTGCCATTAATGGATTATTTTTTGTGTGTGTGTGCATTAGTAAAGTGTATACAGACCCCTTATTGCAAATTCCACATGGATAGAGTTTATAGCTCAGCAGAAAACATTTAGCATCAGTGTTGCTGAAAATTTGTTTTCTTAGTGTCACTAATGTTTTAACCTGTTTAGGAGTTAGAACATTCCAGAAAGCCATACTATCTCTGCAAGGAAAATGTCCTTGTACAGAGTGAATTTCAATGTGATTAATGTTTTCTTTTTTTATTTATCTTTTTTCTTTTTTTCCTTTTAACTAGTAGTCTTTAAAAATAGAACTATTTTCCATTTTTTTCTAGTATAATTTCTAATTTATATATATATTTTTTTTAATTTTATTTATTTATTTATTTTGCATTTTGCTGCATATTCATTGCAGCACCTGTGTTTCATTTCAATGTTTCTGCAGATTACTGTCTCATCTTTCTGTTTATTTGGAAATAGTGTGTGATCTAAACCTGCAGTGTCCTTAACCGGCTAAATACATTCAACTGTTCTGTCCTGAAACACTATTCTTTGCTCTCTAGATCGGATTCATTACAGGTTTACAGGTATCTGCTTCTGCCAGTGACAGCTGAAGATTCCTGATGTTTTTGTGGGTGGTGGTGTTTTTTTTTTTCTTCTTAGCTAGCTAGTGGTATTAAACTCTTTTTTTTTTCTTTTTTTTTCTTTTTTTTTTTTCCAGGCAGCTTCAATTTGCAAAGGCTGAGCAGGTCAATCTATTGTCCTTGCTGGTGGCCCAAGATGCTGCTGGCCTGCTGCACAATAGGCAGCCTTTGGGGGTCAAAGCCTGCATGTGGCTGATAACAGTGCTATTCTTGGCTAGAAAACACCATGATTAGTGAGCTTCAGTCTGCCTCAGCATGGGACTGGAGCTCAATGGCAAATCCTAAAGATGCCACATTCAGGGATCTCTTCTGTCTTTTTCTTTAAAAATGGAAGCTGCAAACTCAGAAATCAAAACCCTACTGTTTTTTTTAAATTTTGTTTTGTTTGCTTTTTAATTATTTTGTTTTATTTTATTGAAACGTACAATAAATAAGAAAGCAGATGTGTGTGAAGGGAGCAAATTTCAGTTTTGCTGCTTCATCTATGCGCACAGCATCTGTGCTTCCTCAGATGAGTAGGAGCTGTGCTTCCTGCTTTCTATATTTCCATCTGCATGAACTCACCTTCCTCCCTCCTGGCACTGGGATGAACCAAGCCCCTGGTAGGGTTCCAGCTGCCAACTGCCTGGTTGGGGAGCAGGTCTGCGGGAAAGGCCCTGGGGATTGGGGCAGACAGCTGGACGGAAGACCACAGCACGTCCTGGCTGCAGGGGGACATACAGCAGGCCACTCTTAGGTGCGTGGCAGGAGGATGAGTGACAACAAGAAATCACAGAATGTTTGGGATTGGAAGGGACCTCTGGAGATCATCTAGTCCAACCCACCTGCTCAAGCAGGTTCACCCAGAGCAGATCGCATAGGAATGTGTCCAGGCAGGTTTTGAATGTCTGCAGAGAAGGAGACTCCACAACCTCTCTGTGCAGCCTGTTCCAGTGCTCTGACACCCTGAAAGTAAAGAAGTTTCTCCTCATATTCAAAGTGAACCTCCTATGTTTCAGTCTGCACTCATTGCCCCTCATTCTATGAGAGCTGCAGCCTAGTTGTGAGGAAAAACTTTGTCCCCATGACAATAGCTGGGTACTGGAGTAGGGCGCTCAAAGAGATTGTGCCATTTTCAGCCTTCGAGGTTTTCAAGACCCAATGGAGCAACCTGTCTCAGAGCTGACCTTGCTCTGAGCATGAGGTCATATTGGGGACTTCCTGAGGCCCCTTCCTACCTGAAGTACTCTGTGCTCCTATCATCTTAAATGCCTTTTGAAAGTAATCACTGTGAGCCTAACTAGCAATGGAAGAAAAAAATATTCAGGAAGCAGTATAAGTCAAAACATAAGGAAAGACATAATTTCTACAGATTTAAAACCAAAATAGGGTTTCAAATGCTCAGATTACCTACAGTTAGGTGGGAGCCACAGAGAACCTTATAAATCACACTTACAATGCATAGCCACTCGTTGGATGAGTGAAATGTGGGAAATCAGACCTTTGTTTAGGCTTAGAGAGGGTTTGTATCATGACCCAAACAACAGAGATTTCAAACAGAGGTGGAAACCGTCTTGGACCTGCAAATTATTAATACCAGGTCTGGTTAGAAATGTAAATATTTTAATGACAGTATCCCTAAGTTTATTAATTGTGGTGGGTTAAGCAAGACTGAATACGGTACCACAGCAGCATAATATAAGCTTTCAAGAATTTGAATAGGCAGAAATCAATGAGTATAGGAAGCATGTGTGATGTAGTGGAAAGAAAGCAAATGTTATAGCAATCTTGAGCACTCTACAGTTTAATCAATGATGTTACTACAATATAAAAATTCAAAAAACAGTGAGTAATAAAGTAACTTTATTAAGTGCTGTTGTGAAATCCAAAGATAAAGCAGGCAAGAAATAAAGTAGCGTGGTGAAAACAAAATAAAAAGGGATGGTTTTAAAGTCTTATCTGGGAAAAATGGTGTATAGAAGTACAGCTTTTACTGGTGGAGGGAAAAAAAAGATCAAAAGGAAAAAAAAAAGATCAAAGAAAAATCACCATATTCTAGAAACCTATAAATACAGAAGTATATCTTACAGAATAAAAGTCAACTGCCTAACATGTGCAAGCATGCCAGAGGAAAAATAAAGACTAAACTAAAAATAGTTTCATTAATAAGTGAAAGAGGTAAAATACTGATGGTTTTACATGCTTCAGCTAATTAAGTGCTTCAAGAAGTAGCTTCACGAGGAGTAATATGGAATATATACAAGAATGGATTAAGTGTATCTAAGGATATGCAAAGCTGCTAAAGACAGTGTCTCTGTTTCATGGTATTGACACATTGCTATTCTCTTCTTCACTCACTGGCTAAGGCTACGTAACCCAATGTCTTTGCAGGAATGCATTCCCAAATTCCTCATTGCTTTGACAAAATCTACAGCATTACTAGTACACTATTAAGCCAGAGAAGTAAAACTGTGTCACACTGGTCAAATAAGCAGGGGTGGACAATTCATGTTTGCTGGATTATTAATACTACAAGCATTGTAAATTTAATATGAATAGAGCTTTTCTTTTTGTTATATGCTGAATAAAGCTTTACCATCATAAATTAGGCAAAAAAAAATTGCAGGATTATTTCAGACTCCTCCAACTGAGGAGAGGTAGATTGGACATAACTTATAAAATAGTAGAAATGCTGATAGCTGTTTAACAATGAATAGATCTGTAAAAGTAGAATTAAAAGGTATTTGCATCACAGAACTTGTCTTTTATTAATACCTTTGATACACTTTTTTGAACAAATTAATCTAAGGAGATTTAAATGAGAATTTAAGAGCTGATATTCTCACAGGAGCAGTGTACATGTGCATCCCTAGACTTCTTTCTTTTAAAATGTGTTTTCTTTTGACTTTTTATGATGTTTCATTTTCAAAAATACTGATGAGATACAGTTTGGCATGATTTGAAGTTGGTAAAAGAACGGGTAAATTAGTTTAGTTATACTCATGCCATTTTTTATATATATATATTTCAATGAACTCTGGTGAACAGAGAGGTATTTCAGCATATGGTTACTAACCTTGAAGAATACCTGCATGATATTATTCTTGTTAAGGCTTGTGGTTTTATGTATGTGTCAGAGGAAAGTATACTGTATAAATCTAAGTTGGGTTTTTATTAACGAAGTTTCAAATAAGTGTTCAGGGTAGTCAGAACCATAGTATGAGGTATGAGTAACATGGACAATAAACAGCAAAGATGTAGAGATAACAAACTATTTCATACAAGTAAGAAATTCTGGGGGGAGTTATCAAATTAGTGGCTGAGCGGTTCTTTGGAAATTGTGGATCTTAATTAAATAAATGTTAATATAATTTTTTGAGAGGTCATTGGAATGTAACGAATTTTAAATGTGAGGTATGTTACAACAAATTTTATTGTAACTGGAGAGGTTTACCATCCTTTCCTATCAAATGAATGGACTCAAGCGATGTTGTTAGCCTTTTTGTCTAACATATAGTTTTGTTCTGACTGATTGAATTTTACACCTTTACCACTAGGCAGAAGCTGAAAACAAAGCTTGCACTTAAATGTCCTCTGCAATCTAGTTTATACCAACTTCAAATCAATAGATCCTTTCAGTTAATGACTGGGTTTTTTTCCATCTTGAATCAGAAATCCTTTAGAGGTTCAACTGAAGTTTTTCACTTCTGATGAGTTCTCATACAGTGTCAGCTCCCTGGTCAGATTTCATCGGTTTTCTTTGGGTTGCCTCTTGAGAATCAGCAAGGAATATAAATCCAATGTTATACATGACCTCACTGTATTCCACCTTTCCATGTTCTTCTTTGTTTTTCCAAAGCAAAATATCTGCTGAAGGGAAAAACATAAAGTTGTATAGGAGAACCAGAAGTCCTATCAAATGGTGTCTTTGGAACTTTCAAGAAAATGTTTTCTTGAAATCTACAGCCAGTTTCCTGTCTGAAGCCCTTAACTTATGAAGGATCATTGACTGGAGGAAGAAAGGAAATGTATAATGACATGTTCAACTACAGTCTCATTTAATTAAACATAAATAGTAGTACTGAGTTAAGGGAGTAGCAGTTAAATAGTATCTAAGTACCTGGGAAATATACTCTAGGAGGGCAACAGCAATAGCAAGGGAAATATATTATCTCCCGTTGGAGCACAAGGCGTCTGATTACCTGTGGTGATGAATCTTTCTATATTAAAATGTGTCTGCTGAAAAAAATGTGAGGAAAATCAATTGTGAGGTGGCATTTTTATGAGAGCTGAAAAAAAGCAGTCCATAAATGTTTTCTTGACTGTGTCTAAACAGAATCAGTACAAAATCTGTTCCAAGACCACAACTTGAATAATCATGGTATGAATTTTTGGTTTCAAATCTTCAGGTCTAATAGCAGAAGAAAAAAAGGCAAAGACCAGCTGGCATAATTTTATTGTCACTGGAACATTTCTTTTTACACTGGACTAATTTTATTTCTTTCTTTGAAGCTATTCATAAGCAGCTACAATGACAAGTCAAGTCCATAAACTTAAAAAAAACCCATCAGATACCTCTTACTGATATCACAACATTTCTGCCTGTCCTAAGACACATATTATAAACCCCTGTCATGGGATGATTGTGCAACTCATACAGACAACATCCTCAAGTGTAAACTTGGCGCCACTGAGGCTGTACAAGAAATTCATGTGAGTGTGTAGCTGCCTTGAGCATAGTGGTATTTTCAGAAATACTTAACTCTATCTTACTTTGGTACTTTGTTCTGCTTCCCTCTGTTCCCAGTTGATTCTTAGGCACAGACTGTTGATTTTCAAGTGAAGACTTAGAGCAGACAATAGTGATTTTTCTTTTGAAAAAAAAAATCTTTTTGTACGGTCCTTCAACTGTTCCGAGAAAGGTGAAAAGCAGGCTTATATGTGAAAGGAAAGCACTCACTGGTAGGACTATGAAACTATTGCTGCAAATCTAATCTTCTCAGAACACATCTCTACTTTATTGTTCTTAACCTCAATAAATATTTGGGTCCAAGCTGCACTTCAAATTTTCCCTGAGTCAGATTTCACCTGACACAAATAATTTCTCTTGAATAGCTGGATACTTTAAGAAATTTAGGTTACTTACTATGTGGTGAAAGGCTACTCAACTAAAGATGGTAATAAAGCAGGAACAGAGGAGCTCCAAATGACCACATCTTACTAAATGCTAATCCTGCCATCATGCCTGCCAAGCAAATCACTACTTGTTACTGGAGTGTAATTGTGCAGTACAGCTGCATTCACTCACCCAGGTGGATGAAGTTAAGGGATCCAGCTGACCAG
Organism: Streptopelia decaocto; assembly: GCF_964273445.1. NCBI lineage: Eukaryota > Metazoa > Chordata > Aves > Columbiformes > Columbidae > Streptopelia > Streptopelia decaocto. Next base: position 118,250,156 of record NC_138663.1, read on the forward strand.
CAGAAGCATTCTAGCTCCATATGTCTACTTGGGTCTCTTTGAGTTTTTTGCCCAACTGCAGGGTTGTCTCAGCTGGTTTAGCTCAGTGCCTGAGGCTGTGCATTCAAGCCAGCTACAGTGGAAACACCCTACAGTGGGATTAACTGTCCAAGACAGTCCTTATTCTCTTTTCGTGTTTAGTTATTAATCCTCCAACAGCAGACGTGGCCAGAGGAGTTTCCCATTCAACCTTCTTCCCACTCTCTGCAAGCAACTTGTTCCTTGACAACTCCACAGGATATTACCCACCTTTTAAACTGTTTTTGTTTGTTTGTTTGTTTTTGTTTGTTTGTTTGTTTGTTTGTGTGTGTGTGTGTGATTGCTGAGATCTGAATAGTAAAACGGCTTCCTAAAATATCGAGAGATATTCTTACAGGTTAAGTTTCCTCTCTCAGCTAATCACTCCTTTCACTTTGCAGTAGGATATGGCCAGCTCTGTTGTGTGACCAGCCTTGCATGACAAGTCTCTGAATATGAAATTTTCACTTTTAAGCAATAATTAAAAAAAAAAAAAGAAAATACTTGTTTTGCATTACTTCGCGTTGGGATGTGATAGTCAGTAGAACCTATCATGGACATGGCAGGGAGAGCATAAAACAGTCTAATAGGGAAAACCTTCTAAACTGGGTCTACCAACAGAGGAATTGTAATGTAAAAATGTCATTTGATATATGTGGGAGAGGAGGGATAGCAACTTTTCTAGATTCCAGGTCATCTCTTGTTTCTCTCTTATTGCTGGGTGAGTTTGTGTTTTTCCTTAAAATCTTCCCAAATTCCTTCTCTTTGCAAAAGTTATGTTGTGGTGAGTCTTCAGTGTTATTTTCTTCTCTAGTCTTCGTAACATTATTATAAAATTATAAACCCCTGTGAATAAGGTTATTCATATAGCAACATATACAATAATTATAATAGTTAAATGAGTTATTTTAGGATAGACCCATCAGGTTCTAATGTCTCAAACCATACCTTTAAGGCAAAGGCAAAGTATTAATTGCAAGAAGCATCATGCATTTTGGCAGAAAATAGCAGCTATCTTTACTAACACTTATGATAATCACACCTTTGCGGTCACCTTGATTACTCTCAGAAATGTGACTGAAGGAAAGTCAACAAGAAAGTTCTGTAACTCATGTCTCTTCAGAGTTATTTTCAAGACTTATCTTTAGTATATAAGTAGGTTTCCATGTTCATTTCACAGAAAATATTTTTTTGTCAAATTTACCTTTTTGTGAAACTTAAACTTTAAATATCCATTATATATCACTTATCCCTTATATTCTTAGGTAAGTCAAAGTGAAAACCTACATAAAAGTCACTAAAATCGAGCACCAAACTGCAGGCATTATTCTCTTGTCTAAGGTGTTGGATTGGTTGTCATCTTGAGAAATGTAGTTGTCCTTTAATCCAAACACCATTTTATGCACATAATAAAAGTGATTTCTTCCCAGCAGTCACATCTAGCCATTGGCTCATAAATTCTCATGAACCCTATCTTGTTGTCCCTGATGAAGGACATTCCTTTACTTGAAGTCAAGAGCAATCAGGTATTAAAATCACTTCAAGCAGGCACTCACATAGTGAGTTATGAAACAAACAACTGTAGGCATCAGGATTAGCAGAGAAGAACTGACTGGAACAGTTAAACCAAAGCAGACTTAGTACCTAAGCTTTTCCTCTTCTGTGATGTCTTCTAAAATAAAATATAAAGCTGTTTGTGTGTGTGTGTATGAAAATACAATGCTTCTCAAAATACCTTAGAAAATACTTTCACTGTGAAAGGTGAAAGTCTTTGGGTAACTTTGTTCATCTCTCAACCATTACTAAACGAAGAGTGAAGTCAGGTGATAGCAAATAATAATCATACTGCAGACTGATTACTAGACAACTACTCAATAAACCTGGTTTATTGTAGCATAGGAACTACTTTCCTGGAACAGTAATGACTACCTCTAAATAAGTTTTCTAAGTAATGTGTCAATTCAGATTCCATAAAACTGTATTGCTTCAACTCAGAACAGGTTTTTTAAGGATGCAGTTAAAATATAGCCAGATAGGGCTGACTCTCCCTAGAAGTTCATTGTCTTATAGGATTCTTCACAGCTTAAATTGAGCTTAAAGAGTCCTCATCATCACTGCCTAAAGCTTTATTGCACCCAAACAGCATATAAGATTCTTTTAATACTTTCTGCAGTATATTTTTCCACTCTAGACAACCACTATCTGCTTTGCTTGCAAACACTGGAAGGTAGTAGTGCTTGCTATACTGGGGTAGTCTTTCAGAGCAGGAGGTGGCACACCGTGTATCGTGGAAAGGATTCATCTTTTCCAGTGATCTAAACAAAACTAACCATCTTCGTCTCCTCTCTCTGATGAGCTATAAAAATGGGTGAGTAATTTCACCTCCCTGTTCTAAGGCACCTTCCTCAGAAAAACATACATCCCCTTTTGGAAAGGTCCTACTCTCTCCATTGATTAGAGAGTGTCTACCTGATGATCTCAGACTGTCAAAGTTGGATGACGTGAATCTCATTTTGAACTGGCTTGTTTTTGAGGTGGTTCTCTGATGTAACTGCATGCAAGAATACAGTTGGAACACTTTGATCTGAACGCCTCTGCTGATGTTTTCATGTCTGTAGCATGGTCCTAGACTGGCATTGATAGGGCAACCATTCATTAGGAATTTTGGACAGATGGGCCGGTCTCTTCCTCAGGATATTCAGCTGGCCCAGCTCCTGTAGTCTTTTTTTTTTTTTTTTTTTTATTGTTGCCCTTGGTCTGCTGTCAGAGTAAGAAAACAGAGCTTCCCACCACTTGGTCTGTGCCCTAGCAGTCCTTGGTATTGCTTAGGCCAGTTACGTAGGCTGTCTCTTCTTCCATGTTGGATAGAAAAATTAACAGTCCCTTTGCTTACATGGTTTCCTCAGCAGGTAGATGGAAATGAATGGGGAAGAACAGCCATCTCTCTGCTTCCCCACTTCAGTAACAAGCAACTCTTGAGGAGAATGGACTGACACTGGTCTCCTGCTCCGAGATTTATATCTTATTTAGGGAATATGATATAATTTGTTTGACAGATGTGACAAGGTCAGGGAGAGATAGAGAAATTGCTATTGGGAGCAGAACTGTATGTACTTGTGGGGGAGGGAATTCACTGATTTGGAAGGAAAAAGCAGGAATATGGGGGAGAAAGAGGTGGTCGTAGATGAGTTGAAAAGGAATGGAAGAAGAAGATTCGGGGAAAACAGAAAAAATGAAACAACGAAATCTATGGTAAATAAGACCAGAATGGACTGCTGAGGAAAGGAGCACTTTTAAGGAGTGAAAACACCTTGGTGAGAATGAGAGTTGATGATAATGATATCAGTTCCTAAATTAAGGGGAAACAAACATAAGAGTAACGTATCTCCTGAAAAAAGGAGGGAAGACTCACCAAAACACACACCAAATGGAAAGGAGAAACAAATGAAATTGAAAGGTGGATTTCTAATTTGATAGAGTGGTTAAGACCAACATTTTACAATAACTTGCAATTTGTATTAATATTGTGTGCACTGCAGAATGTTAGTTTCTTGGCAAAATGCTATTAAAACATCCCTTGACAAGAGCACTAGCGTGGGTGTCTCTGTTTCTTCTTGGTTCTAGGATGCTGGAGTAAGCAAAGGCAGTCCTCAAGCTTTTAGGGATCCCAGTTGCTGATCATTAGGCAGATTGAAGTTCAGACTGAACTCTTTTACTTGACATGATATCCAGCAGGGAGCCAATTTAGAGAGCAGGGGGACAGGTGCATTATGTCCAGGCTCCAGATTCCTCCAGGCTGATACTTGTATGCTGAGGTTGATGGTGTTGTTTGAAGCCAGTCAGGAGATAACGATGACTTTTATCAATCTGAAATCCCATTTTGTTTTTCTTTCTTTCTTTCTCCTGTGAGGGCAGATGTGATATTAGGAAATCAATCAGGACTCATGAAAACATCCCAGCTAGTATTTAGGGATTGTAAACTCAGATTAGGAGCCTAACACAGCTGCTGGGGGTGGTGTTTACAACCAAATAGTAGTATAATCAGGTAATTGGAATTGTTCTTAACAATTGTTAAAAAGATAAGCTGTATATTTCTGATGTGCAATTTATGTTTTTTTTTTTGGAAGGAAGTGCTATTTGATAACTCTTTCTAGCCATGGAAAGAGACCTCTTATCTCTTAATTTTTATAAAGAGCAACTTAGTTGCTGCATTTCATTGATTCTCAGAACCTAAGGGGTAGGGTTAGAGAGAATACAATATAAGCAAGTTAATTATTAAAGAAATATTATTGTTATTCTATTGTTCTGAAGCAATATCTGCAATACCTTCATTGTTATGTAGCATTTTTACCATTGTAACAAAAACTGCACTGTTTGTCTCATACTTCACAGTTTTATAAGGTTTTACTGCTTCTGTTCTGTTAGCTTTCCATGCATAAATAGTGTGGTTTTTTTCTACTTGTGTCCACAGGATCAGTCATTTTATGACCTTGAATGTCTGTGTGTCTTTGTATAGCATAAAACAAAATAGGATCCCCCTGGTATACTCAGCAATTATAAAGATTATAAGATTATAATAATACTTAGTTATTATAAGATCTAATTTTAATGTTAACCCTTTCAAAGTGTTGTCTTCCTTTGTGGACCAGTTTTCCTCTTTGAGCAGCATCTTCCATAAGGCAGGAGGAAACAAATTGCCATGACTCAGTGTGGCTCATCCTGAGAGATGTGTCCTGACTGCAGGGCTGGTTGTGGAAGGGAAATAAGAGGCATGAATAACCCTGAAATGCCTCAGTGCGGCTAAAATGCACCCTGAAAAAGAATTCACTACCTTACTTTGACAGGCCTAAATATTTCAGTTGGCTTAGTTTTGTTTTGTTTTGTTTTTTTCTCCTTTTTTTTTCCAATGGAAAATGTGAGCAAATCTTTCATTTTGAGGAGCTTTGATGAATGGTAGTCTTTGTGGTTTTTAGGTTTGTGCAGGTTTTGTTTGTTTGTTTGTTTTTGTTTTGTTTTTCCAGACAGTTTTCCAGTTTACAGCCTGTGATATTCTGAAGTCTTTGATGAAAAGCAAATATTTATCTGAATTTTAGGGAAGTCCAGCAGCCCTGTGGTAGCTTCTCTAGAACAAATCAGAATTTTTCAAAGTAGTTACTGTGCCTAGCATCTAGACTGAATCCTAGAGAACTTTTAGAAGCTGGAAGTTATCATCTATTCCTGGACTTCCTGACTCACTTTAGGCAATCTAGAAAATTTGGAAGTTCCTTAATTTAGAGAAAAATGAGCAGACAAATATGGGCAGGATACACATTTACTGGTATTTTTAGTTGCTTTTCCTTGGGGACTGAGAGGAATTTTTCTTTGCTAAAGAAACACAATTTTCAAGATGTATTTCTTGAAAATACTATTAAGTATCTAATTTTAATCTGATATAAAACTATGGAAGTTTAAATTCAGGATTGTGGCCATTTTAAAAATTAGCATGATTCTACTGAACTCTACTATTCAGGAAGTTCTGTCTTGCCCAGCAGGTATGGACATAATGCACTTTTTTAACACATGTATACAAATTTGCCTTAAAAAGATTACTTCTCAGAACAGTTTGCATGTGTGTGGATATGAAAGAGCATAAAAAATTAAATTAAACATCTTTGTTTGAGACAAAGAGGTTATGACGACCTAGGCATTTGACCTGGAGGTTGTGCTGCTTTTGTAGATTTGCGCATTTTGTCTTCAGCTTTTACAATACAGTCAGAAATTTTAATTTGATCTACGAGTTAGAAAAAATAGTAAGGCAGAGTGCTTAAGCAGAGTGCTGAGTCTGAAACCAGATCACTGTAAATTCCTTTTGTCACATTTTCCAATTAGAAGTGAAAATAAAATTTTATTTAAATTTAAGCTTGTAGAGCTACCTTTGCTAAAAAAAAAATAAAATAAGAAATTGTTTACTCTTTTCAATTCATTGCTAATTTAATGAAAGGAACATAACTAAAATGAAAATAGAAATGTTAGCAACAGGTGATAATGAAATTCTTTGAAGTGGGGGAAAAAAGCCTTTTGTTTAAAGACTTCTTTAGAATTCAAAAAAAGGACGTCCTCTACCTTTTGCGTGTATCTCAAATAAAACAAAACGATCTTAAACATAACTCTTAACTGAGAAAATATAGAGATGGTGTTGTTTACTCTCTGTCCTAGATGATATTTGACTTTTTGTGTTAGAAGTAAAAAATTAACACATAAAAGAAAATGTATTGAAGACAAACTTGTAATCTGGGCTCAGGCAATAGTATACACCTTTTGTAAGAGTTAAAAACCATTTAGAGCAGTCCATATGCCAGGCATGCAACTATTTACTACTATATTAAAAAGCGCATATTTATTTTAAGTAGCAGATTATTTAGTTGTAACATCTTACTCATCTCTAAATATTTTACCAGTTATTTTTTAAAGCAAAATCATTTCATTTACTGTATAAGAGGTCCCGGGAGGCATGACACTTAAAGCTTTTTCCAAGTTTTTGATGTGTTTTATAGAATGCTTGAATTTTCATTTTTTTTTCTAAAGATTTTTCTTTTCTCTCCAAAATAATGTTCTCTTTAAAACAACTTTAGAAGATTCTCAAAAGGTTTTGATGGTTCCAGCACATTTCCTATTCTTTTTCTCAGTTTTACATTTCCTTTTTATGAAAACAATTACATAGAATATTAAGGAATCAATAGGGAAAAGGTAAGCAGCAGCAAGGGTGATAAGTACTGTGGTCAGCTAGGATAGCTGCATCTGAGGAAGGGTATAGCTTATAAAAAGGAAAAATGGAGATCTAAGAGAATAGAAGAATTAAAGGAGGAGCTTAAAGACATGAAGAAAGAGCCCCAAAAAAGAAGCTGCCGTTAGCAGATATGCAGGTTTTTCTCCTCTGCAGATATAGATTTATTTGGAAGATACAACAAATTATGTTTTAATGAAGAGTACTGTAGTTGGCATGTGGGCAAACTGCTAACTTTGACTTGTAGATATTAGTTATTCATCTCATGAATTGTTATTTAATTGTATAATATTACTTTCTATCCAGTAATTGAAACAAATCATGGCTAGCAAATAGAATAAATTAAAAAGAATGCAAGCATAGCTGAATGGGCATGACACTTGAAAAATTTTTGGAGCTGTTTGGTATATTGCAGGTATTCATCAGGAGCAAACTGACATAATGGCATTCATGGCAAAGAGTCTGTGCTCAGGTGACCCATTTGGTGACTCACGCCTCCATTTCTCCTCTCCCACCCAGCTGTAATCAAATCTCTGTTCCTCATTCTACATAAATGAAACTATTTGCTTTGCTATACTTGAAGCATGAAGCATCCTACTCTACTGGCCCAGTTTCTCCAGTTCCAGGAGTCAGTGGGACACTTGAGGTCAGCTGTCAATCTTCTTGCCTGGCATGAACTTTAGTAGTAAATGTCAGCAAGTTCTTGAGCTAGCAATGGGTTTCTCATCATAGTTCAAGACCCTGATAAACCTCTTACTGATGCTGTTGTAACGATCAACATGCTGTATATATTTCCATTTTAGAAGAAGAAAAACATAGGGACTTGACTTAAATAAACCAAGTACACAAGACGTGCTGTGATCTTAGCAGTCTTTAATTTTCTCTGCTATAAACTGTCCATAAGAGGCTTTGTCCTCTTAATCCTTGCTGGTTTATAGACAATTTGTTGTTTTACAATTAAGTACAGATGGTTTGGAGCTGTAATGCTGATAAAAAAAAAAAAAAAAAAAAAAAAAAAAGCTTAGGATTGCTTCAATTTCCGGGTTGGATTTTAATGGTAATCCATGTCTGAAACACAATAAATCTGTTTTTATCTGATCTTTAATGCTCGTTCACATAGCTGACATATTTTAGTGATTACCATATGTATATAAAATAATACCATTATCATATTTAGTGAAAGAGCAAATCTGTAAGAAGGCTGTATAATAGCATCCAGCTCTACAGTTTATGCTACTCATGGCCTATCTTGCTGCTTTCATTTAACTGTGCAAGAAGGGTCTTCTGACACACGGGAGGTTTAATTTTACAGTTGAAATATCATTGTTAAGAAATTGGGTAACGTGGGAAATTCTTCAGTGGAATTATTTAATGTGGAGAAAATAGCTGAAAACTCCCAGAATGACTCATTTCCCAGTATCTTTTTAGGAAATTCTGTCTTTCTCTTCTTAAAACACAGACATAAGCAAACATAGAAGTCTTAAGCCTGTGTAATACTTTTAACTGTTTTAAAGTAGGATGGGACCTCTTAATAGGTTTCAAATATCACCTTTGCCATGAGCCTATTAGACATTTTAAGCTGTTAAAAGAAATCCACTGCCTAAGTATTTGCTCCTCTAACTGTAGACAGTCATGTCCCCCTGCACCTACTTTTGACAAATAGTCTCATCCATGTCTTTATCAGCTGATAGAGGGAAAACAGTATTTTCAGGAAGGAAATCACCCCACCAAAGACACTTCCTGAAGTTTGGAGGTATCTTTGGCTTTTTGATGATGCTTGAAGGCAGTGATTCCCATTGTTAGGTGTCAAAGGTTAGACAGGAGGAAGAAAGAAAGAAAGAAAGATCCAAGCAACCACCTTCTTATATTTTTATCCATGCTGGGCCTTACCATGCCCTGTGAATATTTAAATTTTCAGCTGCTAGTTAAACCGTTACTAGAACACACCTAAAGAGACTTTAAAGTAGTGGAATATGGCAACGTTTTTGTAACAGAAAATTATCCCAGAGTTGCATATTTAGTAAAGGTTGCTTCCATGCCTGATGAAATAACTGTGTAAACACAGGGAGAACATAATCCCAGACCATTTAAAAAGATATGTGAGTAATCACCTGTGTGTGTTTTCTGACATGGGGCTATATTTTTACAGCAACCACATGCTGTCAGTCACAATATTCATGTTGGCCCCTAAGCCTTCTGTAGCTTTTGCCAAGACAAGAGCTTTTGTGTCAGCAGGAATCACACCAACGCTGCTGTGTCAGTAAGTTGTTGCATACACATTACATACATGTTCCATGCAGCTTGCCTGAGATTGTATCTTGCTTGGACCTGATGGACACCACGTGTACATGCATACAATACCTCAGGTGATGGAAACTGATGCTGACTTAGTTCTTATGTTCTAAACAATCTTTTGGTGAACCATGTGCTTTGGTAGAGGTGTTGAAGTCTGTCTTTACTGATGGAGTAAAACTGTGAGGCTTTTTTAGCTAAAGACAGCAATGTTTAATAGTATTTAAAGACCTTGTTCTTTAATGCTTGGATATCAAAATTTAAGAGACTATTTGATATTAATTTGCCTGTTTTTATTAACTTACTTCATTGAAGTACAAGTAACTTCTATGATGCTATTCTAAATTCTTCAAAATCGATGATCTAATAATATGCATGACCCAAGTAGCCCTTTGACTTCTTCTGGATGAGAAGAGGAGGAAGTTGCTTAGGGAGGAGTCAGCAGAGAATAATCCGCACATAAACAGCAACCCAGCCAAGACCATTTTGTTCCCTGCCCTGTCCTGGCAACTCTCCACTCTGACAGGTGCTTAAAGTCCAGAAAATATGGAAGCCTTCACTGCTGCTCTGCAGTAGCTGTCATCTGTCATGGCAATCTTTCTCTGCTTTACTCTCTTTCTAGTTCGGCTGGCTCAAGGTCTCTTGCTGGCTTCCACGCTATTTTGGCTGTTCCTGCTGGCTGCAGCATTCCTGCCCTTGCCTCCAGGGATGAACACAATGACGAAAGTCACCTTTCCCTTAATAATAATTGCAGTGGTGATCTCTTTCACTTCTGCCCCTACAAGCAGATCCTGGGCATCTATTAATATTTACTCCTCACTTCCAGTGTTTTTCCAGCCTTCCACTCTCACCCTGCTTACTTGCAGTGGTGAGAGCACAGGCCTCAAGAGAAGGTACCACACTGTCTAGCCATGGGCAGGCCAACAGAGATCACACTTGCAAAAATTAGTCCCTTTGATAATACAATCAAATAGAAAGGACACCCAGCTTAGGAGGAATTGTTTTTAAATTTCATTTTCATTCAGTATTCAACAGCTACATGCCGTGGAGGACAGAAGAAATGGCTGATCTATGTCCAGGATCTGCATACCTGGTTATTATATTAGCTGTCTTGCTCAAAGAAGTGTACTGACAGCAGAACACTCATTACAAAGCCATTCTCAAAATCTGGTTAAGCCAAAGAAGAACCTTCTCAAAGGAATTGACAGAGTCTGGTTTTGTACCTTATTTCTGTACATTTATGTTGTTTCAAAGTGGTGAGTCAGGGCTAAAACAGCATACAGAAAGTGGTAGCCATGTCCTTGCTCTGAAATTATTGGGAATGATTTTGTCTAAGGAAAAAGCAGAAAAGCAAATCGCCTGGCTTTGCTTTGCCACAGTAACTAAACAAACCTTGCAACATGCACAGGAATTGATAAGTGAAGAAGTGCATGCTTGGTTTTCACTTTAGTATTTTAAAAAGAAGGAATAGTCATGTCTGTGAAACACTCACTTTTATCTAGACCAGAACATTGCGATTAGAGATTTTATGTTCTGTAATACAGTGTAATTTGCTTTCTTGCAAATGTTGCAAAAAAAAATATTATGTTTGTATAATTATATGCTGAAAAGTTTCATTTTAAGTTCAGACTCACTCTTATTTAAAACTCCCCTGATGGTAGAGCCTGAATTTTGTTTCACGTATCCCAGAGAGACATTCACAGTACCATTTGCAACATGTGCTGAACAGTACTGCAGAAATCACAGCCAATGTCTAGGGCTTTTGAGATAAAGAAGTGTTGTGATTACTACTCTGGTAGGTTATGCCAAAAGTGGGTTATTTTCCTATTACCAGAGAAGTAAGGTGAAGCAGATCACTCCTTTCTAGCTCACTCACAGCTGTGTATGATGCATTGAGGCACAGACGGTGCAAGGAGGGTGTACCTCATGTCTTCTTCATAATGTTTGCAATAGCTTTGTGCTGTTCTGTAGTGCTGCATTTCCTTCTGGTTTCTTGGTTTGCTGAGTGACTGGCACTTGCAAGGGTACCTGTTGCATCCTAGGTCATTGTTTATTCACCTCTCACTGGCTTTCTGTGTGCTGGTACCATTGTGGTTTTGGTATAGGATTCCAAGAATTAGGATAATATTTTTTTGTCTGTAGCTGCCTTGTAATACTGTTGTATCTGAAAAATCATATTTGGTTGTGCCAATTTTTGTTATTTCTTTCTTTAAAACAAAGGTCCATCTAAATTCCTGTTTCTATGGTCACTGTTGAGTCTGTAGGCCTCTGTATCTTGTAGCTTGACTCGTTGCAGAATTAAGTGCATTTATGTTGACTTGTTTTAAGTCTTGGGTACCTACTTCAAGGGAGTGCATTCTTCTGTAACGCTGCTATTCTATTACAGACAAAAGTGGTGGAAAGAAATATGGGAAGATAATTTGGATGGGGTATTGTAGCAAATGCAGGCTGTCTGGAATGCTGTAGCTGTGTAAGACATGTACAGATGGTGTAACTGGGTACAAGAGGCTCTTGTTTCAGTGCTTTATGTCTGCCTATAGGTAATGATGTAAGATAACTTAGCACAAGAAGCAGCAAAGAAAAAAAGTTTTTTGCTGTTTAAGTCTCCTTTCTAGTTTGTATCAGAGATCAGATTTATAACTGAGATTTCTGAAGTCAACATGGCTTGCTGCCAGTGAGATGCAAATCAGAGCCTGGATTCTGTAGGCTTCAAAGTCAGGCAGAAAACAAGACACTGCATCTTTAAGAAGTGCTTATTTGGCATTTACTTATTTAGTTAAAGATCATTGCCAGGCAGAAGTCCCGTGGGAGGAGTGGATGGCTCATTGGGCCTCATGGGGAGGGCGGTAATTAAACTCTGAAGGCAAGCAATGATGTTAAGCTAAAAGCTCATCTTTAAATAGTAATACACTTGCAATGTAAAGTGGAAGGCCCTCGGGTGCCTGTTGACATAGCGTTAGGAGCTGGCACTTTTTTATATAAAAGCTAAATTGAAGAAACTGTTATGAGCTCATCTGCATAAAGCAATATGATTCTGCCTGAGGGTGTGGGCAACAGGGAGTGATTAGCAAAATGTCTTTTTCCCTGCTACTCTGTTGCTCTGTTAACATGCCACTTGTCACTGAGAAATTTGAGATACCATATGCCAACCTGCATCTACAGAAACCCCCTTGCTGATTGCACATTGAAGAATTCCTCTTCAACACATGAGGTGCTGTCAAAAAGAATTTCTGAGACTGCATGAAACACGCTGGAAAGAAAAATCTCGTGTTGCCTTCCTATTTCTTCCTCTTTCATTGCATCAAGACCTTCCTAGTCACAACTTCAGATGTGAAACAAAACACATTTAGAGTGAAAGAACTGGATATTCTTTGCTGACCTTCATCTCCTCGTCATCCCACGTGGGTTGGACTTGCTTATACAGACTAAGCTACAGCAATTTGAGGCTTTACTTCCCATAGAGAAGTATGAGCCAGCTTGATTTCCATGGAGATCTGAATAGGGCATTCTCTTTGCTTAACAGCGGTTTGAATTCCTTGTAGCTATACGTCCTGGGGCAAGGAGGGGGCACTCAGTTGAATGATATTAGTAATAAAGAGAAAATGAACATCAAGGAAAAAAAAAAAAGAATTCCTGTCATACCAGTTGTGGAGCTCAATTACTTAACTGAAATAAAGAATGCCATAAACCTCGGTTCAGGTGATGAATTTTTGTTTTGAGCTAAAAATCACTTTTTCTGTCTTAACAAAACAACCCTCATTTTCTTTCTTATCATTTTGTTTTTCATATCTGCTTTGAGTGGAAGATTTAATAAGTATGTGTCATATGTGCATGCAAGCACACATCAAATGCTTTAGAAACATATTTTAACAAAACATTTCAATATCCTAGATCTGCGCTCTATCTGTATTTCAGAATTGAAGAAAAATAAAGAAAAACATAGAAGGGATTTCATTTTTGGGTTATTTTGATCTTCTTTGAACAAATGTACAGATGTGGTGAAATGCAAGGTTCTCTGAAATCTTCTCTTCACAAAAGATATTCTGGTGGTTATTCTAGAAGTTAGCTTGAGAAGCCATGGAATTATTTACTCAGGATTGTCACCATCATTGTAAAATATACCCTATGAAGTGACGTCAGTACTGTCAGCTATTATACATATTTTAACTTAGACCTGCACTGTCCAAATGGCTTGTTAGATTACTTAGTCTAGACCCCAAATTATTTTGGGTGCATCCTAGCAAAGCTGTGCCCCACTGTGCTTGTCTGCTGTGGAAATGCTGAAGCAGGTCACTTCTAGTTTTTGTTTTGTTACATGGAAAGGGACTGGCTTTTTTGTACTGCATACACTGAGCGTCACTTCATAAAAAACAGTCTCTTTGACCTGTGGAACACCCTGTTTCATAATACAAGGAAAACCACTTTTTTTTTATTTGCATGAACATCCATGCAGTTGAAATACTAAACATAGTGTGACCCAGTAGTTGAACAATGATGTCTGAACATGCATCATTAACTAATTGATTTCATTCAAGACTGATAGGGAGTAAAACAGTTTCCATCTGTTCAATACTAGATAAGCAGGCTGAAATGATCACATAGAGACATGATGCCTGTATCTCAGATTTGCTGTGTGGCTTGTACTCTTGATGATTGTTCCAGTAATAAATCCAAATACAGGCAGGATGCTGGGAACAAAATAGACTTGGTTCGAGCATTTAGAACTAGTTCAGAGAATTTGGGGCATGAAGTCAGCTCAAAAGGGATGTGAAAGATGATCCCCTCATAAAAAGGACTGAAATATAATGACAGGTTAGATTTGGAAAGCTGGTGTTGCTATCATGCCAGTGCTGTTTCTAACCTATGCATGGAGGGTTTTGGTGCCCCAGGCTGCCTGTGTGCTGTGAGTGTGAGGGGGAAGGCTTGTTTATTCTTCTTCCCCTGTCATGCCACTCATGACAAGAAGAGACATGAAGAGCTTACGGGGCTAATCAGTTTTTAGGCTCTGACCCATATTTTGAGTTAGCATTAATTATGAAATATAGGAATTCTCATGTCTTATTGTACCTATATAACTGCTCTGCTTCCACAGTTGCTCCAGTCTTGATTATGTGTGAATGGGAAGTTAGCAAGCACTGTATTTTTGAGAGAAACTAAACCATAGAAAAAAATGAAAATAAAATGTGGGTGAAGATGCAAGTGAAAAGATTTTTGTTGTTATTGGTTTTTGTTGTTGTTTTTGGTTTTGTTTTAAGCTGTTCTAGTTGCATTGGAGATGTCAGGGAAAAAGAAGACAAGTGCGTAGGCTGACACCAGCACTTCCAATAAATAATGTCAAGTTGTTTTTCACAATGGGGTATAACAGACCTGATAATTTGGTTTCCACTCTGAAACATGAGAAACACCTGCATCTCTTGTTCTTTAGTGTTTTCACTTGTTAACAAGGGTCTGTTTTGCACAGTAAAAGCTGGAAAAAGGAAGCAAACAAAAATACATCCATTGCAATTCCTAATGAATGTGATTACTGCAACAGTAAGATTCACCATTTTATGGGAAAATATAAAACTAGCATGACTGTAAAAAACATGAAGACAAAATTCACACAGTCATGTGGACTTACTCTCTTTGCAAGTTTCTATAACCACACTTTAATCTTCCCCTGTGATCTGGGGTGTGGGCTGAACAGTCCTGAAGTAGGAACCAAAAGTGCCCTCAAATATGACAAAGAATTTTCTGCTTCATTTTATGCTATAGAACAAACTGCTAATTTGTCGTCTTGAAAAGCCATAGGAAGAAGCAGTTTCAGCAGTGTTTTTCTTTGTGTGCTACTAGACTTGATTTTACAGCAGATTGAGAAAGGCATCTGCTCATAGTGCTTGTAAGCTTAGGACATGATATTAAAAGAAAAATATCCTTTAATGTATAATGAGACAGAGCTTAAAAAAAACCCTGTTAGTGTCAGTGATGGTACTTATTTCTCTTGTCCTCCCTCTCTCTGTTCTTCTTTTGCTCTAGTGGCTTTGACCATTGATGCTAATTAGTACTGAAAAGGACATTTTTGGCAAGGCTTTTAAATACAGCTTTTATCTTCTCTAGCAACAGACAAAGTTGTATTTAATGGTATTTGACATCTAAGAGTGACTGCAAGGTCTTTTTTCTGTGGATTTTTTTTTTTTTTTTTCGTAAAGGAGTTCCTTATTCTTTTAATTTATTAAGAAATCAGATGTACTTTTATTCTCAACACACTTCCATACTTGGCTGAGAACACGCTATGTTTGTGTGAGTGTATGGTATTAAAAAGGAAATGAGAATTATTTCAGTGTTGCACTAAGTAGTCAACATCGGGAGATTTCCTTTTACACTACATATTCTATTGATCTACTGCTTTTGATGCACATATCTTTTAAAATAATGAAATGACACATTTTATTATTTTAAAGGTATTAAGACAATTCCTCTCAGCACCATCCAGTCATTTGCCTGTATAATGTATTTGGTGTATGGTTGCAAAAGTCTCATGAGAAGCAGCCGATCCAAATGATTACTGTATTTCGTACTTGCCGATCTGCAGTGGTATTTTTGCCATACGTCACTGTAACTGTTTCCTTTAGAGGAGTGTTCTGTGTGGATGTTGCTTTTGGCCCGGAAGCACTGGCAGATGTAACCACATCAGTGTCAGATTTACAAGTACTGTCACTGGATAAAAAAAATGGAATTACTACAGTCTTCAGAAACAATGAAATGACTAGGTATTTAACATGAATCATACTCACAGACATCTTTCTGTTGTTGTTTGATGATAGGTGTGTCCAAAATCTAGGCAAACTACTTCTGCTACTACAGACCATTAATTTTCCTTACTTTTAATCATTTGTATTGTAAACTACTAGAACCCAGTTGAACAAGATGTAGAACACAGGATGGAAAGATCATCTCCTGGTAAGATACCAGACTGAGACATATTTTAGGTTCAGTTGATATGTAGGTCTAGGCTTGGCTGCAGGGTGACAATCCGTGTTCTGTAGAAATAAAGGCGTTCTCCTTTGGCCATAGTTCTCTATCATTGTTTTCTGTAATTTTTCTAAATTGCTAGAGCTCATGTTAAAACTAGATTTTGGAAGGCAGGTTAAATGCTTTACATCTCTACTAGAGAACTGGAACCTGGAACTTTTTCAGGCTACCTGGAACTTTTTCAGGCTACTTTCAAAGTCTTTCACCCTCCGTGTGTCTCTGACATTTAGCTGCCCAAACCAAAAGCACTTGATGTCAATGCAAAACCTCATGTGGACTTTCATGAACTTTTGGCTGGGGTTCTTGGCCCTCCAAGGCTTATAGCCATCTGTCATCAGAGAATGATCTAACTTACACTGGCAAACTGGCCCAAGGAAAGGAAATATAAAGATGAGCTTTCTTTCTTTTTTTTTTTTTTTTTCTTCTTTTTTTCATTTCTCAGCTGCACAGCGTGGTCTGCCACAGCCTAGAGGTATGATTATGGCCCTAACTGTTGGACTAAATCATGAATATAGCATGTCAGCAAATCTCAGGATTTCCACCCCCTTTCCCCCCATTCTCTGTGTGCAGATTTGGCTTTTGAGGCTAGTTCCACTGAAATAATTTTCAGTTAAATTCTACTATTTTCCCATAAATACTTTGTTTAAAAGCAGTTAAGCAAAACACAGTTCCCTAGCTCTGCACTGTCTTATTGGAATTGCAGCTTGGCTGCTTTCTCATAGGCCAGACTTGTTTGACAACCATGTTTTTCAGAACACAGCAGAGATTTTGTTTGGTCAGCTCCTTCGATTATAGCAGATACAGCTGGATTAGAAAGGTCGGCACAGGAAATAATAATACCATTCAGCTCTCAAATTTCCGTTTCCAAAAAGCAACATGTAGGTCCTGCTAGAGCAACAGCTGCACTACTGCTGGGAAACTGGTATGTAAGTGAGAATGATGATCCAAACCTAGATTCTGTAATACCTATTCCTTTTTTGGAAATGACGGAAAACAAGAGTTTAGAGTCATTCAGAGAAAAGTAAAAAATAAAATTTAAAAAAAAAAAGCTTTGGGACTACTGAAATGTTTCATTTTGACTGGGACCTTAAAGTGATCTATTTCAGAATCTCAAGCCTTTTTTTCATGAATACCTGTTCAGTGAAGAACAGTGACACACCAGCTTTTAGGCCTTATACAACATTAACAGATGCTGAAGAGCCATAATTTCTCATGAGCCAGAAATTCAGTACTTTGCTTACTGTCAGAACCAGTCTACTTTTTGTTAGATTTCATTTATTTCATTTTAAATATGTTTATATTAACTGTGTGATACATCAGAAGCACATGCTAACTGATGCACATGATAATAATTGGCATGGTGTACATAATTGTTCATACACTGGATCAGACACAAAATACTTCCCATACAAAATGTAATTACTGTGACTCAATAACCAGTGTGAAAACAAATGTTTTGCCTTTCTATATGTAGAGCTTTTCTTTGGAGTTGTAGCAGTTAACATCAGCTCAGACGCTTAAAAGAATATTGGGTTGTTGCTTTTGGAAACACCAGAATTTGGGATAATGCTGTCACTAGAGTGAAATTCTGTTATGAAAGACCTTTAAATTAAGTTTTTTGAGCTCAATTGAAGAATCCAGTGGAGTCACTGAAAAGTCTTCTGTTGAGCTGAGCAGGCTTTGTGCCATTAGCTTTCAGAGTAGTAGTCCTGCATTGAAGCTTCTTGGGGGTGTGGTAACTAAAAAATTATCTACTGTCAGATCATAGAGCCAGATTTTTATCTAGTGTTTATTAGGGATCATATTTTCAAACAGGTGTCTTAAGTGTTCTTATCAAATCAGGATGCAGAAACATTGACAAGGGATGGAATACAGCAGAATAATCATTACTACCAGGAATGACTGAACTAGATTAAACAAGTAGTCCACTGAAATAAAAATCTCCCATCAACTTTTATCCAGAGCTAGAATATTTTTTGATGATTTTTTGTTCTCTACAGTGTTACCGTGATCTTATCTTAGGGCATTTTTTAAACAGAGTTCCACTGCTTATAGAAGGTAATAAAAGAAAATAAAAAGCATGAAGACCACTATCATATAAACTGGTGCAATTAACATGAAAGAAATAAAACATAAAACATGTCTTTTTTTTTGTATTTATATTGGGCATACATTTTCAGGACCCACAGATCAGCTTCTTCCAAATGCCACTAAGAGCTACAGAAAATAGGAGATGGTAGAGGGAAATACATGGTTATTACTGAGCACTGAAGAGCTTTTATTGCTTTGTTAAATGCGAAGCCCAGTGGTTTCCTGGAAATCCCACCAAGTGTGCAGTTCAGTTGCCTGCTTATACAGTCTCTGGGAAAATGTCAGTGGATTGCAAAGTAACATAACTTCTGTCATGTACATGAAGATCTAAGTGTACTTTGAATATTTGGGATGTCTTCATGTTTGTAGCAGGGCAAGGAGATAATCCTGAAGTCAGATAGGGTCCTTCTGATGTCTTAATGAAAGTCTGTTCAAAATTGGCTTGGCCGCGATTTGTGAAACTTGCCATTCACAGTAGTTGTTGTACTCCACAGAGCTTGTTATCTCCTAGCAGTTAAGAGGAAATTAGAACCTTCTCTGCACTGAATGTGTCTCGACCACACTAAGCCTTTGCAATGACAAAACCCGCAGCCAAGTGATCTCAGGTGTTTCCCTGCAAATGGTTAGATGCATCAGAGAAAAACACTGATACGGTCATGATAAGGCATTGCCCCAAGTTTGCTATAGATTGTCCCTAGCTTTTGGTTTTTGGTTATGTTGGGCCTTCCTATAACTTTGGCAACTCTCTGTTCAAGAGACAATACATGCCCCATTGCTTTTCAGCTAATGCTTCCTTGATCTAGTCATATCTATTTGCAGACTTGCCTAGAGCTGCTGGTGCCATTCCTGCTGTACAATGGAAAGGAGATTGCTTAAGATAAAGACAGGTTGTAGGTGTAGCAGCATTTAATGGTGATGAAGAACTTGAGGACGCGAGGAAAAGGGAAGGAACAATATCACACCAGCCATTTCATCTCTGGAGTTGCCCAACTACTGGTTGCCTACTTTCTTTTGTAAAGCAAATAAAATGTCAATATCAATATTTAAGTGCATTTCCTGAACAGAAAAGAAAGCTTAATTAATGACCTTATCATATGCACCACTTTAGGGTCCCATGTGATTTATCAGTTGGGTTTTGGATCTCCAGCTGCACAACAAGACTGCCCTTGAAGGACTTATGTGGAGAAAGGTGGCAGCAAAAGAGTATTTTGTTTATAGGACTTCAGCAACTATCTGGGCTTTAGGAAAATGCTGTGTACCTATGATTTCAGAAAATAATCCCAAGGTATATTCAAGATCACAGGAAGACCTTTCTGCACCAGTTACAGACCTTTTTTATCCCTGTTTCTTTTCTGGTTTTGCTTAATTTTGTCCTTTTGCTTTTTTGCTTGTGCCCTTTACATGATCCACCCACTATGAGTCCTTCTGTTCTTTAGACCTCTGTATCCAGGTCAGCTGTTTTTCCCTTTACTTCCACGTCACCAGGGTGAAAGCAAAGAGGAATATCAGTTACACAAACAATAGGGTCTCTCTATCTGACCTGCTGACACCTTCCTCCTGTGGAGGAACAGTCATAGGAATTGCTCTGTTTGACTCCAGATTACAGAACACTCAGTACGGACTGAGTACTGTAGGCTTTTGCTGCTACTTTCCATAGACATCTCTTGATTTAAGCACAGAAGAGCAAATATTTATCTTCAGTGACAAAGAGATAATTGTAAATATTAATCTAGAAGAAACTGTAAAATACTTTTTGTTTCCTTGTGGCACTGCTGGTATATATTTGTTTGCATATTGCTATAGACATGTACGCAGCACACAGAAAGATTAAAAAAAAAAAAAAAGACCGCAGAATGTTTCTTACTTTCTTGTTGCATATACACAAGTGTTCAGTCTTCTTGGAGTTATCCACTACTTCAGAACTTATCAACAGAATAAGTGAGAGGTATGTATTATTGTGGAGAAAAAAGAGAGAGAAGAGTCAGAGAGAAAGGGAGTTGAACCAAATCTTATATTCTTCCATTTTAGTCTCCTGTTCCTGCATTCTGTTCTTGTTGCTGATGTCATGCTGTTCTAATTTTCTTTGGTTGTCAAAGTAACTATCATTTTGGGTCATCCAGTCATATTTAATAAATAAGGATGTCAAGTGAAGGAGAGTCAAAAAACTAGACTGGAGGGAGGATTAAAAAGGCAAATGTTTCATATCAGTAAATCTGTCGTGTAAATTTTGATGATTAATTTGCACCAAGGTTGAGTTTGGTATCTGGATCTCTAAGATGATTTTATTAGACTCTAAATAGATATCCTCATACATAAAGACAGGTTTAGCTCTGTTTTTTGTCTTAAAGCTATGTTTTAATGGGAGCCCAAACCAATGAATTTTGCTATAGGTACCAATTACAACCTTTGATTATTCAGGGTGAAGTGATATAACTTGGATGAAACACTGCCAGAATTGTGGAAAATTAAGAACAACTAAATAACTGAAACACAAAACATATTCTTCTTCTGATTTGTTTGCAGACAGCTATTAACATCTTTGGAGCTTGTGATCTATTCACATCTTGATTGTCACTATTTGTTTCTCCTTCACTTGTGAATGCACATTGTTTCAGAATGTCCAGCTTTGTTCCTATTTAGGAAATTTACAGGTATGATGGCATTTTGGAAAAATGAACCTTATTCTAGAGGAGGGGAACATTTCCCTTAGATCTAGTACAAGTAAACATGGCCAAGGATAGCGGAAAAAAAACCCCAAGTAGGTTAATTACTTATTTACACCCCATTTCATTATTCAGATTTTATTTGAATTTCTGTTCATTTAGTTTAAGTCTTCAAGATAGTTTTATATTTAAGTCCCTACTAGGAATGCTAATGTTCATAACAGCTTTGAACTTTGAACCAGAGTTTTTTTCATAGGGACAGAGTGCATATGTATTAAACCAGTAATATTTTATATTAGTTTGGAAATCAGGTTAGAGATGCCAAGTCTTTCCCTCCTTCTCATGTCTCACACAATCTTAAATTATGTTGAAAGGGTCCTCCAGAAGCTAATCCAATTCAACCCCCTGTTAAGAAAAGGTCTAATTAGATCAAGTTTCTCAGGGCCATGACTAGTCAAAACTTGAACACCTCCTAGGACAGAGGTCCCATAGCCTCTCTGGGCCCCTGTTCTCATATTTAACCATCCTCATGACAATAAAAAAAATAAATTTTCTGATCGCTTATTATCTCCAAAAACATATAGCTCCAGTGTCAGTGTATTCTCTGATCAGAGAGGTCCAGACAGCAATAAGATCTCCCTTTCACCTTCTCCACATTGAATGGGCCCAATTCTTTCAGCCTCTCCTCATGCACCATGTTCTCCAGCCCCTTGACCTCAACTGGTCAACTGGCTCACTCCAGTGTGTCAATACCATTCTGATACTGCAGAGCCCAAAGGTGTGTACAGCTCTAAGGATCTAAGAAGTGCTTACTTACATGAAGCATTTCCATCTCTAATTTCCTACTGTAGAATCTTTCTGCCCTGTTCCCTGATGCTTTGGGCACATCTCTTGGCCTTTATTTATCTGTCAAGCTACAAGGTTATCTGAAAAGAAGAAACTTAAGATATGTTGCCTTATATGTTGCCTGTGGCCAGAAGCGATAGCTGTTGCTGCACAGCAATGTCCTATGTGTGGGTGGAGTAAAGATTTCTACCTATTGGGAAAACTTCCATTAAATGCTTCTAAGCAGATGAGAATTCACTGCTTTATTGCTGTAAACAAATAACATCTTCTCCTCAGCAATACTGATACTAGAAGTTTGCATTTAAGTGCAAAGAGCTGAATCAAAACTTTACTGCAGTTTGATTTTGAAGAAGCTGATGGCAAAGTATGCTTTTCAGCTTTCAAGGGAACCTCCTCCAACTCCCACTTCTTTCCTTTTTTTCTACTCAGCAAGAACTCTAGGTGAGTGGTTCGGAGTTTTGCTGACACACCAAGAACTATAAAATAGTATGTTGTACTGATGCGTGAAAAACACTCAGCATTAAGTTCTTGAAATAATCAATTATTTAGCAGCTCATCACATTTACTGTCCACTGAAGGATCTTTATAGCAATAATGAGGTCACTGCAATCAGATCCTCTGCTTTTGGAGTTTCATCTACAAAGCCTGCACACAGCCACAAAAACAAACAACAACAACAAACAAACAAAAAAACCTTAAAAGTCTGCAGTTTGCAATCTGGTCTAGTCTCAGCAGGAGACGATTGATTTTTAATTCTTCCTGTACCATTTTGTACAATAAAGTGCTCTGACTTGCAAAAGGGAGGGGTCTCTGGTCATTAGAAACAGTAGATGTGTATTGACTTCACTGGCTGTGACTCAGGCCTGTGGAATGGTGTTAAACATTCCCTACTATGTAGGAAAACTAGCTGGAAAATTGCATTCAAGGAGGTTTGGGAAGCAGCCTTTCTGAGTTAAAAAAGGTCTTTAAGCATAATATGGCATATCCTCCCTAAAGGAAGAGATGCTTTTGGAAGAACAGCAGTCAAGAAATTAGCCTGAAATATTGGCATTTCTATATTTTTCTGAAATTTTTGAGAATTTTCCTTTTTTTTTAAGCAAAAAGGAAAAAATTTCAAGGATCTGTGATTCACAATCATTTAGTTTGCTAGACTTCTTAAGGGAACTGCATCTAATAATCGACTAGTTGGGACTGGAGAATTATCCTTGTGAGGGTGAGTGAAGAATTATCTGATATTATTAGATGAAGGATATGAAAACAAGTGAATTTGGGGGAGGGTTTTAGAAACAACAAGGTCATTTGCTGTGTTGCTGTGTCTTTGGGTTTTTCTGACAAGTGAGGCTTATGCATGGTGAAGGTGCATTTGCAGAGTGTGCAGGTGCAGGCAGGTGCCCACAGTTGTGGGAATGTCTGTTCTTCCTTATGATTACAGCCTGCTTCTGCAGACCTACCTTCATTTGCTGCTGGTCAAAAATGGGACAGTTATTTCTAAATGTATACTAAGGATCTAAAAAATGGAGGTTTATATTATTATTCTTTCTTCTCCTTCCCCTGTTTCCTTTGCTACATATGAGGAAGATTTGAAACTTGGTTTGCTCTAATCTGAGATGGTTCTTGTTTTTACAACAGGAGTTGAAGTGTTTCAGGTAGAATGGTTGATTGCTGCAGGAGAACCAATAACAAAATGTTGTGGGAGAAGGCAATAGTTATTAAAAAGAAGAAAGAAGGAAAAAAAGGCATAATTGGAGTCACTGTTTATTTTCAGTTTGCATATATTAAATATCAATAGCTGATAGATACTCTAAAGAAAATATTGTTTGTGAAAACTTTTAGAAAGATCTAGAGATTTCCTGCAGAATGAGCAAAGCCTAAGTTAGACTTTTCTAAGGTTAAAAATGCAAGCAGAAACAGATATATTAGCTTGTAGTTAGATAGACTGGTAGATTGACAAAAAGTGTGGTGCATGGTTACAGTGAGAATTCTGCATTGCATGTCAACAGAGAAATATTTATTGGCACTACATTATATTTATGGATGCAATACCACAGCCTAAATATAGTGCCATCTTAAAATACTGTGCTAGAACTCATTAAATACAAGTAGGAAATTTGAAATACAGTTTACTGTTAGAGATTCCTTGCTATTCACTAGTCCTTCATGTTGAAATCGTATTAAATACAGGAGGCTGGATTCAAGTTCATCCCCACGGAACTCCACTGAAGCTGATGAATTTACCATAAGATTACTTTGGCCCTGAATCAGTTGAAACCAATGAGGGATGTTGGTAAATGTCAGCTTGAGTTTACAGGTCACAATTCTAGCACCAAAGTGAAAACATTTATGCTGATCTGGGGAAAGGATGACCTTGTTGACAAATAAATCTGAGATAGTATGACTCCTGTCAAGGCCTGAGAGAATCTGAATATTACATAGCTGAGATAAATGCAATTTGTTTTTACATACAGCATGCTGAAATGGCCCAGGATTCTGGAAGGTCTGATCATGAGTGACTTACAAATATGCCCCGTAGCCTTCTTAGAAAGCAAAAACTGTTATTTGCATTATTAGATTAGGAAAAACAAACAAACAAGCAAACACGCTGGTACCTTTAAAAATATTGCTTTAAACTAGTACGATATGCTGACAATTTGCATAGATTTGAAACCTAAACTGTGAATAGTCATGGCGATTACATGTACCAGTGTATAACATATCCAGCTCAATAAACAAGCTGAGTTTGTATCAAATTAGAACCAGACTCATTTCAGTGGTGCCCAACAATAAGAGGAGGAGCAACGGGCACAGACTGAAGCACAGGAGGTTCCATCTGACTATGAGGAAAAACTTCTTTACCTTGAGAGTGACAGCACTGGAACAGGCTGCCCAGAGAGGTTGTGGAGTCTCCTTCTCTGGAGACATTCAAAATCCTCCTGGACACATTCCTGTGTGATCTGCTCCAGGTGAACCTGCTTGAGCAGGTTTGTTGTACTAGATGATCTCCAGAGGTTCCTTCCAACCCCAATCATTCTGTGATTCAGTGTACACTTAAGCTGGCTTCAGTTACTCAAGAGCTAAATGTACATCTCCATTCTTGAGTATTGCCAGTCTCAGGCAGGTTTGTACATTCTCCTGGGGTTTTCTGGATGTCAGTGCCCCAGCTAGATGGGTTACAGCCACTCCAGCAATGCTTAGCCATGCTGCAGTTTGTGCACTGAGTCAATGCAGGAAAAGTGCTTTCTTTGTCCTTGATCTGTCTGATGATACTCATCCTTTGCGCTGGGAATATGAAAGGAAATTATGGAACTCAGCAGGTACGCTCATTTAAGGGGAAAAATAAAAGCAATAACTAAAACAGGAATTAGATTCTTGTCCTGCTGGTGACCATGGCAGTTTTCCTGCTAATTCCAGTGTGACAAGATTTCAATCAGAATCATAAATGAGTCCATTAAAGGTTTTCTAAGAGAAATATCTGTTCCTCATCTTTCTTTCAATGCTTTCTGACTCTTAGGCTAATATTCAGTTTTGAACTCTCTTATGCCTTTAAGCAAATCAGGTAAACATGGTTCTGTCTAAATGCATGTATGAACAAAACAATTTTTCCATGGTTTTAAGCTGTTTCTTCAGATATCTGCATTAATCTTTAAGCTAAGGAGAGAGGAAATGGGCAGTGCTGGTGCATGTAGTTAAATATTCATTAAAGGATATGTGGAACTAAATGAGGAAAAGTGAAGAAAATGTGAAGGAACCTGGAGGGGCTGCAATGTTTAGATTTATCTAAATCTAGAGAATATTTCAGCAACAAGAAAAAGCCTCATTTTCCTTCCTTGATCAGTTTGTAGCTGTTAAAATGCTGACAACCAGCATATTGGAAGATCTTGCCTCTCCCATGAGATTTGTGTGGGTGATAATACGACTACTATAGGAAAAAAAACGGGATCTCAACTACAGTAAAAAAATAAACAAAAAAACCCCACAAACAAACAAAACAAATAAAAAACACAACAAAAACCAAAACCAACCAACCAACCAAAAACACATGAACAAAACCCCCCAAATCCTATACACTATGCCACAAAGTGCTTATCAGTTTTTAAGTTCTTACATGAAGGGCACAAGCCCTACTGGCTTCTGCTAAGACTTGTGATTCTAATCTGTTTAGATGAAAATTCCAACCTGTTGTGGATTTGTCCCTCAACACCATCCCCCACCTCCAGACAAATGTGTATAGGCCATATTCCTCTTACTACAGAAATGAAATGGTAACCACTTGTACTTAACCCATTCATTTCTAACTTCTTACTGTGATCTGTCTGAAATGAGCATGGTAGTACTCTGTGGACATGTCAAATTCTTGGTTCTGAGGTTCACAGCTCCTTTACTTTTTGCTGAAGTCCTCAAACTAGTACAGAAAAGAAACATTACTGACTGCATCAATAATAGTTCCCTTTTCTGAAATCCTCCCTTTGTGAAAACATTATTTGCAACACTTCCAGTGACTTCATACTTAGAAGATTTGAAGAGTCCAAGGTTAAAATATTGTCTGATACAACATTTATAATTTTATGACTACATGGTAAGGTCTCCTTGACTTTTTTTTTAAAGATGGAGACAGGCTGGGGTGGGGAGGTCTCTCTCAAAACTGCATCATCTCAAGACACATAAATATCACTTGTCACACAGCTGGGAGTCTGTCTTTTGCATAGCTTTATGGCTCTGGATCATATACAAAAGTGTGAATTGCTTTATTACAGATTTGTAAGCCTATGTACACTTGTGATATTTCTTTTATAATATAGATTGTTTTAAAGAATGGAAGCAAAACTGTCCCCACCACCTTTTGAAAAAAGACATTTTTGTGAGGTGTGGTTGGTACAAAAAATGCAATGGAAAATACATGGCAGTCAGCAACAGACAATGGTGAAATAAGGATTTTTATTTTTCACCTACTTCCCACTTACTAAGAAAATTTCAAGGGGTTTGTTCATAAATTCCCATTATTTGAAATAGATGCAAATAACTTTTGATCTCTCTCCAAGAGGCTGCCTTGTCTTTCATTCAATTCTTGAAGATTCTTCCCAAGCTGATTTCTGTACTAGGGCAAATCCAAATATGCAAAGACAGAACAACAACAACAACAACATCAATTCACATTCTGCAGGTACAACAGCTGCCAGTTAGTCCACTCGCTAAATGAAAGCTCCTGAAGGCTTTTCATACTGTAACATTTGGCCAAAAATAACTTGGCATGGCACAGTTTTCCCACAAACCCACCGAGAGAGTGAGATTAAACTGACTGGCAAGCAGACTGTCAACTCGTTTAGTGTCTTCATGCTAAGAGGAAGAAAACAATCTCTAAACATTAGAGAGGGGAAAAAAATGTTTATGATTGGCACATTATTTTCATTTCCTACAAAGTAAAATATTTATGCTGTTGAAAGAAATATGAAATATCTTCTCTCTCATTCACGCCAAGGGCACCAGGTAATTTGTTTTCCAGCAGAAAACTTTTTTGATTTAGAATTACCTAGCATTTTTTGAAGATACAGTGACAAAACTAGGCAGATACTTGAATTCTAATGGAAGTTAATCAGTCTCTCTTATACAGATTTGGACTTTCTACTGGTATTTTCTGAGTGAGCCATAAAATTATTGCTTTCATAACCATTTTATGACGTTCTGTCAGTAATTATATATTAGCTTATGGTGCTAAAATTGGTACCACTGCCACCTGTCTTGAGCAGATCTTTATGTGAAGCAAGTGTTATAAGAGAGCTTCATAGGAATATTCAATATGAGGCAGTAAGAAAAAAATGTAAGGCTTTTTTTGGCAAGTGCACAGGTAGTGTTTAGACCTGCAATTACAACTGATTAACTTAATTAAAACTGGAACAGACAATCTTGAGCTGATTTTATAGAAACCTGTACAAATAGGCCATCATCAAGAAGGAGCTGGTGTGCTGTGTTTTTTAATGATAGTCTTGGGAAAGTGACTGCAGTGTACTGAAAATCAGCTCCTGCTGGAGAAAATGTAGGCATCTTACTATTTAAACCTAGGCAGAAATAAAAAGATTCCTGAAGGAAAGTGTTTACAATCTTTCTAATTTAAATTTGTAAAGCAAATAATTTAAACTAATGGTAGTATTTTCTTGAAAGATTTTGTCTTCTTTTATTTCCAAAGCTCTGCAGACCTGCCAGCCAGTTGAGTTTACTGGTGGGTTACTGCTTCAGGGGGTAGCTGACCTGCCAGATGAGTTAGATTTGAGTAGTTAGATTTGAGTAGATTTAGTAGTTAGATTTGAGTTAGATCTAGGCTCATGAAGCAGGCTGATTTAGTTCATGTTGGAATTAGGATTTTAAAACCTCTCTGCCCATGTTAGCGGATTTATACATAATTCTGATCTGCCATTGTAAAGTCTAAGCATGCACACCGCGAGCATGTTCAGGTAGTTAAAAGGCTACATTCAAACACTGAAATTTTCTGCAACTACAGAAGAAAACAACTACAGGCATAAAAAAGGTAGCCCCATGTTATTTTTCTTTTTTATGTGTTCATCCCTGTTGGTGGATGATATTACAATATTGTATGGTGTATTTAAACTAATACAAGTGAAATTTAGTACAGTAATATATTCAACGTATGCTTTTCACCTTAACTGTTGAATTGCTCATTAACTCTTGATAAACTTTGATGCTTTTGAGAACGTTATTTTTCATACATAACAATAATTAATGTAATCTCTTTCTCTTTTGGCCAATTTGTTTGTATTTTGACTTTTACCTATAACATACCCAATAGTAGGAAACCCACTTTAATGTTTTGAAGATGCAATGTGCAAATATTGAGACCTAAACATAATCACTTTATCTGGGAAATCTGCTGTAGTAGGATATCTTTCAGTTAATGTATTTCTTTGGGCATACTGCTTTTGAAACTCTTCTCGCGTATGCCTTGGGAATGCATCCAGGAATACTAGTGTGCTTATTTTAAGAGCTAATGTATAAATGACCATACTTTCAAAAATTATCTTTTGTTTTTTTCTTTTTTTTTTTTTTTTTTCAATATGTAGCCTGTGTTGCAGAGGATGTATGTTGCATCCTTTACCTGAACATGAGCTGACTCACAAGTGTGCATTAAACACAGGCCTTCTAGCATGACACCTAGTGGGCAATCCACGCAGATAGTCCTGGAGTGCTCTTCACATTAGGCAAGGATGATTAGTTTTATCCAATCCACAAACACGGCAAGTGAGAATAATGTGCGAAGAAGGCATAAACGTTTCCAGGGTATCCTTATTGATGGCAGTCTGTGTAACTTTCATGACCTGAAATGCACCGCTCTTCTGTCATTTAAAGGAACATCAGGTGTTTCCCATCTTGTTCACACCATTAGATGCAACCATCGGCCATTAGAACACACATCAGTGCAACCTGGCTGCTTTTAATGGTATCTGTAAATACAGGAGAAAGACAGAGAAGGCAGTTCAGGTTTTGGTAATGCGCTGTTAAAATGCAGAAAGAATAACAGTGAAAACAGTAGGGCCATTCATTCACCTCATTTTCATTAGGAAAGACAATGTGCTGCATCACTGGTCATTCTGAGAAAAAAATAACCTTGTCAAGTAAAGTGTTGGTGTCTCACTCATTAAGTAGAAGTAACTTGAATTCTACAGGGTGCCCTGAAAGATTACAGCTTCCCTTCCTGGTTTCTGCAAATCCAGAATCTTTGTATTTTTCCAGCCTGTCTATTTCCTTTTTGCCATAGGAATTTTTATATCCTATTTACTAACAGTATTTGAGGAACTTTACTGTATTTTTTGTACTGAGTACTGATATTTAGCTTTCCAGTGCTCTGAGAAGACCTGAGCTATTTCTTTGTAAATATTCAAAATGGTAGTCAACTGCAGGTACTGGAATGTATACCAAAAAAAAGATGTCTCTGTAGTTACCAATAATAGCGAATAAATGAGGGGATAGCTGGTAGGAAGGAGTTAACATCTGGAACACTTGGAGGTGGGGAACCTAATGGAGATTTAGCCCCTACAACTATGCCCACACCTGTTGTCCCACTACCACCTCTTTTCTGGCACTGTGCTTGAGGTCAAGTGAGGATCTTCTCCTTCCTCTCTCTCACACAAATATCAAATATAGATTGCCGCTACTACCGAGAAGGTCACAATCTTTAGTGAGAGACTGACCTAGATTTTCTTGTGGATCTTTCTGCATAGCATGGCTTAAAGGCTGTAACCTCATCCTCCCTCCCTAGGCTGCAGATCTCATCCTCCTTGAGGCAGAATATCTGTCTGAATTCCTCTAATCTTTAACTCACAACTTTTCAAAGCCATTTTTCTCTCCCTGTTTCTCTGTCACCATGCTGTTCTGTCTCCTCCAAATACAGACTAGAAAATAGATATCCCAAATCAGTGTACTTTAAAACTTGCAAATTGTTTTATTGGAATTCATGGATTAGAAATGAGGCTTAAGTGATGTGTAATGAGGTACAGTTATCAATAAATGAAAATAAAATTTTATGCATGATAATGAGAAATTAGACACAAGACAGATAGAATGGAGAGATATAGAGAAAGGAGTTTGTTCCATGGAGAACAAGTGCCCCAGCAAAGATGCCATTAACTTAAGAAATATACTCAAGCAGCAAGTTTAAGTATGTTTCCCTTAAAAAACCCTAATAGCAAATTGAAGTACATTGCTTTTAGGATCCCCAAGTACTTGGTGTTCTATAGTCTCTTCTCCACCAACTCTCTTATTTCCCCTCAGAATTTTTGACTGCTGTTTCTTTTAAAGTTGAGTATTTTTTTCCAGGAATAGCCTAGTTGTTGCTAAACTTACACATCATGTTTCTCCCATGGGGTCTAATAAAATAATCATAGGAAAATCATGATAATGGCACATTCCACTAAACAATTAAGAGCACAGTTTAATTTAAAGATAGAAATAGTGGTGTAGGAAAGATGAAGTAGAACACTTTGAACTACACCATTCACTGTTAACAGAAAGCAGACGTTTTTGGAAGTATTGAAAAAGTAAATGCAGAAATATATTTGCTTTATAGGAATAAACCAGATTTTATTACTGATTTAATGTTGTTTCTATTCAATGAACTTTCCAGTACAGTCATCATTTTCATAACAGAATGAAATAATTTTTCTTTGGAATCTATTTTTTCTGTTCTTTTTGACGGCATAAAAATGACAAGGTCACTTTCTTTTATAAAATACATATCTTTGTAAATTGTGACTTACTAAAGCAGTGCAATCAGTCTTTCTTGTATCTAAATCTGCAAATCTCCCAGCTGTTTAGTTAGCAAGGTGTTCACCACATCCATGTGATGAGGACACACATCCCACAGCAATATTTGTCCTATTAGATAACAAGCTATGAGAGGTTGATAAACTTTGCTTACTAGAGAGCAAGGCTGGACTTGCAGACTGAGAAATGTTGTGTTCTCTGAAGTTTTCAGTCACCTGCAGTCCCAGCATCTTAGCAGAGAAAGCTTGAAGATCTACATTAATTTCCTTTTAATGTAGTCAAATGTAGCCCACTTTGGTGTTTGCCTGGCCCATCCTGAACATTGACACATCAGTTCACTCATGGAGACTAAAGCAGACAAGTACAAATATGTAATAAGACAATCAGACCATATCAAATGCAGTCTGCAAGACTTTCCTTTCCCTTTTTGCTATTTTGCAATGGCATCTTCTTAGGTGTGCATTAATCTGATCTGACCAGGAATCAAACTGAAGAAAAAAGATGACCAAGCATACAAGCATGGCCATTAAGTCAAGTTCTCTGCAGAGCAATGCATTTAAAAGATTATTACAGCTGAATCTTTCTTGACTTTTTACCTTTTTACCTCTTGAAATTTATGCAAATTTGTTTCCGGTTGCAAAGAAGAACCTAAAGAAACTGTTTAAAAGCCCACAATCACAAAGTATCATTAATTGCTTTTCCTGCAGGTTAAAAATTTGTAGGTTAGCACTCGTGTTTGGTGCTTTCAATGTCTCATTAGTGAAACATACACTACCAGCTCCTGGAAAGTAAAATCAGCTGTCTAAATCGAGTATCTGTAATTACTTGGAATATTCATTCTTTTTCCCCTTACAGAAGACCAAATGCCATATTGCTATTATTGTCTCAGCGCACAAGTGTTTGTGGTAGAGATAAGTCTGTAACAAAGCCCTGACAGTAGCCATTTGTCTTTAAGATTAACGCAGCAATTCTATACATTGGTTATATATTAACGAAACATGAGTGTGGTACATCATAATGAATGTTTCTCCAGCAGCCTGTAAAGATGTTTTGCAGTAACACAAGTCCACTGAGTGTGGTTGCTTCCATTCACCATGAGAGACTGTTAATGGTACACCTAATTTATACAATCTTATGTCACTATACATACGAATGAAATTAAGGCCAAATGTTTATTATTGCCTATCCTCATTAATTACATGTATGTGTTTATTTCATAATAATCAGCAAAGTGTGAGGCTACAATATTTTTCTTACTGGTCCCTGAGAAACTGCAAATAGCATGGCATTTTGTGTTTCTTTAATTAGAAGCACTGTTTGTCACTGTCACTGGGCAGGCCCCAAGTGACCTTGCTTTGAGAGTGGAAGTCCCAGGGGAATAATTTAATTGGAGTACTTGAAACTGAAAGTTACTCTCTGACCACCATCTGTGCATAGGCCTGGTTATTTATCAGCATAGGCTACCGTGATTACTATAAGGAGGTATGAAATGAAGGAAACCCAACCAGGACAAGGCTATTATAGTAAGATTTTATAGCCATGAATTAGAGCACCAGTAAAAAAAAAAAAAAAAAATAGATGTTACTGTTGGGAAGACTGCCATATTTTCAAAATTATGGAGAAGCAATTTAGGTTAGGTCCCTCATTTCTAAAGATTACCAAGTATTTAGTGTGAAATTCATTAATAGATTTGAGAAACAGCTACCACTTCTCTTAGCTCGAAGGACTTATGTAAAGTATTGTAACAGTAAGCAACTTTTAAAAAAAAATCTAAATTTGTTCCCAAATTGCCTGATTGAAGAGGTGAAATCTCCAGTAAGCAACATGAGAACATTAATCAAAGTTCAGCATTTTCAGAGGTTTCTAAGGATTTGACTTGCTGATTCTATGAAAACCCCTCTACCTAGTTTTAAAGATTAAAAGATCTGCACTTATCAGCAATGAGTATCACTTTAAAAGTGTGTTTTCAAAATAATGAGATCTGAAAAACGGTGGGCTCTTTTCAGAAGCCTTTCTGGAATCAACAGATGATATAAAAATATCCAGCCAGTGTTATCACCACGTCATCTCTATCACTAGTAACAATATTTGGGGAACCCCTGTGCATACAGATAAAAGTTGTTGCTATCACATTCTTCATGGACACAACTGAGAAAAAGTTCTCCTGTAATACGAACATACTTTCAGTTTGTAGATGGGTGAATGAGACACCTTTTGTAAGTTAGGGATGTGTACATTTTTAAAAGGCAGTGAAAGACAGAGACACCATCTCCATACTATTGAAAATTAGCATCTGCCTTGCTTTCCCTTTGCTAATTTAGGTATTTACCCAAAGTGAGATGAAGTCCTTGAATTAGGCTGAAGAAGAGTTCATAGTTTTAAATCAGATATTTATGACATCTACATATGCAAACTTAGGCAAATTACAGAGGTACTTCACTGTATCTGCACAAAAGTCATCGGGCAGACTCTTCTGATGACATTGTTTTTGTTTGAATCATGATGTCTCAAGCTTTGTGATGTCTCAAGCTTTGATTTGCTTCAGACATTAGGGCTGTAAGTAAAGGAGAGGAGGCTCAACCGAAAAAGGTTCCTTGTCCTATAGCTTTCAGCTGTTAGGTGCCTGCAACCTCCAAATGCCATTTCTGCAAGTATAGAACATCACAAGGTTTTAGTAGATATATGACACGCTAAGTGTCAAAGCTCAAGTAGGTAAACCTAAAGGCATGTCAGCTCAATGAGAAAATGAGCACTTGCTTAGGTATTTATTCTAGTTATTGCATGACAGTAACGAGAGGCAGCATTTTCATGTCAAAAATATGTTAATAGTTTTGCTTTGTTAATTCAGAATGGTTTTTGACTAAAGTAACTGGAATTTGCCTGTCAAAGTTATAGTCCCAGGCAAGGCTGCTGTGTCTGCAGTAAAGCAGAGGTAGATCAAATCAAAATAACTCACTATAGTATGTTACTTACATCCTCATGTAAGCTCTCAGGGCCAAAGAAGACAGAGAAAGGAAAAAAAGCAATTGTATATTACGATAAGTCAGAGACAATTAGATATTATGATATGTCAGAGGACTATATATTTTCAGAAATAGTAACAGCAGAAGGAATAAATGATAATCTAGTTTCCCCTTATGAGTAGCTTTAACCACATAATTTAATGCAAATCTCAATAGCTAAATAGTTTAACTCAAGTATTGAAATATGTCTCCTTGACACTATTAATGTTGAGATAATAATTATATTTCCCCTCATATTTCAGTATAATTAACTTTTAATTTACATTTTCTAAGCTGTTAAAAGCAGATATGCAAATATACTGAAATATAACTTGCAGTGATAAATAATGGTCAACTGGAAAAACACTGAAACAAGGAAAATCTGTGAAAAATGCTGAAATTAGGGCTGAGGAACAGTTGTCTCTTGGCATGGCTGCAAACTAGAAAATGGAAGAGGGAAAAAAAAAGCTCAGTTCTAATTTAAATTTTTAAATTTTTCACTTTTTTCCCACAATCCTTTATTGAAACTCAGAAAACGGTCTGTTGGGCACATGCTGAGGCACCAAACAGAATAAACTGAGACCCTGACTTTCCTGAACCCTTTCTTAGAGTTAATTCACATCACTAAAGTGAAGTGAAACAACCGGCAAGGCAGATCAAAATCTCAGACCTGGGCGGGAACGGCAAGGTTTCTCTGCTGCCACAAAAAAACTAATTTATGGAGGGAAACCCAGGAGAAGAAATGTCGGCCTTGCCTTGAGCCCAAAGCATGCACAAGCACTGTCCAAAGCGCTGTGGGCACGGGGGTGCCCCATAGCAGTGACCACGTGGCCCTTCCATGTGCTCTTGCAGGAGCAAGAGCAGCCAGCATTCACTTTGCAGGTGTTGGACAGCGGAAGGGGAGCACCAAGAAAAATGAGGATGCTCCTTAAAAAAGGCAGCTAAACAGGGCAGCTGAAATCACAAAATCTTGGCAGGTGGAATGGCGACTGCTGGAAGACCACATACTGGAGACAACATCATCTATTAAAAAGGCTACAGAAAGAATATCACAAGCTGCCATGCTTAAACAAGGGAGGATAACAGAAGAAAGAAGTCATCCTTCAGAAGTTTTATGTTATGTCTAAAAAAGGAAAATAGGAAATAACTTCACCTCTGGCGGTTTTTATTTTGTAGAAACATAACATGTCAGGCTACAAAGATTTTTAGCAGTAACTTGAAAAGATATTGAGAAAATAACACATCTGTGGAAACAGAAATTCTGCCAGAGTATGCAGAGGGCCACTAGATTAGAAATGCATGAAAGGAATGGTAAAAGAAAATAAGATTGTAGCAAAAGAACCATGAAGTATCAGTTGCCAAAGAAGAGGTCTGTGGAACAAATAGATAAAATAAATGTTAGCAAATTGCCTGCACCAGGCACTCACAAGCAATTAGAAATCAAATAAAAACCGAGATAACACAAGAAGTGCCAAAATATCATCAAAGGAAAACAAAAACTCTTGAGGAAAAAGTGGGTAGTTCCTCACCAGTATAAAAATCTGCCTAAATGTAGGTCACAGTTTTAAGAGGTTTCTTTTGGGAAGTCATCATCAAGAGTGTGAAAGTAAGTGAAGAACAAGGTGACAGAAGTTGTTGACAGCATGCAGTTTTTCTGGGTAACATAGGTGAGGGCTGACTCTGAGAAGTTAAGTAACTGTATGACAAAAAAACAGACAAAACTCAGTAGTGTGAGCGTAAAGTAGTGTATGTATGTACAGTGTAGGAGGCCATGAGCTAATTGGTAATGTTCAGTTGTCAGATCTGATGTTATGGTAGTTCTCAGCTCAGCGTTCTTTCAGATAAAAAATGAATGAAGGTTTAGAAGCTGAGGAAGGCCTAGGCTCCAAAGCAACCACTACTATGCTGTTCTGTACATCCGTGGTGTATGTGTATATCAATCCGTGCTGTACCTGAATGCTCTGTGCAGTTTGGTTCACTTCCACCTCAGGAAAGTGGCAATGGATTCGGGACAGATTCAGAGAAAAGTGACCTTGTTAGTTGGTATGGATCTGCTTGTGCATGCAGAATTATTATACAGTATAAGACTTTGGTCTGGACTAAGACAGCTGAGGGGACATATAACAGAAGACTACAAAATCCCAGGTGCCATGGTAGATGTGGTAGCAAATGATCATTCTCCTCTTCTCTCTCCTTTCTCCCCATAAGAACAAGCTATCAGTTTGCATTATCTGCTGATAGAGCTGAATGAGCAGTAAGATGCACGTCCTCACACAATTAAACTGAGAAACTTATTGCACAGGATGTCACAATACTACAAATTTACATGGATTTAAAAAGTGGTTGGACAAATTCATGGCAGGAAACATACCATAAGGGACTATTAAATACAAAGATGTCGACAGAAGCTCAGGAGGTCCCTAAGTTACAGACTGCTAGAAAATGGAAACGTATTCTGCTGAAATATCAGCATATGCTTGTCCTGTTTTTACAGTCTTTACTAGGCCACCCACTATCATTTGCCATCAGAGACTGGATGGCCTGACCCAGACTGGCTGACTTTTTTTTTTTTTTTTTTTTTTTTTTAGGTTGAAAGTCTGGCTTTTATTATGATTTATTTTTTTTTTCAAACCTGCTGAAAAAAACATGCCCCTTCATGCAGTAGATCAGATATAAAATATCAAGATGACATGGGTCCAGATCCATCCCTGTCAGAAAGTAATGAAAACCATATTGTCTACATATTCAGGAGAAACATACTAGTCAGCCCTAGCTGTACATTATTCAGGTTCAGAGGAAGATAAAGTTCATTCTCAGTCTCTCCTGCTGACTCTTTCATGTTATGTAAATAAGTTAAATTTCAGTAGCACAAATTCTGGAACCATGAAATTCTCCTAAACGATTTTTTAAACTGCCAGACGAGAGAATCAGTTGCTCCCTCTCCTCCTCTCTGTTTCAGCTACTAATTTAATACTTCAAGACTCTTGTGAAGAAAAGGCCACCTTAAAAAAAAAAAAACAACAACAAAAAACCACACCAACAGCAATAGATAGGATGCTTATTGCAGATGTGAAAGAATTATCACTTTCATTTAATCAGTTATGCAAAGTAGAGAAAAAAAATCAAATTTGCTTACAGGCTGCTAGTCAGAATACTCTCTAAGGAGGGGAAGATTTGTTTTTTCATCCTTTTCAGAGAATGAATTTATTGCCTGGGTATTGAAGTGCTTAGACCGCTAAACCATACTTTTGTGAAAATCAGGCTGTAACACTTTTTCACTCTAGTGGAAAAATCTCTGGTGAATTTCAGACAAATTTGCAACCAGCTTGAGTGTGATTACATTCTTTTTTTTTTTTTTTTTGTAGATATACCATTTTCAGAAAATCCTTGCCTAGATCTATTTGGAATTTTCTTATTCAGTGGTTCCAGGAAGAAAGATTCCTGTTTATTTTATTAGGATTAGAGAGCAAACTTAAGTTTTCCCCATTTCTATCGGGAATTCCAAAACAAAGTTGTGTCAAACTCTGGTAAGTTGTAAAAAAAAAAAAACAACAGAAAATTTCCCTAGCATCTAGAATTTTCAAAGACGTAAAAAAAGGGAGTGAGTGATCCTCAGAATTATACATTGCCACTTATAATACTGAAGACACAGATTTAATTTTGTCATCAGGTCATTCAGGGTTTGTTTGTTTGTTTTTTCTTGTATATGATCAATGCGAAGATTTGCAACCTCATTTTCTTCAGATTTGGCTTTAGATTATAACAATATAAGTGAATGCAGAATTTGGCTTCAGGCGAATATAAAGTAAACCTAATTTTTGATGAACAAACCTCAACAGCATCCAGAACACAAGCTATTGCTGCTTTGACTCTCCAAGGTCTCTAATTACTATGTAATTTTCTGTGTGTCAATCCATAATATTTGAATTTGAAAGTATTTTATATGTCCCTTACAAACTACTAAACTAAAGTGAACACTTATGTAAAGATCAGAACGTTGAAGTGCAAACATGAGACCATCATGTTGTGGTAATTCCGAGAGAAGTTCTCAAGCCTTCCTCGAAGATGTTTACTGGTGACAACTCATTTCTACAATATAACAGTTGTGATCCTTCTGCATCATTTGAAGGACTTTTGCTATTACTCCCTCTGCAGAAATCAGACCTAAGCAAAAAGCTTACTTAGAAATGAGGCTAAACTCTATGCTGGTGTACTAAACGGTGGCCAAGCACTCTTCTCAGGTTTTTGTAGATGCCATTTGTCCCTGCCCAGCAGAAGAAGGTATTTTGTGCCTCTTTGTTTTGAAGACTTGCAGAAAGGATGCTCCATTACCGTATGTGTAAATACTCCCTATTATGGGAGGGTTCTGGTACTGATGGAACATTTGCAGTAATGCAATATTTCCCTACAATAACTGACAATTTGTTCTTCAGATGACTTAAAACTACTGTATAAGTAATGATTGCATCTTTTATACTCGTGCACCTTGACAGGGAAGTAAGAGAACAGACTTTCATCCTATGAGGTCTGTAGGTGAGGAATATGCAGGTAGGGCAGAGTATTAGCATGGTGGGAGGGGAGGGAGTGTGGACCTATAAAGACTCTACTCAGGAGGAGGAACATTTTTACTCTCTGCTTGCAAAATTAAACACTGTTCTTGCTAATGTGAGGAAAGTTCCATGAAAGATGCACGAGTGTTAATTTCCTCAATAATCTCACATTACCACAATGCTGGAAGCCTTTTTAGTAAAGGAAGTCAATAAAAAGGGGAAAACAGAGCTTTATTTGCACACATGAACAGGCACAAAGCAGGATTTTCTACTGGCACTGGAGTGATGAGAGCAATCCCCAAAGAATGCTTCCTCCAGACCAGTCCTTGAATATTTAATAATGGTGAATTACCAGAACCCTTCAACCATAATGAAGGAATAAGCAGGCAATTAGAGCAAGCTGCAAATCCTTTGCCCTAAAAAACCCTCCAGCCTTTTAACTATCTCTGTGCATATTCCATTCCCTTCTGATTTCTCCCACTTATTTAAAAATCACAGTGAGAAAAGGCTTTTTACCATCTCCTAGGAACCATCCTCCATCCTGTTTCTTCTCAGAAACAAACTATTAGCATATTCTCTTGTAAAATTCAAAGCCACCACCAATCAATTTTACTGTAACATCTTGACCTGGTATCACAGACATTCTCATACGATATGTATGAAATACTTTGTAAACCCACTCTCATCTGTAGAAATGCTTAATCCTTGCAGGATAACAGTAAAGCAACTTGTTGTCAGGAGCACCTGAGGAGATGAGCAACCAGCTGTGTGTTGGCCTCCTTTCTGTCAGTTAGTAGTTAGTTAGTTAGTGTTAGATGAATCTAGCAAAGCTGAGAAGCAGATTATTTATGTCTGCAATGATAGCTACATGCTTCAAAAATACTTCTGGAATCCTTAAAAGTAAGTAATGGGCTGAGCAGATGAATGAATATCTATATTGGCTAGTATAATCTTTTATACCTTTTGAAGAAATAGTCGTCCACTACATCAGATGCCGAATATTCTTCAGTGGGATCTGACCTTCTAGGTTGCAGTCATAAGATTTACTGATACATGGATGTAGAATGGAAAATAAACCCTTATGGATTATGGATGTTACTGAAATGGAAGTTAAGGCAAATAATGAGAAACTGCACCCAGACCGAAGAGGATTTGGATCATTTAGGTAATTGGGTCAACAGATGGCAAATGCAGTGTGGTATAGAAATATGTAAAATAATTAGTCTGGGAAAAAGAAACAAATCATCCAGTACACTGATGAGGAAAGAAGTGTTGATTATTGTGGAAAAGTCATTGAAATAATCAAGACAGCACACAGCAGTAGGGAACAATGCAAACAAGTCATTAGGCTGTTGTAGAAAGAGGATAAAGATAAAACAGGTGTTTTCTGTTTGGAAGATCAGGCTTTTACATATGGTCATAGGATTAAGAAGAAAATCAGCATCTGCTTATAAGTGATGCTTAAGATCTTACCTTCATAGAGATGTACTCCTCTCAGTATTTACTACTGAGAAGATGACATATACCTGTATAAGAAATTTCTGGACACCATCTCCTATTTTTTGTATGACAGTTCTCTATGGATGGTAGGAACAATATTATGGTCTTGGAATGACCATTTAATGAAACAGAGCAGCACAAATAGTAGAAGGTATCCCATACACAAAAGTTACTGTAGTTAAATTTATTCTGTGTGGCTCTAATTAAAGATTCTGAGATATTTAGGATCATGGTTGCTGTTGGAAGTACCTTGTTTTTCACACTGACAGGTGGCAAACCTCTCCACATTCAAAGAAATAGAAATTAAGAGTAATAGTTTGACAATTCCTAGTATTTTCATAGCTCTAGGTGGACTAAATTCTCTGCTGTTGTAAATTCTTGAGCTGTTGAGAATTTCTGTAGTTTGTATTAGTTGAGGCTTGGGTACTGTGCCTTTTACCAGCTGCAGAGATGTTTTTTCAAAACACTCCTTTGATACAGCTTCATCTTTAAAGTCTGCTTT
Organism: Streptopelia decaocto; assembly: GCF_964273445.1. Classification (NCBI taxonomy): domain Eukaryota; kingdom Metazoa; phylum Chordata; class Aves; order Columbiformes; family Columbidae; genus Streptopelia; species Streptopelia decaocto. The sequence continues at coordinate 118,290,700 of NC_138663.1, forward strand.
TCTTTTGTACTGAGACTGGATGACAGGCTGAAGCGATCTGCACTGTAAGTTATTGTCAGGTTTTGAAACCAGAACTACTTGTTTCTAGTAGCTACATGCATGCTTTTAAACTACATTATTTTCCAACACGTATCATGTCATAAGCCACTGCAGTTATGTGAAATACGTTAACAGATCAGAACAGGGGAGGCAGATACAACTGAGTTTAAAGGCAGGTCTATGGTGGTACATGCAAACATGAGATTTTCTGTCTGTGGTCTGAACAGGCTTCACGCAAGCCAGACCCAAGTCAGAAGTTGTGTAGCCATGATGGTCTGTCTTCATAGCAAGAGCATAAGCCCTGTTGAAAGGGAAGGCAGATTGTTTATAACATGGTTCTCTACTTACCGTGGGTAGATGACCTCCAAACTTCACTTGGTTCTATTCCAGCCTGATGAAAACATGGACAGATGGGCTTGGATCTACCCATACGTATCTGAAAAGCCATTTCTCCTGAGAGAGAGGGAGTTGCTGAAGGCTCATGGGGAATGCAAAATGGAGGAGAGGAAATGATGGCATACAGTTGTTGCACACAATGGGCTTACATTATAAGATTTTTGGGAAGTGTGGCTCCCGCATCAAACATATTTTAGGGGTATTGTCAAGAAACTAATGACCAGCCATATAAATTAAGAGTATCTTAGCACCAGTCCACAGTTCCAAAGAGGAAAATAACCACCTAAAATTCAGAATGCTTCACTTCTTTATGGTTTATGGTGGAAGAGTAGGTGTCAAAATAGATGTTATGTTTGGCAAGAGGCACATTTGACTGCCAGCTCTGTCTTATTAATTGCTGACCTTGATTTTTATTCCCATATGCTCTGCATAATATGTTTGAAATTAATTCTTTTTCACAAGTAATTTTCCAATATCTTACTCTACCTTGTTGTTGAAATGGTTGCTTCTACATCTGCATCACATTCTCAGGGTACATGGATTCATTCATTCAGGGCTGCTGTTCTCCCAAGGAAAAAGGATGTCTCCATAGAAAATAACTGTTTTGACTGAAGCTGCTGGATTATCTATGATTTACAAATATAACTTTTTATGTGAAAGGACATTTGTGAGTTCTGATTAACTCTGAATATCATATAGAGCAGTTGCCTTAACTGCATTTTCAGTAGCCTAGACAAATGCAAATAATTATGAACAAAAATTCTCATTCTAATATATTGCCTTCTCTTCTTTAGTGAAAGTGCATTTCATTCTGTAGTATGCAGAAAATAAACATGGTAGATTTGAAGTCAGATAGCGAAATGGGATTGTTGAAGCTTTTTTCAGAAACTGAACCGATGATATTCAATATTTTGGTATTCCAAAGGATATATAAGATTTGTAAGAAATTAATTGTATCAGGCAGGACACTCCTTTCATCAAGAGCTTGGATTTTTCATCTTAAACCAGCAGACATACATGAATCTTATCTACTACCTTCCATAAAATAGTTTTCCTTCTCTGCTAGTCCTGTTGAACTGTAACAAAAAAACCTATTCTTAAAACTATTGTTGCTGTTATAAATGTGAATCTTTATGTTTGCAGTAATTTTTCTAGACAGCAGATAAAACTCTTTTTCCTTTCTCAATCTATTAATGCTTCCCATGCGTGTATTGCATGGTGTTATCTAAAAGCACTGAGCCGACAATGTTTTTCCTCTTACTTATATAGACTTCAGGGAAAAAAAAAATGTGTTTTATAATCCACACTTCCATCTTCTTCTTCAGATAAATAGTAGAATATGTTTCAAGCAGCTATTCTGAAGTAACTTTTTTATTGTTGCAAAAAAAAATTTCTAGTTCCTCTCTTCTGTTTAATTGTCCTCAATTTTATATAATTGTAGGTATTTCAACATGGTTTTGCCACAGTATTTTGCCAGAAATTATATTCCATATAAAACTAGTTTGTTCACAGCTTTGAATCTCTGATTAGATGATTATAATAATAGAACAATAAACCATTTTACACATTCCTGCATCTTGCTTTCATGGTGGAATTGCTATCAGCTTTCCAGCAGCTTATCAAGATGTTTTTCGTGTTTGACTCTTTTGACAATTAGGTATTTGAGATAGGAATATTTCCACTACTCCTTTATTCTTACCCTTCCCATTCTTTTGCACCTTTCTTAGAGCAGTTGTTAATGGAGGTGTAATAAGGAATAAGGAGGTTGTTAATGAGACTTTGTTAATGTTGACAACTACTCCAGGAGAGTCTTCTTATTACTTGAAGTAAATTCATTTGTAAATTGGAGTTCTAGAAAGTTAATACTGTTGTTTAACATTTTAACATCTAGCTGCCTCCTGTTCCTCCTGTTTGTTGGGTAATTTGTCAGACTGAAGTAATAATATTTGAATTGCAAGAGATGTCTTTTCTCTTCCAATGACAAACCACCCCTATGTTGCTATAATACCTTCAGTGTATTTGAAAGTATATATTTATACTGTGTGGATGGTAATGATGTCCTGCTTATCAACTGCAATGCCTAAGGGCTACTCTGTTATAAATCCCAATTTTCTGTTTTCTTATGGTTTTAGCATTTACAAAAAATAAGTGTGAGCTGACTTTTTTTTCCCCTAAAATAAAAAGCTACTACAATGCAATAGTACTAGATATAGTAAAAAATAAAGAGAAAGAAGTTTTCTTGAAGCCCAAGGTTAATGATATCTGAGGCAGGAAAAGAGGAAAAAATGGCACATGGCAAATGTAAAGGTCTCGCATGCTCTCTTGCATCACTTGATGCATCTGCAGGTATATGAAAGTCTGGGGGGCATAAAGCCTCCTAGAACCCTATGTAGTAGAAGGTTCTGCAGCCTTCTGTATTCTTTTATTTCTTCTTCATTTCATAATTAATTCTTGTGGTCTAATTGTCTAATGATGAAGTTGTGGCTCCCTTGATATAGGTAGTTAACCTCACTTGTGTAATTTTCAGTCAAACTAGAATTGTACAACAGCTCATTCTTCAGATGGGATATTTGGAAGATATAGGAAAGTCACATGTTATTTTCAGTAACAAATCTGTGCCATATATGTATAGAAGGGGCTACTGTCCTTTTTCTTACAATTAGAAAAAAGAAAATCCAAGTTGTTTTAGCTAGAGTATGTTGACATCTCACTCTAATGTATCTTTAAAACACCTATAAATAAAAGGTTGTATTTTTGAAGTCTGTTTTCAAAAACATTTTTAGAATGTTTGTCCAAAGGCAAGTTCTTCTTAAACAGATGTACATGAACCTCAGAGAACCCTCCTTGAAAGGAGCAGTGCCAGAATATCTTTTTGTAAATGAAGGGGGTGGAAATCGCCCAGCTTTAATTTTCAGATGAAAATGTGATAAAACATTTCACTATTCTTACTTTAGTAACAGTGGTGAGATAAGCTGCAGTGTTAATCAATAAATATGTAGCACCGAATAAACTAAAGGTTGTACTGGTGGTCTAATTCCATTGCACAATCTTAGTGATATGATGTGTATTTTTATTAACTATGATAATGCTCCAGCCCAGTGATTGATTGGCAGAACAACCATAGAAAAGTCTCAGCTTGAGAAGTAAAACCATAAACTTCAAAACACAGAGTATGTATTAAGTTCATATAACATTTCTCCTGAGTTCTGCAGTGTTGTACTCTGGGTTGTCTTATTGCACAAGAAGTATTAGTCCTTCGATCAATAGAGTAACACTGCAGTGCATAACATGATTCTCTTATTTATAATTCTGCAAATCAGGAATGACTTCCCTGCAATTGTAGCAGTACAAACAACTAGAGAACGGGCACTGCAAATATTGACTTCATTATCTAAAAGCAAAAATTTATGTTAAAGGTGACAGTACAGTATTTAAGTCCATTAAATTGCAGAAAAGGAGTTATTTTCTTTCCATTTTAGGTGAACAAAGCTTTTAAACTGGTGTGATGATGCCAGGGATGGAACACTAATACTAGGAAATAATATAGTACAGAAGAATTTAAAATCCAGCAGTACAAAATGTTACACTAATTTTATCAGGCTGCAGACTGCAATATTTATAAAATAACCCTGCTTTGAATTTTTGACATGTTTGTTGAACCAAAAAAAAAAAAACCTATAATGGAGTAACAAAATATTTTGAGGAAAAAAATTAGTAAAACATGAGCAGCATCACAGTTAGTGGAAGGTCATATAAAGCAATTACCTCAATTTTAAAAAGTTTTAGAGGTTACAATTATTTTTATTAATGTAAATGCTCTCGTAGTGTCTTTAATTTTCCTTTGTTTGGGGAAGTAAAAAGGAGAAGAAAGGCAGAAATACAAACAAGTGTGAAATACATTTGGCTTTGTATGACTTGCTTCTGATCTATTCAGGACTCAAGGTAGTCAGCAATATCTTTCAGGAAGTGCTGTTAACCCACTTTCTTTTTTTTTCTTCTGTCCTGGCTGTTTTCTCTCTCACAGTAAGACTTATCTTCTATGATCACAAAGAGTTTTTCATCTTGCTTTTTATTAAACCCAACTTACTTAAATTCACTAGTGAAAGACCATAATTCACATATTTATATCAGGCATAACTTCTTTGCAGGATCCTGATCATTCATAATGAGGAGGGAAATTTATAGTTCGTTCTGTTCTATTTGTCTTCCTAAGTGCAATCTTGTATGGCAATAAGACTATAAATTATAATTGCAAATTACTTTTCTACAAAATGATTCTTGAACATTCAGCTTTTCTATGCCATAAAAGGGAATATTACAGACATAGGAAAACTGAAATTATTTTGATTCTGTTTACCACAAAGAGCCCTAAGGACATTTTTCCAAAGTAATATATCTGTAAATGTCTGATAATTGAATGTTGGGGTTTCGTAACTTTCTTGGGCATCCTGGTCTAATGCATCATTACTCAGTTATTAGTTTTTTGTTTTTTTTTTTTTTTCATAAACAAGGAGTAACTGCATTGAAGTCAATAGACTCCTAGTGGTACAAATGGCCAATGAACTGACACTATAAACTTTGTGTCTAAAATGAAAGAGCTCATGTTAAAGCTAATGTTATAGGGTCTGAGTCCATTAAATTATATCTGGCCACTAGAAGTGAGAAGAAGGTGGTTGAGAATTGCCAGCACAGACTGACACCTAGCCAAGCCAATCTTCTGTGGCCAACCTGGTGGTGTTCCATCGTTAAATGACTAGAATTGTGGGTCAGGAGTGTCAAATGTCGTTCACCTTCAACTTTATCAAGGTTTTTGAGTTGTGTCTGAGCAAATGCTCTTGTATCCAAGTCAGGACATTGTGGCCCGGATGCCTGTACAACAATATTACAACAGTTGGATGGCTGGGCTTAGGTGGTCAATAATTAATGGTTTGTACTCTAATTGAAGGCTAGTAAAAAAATGGAGTAGCACATAGGTTCGTGTAGGGACCTGTCCACTTCAACATTTTTATCAGTGACCTGGAAGAGGCAATGGAGTGCACTCTCATCCTGTCTGCAGATGACACCAAACTGGGATCAATATTCTCAAGGGCAGGGCTGCCACACAAAGGAAAGCAGGCTACAGGAATGGGCCAGCAGGAACATTTTGAAATTCAACAAGGACAAATGCAAAGTCCTTGCCTCTGCAATGGACCAGCCTGCAAGCAGAGCACAGTTGGGGACTACTTGGCTGGGGAGCAGTTCTGCAGGAAAGACCTTGGAGGTGGAATGAGCAGCAAGCTGGACGTGAAGCCACAGCATGCCCTGGCATCAAAGAGAGCCAAATACATCCTGATTGTATCTGCAGCCAGCAAATCGAGGGAAGTGACTATTTCCCTCTGCTGAGTGTTGATTAGACCTCATCTAAATAAAGTTAAGGGGTGATCTAATACCAACATACAGCTTAAAGGGCAGTTAGAAAGACAGAATCACAGAATGTCCTGAGTTGGAAGGAACCCACAAGGATCATCGAGTCCAACTCCTGTCCCTGCACAGGACAACCCCACAGTTCACACCATGTGTCTGAGGGTGTTGTCCAGTCTCTTCTTGAACACTACCAGGCTTGGGGCCGTGACACCTCCCTGAGGAGCCTGTTCCAGTGCTCCACCACCCTCTGGGGGAAGAACCTTTTCCTAATGTCCAACCTAAACCTCAACAGCACATCTTCCTGCCATTCCCTCAGGTTTTGTCACTGGCTGCCAAAGAGAAGAGCTCAGTGCCTGCCCCTCCTCCTTCCCTTGTGAGGAAGCTGAGGGAAGCACCATGAAGCACCATGAGGTCTCCCCTCAGTCTCCTCTTCTCCAGGCTGAACAAACCAAGTGACTTTAGCTGCTCCTCATATGGCTTCCTATCCAAACCCTTCACCAACTTCATAGCCTTCTTCTGGACACTCGTCAGTAGCTTAATATATATATTTTTTTTAATCCTGTGACGCCCAGAACTGTACACAGTGCTCCAGGTGAGGCCGCCCCAGTGCAGAGCAGAGCGGGACAATCACCTCCCTGCCCCGGCTGGCAATGCTGTGCTGGATGCACCCAGGACACCGGTGGCCCTCTTGGCTGCCAGGACACACCGTTGGCTCATGTTGAACTTGCCGTCGACCAGAACCTCCAGATGCCTCTCTGCAGAGCTGCTTTCCAGTATCCCGTCCTCCAGTCTATATGTATAGCCAGGGTTGTTGTGTCCCAGGTGCAGAACCCAGTGCTTGCCCTTGTTGAACTTCATGTGATTGGTGATTGCCCAGTTCTCCAATTTGTCCAGATCCCTCTGGAGGGCCTCTCTGTCCTTGAGAGTGTCAACAGCTCCTCTCAATTTTGTGTCATCAGCAAACTCAACAAGCAATCCCTCAACTCCTGAGTCTAAGTCATTTATGAAGACATTGAAGAGCACTGGCCTCAAGATGTGTCCCTGCAGAACCCTGCTGGTGACTGGTCGCCAGCCTGACATAACCCCATTTACTAGAACCCTTTGAGCCCAACCCGTCAGCCAATTGCTCATCCACTGTATTGTGTGTTTATCCAGCTGTGTGCTAGAGATCTTTTCCAGGAGGATACTGTGAGAGACAGTATCAAAGGCTTTGCTGAAATCCAAAATGATCACGTCAACAGGCTTCCTTTAGTCAATTAGTGGGCAACCTTGTCATAGAATGAAATTAAGTTTGCTAAGCAGGTCTTTCCCCTTGTGAATCCATGCTGGCTGGGACCAATGACTATGTTGTCATTCATATGTTTCTTGATAACTCGCAGAACAATCTTCTCCATGATTTTACCAAGTACAGAAGTGAGGCTGACAGGCCTGTAGTTGCTGGGCTCATCCCTGTTGCCCTTCTTGAAGACTTGAACAATGTTTGCCAGCTTCCAGTCACCTGGGACCTCTCCAGATTCCCAGGAGCACTGAACAATCATTGTGAGAGGTCTCGCTATGATGTCAGCCAGCTCTTTAAGCACCCTTGGATGATTCCCATCAGGCCCCATTGAGTTGTAGGGATCTAGCTGGAGTAGCAAATCCTGTGCAAGTTCTGGATTGATTGTGAGTTTATTGTTCTCACAGCCGTGGTTTTCTAACTCAGGGTTATGGGGGCCTCCACATCCATCACAGGTGTTGAATACTAAGGCAAAGAAAGCATTAAACATCTGGGCTTTGTCTATGTCTCTGTTAATAAGGTGACCATGCTCAAGTAATAGGCCAATGTTATTTCTAGTTTGCTTTTGCAATGAAAATATTTTAAAAAGACTTTTTATTGACTTTCACAGTACTGGCCAGCTTCAATTCTAATTGAGCTTTGGCAGTGAGAGTTTCCTCTCTATAGTGATGAGCAGCATATTCGTAGTCCTCCTATGATGCCTGACCTTGCTTCCACTGACCATGTAATTTATTTTTTTGCTGTATTTCAAGAAGAAGATCCCTGCTCAACCAAGCTGGCTGATGACAGAGAAAACCTTCCCCCAGCTAGGGACAAGGGCCACAAATTGTGCCTTGGGAGTTTCAGGCTGGACATTAGGGTAAAAAAGCAAGTTAATAACAGGAAGTGCAATACAGCTGTATGGTACACAGCAATGATTGTTGAATGACTATGCTGCTGAGTTATTCTTCCAGATGTGGAAATTACTGCAGTTTTTCACGGTTTCATGTTTCCTGTCCCAAACCCACAGCAGAATAGTCCCATTAGAGGTCCAAAATAATTTATACTAAAAGATAAGTATTATGAAGCAGAATCCTGAAATTCAAGAAAATCCTTTTATGGACACTACGTTTTGTTCAGCATTTGTACAGGGTCTGTTAAAGCAGACCTATGGTACACAACAGTGGCTTTGTGCCAGACTGGCACTACCATTACCAACAATTATGCTTCTAAGTCATCTCCAGTATTGAAAAGCAGAAAAATAATAAATTAAAGAAAAGGAAGAATGAAAAAGGTTTTCTACTATACAACTTTAACCATGGATAATGCATTCTTTCCCAACAAAAAGGCCTTTGACTCCAAACTGAACTTCCACTGTGAATAAAAAAAAAAACAAATATTGAGTTGTGCCAGGAGGATCATGGACAGCAGAGTGAGGGAAGTTATTATCCTCCTCTGGCTGGTGGTGGTGATGTCACAGCTGGAATAGAGCTGTAGAGATATACGTGGAGAAGCTGGAAATCTACCAGAGGAATGCAATCAGAATGGTCAGGAGTCTAGGGCACAGGTCTCTTTAAAGTAAAGTAATGTAAAGAAATAATTTAACCTCTTGAAGTTAGAGCTTGAATTTCTTGAATTCTAAGTGCAGTTTATACTTGGCAATAAATTATTTTCTTTCTATTAGCTGGATTGGATTCAATATCACACAATGTAGTCACCAGTGCATAAAACAACTTTGGAAGAAAATGAGACCTTGTGTAAATTCTTTCTTTAATGCATCTGATATCTTTATAAGTTTTTTTGTTTTGTTTTGTTTTATTTTGTTTTTACATTTTGAGTCTCTGTTCTAATTCTAGTCCTCTAAAAATGTGCAGAAGTGAATAATAGATCTTTGGAATCAAGACTGGTCTAAAGTTTAATTTACTGATAATCTATGAGAGTCATAAATTTTACCTTAGTCGTGTCTTGTGAATAAAAGAGATGATTCACCACAGGAATGGAAGAAGTAAAACGAGCTAAAATATTTGTATTACATAGTAGTAAAAGGCCTATACACTGTAGACAGCAACAATTTAATGACCTATATCTAACGTGGCCTAATTAAACAGTACCCAGCATTCGCCAGGGTGTGGGCCATCCATAAGTTTCACAGGAAACTAAATTTGAATTTTGCCTTCGGTTGGCCACTTGGCAAAGATCCCAATTGGCTCTCAGTCCTCAAGACATAACTGAAAACTGTGAATGTATGCAAAGATTTCTCCCCTCCATTTCATTTTTTGAACACAATAACATTGTTTTTACACAATATCCCTCTAGCATTGCCCTTTGGATCAGAGCATTCTTCCAGGTCAAATATCAGTCAGTGCACTAAGACTGCAGAACTCACAAGTAATACAAAGGAGTAGGATGGTCTGCTACCATAGTAATGGTGCTCCAAGCTACCATTTGCCTACATGTTTACTTACACTACAAATGGGACTGTTACTGAGCTGTGAGAGATCTTGCAGTGAGTATAGTCACTCATCCACATGAAAACTTGCAGAGTCAAGCCATTAGCTTAACTACAGCTGAATATTGAGCAACAGTAAGACTTGGGATTAACTTGTCATGTTAAATTTATTGGGAGTTTTGTAATTTATTTCAATGGGGCCATATTTTTACCTTGCAAATAGAAGTCATTGCCATAAAATCACATCCTGTTTATGTCACTTGTTTACAGACGAAGAATGTAGTGGAATAAATTTGATATTGCACATAACATAAAAGTTGTGCTTGGACAAGTTGTCCTCTGGTAAATCCAAGCAGTTTGCTTCACATAACAAGGCAAGATACAACAAGAATTTCTCCATTAGCTTATTTTGCATCTCTCATTTTCTTTTCTGTGTTTAGATTTATTTCCATCTCCCTAATTCTTTGTCTCAGTTTCTGTGTGAAAGTGTTGCCTGAGATAGACAGGACGTGTAGATTTACATAGAGAAACTATTTAAATTGCACCTGATCCTGAGAGTTTTTTCATCATGCATCTATCCTATGTAGCTGTTCTGCTTTCTTTAATACTTTCTAGTGAGAAGGCATTTGAAGACTGTATGAAAGTTTCTTGAAATACCACTAGTTACATTTGAAAGAGGGAAGAAAAGTGACAGAAAACTTTATTTTTTCAGTCTTCTGAAATAGAAAGGTATTTTTTCATTCTAATCTCTTTCTGAAATTTTAAATTCCATTGTGATTTTACCTAGAATGAGAAATACACTTTTAAAAAGACATCTTCTTTTGCAAATACAAGAGAGTTAAACACAGAAGTTTTCTGAGAGTTTCCCCTTTTCCTTTTGGTTGAGCAAGTCATGACTGTCTCTCCTGCTCAGCTCTTAAAGGAGAAAAAAAAAATGCCTCCCATTAAAGATGTCCTGGAATTTGTGATGTTCTCTGACATCAAATGAGTTGTAAAGTCTTTGTAAATCCACAGGCCCTTTGAGGCTTCACAGTTTACCATTGGGAATTTTGATGACTTCCCATATTTCCAACCACATTTTTGATCTGGAAAAGTATAGATTCTGGCTTTGATCAGCACAGAAGTACCTAGAGGATAAGAAATCAATATATAGTTTAAACTACAAAGTGTAGTTCTTCATCAGCTCACCTATAGACCCCAGGAAAGCAAAGAGCTATTTCTCACTCTCCCCCACCCCAACACTTCACCTGTGCCAAGTATCCTGGGGCAGTGTTAGAGAAAGTCTTTAGAAACCCATCTCAAACCACTGGCCAAACAACCAGGAAAGAGGAACTGCCCTGAGCTCATGTTGTTTCGCCTTTCAGTAGTTTCAAAACATCGTAATTCTGGCTGACAAAAATTTCAGTCCTCGCTGAACTAGGACATATCACACTAATTTCTTACAGGAAGTTCTTTGCCAATGTCAGTTCCTAATCTTTTGTTCATTCCACAAGTGAGCATGTGCTATCAATTGTGGTGGCATTTAACATGGCACAGTAACAATGGAACAAATGTAACCATTGCTAGGGCTCAAAGTTCACTACAAATAGATTTTTTGTGTGACATTAACAAGCTAGGAAGAATTCGAACGAGTCATTCATTTTTGTTTGTTTGTTGTTTTGTTTTCCTTTTTTTAGATGAATATACTAGGAAAAGCCCTTCAGATCTGTTTTCAGAAGTAAGAACAAGTGAGCCAGAAAGAAGGAAAGGGAAGTGGAGTAAGACCATTTGGGACAGAATAGATTGAGATTCCATTCAGCTTTAGAATGTACGTGTTAAAAGACACTAAGCAGTTCAAGAATAAGATATTTCTAAAATGAGCAACTAAAGAGTCCCTTTTTTGTAATTTCTATTTAATTCAACAGTTGAAAACTAATTCTGTAAATAATAAAGAAGAAGACTCTCCACTGGTTTTCTGAAACTCATGAAACTTAATTCGTGCAATTTTTTCAGGATCAAGAGCAGCCTTTTCTTGCTCTCCTCAGAGCTATTATTACTGAAGCTGACGCTGAAAACATGGTGACTTGACATAACACAGTGCTAGAATAAATTGGGATGTACAGGTCCTGTGTAAAGTGTTGAAGGGGTGAGGAGTGTGTCTGAAAGACAGTGTGTGAAGGCAGAATAATGTTTGGCAAGCTGAAAATGGAGGAAACCTTAAGGGGATGTTATTTCTGTGTTGGATTAATTAATCCAGAACCCAGAGCGAACAGAAACTATCAAAGCAGTTTGTTGGGGTGGAATTACTGGACAATCTAGTAGCTAGGAGGTATGAATCCCACTGCCTCTAGGATACCATCTCAAGCCTAGAACTCTAAAGACAGAAAACCACTACTCAATTACTTCTCTTGCATATACAAAATGTTAATTTTGTCCCTTTCCATCCTTGGCTATAAATATAGTATTCAAAACCTCAAATTTGAACTAAACCTTCTGTAAAATTCAGGACAAAATCTATATGTTCATTTCTGATTTTTAGCTGGAATGGGAAATGCTGAATAACTAGGAAAGATATAACTGTGACTGGAAGGAGGAAGAATGAACATCACATGTGGAAGGATTAAAATAGACTTTGAATGGCTATCCCAATGACTAATAGTTCACATACCATCTGCTGTTAATTTTTATTATTGCTTTGTACAGGAACAGGGGAAAAGAAGTTTTCCCACCATTGGTGAATTTTGTTTAATTTGAATTAGAAAATATTATGCTTTATATTATCTCTTAAGTAGTTGCATTTGGGATATTTTAAATCAGTCTACCTGAGATGCTTTTATAAAGCCCTATTTTGTCCTTAAAGCCTTTGGGCCACTCAACGGCAATACTGCAAAGCAAGACAGAGAAGATGTCACTGCCTTACAGGATAAGTAGCAGGCTTGAGTGTGGGCCCAGACACGTTGTTCTGCTTTCTGTCTGAAACTTTGGCTGTTAGTCCACCTGTAGAGCAGCCTCAAGGTGAGGATATCATTTTTAAGAGTATTAAACAGAGAAAATTGCATGGTGCGCTGTGCTGTATTATGCTTTCTTTTCCACCATTGATGTGTCCAGATGATGTGAGATTTTTGGACCTATAGTAGGATACCAAGTATACTTGGGCTCTCCTATTCCAGAGGCATGCAGGACTGCATCATTCCTGCAGAACTGGTGACTCTGTTTCTCAGAACAATCTTAAACCTGGATGTAATCGACAGTCAAAGTCTCCTATGGCATAAAGGCATTGATGGCATTAGACAGGGTGCAAAAATTTACTCCTTATGAATAAGGAAATTAGTGGAGGGAAAAGAAAGGGTCGTATTAGGACTTCTGAGATGTTACAGCAAGTAGACATTGCACATTCTAATATTTCCTGAAGGAGAGATGCTAACTGAGTTCCTTGAGCATAGCAGTTATTAAGGTCACCATGAAGTGGAAACCAAAGCAGAAAATGGATATTAAAAAGAGAATAAAAAAGAGAAAGTATAGGTGATGAAATAGGCACACAAGACAGCATGAAAATGTATGAAGGTGATAGGAGATGCAAGAAAAATGCTGCATTTGCATTAGCTAGCAGTGTTCAAGCAAAAATTTCTGGGCCTGAGGACAGTAATGTATGTTTTCTTTCAAACCCATCACTTATATTTGAACTCCAAGGAAGGACTGATCATTGGGACTAGACTGGAAAGAGGAACAATGAGGAATTCATACCAGCTACTTCAGTTTCTAGATCACAGTTTCTTTAGATAAACTGTGCCCCTGTGCTAAACTAATGACTGAAGGAAGCATGTAGTTTTTCATTCATGGTGCAACGATCTTAAGGGGAAATCTGTGTCATATATTAGTCTCCTGGAAGTCAAGTCCTACTGCCTAACACATATTGGCCAAATAGCATATGGTGCTAGCTGCTCTTGCAAATATAATTCAGTGTGAAAGAGCTGAGAGCATTTTTAGAGTTGTCGTAAGTGACCTAGCCTTACAATAAAATGTTGTGTGTTTTGCAGTTTGTCATTCATCTAGAGTTTTTGTCATTCATACAATTTTGTTTATAAAATGTTCAGGCATTGTGTTGCAGAATGGCAAGGACTTAACATCTAATGTGTTTCTGAAGCATCTGAGAGATACTATTTTTTGCCCAACTCCATTGATATACTCTCAGCCCAAAGTAATTAAGTAGATTAAAATATTTATATGACTTGCTAGGATATGAACCTTTTTAAAGGTCTAGTTTATATTATTTTGAAACAACAGCTTCATCTGACACAGAAAGCCAGATATTCTCTTAATAATTACATCAGCATCACAGCAGCTCTGCTTTAATTAAATCTTCACAATTAGACAGGCTTGTTATTGTATGTCATTAGTCTTAATACCATTTTACCTATTATCACCTCATTTTCAAGCATGCATCTGTCAGAGGGAAGCTACTTTTCCACCTCACTTCATTGCTTACTGATTTATACCTAAAAGGCTTTAGGCTGTTATGTTAACAATTATGAATTGTCTTGATGAAAGTCTAAGGAATGGAAAAAAATGCACTGGTGCATTGAGCTGAATATAAACATGAAGAACAGATCCTGGAATTCAGTAAGCTTTTTCCTTCTGGGTTTTGCATAGTCATTTGGCTTAATTCTTTCAGAAATGTCCCTTCCAGGAGATATCTTAGTATAAAATCTTCACTTCATTTGCTTTCTGAATACAAGAGATGCAGTGAAATTCTCACATTCATTGCAAGAACGGTAGCTGAGCATCATCGGTTTTCTCAGTTTTAAATCCCTGAATAATCAGTTAAAGTATTTATTAACACTATAAAAAATTCTATGCTACTTTGATTTTGAGCATATCAAGTACTATGCAACCCTTCATTTGTGCTAGTATCTGATAATCAGCTTATGCACAGCTTTAAGGTAAGTCTGTAGTGTCAAAACTGGACAGAGTTATTGTTCAGCCTGACCCTACATCCTTTGGGTTTCATGACCTTCCAGTAAAGTTCATGGCAAAATTACAATGCCAGGTATATAATCATAGAATTGTAGAATGCTTTGGATTGGAAAAGAGCTTCAAAAACCATCTAGTCCAACCCCTCTGCCATGGGAAGGGACATCTTTCACTAGACCAGATTGCTCAAAGATCCATCCAACCTGACCTTGAACATTTCCAGTGATGGGGTATCCACAGCTTCTCTGGGCCACCTGTTCCAGTGTCTCACCACTCTTGTAGAAAAAAAGTTTCTTCCTTAAATCCTTTTTAAGTCTATCCTCTTTCAGTTTAAAACAGCTGCTCCCTGTCCTGTCACTACAGGCCCTGGTAAAAAGTCTTTTTGTCTTTTTTTATAACCACCGTTTTAAGTAGTCAAAGGGCACAATAAGGTCTCTCTAGAGCCTTCTTTCTTCCAGGCTGAGTTTGTTCAAACTCAACTCTATAAGCCTATCTTCATAGGAGAGGTGCAGTTATGCAACCGTGCTCTTACTTAAGTTTACTGACAGAACTGTGGGGTCAAACAGGATGAGGATGTAGCACTGATTTTGTGATTTGGTCAAGATTATCTTGTCAGAAATTAAGAACTTGAACAAGGCTTAAACATGTTGCAGTTCTATGTTGCTAGCTAGCTTATTTTCTGGCTTCTGGCTTTACTGGATTTAAGTTGTCTGCAAAGATGGTATTGGATATTTCCCATTGCCCACTTCATACTCTTTTTTCCCCAAGCCCCAGAACTGATGGGCATAGAGCTATACACTGGTCTCATTCCAACCTGTTTTCTGCTGTCCTGTTAATTAGCAGGTACTTGGCCTTCTCCCTGGTCACATGAACAGATAAATCTGTGGGATGCAGGATCCATATGAGAATGTAATGGTAAGACACACAAACTTCCTGCCATGTGCTAAGGGAATTGATTATCAGCTATTGTGCATATTTCAAAATCGAGCTGGGAGTATAGAACTCTAGAAGGTCTTTTAGTGGCATAAGAAGGAGAGAATGCTGTTTTCCCAGAATTTAGCTTTTCTGAATACTTTAATGTATGCTTTCGTACTACTGATTCCAACTTGTTGTGATCTTGTATTTTCTGATGTCTCAATATCTACTACACGGTATGCCACAGTCCTTCAGAGAGTGAGTTAACAACTGTGATTATGAAATCTCTGTTTGTGTAATATAATACATGCAGATTCAGTGGAATCAAGAAAGCAATTAAAGTAATACAAAGCTCAATTCCATAAGGAGTATTTAAAACCAAAAGAAAACAAACAATACTCATCCCTGCTCTTTGACTCCAAAACATTTACCTTTCTACATATTTTTTTCAAACTTCCCCCATCTGAAAATTTTTAAATCAAGAGAGATTAAACAACATAGCATTACAGCCTATGTTAAAAGTTAGAAACTTTTCTATGTGCATAAAAAGCACTTGCCTGGTGCTCTAGAGCCATAATTGTTGTAAAGAACAGGGTCTCCAAGAAATCTATACAATTTAAACAAATTATTGCAAGATCTGCCTATGCTCTTAAGAAAAGTTGTGATACATCATCGTTTGGAAACCCACATCAATAGCCAACTCAGTAAACAAATACGATCTGTATATCAATGCTTCAGACTGGTAGTCTCTGACTGAAGAGATTATTAGTGATCCGCTATATTTACATACCACCCAAGTTATGATACATTATTTAGCAAAAAACAACACCAAGGGAAAAGAAGAAAAATAATAGTTTGCTTTTTCATTTTTGCAGTATTGATGGAGGCCAGTCCCTGTCTTGTTTTCATTAAATTCCAAACTCTCATTTTTCCAAATTCAATCATTTTGTTTATAAGAGAAGAAGAACATTCGCAAACCACAGTATTTGCCTTTCTCTTTTAAACAGGCACTTGGCAGGCTGAAAAGACATATCAAAAGCCCAGCAGCCCAACTGTGTGAAGTATAATAGAAAAGATAAGTAATACACCCATGAGAACAATGCTTAAAATTTAAAAAGCTGACAGAACACTTACTACAATGACTTGGGTAGGTGTCATGATAAGTACAAGGAAATCAGAGTATAAATATGAACCACAGCCTTTTTTTTTTTTTTTCCTGAGTCATACATTACTAAGCAACTGAAATTACGTGGGGGGGAAAAAAAAAAAAAAAAAGAAAAATAGAGGTAATTTTTTGTCTCTGACAAAGCTTCATCAAGTTTATCCCCTGTTCCTCCTCCACCATAGGTTTTAGGTGTAGGTCAAGAGCTGTCATTTCAGTCTTTAAGAATGTCCTTCTTTCTCAACTGCTAAAACTTAAATTTAAGGGGATTTGAATGTTGTGATATCAATTAGAGCCTCTGTCATATCAGAATGAACCTGGAGGCTCCCAGCTGATCTACAAAAATGCTAATCATTCTTCAAAGGCAAGATTTGGGTCTCTCTTCTCTTTCTTGGATTTCTTCCTCTGTTTAATTTGAAACATAGTACTAAAAATACAATTTCACTTCTCTTTCTATCCAATGTGGTAAGAAAGAGTAGGGAAACCACTCACACATTCAATAAAGCCCTTAAAAATAAACAAAACAAACCTCATTGCAACTAAGAAAATTCTATAGGGAAGAAACAAGAAAAATGGAGAGAAGCTGAATAAGCTCCATGTTTTTGAGCCCTGAGAAGTCATAAAACTCCATAAAATGCAAAAAAGAAGAAAAATATTTTTATTGCTAGTTTTGGACATTGCATAATTTGCCATTCATTTGCCAACAGTAGTGAAAAATACGCTGGCATTCTAGTAGTTAAGTTGTCGAACTGACCTTTTTTAATGTCACATGTCACAGAATTTCTTGTCAAACTAAGACAATATGACAGGATAGAGCCAGGTTTTTCTAATGTTTCCCCTTCACCTTCTCAAAAGTGCTTGCATCTTAAAGTAGATGAATGTATGGTATATTCTTTGGTTGATGATTCAATGACCACTCTAAAGTGACAGGTCACATGGCAAAATGGCTTGTGTGGTATAATTTTTTTTTTTTAAAGAAACACTGTAAAATTGAAATAAACTGGCAAAACAGTTGTGGTGCTTTAACATTAGGTGACAAGAACAAACTTGAAATGTCAGAGCTGGTTTAGAATGCCACTCAGATGCTTTATGCAGTTATCAATGTACATCTAACAAATGCAAACTAAATAGAAATGCCCTATTCCAGCTCCAGCTTTTGGCTGGTGACTGTGAGAACACAGAAAGGCATGGATTGTGCAAATAACAGATTCATTTTCAGAGACGCACAATATGGCTGTCATAAAATGTGAAAGCCGCTTTCATATGTCCTGTTATTGACATGTAATAGATTGCAGATACACAGATTATAAGAATTTCCATTTACGATTTTTCAGACCTTGTTGCTGTCATATTTAAAATAGTAAAACTGAAACTATGGCATAAAGAAGATCGTTGATTTGGTAGTTAGTTTTTCATGTTATTCACCTCAATGTAGATGCACGGCAGAACACAGTTAAAGTGAATAAAGTTTTAATTTATTTTTCCTGTTCTAAATGTAACAGGCAGAAGGTCTTTTTAATCCATTATTACTATACCACATGTATGACCCATTTTTTAATCAGTGTAAATGTAGCTCAAAATTCGTGCACAATTGCATATTGGACTTGTGTTTTCAAATGTCTGGATAGAGACAAGTACACCAGAGATATCATACTTTATATAGTTTGCTACTGTTTTCTAAACTTGAACTATTAAATTAATTTCTGTCACCAAGAGGAAAACTCAGCCCTGTCCATATAAAAAACAAAGAAAGAAACAAAGAAAAAAAAACGACAAAACAAACAAACAAAACTAACAAAAACCAAAGTAATACTTTTAAAGACTAGTTTCCAAAGAAAACAAGACTTACCTGATCTTGTTGCTGATGTTTTTATTTGTACCTGTATTCTCTTAGCTCTTCTTCCCAGGCCCAGCAGCTTTTGAACCTGTTGACCAATAGGTTCTGCCAGGTGTGTCAAATACAAATGACTCCAAGAATATTATGCGTTCCTACAAGTTTTAAGGAAATAAAGACAGAGGCAGAAGCGATACCCAGGGTTCCTGCTGAGGGAATGAATACACCATAGGTTCAACTCTTATTTGACTCCCAAGGATCTGTATGGGAGATGGTTGCTGTGAATACCCCAATGGTGGGAAGAGCTGCAGTCAATACTAATGTTCTATTACACACCAGAGAAGCCAGCACAAGCAAGAAAATTGGTCTCATTAGTTTTTGTGCTCATGTAACAAATTGTCAACTCTGTGACTGGGTATATTTTCCACTTCATTTGTAACTTACTTTTCTCCTTTTTATCCATCAAAGCCAGAAAGGCAAGATTTTCAGATAATTTAGATTACCAGCAGGAACTTCTTATTAAGTATCTGGATCTTGATCTTTTCTCTGGAAGGGGTGGATTCAAGTCCATGTTCCTTAAATGCCTTAAAGGATTATGTAGTTGTAGGAATCCTTCCCTCAGATGGGATGTTTTGTGTTTTAAGGGCAGAGAGAGAGCAGATTTTAATTCCTATGGGCCTGAATAAAAGCAAAAAGATGAGTCTTATTCCAGCTGTGTATCATACAACAAGGCAGGGAACGCTGACCATCACTTTCTGGAGATATGGACCCCTGTGGGGTAGTAGAGGAGGAACACAGAGAACAATAAATATCTAGGTGACAACTGCTTGTTAACCAGACTGTCAGAGGAGCTGGACATGGACCTCAATGATCCTAACTGATCCAATGGTGGGAATAATACAACAACAAAAAGATAAAGTAAACCTAGCATGTAATTTATCTTTCTTCTGATTCTACATATTTTGTGATTTGGGTTTTTTTTTGTTTGTTTGGAAAACCCTCTGATGAGATATATCTTAATTAAAGCTTGTGGCAGTCAGACTTACATGGTCTTGATGCTAGAGAAGAAAATTGGAGCCCAGTAAGTGTTAACAAGAATAGAGTGTACAACTTCAAAAAAGCATAGAATTATCAATTTCAGTATTATCTTTAATTGTATATAACATTGGTTTATTATTATTTTTATCAAAAAACGCCTATTTTTTTGAGAAGAGAGGAAGAAGGCATTCAGTTTTTAATATGCCAAATTATGATGACTGAGTTATAGCCACAGCTGGGACTGAAAAAGGTAAAAAATTTGCAAGGATCTCTCCTAAGTGTACAATCATGCTATTTCATAGAACTTTGGGATGTTTACAAATGCTTAAACATTGCCAGAGCAGAAGCATGGAAATGTTTTTTAAATCATAAAAGCTGGCTTCCAGCTGATTTGCAAGGAGGGGTGCCTTCCTACATGTTTATCCATATTCATCCTGTAATTACGGCAAACTACTATTGGAGCTTTAAAAAGCACCAAAAAGAACCCTTTGCACATGTAGCAAATAATTTCCAGGCTTTAAAGGGAGTAGGTTTAATGATCTTGATTGGAATTTGAACTTCGATATGGTAGTTTACAATGAAAAACTCAGAAATACCATAAACTTGGGTAGTTTTATGAGTTGAGTAATTCCTCTTATTTGAAATAGGCTTGGCTAGATATAGTTTTTAAAACATATACTTTGTTTTCCTACATATTTCCTTTGATATGTGGATTTCAGCATAGATTCTGTTTTATTTTGAAATCAATGGTACACTCTGGGGAAACAGAAGAGCCATCACGGTTTTAAAAATTTGCACCAAATTGAAATTATTTGGCAATAGTTTAGCAAGAAGTCACAGAAAGCCGGATCTGCCTTTAAAAATGTGATTTTAGGAGTAGATGTAGTGGGATCCTGAAGGCAAATCTCAGTGGACTGGTTGATCTCAGTCCATTGGATGCCAGTCTGAGCTGCAGATGAGAAAAGACTGGTGGTAGCGGTTGCCAGGAACATATTCTTTAGGTGGTGGTGGTTGTTGTTCTTGTGTGTGGTTTGGTTGTTGTTTGTTTTTTTTTTGGGGGGGGGGGTGTTGTTTTGGTTTTGTTTGTTTTTCTTTCTTAATGTGCTGGCAACAGCGAATAGAAAAGCTAATATAATTTAACAGTTTGAGTGTCTACAGGTATGTTCTCTCTGGTTTATTATGGAATTTCATGGCTGTCAAGACCATCAATACACTGTTCCAGGAATTTTTTTATCACACCGTTTGCAGATGGCCATGCTCTGAATATGGATATCAATGGGACAGATTGCAGGAATACCATTTAAAATATGTATTTACATTAGTGCCTGTAATGAGTTCACACATTCAGAGGATGCCTCTGCCTGTTCATTTTCATCAGGTCCTCAGAGCATGTACTAAATAAATCTTATGTTTCCCACTACCACTAACTTGGTGAAAACTTGCCCTTGAAAGATGAGCAAACTAAGTACTAAATCAGCCAACTCAAACAGCCATGGCAGCCAGAAGGAATACTGAAGAGGTATTTGTAACCTGCTATGCAGCGGCCCAACAGCACTTTGTTAGATCTGCAAATTCAGGGCTTGATTATAGCCTGGGCTGCTGTTATACTAACCAGTTGCAGATGCAGCCTGACTGGTGTCCTCACACCTGTGCCTGGTGAGAAGGGCCTGACTTACCCTCCTAATTCAGCTTTTCTCTGCTGACCTAAGTCTCACCTGCCTCAGGACTTGGCTGTTTCACTTCCCTTGAGCAGGAGGACTTGGGATCTCAAATGTCTGCCAGAGGCATAACTTCCTGCTTGCTTGGTGGTTTACCAGGTGGGGAAAATTTGATGCCAGCTTTTCCAGTTTTTGTATCAGTCCCAATCTATTTCTGGATTACACTGTTTCTCATGTGTCACAGTTAAATCATTCATTTCTTGGTGATTTGAGGGGTTATGTTCTCTCCCAGTGATAGCAACTCAGTTGCGATTCACTGAAGGATGAAAGGCCTTTGAATATAAAGAAGGGCAAACTGTTGATAGGATGTTATCAGTGACTACTCCTCATCTTTCCTTTTTGTTTGAACATTAGACTGACATATTGGCATTGCAATTTATAAAGCTCAAATTTTCCTTGGCAGATTTCTGAGTTTGGACAAGGGGAAGCTGGAAAAAGAAGGTGAGCTCAGACAGTATCTTACAGCACATCTGGGATTCTTACTAGGACAACTTGCACAGATACAAAACTTGTGACAGAAATCAGAATAAAAATAACATAGTATGTCTTTGCATTATGAGCCTTGTAAAATCACTTTTTAACCAATAATAGCACACTCTGGGGGAATCTCTGTGAATCTATTCTCCTCTAGGCACAAGTGATAGGCTAGTATTTTTGACTACTGCCTGACAAAACTTTTTTTTCTTACAAGTGTTAGAACTTCAGACAGGAAAGCAACCTTTTTGGTACTGTATGAGTAGAGTTTCATTAAATACATGTGTACTATTCTGTTTCTCTGTAATAAATGTATTTCCCAAGTAACAGTGATGTGCAAAGAAGCAATATACTGATTTCTGCAGTGTTGTTCTGAGTAATGATATCCAACAATTCTTTGGGGCTGAGGCTTTGCTTCAGTCTTTTGTGGGGCAGTTTTATGCTCCAAGTTTGAGAATGACAACAAGACTGGTAGAGTCCCAGGAAAAAAGACCTTAAAGCAGTCACCCCTTTGTGTATTGGCATAGCTTTGAGGAAGCTTTAGGCATGTCAGTAAAGCAAGTAGAATTGAATTATGCTGTCCTAATGGTAAGGGACCTGAATCACAAGAATTGAGTAGTGGTAGAAGCAAGAGGTAGGTGAACGCAGAGGATCCTGAACTGGCCTTGATGCAGCAGAGGAGGGGGCAGGAAGGAGAGTGTCAGTGACCTGCCACAGTGGTCTCACTGCATGTCCCAACACAATGACTGGCAGCATCCAGCTATTAATCTTTAGCATAGGTTATGGGTGGCCACTCCCTTGCATTAAGTCTAAAGGGGAACCAAAATACATGAGCATTATGGTTCTGGTCCCAAAGACCCTAAATTGTAAATAAACTTTGTTAATATTATTGTTCAACCATGAAGCACAGTTGATTATAAGAATTCTAATTTTCCATGACAGAGACTCAAATTCTTGGAAACAAATTCATGCTTTGTAACTTTAGTATTGTAATTCTACAAGTGACACAAAACCAGTTCTCACTCATTATAACGTGCACTGTAAGCAATCAACTACTTTTAATATAAAATGTGACCAAAAAATATGGTGCTGAAATTACACTGTAAATTTTGAACATCATTGCGATCTTCATTTTTTCTCCAAAGCTATGTGTATTCTTGCTTTGACTTATTGCTACTTTACAGAGGAAAATCAAACTAAAAATTGCATACATTTCTTACAGTCTCAATTTTTATAAGTGTTTTGGTTAAAGGAAAGAGTTCAAATAAAAGAAAAATCTCATTTACTCCTTACTTTTTTGTACGTACATATGTATAGGAATTTTTACTTAAATAGTTGAAAGGCTGTACTGTACTTTGTGTGCCCTTTCTCTTTCTCAAGCTCTTAGACTTGCAACAATCCGTGAGAGGCAGCATGATGTCATTATAATCACAGAACAATTTTCTTCCTACTGGAAAGAAACACATTGCTCCCCCTCAATGAAAGAAAATTGAAGCTTTCAATGTTGCAAATAAAGCAAAATACATTTAAGTTGCTGTTTATCCTTAATTACTGTAGATCTCTGAGGAGCACGCAAGAGATGTTGCCTTTAAAAAGCAAATATCTTACCTCAGTCTTTGTTCTTTTTTAAACTGTGGTTTTGGTTTTGTTCCTTCTAACCATCTGCACACGGGTTGCGTTTGTTTGTGTGGACGTGTGTAGATAATTTTGGTGATCCAGGGAGCACCAACATATAATAACACCTGGGGCTGTTTCGGATAACAGAACTGACTGGTCTCCGAATGTTTCTGGGTCAGGTATTTGTCACACCTGAAGTACCTAAGTAGCTACCCTGGGTGACACATGGTGTCTCATCAGCATTCAGAGTCAGTGCTGAAGTGGAAGAGGGAAGGGGAATGGGGGAAAATCACTGACAAGTACGACAAGATAAAAGGAGCATGCTGAGAAGAAAAGACAGTTGTTTCCTAATTGAGCTGGAGAAGAAAACAAAATGGCCTGTGGCATGTTCCCTCTGATCCATCCTTCCCTTTCACAGAGGGATGGTGCTGTACCTGGTAAGCTGTCAGCCCCGTGACGATACATAAGAACAGTTGCAGATGTCTTATGTTGCAAGTGGTTAAAAAGTTCTTTTTAATCATCCTCCTTTGCAACATTTGTTATGCAAGCATAAGTGCTCAATAAGAGATTTTCACATATGCTATGAAATTTCTGAGAAGGTTCATTCCTTCCTCAAACCAGGACAGCTTTTGCATGCTGTGTACAGTCAGTGTAAGAGGTGTGAAGGGCTGCATCTCTCCTTCTCATGGGGTGGGTGAATGTTATGAGGAAAACTGAGAGCTTAGCTCTTGGCATGGTGATGTTATTTCAGTTGCAGATTACTTACCGTGAGGCTACCTCTGTGATTTCCCAATGGCTGTCTGGACTGGAGGTGCAAGTGGGCATGAACCAACTGAGACTGAAACACAGTGCGTCTCCACGGTCTCAGATTTAGCCCTTGCTAGAGCAAGTACCTTTTCATTCAGCATAGGCACATTAGCTATTGTTGACATCCCTTGGCAAAGCACAGCTTTAACACCTCTAGTTTACGATATTGTAGCTGCACTGTATTGAATTCTTACAATATGCTCTCCTTGGGCATAAATTTATTGTTGGCCAGTGAGAGGATTTCCTCTGCTGTGAAAATCAGTGTCCTACCTCCAGCGTGAGGCACACTGCCGCGACTGCAAACTACACCTCTGAGGAAAGGTTAGATTTATTTTCTAGATGGTGCTCAAGGAGTTGTCCAGGATTTTTAGGTGGATGATTGTTCTAGAAACTACTGATTTGACTTGCTTGACTTTTTAAGAAGAGGCTGGAAAGGAGTATGTTAACCACCTCATTGCTAAACTAGTTTAACTATTCATTCTCTGTGAACCTGATTACTTGCTTTCTGGCTGTGAAGAGAGATAATCAGACTCAGAATACGTGTTTCTTTGTGGCTGAAATTAATTTCGGGTCCATAAACACAGAACCTAGTGTTACGTGAATGTGGCATCTGCTTTGTTATTCCTTTGTTATGGCTGTTCCAGGCTGTAGTGAATGTGTGGGCACCTAGTCTTGTATGGAGCAGATGAAGATTAAGAACTTGCTGCTTGTGCAGCATAAGAAGAGAGGGCTTTAAACCCAAAAGAGAGTATTCATTAAAATAGATGGGCTAAAAATTATTTCAAAGGAGAAAATATAAGGCTTATTGTCCACAAAAATGAAAACCTCCTTGCAGTAAAGACCCAGCAGTGCTGAGCTTGCTCTGGAACGCAAAACCTGCAGGAAACACTGAACAGTGGGCAGAATTAGGACCTTAGTGGAAATAGCTTTCGATTTCTATTCTGAGAGTGGCCATACTAATTAAATCTATTACATGCTTTGCAAAAAAACCCAAAGAGAATCATACAATATCTTACCCAGGACAATAGAACAACCAGTTTTACATGAAGTGTCAAAGTAGCTTTAGTGTTTCTCCATTTTACCTCTGGGAAAAATGTTCTGCAATTGCAAGCTAGTAGGACACAGGTCATCTTGTGTGTATTCATAACTACACAGGGCTGCTGTTCTGAAAATGTAATACAATATGCTCATATTTTTATACTTGCTGTGAGATACTATGCTTACCAAATGTACAAGGACCTGTCTTCAAATAAAATAAATACTTTACCTTGTCAAAAATCTTAGGTTTATATAGATGCTGGGGTGAAGAATTTATGACAGCAGAATTCAGGTTTAAGATAAAGAACTGGAAGTATTGAATGCAAGAGCATGTTACCTATTGGACCACATAAATAAAAGATGTGATATCATTTGTTCAATGCAGAAAATAATATCTGCCTTGATGATTGCATAGCACTGATTTATTTTCATTGCATTGTATTCAAATTCTGCAAAATTCCCATGGAATTTAAGACTCATTTGGTCTTTCCTTGTTTGTAGGAAGTTTTGTGTGTTTAAGTAAGTGGTCTGCAAAACAATGCATCATGAGATTTGCTTCTGTTTGTCACAATTTATTTAATATTTTTGTGTTACTGAAAATAATATAATGTCTACAAGACAACTTCACAGAATTAACTGTTTAAATAGGGCTCATGTTTTAATCCCTTAGAACAGATAGGAGTGAAAGACATTATCAGGTAAGCCACAGAAATATAACATGACTAAATTTCCAATTTAAAAAGGCATGAAGTACTTTGAATTGTATTTTATAGGGTGTTTGGAAAAGCACTGGTTTGGTTCAAAACTGCTCAAAATAGTTGAATTACTTTTTTTTTTTTCCCTTCTCTTTTTCTCTTAGTCTTGTAGCTACAACCTTTTTCTTGAAACGTGGCTAAAACACAGGAGCTCTACAATCATCCCCACCTTGCAAAAGCTATCTGAACTGCTTGCAGCATGGTGCACCTGCAATTGCAGCATCAGTCTCTGATTTTGGGGTTTTGTTGGTTTAAGTTTTGTTGTGAAGTGAGAAGAAGAGAGAATAAACGTGTTTTGTTTCATTATTGTCTCAAAACTAGCCTGCAGACCAAGCTTCATTAAAAAGCAAGGAGGTTGAAAAGAGCTGGCTGCAGCAAGTTACTTGTTGCCTAGTGACACCATCAGCCCTATAAACTCAGGCTTAACTCCAGTTCTCTTAACCCTCTAGTGTCCAGAAGCTGCATTTTATTACTGGACAATTCCTGTTTTGACCAGTAAAGAATCTGCATTTTTAACAAAAGCAGTAATGTACCACTAGATGCCAGTAAAAATCAGAGAGAGAGGGATGGACAGCTTGCAAGTGAGATTTAAAGAGTACTTAGTTCTTTAATATAGGATCTAGACAATTGTTTGTGTCCTCTTTGAGCACACCTGAACCTGGAAATGCCATAAAAATGTGACTTGCAAATAAGGATGGTTTTGCAAACAACACCCTGTCAATGAAAGATGAAGGAAGTGTCCTCACCTAGGGTCTGGCTTGACACCTGGTAACTGATAGTGTATGTTTCTCTCCTAGTCATATATATGATAAATTGTTTTCTGTAGTTTTGTTGCTCGGTCATAATGTGCCCATTGTTGATGAGGGCAAAATGCCTTTTTTTTTTTTTTTTGTAGAAGCTAGTAAACTTACTCAAACCCCACCTAATAAGTGAGATGTCCATTTGCTGACAGTTGCCAGGAAAAGGTTATAAGGCAGAGATATTGTATCTATGCTTCACAAAGACATCAGTATTTTTATAGGATGTGCTTTCATATCAGAGTAACTTAAATAACTTCAGTTTTAGTTATTTGTGCTGTTTATTTAGTTTCTGTTTTCCTGCTAAGCTCTTTCTTGAAAGACTGTGGAACATTTAGAAACATAGCAAAAAGTTCATAGCTTAACTGCTGTCTCTTCCTAAACAATTATCTTTAAAAATGTTTTTAACACTACTAACTGTTGCAGCAGTTATATTTGAATATTCTCTAAATTTGAAATTAAATGTCACACTGCTAGTGTATGTGACGTCTTTCCTTCAGTATTGGCAAAAGCAACGAGACTTATAAAATATCTCTTCTGTTGGAAGAATATATAGAAGTTGTGTATAACATAATGCAAAATTATAGGTCAAAAGCAGAGAAGTGGATTTGGAAGATTTGGATTCCCTTTTACCAATCTGTTCTTGTCTCTTGTAGAATATCTGAGTTATTCTATTGCTCTCTGCTCTAAGTTAGCTGGCCATGAGGAACCCACAGGCCACATGCCCTCAGTACTTACAATGAGGTTAACCTCTGCCCTCCACCACCTTCCTTGAGCCTCCTGAAGGATCCTTTGCCCTGAAGTGCTTTGTCCCCTCTCCCCAGGGACCAGAGGACTCTCCTTCTTGCATGCATCTCAACTATTTTCCAGTCTCCACAATTTTTTCTCAGCATTTAAGAAAGGAGTTTTCTGAGCTTGCTAAAAGGATGTGCATGAAATGAAAAACCTTTCCAAGGCCTTCTGTGGACCAGAGGAGCTTTCAGGTATTCAGATACAAATAATAAAATTTGCATTTCTATTTGCAATCCTATATTACTGGAGAAGAGGGAATTTCACTGGCTTTCCGAAACACAGAGAGGTGAATTTCTGGTCCCTACCTTAAAGCTGGAAATGACATAACTGAGTTATACTGACACTGTGCCAGAGTTAGAGAGTCTCTGCTTCACCATGCCAGCTCATATCTGGAAGATATACAGTGGCATTGATTTGGTGATATAGCTGAGATAACAAGCACAGATTTGGACATAGACACTATGAAAGAGTTAAGCAGAGAGCAATAAGCAAGAAAAATTTTTGAACACATCCCAAACTTGATTGGGGTTGTTAAAATCCAAAGTTTTGGCTTAGGCTCACTGAAAAATGAAATATTTCTCAGACTGATTTTTTTTTTTAATAGAATTACCTGACTCAAGGTCTCTGAGCCTTCTGTAACCTAATGTATTTCGTACACATGCATGTCAGATAATAACTAATAGAAATTAAAAAGGAAAGAAGAGAGAAGCTGAAACTTCTGCTTCAGGAGTTATATTTTCTGCTTTTGAAGCCTGTTCTTTTTTTGGTAGCGGCTGGTTAGCAATTAAAATGTGATTAGCATATAATGGTAATGTTAATGTGGAAGCACTGAAATTCTTTGTCCCAGCGATTGCTTTCTCATCAGCAGCAAGAATTACTGTGTGTTTTAACTGCTAGCCAAAGCTTAGGAGCCATGGAACACTGAAGTTTCCTTTGAAATCAAGGAAATTGGTGATTTCTGTGTCACAAGATTTGGACCTATGGAAGGAATAAAAATGCTTTTCAGTGACAACAGGCAATCATTAGAGAGGAGAAGTGAAGACACTTTCTAGGCTTCTGATAGGAAAAGGCCATTCAACTCCAGAAAGGATGATGTTCCAGTAAAAATAGATTATTTTTTTTAACTCAAAAAATCCTATGGTTTCCAGACATCAGATAGCCTAGGCTGCTAGACATCCAGAAAGTCAACAGAGTGCCGTCCAAAGCACAGAGAGTAGTTGGTAGAGGTGGTATTGCCAAAAGAGTGATGGAAACATTAGTATTGCTATGTGAAACAATGTACGATTTCATTTGGAACATTTTCTTCATAGCTGGTCATCAACAGAGGTAAATTTACATTTGAGTAAGTCTAGAGAAGACCTACTGACAGGACTTAGGGATTAGTAAAATTTCTCAGGAAACTGCTAAAAGAGTGTGGTTGGTTTAATTAATTAGAATAAATATGTCAGGAATGGGGGAAATGCCATTGCCTTCTTTAAAGTGAGTGATGTGAAAATATGAGGAAGGGAAAAAAGCTGTTTAGACAAAGGAAAGCATTGACATAAATTGATCCCAAACACATTTATCTTGCAAATTAGAAGAAAGCTTCCAGGCATCAGCAGATGCAAGTTTCTGAAACAACTTTTTAAGAGAAAGCAGTGTGGACACAAAAGATATCTGTATGGTGCTTTTTCAGTCTACGAAAATGATTATATGTATGTTGTGTTTCACTTACTGAAGTAGAAGCCAGTGATGGGTTACACAAGGAAGTCCTTCAACCTCTACTTTCTTCTGAAGGATCTTTAAAGAACTGTTGTGTGCACTGAGTGTACTATAACAGTGACAAAAGGTAGTTCAGGTTAAATAACATATTTTCTTTAACTGCAAGAGAGAACTTGGTAGATGTTGAAGAGAGAAATCACTTGTTAAAGTAATGGAAAGAGTTGAAAAATCAATACATGCAGATTATATAATTATTCAATAAGTAAACTCTACTGCTACTCTATTGAAAATTAAAGATGTCACTTCAGTATTTCCATCTTGAGGTGGCTTCCTAAAATACTTACTGACATGGATTATAGCTTTGTGTGTTAGAAAAAAATCCCAAGTTATTAGTCAGGTAACTTTAACATTTAACTATGATTTTCCAGTTAGGTAATTTGCTGTTTGTCATGATCATTTTCCCCTTTTCCTTGGCTACATGAAACATTCATTTAAAATAGGAAATAATTTTATGTCCCAGAAAAACTGCAATATAAGTTTCTTATTTCATCCTGTAAAAAGATATTTATAGGTTATATACCTGAATCTACACTGGGTTAGTTTGTATGTATGTCACCCTAAGCTCTCCCCCCACCTCCCTAATTTTTAAAGAAACTACAGTCATCTTAGCTTTTAAAATGAAATAGTGTTTTGAAACACAAATTTCTGCTTAAAAATAGACCATTTGAGCAGGATCAGAATGCCTTTTTTAAGGAAGAAAAAAAAAAAAAGTAAAGATTAATCCATGTCAAGCTTTCAAAGTTTATTTTACAAATTAGTTTATTCCAGTGAAATACCATGTTCATTGAACAGTTGCTAGCTGCCTCTATCTGTATCAGTGAACAACTCACGTTCCTCAAATAGTTCTGCCTTTTTTATTATCTGGACCATCTGCTGTGCTGTGAGCAGCTACTATTTTGAGCTTTTTCCCTTTAAGTACAAGTTTCAAATTAAATTAAGCCTTTGTAAAAGCTGAATTTATTGCCAAAGCATGTTGATGTGCTTTTGTGTTGTGGTTTTTGTTGGTTTTGGGTTTTTTCAAAGCCTTTTCAGATATTTCAGGCAGTAATGAGAGCACATCCCTTCTAATGATAGCGGCATGAAGGACATCCTGAACTGTCTCTGAGGATGCATTTTGATAAGTTGATACCAAATAATTTGTTAAAAAATAATGTTAGCTGAAAATAATAAAACAACTCTTAAAAAAGTGTTGTGGTGAAAACCTATCAAGGAGTCCAGTTATTTGAGGCAGCAATTGTAATGCATATCTGATTGCACCTGGGTATCTGCAGGACTGCACTGCACATCTCCCCACAGAGCTAGTAAATTGTATTTCATGAAGATCTTTGATGGATGTAGTGAATGACACGTGAAGACTGCATGAAGTCCAGTGCCAGCTCTCTCAATGACCTGCCACTAGTAATACTGCTAATATGACAGCTTGTAAGGCTGAGTCTACATTGCCCAGTTCAGTGATGGACAGGGATGGGTGAGCTTGTCCAGATACAGGAAGCATTACAGCCTTCTGAGCTTGGCCCTTGCCTGGCACTAATTTACCATCCTTCTTTTTCTCAACACTATTTCCAATATCTGGATGAGTTCAGGTACATGGCAGAATACTGAGTGGTGCACAGACACACTCGTAGTAAGCAGAAAGTCTCTTTCACCAGATGTAGAGATCAGGTAAAGATACATTTTAAAGTGCAGTAGTAGACTGATCACAACAGGAGGCAAAAGAGGGAATAAAACAAAAAGAGTGATAGAATTCAGCCTCTTAATATGAGTCAGTTAAGTTTCAAATTTGACAGGTATTTAAGGTCAAAACTGTAAGCTACTAACTAGATTCAAGGGCAATAAAGTAGCATCATTGTTTAATTCCCACTAGTGTAACTAGACAATTTTTTTAAAATTTCAAACCCATTTGGCTGAATTGGCGTTGTTCCAATAATGCCAGTGACTGTTGAGAACTAGGATTTAAGGTCCCTCATACCTTCATTTTAGCCTACATCTTAGTGTAGCATAAAACACGAACTTTTCAGATTTTGTTCCCTAACTCAGAAGTAAGTCTTAAAAGTCTTGTTTTTCACTACTACTAGTTGTATAATCTCCCTTTGAGGTGTTTCAAATAGAGGATAACAGTCTCTGCTCTTCTCCCTTTCTTTGCACTTTCCAGTCGCTCCTAGAGGCAAAGTGGGAAAACCTGCACATATGCTACAACAAATGACTTATAGATCCGATAGTATGTAAAATAGCATGGAGGTTTTGGTGTAACTGTTATAACATTTTTTATCCAAGAGGATATATCTGAATATGAATTTGAAAGTCAAATTAGCAATTGCTTTTCATTTTTATCTAATATGCCATGCTAAAGATGGTGTGGCATAAGCAGTTGATCCTAGCCTGAAACTGAGGAAAATGTACTAGTTTGCCTGCTTGCTCCTGGAAGTGTGCACTGGTGTATCTATGCAACACTTGTGACTAGAATAAATGCTCATAGTAAATCACACTTATGGTTAATGTCCAACCCAGGGGTAAAATAATGTCAGCAGAATTATTTGAATGAAAAGTGCTTCTTTTTTTCTTTTTTTTTTTTTCTTTTCCTACGAGGGTTTTATTTTATTACAGCTTCCCTTCAGATTTCTTCAATACATATATACATGTTGATTGTCTTCTATGTGATGCATTAAGCTAAAACTCAGTGAAATACTGCCTGTAAATAGAGTATATCCAACAGTACTTTCTGTAATTGAAAGCTCAAAGATTAAAACTATGAATTATCTAAACAATATCAACTAATGCTTATTTCAGCTCTCTATGAGTACTGAAACACAGTGTTAATTTATCCCTCACTACTTGAAAACTTATTGCATTGTGTTTTGGTTTATTTGCCCCATTTGTGAAATTGTCATTGAATGTTTTGCAAATAAAATGCTCTGTCATTGTGATTTCAATAACTTAGTGATGCACAAAAACATAACATAATGTTATGTATTTTATTGATATATAAGCCAAAAAATAGAATCCCAAGTGGGCAAAATATGACTAATGTGCTACTGAGTAAATCTATTTTTGATATACATATGTTAAGCTACTTCAGCATTTGTCAGTAACACAGGGGAGATTAGTGTATTAAATCCACTAAGTGCCAGGGTATGGGTTTCTTGCTAGTATCTCAGCTCTGTTAGTGCTGTAGTCCTGCTACCCAGACCTAATACTGTTCTTGTTGGCACTGTTCTTCCACCTACACCCTTATGTAGCAATATGCACTTGCTTCTTTCAAAAGCCTGCATTTCTTAGCACTTCATCTGCTTCAAAACTTAAAGAGGCATGGCGCATGTCAGTGCTTGAACAGGTAGCTGTTGAAGAAAATCAACACTTCTGCTGTAAGTAGAACAGTTGGGTTTATAGATGACTCTAAATACTTCTGGTTTTAGACCTATACTCTGCCTCAATGATGAAAACTCTGAGAAAGCAGTGCCTTCTAAGAGCACAGCTACGATCTCGCCCCATTTTGGCTGATGCCGTGGGGCTCTGGTTGGAAGGACTAGTCATCCTATAGCTTTGCATTTTGTGATAGTCCCTGATTTTTTGGTTTTGCATGAGTTCCAGCTACTACAATTTTTTCATATGCTTCAGTATTTAATTTTAAAGGTAACCTGGCATAAGAAGCACTTATTTCAGATGACAGCTTGAAAATCATTATAGAATTGCAATTTTTAATGTCTTATATATGTTATGTAGTATCTCTATATATTAGCAATTATTGCTGGGTTCTGGCAAGTTATGTTTTGTCCCATCTAAATTCATCATACTTTAGCAAGCAGTTTAGATCTTCAAAAAGCAGGTTTTAGGTATTTTCTGTGCATAATTTTGACTGTAAGGCAATTGGAATAGATATGGATTTGGGGGCTGTACAGCAGAAAGAGGGAGCTCCTCGTATTCCCTGTTTCTCCTGTGACCTGTTAGTCTCCCGGTTTCCTTGTGGTTTGGCTGGGTTTTTTTGAGAGATAATAAACAGATGATATCTAAGTAAATAGCAATGAGTGGCCCTTGACAGCTTTATTATGGCTATTATGTTATGGTACATTAAGTTTCTAATGAAATAAAATATGGCAGATTGCCAAATTATGTGATGATAATTTCAGGAAGCTGTAAACAGGTTACTCAGTAGTTTGTAATTGCTGTAGGTAATTTAACATTCAGGAAACTTCCACCCACTGATAGTAATTAAGATTGCATTTTTGGCTCTCTGCATTGATTATGAGTATCTGATGAAGACAATATTTTTTTTCTTTCCTGTGGTATATCACACTTAGTATTGTACCCTACTGGGAGAAAATCTTGCCTTTTTATTTCACATCATGGAATGTGTCAGTGGAAAATACTGTAACAACATGTAATCTACCTGTGAATAGCCTCGCTGCATGTGACTGGAGTTTTACTGTTGGAGAGAGCTGCACTTCTGCTTAAAATGGATATTTTCTTTATGGGGCTGCCTGGTGGAAAGTGATTGTCTGGAAAGGACACCCTTGAGGTCTAGTTTGGCCAAAATGAAGCCAGCAGGTGTGTAGGGATGCTCTCAAAATAATCAGAAAATGCAGGAACTTCCCACCTGCTATGGGCCTCACGTGGAAGCCAGCTGCAAGAGGGCTGGCGTCAAGGTGCCAGAGCCAACGTGATTGGAAGGAGCATCCCCAGGAATGCGGCTTCAAAGTGCAGATAGCAGGGAAACTGAGGCAGGCTTGAGGCTGGGGAATGGCACACCTGGGCTGATCATCACGGTCTGGCCATCACCCCAAATCAAGCCCTAGGAATCCCAGCATCAGTATTGTTAGGCCGTCCTGTGTGACCCAAGTTGGGGAAGAGGGTGACTGGATTACCAAGTTGGGGAAGAGGGTGACTAGATTACTGCGGCAGAGCATCCTCTGCCTTCCAGACTTGTGTCACTTGCTGGAGCTGAAGCTCACGTGGGTAGAAACAGCGCGGCCATGTTGCCACAGCAACAGCAGGGCCCTGTCAACACCTCTCTCCCTAATAGTGACAAATGGTACTTATTACATCAGCACTAATTTCATCCGATCCCTTTCAGATGAAGATACTTAGTCCTTGCTGATCAAATTGTGTCGCTGTAATTACTGAGAACAGACCTTATTAAATGACAGCTATCCTTATTCATTGCCTCATCTCATGCTGAAGCTTATCACTTTCCCGGTTTCCCTGCTTTTAGTGATGTGTTTGGCTGTTCTTAGAGCGTGCTCCCCATCTGAAAGCGTTGACATTTCGCTTAATTCACAGACAGTACAGGTGATGGGTAGAAAGCTGCATCTGATTCCTGTTTTTTAATATATAGGAAAAAATCAGAGACAAAGCTTCAGAGCATATGAAGCAGAACTGTTAAATGTGTGTGAAACTGCACAGTCCTTGCTACAAAAAGCACTTGTCTATGTGTTTGTGGAAAGTAGCCTAACTTTAGGTTAGGCCAACTGCATTTATTGGAGAGCACATGCTGCAGTTTTCGTCTTATTGCAGTACTTGTTGTTCCATGTTTAATGGAAGACTTATACAAGTGCAGCAAAATAAGTACAGAAAATCACCTAGGGAGGAAAAATTCAGACTAGAAATCCCGGGGACGCAAGATACTTTCTGCCATTGACCTGAAGGCTGATGGCATATGTATGATTTTCCTCCACCAACTCCTAACCACACAGAGCTCTTCCAATCCTGCAAAGGACTAAAAAATCCTTTGCAGTGAAGACAGTCATTTGCAGGGCATCAGGAAGCTCCACTTAACAGGTCAGGACCCCCTCATCACACACAAGTTTGAAAGATGTCCTCTGCCCCTACAGACTTTTGACTTTAGATTGGAACTGTGATTTTCCTGCTCTGTCTGGTGGTGTTTGGTGCAGTTGTTTGTTTCTAGCTTGCAGGTTCACTTTTCCATTTTTCCCAAAGTTATGATGTCCTCCTGCTTCAGAGTAAACAAAGCAGTGAATAGAATAAGCCTTTAGAAAAGGATACTCTTTTGTTGTGGAGTAAACAAACAGGTGGGAAAAGGAAGTAGCTATCCAGGCTCACACTGTTGACTCATATGGAGCTGCTGTTGACCAGCACCCCCAGATCCCTTCCTGTGGGGCTGCTCTCCAGCCACTCCTCCTCCAATTTATACTTGTGCCCAACATTTCTCAGTCCTCAGTGCAGAATTCAACATTCTGACTTGTCAAATTTCATCTCATTAATAGTAGCCCAATGCTTCAACCTATCTAGATCCTTCTGCAAGGCCTCTTGTCCCTCAAAGGAATTGTCGGCACCTCACAGTTTGTTATAATCAGCAAACTTGCTAATGGTGCATTAAACTCCCGCATCCAGATCGTTGATAAATATGTTGAACAGAACTGGCCCTAGAATTGAACCCTCAGGAACACTGATGGTGACCTGTTGCCAGCCAGATGTAGCCCCATGCACTACAAGCCTTTGAGCTCTTTCCTTCAGGCAGTTCTTCACCCAGCCCAATGTGAATCTGCTCACCCCACAGTTAGAGAACTTGTCCAAAAGGCTGATGAGAGGGACAGTATCAAAAGCCTTACTAAAATCCAGAAAAACTTCATCCACTAGGTGGGTGATCTTATCATAGAAGAATATAAAATTAGTGAAACAGGACTTCGCCTTTGTGAACACATGTTGACAGTGCCTGATAGTTGCACTGTTCTTTAAATGTCATAAGGCTGATGTAAATGGGGTAGGAGAGAGAACTTGATGTTTTCAAGTATCTGGAAGAGAAAAGCAGCTGTGGTTTGTATTAGGTCAACACTTGCAGAATTTTTATCTAGCTCGTTTTCATTCATGTTAAGGAAATTCTCTTGTAAGTGTACAAATATTTCAGATTGCTGAATACAATGCACAGATTCCATGCCTACATGCATTTTTTCTATCTTCATTTAATTACTAGAATATAACAGTGGTATTTCAAGGCAATGACATTTGGTCAGTCCTCTGGGAAAATGCAGCCACAAATCATCTCAACATAAGAGTAGGTCAAATGGTAATAATCAAGTCATATTCATAACTCATTGGAAATAGACTATTCTGAAATTGCTACCTGATATAGAACTAATGCCTCATTAATCAGAAATACATCAACCTAGGAACACTAGTTATGTCAGCTAGAATTATGAATGAGATATACAGGGAATGCCATGTACAGTGTTACATTGAAGTAGATGCAATCTTGTTTAGCCCTTTATATGCTTAGAAGACTTATTTTCATAATGGATATGTGGTATGAACCTGAAAGCATGGAAAAATGTGTTGTGCAAGAAAGCAAGCTATGCAGCTTTGCACAACCAGATAGTATAAACAGCCTAGTAAAAC
Source organism: Streptopelia decaocto (assembly GCF_964273445.1). Classification (NCBI taxonomy): domain Eukaryota; kingdom Metazoa; phylum Chordata; class Aves; order Columbiformes; family Columbidae; genus Streptopelia; species Streptopelia decaocto. Next base: position 118,327,247 of record NC_138663.1, read on the forward strand.
AACACTCTTTAGGGTACCTTACAATACAGTGGATGATTTAATTTCAAATGAGTGAATCCTAAAGTCCTCCATGTGGTAGAACTCACATTGGAGAAAAGAAGGAGCTTAGCTAGAGCAGAAAAGACCTCAGGACTATATTACTTGTATGTGTATATATGTATATGTGGATATATATATGTGTATACACACACACACACGTGCATACACACATAGTTGCCTAAGCTGCATGCATGTAGCCCTGTGTTTGCTTTCTCTGTGCTTTGGATAACATGCAGCTGAGCTATTGTGCACAAGCAAACCACGTATTTTGTTCACATATGCTGAGTCTAATTTAAAATACTTAAGCATTCAGCAAAACTCCCCAGATCCAGCAAAATTACGCAACTGCTACTTCAGAGGAAGTGGAAGTCTAGATATCTTAGAATTTAGGTAGTACTTACTTTATGTGCAAGGGACTAGGCAGATGGACTGTGGGAGTGATAGTCCCAAAATCATGTAGTTGCTCAATATTTCTGACCCAGCTCTGAAATATACCTCTGATGAATCATGTAACTTATACATGTGTATTGTCAGACAATTTTGATTAATTTTCATCAAGGACATAGGCAAACAAAAAACAAAACAAAAACAAAACAAACAACAAAACAAATCAAAACACCAGCACCAAACCCCTAACTGCCTCTGCCCCAAAACCCTTGTTGTCCTGATTTACTTTTGGACATTTTGGTGGCTAAAATTAAAGCACAGCAAAGCTGCCTTGATTGATTCTGTATTTACATTACCTGTGCAAGATCCCTAATTTTTCACCTGTGAAGTTCTCTGAAGATTTACCTTTCACTGTGTATATGTCCAGAGTTTCCTTCAATTTCACAGCAGTGAACAGTCTGGTTCCTATATTTCTCCTGACTCTCTCAGGATCTTCAGTTGAAATCTGAGCTCTCACACTTGCTTCAGGAATTTGAACCCTGTACCAAAACATAATGACCAGAGCCACCTTTACACCAGTTCACATCTGTGAAGTGCTGCATTTGTCCTAAGGGAATCCTTAGGGTCACCGTGTGTTCCCTTAGAAGACCATATACAGACACAGCATGAAGTTCCTCATTGCTGTGTCTGGGCTGCTGTGAAACTTTTTCCCAGTCACCTCGCTTTTTTAGGCATCTCTGGGCTGAACAGATATGTCTCTGTGTAGCGATGGGCTCTGCTATAAGACTCTTTCATGGATTTAGGTTTTATGCATCTCACACATTTCAAATTCTTCTGGCTTTTCATTGTAATACCAAGTTGGGCCTAGAAAGACAGGCTTTTCTTAAGATGACAAGAGTTTTGAAAGGTAAATGACTGATTACGTTTATGTAGAAATGAAATGTTTCAGTAGTGTTTTTATACAGACATCTCATATACATTGCAGATAATTAAGACCACGTCACAGCCATTCACAGGCTCACTTAAGGTAACTCTTCCAGTCTGTGGCCCGTACTGGGACTGGTTTATTGCAGCTAATTGCTGATATTCAGCTATTTGTATTGTGTTGGCTTTTGAAAACAGTCTCATGTTATGTCTAAACTGTGTGATGATGACAAGAGTCTTTCTGAACTTCTGTGTCCAGGTGAATGCCCTAGTTGCACTGACTTTAAATTAAGGTGATACTCAAGTACTTCTAATTGTCACCTTCCACTCACCCCCAGTGGTCTTGCTTTGGAAAAGTAGCTCAGTTAGGACCTTGAAGTATAAAATAGCATGCCCCTGCTGCATATTCTCAGCCTAGCTTGAAGTGTCCTGTGGTATAAATCCTTCTGTATACATGAAAATTTCATTTTAATAACACTTCAAAAGTGTATTACTGGTTTGAACACTCACTGTGGAGGAAAAGATCAACTGACGTAACAAAATGGTAGAAAATGTGAGAAGTTTAGAACTACTGTAAAATAAATAATATAGCCTTTGGTTTTAAAGCCACAGTAATATCATTCCAGCTGTTGAGCACTGGAATAGCAAATTCTTCCATTTTCCTATATATTTTTCTATGAACAGAAACATGACATTGGGATGGAAGCATGACATCGCTATGGACATGTAGTAATAAAACAATATAAATACTAGTTTGATACTTTTGCAAAATGTAATCAATTAGCTTATTTATTTTTAGTCTCCAGAACAAAATTGTCTATTTGTGCCATGTAATGATTTAGCCTTCCTACTAGTGCAATGGCTTCAGAAATATTTGTACCAAAAATTAGGCCTTCTCTAATTAAAATATTAAACTTCTGAAATTCCCACAGTATCGTTTTTTTCTTACATATTCCTGCTTAACTATTTGCAGTGCTAAGACTGTGGATTTTTTTTTCTGAGATTTTTAGTCTCTGACTGCAAGGTACTTTACTTGGAATATGATAGTATTTTTTGTAGAAGGAGGTAAAAACAAGTCATGCTACATTTCTTTGATGTTGCTTTTCAGGATAGAGTCTTTAAAACAGTTGTCCAACTTGACAGTTCTTTGATGACAAAAAAATAACCTATTTTGGGGGTACTGGTTCTAAAAAATATCATCCTTCTGTGTTTTAATTGTTATAGCAATGGTTTATTTATAAACCTATATCGACTTGGTACCTAATAACTGAAAAAATATGGAGGACTGTAAAAACTCGTAAGACCTTCTGGTTTTCTTCTTCTTTTTCCCTTTGGTAGCATATGTCAATTTAATACGTGCTTCATGCATGTTCTCTTTATGAGAAAAGACATTATGTTTTCTGAGAAAAGACATTATGTTTGGCAAATATGTATTTTGTAAAATATATGTAGCTTAGTATATGTAGTAGAAAAAGGGAAGCACTGAAAGTAGATTAAAAAAATGAAACAACACATAAGAAAGCATTCTTTATATGCTCTCTGTTATCTGAATGTACAACATGGCTCATGTACAGTTTTGTGCCTTTTATATATATTGCAATATAAAATGAATTTTTTGTTGTTTAATATGTATTCTAATATTGAAGGAAAGTCAAAATGTTAAAATTAGTAAATTATGCCACAGGCATGACTAAATATATTCTATTGTTTAGGAACTGCAATTATTAATTTTGCAACAACTTTTAACACTACTTCATAAAAGAAATTACTGATTAAGTATTTGCTAAAGGTGAACAGCTTTTGTCATTTTTTGCTGTGTAACCCTCAGGATAATCTTTGGAGTGTAGGATCCTTTTGTTTCAGACTCTGCATTGCTTGTGTTGGGCTCTGTGACACCATTCAGCTGTGATAACTACTCACACAAAGGAACGTGTTTAAATAAGTGAGTTCTCAACTACTAAATTTCACTATTCCATATTAATATTGCCTTATGCAAGTGCCAAATTCAGGTGTTGCAACTACCAGTGTGTAGGAATTGACACTGAGCAGCAGAAGAAAGTTGCCAATACATGGCTGGTGAAAGGTGGCTGTCCATGCAGTCAGACAAAGAGAAATAGGTCTTCTGCTTCATTTAGACACCCATGATACACTGCCCAAATGTGGCACTATGTCCCAATGACAGAATAGCAACATTGAACTACGCTCCCTACAGTCAATGTTCACAGTCCTTCCAAATGATTCCCAAAGCAATTCATGCTCATTAGAAATTCTGCATTTTAGGAAAATGTCTGTGCTATGCAACAGGATGGAAGACACCCTCCTGTTGGGTTTTTCAGAGGCCTTTGTGCAAGAAAAAGTTTACATGCAGAAGCAATGGTTATCTTCGGTATAACAGGAATTCAGGAAAGAAGCTTATGGCCAAAACAGATGGCAAAAGGCGTCAGTAACACGGAAAAGTGTGTCCCTGACTTTCAACCTCATGCTTGAGTGACATTAATTCCAACGGTGCTATTAAAAGCTGAGGATGCACCTCATAGACACCTTTGACCATACTAGAAGAAGAATCTACTGCTACCCTGCAGCTAGAGCTCAGTCACGGGTACACAGGATGTGGTCTGTGGCAAAGTTTAAACTAACAAGTAGATAGGAGAGGAATGAAAGAAGAACTTTAAATTGAGAGACAAATATAGAAGATACCCACTGATGAATATTTTTTACCATGACTTAGAGATATATGCTACTTAGATATCTGATTTGCTTAAAGTCAGAGAATAATAAATCTTAATTACATAGTATTACTGAAGTGTATAGCTTGGAAAAGTATCCTTTAATAATACCTTTAAGTATAATTATGTCACAAAATTATGTTCTAGATGAGTTTTCAGCACTCTAAAGCTCAAATAAAGTTGTCTAGTTTAAATCTGCATAATTTTCAAACTTGGTAAACACCCTTATGAAAAAGAAAAGAGAAGATAAATCTTTTTATCTTTAAAGGGGAAAAATAATGAATAATTTCAAATGAAGATTCAATTCTAGGACTATGTAATCTTGCTAATGCTTTGTGAGCAGAAAAAAAACAGTGAAACTGGATGAATAAATGATTTGGTATAAATTATTTGCAGGTAATGGTGCATCTTCTAGTTATCTGTCTATCTTGCTGTCTTGCATTTATAATGAATTGTTCTGCTGTTGTTGGTACAGGTCCTCTTCATTTTCTGAGGATTTGTTCTGGTTTCTCAATCGAGTGAAGATAAATAAACTTGGCATATTATGTTCCAATTATAGAATGTAAACCCACATGAAAGATGTTGCCCAAACAAATAAATGAAAAGCTGGTCATTTGCTCAAGCGTACAATACGACGAGATGGTAACAGGACTTAGAGCTGAATTTCTATAAGAATGTTCATGAAATGTTCCGTTTCCTGCATTTTTAGTCAGAAGGAAACTAAGCAGGTGGAGGTTATTCAGCTTTCTCTCTCCCCTCGCTTTGTGAATGGGTCTCTCCTTGTGTGCTTAAGTGCCATGCAGTGGCATTTATAAGCCAGGTTAGCCAAGTCAAGCACCTAAATTCATACCTTCATGACTTTAGAAGCGATGGGCTTAAACAGTTGCCATGGTAATTGTAATACTCCACTCTTCAAAGTCATATGTTAGTATGTCAGCATCCAGACAGCAGCACGTGGCTCAAGATATCCCAAGGGTCATCTTTTTGAGTCTGAACCATGAGTACAGCAGGATTCCTTGTTGGTCATGTTTGATACAGGATGATGAAGAAATACAGTCTTTAACAAGCTGATATATGTGTGTACATCTGAAATACACATAAAATGGGTGATTAAATGAAATATGTTTTTTGAAGAATAGAGTGATATGATCTGCCTTGAAGCTGTGCTGATAATGGCTGTTTTGTTTGCAAAGAGGGAGGAGCACAGACACGGTACTTCATTACTGCTCTTGAGGAGGAAGGACCATGTTAAGACAACATGTCTTTGTCCTTCTCTGTTTTGTTTTTGTTTGGTTGGGGTTTTTGGTTTTGTTTTGTTTTTAATTTTTCCTAGCAGACTCAAAATGGCTTGTGCCAAGAAAATTCAGCATGTAGAGATTGCTTCACAGAGTAGCCCAGGTTGGAAGGGACCTCAAAAGATCATCTTGTCCAACATTTTGTGGGAAAGGGATCCTAGTTGAGATTATCTGACACCCTGTCCAATCACATCTTGAAAAGCTCCAGTGACAGGGACTCTGCTACACCCCTGATGAGGCTGTTCCAGTGAGTAACTAGCTTGATAACTAAGAAACCAGAAAACCCACATTATGCTGGGTGGTCAGTCCTGACTACGTCAGTTCAAGGACTGTTGATTTTCCTGTGGGAGCTTTTTGTGTTTGTGATTTTGTGCATTCTTGGGGTGAAGGCTAGGCTGGAAGGAGAATCAACACCTAGGTTCAATTTTAATTCTGTGTAGAAAATCATACACATTCAAAGTTTGATTTCCCAGAATCAATGTGTGGGAAATATAAAGCATTTTCAACATCTCTACAAAATATTTCATATGGCCCTGGGTGAATGTTTTTGGGGATTCATCTCATCCACTCCTGGTCAGACAGAAATGCAAAGTAGTCACAATATATTCCATAAAAGCAGGATGTTTGGTAGATACTGGTAGCACAGTTTGATTTCAGTCTAATTGTACTTTTCCAGGCAACTGCCAGTAAATGTCTTTTGCGCATGCTAGCAGAAGTACATTTGAAATACATAATGGATAGATGTACATAGAAGAGAGATGTACATGTGAGAATATATTTGCAAAAGTTTCTTTAAATAAGGATTATTTCTGAAAAGTAGGAAACTTCTTCTCAGTGAGGGTATCAGAAGACTGAACAAACTGCCCTGGGGGGTTGTGGAGTCTCCTACTCTGGAGAGATTCAAAACCTGCCTGGACACCTTCCTGTGTAACCTCATCTAGGTGTTCCTGCTCTGGCAGGGGGATTGGACTGGTTGATCTTTTGAGGTCCCTTCCAATCCCTAACATTCTGTGATTCTGTGAAGTTAACAAACTGTGCCTTGTCTTGGAGATTTAACACCATAAATGCTATTCAGAAGTGTAATGAATCACCATATAAACACAGAAGCACTGCTATGCGTAGACTTACATGCACTTGGGGAAAAAAAAAAAAAAAAAAAGACACAGCTTTTCCATCAGACTAATGGCTTGGAAGTAGCTTCAGAAAGAGTGCTAGTAATCACATTTGATGGTTTGAATTGATGGCTGATGGCTTGTAAAGGGCTATGTACTGGACTGATTTTAGGGAGATTTTAATAATGCTTAGGAAATGATCTGGCTACACAGTCAATCACTTTGTTGATGCCAATATTCTTTTCCCCCTCCAAGAAATCTCAATCTCATAGAAAAAAAAATTGAAAGAGAGCACAGAATTGCCTACTTGGTCAAGATCATCACAGAATTCAGAAGAAAAAACAAACAAAAGTCAGATTTAAGGAACAACCTTAATATAGACAAGGAATAATTTTAATTTTCTTTTCATATTTGGATGTGCTTATGGATTCTTCTAGGATCAATTTTCTGTTTATGCTTACTCTGTGATAAGTCTTACAACTTGTTAAACCCTAATTCATAGACAATATAAAGGAAGACACAGTTAAAGCAGTGTCACCCAGCAAAATAGTGCTGAGGAACAGACTCCAGTTTCTGCTTTCTGTCTGTGGATGCAAAGTTTGCAAGATTTTACACATCCTTCTCCTCTAGGGGCAAGTAGTAGACCTCATAGATGGCCATAACCCCTTAGAAGTCGGATCTACACCCTTTCTATCTGCCCTCATGAGTTCTGAGAAGAGTTTTTTCTCTTTTTCCATTCAGTTACTTTGTGGGCAAAACTTATTCAAGTAGCTGAAAATGGAAACCAAACTAGATCAGTGATTTCTCCAGAACATCCAAGGTCAATAATATTTAAAATGTTAAAAATATGACTTCAATATGACTTGAAATACTCAAAATGAGATTTTTAGAAGTTATAATGCTAAACGAAATATCAACTTAATTGTATGCATTATGACTATTTCCTGTCATGCTTTGCTCTCACACTCTTAATTTTAACTTTCTAAGTTCCCTGTTGCCAAGAGCAACATTAGAGAGACTTGCAGGTACCGTATTACCTGTAGGGAATGGTACGGTGAACAGTTCTGTAATGCTTTCAGCACAAAAGAGCTATAATACAATATACAATATGTAATAACATTTTTATTTCTGATGCATAGAAGGTAAAGAACTTTCCAGGTAGTGGTGATTAGCAAATTGGAGTATTATTGTTCAATGAGGTAGATTACTCACCCACCTGCGAACTGCTGAGCCCATTTTATTTCTTTAAAATTCAGAAGGAGACAACCTAGCTTTCTGAGTCATTATTGTCCCCAGCTTACTTAGATGATAGACTCCTGTAATATTGCATATTACTTTTGACTAGCACCTCATAGTAGTTAAATCTTTTAATGGTTTTCCATTAATTTTATTTCTTAGTAGCCTGAAGCATAAGGTCTTATGGTCATGAGCAACTTATTGTGGCCATTGACTTCAGCCAGTGGTTTGGGTACTGTTTTCTGGCAAGATGTTTTATACAGAGACATCTTTAATGAAAATCAGAGAAGGAAGAACCCTTAGAGTTTCCTTGCTGACCAAACTTGTACAAATAATGATTAACTGAATTATTCCTTGTTAACCTAAGGGGAGATCTTCAGGTAGTTTAAGTTATTCTTACACCGTTGGACCCTAAAGATCTCACTACATTACACAATGTAGTACTGTCTCCTGGGAATATAGCTGCTTCCCTACTTGCCCAGAATTTTCCTCCCACCCTGTGATACAAAATAAACAGTAAATTCTTTTCTTTCATTTTCCACATTGTTCCTTATAACTGTAAACCCACCACATCAGTGTATATTCACTTTCTGTGACTTAGACCTTCAAAGTTGGGAAATTTGCTTTAGCTTATTTGTGGTTTTATTGTTGTTGTTACTGGTAGATGTGAAAATAATAATATCGCACTCCAAGTTGCTATTTTGGAAAAGTTTGAATCATAAATTTTTATATTTGTCTATTTGATACTTTTCTTAAAGGACAACTCTGCACCTTAATCTCTTTTACATACTTGTAATTTATGATTTTATACAAACTTCTAATTTAAATTGTCCATAAAGCAAGACAACTGCACTAAGAACAGTGAGCAGAATACCTGTCCAGCAGAAATATTCTGGTGGCTATTTTTTCAGTGACACTATTGTAAAAAATTGTGAAAAAAATGTAATTGGAAATTGGAAAATAAAACAAAGGTTTTCACTGTGTACGGGTGCCTTTGGTGGCCTGCAAAATCCTGTAGTTTTGCATAGTAAGATGTAGTGCATTAATGAAGGTATTAATTATAATCTTCCTTGTACATACATCTCACAGTATAATCTTCATGTGAAGATCTTACACTTATTTGCAAGAAGTACCAGATAGTTTGATTTTCTTTTTTCTGGGTGCCTCACTGTTAACTTACTGCAAATAAATGCAAAAATTGTGTTAGATTAGATATTCAGTTTTTTCTGTTAGAAAGTGAAGCTCCTCAACTGAGTTCCAAAAGGGGATTGTCTTTGTAATTCCTTTCACAGAACTGGAAAGAAAAAATATAAAAAAATCTTTCACTTTATTCTCATCTGTGAAACAACCTTCCATGGTCAGAAACTCAGTTGAAATGGGGGCATAAAAGCAAAAACCAACTGCAGCTTCCACTAGAACATAAGAAAAGAGTGACCTGGGTCATCAAGTTCACTTCTATGAACATAAATACATAATACTGAAGAGTTCACAGAACATCTATTCTTAATCTCTCCTCCTCCGCACCCCACCAAAAAAAAAGCACAAACCAAAAAGCACTCCCTAAAATGATCTTAAAACTTTTGTTTTACAGAATCTAAAATTACTGCCCCTCCCAAAAACAAAACAAAACAAAAAAACCTAATGAAATTTAACAAGGGCAAGTGTAGAGTCCTGCATCTGGGCAGGAACAACCCCAGGTTCCAGTATAGGTTGGGAGATTACATATTAGAGAGCAGTGTAGGGGAAAGGGACCTGGGGGTCCTGGTGGACAACAGGATGACCATGAGCCAGCACTGTGCCCTTGTGGCCAGGAAGGCCAATGGCATCCTGGGGTGTATTAGAAGGGGGGTGGTTAGTAGATCGAGAGAGGTCCTCCTTCCCCTCTACTCCACCCTGGTGAGACCACATCTGGAATATTGTGTCCAGTTCTGGGCCCCTCAGTTCAAGAAGGACAGGGAACTGCTGGAGAGGGTCCAGCGTAGGGCAACGAAGATGATTAAGGGAGTGGAGCACCTCCCTTATGAAGAAAGGCTGAGGGAGCTGGGTCTCTTTAGTTTGGAGAAGAGGAGACTAAGGGGGGACCTTATTAATGTTTATAAATATATAAAGGGTGAGTGCCATGGGGATGGAGCCAGGCTCTTCTCGGTGGCAAACAATGATAGGACAAGGGGTAATGGGATCAAGCTGGAACACAAGAGGTTCCACTTAAATTTGAGAAGAAACTTCTTCTCAGTAAGGGTGACAGAACACTGGAACAGGCTGCCCAGGGAAGTTGTGGAGTCTCCTTCTCTGGAGACATTCAAAACCCGCCTGGACATGTTCCTGTGCGACCTCACCTAGGTGTTCCTGCTCCAGCAGGGGGATTGGACTAGATGATCTTTTGAGGTCCCTTCCAATCCCAAACATACTGTGATACTGTGAAAAACCACAACCAACCAACCAACCAAAACAAAACAAATCAAAAAAACAACAAAACAAACCAAAACCAAAACAAAACAATGAAGATGAGGGATGAAAATGTGATATACTAAAACCCTCCATTGGCAGGATAACTTTCATAAAAACCTTGCAAGTGATGCAGAGAAAAGTTAAAAGCCCAGGGTACCTTGTGAGTCTAGTTGGTATCATAGTTCTTTTTTGTTCCTAATTTAGGAAACTGTCTTTAATCCTGACAATGCAAACAACAGATGCCAGCTAAACACTTTAGGTTTTTTTAAGCCTTTTCACTTAGAATGATGTTTTCTGTCTGGCATCCCATCCTCTTGCTGCAGAGGAAAGTAACCTGCTCTGTGCTCAGGGACAGATACATAAGAGTCTGGGAGAAGAAATCTTCCTGGCCCTATAGTTAATGATCAGAAGATCTGAATCACAGGACCAACAAAATGTGATACATTACACAGTGAGAAACATTAACAAATATTGTTTCTTTGCTTAAATTTCATGGCCAAAACTTTAGTTCACAAGCTTTCCAAACTCCCAGATGGTGTTATACAAACACTTCCCTCTCTGCTTCAAGCTCCATCTTGAAACAAATAGATTTCCTTACTACTCTGTTTGGTGGGCTCTCCGTCTTTTCCAAATCGTCTAATCTTTTCCGAATGTCTAGACTAAGTTCTACTCGTTCTATTCTATTCGAAGCCATTAGATCTGACTCTAGTAATGCTCTTTAAATTGAATAGTTCTTCTCTTTCCCTGGTATGTGCACCCAAATATGTCCATTTTGTCATGTACTGCAATATTATTATTGACACATTTATTACTACCTTTATTTTAGTAGCATAAATAAGCCAACATTTTAAAGTCCACTCTAAAAAAACAGGTTTGCTTTTTGCCTAAGCACTTATATAGATGATTTTTTATTCTTATTTGAGATGTCCTTTCTAAACAAAATCAACTTGGATTACAGGTGATATCCTAAATGAGCTCTTGACTGCATCTTATTCAAGGGTACTACTGTGTCTCTGTGTTTACTAAAACTCCCTACCTGTTTAATCTTAGAATCCTTTTAGGTTCTTTCATGGCCATGTCTCACTGGTAACTCACAGTTGTCTATCATCCATCAGTTCATCCATATTCTTCTTTTTCTCCATCTCTTTAAATTGATGGACCTTTATCTCATTAAAAAAAAAAAAAAGAAAAAAAAAGAAAAAAAAATGTTATTATATAGCTAGTTACCTGCTCCACTTTCAGCTTTCTCTTTGCTTTCATGAAGAATGTTCTTGTCCTCCTCCAGTTGAACAGAAAAATAATGCTGCTGTTAAAACCAAGGGGAAGGAACACAGACAGGGTGGGGGAGGATGGGCTCATGTAATGTGCTGTCCTTTCAGCCTTTGTAAGTAAGTTTGAGAAAGATAGTAGCACATTTATGCTTCCCCTTTGAGATTAAGACATTTTTTTAAAATGGATACTATGGGCACAATATTGCAAGGTGCATAGCTGGCATTGTTAATGAGAACGGATCTTGTTCCTGACTTCCCTAGATTTAGCAGAAATTACTTCAAGCCCAAAGAGTGCAACTGAATATCCACATGTTCAATTCTTACTATCAGTTTACTTTTAATCTCTGGAAGCATAGAAAAACCCTCGGCTGGAAATTGTATTTCAAAATGTTTTCATTCTCAGGTTTATTATACAATTACTAGGACCAGACAGAAATGAGTGATTTTATAGTTTCAGAATGAACCTTCCCCACAGCCAGGGCCAATGGTAAGTATCATTATTCACAGCAACCAACAAGGATGATTTTGAGAAAATAAATTAAGAACGTAGTGTTTTTTTCTTGTGTGTTGACATCTGTGATCATTACTTCACAAAGATGTGAAAAGGAACAATGTGAAAAACAGGTTGGTTTCTGAGGAAAATATGGGGTTTATAACTTAAAAATTACTTTCAAATTGAATGAGAGAAGAAAATGTGTGCTTTCATAATTCTGAAAGAATGAGTAGCTAATAATCCAGACTAAAACTGGGAATTGCAGAAATTAGAAGGAAGAATATAAAGAAGATCTGGATTTAAAATTAACATACATTCCTCACCCCTGCCTCTCCAAGTCTCAGAAGAAATTTGGCCCCTGTAATAGTGTGCTTCCCAGCTGCCCTCCAGGAACACGCATAGAGGGGACAGGCTGCTCAGAGAGGTGATAGGACCACAGTTTCAGTAGTAGTTCACTCTCATGCTGGCACAACAAAGTCTCTAATTCCTACAGGTCTGCAAATTCTCATAGGAAAGACAAATATTATGCATTTTTTTCTAAACAGTCTTTTAAAGTGTTTTGACCTTCCAATGTTTCTGCCTGGAATTTACCATAGAGCTCCTGTGCCCCCTTTGTCATTTCTGCATGAACTGTGGTATTTGTTGTGAAATCCTGTTGCTTAAATTTTCCATCTTCTGTATCTTCTCAAGCAATTTAGTTTTTACCTTCTGATACAGTGTACTGTTATGTCTTGACCTGCACATTTAAAAGTCTTCCCTCTCATCCTTCAGGCTGCTGTCATATCTCTTTATAAAAGCCTTTTTCACTAGCTAAGGTCTTTGACTTTTAAGGCTACCACTGTAAGACTGGGCTTCTAGCTCTTGAATCATTCTTGCAGCTCTTCCCTGAATCCTGCCAAATTTTCAGCATTATATCAGTTAAGTGAGATTTAATTTTGTCTTTTTTTTTTTTTTTTTTAGTTGCTTTGAAAGAAAGTGTTTTCACAAACAGAGCAGACAATGCTGCACAGTTTTGAAATCTTCAGATCTATTTTTCTAAACTAACATTTTAATTGTTCACCACCTCTCTTTGGCAGGTAGTGAGTCCTCACTAAATTCCACCTCCCAGCTTCTTGTGTCTGAATGACTTTTCCTGTTGATAACATTGCTTCATATATTATACATCTCATCTATAATTTACCAAAAAGAGGGACCTTCTATTATTTATCACCTGCATGAGGACATGAATGTGCACACATGCATATATGGGATACTTTCTTACATAAAACTAAAGATTAATGTATAAATATTTAACTGAGGTTACACTCTAAGCAAATATTGCTCCTAAAAGTTTTGGAAAATACTTTTATCAGCAACTCCAATATGTACCACAGGGTCTGGTAAGAAATGGGTGATGCCTTTCCACAGAATATTATTTTAAATGTAAGAATTAAGGTAATTTAAAATTTAATCGTCTTATTAAAGGTATGTTCTACTTCTGTATATTGCAATTTCTTTTTCTCAACTTATTGTCTTTTAAGAGCTTGTATTGATCTTATGCTTATAAGTCATATTTTTAAAAGAGACAGGATTTTTTAATAATTAAGCACTGGATACTCCTTCAGTTCTATATACTATACACTATGGTGCAGCATTAAGCTAGAACTAGATGAGCTGGACTGTCCTGTACAGTCATACTGTCTTTCATTTAAGCAGCATTTGTTTTTCAGAAGACAAGCTGTCAAACAAACTTTAAAATATGGACTCCTCAGTCAGTCAGCCTTCCCATACACAGGAAAATTCAGTGAGAGTTTTGCCTGAATAAAGGGAGAGAGAAAGCCGGGTCTTACAGAAAAAGTTTGTTCACCACCAAAAAAAGCCTCAGTTTCCCAAGATATAGTGTAGCAAGTGTTTACCAGTTAACTATAGCAAATACTCCATCAAAATGTTTAATTGACATTTAAATGTACGTTCTTACACCTTAGCCAGCCTAAAAGAGCAAACTTTCCTTCTCATATTAAAATAAGTGTATGAACTTTAGCAACCAGAAATTATTTGGTACTGGCTGTTTCTGTCTTCCAAGTATGGTGAATGGTGGTTAAACGAAAGTTTATTTTGCCACTGATACCTGATGGTTGATGATGCAGAAAAACCAGCATCTGAGCTGAAACATGTTATGTTGAAGTCATCAATTTTAACATATTATGTCCCTAGAAAAAATAAGATCAGATGATGCTTGAAATAGAGCTTGCCTCTGAATGTTCAAATGTTTGCAGCTTCTATTGAAAATGGAAATTATTCTAGGAAATGTTAGCTAAAAAATATCTCAGAAATTAAGTGAGAAAGGATAAGTTCTGGATAGCTTCTTATTTAGCTTTTTTTTTTTTTAAGGTAAGAAGAAATTCATTAGTGAACCACTGTCATTTTTGGTAATGTCACTTTCTTTCAATCTCTGTTTTTGTCCTATGGCTGCAATGGTATAGTAGAATTTAAAAGTACTTTTTAGGGAGATCAGGCAAGCCTACAGTACAGAGTCCTAGTCACCCAAGTGAAATCAAGTCTCTCCTTTGGCACCAATGAGCTCATGGCTATACTCTGCAGACTATGCCACAGAAGAAGAGCTAGCCAGGTAACAGGAAAAAAGTGTAGAAGAGTTTTAGCTTTAACATCTCATTTTGAAAGCTCAGGTCAAAGCAAGTCAATGTAACAGGTTGGTCACACAATCAGATCACATACAACCATTTACAATTAATTATTCATGCCTCTCTTTGTGCTCTTGTCAATTTGAACAGAAGAGCTGTCAGCTATTGAGTCTCTATTGAAGACCAGCCTTAGATCATTATTATTGAACTGCTCCTTACTAGACTCTGGGGCCAATGCTACTCTCAGAAATGAAACACAGTATATTGACTTTTGGATCTTTTGTATATTATTTATTTATTTATTTATTTATTTTCTCTTATCTTCTTTGTTCTTTGCTCTGCAATGTACTGTGCTTTATACAATGCTCCTTTAGCTCCAGAAATAATGTAGAGTCAACAAGGCTCAATTTACAGGGTTTCCATACATGTTCCACCTTTTTAATGAAAATGAAAATGCTCGAGGGAGATACTGTGTCTTGACTGTGAACATGGTGTAGAATTCAAATCCTAGGGTCAGTGATATACAAACTCTTGGGAGTCTGCCTAAGAGAATTAGGGTGAAGAAAAATCAGCTTTCTTCTGGTAGATAAAGACTGCGAACTAGGAAAGCAGTAATGTTGACCCAAATAGCAGTTGCTCGAGAGATTGAACCAAAGCAGAATTTGCTTAAAAAAATGCAATACAGCTGTCAGATTTTGCTACGTTAATTTTATTTTTATAAGATTCATTTATGGCTGTTCACATCCCTAAGCCATTGGGTGCATAAAAGAGTATGGCCAGATTAAAGCTGAATATCAAAAGAAGAGAAGAAAAATAGTTTTAGTTCAGAGCTTTTTCTTCATTACTTTTTGCTGCCTGGTCTTGAAAAATAGGGATAATTATTTTTAAATGTTCTTATCTAAGTGACACTAGCATTTTTTGAGTGCTCACGTAAAATGTCAAGTCTCCAAAACTGCACTGTGTTTTCTCAGAAAAAAAGAAGTACATTGAAGCAAATTGGGTGAATATCTTTACGTTAGAGTAATTTGTCCAAAAAAGAGTACTTTTAGTCTTTATGCATTTAAAGCACTGTGTACAGAAAGTCACATCTCTTTTCAGGCTACTGGCATGCACAAGTAGAAACAACAGGCCACTGGCTTTTAAGCCGTGTTCTGATGGCTTAAATGAGACACATATACATGGTTCATAGGTTCCATAATGCTCCTCTACTTAAACATTGTATTTTATCTTTTTGTGCTAATCCTTCAAAGATAAATTCCATGCACACAGTTGGCAGTTGTTGTTCTACATCTGGAGTTGTGCAAGGGGTCAGAGATGTGTCTGACTTACACTGTGTACGCTACAGCAGTTGCACTACTCCAATGATCAGGGCAAAGTGCATAGTTTAGATTCTGCATATCTTGAATGGACTGAACGTGCTGTTCATGTGTAGGCATTTCTGTCCAGTCAATCCTTTATGCTGCTTGCATTTTCTGGGAATGCAAGAAATGTCAATTATATAGATCCCCATGTATAAATGTTACTAGCATGGTCAAGGCCATCTGCTCTAATGTCATATGATGCTGACAAGCAAGGTCACTCTGTGACTTACATTTTCTTTAATGGCCTGTGGAGATAAAGAAAGAGAGAATGACTGCTCAGGAAGACTGCTTGTCATCCCAGACAATGCTGGTCTCTATCTGCTTTGACATTTTTATTTTGTTAAGTTTTGTTTGGTTTTTGTTTTGTTTTGTTTTTAATCTAAATCTGTCCTCCTACAAAAATAAGTTTTAGAAGTGGAAAAATTGCTTTGTATGACTTTCAGCCCAGTGTAATATTTAGAATATGAGTTTCAGTCTAATATTTAGAATATGAGTTTGCAGTAGTTTTCCATTTTCTTAACTTTCATCATTTCAAAGATAAAAGAAAACATATAATAGTGTCTCTCGTTGCTTAAAAACGGTGCTCTACAACCCTAAAATAGAGCTGTAAGTGTTAACAAAATAGATGCTTTTCCTCATTGGTAGAACCAGTTGTATCTTTAAGTACAGGAAAAGATCAATAAAATCAGAATGTTTGATGTAGGCTTACCTGAAACATTAGTCTGGCAAAAAGCTATTTTCAAAATAATTTATTCTGAGGTCTTCGTACAGAACGAGCAACAGTGCAAACAAAACAGGTACAGCATACTTGTGAACACACTGACAATTGAAATAGTAGAATAGTAGTAACATTTAGCTCATACACAGAGTTTTACTTATTCATACTTGTCCTTGTTGTGTACCTACACATAGGGTTGAATAGTGACTGGCAGGTCTTCAGGCACAGCATGTAAAATGAGGAGTAAGAAAGGATGCTTTTTTATGCTCAAAGCCCAGGACTGGGATACAGAATTCCCAAATCTGCCACAAACATGCAAGATAAGGTTAGGCAAATCAATTAATTTTACTGTGCCTCAATTTCCCAATCAAATAAAAATAGGCAGATGATGAAAATTAGCTGGGAAATGTATTTCTGCATATTTGGATAATGTTCCTGATATCTGGACAGACTTTCAAGTCAGGATTCTCTGAGCAGTTCAGAGAAGGCAATGAAATACTTTAAAATACTTATATTTATTCTAAAGGAATTATGCTTGTTGTGCTTATAATGGTATTTTTCTTTGTGCTGCCAGTCTAAGAAAAGTAATATTACATAATCTTTATAATAGTACAGTCATTATGAGGATGTCTGGAACTACGCATCCTTCCTCATTTTATCTCATATGTATCTTTGAAATTAAGTTGGATTGAAACACCCCATGATCTTGAGCTGACATTCAGCACAAATCACACTCAGAATTTAATCCATGCTGAAAAGTTATGTTTACTGAATCCTTTTTATTGTTAAAATGTTAGTTTGCCAAAGATGTCAACAGAGGTCCTAACTTGGCAAAGAACAGAAAGTAGAGTGCGATTACCGTATCTACTTACAGCATTATAATATAAATCACATTCAAAGTGTTTCTAATCATTGAAATAGAGAGAGAATTATAAAACTTTGTAACTCAAAAAATGTGAGGTCTGTATGGATGCTATGCTAAATCCCCATATGATGATGTAATACAGTTTGCAATCAGATCCTCAGGAATGACTTGCAGTTATTTCTATTTAAAATCAGTTCATGTGTTTGGATTTTTTGTTTGTTTTGGTTTTGTTTGTTTGGTTTGTTGGTTTGTTTCTTGTATGTTTTTGTTTGTTTGTGTGTATGTGTGTGTGTTTTTTTCTTCCAGCAAAGTTGATTATACATGACTCTTCTCTTGTGTAATACTTAGTTGCTATTTTTCTAATATTCCTTTATGGGGTAATTTCATTGCATCAGAGTCTGTAGGAGTTCTTTTGTTTCATTATACAGTAGAGAACAGTCTTTGCATACTTTTGCTCTTTCTACTGGCATCCTGATGCTGTCTCTCTTCTGTTTAAAATGCTGCCTCATCAATTGTTCTGACGTTATTCTGCATAGAAACCCAAGGAAGGTTCCCTATGTTGCTATACTGAAGAAAATGTGTATTGAGTTCTGAAAGGTGAGAACAGCTTCTCAAGAGACAATTTTTTTGAAAAATGCTAAGTGTATTAGTGTTAGACAGAGCTGAAAGAAGTTAAAATCACAAAATGTATGAAATGGAGCTCTGTCCCTCACCTGTGTTGTGTGGAAGGGTAAACCAGTGACAGAAGCAGATTTCCATCATATTCCATATCTGGGTGTGTTCAGAGTGGAAATTAGTGTATATGAGGGAGGACGAGCTTCTAGAGGAAAAATAGCATGCAGCTAATGGTAGGGGGAAACTTTAAAAAAATATTTTTAAAGAGGTGTTTAAAAATGATTCCGTAGACTTAACACTATTGCCTTGTAGAAATGTATATCATTAATTGCTTTCTTCTTCCTTTCAAAAATTATTCACTGAACACTGGACTCTGTCCCCAGGAGACTGACCAAGATTCTCCAGGGGAAATTATTAAATTTTGTTTAAATTCCTAGTGGAGATATTTCCTCACACAGTGAATATTTTCAGTACTTTTAATCCCCCCAGAATAGGTTTACTTCTTCAAACTGAGTAAGGAACATAATAACTCCCTCCCAAGTCATTACCCTGAAACCAAATTAACCTGTTTAGATTTCCCTAATTTTATATTCTCAAAATGAGTCATTAGGTGAAAATAATACACTAGAATGTACCATATAACACTTTGTCTGTTAGTTACTGCATATACCTTAAATAACATTTCTGAATACTCTGATGTCTTGTGAATCTTTGAAAAGATTTTTTTATGAAGTGAAGTGTGTACTGCTCTAAATTTCTTATAAAGCTCTTCCTTCTGGTTGAGATGATTCACTACCTTTGCAGCTACCTGCAGGATACAGGTAGCTTAAATATGTGGGACCACAGAGCTGCATAATATTGATTATTTGCAGTTAGTCAAAATAATTCTGCTGCTGGTGGCACTTGCAATTCTGTGTATGTGAGGCTGTGATTTATTCTGATCATATTGTCTATAACAGTACGTATTCTGCATATACAATGACTTCCAAGCTATAAACTATTAAGGTGCACATTTGATGATGGTGACATAAACTAACTGCTGTTCAGGTCAGAGGAGATGGAAGTTCTCCCTTTACTTAACAAGCTTGTGTTTAAATTTACGTGCAAATAGAAGGAGAGATGGTTTGTGTTCCTTGATGCTGTATAGAGTAAAGCATAAGTTTATCTGTGCTAAGCCACTGGTCAGCTACAGGCTATTTATTTACTTTGTATGCACCAGCAAAAGCCTGAGAGAAGAAATTTTAATCCTCTAGACAGATCCATATATCATGGGCAAAGCAGAATCCTCTTTAATCAGAGCCCCTAAAACCAGCTAGTGATTTAAAATTATCTGCTTTCTTTCCGCCTGAAATAAGGAAAGCAGCTTCTACAGCAAAGTGTGCAAAAATCCAAATGATCTAAACCTGCGGTATTAAAGATTATAGCAGTTTTGTTTAATATCCTGAAGGACTGACAGTTAAGAGCACGTAGAGAACCATATCTGTTTATGCCTAATATATTAATAAAAGATTAAGAGGGTGAACAATTAAATATAAACATTATAGTCACATTTATACTATCCAATCATAAAGTAGTAACAAATAGCATAACCTAGTCTGTGTACACAAAAATACAGCTCCTGCATCTACTTATGCTTAAAAAAACACAAAAAAAAACCCACAACAAACAAACAACAAAAAAAACCACACCACACATTTATTCCTCCTTTATATAACCTGAATACTACATACATACATACATAATATAAGTGAAATTGGTACGGACAATTGGCATGAAATACATTTTTGTAATCTCAGAAACATGGAGGGTGCAATAAAATGTGTTCCAATCTGTGTAATTTGTCCAACAATCTGGTTTTCAGAACGGCCATTATCCTGGCATCCAAACTTATTTAGAAAATGATAGCACTGCACATATAATAGCACTAATACTCATATGTCTTTCCCTTTCTGTGACTACAGAAACACAAATGAACTCATGTTTCAACTGAATTTAAAGCAACTAAAACCATGAATAAAGATATAATCAGATTTCAGGACCTGTTTGATTTTTGAGCATTGTGTTCAGGCCTCATCCTGTCTGAATATGTATCAAACACAGTACCACAGCTCTTATTCCTCTGGTAATACTGTCATTGACTCAGCAGATAAATTATCTCAGTTCAAATTATAAAGCCAAAATTGGAGCTTTATTTCTCTCCCTCCACATGCCTTAACCCCCCTGCCCTACCCTTCTTTCCTTTTCTTTTTTTGCTTTCTCTTCTCTTTTTTCCTTTTCTAATTCTTCTTTCTCTTTTGCTTCTTTCTCTTTGTTTCTCTTTTTTTTTTTTTTTCATATTAATTTTATTCACCTTATGGTTCTATATGCAAGAAATAGGCAGGTTTGTTGTCATAGCCTAGTAATGCTGTCATAGCCTAGTTGCATGCAAAACATTAGAGGAAATCTGGAACCTGCACCTAGGGCAAAATCTCAAGTTATAAGGGATAGTAAAACATTCCAGAATGGAGACGTAAACACCACAGTATCTAAATTTCACTAAACCCATTTTCTTTGAAGAGATTCAGAAAGACATGGTTGATCCCTAATATTCCTTAGAGTTATAGGTGCCAAAATAATAGTAAATTTCTGTTAACTGCTTTTCTCCTTAAGCTTTTCTCCTCTCAAGGATCAAGTGGAAAATATTTCATGACCGTGCTCCTTTTGTTGCCTGACATTTTAAAGAGATGATGATGGTGGTTGAATTGGACCTCTCACACTTGAGCAGCTCTGACCTCCACTGTCCAAGGGGCAGGGTGACTAATCAGTAAGACTAACTTGCATTCCCTAATTCAGACTGAGCTGCCACCTAAATAGATGCTTCCTGTGAAGAAACCTGACTGAGGTAGAGGAGGTGAGGGGTTAAAGGGTGGCTGTAAGAAAAAAATCTGGTTTAGATTTCAGCTATCAGTTCTACATAAATTTTGCAAAGTTAAGAATCCATCAATGTTGCAACTGGAATCATGTCTGGTCACAGGATTGAAAATGTTTCTAAAAGTCCTTAACTCTTTGTAGAGAGATAAACTTAGTTATTTTTTATTGAACTCAAAATAGATTATCTGCATACCAAAATCAGAAAAAAAGTAGCTCATGTGAGGCTGTTGGCTTGTTTTATAAATTCTGAGACTTAATTCTGGGAAAACAAACAAACAAACAAGAAGGAAAAGGGAAAACTGGCTGCTTTAGAACTGAAGAAAACTTAACAGCTGAAAGCTCAGTCTTATGATAGACATACACCTCTGTGAACTCTGAGGAGCCTAGAAGAATAGCTCAAAAAAGGCAGCAGCCTCCTTTGCCTCAGCCAACTTCCTACAGCTTTTATGTTTATTGTTTTCATTGTGTCAGGAAAAAATGGGAAGATCAAAGACTCTAATTCCTCTTGAGTAGCAGCATGCTACAGTGACACTTGAGAAGCTTTTCCATCAAATTTTTCTCCCAGAAATTGAGTCATGCCCAAGATGGCCTCTCCAGTTATCAAAACAAAGACCAGACCATGTAGTGCAAATATGTATTTGTTTCTTCAACAGGTGTACATGAAGGGTGGAGGTGGTAACACAAGGGAGGAGTAATTTCATTGTAATTGATCAAGGAAAGAATTACCCTTGGCCTGTAGGGCAGTGTTGTGGCATCTCTCCTGATCCTCTTCTCCTGGAAGTCAGCTGCAAGTTGTGTCCCAGACAGGGAAAGAAGCAGTGGGCAACACTGTCCAAAGGTGCAATTTATAGACTCCAGAGCTGAGGGTATATGAGTAGTTAAAAAAATCAGTTTTATCCTCCATAGGGTCCACTAGTAGGGATTGTGAGCTTGGCTACATCCCCAGGGAGGACAGCTGTGTTGCTCAGAGGAGCGTAACCATGTTTTGACCATCTGCACCACCTACCATGAGCAACACCCCAGGTGTCTCACGTAGGTTGAGTACGTTACATGAGTGGTGCTTGGAAAAGTGAAATCCTTACTTCCCTCTTGCCTTACATGCCTCTCTTTCCTCGTTTAATCTTTGGTTTCTATATCAAAAGCATTCAGAGGACTGTGACTGCAGGGCACAGGTTAAGCATGGCTGCTTCTAGCACATTTTCCATGCCCAGAGCAGCAGATTGTTTTGCTTCGAGAATGATGTTGTAGCAGCACTATAAAACTGAGTTATAGGTTACTCTCTACTTTGGCTCTGTGGGGAGATTTCTCCCCTTCCATGCACAGGTCATGCTAGAAACTTGCTTAGCAGAAGCAGCTCTATCCAGCGGAGGTGACAAATACAGCGGATAAAAGTTTATTTGTTCTGTATTATCATTTGGCACACAATTAGAACAGCCATCTGTTCTCTTAATTTCTATCAACCCAATTTAGACTGCAATAACGTGATGCCATTAGATGTGTTTCCAACAAAGTGAAACTCAAATATGGTTTTTTTAAACCACCATGAGGAAAACATTATCCCTATTTAAAAACTAACAGCATGCTAGGGGAAAAGGCATGATAAAAGAATAATTAATGTTACACTTTCAAAATATTCTCATTTTCATACAAGAATATTATGCACTAATTCTACAGGAAAGTGTTCACATTTTCTTATGAATTATACATGAGAACAATTTCACATAGGAAACCTAAACAGAATTATTTTAACTTATTACTCAGACCTGTAAAAATTTATTTTAATCAGTGATATTATACAGCCTAATGGAAAGCATTAAAAACCTTATATAAGAGCAATTTCATAATTGTTAATGTGACCTCTTCTCACTCAGAGAAATGAACACACGATTTGCTAATGCAGCTCAACTTTAATGAAATCACTAGGTTATTTAGGGCACTAGTCAGCACGTAGTAAAATGGGGGGTATGCTTCTAAAATGTCATGGGATTTGGAGCCCTTAATTCAGGCTGGTCAAACCAAGGTACGACCCAGTTTCTTCGCCTCTTGCCTGTTTGTTCTCTTCAGGGTCTTACTACTTCGAAATAAATACCTTCAAAATAAGTGGTTTGGTAGTACCTCAGATGAAAGCATAGATTTAAACTTTCAATTAGTTAATGAAATTTAATTAAGGAAACAGGTAATAAAGTATATAAACTATTCAAACGTCAAGGCAAATGATGATATGGCTAGGTGAGTTGCGTAGGAAGATCAAATTGTGTGCTAAAGAGATCCGATTCAAACATACAGCTTTTCATACAACCATCTTTGGTGTCAAGGCAAACAGAAAATAGGTTGTATCTCCAGAATGCGGGAAATCTATTCTCTAAGTCCATGACTTCAAAAAGGAGATTACAATTTTCAATAAATAACTAAAGCAAGTTAGTATTGATAAGAGGACTACTGTAATTCCTGGATGCATAGATGGAAGGAAAATTTGTATGGAAAAGAGTGGTGACTTTTTACATTCATTATTACTAGAAACACTATTGAACTTATGTGCATGATCTAAACTTGAAAAAGAACTTCAAAAAGTTGTTAAGGTGTTGAGTAAAACCTACAGGCATATTTCAATATATGAATAATTCACAGTAAATGATTTAGGAAGTTCAATCTGTATAACTAATTAAGGAGAAAAATTGTTTAAGAGGTAATTTCCTCATGTTCTGTAAGTACTTAAATGGGCAGAAGATTTTTTACTGCAGAGGAAATCTTTAATGAAGGCACAGTAAGATCCAACTGCTGGGATCAAAGCCAGATAGATCACAAACAATACACTAACTTTTTAAAGTGAGAATAATTAACAATTGGAATAATTTACCCAAGAGTATTGCATGCACTTCACTTACAAGAAATCTTTAATCATGACTAATGTATTTTTAAAAAAGTCATAGCTTAACTTCCAGACATGGACTTGGTGGAATTAAAGGGTGAAGCATGAAAGGTGGGAGTAAATTTCTCTAATGGTCTTTCTAGTTATTGGATCTATTTATTTTTCTTCAGTCTTGCAGTGAGGCAAATTCATGTTTTAATGACAAATGGAATGTTGGAGAAAGAATTATGTTTTTTGTCTGACTTGTGTACATTGATCCACATACCTCAGTAAGATTCTCTGTAAAACATTTAAATTATAAATAGCAATATGTTACTATGCTTTCTCACCTCACCCAGGCAAAAGGTAGTAAGGGTTCCTAACATCCTTTGAACTCTTTGAATGAAGTACGTGCTACACATATTGGGCCAGGTTTTCAGATGCACCATGCATTGAAAGCCAAAAAAAAAAAATATATATATAAGCTTTCAACATCTCTGAAAATCAGATGTTGAAATTATTATAATCAAGTTTTCAAGGCATTAATACAAACACTACTGAGGAGGAATAATAAATGGGAATTATAAGCTATATTTTGACAGTGTTCTTTATAATTGTTGTGAAGGAGTCTTATCTGCCTACCTCCCTTAATGCCTGATAACAGCCAAACAAACAAAAAGTTTCAGACTATCTGGAAGGATGTTCCATAAAAAAATATTCAGCATATTAAGTAGATGAGTCAAAAAAACTAGACTCTTATGGGAAAGCAAGTGCAATTAAATTAAATGTGCCTCAAGAAGAGAACACTCCCCTAGATCAACAGGGTAATGAGAGCTTGTCGATTCCCATCCTGGTGCATTTCTAAACACTTTTTGAAGTACAGAAGGCAGAACACTCAACACTTCGGCTTTGTCACAGCTGACAGACTGTCAGTTTTAATGAAAATGATCTCCATTTAGAAGATGACAGAAATTACATGCATTTCCCCTTTTATTTCTCTGTCATCTTTTCTGTCTCGTGTTTATACAGTAGAAGGAGGGGCTGGTTATTAAAGCATTACATAAGTATGCAAAATATATTAAGAAGAAGAGAGGAAAAGGAAAAGCTTTAGCCCTGCAATTATACACAACGTGTGTTGGTGAGAAAGGTATATTGTGGGATAACATCTGATGTGTGGCAATAACTATTTATTTTTAGTTATCTTTAAAGAGAGTTACGCAAAAAAATTCTAGATACTGCTTTAAGTGAAGATTTTTATTATACGATTGCCTGAGTAATTTCCAACAGGAAGATGATCTACGCAGTGTTAGATAGCTCAAGTACGTTCATAACTTCTCTAGAGAATATAGCAAGATAACACTGAACAATTTCTTGGCTCCGCACTGTTTTCACAAGCCTCTTTTATTAAGTGCCAGGCTTTTAATAAGTGTATCCACTTGCATTGATCCAGATGTATAACTGCATCTGAGGAAACTTGCTGCCAGGGTTGAGGAGGGAAGCCTGCACCTGAAAATTCAAGTCAGTACTATGGGATCTAGAAACAACCCACAAATCTCCAACCAGTTGGTAGCTGCTCCACGTGCTTGCCCACTTTCGATTCCAGCACAAGAATTAGCAGTAATAAAGTGTACAAGGTAGAAATGCTGAGGAAATGAGCTTTGGGCAATCTTAAGGGAAGCTCTGAATTTCATCATCTAACTTAATTTCTGTGACAGTTGCTTCATGCTTATCATAAAATGAGAGACAATTTTAATTATTAATGATGGCATGTACAGGCCATATAAAAAAATTGTGCAGAAGATCTGAAAACAGTGAGAGATTTAGAAAAGCATAGAGAAAGGGATGAATCTTTAAACTTCGGACACATTTGATGATCTTAAACTTGTGCATACTAGTAGTCTTCAGCAGTGTGACTTTTTGTAGAAAATTAATTGTGTATATTTAGCAAAGGTGAAACTGGATCCCAGCAAATGAAAGCTACATGAAGCCATCGCACAAGCAGCGCATTTCTGCCTCTCAGCTGTTTAGGTTCCACTTGCTTAACACAAATATACGGCATGTACAGATTTACTGGAGGGACCAAAATGGCCACAACAATCCCATTACCACCTTTTAATGTGTTCCTTGTCCCATGATGTGATATGATAGCAGCTGAGCAGCCTCTCCACCAACACCTAGCACTATACAGCTTAGTAATCTGTTGTGATTTAACCCGAGCTAGCAATGCAACCACAATAGCCACTCACTCACTCCTCCTCTCACCCCCCAAATAGGGGAGAGAATCAAAAGGAAAGGGAGAAACTTGGATTGAGATAAACACAGTTTAATAAAATAACAAAATACTGATGCACTACTAGTAAACATATCTATAGAATAGAAGTAGAATATAAAATAACACATACTCAATGCAATTCCTCATGAACTCCGTCCACACTGAGCAGCTGGTCCCAGGCAGCAGCACCTGGTCCCAAAGCCAACCCCAGAGGAAAATGGCAGAAAGGCCCAGAGGCCCCTGTAAAATGGCAGGATGGCAAAAGAAAGTCCCAAACAGAACTCCCCCAGCTCCAACAAAAAAGAGGAAACAAGATGAAGAAGCAAGAGAGAGCGAGTGACTGGAAATCCTGATACTCCTTAAATATGAAGCATGATGCTAATGGGATGGAATGCTCTCATTGATCAGTCTGGATGTCAGTCAAGCTCTGCCCTATCCATGCCCCCCTTCCTCGCTGCCTCACACCTGTGGGCAGAGCTCAGAGTGTCCTTGGTTCTCAGACCAGAGCAATTAAAAACACTAGCTCTGCCCCGGGGTGTTATCTTCTTGTTCTCAAACGAAGTCCAAATAATGACCATGCTAGCTATGAAAAAGAAAGGTTTCTGACTGCAGGAAGGAAAATTAACTCATTTTCAATCAAAGCAGCACAACATCCCACCTTGAAAAGTCTGATCTAAGTTTTCATGAGGCTGCACTGCATGGTGTAGGCAGCCCCAGTTCAGCAGCCTGGCAGGGCTGCCAGCTGAGTGGGATTGCTGTGGGCAAGCACACATCTGAATTGGCTGTGCTGTCTGAAATACAGAGCTGTTCAGTGCTCATGTGGCTGGAAACAAGAAAGAAGAGATTGTCTTTGCTGCATACCCATCATTAACCTCAAGCAAAGTCCTTAAACGTGATGCCCATCTCTCAAAGCTGTAATTTTGTACTCCCTGCAGACTAAGGGAGACAACTGCACTTACCTCTAGTCCTTATAACTCATTTCTTGGCAAAGGTAGATTTGTTTTATGCATATTTCAGTAGTGCAGAATCTGCATGTTACACGGGAGTCAAACGGCCTGTAGTTTTCACAACCAAATTCTAAACATCGTTTTAACCTACAGTTAGGGTTAAGTGTAAATCTTGTTAAAGGTTACAGATGTTGAGATGTGATGAGGAGATAGGGTAGAATGGGAAAAGTGCTTATGTCTGTGTAATTGAGTACTGTGAAGGGAAAAAGATGAAAAAGCAAAGAACATGACACTACATCTAGGAGTTATTACATGAGAATCAGGAAAAAAAAATAAGAGTATTCTTTGGCCAGCAGGAAGTACTTCTTTGTGAATCAATATGAACCTGCCTCCCTGAAAGGTGGTAGAATTCCCCTTACTGTGGCTTTGGAGCTGGGCCGTGACTGACAGCATGAAAAGAACAATCTTGTGATTGTTAATGGGGTTCACTGGATGACTGCCTGCACACTTGCAGGCTATCTTTTCTGGTTGCTAGTGAGTAGCTTTTAGCTCCCTAGCATTTGTCTAAAACCTCGTTAACACTTTTGGTCAAGTCAAGTTACTTTGTGACTAGCAAATAAATAACTTGGTAGTAATTCAGAAGCTAGGTAAAACACATTCTTTTAGTTTAACCTGTTCTTAGTAACTGTCTATATCATTTCCTCCAAACACTACAACTAACGTATTAAAATATAAGATGCAAGATAGCTTTGCATTTTTCATGTAACCTTTCCAGTGACATATTTCAGACACCTGGCTGTAAAACTGAAACATTACCTATTCAGGAGCTTTTCCTACTACACTGAACAGTACATTTTTTTATACATAATCTGTGTTGAAATACAAGCCTTCTGTATTCAAACAATTATATTTTCAGAGGAATATGAAGTCAGTATGGCCTCTGTATAAGAAGGAGCCTCCCTAGCCCATAAACCTCCCTGGAATATAGTGGAATATAATGTTGCTCACAGCTGAGGAGAGTCCTCTTGCCATCTAGTCCTTTCTCCTCCTTCATACCTTCCCTTCCCCAGCTCTTTTCCTTCAGTAGCAGGCAAGTAGATCAACATCTTTTGTGCCTCCATTCTAGGGATTTATTTTATTAATACGCTTCCTAGTAATGGCACGTGTTATTTGAACAAGCAAGTTATTTCAGAAAATAAGTGCAATGTGGTTTATGTTTTTCCAAAGTTGTGACCTAACTGCTTGCAAGCTTGTGCCTCGACTTTCAGGAGAGCAAGGTCAGTCAAGACAAGTCACTACTGGGGTTATTTTATAATTCAGTATGCATACAAAGATGAGAAAGTTGGGTTGATGTTGCTTTATTTAATATTATCTTCTGTAAGAGTCAGTTCTGTCCTGTAACATTAAATGGTGGTTCATTTTTTTCCCTTTTCTTTTAGATTGTTGCTTAAAGAAGATTGCTCTCTGTAATAACTCCATTTTCTTTCTGTCTTTTCTCTGCTGGATTGCTTTCCCACTGATGCGTTTGTTAGCAAGTACTCTGACTACACTTAAATATTAAAAAGTCATTACTCAAATAGAGTTCTGAAGAAAAGGAAATATTTCTTACTACATATTACTGAATATTCACTCATAATGGGTGTCATCTTTGTGTATTCTCTCCCCTAATTTGGTAGCCAGGTATATTTTATAATACACAGGTACAGGTGTGTATATAGTAAGAGCTACCATCTACTAGACAAAAACCAGTATACATTAAAAATATATTAACATTTTCTCTACTGTAAAAGTTTTAAAAAAGCATACATAGCTTAGACTACAGTATTTTTTAAATGGAAAGAGTGGCCACATTCATTCTAACCACATTATTTACATTTATTGTAATATGGGAAAAGCTTTAGAGTAAACATGTGCCATATAGATGTTAGTCTTTTTGCCTCTGCTTTTAGGACATGCACTTATAACAAAGGAGAGCCATCTGTGAAGGTGTTAAATTATCAAAACTGCACGTGTACATATGTTTCAGGAAATTTTCCACCTATTTTAGAGTCAATAATAAAAAACACATGTTTAAGGAGAATTTCAATGATATTATTTCAATTTGAATGGAATGCTGTCCATGAACATGTCAGTCTTATTCAGTTTTAGGGGGCAGTCACTTTGCTGGACTTCATGTTTTTCCTGAAATACAGTTTTCTGTGCAGATTTTTTTTTTTTTAATATATGTTTTGATAGTAAATAACGCATACTGTGCTGTTTATTTCAGCCCATCTTTCAGACAAAGAGTCTGTCTACTCGCTTATATTGTGTTTCTCTAACCACAGACAGCAATATTACTAAAAAAAAAAAAGTCCCCAGCAGATAAGATACTGCATTGACTTATCTTCTGCCAGTATCTTGGCTGTGGAAGTAATGAGCTGCAGAGAGCTCAGCCCATCCTGCTGAGGCCTGGGGTGCATTAACCCACAGGAAACACGGACAGGGTGGGTGGTACTGGTCCTGGCACTCGTGCTGTCCAGCCTGCAGCGAGCACAGCTGTGTGCAGCTTCGCTGGGGTCAGCAGTCCAGGCAACATCAGCATGGCTGGTTTTGCTGTCTTTGTTTTCCCATCACACCCAAAGCAGCCTGTGGAGCAGGGCAGTGCAGTGCGTGGTTCTCGTGGCCAGAATCCTTTGGCAAATACATCTCATATTCTTGGGGTAAAAACTTCGTCCTTTTTGTGAGTTGTTTTTTTTTCACTGATACCTTCAGTTTTACTGGACAAGAAATGTCATTTTGCTAATATCATTTAACTATGCATGCTGTCCCAGAGCATCTTTTTAACACATACAGCTCTGCTGTTGAATTGCTATCATATCACTCTACAATATCGAATTCAACTTGATTAAATTCTGCATTGGTTCTTTACCCTGTATTTTATTTCAGATGCCTCTTGGATCTTTTCTTTCCGTCATCCCTCACATTTTCCTTACAGGTCCCTACCTTTTTAATAAGAAGTGCACATGAATTAATATCTTTATAAGCACTTGCATTGAGTACTTAGTAAATTTGCAGTTAGCAACTTCTAGACTCTGGCAAAAAGACCTTCAGGACCCTCCAGCCTGGTTCATCCATCCCCCAGTGCAAGCATGCAGAACTGAGTAACAACCTGCAGATATTTTAAACACTTCAAATTCTTTTGTCTTTCAGGACCTAGATTTCTCATCACATCCACGGGAGCCTTGTATATTTTAGATGTACAGAATGAAGATGGACTGTACAACTACCGATGCATCACAAGGCACAGATACACTGGAGAAACACGACAAAGCAACAGTGCAAGACTTTTTGTATCAGGTGCTCCAATATATATCATGTTAAATAAAGTATTGTATGTACCTCTCTCTAGTGTGTTAAACTAGCAAGGCAGGTTCTTGTGCCCATATGCCCTAACAACTAAGTCCTCTACCAAATGGCAGGTAGTTATGGTCAGCTGTGAGGTTCTACTGCAAAATAAAATGTCACATTTAAAAATAAAGTTTCTGTTTTTCACCTACCTGCAGCAGGTAGGAAATGAGAAGGCAGATAGGTTATTTCAGCTTGTCCTTATAATTGTATATTATCTCCTGATTTTTTTGTGTGATAGACTGTTGGGTTCCTGCCACACACACACCAAACACTTAGGGCTGTCAGTACAGTGCTGCTCCAATCCCACCTTCTCCCATTTTTGTCTCAGCAAGAGGAGGTACCAGTTGTGGGTGAGGTGAGAAGGAGGAGCAGACACCAGGCCTGGGTTTTCAGGTTCCTCTCAAACATCTCTGTATAGAATTAGCTCTTCCCCACATCCTCTTCCTCTCCTTCATTTACTGGGCACTTGTAACTGTACCCTGTGCTTGCATGTGAGCAAATCTGCAATTTTATTCTCACATCCATAGAGTTAGCCAAGACTGTATTCCAGACTATGTCTTCTTTCTGCCTGTATCCTTGCCTTACAGAAGACATGCCTGCTATCCCACTGAAAGGCCCATAGAGTTTTCTCTCCTTTTCACTGTTAATAAGTTACCCTAAAGATCCTAACCCTAAAGATCATTCAGGGTATGGTGACCTTCACAGCCTAGCAGTCAGCAGGGCCATTGTCCTTTTAACCTTGTCTTCTTGTCTTTTGGTCTTTTTGTTAGGAAAAAAAAAAAAAACAATCTAACGGTTAGGTTTCAGCTCTTCATCCTCTGTGCGAGAGCCCTAAGGGAGACAGAGGTGTGCACAAGGATTTGCATTAGTAGCATGTCTCCTGCCCTCCTCCCAAATGGTCCTTGTTGAAGGATTCTGGAGCCCTCTGAACACACAAGTCAGTACTTAAATACATTAATGATAAAAAAATAGTGTGATTATCCAGGTTAGAATCACTTACCAGTCAGATCCAGGATTTTTTTCCTTCGATATGTGTCCGCTGTGGGCAGAACTGTTGCCTCTGCTTTTCCAGCCAGATGAAGAAGTAGTTTTCCTGCACAATAATTTGCCTGCTTTGGTCTTATAAGGATAGGCAGGTTCCTACCCTTCTAGCTGGCTCCATAATATGGTCTGTTTCCGTATGAAATCATGCTAAGGCTGAGCTAGTGGTAACATAAATAAAATCAGACTTGTATCTTGGTTACCACAGGAAAATTTCTAGTTATTTTGCTGAACAAAAAGGGAAAATGGAAGCTCTGTGTTGTTTGTAATTCAGGGCAAACACCCTAAAAGATGTGCTCTGTCTGGAGTTTGCTTTTCTCTTCTCCTCCACAGACCAAATCAAAATAGGAAATTTTACCTGTGTGCAATAGCTGTCTTTTTTGATTCAATGGTGTTAATTATTCTCTATTAGAGCTACAGTGGATTCTGATTTCCAGTCTTTTTAGTCTACTGAACAAGTCCAGAAATTATGGGCAGAGTTTTTCTCTTAATATTTCTCTAACAGGTTTTCTTTTTTCTTTACTGGCATTTGTATTTTAAAATAGTCCTTTAAGAACTGAGATCAGACAGTGCATGAACATAGTTGTGAAAGGTCTGCTTGCATGAGACCTACATTTTTGCCTGCCTTTTGCATCCATAAATATTCTTTGTTTATTTTGGAATGAAATATTTTGTGTTGGATATTGATCATAGTCTCTTGGCCACATTTTTAATATGAGTTAAGCTACCTTACTGTTTGAAAGAGTGAGGAAGATTATGTGCATAGCACCTACACATGCAAATAATTAATATGTCTATGACCAAAGCAACGTTCCAAATTTCATCCAGAATGAGAACATCTTGAAATCATGTGGCCTTTCAAAATAGAATGAAAACCAAGGCTATTAACATGCTATAGAATTCCTCTAATACACATTATAGTACATTTTCCCAAAAATTATTTTGTCCAGCCATGAATCCCCAGTTTAAAAATCTTTACCATTTAACTCTCAACCTCCAAAAAATCCTTATGACTTTGAAAGCATAATGAATTTCTTTTTCTGTCTTTCAAAGAACATACAAAGCAGACTATTTTAGAACTATTTAGAATTATTTTAGAGACTATTTTGCCTCAGTTTTTCAGCCATTGTCCTTTCTAGGAGTCATTTGCAGCTGAGTGATGAAGCATAGTAAAATAATCATTCAACAGAGTCCACACCACATATTGGAACTGGGAAATGTTACTTTGCTATTTTTTGCTATTTGCCTCATTTCAGGTGATAGCAAATGAACCCTGGGATTTATTTTGTGGTTTGGTTTGCTTTGTTTTTAACTGGAATATAGGCAATGTAGGAGCTTCAAATAAGAGTCTGTTCCAGGGACATCCCAAAGAGATGTTTTTGCCATCTTCATAAATATATAGGTACAGAGTGCAAGAAAGCAGGTCACTGGAATAATATTTTGTGTACCTCAATATATTTTAAATACCTCCTCTACAAGAACCAGCTCAAGGCTTCTCAAGTATGTAGGCAAATCCCAGTTTAGCTGGTCTGTGGATGGGAATCCAGGCTGGGCTGTTCCTGCCAATGCTCAGCTTAAGAAGTAAAAAAGTGAAGGGAGGCAAAGTAGGGATAGAGGAGCGAGGGTCAGGTGGGTGTTCTCAAAGGGTGACACATGGCAGCTGCAGAAGGGGGCTGTTCCTCCCATGGCATCTGCTGCCATAGCCCCCAGCTTTTGAGGAGAGCCTGCCTGGTTTCCTGGGATTCTGCCTTGGCATGGGGGCAGGAGGACAGCGGTTTATTTACTGTCGCCACCAGTTTGTTGTCTCAGGTGGTTTCCCACTTTGCCTGGACTCAGCATCAAAGGACATGTGGTTCTCTACAGCAAAGTAGGAGGCTGTCAGAGTGTGATATTTACTAACCACAATTTTCACTTACCATTACTTTAAATCCTCTCCCAGTGGCCCCCATCTGGTTTCAAAGTCCATGCAGTACTTTGTATTTTGTACTTAAAGGACTGGAAATGGGACCACATATATCCTTCACAAAGTCTTGAAGTTACAAGCATGTAGAGAAGATACAAAGGTACTGTGAGCTTTGAGTAGGAATGCACAGCCAATACCTTTAAAAGTCAGATCTACTTTTTTATAATTTGATTATTACTTTCAATTGAAGAAATTTATTTTTTTTGGTAGAAGTACCCTTCCTGAGAGCCATAGCTGTAGTTTCTTGCATGCTTATGTTTTTACTGAGTGAATACCCCAGGCTGCGCAAAAGTATCTATGCACTGAAACATAGATGCCTGATGACTGAAAAGGCAAGAAAGGAGCTGGCTAATCAATTAGTCAAATTGACATTGGCCTTCCCAATAGCATACTGGCAGATTGTGCTTTCACTAAGCCAGACATAAACAGCATGGCAAGCTCAAAAATATAACCCATCTTGGTGCCAAATATGGACCTTGAGGCTACTGATGCATGCAAAATCATTTGTTTAGCTACTGGCTGACATGTTTCTAATGAGACAGACAGTAAATTGCTGTAAAATGAATGTGGTTTTGCCTTCAGTGGCTCAACTTTTTTGCTGGCACCTCTAGCTGCCACTATGGTTACCTTTCCTCGAACCTGGTGTTTAGGGCTTTGTCTAAATATTCACATAAAATTTACTTGTCCCATTTTTTTACCATCACAATTTTAATTTCTGGATTGATAACTAGCACAATGCCTCTACCTATTTGCTCTCAAATGTATCCTCCCAGGTGTGGCTACAGTTCATGAAGTCGTATCTAAGTGAATTTTAAACTAAATGGCTCAGGTCCTGCTTACACTATCACCTGAGTAGCTTGAATTCAGCATGAACTGTTTCTTTAATCTCTCCAGCTCCAAAGAGGAACCTGCTGCAGCTGGCCTGTGAACAGTACCTGAGCTAGCTAAGTCAAAGACCACTTGAAAACATCAAAATGCTTGCAATCACACCCACACCCAGGCAACTATGATATAGATATACTCAAAAAGAGATTGGTATGTCATCTAGGAGTTAAAGGAGTTGTTTAGCATGTGGAGTTTCTTTGTGAGGCATAAGTCTTAGCAAGGTTGGTACATGTGATGAGAAAATACTTAGATGAATATTTGTTGATTTATTGTTCCGTATTTATGTTGCAATAGCTCCAGGGTGGACTTCCACCATGCTGCATGCTGCACAAAACTGTAAATCACATCAGCCTCTTCCTCCAAAATTTTTCAAAGTTAAAAAGCCTGAATCACAAACAGAGGACAATTTCTGATGGGATACACATACCTCTGGTGAAGGCACTCTGCCAGATGTCTGTTAGATACATAAATATATGTGCCAGGTGCTACGCAAGTGTGTTGGTCTGAGACACTTTTCTTATTTAGTTGAACACAGAAAGATGGAGTATTAAGTTATATGTTGGTCTTGCCATGTTAAGTTATTTTTCCAGAGAAGAAGAGAAGGCTCATCTGTCAGTTAGACTGCAGATAGAAATTCCTGTGTCTTTGCCCATTTATCTTCTGTCAAGGGAATAAATTGCTCCTTAAGTTCAAAGCCTTCAGGCCACTGAGAAGTATGGAGAATGTGTTGCCTTCATTCTAGTTAAGCAGTGCAGGGATAAATCATAATTGTTAAAGCAACACATTTATGGCTCTCCATTCTTCTGATAGGGGACATGAAGTAAGACCAGAGAAATGGTTGCCACCTGGAAAAAATCCAGTGAGATCATTTCCAAGTAGTCATGAGATGCCTCAGTAACACATGATGTTGGATCCCAGTCACCACTACTGAAATATTACAGGTTGCTGGCTGGGTCACAGTAGCAAACTGTAGTACATAAAACTCTGGGCTAGTCAGTCAAAAAATGCAAGAGAATAAATATTGACATATTGCTTAGTGAATGAAATCATTCTAGTGCTCCCATTGAAAACTGCTGTTTGTTCTTTCAGATCCAGCGAATTCAGCTCCATCTATTCTAGATGGGTTTGACCACCGTAAAGCCATGGCAGGACAGCGAGTGGAGCTGCCTTGCAAAGCATCAGGGCACCCTGCACCAAAGTATCGTTGGCTGAAGGACAACGTTCCCTGGGAGCCTGACAGCAGGTTTCGGCAGACGGTTACAGGTCTGCTGATTGAGAACACACGTCCCTCGGACTCAGGCAACTATGTCTGTGAGGTGTGGAACAACTATGGGACTGCTGAGATGATAGGGCGTCTATATGTAACACGTAAGTCCTGGACTGAGTGAAGCTCTCAGGTCACTTTTTGCCTGGGTGTTTGCATCAAGGAAGATGTTACTGTATCTTGCTGTACCTTCTGTTTGTTACTTCAACTTAGCAATGCTTAAACTTCTCAAAGTTGTGGAACAACAGAAAGTAGGCTCTGTGGAGATGAGTTAGTTGGACAATTGAGCGATCAGAAGTGCAAATAGATGCAATTTATAATGTAGGTATATAATTTATCACATGGAAGATATGTAATTTAGAAGCTTGAATTGAATGCTTAAAAATAAATTGCAAATGTTCTCATGAATAAAGCTGCCAAACTCTCATTGCCATGACTCATGCTGTTCACTAATATTGAATACTCATACCTGCCCTCAGTAGAACATTCGTGTGTGAATATTCTGAATGTTTCACAAATTCTACAAAGATAATTATTTCTCAGAAGCACTGCACTGGAAAATTGTTATTCTTCAATTGTTGAAAAACAGTTACTTCCTGGAATAGAAATAATGCTTTGTGAACTAACATTTCCACCTATACAGCATGACTAGCAATCTGAAATAGAGAAGTTTGTGAACACTTCAGGCCATAAAAATGTCTTCACAAGTAATTACATATAATGTATTTGGGCAACATAAAACTCAAATCAAAGATCAGTAATTCATAAATTATAACAGAGTTTACTTCTAAATGTATTCATAAAAAATAGTTGAATTCAGTCTGCCTTGTATGACACAAAGTCAAGACTTCCAGAAATATGATGTAATGTTATACCAAAAGTAACCCAAGTGACTGGTGATAGACTTTCCTTACTGACTGTCCTGGGATAGAGTTAATTTACCTTGTAGTAGCTAGTATGGGGCCCTGTTTTGGATTTGTTCTGGAAACACTGTTGATAATAAAAGGATGGTTTAGTTATTGCTGAGCAGTGCTCACACAAAGTCAAGAACTTTTCTGCTTTCCACACCACCCCAGCAGTGAGTAGGCTGGGGGTGCACAAAATGTTGGGAGGAGACACAGCAGGAATAGTTGACCCCAAATGACCAAAGGGATATTCCATACCATATGTCATACTCAGTATATAAAGATGGGGCCTTTATCTCAACACACAAGTTTTCTCACTTTCGTTCTTTGAATTCTGTCCCCCATCCCACTGAGAGGGGAGTGAGCAAGTGACTGTGTGGTGCTTAGTTGCCAACTGGGGTTAAATCGCAACACTGACTCAGCACTAAACCAGACAGTAGATATCTTCTGGATCAGGCTGGTAGGAAGAAACAGCTGGGTGAAGGAGTTTTATCCTCTTCTGCAGGGAAGGATGTGGTTCAGTTTCTTGTATCATCATGGCTCTGAGACGTTGGTGGTGCCCTTGAGTGTAGCCATTCTGTTTAACGAGTCACTGAGAGTTTTGACCTTTTGTGGTCTTTTGGACAGGAAATATAGAGATATCCAGTGTCTTGCAACATGCATATGAGCAAAAATTAACTATTGTTCTGGACCATTGTAGAGGAAAGATGTGTTCCATAAGTGACTGGATCCAGAATGACTGAGGCCGTTGACTTGTGTGGTTTTTTTCCAGGCCTCTTATTCCCAATGGACCACTAAAGATTTATTCCAACCTGTGTGTTGCAAGATGTTCAGTAAAGTGAATGAGTTAGCTGAGGAAATTTTAATTAATATGTATAAGCATGTACATATGCATGCTGGTAAAAAAAATAAATAGGATGCTATGTATTTAAAATCAGAGATTATATAAGTGGTGATAGTACTCCCTTATCTTTATAAGGAAGTCAAGCCAATGCACAAAGCATGAGATGAGATTTACATTCAGTAGTACTGGTAACTGTTAAGTGGCAAGATGAAGATTGTTTTCCTGACAGTTACATTTATAACTTTTCTTCAACACAGTTCATCCTGTATTTTACAATATAAAACTTACATTACCTATGTCTTACTGTTTCTTAAGGCTGACTTGAAAATCTTGTAGTCTTCACCTGCTGAAGCAGAAAATCCAGTGAGCCCACACTATCAAACTCTTATGTGTGGATAGATCCCATGGTTACCTATGGGTGTACCTATGTTAACATTTTAGCATGGGTCTTCCACTCTTAAAAGCTAATCTCCTGGTCATTGATATTTACTGTGCTTGTTCACATCAGGGAGTGGTTTTGGAACATCTAAACTGGTTTCCTTTTACAAGAAATTAAACAAGAAGATCAGTTTCAGGAATGCACCTAATGCACCAATTCAATGGTCCACACTGACCTAACGTAAAATAATATCCTACCCTCCCAAAACATGTCTAGTGCCATTGTTAGGCCCTCAGCACCAGTGTTGTTACTCAGCAGATCTGCTCCTACTGTTCGTTTAGGCACGGTCTGGAGTATTACATCATGTCTTAAATAGGTTATCCCTATAGATCTATGTTTTGTGTCATGGATGTTGGAGATTAAAATGCTTTTTTTAGAACAAATATAGACATCTGTTGGTTCATTTTGGTTTGGTTTTTGTTTGTTGTTGTTTTTCAGAAGGGTATGGCTATGATTTTTGGTTTTCTCCTTAGCTGAGAGTTAATTTGCTACTCACACGTAAATGTACATGTATACTTAATGTTCTTTATTTCCCTTTCCCTCTCCCTTATTTTGATTTAAATTTCCAGAACCACTAAAAGCCACGATCAGCCCACGGAAAGTAAAAAGCAGTGTTGGTAGTCAAGTGTCCTTGTCCTGCAGTGTGACAGGAACTGAGGACCAGGAGCTCTCCTGGTATCGTAATGGTGAAATCATCAACCCTGGTAACAATGTTCGGATCACTGGCATCAATCGGGAGAACCTTATTATGGATGGCATGGCCAAAAGTGACGGTGGAGCTTACCAGTGCTTTGTGCGCAAGGACAAGATGTCTGCTCAAGACTATGTACAGGTGGTACTAGAAGGTCAGTCACTGCTTAGCAATTCTGGTCTCCATAATAATTTATACGTCATCTTTGGTATCATCATTTCATAGTGAGGAATCGAGGACCCTAAATGAGAGAAGGGAGTACTTATAAATTGTCAGTGAGTTTTATTGTGTCCCATTCTGAACAAAAACTAATGGAATGAAAAAATTTATCTGAAAACAAAAATTACTTCTGAGCAGTCCTTCCAGTCTTGTTTTGTTTTGGTTTTTGTTTTTGTTCAGGTGGATGGTGGTGGTGCTAGGTTTTTTTACATTAGCTTTTCAGTTACACATGAGAGAAGAGGTCTTTATTTAACTCCAAGCATCATCCGGGCATGGCTTTTATGATTGGCTGTATTGGCTGGAGGCTTGGAGATTGTCTTAACTAACTGACACAATGTTCTACATGATAACCAAGTGAGAAAAGTTATCCATTTGTGCAGAGCCAGTTCACTAATGAGACTGTAGTGCAGTCATGGCATGAACACTCTTTTTAGAGTCTTTGTAGAAAAATAAGAGATTACCTGCCTGGACTGAGTTACCTCGGCAACCATCTCCTGTGACTAAGAAAGCCTAAAGAGCATATTGATAATCTATCATGATGTCAAGAGAGTGCAGGTTATCAGAGAGCAACAGCAGGAATGATTTCAAAGACACTCAGGTCTCACTGGGAAAATAATGTCTGCTTTAATCTCCAAAAAAAGCCTGTCACTTGAATTAAAAAAAAAAAAAAAGAGGAGGAGGAGTGGCAGAGGTACATAGTGTGCACACTCACAGATTTATTGGTCCTTTATCAGGTTGCTTTCAGGATAAAAAGCTTTTTTTGTTGTTGCTCTTGTTTTGTTTTCTGAGGGATGACAGTATCTAATATGCAGTAAAGGAAGAGAGTTCGAGATGAAAATAAATAAATAAATTAGAAATCTGTCATGTAACCAATGGGACAGAAATGAAAAGGAAATGGGGACAGAGGAGAAAATTATGGAATCAAATAAAATCAAGTGGTCCCTCAGGGATGCTGAGGTCTTTCAGCAGTCTGAGAGTGGCAGTGTCTTATGTTTTGTATTATGTGGCAAGAAAGAGAATTTTGCAGCCCTGTTTTTACTTCTGCTGTGATTCAGCATGTTTTGTGGGGATTCTTGCACAGATCATGCCAGTTCCCTCAGTTTCCTTGGTGATGTTGCACTGAAATTGCAATGTAAGAACTGAGCTTTCCAGGGCAGTTCATCATGGTTCAAGCCTCCCAAACATATAGGTAATACATAGCAGAGTGTACGTGAAGAGAGGGTACATAGTGTGCACAAATAGTATTTCACACAGAGCATGAGACATGTCAGCCTTGTCCTGTCATCCTCTGTCCTCTACAAAAGTGAAAGGTGTTGTCCTCAAAGGGCTTCATGTACAAGGTGAGTTTTCAAAGTGTCTTTGGCCCCTCTCTAGGCAATAAGGAGCATTTTCCTTCTGTTTCTTGCAGACACTAATGCTGTAGGAACTTAAGTTAGCTTACTTGCCACTTGGCTCTTTAAAACCAGACAGTACCTGCAGCACTGTTGTCCAGACTTTGGACTGGTTTGCTTTCTGTGTTCTGCATACTGAGCTTGGTGTGTGGCCTTTTGCTCCCAGTTACACTGAAATTCCTTCTAGATACACCTTAGAAAGTATGATTTTCGAAGGAGAACAAACATGCGTTGCATGATCTCAGAAAGGACTTCTTAACTAATAGCAGAGTGCTAGCACTCCTCAACTCCCCACTGAACTCTCTAGATAGGTGTTATTTAATATTGCTCCCTACTTATGATCTCCAAGTTTCTGTCTCCATCCATTAACTTTATTTACTTGCCTGGTAGAGGCTGAGTAAATTGTGACATGGATCACAAGATAAAACATTTGAATGCTCTCATTTCAGAGGAACGTTTATCTTTAACAAAAAAGGACCACAGAAATAAACTGGCATCCCTGCTGTTACTGGCAATCTGTATTCAGAAAAGCTGAATTTAATAGTTTTCTAAATGGGGTATTGTGGATCAGGACTAAACTGCATTGGCACAGCTGTGCAAAATTAGCCTATGCAAGTTATGCCTGGCTTTTGCCAACAGAATTAATCCTTAGCTTTCCAAGGACCTGTAATCCACCAGAAGAAAAATTCCAAATGTGTTGAAGCTTTGCTGTATGTCTTTTGTGCTGAACTGTATAGGCTTTAACAGTTTTCCACAAGAACCTGGCAGTTCATACAGCTGTTCAGAGCCCCAATCCATCTATTCAGGTGCTTTTGCTTCAGCAGAATCAGTACTAGGTTTCTCAGAGGGTGAAAAAGAAACCTGCAGTAAGCAAAGTGAAAGGACTGTTTAAGTACTTCACCACCAAAATTTGTTTCCCTCTCTCAATAATTAGAGTTACATCCTGGAACACAATTGTGTGCATCACTTCTAAAAAAGTTCTTGGCTCATGTGATAGGGTCAAAGATAGAGGGAACAAGCTTTACACCATGTAAGTACTATTCACCTGCTTTTCTTTCCCTTGGCAGATGGAACTCCCAAAATCATTTCTGCCTTCAATGAGAAAGTGGTGAGTCCAGGAGAGCCAGTTTCCCTTATGTGTAATGTGAAGGGGACTCCTCTGCCTACAATCACTTGGACTCTGGATGAAGATCCCATTGTGAAGGACGGCAGTCATCGTATCAGCCAGATTATCACCTCCGAAGGCAACGTGGTCAGTTACCTGAATATCTCTAATGCTCAGGTCCGAGATGGTGGAGTTTATCGCTGTACTGCCAACAACTCTGCTGGAGTCGTCCTGTACCAGGCTCGAATAAACGTAAGAGGTGCTTGTCAAATCAGCTCCTCAAAAAAACACACATAACTCATTGTAGTGGAAAAGAAGATTGTTGCATGTGATGAAATGAGTCTCGGAATGCCAAAACCAACTTACTGATTTTCCTCTCCTTTTCTTCCTCCCTCTCTTGTCCCACCTTGCCTCTCCAGCCCCATCTAAAAAGTGTATGGTATGGTAAAACGTTGGAAGAACACTTTGGCTTGTGTTCTATAGCCAATTTTTCCTATAGTCCTCATTAGTATACGGTTTCCTTACTTTAGTCCTACTATGCATGGGGCTTTTTCCTTTCCTTTTCTCCTTTACTTGACCGATATTCATTGTAGTTATTCATATATAGAATACTTTAGCTTGTATTTCTAGCTCTACATGGCATAATACCCATCCTCACGGAATTTTACTTTATATACATTAAAAAAAGCTAACTTTGTCAGTGTTCTCATGTATAACAGGATGCTAGCTTTGTATCAGTTATGGTATTTCACATTAATTAAATCATCCTCAGCCTTTTAATTTTAATGCAGCAAAAATTTTATCAAGCGAATGTTGGAAAATGCAAACATATATCCCCACACAATTAATACATATGCTTCAGGGTAAGGAAAAACTAGAGCATATAAAGATTAGGGAAACTGCTTAAGTAGCTCTTAAAAGCAAAAACTCAAATGCTAAGAAATGTTGTGTGAGTCACATCTGTAACTCGTTAACTTTTGTATATTCAGAAAGATTATATGCATGTTTCCTCAAGTAAATATGCCTTTAAATTGTTTTCAGGAGTTTCTTTTTATCTTTCTAGGACCAGCAAGCATTCGACCAATGAAGAACATCACAGCAATAGCTGGACGGGACACCTACATCCACTGCCGTGTGATCGGCTACCCGTATTACTCCATCAAGTGGTACAAGAACTCTAACCTGCTACCATTTAACCATCGCCAAGTGGCATTTGAGAACAACGGGACACTGAAACTTTCAGATGTGCAGAAGGAAGTAGACGAGGGCGAATACACGTGCAATGTACTTGTTCAACCGCAACTGTCCACCAGCCAGAGTGTGCACGTGACAGTAAAAGGTGAGGCTGACTTAGAAGACCAGATCCAAGCTAATAGCTGTATCATTTATAGAAATGCAGAACTGCACAAAAAGAATTGTGCAGGCAGTTAGATAATGAGCACTTAAGGTTAGTCCAGATTTGTGTTTATTTTTAATGATGACATAGGTGCTAATCAGTCACTGTGTCTTTTTCGCTCTTGACTTTTACCCTCCTTTGTTCAGCTAGCAAAGTATTGCTTTCTAAGTGGAAGCCTTGCAGAATCAAGCTATCTATGAGCAGTTTTCACTACAACAACTAAGTCAGTAGATTAATATTTTGTTACCTAGGTTTCACTGGTGAGTCTCTTCTGGATGACAAATTTAACATTTTCATTAGCCATTGACTTTCCAGCTTTTAAAAAATAAGATGTGAATTTTAACCTATGTGTTTCTACCAATAAGCTGAGACAGAAAATAAAAGCATTAACCTTGATTTCCTCTTATTAAATGTGCTTTTCTGAGTGTTCTTGATGCTTAGAAAAGTAGCACTGTAAATAAATGTGACTTGAAATTCTAATAGGATGCTTCAAATAGTCCCAAACAAAGATGTTCAGATGACAGACCTGAAAGACTTCAGCAATAGATGAGAATAGGAATTTTTTTAGCATTGTATTCTGACTATTCTGACATTGGTAATGTTCAGACCTATTCACAAGGGCACAAAAGACAGAAAAACTGATTGCAGTAATGCATACTTTTGAGCAATGAGGTCACTGAATAGTGCACTTCATGTGAACCTGTAGAAGGAATTGAGGTATAATTTCACTGTTCCCTAAGTTCTTAGAAACTTTCTCTGGGCTTTTTATGGGGGAAGAGGAGAGAAGCAAAGGAAGCTTGATTTCTATATCTATTCTCAGATAAGACACAAAGGACAACACTAAAGTAAAATAACTTTGTTACAGACATCTGATCTTTTAACTTCTTCCTCTTCTGTTTGTTTAGCCCTTTCTTGTTTTCATTCTGGAGTGATGTAATCGCTAGTTACTTCAAGAGGTTAGGGGATTAATTTTAAGCCACTAGCAATTTGAACTCTG
Source organism: Streptopelia decaocto (assembly GCF_964273445.1). Classification (NCBI taxonomy): domain Eukaryota; kingdom Metazoa; phylum Chordata; class Aves; order Columbiformes; family Columbidae; genus Streptopelia; species Streptopelia decaocto. The sequence continues at coordinate 118,370,862 of NC_138663.1, forward strand.
AAAGGCATGATATCTCACACACTTGAGACCATCACAGGCACTGGTCATACACTGCAGCATAAAAAGCTAATTTCAACATTTCTTTTCATGTATGCAGTACCTTGCTCGACTTTACGACAATATCACAGATCTCTTGATGTAGTTTAGGAACTGAATACCAGATAAGAAATTGTCTTGCTGTTGCCCTAGCAGTTCACCATGGTAAATCTAATGGGGAACACTGCCTCCTAAGTGATACAATTCTTCCAATGACTATCAAAATTAATGCAGTCAGACAAAAAAAAAAAAAATTAAAAAAAATACAGTAGTCTATCCTTACAGCTTGGGAAATTAGATCATACTGATTGGTACCTCAGGTGCAATACTGTTAATTTTGTTTGTTTGTTTGTTTTTCCCATTAGGTTACAATTTCAAACTCAAAAATTCCTCCCACAAAAAGCAGATTTCCAACTGTGTCACTTTTGATTGACCTATAGCTTTTCTCAATTATTTGACTTCCTTGAAGGGATTCTTCTGTATTTCTGTATAGTCCACTGCCAAGGCCATTGGTAGTCAGAAATCTCAAACAGTGACTGCGAGTACTTGCATAAACATGTCGCACATATGAAAAGTGCCAGTAGGCCAAACTGCTGCTGCATCTGTGATACAGCCTCATCCTGCATTTGCTCCACAAGGCAGATGTATCGGAGCAGTGCAAGTTGCACTGTGAAAACTGATCTGTAGCACGTGCAAAGCACACATGTCAGTGTGGCTCATATCTATTGGTCTGGAGTTGCCAAAATTGACTACTAAGTGTCCTGGCTACTTCAGCATGCCCTGGCCTTGACGAGACATTTAAAAAAAGGTTAATACCCTGTCCTCATATGCTAAGCCCAAAATGTCAAAGGTGAGGTTTGTATGTCAGACCTGAACAATTCTCAAGGTTCTGCTATTGTAGCCAGAAGTCAGCATTGTCATGGTGTTTTTTTAGATGGCTATGTATTATTTTCTTCCATAACTGCATAGTGATTTTATCTAGCATATTAACAGACAATTGAAAGTGGCCTGTTGCTTCAAAATATTGTTTTTGCTGTCTTTCCCTTTTATAGATTCCAAAGTTAAGGTGCTGAGTTTTCAGACACTTATGTTTGATTCCGAGAAATATAAAATAAGCCTGGCTTGCGCACTAGAGGTTTGAAGTGCTCTGAAGTATGAAATTATAAGGGGGTTAATATCAGTGCCCACATCTCCTTATTTATAATCCAGTTTCTTATGACATCAGTATACTTATTTCTTATCCAAAGAAACAGAGGGATAACTATTGCCACTTTCAATATCATGAGTCCTTTGTTTGTTCTCACTTCTGCTACAAGCTTCCTGGGTCACCTCAAATCAGCCATCCGGAGGGTGATTCAGAAGAGATGATACTCAATAAGTGGTTACTTGGTATTTTGTTTCCTCCATGTTCAGTTCTGAAGACATAATTATCAATTTCCTCATGAGCTTTTCTGAGATGATAATCTCTGTGGTATCAAAGTGTTTCAGAAACAATGCATTCATTTTTAAAACCCACCTGGGTGATCAGGAGCATATTGGCAAATAGCAGCTGAGGCATAGACTGAACTTTAAAGTATCCACAAATGTTTGTATGTTCAATTTCAGAAGCCCACAGCTTGATTTTTCCAGTTTACTTGTTATATAGCATGTTCAAAGCTCTATTTCCATTAAAATGATGTTGCTTCTGAGAGTACGTTTTCCTTCTTCAGATCACTCACATCACCCAGCTGAGCAACCTCCTGGGAAATACAAATTTAGTAAAATTACCTGAGAGATCTGTGACAAAGGTGGATGCAGAATTTGGTTCTACAGGGTAGTATCTGTCTGCATTATGCATAAAACTAGACTTTTTTTTGCAGTCTTCTGCCACATTTACTGACCACTTTCCAAACTCTCCAGTATATGAAGCATCCTTGTTCTGTCTTGAACAAAGACTTGCTAAAAGCAGCATCCAAATACAGATATGCAACAGTATGAGCATGTAATTAAATACAAGAGGCTGAACATAACATAGAGAATTTTGAGATTTATGAACATCTGAATGAAAGCAAAATCTCGAGGACATTCTTCAGAAATCACTGTAAGATCTCAGGAGAACAGAAAGATTATTGACAACAACTTCAAAATGAAATCCTGGCTGCCTGAGAGCCCAAGAGTTGGGGCTTGTAGAGCCTTGCTGTGCAGCCTCCCACCTGGCAGGCTGTCAGAAAACCAAAAGCTTGGGAGCTGGGCAGTTACACGCTATTTGACCTTAGGTCAGTGATTTCTTTGCATTACTGACCAGAAGAATCAATTAAACACCACACAAAATCAGTTGTCTCATTTTTTAGTAATAACTGGTACCCTTGTCTGCATAGCCACCTACCTCAGAGATCTGTAGACTCCAGGTAATTCTGTCCAACAGAGATGTGACATGCCACCCCTTATCATCCCTTGCCTGTCCTTTGTCTCTGTTTCAAAAACTGCATCTTGGAAGCTAGCAGTCCCATAAACTGGCTGGTGGGACCTGAGTGGATAAGCTGCCAGGAAAATATGCAGGTTTCTGCTTGGCAGACATAGCTCTGTTGGAACTGTGCCTGAGCCCTAACAGAGCTTTCTGGAAATCAGGCCATCTTGGCATTATTATTTTTATATTTAGACAAATAAATTGGCCAGTCCTCAGTTCTGACAGAAAAAAAAACATGAAAACTATTCACCCTGCAATGCATACTTAATGGGGAGGAGGCTACAAATGTACTTACAAGCTTAATTTCTGGGATTTTATACCTGGTGACCACTTGCCTTTGTAACTGTAATAATACTCTTTCAACATGTTTTGCTTTGGCCTGTGTTAAATGCAATTTTCTTTTTAGCTTTTTTAAAAAATATATTTATTTATTTTATTTGTAAAGTAAACTGAACCTCTTTTCCTTCCCCTCCTCCAAACTGGAAATAGTAGTTACTGCCATCCTCAGAAGTAATCATTGAGATTAGTCTTGCTAAGGATACTGCATAGGTCTTTGCCAAGAACAGAATTATTCTTAACAGTGCTAGTTTCTTACTCTGTATTTGGCCCAGATGTAGTGGTTTGCCAGTGGGGTTCGTATATATCTACTGACAGCAGAGGACTGCTGAAGTCAGACATCCTAAGGAGAAGAATATTCTGTAGAATATGTAGAGTTTTGTGTTAATTCCTCCTAAGTATGAACTGTCCTCCTCAATCTTCTCCAGCTCATCTTTGCCCAAGCTGTTAGTCACTGGAAAATTTCTTCTCTGGATCTGATAACTGTGGTGGTTTTGTCTATTTATTTACTTGCTTTTGCTCAGACTGCAAATTGTGGTCACATTTGTGAGTACTTTTCGTAAGGACAGCAAGAATGTCTGATACTAGTGCCATCACCTGCAAAAACTGAAATCCATGCTGCTAACGGTAGGGCAGATGGGACTTCTCAGATTCTCATGATGATTTTTCTTTACTTTTATGGTAGGATCAATATATACTCTATCCCTGTTTTTCCACTCTCCCACCTTGTTCTTGGAAATGGCCAAACAGTTGTAGCTGAAACTTTCCAGCTGAAACAGCTCAGCCTGAGCCAGACACCTGGCCTGGAAAAATACTATCTAAACAGAAGTCAAACTGCAAGCAAACAAAAATAGCCTTATAATGAGAAGTGTTGGCAAATAAAGAAAGAGGTTATATTACCTATCCTATCTGTAAGTTTCATATTTACATTGAAAAACAACCCTTCAAGTGGCATGATGGTAAAATAATAACAGTATCTCTTCTACAGCATTTTAGGAGATCTCAAAGCATTTTAAAAACAGAAATGAGTCATTATCTGCTTTTTTTTATTATGTAATTTATAGTAATAGTTTTCCCAGCTGCAGTAAAAGCCATCAGTAGTAAGTGATAATTTTCTTTTCATCAGTCTCATGGGACACACTTCTCATGTAAACAGCCTGCTGCTATTCACACTTCTCCAACAGAAATTAATTGGAAAAGAAACCCCTGAGAGGGAAGGGTGCAGCATCGTTAAAATAAAAATTGTGGCGTTCAAAAGGACTGTTTCTGATCTTGTAAAGCTTATGTATCTCATTGATTTAGAAGGTTTCTCATTGCCTTATGCCAAAGTAATAGCACTTCACCTGTTGTGAACCATGTAATAGAATTGCACCAGACTGTTTCTTTTTAGAAAACAAGAAAACCAAACATGGGTTATTTCTACATAATTTCGTGTTGCAATTATTTGAATAGATTCTCCTCATCTTTCCTGGGAAGTATCTAGATTTTTCTAATATATAAGTTGTTGGCCAATTGCGTTGCAGATTAGTTCAGGGAGGACTGGTTTAGATAGTTAAAAATATGCAGGCACAAAAGGGAAAAAAACATCAGGGGAAAACTTCAAAGTTTCTTGGGACCGTGGGGCGTGCCATCATCAAAATATCTGTTGATCTGGTTATGCTTTAGTCTGTGTCATGGATTATGGCAAGTGTGAATTCAGTTTTGTGCACATATCTAAGACATAACTTATCTGTCCTACTGACTGAATCTTGCCAATAATTTGAGTCAGAAAAAACTTCTGGTCTTGATGTCCTTCAGATACTTCTTTCATACTTCCTTCCTTTCTTTCACTCTCCCATGCAATAATTTTGTGCATCCCTCCAAGCTTGTTGCAACTTCTTCAGGAAGAAATATTAATATCTCTAAAAGTGACTGGAGTTGTCATATGCAGGAATCACGCAAGAGCCATATGGTGAAGATGTCTGAGAATGTCCAGTCACGAAAAAGTTCCTGCAAAAATCTACTTAACAGTCATTGTTGGGTCACATGATGGGCATGGGGACTTGTTATGGGGAGCAAGCAGTGGCAGTGGTCTGATTTAAGGAATGTTCACTTTGGTAGTGATATCTCCCATGTTAAAACCCCAGCATTTAACCCTTGAAAGTACCTGAACAAAAGACTAAAACAGTCTGGTATTCAATTTGTGAGACTGGACAGGTCAGTGTAAATTTTTTGCCATTCAACACACAACAACTCAAGGTTAGCCTTACCTTAAAATAGCTGACTTACATTCTTTAAAAGCTCCCAAGTGTCATGTGGATGCTGCAGTCAAGTGTCTTATTTTGTAGCAGTACACTTAGAATACACTGTCCTCCTAAAGACTTCACCTCTGACACTGCAGATAATGGTCACCCAAAAATGTATGTTAAAGTTGTTTCATTACAAACCTAGTCTTCAAGATGAGGAATTAGTATATACAAATATAAGCCTTTTAACTTAAATCTAAAATAAAACTCACTAGGTTTGTGCACGGTCTTATATATTTCAAACACAATTTAAGTTGGTGTATGGATATGTTTATTTATGAATTATGTAAACAGTATGATATGAGCCTTAATACTTGAATAAGAGACTCAGCAAAGGAGTTCAAGAGTATCTGTATGTCATGCTTGGGTTTATCAAAAGCTAGCCCACTTCTCTCTTAAAATGCAGCTTTATTTACTTCGGTTCTGAAAGAAAGCATTTTCTTGCTTTTGTATGTATTTTGTCAATTATATTTGAAATACTTTCTTATGCATTTGTTAAATTTTTCCTTAACTTTTTAAGCACTTTACTGCATCAAGTTAGTGTGAGCTATTAGCAGTGTATGTGTAAGCGCATATAGTAAGTACAAATATAAAGCAAGACTGTGTGCATGCACATGGCAGTGTGGGTCTGGAGTATGCTGACCTAATTTCAAATCATTATGTATAATAAACAGCATGCAAAAACAAGACAGGATCAACCCTATGGAAACTGAAGGGTGATATAAAAACAGCTGCTTATGTATAGTCCTGGGATAAAGGTGAAAGGGCAGCTAGTGTGAAACAGGTCAAACTACTCATGGGAATTATTTTCAGAGCCAGAGTTCATTCAGTTAAAGTTCTCTCTCATCTAAATCCGGAACTTTTGGATACAGTGATTGTTGGTTTCAACTTTTCACAGTGTTACCTGAGGACAAAGATCCCTTTAGATCATCTAGGGGCTAAACAACGACAATAGCTCTGGACCAGGTTCCAAAAGCATAATAAAAATAACTGTTAAGTGCTTCTGGATACATAGCCTACAAGTGAGGCTTTTTCTCAGGAGGCACTTGAACAATTAAGGTAACTGCTTGTTGTGTTAATATACTCTTGCAGCTTCTATCTTATCTTTAAATGAGTAAAGGGTTTTTTTTGTTTTGTTTGTTTGTTTGTTTGTTGTTTTGTTTTGTTTTGTTTTTTTCTTTTAAAAATAAATAGCAAATGCATCTCCTTGGACAGGGAACTGAGCTTCCCACCATCCTATGTTTGCAGGGTGCTTCATATGATAAGGGCATGAACTTTTCCTCTCACAATGGAGGCTGAAAGGAGGTGGTTCAACAGGTAGATGAGAATGACATAAAAGCACTCAGTTTCTACACAACATTTTTCATCCTTTCTTATTTTGGAAAACCTCCCAGAACAGCATCAGGGACCCTGTGAGCTACCAGTATTGCATTGAAGGAGAGAAAAGTGGGGACTAAGGCGAAGGGTGAAGCTTCTTTCTTAAGCTCCCCTGGGGAATACACACCACAGCGTTTGTTGCCACACTTGGCAACAGCTCCTGACAAATTATCACAGCTTGTTGTGGTAAGATATTGAAGATGTTGGAATACAGGCTTAATTTTGGTAACTAATGAACCTACAAATAGAGGGAAATGTTGTGCAATAGCAGAAGCATTGCAGGATTAGTTTAGTTCTTTATTTTTTTTTTCCATGCATACAGTCACAATGTCCTGAAGAATATAATAGTATTCTCTCTTTTCAAGACAGGATACATTAACACACAATGAGGGAACATGGTATGAGGCTGGGTTCAGTACATGCCATTAGCAGATAATTCGATGAATGACATGCTCTGCTGATAAGGCTCGGTATATACAGGAAAGAAGCAGAAGAATCCAGTGCTTCAGTGACTGTGTGCAACTGCTCAGACCATCACCCGCAAGGGATGGAGCTGTTTAGGAGAAACAACCAATGGCTGAGAAAATTTACAAGTGACTGGACTGTGACTAGGGTTTTTGCAGAGACAAAACAGTTTTGGCTTTTGCACTCCCAGTGCACAAAATCTAGAGTCACATGGCTGCCTTAAGAGGGTACATAGTTGTGTGGTTACCACTGAGCATCAGCCGATGTACCTGTGTTGTGAGTATTCATTGCCAAAAGTATTTTATATTTTAGGCACAGCTTCTGCAACAGTTCTGTTGCAAGAAAATGCATTAGGGAACCATTTCTAAAGGCAGAGCAAAGGTTGACTTTCATTTTACAGTGCAGAGCCATAGTAGAGGAACACTGTGTTCACAAGGCTGCTGCAGGAGACAGGCTATCTGCAGGATACTCTGGTTTAGTGTGTTTTAGTGAATCATCTCAGCAGTTTCTTCCAACATAACTCCCATGGAACGGAGGGCAAGAAATTAAGGATGTCCCTCTGCTAATGGAGAGCGGCATGGAAATCCTCCTTGCCCTCCTTTACTGTAATCTCCCAGAGGCAAAAGAGACCTTGCTAGGGCACAAAAACATAATTTAAATCTTCCTACATTAGCACTAATGAGGCTGGCCTATGCTCCTCTTCTTAAATAGACACTTAATTCAAGCACTCATCAATAAAGCATTCCCAAGACACTGAGCATCACTGCCATGCAGCAGAGATTTTCAGTCTTTTGCCTGCTGTGGGTAGATGAAGAAACATCCCTTCCACGTGCACAAGCACGCATACACATACAGCCCTCTGTCTATATAGTCAACATGTAGCAGCTTATATACTAAATACCATAATTTCACCAAAAAAAATCAAATGCAAGCTCTGAAGTATGGTCAAATTAAAGCTATGTATTGGGAAAGAATATTCTTCAACACATTTTGAAATATTTTAAATAAATTTTAAGTATATCTGTCCTACTGTTACATTTTTCTCTTAGAGATAAAGTAGTATACATACCTCTTATATTTCCAGTGTTTTTTGGCAACCCTACAGATTTAGTTTACAAAAAAAAAAAAAAAAGAAAAAAGCACCACCACATGCTGGTTAATCAAGCTTGTTGTTTTATTTTGTCAGAGATATAAATCAACTTTTTACTTCAAAGATAGATATAAGTGTATATAGCAACCTTTGTATTTCAGAAATTACTCATCCGACTTCAGGTGTGTTTTAGTCTATGTTTTTAATAAGTGATTTTTTGTGATTGTTCCCTTCTTCAACTACCTTTTCAGTCCAGTATTGTAAATACTGTAACTGAAAAAATATTGTTCCATACTTCAAAGTTATTGCTAGACTATTTATTTTTTTTTTTTAAGAACAGATTTTAAATTACACACTGGTTTTCAAAATAAGCTCCTTGTCAGGACTGCAAGCTGCTGCAGGTTGAATATACATTATATTTTATGAAGCAGAAAGAAATGTTGATTTCCTCTGTATCTGAAAGACCTGAGTAGAGGGAAAATGTGTTGTCTATAAATATTTTAGCCTATTTCTGAAATGCTCTGCAGGCTGCTACTTAAATTTTAGAGTTGGTAAATGCAGTCTTGCAGATCAATACTTTCTGAAAAATACTTCAGTGTGACCTAATCTTGCTCCCTGTTTTCTTCATCAGCAAGACAGAGAGTGAAGATGCACATAACAATCATTGAGCAATATGTTGTCTGACTTGTGATATCATTTTGGTTGTGAAAGATTGGCTCAAATTTGTTATACGCTCAGCAGAATATACAGAAACAGTTTGCTACTCTGTTGTGAATTTTAGCCTATCTTTCAGTGATGATGCCCAAGATTAAGAGAAGGGTTTGGGTAGAAATGCACTAGCCAACACAGTAAGCGAGGGGGAGAGAGGGGCACCTGGCATTTAGCAGATATTTGCACTCATCAAGGGGAAAGATTGTGTCAAAACCTTGTGACAGCCTCATTCTAAAAATTTCTCATTCCCACTTATAAACCTCTTGTCAATAAATGCTAAGAAAAATCTGGCCTTTTACTGAAATACGTTGTGTGAATGCATTAGCTGTGCTAAGGTGATTACAGGAGACAGGTAGGCATTTTGCCTCACTTTGTGACAGTGGGTCACCAAATGAAAAACCAGTTAATTTCCAGTGCTCAGTGTTCAAATAAACATAGTAATTCATACCACGTTTCTTTTTTCTGCATGCCTAATCTACCAGATTTTCAAAACACAACAGGACAGGTTTTAGTGATTTGCAGATCAGGAAAAGGTATTACACGGTGTGAGAAAAATTGATTGCAGCAGCACTTCTCACAGCTGCAGAGAGCAAGGCGCTCTCAGAAGAAGCCAGGGAAAGCCTGTAAGGATGAGTTGTGATACCCTGCACCTGATGTTACCTCTCTGTGGCAGCTGTGCATGGTCATAACTTTTCCTGATCAAATGGCATTATGGCTATGCCAGAAACAGTGGAGTTAATGCTGAGGGAGCTGGGTCTCTTTAGTTTGGAGAAGAGGAGACTGAGGGGTGACCTCATTAATGTTTAAAAATATATAAAGGATGAGTGTCACGAGGATGGAGCCAGGCTCTTCTCAGTGACAACCAATGATAGGACAAGGGGCAACGGGTGCAAACTGGAACACAAAAGCTTCCACTTAAATTTGAGAAGAAACTTCTTCTCAGTGAGGGTGCCAGAGCACTGGAACAGGCTGCCCAGGGGGGTTGTGGAGTCTCCTACTCTGGAGGCATTCAAGACCTGCCTGGACACCTTCCTGTGTAACCTCATCTAGGTGTTCCTGCTCTGGCAGGGGGATTGGACTAGATGATCCTTCAAGGTCCCTTCCAATCCCTAACATTCTGTGATTCTGTGGTTTGTGCACAATTATATGCACGTACACAAGCATTTGAACATGCCTTTGAATGACACCTTTGCCCTTTGCGCGGTTTGGTGTCGCTTCCTTAATGATAAACTTTCTTACTCCTGATGGACAAGCAGCCAACACACGCAAGAATCAGAAGGAATACATTGAACTACCATAGTAATGGTCACTAATACCTATACCTGCATCCCAGAAATAGGACACTGGTGAAAATGCTGTTGGGGAAGTCAATGGGCTGGTATACATTTCAACCACTTCGAAGAGTTTTTCTGCTTCTTTTCTGCTTTAGTTCCAGGGAAAACACAGGCTTAGACTTGCTAAAGGGAGAAAGGACAAAAGAAATACAATTACATGAAGCCACCAGCTCAATTTTCTTCTGAAGCTAGCTAATATACAGCAGTATAAATGTTCTGCTGTGGGTATCCTTCAATCTTTCCAGTTAAAGATGTTCCAAGATACTACAGAGTGCATATAAATAATCTCTCAAGCAAGAGTAGGAAAATACACTCCTATGTTTAAGACACATAACCTCTAGGAACCTTCTCTTTTGATAAATGAGCATTTGAGTACTGCTTGCAAAGTTGGTTTTATAATCTTTTCAGGAGTGATTGATAGAAACCAGTATTAGATCCATGCCCTGGCTGTTAGAGTGTTCCCCTGAGGAACAGATGTCAGTTCCTTCATCTGAGTGGGTATTTGATTCTCAGTTTAGCAAGTTACTAGTAAATGTTGCAACCACAACTTGGAGAGATTGAGGCATGCCCATTAACCCCTGCTTTGTTTATTGAAACCAACTCACTGTTTCCTTTGTTTTTATTAGAAACACCTAAAACCAAAATGTTTTCTAAGAAGTGAAATTCTTCAATATGGTAGAAAATATGAGTATTTCTTTCATGTGGTTTGTTGGGTTTGTTGTTGTTTTGTTTTGTTAGTTTGCCTTTTTTTTTTTTTTTTTTTTTGGTGGGGGGAGGTCAGCCACAGAATAATAAGTAAAAAAAAAAAATAAAAATATTTGCCAAGCCAAATATGCTTACCAGGAACTAAATACCAGCTTGATAGTTTATGTGTTGTAGTGGCCCTTTGTTCAGAAATCAGTTTTAACTTAATTTGCTGCACTAGAAGTACTGCATATGTGTTTCACTTCATACCTCTACTCAATCTCATTAAGAATTGTGATTTGAAACAGCAAGAAATAAGTGCCAGAAGCAGTTACAGAAGTTTACACTCCCTTCTCCCTTTCATCATGTTCCAGAGGCAAAGCTGAAGCCTCTTCCAGGTTTATTCTGTAACCCTAAGTAAGGCCCTGTTGAGCTCTTCCTGGAGTGTCCAGGCAAGACCACTGGTCAAAGACCCGGAGAGTCACCAGGTGGCAGTATGATTTCTTAAGAGGTATTCAGTACTCTTGCAGAAATCTGCCAGTGGTGTCTGGTGTCTCTAGAAGCCAGGGATTTCACTGTATGTGATCTCTGCTTATGCATTGGGTAGTCAAGGAAAAAAAGGTATTTGCAAAACGCATGGTTTCTTTAGCTAAACAGTGCTCTATGGCTATTGAAGGTGTTGATTTTACATATCCATCACTGCACATCTGTTCCATTGTGTTATTTTCAGAAATGAGACTGCAACTGCAATAGCTCCTCTTTCCTCTTTTGTTTCAGTTCCCCCTTTTATTCAGCCTTTTGAGTTTCCGAGATTCTCCATCGGGCAACGGGTCTTCATTCCCTGTGTGGTGGTCTCCGGAGATTTGCCCATCACAATCACCTGGCAGAAGGACGGCAGGCCCATCCCAGCCAGCCTCGGGGTGACGATTGACAACATTGACTTCACCAGCTCCTTAAGGATTTCTAATCTTTCACTGATGCATAATGGGAATTATACCTGTATAGCTAGAAATGATGCAGCAGCTGTGGAGCACCAAAGCCAATTAATTGTGAGAGGTAAGTAGATGTAATTAGTTTGAAGGGCACCAATTAAATGGAATTCATCAGTATTTTGTAATGACATCTGTTTGATGGGAAGTATAAAACCCAGGAAAATATGGTAATCCCTCTTTTCGTAATAGAGAGCACACAGAGCAATGAAGCACAGAAACTAATATGTCTCTTCTATCTAAAAGTCTCAAAACTAATCAACAACACTGGAGTACACGGGGTGGATGGGGGAGGCACAGGACTGACTTCCTGGAAAATTTTGTGAGGCACAAGTCCATTCATTAGAATCAAACCTTTGAAATGGTATCAAATTCTTCTCTGTTATTGCTGTAGCCTGATTGTTCACTTTTTTTTTTCTAGATCAGTCTCTCATATAATGTTATGTCAATTAAAAAAGCAAAGCATTGATGTTGGCTTCAGAGGGAAAAGATTGCCCTGTTACCATGCTGGTGTTCTTTTTCTTATTTGTGTTTATTATGCACTTAGCATGATTTATTTGCTCATGCTGACTTCACAACATTTTGCTTTGAAATAGAGATTAATACAGTTTCAGTAAGTAAACACTTTTATTTGGAAAAGATCTTTTAGAAAGATACCTTGCCTTCAATAGCTTTTACCTTTCATGTCACACCTTAGCCAAGTTCCCTAGAGATTATGCCTTCTGATACATTTTCAAACTTACTGTGCAAAACTTCAACAAAACTAAATGGTTTCCTTTTTTTTTTTTTTTTGGAAGCTTTTCAAGGTGTTTTAAATTTTCTTTTTTTTTTTTTTTTTTTTTTTTTTTTAGATAAAATATTTATACTCTTCCCTCTTCACCATCTCCTTCTTGCTATCAAGCCATATTAGACTCCTCAGAGGATGGTGGCACATGCTGTAGTATTGCAAGTGACTGTGGTTATTTCTGCCTGTTGCAGATCACTACGTTATATCCCTTCATAAGTTTATTGAGATAAATCTTAAAACCATTCAAGGTTTTTTGCCATCATTTCCAGGCTTTTTGTCTCCCTTAAAAAAATCAACTGAAGCAAAACTTTCTGAACAACTCTTCATTTTAAATCAATTATTTCCACTGTCGAAAGGGTACCTTTAATGGATTATTCCTTAGTTTTCCACTTATAGAATGTGCATACTTATTTTTTTATGCTAACATTACCAAAACTCAGCAGCAAATAGCCTCAACACTTTTTCACAAGTTTTAATATTAATATAATTGTAATTATTAAAAAAGACTGCTTTTAATCTTGTGTTATTCAGTACAGATGTTTACTACTTTCCCCATCTATTCAGCAATTCTTTAGTTAAGTGGTTTAATTAACTACATGCATGTAATTATTCTTTTTCTAAGATGTTCTGTTAGATTTGAAACCTATCCATCATCCTAATAGTAAAAGATTTTCCTCACCTTCTCGCTTCCTTTAGAAGGAAAAGTTGACAACCTCCCATCACAACAGACAGTCCACTGGCTATGTCTGCCCTATGCAGAAATGCTGTATCTAATAACAGCTAAGATTGTATCTGATTTGCAATTATACTCAGCGTTTGAAGTGACGGTATTTAATCACTTTAACAACTCTGTATAGGTTCCTGCAGGCATTTCATCACAACAGGGTTGATAGGATGATCTTCAGAAACAGAGAAAAGAAAAAAGTTGACACAGGTAGTACCACTAAAAACTGTCTCTCCGCAAACACTGTCTTTTTTTCATCACTGAGATCCATGAGGTTATCACAGCTCAAGTGAGCCCACATGTGGGTATTTCTGCTCTGATGGTAACAAGTCCTGTCTTCCCCCCTAACTGTGTCCCTGCTCTCCCTGCCTTGCCTGGACTGCAACATCCCTGCCTCCTGCTGTCAGTGGGCAAATCCTCTTCTGGACACAACTGCTTCTTGCTGCCTTGTTTGGCATTAATTCATTTTCGCACCATGTTCAGGGGAGGAGTGTTGGGGAGCCTGCTCTCGTACCCTTTTCACACCACTGACACCAACACCTCCATTTTCCCCTTGTGTGTTGCTGCTCTAATTGCACATCCTGATGAGGGCTCGGACCCAGCAGTGGGATGACAGGTCTTGGGTATGTGTGGCTGAAGGGCATCCTTATAAACCCATGGGAATGACAGAGGGTAGCTTTTCACTCTCTTTTACCCAGAGGCTTGAAGCCTCTAGAGTCCTGGTCCTGTGACTCATGAGGGCTGAGGTTATGAGGGCTACTTCATTCTTACTCTCTTGCTTATCTGCCTGCCTAACTAGTGCTCTGCAGCAGCCTTATTTAAGCCTCTCTCCTATCTCCTCTTTCTGTATCAGTTTAGATGGTGACATCTTAATCAATTTTGTTTATGCATCTGGGATAATAGTTCTCATTCAGAGAGGAAAGGGTAAATACACTATGATGTTTGACCTGAATTTTCTGCCAAAACCCTGTACTGACCTCTTTCCCTCATAATGAACTGCTTCAGCTGTCTCATCCCACTCAGGTCAGAAGACAGACAGCCATCAGAGAGTCATCACTGATCACCACTCATCTGCATCCCACCTGACCTATACACATTTAAGTGAAGACTTGGTTTTCAGCTGCCTGCTTTTAATCCAGGATTTCTGATCTCTCCTCATATTTTTGTTCATAGGTGCCATATAGCTGAAACGTAATATTTTTCTAAATCAAGCAAGTGTTTTTTCTCCAAATAAAGGGAGAAGAAATGGTACTTAAAATCCTCTTGTTTCTAATCTGTATTGTGTGATGATTTCTCAGCAGTGTGCTTTAAACTTAAATGCTGGCTTTCCTAAATATCAAGGGATGTGTTCTGGGAATCTTATTTATGTGAAGTGTGTGCATTTTGATAGGAGAGTAGACAGGGAATCGGAGAAGAAAGTAAAGGAAAATATGACTGTTCCCCACAAAGTTCCTTTTTCCTTATTTATAATCTCCTTGTATTCATTTAAAAAGTAGAGTGAAAAATTATGAAGGCTATCATGTTTCCAAAATAAGTGGGAGTCCATTTTATGGTACATGGGTAGATGCAGAAGTAGAATCTAAATCTAGTCCATTCTTAAGATGAATGAAGAAACTCAGGTCAGCTCCTTATTCTTACATTTTAACTACAAGTGAGTACACAAATTTCTTCAGAATCATCCAACAACATCAACTCTTTGGCTTTATAATTTGAGATTTTTTTGTCTCAATACTTTCTCTGTGAAATTGCATGTGTCTGCTACTTTTTGACATTCATATTTTTCTGTTAAGTTTTAAGTCTGGTAAATGTATTTTCTATATTCTTCCTACAAATATTATTTTCTAAATGCAAGCTGCATCTTCATTTTGCCAGGACTATTAAATGGCAAAAGAAAAACAGGCATTGGTCTCTTAAAATCTGTGGACATCTTACGGTAAATCTTCACTGATTTTCCTGTTATTTTGTGCTCCATAAAAGCAACCAAGTGGCAATAAGGAGCCCTAAAAGTACCTGGCCAGCAAGGTTGGATTCTCTCTGGATTCTCTGCTTTAAATCAGAGGAAAATGACAGTTTTTCACAGGGCTTCCTTGTAGAGAATCACACAGGAGATGGATGGAAGGCTCCTGCTGAAAGCAAGTGAGAAGAGAAAGTTTTTGAGCATCTGTGCAACCCTGGGTAAGAAGATCTTAGAGCAACCTCAGTTCTCTCTGCCACAGGTTTCTTGGTGAGCACCTGGAAATGAGACAGTCACACACTCTACACATAGATCTGCCAGTACTTCTCTCCACAATTTATTGACCAATTTCAGACAAATCAGAAAAGGGGCAAAATGCCTCCAGTGGAGCTGAAAGCCTGAAAACTTAATGAAAAGAGATGATTGATCACAAACACCTTTACTGAGTGCAATACTAATCATTGGAGACTCTACTCAGGTAAACCCTTCTACAAACACAATAAATGCTCCGACTGGAATCCGTACTGAACTACAAGATACAAATCTACAGAAAAGCAGGCTTGGTTATTCTTAATGTTTATGGAATATCTTTTAAAAGTTCATTAATTAGGCACTGGGAGAAGCCTACAACCTTCACTGCAGCTAGGGACAGCAGGTAGGCAGTGCAGGGGAGAGAAAACACAGTTTTCCTTCTCAAAATATTGTGCTCTGCCAGACGGCAGTCTGCAGTTCCTCTGGAAATGCCTCAAAAATTTGCAAACTAGAAAGGTTTCTCCAAAACTCATAAATCATTATTATTTTGATTATTTTATTTCTTGTCATACTCCTGGTCTGCTAGGCATGCTTTTAGGAAAAAGGAAATAATAGGAACCTGTCATGGAAGCCATCCATGGAAATTAGGAAAATATCTTCTCTGCCAACTATTTATATCATGATGTGAAATTAATTAAGGCTTTACTCACTATGGCTGTCTTTTGAAGAGTGATTAAAAATCTATATACACTTTATCACGTGTGATTAATTTCTGTAAGGTTTCCTAAAATGACAATTAAATAATTATAAAATAAAAGCAGCGGAGAAGAATTTAACTGGTAACCAGAATGAAAAAGCTCATAAATGTATTATGGGTTCAAAATTTTTCAGAAAAGAGAATTCAAAGATACTAGTGGGTGCATAAATCATGATTTTAAAATTCCTGTTAGTGACGGCATCATGAGTTAAAATTGAGATAAGGTCTTCAAATACCTAATAACCTGCCATTTAGTAAGTTAAGTGTAAATGTGTTTTCATTTTACACTTGCCAGGAAAGTTGAGTATCATTAGATAGTTAGGCATCCAATGAGGAGTCCCTGAGCCTTGAATCTTCCAGATAGGAAGTGAGTATCATTCTGTTTTCTTGATGTTTGGTGGTAGTGGTGCTGGTGTGATGCAGCAAATTCACTATGTGATAGAAGAGCAGGGGGAAAAGATTTATGGTTGTAGCTGGTGTCAAAACCAATTTACTTTCTTTGCTGGTGTTTACACTGTGCCTTTGAAGATTATTATTGAATGATTCACATCCTATTTAATGTTCTCATTAGACAAACCTGATCAACACAAACCACTAGGCACTGTCTCATTTTGCAAAAGTACATAATTTTTTTTCTCGAACTGTATAGCAAATGGATTCACTAAACCAGTTAAATCAACCCCTTAGGTCCAACGACCAAATTTAATAACTGTTCATCTTTGCTAAAGTACAGTGTTTAATCATCTCATTCATTAATACATCAATGGTTGCTTTGGCTGATTAAATTTCTTCCATCATTTTGACAGGATGATCTAAATGTAAAGTACAAATATTCCATGTAAAAATGAAATGTATTCTGGGCCAATGCCATAGATTACTTTTTAACTCACTCCAGTAGCCCACCGGAGGAGCTCCTGTTCAGAATTGCTCTCCAGTGTGAGATTAATTGCTGTTCTTGGGAGCCAGAAGCATTTACATAGATTTGAAGTCCAGGAAGGAGTGTGTGAGTTTATCACCTGGTCCCTGGCATAAAGAAGAGTCAGAAAGGATTCTTGGATTTACATAAAGCAAAATGAAATCAAGGAACATTATCACACACTCATAAATTTATTTTAGTTAGTAGCTTGTAAAGGTCATCATTGCGAGCAGCCATGACACTAGCAAGCAGTATTTTCTTAGGGTACCAACTCCTGTTACATCATCTTCTCTGAATTGTTTCACACAAGGAGATAATAAAAGAATTTTCTTTCCATTAAAATCGCACAATGACATTCATGTTATCTTCAAAATCCTGTTCTGATTGCTCCCATCCTTTGTTTTCCCTTTGTGAGAGACATAGAGTGCTAGTCACAATATTGATAGAAAACACCTTTTTTTACGTCCTTTGAGTTCAGCCATTAAATAGTTTGCATCTGTCAACTTACTGCTCTTACACTAAACAATTCAACAGTTCATTTCTGGTCACAGATCTGTGGGCTGCATTAAATGAAAGATCCTAACAGAAACTCACTGTGAAAGTAATTTTAAATACCGTCCTTTATGGGCTCAAGGGACTGTGTTGCTGAAACAAAGGTGACAATAAAAGTAGAACTGTTTTGTCATATTTGTGAGCTATTTCAGAGTGTTTCCCTTCTAGAGGGTGAGAGGAGGCCCACACCTTTGCAGCAGAGAGGAAGAGAACTAATTGCTTTATTTTCTTCATTACCTCTACTTAAGCATATCAGGCAAATTAACTTGGTTAAATAATTACTTAGCAAATTTTCTTTAAGGGTTAATTCCTATAAGATAATGAATAAGTGAATGCAGCTTTATAATCTAAAGCTAAGTATCAAAATCTAGATCAAGTAGTTAACTGCATTGTCTGCCAAAATGTGGTAGCACATAGCAGTGAACAAGTTATTAATTTGAAATAAAATTGAGAAGCAAACTATCAGTGAGGAGGAAAAATGTAAAGGTCTTGTCTGTTTACTTTTTAATAATTTTTATAAGAAGAAAAATCATTTGGTTTTACCTAGACAGCAATATAGAAAGAATTGAAAGGTCATTGAATAAGTAATTTTGTTCTGCTATAGTGTCTTTTCTGATATCTACTGGCAATCTTAAGACTAGGTGTCAAGGGTTCATGTCTTCAAAATCGGAGCAGCACCTGGCACTTTTATAACTGGACTTAAAGGAAGGCCAAAGCTTTACTAAATGTAGAAATTGTTTCTATTACTGGATGTGGGCAGAGTTTTTGCAAACTAAGGTTGAGACATCATACTTAATTTATGGAGCAACACAAGGAAGCCATGTGATTGCTAATCATACACCTGGTTCTGGAGCATATACAGCAAAACTGTATTTTCACAGTTCCTGCTGTAGTATCATTAAAAATAATCATTACAATTAAGAATAACAATAATATCTGAGAAAAAAAAATATGTTTATATATATATATATATACATATCTAAAATACACTGAAATCATAAGGATCAAAAGCCATATTCAGAGCTTGTCAATGCTAAAGACACAACACAGCAAGAATATCTGCATGAGCTCATTAAAGATGTGGAAGGATGCATTTTCAAATAAATGCTCAAACAAAATTTATACTTGGCATCCATCCTTTTTTTTCTATATATGGCCAAAATGATTAGACAAAAAAGTTATTTTAACAGATAACTTTAATACAAATAGTAAAGGCTGATTGCCTTTATTCCAGACTAGGCAATCTTGCTTAACTTTTCTAGAACTCTCTGCATACATCTACCCATTTAATATACTAATATAATTTTTTCCTGAAAAATTGGCACTTTCTGACAGTGTCATCCACAGAAAATGAAGAATACAAAGAAAATGTTTTTCAAAGACAAGTGTAAAGTGGGTTTAAAAAAAACATTACACACTTCACACTTTTCAGTGGTAGAGGAGGCCAGTAATTATCAATCACTCCATTGCATCATTTGTAATCATTCACCTGTAAGACTGATACAACTGAGATGTTTTTGTGGTTTCTTTTTTTTTTTTTTTTTCGATCTATGCTGTTTATGGATAAGCAGCATGTAATTAATTTTTCAGAAGTTGTGAATACAAATTTACTTACAGTTATTGAGTTGAAACAGGCTGATGCCACCATGCTGAGTGATAAAATCAAATCTATTTGTGCAACTAATTGCACCTGCTTTGGAAAATAAATACTTGGGACTCCTTTTGTGTTTGGTGATAAAATGAACACAGAACAGTGAGAAAAGAGTTACTGAACCAAATGTCTTCTGTGAACAGATAATTAGAAGAGGGTGGGTGATTGCCCAGAGCTGCTGTTTCTGGGATTTCATGTTTGATGCTCACCTATCATGAATTAACATAACATATGATATATATTTGTCAGTGTGGCAGAATTGTTTGGAAAGCTGAAATATTTGATAGCAGTAAATATATCTTCTAGTACAAAGTAGTGTCTAATGCTGTTAGTTCCTTCAATTTCTTCTAGCCACGTTTCAAACAGCAGTGGAACTTCTTCGTACATAGTTAGGCGATAACTTTGCATAATAGCTATAGGATTCAATAAGCAAAAGGTCAAGCTAAAGGGATTTTTTTCTCTCCAGAAGATTGTTCTCCTCTTTTAAAAACCAGTTGTGTCTATGAAGGTGGAAAGAGAAAGTTGGAGGGGAGTCAGGATTATGGAGGCACAGGGAGGAAGGTTCAAGCCATTGTGAGGAGGGTTGTCTGCACCTGGAGATTATCTGTAGATGCCTCCAACTTTCATCAGTCTTGTCCATACCAACACCGGCAAGCTAAGTTTCTGCTTAAGGAGAACTTGGGACTATCCGGTATAATGGGAGGTGCTATTGCATAAACTGTGAGAGTGTTCATACTTTGAAGTCATATAATATAGCATGGGTACTTCTTCTGTGCTTCAGCCACACCACTTTTCTGAAGCATAAGTAGTAGTGTATTCATGGCCATTAAGAGCTGTTTCAGGTCCCAGGTAGATAGTCACTGTACTGATGATCCCCTTCTGTGCTGCCTTACATTTCCTCATGCTACAACCCTCTCTCATACTGTCTTTCTTAATTTCTGGTACTTCTGTAGGTGGTGCAGTCTGATGGGGTTTTGGGTCAGAGCAAGGAGGGATGATTGGGCCTTGTGTTCTGTCTCCCCCAACTTTGAGACAAAGTCACCGCTGGCTGGACCTGTGGAGCTGTGAATCCATGAGGCTACACGTGTGTCCCCATGTGAATACGCTGCAGTGGGCAAGGAACTATTAGGATTTCTCCTTTAGTGCGTTAGATCTGAGTGTGTTGCAGTACTTGATTTGAGAAGAAAAAAAGTCTGTCACAGGCTGTCACCTTACTCCACTTTCTCTGTAGCACTGTAAGAAATGACAAAAAAAAATAACATGGATTTAAGGACACAAATAATTTAACTTTTTTTCTCAGGTATTTACTTCTTCATGTACTGAACCAAAGAATAGGACGTCAATGAAAACCTGTGACCTTAACTGACTTTAATACAACCATTAAGCACCTCCCATATTCAATAACTTCTGTGGGTCTTTCAACATTCTGCACATTTTTCAGCTTTTCTTTCAGACTTTCGTCTGCTTTGCAGGTTTTATTGAAACTTTACCATTTAGTATCAGGCCTTCAAGGCAAACTGTAGGTCTAGCATTGTCACAACCTCTTTTCTTCCTTGTGTATCTGTGTTTGAAACATGTAGAGCTTTTCCTTGAGATGAGCAGCTCTTATTTATGTATAAATAGATGTATACTTGCCTGTGTCTGGAAGACTTATTAAAGTGGTTTTATGATGCCTTAGAATAAGTCTAATGATATATATACATTGATGCACATACATCTTTTGCAGTAAGACTTCTCCACCTTAATGCAAGCAAATTGTGTTGAACCTTTCTATGGCTGTTTAGAAAGAGATGTCCCATCAGGAATCATGGTTCACACACCCTCATTTTAACATAAAGTTATTTATTTGCTGCTAAAAGTGTTATTTTTTAAGATTATTTATACTACATAATTATTTTTCTAAGGCTTACTAGTTCACTGTTACAGAAAAACAAACACAGAAAACTTCAATTGTTCTTAGGCATCTGTCAAACCTCTGCTTTGTTAGAAAGCATTTCTTTTCTGAACATGACAGTATGATTTATCTGTTACTCCAATTTATAATTTCTCCTATAGAGAGATTTTTATTAATTTATTTTTGTATCCTATAAAGACCAATGCTTTGTTGTGTGGCAAGAAATACATTGAGATTTTATTCAGAAAGTAAATAATCATGTAAAACCAACTTTACTATATAAGTGGATATTCAAAAAATCTGGTTTTAATTTTTGCTTTCTGCTATTAAATTTTATTCCTCCTTATTTGACTGGCCTGTCATTTTGAGCTACCTGGTAAGTCACACAGATTCTCACGTCTCCTTTTGCTTCCTCCCACAGTGCCCCCCAGGTTTGTGGTTCAGCCCAGTGATCAGGATGGGATCTACGGAAAAGCTGTAATTCTCAACTGCTCTGCAGAGGGTTATCCTGTTCCTACCATTGTCTGGAAGTACTCAAAAGGTAGGAATTCTCCAGTGATCACTAGGGACAGATGAATTCTGATTTAGTAACAACTTACCTGTAAGTTACTGGTTTAATCTTCACATTGTCAGAGATTAGCACGGTGCAATAAGGGAAGAATCAATCATGTTTATATTGTTCTTCTATCATTTCCCTAAGCACATAGTGCTGGCCACTGCCACAGACATAAGGCTGAGCTAGATGCACTTCTGGTCTGCCTTAGAGATGTTCTGGAGCTGTGAGCGTGTGCCTGTGTCAACTGTGGCCTCAACGGGCAAGTGAGGAAATGGATGGCTGAGAAAAAAGACATACAACTCTAATTGAAACAGCCTCTGAACAAGGCTCATCGACAGCATTTGCCTAATTTCCCCCCCCACACTCTTCAAAATCCATGATAACATGGCCAATCATATCTTTTCAGCAAAGAAGAAAGGTCAGGTATCATTAGCATAAGCAGTAATTCAGTATGCGCTTTACATAATGTTTTAACATTTTCTTCTCATGTAACACAGCATTAAAGCTGGCCCCACTTGACCCTCAGTAACCATAGCAAATTGAATGCTTTTTAATTAAAATGTGCTGTCAGCTAGATTGTGTCTTCCAGCCAGTTGTCTTCTGGTAGGTTTTAGCAAGAAAACAACTATTCAAAATCTTTCCAATCTAAATGAGTTAACTCTTTGAAAAGCAAAACTAGGTGCTGTTGAGAAGAAATCTTTATGTAGTGCTCCATGTCATTATCGGATTCCTTAGGATCTAAATCTAAATTACATTCCGAAAAAAAAAAAAAAAAAGTGAAGAGAGTTCATGTTAAAAACTATTTTTGCTTCTATTGATACATTCTAGATTGTGGCAAGAAGGGTGCTGAGGTCCAAATGCCATTAATCCCAATGGTTTATGGGTTTTTATTTGTGAATATAGGTCCAAAAAAAGTAACTCTGTTTTGTTTTGTTTTGTTTTGTTTTGTTCTGTTTTGTTTTGGTTTTGTTTGCATGTTGAAGGAGTAAGCCAAGCCAAGCTAGCCTATGAAGACATAAGCAGCCCATCTTAATAAAAGAGAAAGGGATAGTGGTCTGATGTTAGTGACACTACCATCAAGCAATTATTTTTAAGGTTTTCCATTAACAGCTCTTAAGTTTTTAAATTAAAGAAAGTTATAGTAGATATGTGATGCAGGTCAACCATGAAACTGCAATTTCATTTTTTGGCCAAAATAACTCTAGGTGAAAAGGTCAGTATTTTTACAAAATTCTGTATTTTTTTAGCAGATGACTGCAATTTCAATACCCAGTCTAACTAAGCTGCTCTACAGGTCCATAGGATATACACTACCTCTTCCTCTAAAGAGATACATTACATAATTGGTTTGTGAGCAAGATTTGTGCCAAATTCTGAGATAATTACTGAGATGAACCCAGAAGGAGTAAAGCAATGAGGTCATAGCTCATCTGTAGGTACCACAACAGAGTAGGAAGGCCATCTGTACACTTGGAGGTAAGTTAGTGTCATTGGCTTTTTGTGTCAGTAAAAAATGGAAAAAGAGGGTTCAGTTTTTTTACCATCAGGGTAGACAGGCAATGGAAATGGACTTGCTGTCTCTAAAGAATGATGACAGTGATCAATACAGACACCCCAGCCAGAATCTGTTGTTTTAAGTCCTTCAGATTTAATGAGGCAATGGGCACACATTGAAATAGAGGAAGTTCTGTCTGAGTCTAAGAAAACACTTTTTACTGTGAGGGTGGCTGAGCACTGGCACAGATTACCCAGGAAGGCTCTGGAGTCTCATCCGTGGAGATTCAAAAGCTGTCTGGACATGGTCCTGGGCAACCAGCTTTAGGTGGCCCTGCTTGAGCAAAAGCGTTGGAGCACATGACCGCCAGAGGTCCCTTCCAACCTCAATCAGTCTGTGATTCTGTGATTCATGAACATATAGTCTTCTTTCAGATTTATCCATGCAGTTGCGTGTGATAAGCTGTTGTCGCTGCTCAGGAAGGACTTTGGCTGTAACAGCAGTAACTGTGTATGAAGAGTAAGAAGCCTTTGCAAACTGTTATGCAAAGTTTTCCCTAGTTGTAACCATCCTCAGAAGTATCAGCCCTTTGCTTCTATGAACACCAAATTATCCCCCAAATTTTTAATGTGAGGAAATATAAGAAGCAAGTGCTTGCATCCGTCTACTTGGGCAATCAATTGCAGATAGGTAGCGGTAGTGAAGCATAAAAGTGCTTTTGAACTAAATGACAGAATAAATGGCTTATTAAAGAAGAAAATAGACTAAGAGGCAAGTGTGACATGCATGTGACTAAAATGGTTTAAAAAGCAAGAATAGCAACTGATTTTTGTGAAAACATTATTGCTTTGATATTTCAAAGTTCACAGTATTGGCCACCAAACCTTTAGTGTAAATGAAAGTCCCCAAAGCAAATTCTTCTAGGACTAGAAGAATTTTTAGTATGCATGTCTGGTCTTTATTAATATTATAGATTTTGTATTCATGGGTTGTTGTATCTTGATATTTCATACTAAGTTATTCCCCATAGTATTTATTCATCGTATTTCTTCCTGGGCTGACTCAGTCAGCTGCATATAGTAATTAATGCTGACAGATATTAACTTCGTGTACAGAAAGTGGTATAAGAGAATTCCTTTGAAGACTACCTTATGATTTACCTGAAAAATCTCATCTCGTGCCGTCAAAATAAGTTGTAAACCCCTTTGTTACAAGAACCAGATCTTCATGTACACTTAGGCAGTCTCTAGGAACCTGACAGTTCCCCAGGAACCTGAACTTGTGGTGAGCCTCTGTACAGACATGCTGACAGCATGTCACTATCCTGTTCCCTACTCCCTAAATCACCCAGTATCTCATTTCCAAGGAAAAGTAGATTCTTCATCATAACTATGGTTGATACAGAAATCTTTGGCTTTCCGTCTTTTTATGGTCCTTCAGTTTTTACATTTCTGCCAAACATGGCACCTCGCATCTGATTAGTGGTCTGAGCTTTTTGTTTCTATCTTTCTTTGTATTTTTTTTTTTAACAGTCCAAATAAATACTGGCTATAAACATGGCAGAACAGAGATTTTATGTGTCATCAGTCAGTCAGCTGCAGGAAGAAACAAGCAACACAGTCACTGATGTGGTTTTCCACGTTACCCAGAATTTCACAAATGAGGTCCTAGAGGTCCCTTGAGTATGCCATGTTTACTACAACAGACATCCCTCTTAGTCATAAGAAATTCATTTGATGTATGCATTAGGGATGCATACTTGTGTGACTGTTCAGCTGTAATTGTCAATAATTTATCAGCCTTTAAATGTACAACAAATGTGCCTTTTTACCCATGAGTGGTCTGAAAATCTCCTTCATTACCTCTCTCCCCCTTTCTGGTTCTTCTACTCCTGCTTCAAGCTCCTTTTACCCCGTACCTTTAACATGGGCAAAATATTGTTATTATTATGTTTCAAATGTCTTTCTTCTATCCATTTAATGAATTCTGGTTTTGGCAAAGAACCATTCCGTTTGTTCTGATGATGTCAGAAGCTATTCGTATTTTAATTGAAATGAGCCTCTAAAAACAGGAAACTGCAGTTATCTAAAAAAAACCCCAAACAAACAAAACAAACAAACAAACAAACAAAAACAAAAACAAAAAACAACAAACAAACAAACAAAAACAAAAACAAAAAACAAAAACAAAAACAAAAACAAAAACAAAAACAAAAACAAAAACAAAAAAACACCTGAGATTCTTTCCTTCCTCTTTCCTTCCTAACTAACGTATTTCCATGGGGATCCTTCTTTAGGTGCCGGGGTTCCTCAGTTCCAGCCAATTGCACTGAACGGTCGTATCCAGCTTCTCACAAATGGTTCCTTGCTCATTAAACACGTGCTGGAAGAAGACAGTGGATACTACCTCTGCAAGGTCAGCAATGATGTGGGAGCAGACGTCAGCAAGTCCATGTACCTCACTGTTAAAAGTAAGAACTAAAACACTTCTCTGTGATCCAGATGTTATTATTGAGTGAAAAAGGCTTGTCTACTGCATCCTTAGTTTGGAGGGAGGGGAAGTGGGGAGGAAGGGGAGAAGCTGATTTTGTTGGTTTTAATTTACTGTTGGTATTGAGCCGCATATGGTAGCACCTGGAACTTAGTATGGTTAATAAAAAAGTGTGATGTAGTAGAGGGAGAAAAGGAGACTTGAAAGTTTAACATCTCATTTCAAAAATTTGCATTATTTCTATGAACTACAGCTGATTAATGAAGGGGAAGTAAGAAAATTATTTAGTTAAAGGTAAATGAAACCTCTATAACAAAGGAGAAATACTCGTAGCAACTGTTACAAATCTCGGAATTTGAAGAAAACATGGATTAAAAGGTCCCTAAATCAATTCTTAAGATACCATGGATAGATGCTACATGTACAATTACAGTAGATAACACAAGATGCTATAATATACTATATTTTAGATACAGCTGCAGTAGTCATTTTGACTCAGCCATTTGCAGATAACCTTCAGAAAATGTATCTAATTCTGTTGAATCTAGAGAGCGTACACAACCTCAACCTATCAGTACTTTCTAGGCACAAGAGAAAAAAGCAATCCAGTTTTTAATTGCATGTTAGCCGTAACTCCTTCAAATATGAACATAGCTGAGAATATAGAGGAAATATTATGAAAAAAAAAAAAAAAAGTGTAATTTCTCAATTTGTGAGGAAAAAAAGACTATTGATGCTTCAACATGCCAAATGTTCCCGGATGACCTATTAGACCAGTATTGAAGGAGGTCACCAAGCCATGCACTTTCATGTTTGTAGGATTTTTGAAGACTGAGTGTTTTGAAGTTTTGAGATGTGAATTGGCTAGAAAAGGGTTTGCCTTTGAAAGTAAAGATTTTTTTTTCCTTTAAAGGAAGGAAAATCCAACTTACTCTCCATTGGACAGCTATACTTTAGACCAGTAATGTTGAGGTTTAGGGGTGTTGTTTGTTTGCTTGCTGTATTGTCAGAGAACGAGGAAGTGTGTCAGCTTTGTTAGATTTACAAGCCCCAGTACCACGGATATTTTCTCCACTATGATTTACCATAGTGGGTTCATCTTCTGAAAAATAACATGATATCACAGCCCCTCAAGCAAGTATATTAATTGCATACTTTTTCTGTGGACCAGTGGAAGTTCCACCTTCTGTGCTTTCTATAACTGGCCATTTTGGGGCCAGTCTTCAACTGTAGTAGCAATGAACTATTGTAATATGCTACAGAAAAGTAGCTTTTCTCTAGTTGGCAGCTATCCACACTGCCTGTCTGATCACTGCATGCAGTTTCATGTGTGATAAAAGAGCATCCTTTATCAAATAAGAGCAGGAGCTTCCCTGGAGAGTCAGTTGCTGTTTGAATCTAATGAAAACCCCTCCAGCTCTGAGATAGCAGGCAAGCATGTCTGTGCACCCTCACACACCTGCACTAACACACGTACTTCTCCCAGCATGGCTCTTTGACCAAAGGCCATCAGCGCATTGGTGCATGAGTGGACGAGGCACAGCTTTAGCTTTAATCAAGTGCAAATTAAGGACAAGGTGCTTTGGGGAGTGACGAGTGGAAGCATGCATGTTGGGCTTCAGGTATAGCTGGATCTTCTGTTCTGGTGGTGTGGTTGTGGCATTTAAACTCTTGTGCCTGTTCAGGCTGAGTGGCTCCAAAGTGATGGCTTGCACCTGCTTCTATTCTCTCTGGTACCCTATCTTGTCATAAGCTGTTTCCTTTTTCTCTGTGGTTATTCCTCTCCCCCACAAGCCTCTTTCTGGATTCTCAGGTATAGCCCTACTACTAGATAAAAACCTTGGGCTTCCCTCATGAAATTCATGGTGTTCTTAATTATTTGATCCTATTCCACAAGGTGACCCTAAATACCTTCTTTACTCAGAGACAGAAGGTGAGACCTGGCCCAGACAGTTGTTTCTGGGTGAAAAAGTTGCTGAGTAAGAAACAGCCTTCCAAAGCATAAGCAAAGTTTAACAGCAATACATTTTGTTTTGGCTTCCTTGTGACAAACCGGCTTTCCACCTTCCTTCAGTCAATTTGTGAGTTTTCTGTGAGCAATAGCTCAAATCATCTGATAAAAACCTGGAGTGGCTTAGATGGATTTAGTCACTGGTCATGAAACTGGACTCTTTCTCAGAAAGAAAGACATGTCAGCAATCCCTTTACAGCTGCCTCCTTCTCTTGTTAACTGTCCCTTGTACCACAGATACTTCAGGTATGCAGATGCTAACCATGGATAGCACCAGCGCTAACTTAAAAAACCAAACCAAACCAAAACTCTTATGCAGAGGTGATTTTTCTCCTCCGTGTTTGATAGAAGTTTCCACCTACTTCGTTAGTAACATTGCTGGATGAATTTTTGTTTTTCATAGATCTTGTGACAAATCCCTTAAAGGAGACTGGATGTTTTACTCTTCCAGAATTTCCAGTGTCACCTGTATCTAAACAGAAAAGCTATTGACCCTTGACGCTGAAAGAGGATACACCAATTTTTGTTTTGGTAGTTCAGCAGTGGACAGAATAAACACTGACCTAAAATACTTTCATGACTTGCTAAGTCTAAAATTGACAGACTTTTTCTTAGTGTAATGCCAACTCAAGCTATAAGCCAACATGACTTGCTTAACAAGTCTCTTAATGTTAAGAAGTAAAAGGTAGTAATTCCAGATACATGTTTATTTAGTGTGTTTATTTGTTGCGTGACACCTTCACATCAGAGAATCTGGTCCAAATTCTTGGTTGAAGGGAGATTGTATGAGGAGGGAGTGCAAAGAAAAAAAGATGAGAGGAAAAGAAAGAGCCTTCAGGAATACTAACACAAATGTGAAAAGAAAGAGCTGCCAAAGTTGGTGCTGAATCAAGACCTACATGGCTAGAATGGCAGCCATGAAAGCGGAGAATCTTCACTTAGCAGCTATTATTCTTCACCCTTTCTTTTCAAGTAATGGACATAAAAATCACAATCAGTAATTTTTTTCTCTTCTTCTGAACCAAGAATAAGTAATTATCAAATTCCTTATTCATTGAGACATACAAAGTTAGGAAATTATGAGAGAGATCTGGAATAAGGAAACTAGTGCTGTCTTGAGAAACGACTCCTGGTGCTTGGGATGAGAAGACTTCTAAAGAATTTCTATCAATGATAATGAGCC
This sequence comes from Streptopelia decaocto, assembly GCF_964273445.1. NCBI lineage: Eukaryota > Metazoa > Chordata > Aves > Columbiformes > Columbidae > Streptopelia > Streptopelia decaocto. The sequence goes on from NC_138663.1 coordinate 118,399,837, forward strand.
TTTAACATGAAGGGAAGAACTAAAATTATTTAAAGGTTGCCTGGGAGTCACAAGGGAAGAGATGTCTGCTTAAAATGGACTGCCTGCCTGCCTTCATCTGAATAAACGTCATACTTCCTAATTCCACTTTAGGGGCTATATATAACATGATAAAACAGTACTGTGAAAAAATTGCCTCTCAAAAAGCAACCTTTAATTAAAGTATATATGTCCCTATGTAAATCATTTGTTGGAGGCAGTCCTGTTAGCCCTGCCTCTTCTTAAATTCATCACTTATGTTCATGTTAGTGTGGAGTTGGAGAAGTTTTAATCTGATCACCAAAACATTTCCAACAAATCCTGTCTGCCAAGAATACAGAGTTGCTTCATTCACTTTCCTCTTAAATATGCTTCTTAACTATTTGCATTATATGCATGTAATACATAAACCCAAAACCCTCAGTCAGACCCACACCTCCTTCCAGCAGGAACATGCTAATCCCAGATAATAGTTTTAATGCTAAGTTTTACCACTGAAACATTTTTTTAGAATTTTTATCTATGTGAAGAGCTGGTGGAATAACAGAAGAAGAGGCTGATTGGGAAAGGAAGCCTGGTTACAGTGGAAAAGTGAACCTAATGCCCTGTTCCTTCAGCTACGCTGGGTCTTGGTTGTGGTAATTCACACGTTGCCCCTCTGCTGCCTCTGCCTCCCTTATAATGCCTCTCATCCATGTTGACCACATTATCTTCCAGGCAAGATTTGTTTCTCTCTGTCTTCAGACAACTCATGGAACAAAGAGGCCCTGATCACTTATGTAGCTACTACTGCAAAATAAATAAAAGTTAATAGTAGTTGTAAACACAAATAATCCCCAAGATGCTTATGAAGGAGATTCTGAATCCAGTGAAGCTGTTTCCTCCACTTCTAGCTAACAGTTGTTCTACTGAACATGGTTGAAGCACTGCAGCATCTGTTGATTAAAATGAATAGAAGTCTATGCATGTCTTCCTCTGTGAAACTTGATCTGGGCAGGATAAAGGCACTTCCCATGTGGCCAGTCAAATGAGTTTGCTTTGCTGCAACACCTGCAGTAAAGTGAGCAAGCTGTGATGGAGAACTCACTGTGCTCTGCTCACCCAGGTGCCTCTAAATACTCATTTTAGTCTTTAAGAAAACAATTCCTTGTTGAGAATATAGGAATGTTGAGATCTGACTGACTGCTGCTTTTCCTTGTGTATGAAAAGAATAACTTTTATGCATAGATCCTTTTTGTTTATGTTCAATTTCTCATTAAAAATGTATATACTCCACAAGATGTCAATAAGGGTGGCATTGCCTGTTCTGCACTTACAAAGGTAGGTTATCCATGACATGTTGTAAAGGAAGATGAAAGTCTTAATCTATAACACCTTCAAAAAATACTTACAGGAAAAACTGCAATCATACTATGTGAAATTCACCCAAGCCCAGTTATGTTGATATTTCTTAATCTGCCCTTGCTTCATTTTTTTGCAGTCCCATGTTCTGTAAATAGTGTTTTCTGTGGCAAAACAAAACGAAGTTACCTGGTCTGATTATGTACTCTGTATTACTGTTTTCTTCTCCTAACATTCTGCCATCATTACATAAAGGGCTTTTTCATTTATTTGCTGCTTCGTAATTATTTTGCAGTTATCTTAAGTGCATTTTTGTCCAATGATCAATTCTGACAAAAACTGGTAAAAATCTCTAGCTAGATTACTTGCATATCTCTTTAGGATGAAGAGTAAGAGAAAACAAAACAAAACAGTGAACTGAAACCACTCTTGTACCCTAAAGTTTGCTTTCTTATGAGCTGGTTAGGTGCCCTTGTCTACCTTTGCCCTTACTATCATGACAGGCAGCTCTCTCTCTCACTATCTGTTTCTTGGCAAAAATTGTATTAAATAAGAGGATGCAAATGAACTACAGTACAGCTCAGTTTAAATTCCAAGTCAGTTGTGATGGATTGTAACAGTGTCGATCTGTTTTAATTACTTATTTATTTTAATTAAATGCACAGTCTAAAAGATGCTGTAAGAGAGCTTCGGTAAATCTCAGAACCACGAAAATTCTCTCTAGACACAAGTACTTTCTCTTGTTGGTAAAATAGCCCATTTTTTTCCTAATGAGGTCCTCCCACTATGAGAAATGAACAGGGTCTGAATGCTGTTTGCTGCCTCTTCAGACCATTCACACAGCTTTGATTTAGGGACTTGCACTTTAATCACCCATCATGTGTCATTACCCCGACAGGCGGCAGCAGCTGCGAGATACAAGCTCCAATAAATTGCACTGAAAATCGCTGAAGCGATCCTTTGTTGATTTTCCTTTACAGCTATTCAATGGCAGATCAGCTGTCATAACAACACAGTGCCTGTGGCAACAGGGTGAAATTAAACGTGAAGTATGTTCAAGGTAGCTGGTAGAAAGCTGGAATATCCTTTTTCTTCTGTACATTCAAGTGCTTTCTGTTTCTCTCAGTAATGCCAAGCCTATGGCAATTGGCTAAAACGAATGCTTTCTCTTGTAAGATAATTGCCAGATGTACTGCAGTACAAATAGTCAAGTGCTTTTGTATGCAAATCTTTGCAATACTCTCCTTTAAGGAAAAGAGAGGAGGTAAGGACTTTTCCCTTTTTTTTTAAAAAAGCATATTTATTTATTTATTTATTTATTTATTTCTAATTGGGTGCAAGGAGAAAAAGAATATAACAGCCTTTTTTTTTTCTTCAAGGCTGGCTGCACAGCAGTGTTTCTAGCAGGAAGGTGAAACAGATTTGTATCCAGCTAGCTAGCCAGAAAGTGCACACAGGCTCTGCTGTACCTTTCCCATTTGTATCAATAGTATCATATGGGGTTTATTTTAGCATTGTTGTCTCTTTCAACTTTTTGTTGCCCCTTTCAAATTTTGTTGCCCAAATATCAACATTCAAAAAGAAGCATGGGTGATTTTTATTTTCAGAAGTTTTCTCTCTGTTGAAATTTCCATAGTGAATACAGAATATTGAGCCTTTCCTGAAAAAAATGACCCATTTAACAAAGCTGTGATCATTTCAACTTTGAATACCTTCACATCTTCGCATTTCTTAGATAGCCTTGTAGGGGCTGGGGTTCACAAGATAAGTACTATACCTAATGTGTTAATTTCTCCCTTTACCGAACACATTAATAATACTTAAATACAGCCAAATGACAGGTATTTTAACAGTGTGTGCTCCTTTCTCAATCTTAATACCTCATATTAATACCTGTTAAATTACTTGTTTATTCAGAGAAGGTTTCACATGGCTCTCAGATTGCAATGAACTCCATGTCCAGGTTTGGTCAGCTGTTGTCAGCAGACTTATAACCAACAGAGATCATTTCGGATCAAGGATTATAGCTCCTGTGTCTCTGAACACTGCTGAAACAAGACTTGAAAACAACGTCTGCTCTGCTCTCCTCCAGTTCAGATGGTGGTGTTGCAGTGACTGATACAAGCTAGACAGATAAACCATTCATAATAACCTTCGTCAAGAAAGTAAGCCCACAAATTTCAGTATATCGTATTTGAGACAATACTGCAGATGCAACTGTGCTTGAATATAATAAATTATAATCCTGAAAAGCTCTTATCTGGGAGGAAAAATTCTGGAAATTATTTTTGCTCATAATTTGGAAGATGGTTTTCTTGAAAGATAATTTAAAATGTAACTAATCTGAATTAAGCTTACCTTCACATGAAATGTGAATGAAGACCCTTCTGGAACACAATGTCTCAGTTACCTTTTAAGGACACTATACACCGGTAAGAATAGGACTGTTGACAGCCAGATTTTCAGAATTACTCATCTTTGAGTTACTCATTACTCATCTACCAGGTTTAATATAGTAAATATTACTGTTCCTCCTAGTTTAACAGGACAGATGGATTACCCTCAGATCTCTGATGTTCATTGCTGTCTTCCTGTCCCACCTCTATTTGCAAAGAGATTGAGTGCCCTGCTCCTATCTCTGCCACCATGCGCCTCCTGGGCTCCATGCCACCCCTGAGCCTCTTTTGGGAGAGTGGGCAGAGACAATCCGAGGGTGCAAGTCACTGCTTAACCCATAGCTGCTCAGCCAGCTCCTTTGGGTGGAACAGCTTTGCAAGGCACACTCAGATCTTCATATTCAGAAGCACAGCAGTGGAGCACTAAGTGTTTGGAGCTGGATCTCACAGCATTTAGAGGCTGTGGTGACACCTACCATGTGAATCTGGAACTGGAAGACAGGGAGATATATGAGTAGACACGGTAATTAAATTTGAATATTCATGTCAGAAATTCTAATCAGATTACACCAGTCAAATGAGCAAAAAAGTCTTCGCAAAATTTTCTGATGTTTTCTTAAAATTATGAAGTGATTCTAAATCTCAAAGTCAGCTACACAAAAGTATGTCTTAATGCAAATACTGTTAGTACAGTGTTGTATTATAATAGGGTTTTTTTTTTTTCCTTTAATCCATGCGGTAGAGGAGTAATGACTAAACACTCACAATGCCTATAATACAATAATGATGTTTACTGGTTTATCTAGAATCAACTTGATTTCGAATGCAACATGTATATAGGCACGCAGTCTCATCTGCCTTGTGTATAGAATCATAGAGTTATAGAACCATTTAGGTAAAGGAATATTTTCTAATTTCCAATCTAAACATTCCCTGGCACAACTTGAGGCCATTTTCTCTTATCGTATCACTTGTTACTAGCGAGAAGAGGCCAACACTCTCCATGCTACAACCTCCTTTCACATAGTTGTAGAGAGCAATAAGGTCTCCCCTCAGCCTCCTTTTCTCCAGACTAAACAACCCCAATTCCTTTAGCCGCTCCTCATCAGACTTGTGCTCCAGACCCTTCACAGCTTCGTTGCCCTTCTCTGAACTTTGTCCAGCACCTCAATGTCTTTTTTGTAGTGAGGGGCCCAAAACTTAACACAGTATTCAAGATGGAGCCTCAAAAGTGCCAAGTACAGGGAGACAATCACTTCTCTAGTCCTGCTGGCCACACTAGTTCTGATAGAAGCCAGGATGCTCTTGGCCTTTTTGGCCACCTGGGCACACTGCTGGCTCATGTTCAGCTGCTGTTGACCAACAACCCCCGGTCCTTTTCCACGAGGCAGCTTTCCAACCACTCTTCCCCAAACCTGTAGCATTTCATAGGGTTGTTGTGATGCAAGTGCAGGACCCAGCACTTGGCCTTGTTGAACCTCATACAACTGGCCTCATTCCATTAATCCAGCCTGTCCAGATCCCTCCCTAGAGCCTTTCTACCCTCCAGCAGATCAACACCCTTACCCAGCTTGGTGTCAGCTGCAAACTTACTGAGGGTGCACTCAATCCCTTCATCCAGATCATTGATAAAATATTAAACAGAACTGGCCAAAATACTGAGCCCTGGGGAACACCACTTGTGACTGGCTGCCAAATGGATTCAACCCTATTCACCACAGCCACATAGTCACAGCCAGTTTTTTACCCAGCGAAGAGTTCACCTGTCCAAACCATGAGCAGCCAGTTTCTCCAGGAGGATGCTATAGGAAATAGTGTCTAAAGCTTTACCGAAGTTCAGGTAGACAACATCCAAAGCCTGTCCCTCATCCACCAAGTGGGTCGCAGAGTCACAGAAGGTCATCAGGCTGGTCAAGCAGCACCTGCCTTTCATATACCCATGCTGACTGGGCCTGATAGCCTGGTTGTCCTGCATGTGCTGCAATGGTACTCAAGATGATCTGCTCCATAACCTTTCCTGGCACCAAGGTCAGACTGACAGACCTGTAACTCCCCAGATCCTCCTTCTGGCCCTTCTTGTAGATGGGCATCACGTTTCCTAACTTCCACTCAACTGGGACCTCCCTGGTTAGCCAGGGATGCTGATAAGTGATTGAAAGTGGCTTGGAGAGCACCTCTGCCACCTGCCTTTGGTGAGCACCCTCAGCATCCTTCAGTGGATCTCATCCAACCCCATAGACTTGTGTTTGCCTGAGTGGTGTAGCAGGTCATTAACCGTTTCCTCTTGGATTACAGGGGCTCCATTCTGCTCCCCATCCCTGTTTCCCATCTCAGGGAGCTTGGTACCCAAAGAACAGTCCAGCGTAGGGCAACAAAGATGATTAAGGGAGTGGAGCATCTCCCTTATGAAGAAAGACTGAGGGAGCTGGGTCTCTTTAGTTTGGAGAAGAGGAGACTAAGGGGGGACCTTATTAATGTCTATAAGTATATAAAAGGTGATTGCCATGAGGATGGAGCCAGGCTCTTCTCGGTGGCAAACAATGATAGGACAAGGGGTAATGGGATCAAGCTGGAACACAAGAGGTTCCACTTAAATTTGAGAAGAAACTTCTTCTCAGTGAGGGTGACAGAGCACTGGAACAGGCTGCCCAGGGAGGTTGTGGAGTCTCCTTCTCTGGAGACATTCAAAACCCACCTGGACATGTTCCTGTGTGACCTCATCTAGGTGTTTCTGCTCTGGCAGGGGGATTGGACTAGATGATCCTTCAAGGTCCCTTCCAATCCCAGACATACTGTGATAAAGGCTGAGGCAAAAAAGACATTAAGTACCTTAGCCTTTTCCTCATGTTTTGTCCCTGTGTTTCCCCTCACACCCAATAAAGGATGGTGATTGTCATTAGCCCTCCTTTTGTTGCTAATGTATTTATAAAATTGTGTTTTTATTGTCTTTTATGGCAGTAGCAAGATTAAGTTATAGTTGGGCTTTGGCCTTTATATTTTTCTCCCTGCGTAACCTCACAACATCTTTGTGGTCCTCCTGAGTTGCCTGCCCCTTCTACCAAAGATCATAAGCTCTACTTTTTTTTTCATGAGGTGCAGCCAAAGCTCTCTGTTCAGCCAGGCTGGTCTTTGCCTCTGGCTCATCTTTTGGCACATGGGGAGGGCCTGCTCCTGTGCCTTTGCAAATTCCTTCTTGAAGAGCAACCAGCCATCGTGGACTCCTTTGCCTTTCAGGACTGCCTCTCGATGGACTCTGCCAACCAGTCTCCTTAACAGGCCAAAATTTGCCCTCTGGAAGTCCAAGGTAGCAGTTTTGCTGACCCCACTCCTTACTGGTCTGTAAACTGAAAACTCTATCATTTCAAGGTCACTGTGCCAAAGATAGCCCAAGTCACCCACAAGTTCTTCTCTGTTCTCTAACAACAGGTCTAGTGGGGTGTCTTCCCTAATTGGCTCACTGACCAACTATGTCAGGAAGTTATCATCTTCCATACACTCCAAGAACCTCCTATACTGTTTCCTCTCTGTTGTATTGTATTTCCAGCAGATATCTGGTAAGTTGGAATTTCCTGATGAGACCTTCAGCTTACCAGATATCTGCCAGAAATACAGTACAGCAGCACTATTGAGCTCTAGACAATCAAAACTCTCCATAACATAATAGGGCTGGCACTGGCGTGGCAGTTCTTTCCCACCAGCACTCTGTCTGTGCAGCTGCATAAGTCATGGTGGATGCAGAGCTTACAGAGACCATGGCTTTCTTCTGAGTAGATGCCATTGCACCCTGATCGAGCTGGCAAAGCTTCAGTGCCCTTCATGAACACCTTTTAGCACAAACTGACACACAACCTGCTGCACCACACCCTTACTGGTGTGCCTCACCCTGTTGGCAGAACTCCATGTTGCTAGTGCTTCCTAAGGCATGTGGGGATCTCGGCCACCATTGCTCCTGGACCTGCCCAGGTCTTGTCAGCTGCTGTAGCATGAGCTGCAGGCTCCTGGCAGCCTTCTCAGTTCTCCCTGGAGGTTACTCAGTTTGGGAATCCCTCCTTTTACCTTAAGGGATATTTAATGCTTATAGTGTATATAATTCCCTGGATTTTCATGCTTGTATTTTATTAAGCTAAATTATTTTCCTGAACAACATTTTAAAGTATAGATGCTGCTGTAAATATATTAGTTCTATTTGTGGGATGGGGGGTGTATGCAGTGCATTTACTAGGTTTAATGTTGGCTTCTAGTGGAGCAAGTGCATGCACGATCTATTGTTGCTTATTTTTATATTTGCAATGTCATCAAGAGTTGGGCCTACATCTCACTAATAAAAATTAAATAAACTTAGATCAAGGGAGCATTGTAAAGCAGTAGTGGGATGTAAATTAATTTAGTGGTTATGTGCAGTACACATGACACTTCCACTTCAGAAAAGCTAGCTGTTACAGTACTGTGTTTTTCCCTTTCCTTTTTCATTTTCCTTTCTGCTTTCCTTTCTCCTCATTTCTCTTTTTTCTGTATTTAGTCATGTCGGCTTTATGGTACATCTCATTCACAAAGTAACCATGTTTCAGCAGGAGAAAGCCTCAGGCTCAGAGAGGATGGTATTCTCATGTCTCACATAATTTTCTGTTTGCAGCCACTGGTGCTTCTTCCTCTTCCTTGCTGTCACCATTCTGCAAAACTCACATCTCTGCCATCACTTCCTCCTTTTTAAAAAATCCTTTTCCATACCACATTCTTTCTTCTATCTATACATTTGAGAGCTCTCCACTATTATCCTCATATGAGATTTACAGCATGCTATTTGAACAACACTACGTATTGGACAGAGTCTTAGATTACAATCTTTTTTTCTTATGTATCAGGGGTTCTTCTGCACTTTGAATGAACTATTCACAATATTTTTCAGGACCAGAGCTATACTTTGAAAGGTTAATTAACTGTTTCTTATTATTGAATGCTGTCATATGACTTGCATGATGATTTTTTATCATTTTTCATATTATTTATTGTGGCGGATTGTTTATCTCTATCTTTAATTTGATGTAAAAAAAAGGAACTAAAAAGACAATGAGTTATACTTAAAAAAATAATTTATACAATATCTTAAAACCATGTATGATATAAACTACATTTGCGTATCAAGTGACACAGATACCAAACCAGTTACACACATTTTTCTGTATAATTTTTCTGTAGTAAAAGAAGTAGTTTATACGCAAATATTTTATGCTTTGGCTAAGAGTAAATTTCTTTTTAAATGGAATATCAAATGTTGCTGTTAGCCAAAGACAATCTTTTATAACTGTTTCCATTGGCACAGTTTTAATATTATTTTTAAAGCAAACAATTTTGCCTTCAAATATAAAGTAAGTGTCATTTTTTGTAGTACTTTTTCTTTTTGCTTCAAAACAGCTCTTCAAGAATTACATGGTAGCTTTGTTCATAACCCTCTGAAAATCCTACAGTGGTACGCAATATAAATACCATGTACACATTCTGTGAAAATCAACATAAAACCAAAAATTTAAATTTACATCTGGGAGGCATGCAGAAGGAACAGAGTATACAAGGTAGGAAGAAGAGCTGTCTAGAAGCTGAAGACAATTTATACAGGAGAATTTAAGGCATTGCTTCCTGCTGTGCCTGTCAGGTATAATCAGAAGAAAGGATTTACAAATGCAGATTTTCCTTCAGCAGTCTAGATGCATTTGCTTTGTGGGAAACAGGTTCCTTTCACCCTGGATTTTGTTCCTAACCATTAAGATTCAGCCTCTGCATCAGTGTATGAGCTTCCATCCACATTATTCTTTCAGATTTTTGTTTGGTATGTGATGCTTGAGCATACGTTAATCTGTCGCTTTTTTGTTTCCTAAGAAAAATAAAGGAGGTGTCTATTTTCGGCCACAGCAAATGATTTCTGAGTGTCTTCACGGATAACTAAAGAAGCATGGCTCTGTTTGTAGATAAATCTTGTTAGGATCCTGCAGGGTTAAGGAATTAATTGATTAGGTCTGTCAAACCAGGAGCTAGTGGAAGAATGAGCTCTTACTGTTGGCCTAATTACTTATGGTTAACCCAAACCATTTTTTTAACTGTCTCAGTCCACAGAATAACTAGTCTTACATTCACTTTTTGTTTTCTTTTCCCTACTGAGTTAGAATATTTGATTGTGTAGGAATTGTGTTATCCAGGCAGTGGGTACATCTTTATGACATTAATTTTACCTTCTCTGTCATCATTTATTCAGTGCTTAACTTCCACCTGGCAAATTCTGGTAGCCCCTGGGAAAGCAGTTCCATTAACTGTATGGATGTAGGTGAACAAATGACCAAATTCAGAAGAGAGAAATGATCCTTTAGGGAGGGTATGAATGGTGTAATTCCAACCGCAGTTCTCAACTTGTGAAACAGTGTTTTTCCATTAAAGTTATCTTGTTTAGAAATGTGCAAACCCACTTGGCTGAGTTTGCAAAGGAGTAAGCAGCAGTATCCATTAAGAATTTAGTTCACAGAATCATAGAATGGTTTGGGTTTGAAGGAACCTTAAACATAGTCTGGTTTCAAACCCCCTGCCACAGGCAGGGACACCTTCCGCTCTGTTTATGGAATTTTCCCACTGTCTGCAGTTACCAAAACATTAGAACAGAGATTTCTGTGCAGGTAGGAGTGGGTCCATGTGATTGCTATTGTGAAACGGTTTTAGCTGGGGTAGCTGTGAGTCTGCACCGTGACTCGTGCACCATCCCTCGTGCAAGCTGACATGTTCTCAGGTGATCAGTGAAGTGGGCTAGTGTAGGCAAGTATTGGCAAAATTGCTTAAGCTCCCTGCTTTTACTATTCAAACTTATTCTGCTGAAAAGTTCTATACTTCATCTTGCCATTATGCTCTAGAAGTCCAGTGGCATCTCTTTCCCTGTTGGTTCTATGGAAGTTAATGGCCTCTGTTGCCAATATCTGTGTGTGCACAACTGCATGAACGTGTGAGTGCTCGCATAAATGTTTGATGCTCACCTAAAAGAAAGAAAGCAAAAAGGAATAAAACACAACCAGATGTGGTCAGATGGTACAGGGTTTTCCTGAATATATGTCTTACACTGTTTACTCGGCTGTGACGCAGCTTTCAGAGAAACACAGGAAATTATTTATCTTTGGCTGATGGGATGGAGATGACTGATTTCAAATCTTTGAAGAAAAAAAAAAAACATATCTATTTTCTTAGCAGGAAAAAAAACAATAGACCTATGATGGGAGCCCTGCTTGTGTTTAAAACAATTATCATCTGTGACATTCCTTTTAATTTTTTGGATTACATTTGATCCCTAAAGATACATTCTCCAAAAAATACATCCTGAGTATTCATAAAACAGAACCCTGATTTATAAAAACAGTGTGCACACAATTGTCTTTCATGTAATCACTGACATGATGAAGGATGCTTAGCAAAGCAGATGGCTGTTTAGGAATTTAAACATATGTTGCTAGGAGCTGTTTTTGGTTTGGGTTTTGTTGTTGTTGTTTTATAACTTGGCTTAAACTTTTAAGAAAAATTGTGTGCATATATATTGTATGTCATGCCCTGTAAGTAAACATAAACAAGTTCCAGAAAATGTTTTAAGTCTTTGGAAAGGAATAGTAAAACAACAATTCAAGTCAGTAGTATGGCTTTCAGTCAGCACTGCAAGTTTCTTAGTTCTGTTTCCCCATTCTGAACTTTTCTTGTATTAGTTGAAACAGACTCCTAAATCATATCATCAGTGACCTAACAAGAACAATTTTCCACTAACTAACGTGTCATATTGAGAGATAAGTACCTGAGAAAGTATACTGTTCCCTTACTTCCACCTCTTTCCCCATAAAGGACAAAGGTATTTTCTGGAAGGTAACTGACACAAACTTGTGACCACAAAATAAGAGATAAAGTGACAGAAAAAAAGAATACCTCAACAGAGCTATTATATAAGTACATTTTGTTGCAAGTTTTCAGAGCAGTAGAAAGAGCATCTGTTAGAGGGTTATTTTTTCATGACTTTTAATTACTAGCCATTGATTTTGGTAATTGCACACATGTGCATACACAGTAGTGCAGCAGGTTTTCACTTCTGTGGTCTTATCTCAAAACTGGCTTTTAAAATGAGTGCTTGTTACTGCAAGTGCTCCATAAGAAAGCAGTGCTCTGTTATTTTAGTCTTACTTTACAGTGCAGCATAACTGTTGCATTTACAACTGATACAAGTTGGCTTTTTGCCATGCAGTTAGAGACATAAACCCATACATTCAGCAAGGAAAATCCCTGGTTATCAGATTTTTAAGTAGTGACTTGCCAAACTGAAATAAGGAAGAACAGACTTTTCATAAGTGGTTGCATATCATTGCAGAAAATCCAATTACCATTTGTTAAATGCTCATCTCTAAGATTTAAATAATAGTTGAATGAAGATCCTAGCTTTTAAGGAAAGTAGATATGCACTGAAATGGGGAGGAAGACTGTTATAAGAGTTTATAGCAACTCTGGGTGCCCTCAGGAATTTTGCTGATTCCCTGTAACATCTGTTCTCAGATGTGTTTCAGGGAACTCAACAGTGGAGAGACGAATGTGAACAAGGACTTCTGCAATTTGATTGCTAAGTGACCCTTGCCTTTCTTGTTTCAGCATTCCCACTGGAATAACTTATTCCACTCTCACAGTTTTGTCTTAAGCCTTTCAGTGAAAATGCTTCAAGAGCTATTCAAAAACTGAGAAAGGAGAGAACAACCTGGTTAGAAGGAGTAAGTCTGGCACTACCTGCTATTTAGCTTTGTTAGGACAACTAGGGTTTTTTCTTTGGCTGGGATCTGCCTTTTGCCATTGCTATCTAGCTATTTCACCTGCTGAAGTACAGTACCAGAATAAATCAGTCTCCCTTCTGAAGAGGGGGCTCAAATGTATGATGCAGCGAATGTGGATGAGCTGGTGGCTTGGCATCTGCTGAACTGTGGTAAGTGTCCATGTGTCCGCCTAGCACGGTGGATAGGCGAAGTAATTACTCAACAATTAAAGAAGTTGAATTTTCTACCTTTTCCTTTGAGATAAACATGTGGACCTGGGCAGTTCCCATGGCTTTGCTGATACACAGTAAGTTTTTCAGATGCTACAATTAAGCTGTGTATTTATGTGCTTATATGCATATACTGATATATATGCATGCTGTCCTCTGCAAATCCTAGTAAGTTCCTTAGATCCTGTCCATATTCAAGAATATTTCTGCTTTTGCTGATGATTTTAGCACATTCTAACAGAAACATTACTTAACTATGTTACTGTAAATCTATCAAATGGACACATTTTCTGGAGCAAGAGTTGACTTTTTGCAGCTTAGTTAAAATTACTTTCAAAACCAGGGGACACATGAACAGACAGACGAAACCCAAAGCATAAACCTGAAATAAATTTCACTTCAGGTCCTGCACTTGAATGAGCAAGCTCTCTGCGCGAAATGTAGGAGCTTGAAAGTGCCAGGGATTTAACCTGGGGCCATCCAGGGATACTTTTGCCTGGAACACACAAGAGTTAGAGTACTTTTAGGGGATGTATCTTGTACTTTCAACTTGCTTGTACCAACACAGCTTGACTTACCAGTGCATTAACCTGTTTCTCATGCAGTGTGATACAAGCTAACTCAGGGAATGTTACATATACACTGAAATGCCAGTAACCTCAAGGAGTTATACTGTTACACCAGAGTAACTTACTTTCATACTTTCAAGCCCAGAAGAGGGAAAAGGGAGAGTCATGCCATGTGAAGTGTTCTAAACCATCTAACTGGTTCAAGTCAGGAGGGATCTGTGGTTTTTTTGCCTCTTTCCATAAAGCTGGTGGGGGATTTCCCCAAGTACCATTGGATACCTAAGCAGACAATTGTCATTGTCAAGACAATGTTCTGGAAGCGGTTGCTTCTTCAATTCTTGTACTCCAAAGAAGTTTAAGGTAGGGACTCTATCCATTTAATTTACATCATTGTGTTTCAGCAAGATAGTAAGTGAAAGTGAGGACTTTTCAGAGCCTTTGTGCAAGTCATGTGATTGTTTTTGTCTGGCATGTGCTGTGTGCATCATGTGATGTTTTCCCAGAAAAAAAAAAAAAAAAGTGTCTTTTATTTAAATGTGACTCCTTTAAAGGTCCTTTTATTATTTTCTTTTCTTTCTTAATACAATGGAAACATACTTTTATGTCCCCATGGAGGCCAGGGGAGAAAAAAAATGCACATTTGTAAACCCTCAGAGGACTGTGTATGGAAAAGGCCAACATGATTACTAAAATCATGAGGGTGAACAAATTTTTAAACGTGGGTGTCTCTTGTAGTCGTATATATGCATGCATTCTCTTTGTGTGTATACATATATATGCATGTACATACACAAATATGAATAAGGAGTACAAAAGAAACTTCACAGCACCACTTGACACATTGTTTTGATTGAGTATTTGCAGGAAAAATATGTTTCGCAGCTAATTTTTTCGCAATATTAAAAGCTAAGCCAATCTGCATAGCATGTAAAAAGTAGAGATCTTATCTGTTAGGAATAATCTTCTATCAGCACATTTTCTTGAACTGTAGAGTCAAAGCAGGCTTCCAAATTTAGAGCAAACTCTGACATCCCTTTTTTCCCTTTGTGAAAATTTTAAATTTGTTGTTCCTTTTGCAGAACTGAGCTTGTGATCTACTTGCAATAGAAATATTTTATATTCCTTTATTGCTTCTGCAACTCTGATGGTTTTGTATGGGTATATAGATTTTATTTCTCCTTCTGGAAGCATTTTCTTTTAATTTGTTGTTAAAAAGGATGTTATAGTCAATGCTTATAAAAATACTGCAATTAAAAAGTTAAATTAATAATATGTGAATTGTAGATTTGACTCATAAAATAATCCTGGACAGCAAGACTGAGAAATTTCCAGTTCTTATGATTTTCATAGGAGAAAATGTATCTGAATCAAGAGCTTGGTTTAGGAGGAAAAATCATACTTTGCTTATTTTTATTATAATCGCAACAACATTTTTGAAAGACAACAGTACAAGTATGGAACATACATGTACAAATACAGATATGACATCTTTATGAGGTAGACTGAACAACTTCTGAATGTTAACTCCTTTATTATATCTCCCATGCCAACTGGCAATAATAGTGCTCTAATTTACTGTTTCAGAAATTCCAATTTTGTATTTATTGACTTTTTAAATATTTTGTAGCTTACATAATAAAAATGTGTTATTATTTTATTCACTTTAACTTAAAAAGTATAGCACACACTGATGCAGATACAGTGATGAATATTCTGGAGGTACAGAGTAAGAAAGACAGCTACATATGTACATATTTAGTGTTTCAAGCCTCAGCACAAACTTAATGATCCATATCCATCATTATTTATGCAAAATACTCATACAATCTGTACATTCCATCCATAGAAACAATATAGAAGAAGGTACAGGAAAGTCAAAGAGATTCGCCTTGTACAGCTATGCAACAGTTGGACAGGAGACGTGCACTTGGGTCTCCCAAACTGCTCTCCTCCATTGCCACAAGAAGAGACAAGGAAGAAAAAGAGGAAGTGATATCTTTCCAAAAAACAGTTTAATGATTTGGTTTTGCAGAAACATATCCCACCGCCCCTATTCTGGAAAACCCTAGCTAGTGCCTCATGCATTTGTGAACCCCATTCAATATTTATACTTTGGGGGCTGCTGGGAGAAGCAGGTCTGATCATGGTTCCCCAACTCCCTCCTGTCCTGCTTTAATCTGTTTGGAGGATTCTGAAGGATTCAACCTTCATCAGTTGTAGATTCTGCAAGTAGCCTGTTTTTAAACATCTTCACAGGGATCCTGTCTTATTCTAATCTCTTCAGACACATCATAAGCAGTTTTCCTGAGGACTATCTATGTGTCAGGTTGGAAATTTAATTCACTCCCAGCTATTTTTGGTGGCTGTTTCTGAATGCAAATATCTCCATGAAAATATTTTGTGTGTCCAAACACAACCTTGTGAAAATTTAAAAAAAAAAAAAGTATCTGCGGGATTTTTCTTGCCTTAAGAGAGAGGATTGAAATATGGAGCTCGAAAACAAATTGTAAGGGGGCAGGGGGGGTGGTCCTAAATGTATCTTTTTTTTTTCAGGAAACTATAAGCAGTGAAAAGCAGATCTGAGTTCAAAATGAAAGCACAACAGACATTGCACTAAAACCATGGTATGGCTGACATCAGGACATCAAGCAGTCAAATAGACTGGCAAAAATATGGTGACAAAAATGGACTATATTTTACCTGGTCAAGAGGATGCCCATTATAACAGTGAAGAATATAAACTATTAAACTTACATAAGAAAGCTTCACATGTCTGAACTGCATTTAAGACAGTTTGCTTTCTATGAGGCATGCAGACAAGGACATAAAAGTGTATTTTTCTGTCTTACAGCTTACAGAAGGAAGGGGGGAGTTGGCATTAACTATAGTGGGTTTGCTACCTACGTATCTTCAGCTTCATTATGTTAGCTATGTAGACTGATGAACTGTAATTGTTTCCTGGCTACCGTTGGTAGGAGATAGGGTAGCAAAGGGCTTTGGAGCACTGCTAGGTTCCTGTTTCTTTCATTGATCTCTGCGAGAACAATCATTATGATAATTATTCTCATCCAAGCTTCTGTAATATAACTGCCAAATAAATGCTTCTTGGTTAATATGCCTCAATTAATGGGTCACCCAGTGTAGCTGCAGCAGGTTGCAAGTAAGTAGCTTTCAGGATTTGAGCCCAAATGATTATAGGTTTTCTTTCCCTTTTTAGATGAAATGGATTCATAAGCCTCACTCAAATGAATCGCTCTTGTAGTCATTAATTATAGTATGCACATGTTAATGACATCATTATCAGGAGATAACATGATGTCCCAAAGACCACGTGCTACAGTTGTTTCCTGTACAAACAATTGTGCTTGATAACAGAGCCTGCCACAAAATGTCAAAGGAAACCACATGGTGCGTTGAAATGATTGTGAAATTATCATGTGTCACAGCTATGTATGTCATAAACAATACCATAATGACTGAATTTTCATTGGCTTCTTGTGTGAGGGATACTGAAGAGAACAAACAATTAAGATCCTAAACATCTCAAGTGTAGCACATAATGCAGCACTGAATTGTTTAAAGCATATCCTGTGACTGAATTAAAATGTATTAGTCATGAATTGAGGGTATGGTAGTAATAGGCAGTACTAAGGAACTTGTAAGATTTTTTGTTTTGTTTTTATTAAACATAAACAGAAAGGAATTAATTGGCAGGCTTGAGAGGTGGGCCTCTGCGAACCACATGGAAGTTCAACTAGGCCAAGTGAAAGGTCCTGCATGTGGGTTGCAGCTATCACAAGCACAAATACAAGCTGGGAGGAGAATGGATTGAGAGCAGCCCTGAGGAGAAGGACTTGGGGGTGTTGGTTGATGAGAAGTTCAACATGAGCTGACAACGTGCACTTGCAACCCAAAAAGCCAACCGTGTCTTGGGCTACATCAAAAGGAGTGTGACCAGCAGGCTAATGGAGGTGATTCCACCCCTCTACTCTGCTCTCATGAGAGCCCACCTGGAGTAATGCATCTAGCTCTGGAGCCCTCAACATAAGAAGAACGTGGACCTGCTGGAGCGGTCCAGAGGAGGGCTATGAAGATAATGAGAGGGCTGGAGCACCTCTCCTGTGGGCACAGGCTGAGAGAGCTGGGGTTGTTCAGCCTGGAGAAGAGAAGGCTCCAGGGAAACCTTATAGCAACCTCTGAGTACCTAAAGGGGACCTACAAAAAGCTGGAGAAAGACTTCTTACAAGGGCATGTAGTGGTAGGATAAGGGGTAATGGCTTTAAACTGAAAGAGGGTAGATTTAGATTAAAGAAGAATTCTTCACCATGAGGGTGGTGAGGCACTGGAACAGATTGCCCAGAGAGGCTGTAGATACCCCATCCCTGGAAGTGTTCAAGGCCAGGCTGGATGGGGCTTTGAGCAACCTGGTCTAGTGGAAGGTGTCCTTGTGGATGGCAGAGGAGTTGGAAGTTTCTTTAAGGTCCCTTCCAATCCAAACCATTCTATGATTCTCTTAAATTTTTTACTATTCCACAATTTAGTTCTTATTCAGCACCTCACTTTTAGCTTGTATGACGACTGGATAAGTAAGATTGTAGGAGAGTTGCCAGTATAACTCTTACTTTAGCAAATGAAATCTTGGTTGGGTAAAAATCAGTGGCAAAGCTCTTCTGGTCTTCTACAGCACCAGAATTTCACAAATGTCACCTTTCAAGCTTTAAAAGTATGAGTAATCTCACTTACACCCCTGTAAGAAGTCAGTGATGCAACAATTTCAAGCCTGTGATTGACACGTGGGTTTTGCTGTTGATCAGAGTTGTCCCCATTATCCAGAGCAGTGGGACCAGTGAGTGTCCAACAGCACTTTGTTGCTGAACCCTTCCTGGCTTTACCTCTGCACATCCTGGTTCAATAAGAAAGACTGAACTCCTTCTTTCTATTACCTGTGGATTTTAGCTGTTACCATATTTTAAAGTTTTCCTTCTGAGCCATGAAAGTTACAATTTATTGAGCTATATATTTTTTTATTTCCCTGTTTTTCTTTTCCTGAACTGAGAAATGTGATTATTTTCCTTCTGGAAGTAAGCTGTGCACAATTGCCAAGAGCTACTATGGGCTCACCAGGCACAGAAAAGTTGAGCACTTCCCCCTGGGCTGCACAAGATGCTTGTTGAAGGATTGCTAGGAGCTCTTCTTCCTTAATGCTGCCCCTTCCACAGGGTTATGTGGGACCTGCTGACAATCAGCTCCCTAGAAGCACTGTCAATATCATAATCTTCCAGACCTGTGATTTTTTTTAATCCACAACACCATGTTTTCAGATACTCCGGTAACAGTAACACTGTTTTAGTCAGCAGTAATTAGCCATCAGTAACAAAGAAGACAAAGAGTGCTACCCAAACTTTATTCCTCCAGCATCTTTCCCTAACCTAACTGAATTTCAAAAAGTGTGGGCTCCTGATGCAGATGCTACTTTATATGAAAAATACGTCTGAGCAAACCATCTTCCCTGAAGCAAGTCCAAGATAGCTGATATGCAAATATTTAATAAAATTTAAAGTTGAAAGACTAGTCTCTAAAGCAACATCTAAGTTCATGATTTTGTACTCTGTGATTCTAGGTGATCCCAAAAGAGAAAGAGAAAACCATCTCAGAGGCTGCTTTTTAATTATATGTTTTCTTACCAGTAATAATGACACGGGAATTCTTGACAGTTGACCTGTTTTTACACTTCCTGAGAGGTTTCAGTAAGATTAAGATAATTATTCAGATTCCTTTCTGTTTTCACCTGGAGTACCAAATCTTCCAATGTTCCCTACAAAACTAATTATTCAGGTTTACTGCCTTGCAGTTGCCAGCTAGCTCAGTCCTGATACATGCAATAAATCAGCAATGACCCCTTTTTCACCTCTTTGCCTCCTGTTCTTTACAAAGGACACTATCTAATTAAAAAACACAACAGGGGCCCGCTCAGACAGGAGGGTAGATTGGGGGGGGTTGGGAAGCTGTGACATTATAGGGATTTATTCTGTCAAAATCTGAGGCAAGTAACATGAGCTCTGGAGAGAGACATGTAAGTGACTAGTGAGATTTATGAGAGACTGGCAGAGCTGACAATAGGAACTGGAAGAGTTACTGGAGCTGCCAGCAACTTTGCAAGCTTTTGGAAAGAAAATCAAAGGATTTGTTAGCAGCAGTATCAAAAATGTATTTAACTGACACATGGCTGAGAAGGCTTTTTCTTCTTCGGTGCTGCAAATATGATTGCATTTATATTTTGTTTTCACAGTTCACTTGAGTTCAGCTTCTTAATTGTAAGACTAGTTCTCTGTCTCTTGGTTGATGCCATTCATACAGAATAACTGAGTCAAGTACACAGCATAAATACAGGAACATTGCAGGAACCACACAACTTTAAGAAGTTTTCAAGTTATCCTTGGAAAACCTTTGTTAAATAAGAGTTTGGATCTTTTCTAGCTGTGCAACTACCTCAAAAGACAGCAATTAATTTGCCATCTAGCTAATCAAGGGGTATTTTTAGGAAGACTTTATTTGCACTCAGGGACTTCCAACAATTTTACAAAGCAACTTGAACATCAAGGAATAAAGGAAGGAAAGTAAAAACATCTGTTAAACAAGGTGGGAAGTAACCTTCTAGGAAACTTAAATTTTGCCCCAGAAAATAGAGTAAAATAAAAGTATCCTATATGTCATTCAGCAAGCCTAGTCGAAAGACTGGTCTTCTTTCTTGCTTCATTTCTTTTACTATTTTATAACCAAGGTCATGTTCAAAAATAAGGCAGAAATAAGAGAAGTAGCATAATTCACCAGCTGCATAACCCTAAGCACCATGTACACCCTGTACTAAAGAAAACCTTATCTTGTGGGAAAACAATGTTTTTGTAATTAAAGAATATGTCATCAAACATGACCACAACAAAAAAGGAGACTATTTGGAAGTTATTTTGTTTATTTAAATTCTGGGTGCTTGAATTTGCCAGTTAAAATAAGTTTATTTCTTAATCCATATAAGAATTATCCAGATAGAGTATCTTACAGTTCCTTTAATTACTTTAATACTTAAATATTTTTAAAGTCTGCTACCAGTAGAGTCAGAATACTTAGTCTTCAAAATAGACTTCTGTCATTCAAGATGAAGGATTCAATACTGAATGAAAATGGAACCAACTCTTCCAGCCAGTTGCTGGATATGGAGACTTGAACAAAACATCTTGGTTGAATAGTCCTCCATTTTCATTCCTAGGAATTGAGGGGAAAAAATTGTTGTCCACAAAAGCTCCTGAAGGTGTCCAGTGTGATCAATGACCCACTTACTAGAGGGAAAAGAAATAAAAGAAAATAAACTGGGGTGGAGAGGCAATCTGCTTTTATCACCCTTTTCCTTGTATAAGTAGTTGAGATGATGTGGGAATCTGGTGCTTGTGTCCCAGTTCAGAATTGTACCTGCAGGTGATTTGAGAGTGGCAGCATCTACTTTTTTTATAACATTCATATTGCTATTCAGTGATTAGTTTGGCATCATGCTGACATGGTTATTACTTTATCTTACTAGTAAGGAAAGAGAAAAGGTAAGGTCACTCTTCAGCACCTTTCATCTGTGAATTCTCAGTGAAATAGTATGGGGCAAAGGTGTAGCACACCTTTAACAACAAGGGATTTTTGATGCCAAATTTCAAACAGCCAGATTTTCCATCAATTAACAGAGAGCAGAAGTGAAAGAGCTTCTCAAGATAAAATCTCAGAGTGTTTTTTACAGGACATGGGGTAATATGGTAAATCTTTCATTACAAGCAGCTACCAAGAAAAAGACAACAACAGCAAAAAAAACCCCAACAACAACAAAAACTACACACTACAAAACCAAACAAAAAATCCTGGATTCCAGTAGTTATTTGCAGAGCATCAGTCGTTACTGTCTAAAAAGTGTTTGGTGTTCTGAGTCCAGTTTCATAACAGAGACATTAACAAGAAGGGAAGCTTGCACAGTAGCTGATGGGTCTTGCATTGGTTTATGAATAAAATAAGCAGAAGTGTTCCAAGTCATTGGGAAATTAGAATTATGGATGATGGCTTGATGAAAATTATTTCATTTCTCTGTATATTTTCCAGTTTTTGTGGAGAGAAAAATAAAATGTTAGATATTTGCACAGACAACAGTTGAAAATAAATGATTAGAAATATTCAGAAAGTTCCATCCATTGGCTCTCCATCATTAGATTTCACACGTAAATTATTGTCCAGGAGCTAGGTTCTGAGGGCCTAGACCAGCCCATAGCTGACTACAAATCCAGCCCAATGTCTTAGGAAGGTTGTAGTAAAAGCTGAACCAGGAGCTGTGGAGCCCAGAGCTTGGTCCCACCTATGATGTCAAACCACAGGCACACTCAAGGTCCTCAGCTTCACCAGGCTGGGAAATCCTGAGATCCCCATTCCAGCCTGAGTTTTCACCATTTTCAGATTACTTTTTATGGAGCCAAGGAAATGTAGGGCATCCTTCTTTCACAGCTGGGAATGTGAAAACTCTGATCATTCCTCTCCAAGCCTGAGTCATCCACCTAGTTTACTGGACAGCATTGCTTCATAACCAGAGGCCTTTCTTTCTGTGTAGTCATAAAAAGCAAGAGAGGATCCCAAGAAACAGTGGTTAGATGTGATGCAGATAAATGAATTTCAAAGCCTTGTGTGGCCATTCTTACATCTTGGTGTCCTTACAGCCAAGTTAATAAGGTATAATGGGATGATAATTTCTCAGTCTGTTATAGGAAATATTTCATTTTGGAAATAAAATATTATTGAAGAAACTTAAGATAATGAACTAACAGATCTAGTCTGTATTGTTTTACTTCCTTTGTGTTGTTGACACAAAGCCGGTATACACAGTGAAATGTTTGTCATGCTAGAAAAACAGAAAATAGGGAGGAAGAGGCTGAGGCATTTAGATGCAAGGTTGTGTCCTCAAACATTGCTTACTCTGTTTGCAGTGTCTTTTTCTCATCTTTTGACCGGTAATTGAAAGCTGAGTTAATACACCCTTTTCAGCAATTCCTTTTGTCAAAGACACCACATGCTCATAAAATAGTTTTGGGTTGAAGAAATTGACTGTCATTTTTTTGTCAGAGAACAGGTAAAGTCCCAACAGGAACAGCTCTGAAAAGCTTCCTACCGAGTTACATGAAACTCTAAAGGGTATCATAGAAAGAGCAAGACCACCCCAATAAAAAGAGAATATAAATCCTGACCTCCTGGTGCATGTGACTAATAAGGCTGTTATATATTGTGTAATCTCACAATATTTCACTGTAAATTATTGTTCCTTTTTAATGGAATATAATTTTTAAAAGTAAAATCAAAATGCAGAATCACCAAATCAGCACTTAAAGCTCCTCAATTTTCTAAAGGCAAACTCTTTCTTTGAAGATAATTTAATAATTTAGGTAGCAAGTTTAGATCTAAGTGCGGATTGTGTATGTGTGTGTATTTTAAGGATGTGAATCAGAAAGAAACCTTTGACAATCTGGTTACAAAAAAAGCAAACAAGTATTTTCATATTGCCCCTGTAACTAGCTGCTTCATTTATAATGTTCAACATCAATTGTATACGATCTGTCAAACCACGCTTAGAAGCATGAATTCCTTCCTCCTTTGCTGGTGGTTACATTATCACCACTGCCATTTTGGCTTCTAGTTTTGTGTGTTCGTTCTGCATGTGGAAGAGGGAATGGGAGTTCCTATTGATTTGAAAGACAATTTAAAGGAAAAAAAAAAAATAAACCAAATCCTTTGAACTCCTTATAGCATTCATGCTGTGAGAAGGTACTGTGGAGGAAAGAGACCCGCAGCCCTGTGCCATGTGCTTGTTCATGAGATGGATGGCTATAATTTGCTCCTGTCTGAAACACTAGTATTTACGATGCCTTTCCTTGGCCAAGGGGTAAAAACAGTCCCTAGAGAAACAGAAACATTTTTAAGAGTGTATTGAAAAGAGAAATCCACAGGACAGCTGAAGGTCAAGGGAAGAAGGCAATGAGGGTTGATTTGTCTTCTTTTCCAGGTAATGAAAAAATTCTCCTTATTTGACTACACAGAAAACATTCTTCTCCCTCTGTCATTCACTCACCCATCTGCAAGCACAAGCACAAGCACAAGCACACGCACGTTGACCTGGGTTATACAGTAGGACCCTAGTTATATAGCAGGACACTGTCAATATCAGGAACAGTAGTGTAAAATTTGGCTTTAAAACTACTTTTGAGCTGTTCTCTGGCTCACAGCTGGATGAGCATATTGTCTGCTTTGAACAAGCCAAAATAACCATAAAGCTGGTTCAAATTATGTCTGCTTCCTTTCGCCTTAGGCATTTGGGTACTAGAGCCAAATTGTCATCCATTGCTTTTGTCTAGAAGCATTATTAACTGTTCAATCTCATAGTCCCAAAATACTCAGTGGAAAGGCCTACCCTTCAGATTTGCTAAAGCACTGCAACAGCATAACAGCAATTAATAAAAAAGGCACCAAGAAGTCCCCAAGCTGGGTCCTAATTTTATGTTTAATCTAAGTGAGAATTTTCGTTTCTGATTTTCTTCTTTTCTTCTGTAAGAGCTGCTGTTTATTTAGGGGTAAATGTAACTCACAGAAGTGTTATGCTGAATATCTTGATAAATATCATGTTTATCTAAACCCTCTCTGCTTTTTCTTATCAGTATTTCTGTGCTTCCATAAGACATATATTAAAAAAAATTGTTAAGTACTCAAGCTACCTACCAGTTTTTCCTAGACTGTGCAGTCTTTAAGATGGTTCCCCATTCTTCTAGAAATGTTCTCCTCTTACTGATCAAGTTAGGTGATCTGTTTTCCCTTCAGAAGCTGCTTGCATGCTGAGCAGCCAAAGTAGAAAATAGACCTCATAGTGGAAAATAAAAGATAGAATAGATTAGAAATCAAGATTGCTGGTTTTCAGTAACAAGCAGAGATAATACTCCATGGGCAGTCAGACTATTCTCAAACCATCCCTACATGGTCTCTGTAACAAGGGGCAAATACTAGAATTTTGACTGGAGAAACCAGATTGATGTCCATCAAAACAAATGTCTTCAGAGCTTTTTATTAGGATCATATTCTCACCAGATGAATCTCGTTTCCTGTTTTTCCTGAGGTAGTAGCATTTGTTGACATCCTGAAACTCCCCAGGAATGCAGAATTTAAGATTAGACCCTTAGCACTGCATTCTGCTGGCTTTAAGCTAGGCTTCTGTAGAAGGTTGGTTGCAAAAGCCTAAACAGCTCACCCTGAGGTCTTTTTATCATGAATAAGAAGCCATTCTTCATCTTTAAGACAAGATTAATTGCCCTCTGGAAAGTCTTGTTTCCCCCACGCCAAGGACTGCTGCAGAAGTCATCCTTGTTTGACTAGCTGAAGACTTCGATGACTAATTTTTAGCCACCTGATGATAGGTTGAGATGAATCCCACTAACTGCTCTACCTCCATGCACAGGTGAATGCTTTTGTGCATATACACAATGCAATAATTCCTTTATTTTAGTATTAATATGCAGAGTATATATATTTATATTGTTTGTCTTAATGTACTTACATAGCGAATGCCTACATAAATACATAGAGAGTTGTATCTTGCTGTTTTTAATACATTTGAGTTCTGTTCCCATTATAAGAGTATCAGATGCTATTGGTATATTTGCATATATCTAAACAATAAAAGTATAATTCACTCTGGAAGGCTTGATGAGACTAGTTCTGCCAGAGCTCTCGTATACATCAGCAGATAGCATTTCATGGCTTTTTAGCTCAGAACTGAGCTGTTATAGACCCAAGTCATGATGCTTAAAAGTATACTTACTTGCGTGAATGAGCAGTGAATGAAAACCATTAATGTCCCAGCATGCACTGCTCACCAATACTCATTTTTGTTGTAGTCAGAGTTTCTTAGTGTGTTTCTGCTTCATTTAAACCCGTCAATACCTCAATTAGTGCTTGCTTCTCTTCCCCTGGGAGGAACATTTACACATGTCACTTCACAGCCTCCAAAATCTAAAAGACCCATGGGAATTACTGGGCCATAAAATATATCCTGATTAAAGCTTGTGTTTTCCAGTGACTGTCTGCCTTTTTTATTTTTTTTCACCTTTTAAACCTGTAAACTGTTTGGGTATTTTTAATGAAATGGCACAAATGTAAAGGTTAAAACATAACAACTTGTATGAAAATGAACACTCTCCCATGCGATTCCAGTCTATTTTTTTTGTTTGTTTGTTTCTGATTTGCATTCATTAAGTCACCAAAAATTAGAGTGCCTGACTTTACAATTATGATAGCAGTAACCCTCTCATTTAACATTAAAACTTGATGCCATCTTGATGGCAGACTGAATTCTATTTAAGATCAAAGCATTGGACTGTTATCTAAAATTATACATTGTTAGTTATAACTATTTAACATTCCTACTCTTTCCAGCCTGACTTTTATACAGGGTGAAAAAAAGATCATAATTGATTTGGAATAAAAAGTGGCCCAATAAATTTATATGTAATGGATACAAGTTTCTAATACTATTTTTTAGACATCCATACTTTTGAACAATGCCGATGATGAAGATGGTCTTTATCTAAGCCTTCATAAATCATAATTATATACAAGGTAATGCATTTATATTTTTTATAGATCTTCGACAACTTATTTTTGTTATCGACAGTTAGCCAAGCTTTGATGAAACTGATTTTCCAGTGCCTCATGTGGGTTACCATAGTTTGTCACAAATTTCCACATGCTTTTATTATAACTGACTGCAGGGAACAAAGTTGTCAGCTTATCATTTCCCATTTTCTTTCTCTTGGTTATTAGGAAGTGCAGTTAGACAAAATGGGAATTGAAGCTGCATAGCAAAGCGAAAGAAAGTCACATTCATTTCAGAACGATGTCGAAGTCAAAGGAAAGACCAAGAAATGTAAGCAGCTGCTGGTCTCATGTGTATCATTTGAAGACAGCAGTTTGCACTGTGCAAACATAAAACTAATGCAAGAAAAGACCTTAGGAAGAGGAAAGAAGCGCCTTTGTGACTTGAGAGAAAAGACCTTTTTTATTTTATTAATGTGTCTTTTGGTTAAAATTCATAGTTGTCATGCAAAATAAATCAACTTCTTTTCCTATAATGTGACCTGAAACTGCTTCTGAGTGAATAAGATATGAATCCTAAATGTTCACAGCCTTTACCCTGACATATTCAATCAGATCATGAGGCACTGGTGAAGCTGCCAAGTACTCAAGACATCATTGTCATTCTTATTAAAGCTTAGCATCAAACGAGGCCTGTTCTAGCTTGGAAACACATGTTTGAAAAATACTTATAATCAAAGTAATTTCATTTATATCAGTAGAATAGCTAGCTTAAATGGTATTTTATGGTGTGCAGAATACTTACTCATTCCCACACATTGATTTTTTTTTTTTTTTTTTTTTTTAGATTTTTTTTTTTTTCCAGATATTATCTTGTATGGACACCCCAATATCCTAATAGTATAGTTTTTATATACCACTGAGTCTTGTGGTTTGAAATGGAATTTGTAATGCAAACTTAAGTAGCTGGGGCACGGACTGTTCACGTCAGTGTTTAACTTCTCTCTATTATTTATGTATTGTAATTCTCATGGACATCACTCTTCACTAAATAGAAACATAAAGACTCAGTTTCTGCTGTGCAGAGTCTCTTTTTCCATGACACTACTGTTTCTCATACTGTTCTGGCAGAAGATTTTTTTGGTAATAGAACTGCTAATGAAGCTCTTGCCTATTGTCCAGAAATCCAATCACCTAAAAGCTATTAATGGGAGCATGCAAAAACCTAGCATCCCTCCTTTTAGGGCAGGCTGGCAGTAGGAGTTAGTCTGATTTGTTTTGCTTTGTTTTAAAAATGCTTTCAGGAATGTATTTGTCAATAAATTATCTGGATTTATTTTTATATGATGTAGACTCCTGAAACTAAAGCTGAGTAAATAATTCAACCTGTCTTATTAATTCATCAAATTTTTGCTTCTCTCCTCAAAGTTCTCAGGTTTACATGTTAGGAATTCCTGTAGTCTGGAACTCCAACAGCAATTGATTTCAAAGTATTTGCATTTTGAATTTGAAATCCATGCCATATTGATTAGTTATATAAGTCACCCAGTATTGTTTCTGCTTGAGAGTTGCGTTGCTTCCACAACAAATTCAGCACTAACTCCAAGCAATATAGTGAAATATTGCATTCAAAATTCACTTTCATGAAATATTTAAATATTTGAAATTGAATTTTAAAATATTTATCTTAAAAGAACATGTCTCTAAAGGAGATTCACAACAGACAAACATAAGTAGGTCTCAAACATGAAGTTCATCTTCAAAATTAGAGAATATTGGTAGAAAACAGTTTTCATTAATTATATGTTCATTATTTTTGTGAAAATAACTTGTATTCATGAAAATGGAGTTTTTGGGTTTGTGTTAGCATATCTTTTTCATCCATTCAGACATACAGTTTGTTTTCTAGTCTTGGGCATCTCTTGAAGAGGAGGGCTAAGAGCATTACTTTCACCTACTGGAGAGGTCACATATTTACCAAGAAACTATGTGCTTATATTGAAGTATTTGAGCAGTCATGTTGATTTAAAATTCTCTGCAAGATTCAGGACACCATTTGAATTCTGCAGAGGTGCCTCTTAAGTAAACAAAAATTTAAGAGAACAATTTTACGTATGCACTCACTGACTACTTGAAGTCTGCTAAATTTGAAAATAAATTAAAAAACAGAAATCAACTAATTTTAGTGTGAGATCAACATCTTCCTTAATTTTAAGTAATGTATTTGCATGGGATTTATTTGCCTGAGCAAAAGTGGATTGGGGAAAAGGGAATTTGTTTTGAAGGTAGAAAAATCTCATATGTTATGGACAGAAGAGTATTCACACAGTGGCTGACCAGCATGAGACGACAGGCTGAATTTTGATTAAATATTAATTTGTAATTTTAATTCATTTTTTTCAGCATATATTCATTTCAAATTTAATGCAGTTTTCTTACATCACAACTCCTGTCCTCATTCATGATGTTATTTTTACCCAGTGTTGTTGAAACTGCATCAAAGGGCCTTAGTTCTCTGTTCTAGAAGCTGTACAAGAAAAACAAAGGGAGTTCATCTTCCCTCATTACAGCATCAGTGTGCACATGTGTGCAATCAAGAAAGGCATTTCTGGTTCCTGAATGATCAAAGAAGAGGCTTTGAAGACACGGTTCATCTGGTTAGATGAACAGCACTCTTGAAGTATTCGATCTTCCTTTGCATTGAGGAAGTCTACAATGCCTAGCCTGGCATAGAGGCTTGCAAGACGAACCCCACTATGGTGACAGCTTTTTCCCCAAATGGGCCATTTTGAGCATGCTTTACTAAAGGATCCAAGATATGTGGGAGTGACACTATGCCAGGGCAGAGATCTTCAGATCAAGAGCAGTGGAAACACGGTGAGACATGGTGAAATGCCAGGAGTCACACCACTGACAGAGGCCAAGACATGTCTGTTATCGAGCAC
This sequence comes from Streptopelia decaocto, assembly GCF_964273445.1. Classification (NCBI taxonomy): domain Eukaryota; kingdom Metazoa; phylum Chordata; class Aves; order Columbiformes; family Columbidae; genus Streptopelia; species Streptopelia decaocto. The sequence continues at coordinate 118,428,788 of NC_138663.1, forward strand.
ACTCTCAATTCTCCTGTGCTCCCTTATCTCCAGATCATGATGCCTTTAGATTTGTTTATCTGCCGCATCTTTTCCATCCTCTTTGTCAAGACCAACAAGAATCTGCATTAATGTCCCACTACAATCAGCAATTTAACTCAAAACACATTGTACAGTGACACATCATCTCCTTACCAATGGTGGTGTTGTGTTCCTCTCTTCTCATCACAGCCAGGTTGCCAGGAAAATACCATTTGAAGACCACGGACAGTAACAGGTCTTAAGCATACTGAGAACTTCAGTCAGTCTTAGAACCATTTAAGGATATAGATATATTATATAAATATAATATATCCTATATACAAGGATATTCAGTGTTTAATTACAATATAAAGATAGGGAGTCTTTTCATTTGCTTTCTTCTCACATAGCTATTTCCATCTATGAGCTAAAAGAAAGAAAAAATAGTTATTCCTCCCTCTCCGCTCCCTACATAATTTTTAAAATTAATATGAATTTCAGTTTTCTAGCAACTCATGAAGGTTTATTCTAAAAGAATTTTAAAGATTCTGTTACTTTGCTCAGGCTTCACCTAACTTACTATAGCCTTCTAATTCTGGATAATGATACTAGTCTTTGTCAAGGTAATTAAATGTTTTTCAGTTTTGTTTGCATTCAGTTCCTGATAAAACACTCAGTAGTAACAGAAAAAAAAAAAAAAAAAAAAAAAAAAAAAAGTCAGAATAAGTAATTTTTACTGAATGTCAGGAAAGGTCCAGGTTCAGTTTTCTTCAAAAATGGGACAAAGATTACTGTTTCCTCTTAGCCAGTTCCATGATTCTTCAGAGTAACCTCAATGACAAAATTTTGCACTTCAATTTTAATGATGAAATTGTTCATATTATAAAGCAATATTACTCTTTACAGGTTGACACAAAGAAGGGGGAAAACAACAGTTTAACCTGGGAAAAGGAATAAAAAAATCATCTTTCCAAATGGAAATCCAACTTTAAATGAGAAATGTCCTAGATTAATCATGCTGACAGCAATATCCATACCTTGAAAACAGAAATTGTCATAATCTCTAAACTGTAGACATGTAACAATGGGCAAGCCACATGGCATGCCACAGAGAAAGATGTGGAGAACCCCAGAAGAGAGAATTTTGTATTAATTTGTCCTACAGGGAAGTCTACTCCAAAATCCTGGCACATGACGCTATGTGTTCCTTGAACACACAGAGCAATATGCCCTTCTCTTCCAAAATTCTCTTATATAAATATATATCATTATATGTGTCTGTATTCTATGTGTATTTGAAGAGACATAAAGGATGCACACACTTAATATTGCATCTGAATCATCTTCATGATTCTAAATGCCTTCACTTTTTTTAAAGTCATCCTCAGAGAATCTCTCATGCATATATAGTGCAGATTTAGTTTGCTTATTTACAGTTTTTTAGATTATTTTGTCAGTAAAGAGCCATCATATTTATCTCAGTTATTTGCATCAGTAATTTGATTAAAGATAGTTGGAAAATGAAGAAACAGGTTGCCTAAAATATCCTTGGGATTGTGGCTTTATTACCAGAAATCTTTTGACATAGAGGAAGATAAAAAGAAAAGCTTATGGTGTAGGATCATTGGAGATAAATTGTGAAGAGTGAAAAATCAGCTTTGGAGGAAGGGCAAATATTTAGCTGTGAGGCACTGCTATAGCAATAAAGAATCAGTGTCGAAGATTAAATGAGAGGAAAGGAAGGATAAGGAGGGATAAAGCTGTATCTGAGGAATAAAATCATATTTCTTTGCATGTTTTTATGCTGTTCTTCTTAAGAAAGTTTGTTGGAAAAAAAAATGAGCTTCATATGCTAACCTCTGTTTTACAAAAAGCGCACAAGATGGTTGCAAGTGTTTGGTTTGGCACTGTCACATGTCAGGGGACTTTTGGTAGACAACTGTTTAGGAGAACCGAAACTGAGTCTCTGAGACAGGTTTCTTGAGGTCCACGAGATTTAAATCCAAATCCAAACATCTCATTTTCTGTGGATGCACACTGTGTGCTCCCACCTGCGAAGCAGGAGGAGGGTAGACCTGCCAGTTCAAGGCTCACCTCCTTCAAATGCTGAGCCCTCTGCCTGGGGATGTGGGCACGCTGGGTGCTCTGATACCTCGTCAGGAAGCATGGATTACCCCTCAGCTCCTGGATGGCTATCCACATGATCCCTCCTTCACCAGAAGATAACATACAACTCAAAGTAGGAGATACTGATGGGAAGGAGGACTGTCAGTATAAAGAAAATCACTTAGGTGACTTTGGAGGTTGGCAGGATTTAATGAGGAAAGGGAAATGAGGTTGGAGGAGGAAAATGTTGCTGTAGGGGTTAGGGAACATGTGAGAACCTGAGAAGGTTTCAGCAGGAAGAGAAGAGGGGGAAGTGAAGGGGACTGGAGTGTGTTGCATTCAGAAAAAAAAAGAAGGAGATGTGGAGAGGTGCAGCAAATGAAGAAGGAAGAGAGGCCTGGGAGGTTTAGGAGATTATGGAAGGAAGGTGGTAACACAAGCTAATGGTTGTAATGTGGGTTCCTTCGTAGCCTGCCACTTATTTGAATTGGGTCTGTTGTTGATGACAAAATGCATAAAAGCATATATTGATTTCAGGTGTTGCAGATGAAGGCAGATTTGTTGAAGTATGCATACCTGTGCATACAGAGCCCAAAGACCCGCTTTTCCATAGGCTGAGTATGCTAGCTTCTGTCTTTGGAAGCAATAAGCAGATGACCACAAAAAGTGACTTTCTGAACGTAACCTCCTTGAGGGCATCAGTACTTAGAGAAGCACCAGATAAAGCTGAAGTTATTTTCATTCTCTGGAAAATGGAATCAGACTTGTCCTTATTTTCTATTCTGATTATTTGTCTTTTCTTCTTTTTGAATGCTTCTCTTTGACAAAACTAATCAGTACCTAGTGTCCAAACAGCTAAATAAGACATACTTCATCACTAACGTATATCAGTGCCTAAAGAGCCTCATGTCTCACACAAGACCTTTCTAAGACTTCTTCCTGTAATTAGATCCCATTCGTAACTCTGACCCACAGATCCACAGCCCTGTTAATTTTCAAATCAGTTTGTTTTGGTTCAGAAAGCCTCTGAATAAAAAGGGCTGCATCCTGACATATTGTCATATCCAAGAATCAACAGCTCTGGCATGTGAAAAGGTCATGCCACCAAGCATTAACATTTCAGAATAGCAATTATAGTAATTCATTTAAGTAAGGATGATTTTTTTTTTTTTTTTTTTTTTTTTTTTTTTTTTTTTTTTTTTTTTTTTCTGCTTGGTAGTAATAGATGCAATAGATGCAGGAGGAAAGACTGGGAAGGACCCAAATCAGGTTCTGTGCCAATGTCATCTTCTTAAAATAGACACCCAGAGAAGTTGAGATTGAATGACTGAGTCGTTCCAATAAGCACAGGAAAGTGTTCATGCATGGAAAGGAAAGTGGAGCTATTGCAGGAGGCAACCATGGAGTGCAAGAACTTAGAGAAGGGGCTCTTTACTGCCACCTCATATGCTTTGAACAAAGTGAATAAATTGCTTCGGAAGAGAGCAGTTCTGTATACTGTCCAGGGCTTTTCAGCTTCTCCCAAGCAGGAAAAGGGCCAGAACTGATAGACAGACCCTTGGGCATTGATTCGTCCTACTAACAAATGCCCAGGTACTATTCGTTGGTGGACAAATCATAAGCAAGGGACAGGCTGAGGACACCAAAAAGACCATCTTGTTCCAAAAATGCCATGTTTTGAGGGGGTTGTATTTAAACACTCTGAAGATTTTTTCTTCCTATTTGTAGAAAAATTTTGTTCAAAAATCTGAAAATACCTGGGCTTAAGCCTATTCTTGCTAGCAAGAGAGTACTCTTTTCAGCATTAAAATCCTGAATCACTATCGAAGTTGACAATTATGTCCCAACTGTTCTGAAAATACCTTCTAAATACAACAGCAACACAGTTCTAGCTAGATTTATTGTTCAGTTTAATTATACTTCCAGTTCCGTACAGGTTAACTATGCACTCAGCTCATACATGGACTGTAAGCTCTTTGGTGCAGAGTCTTTCTTTTAGTTTTGTACAGATCCTGGTTTGATTGAGCCCTCATTTTGATAGGTCATTACTGTCTTACAAAATGGTAGAGCGTGTATCTGTTAGCAAATAAAACAGTAGCATATCAGATGGAATAAGAAATTTTCATCATTTCTTTATTTACCTCATATCTGAATGCTTATTACTTACAGTACCCTTATGTGCTGTGAATATTTTAATTACATTACAAGCTGTCCTGTGAGTATCAGAACAAGTAGACTCAGGCTTCTTTTGGCTTTGCATCTTCTTGGCTCTACAGCTCCATTGTCCAGCCCCAGCTCGTCTCTGCTAAGTTACCTTCAAGACCCATCTTCAATCTTAAGAAGATATCCTGAGACAGAAATGAAAGTAAAATAATTTCTCACATTTTTGGCCGTCTGGTCAAATATGGACAAACTGAATGAGACCCAAACTGAAGGGCCAACTGTGTATCATCAGACTAGTGAGCTCACTGAAGAACAATATTTTTTTTGTTTCTAGTTCCAGCTATGATAACTTCCTATCCAAATACCACCTTGGCAACGCAAGGTCAAAAGAAGGAGATGAGCTGCACAGCACATGGAGAGAAACCCATAATTGTTCGCTGGGAAAAAGAAGACCGAATCATTAACCCTGAAATGTCCCGTTACCTTGTTTCCACCAAGGAAGTTGGAGATGAAGTGATTTCTACCCTGCAGGTAGGAAACCAAAGTGACCCATGACTCATCTACATGTGTAAGAGTGTTGTTTGGTTTGGTTTTGATAGGGGTGCACAGCCACCTTTGCCCTACAAGGTCAGAGACGCACCACTCCCTCCACCCATGGCACAATCCTGGAGAGCTGTCAGCAAGAGTAGGTAGGAAACCTCTGCATCCCACCCTCCAGAAAAATTACTGTCCATTTTCTCATGCTCCAGAGGCAACAAGAGAGTGAGCCTGGCTCACAGCTCCCCATTATTTCTGTCTCAGGAGCAACATGGTTCATTCCTTAGCCTGCCCTTCCTGGAGTGGCACAGCTCAGTTTTGAGTGCACTGCTGATAAGCGCTGAGTGAATTTCTGACCCCTAGTTCTGGTGTCTGTCAGGCTTACCTTCGCCAAAATCATTAACCTGTTCTGAGATAAAAATTCTGTCTTTTCAAGTACTTTTCCTCCCTTCCTTTAACTTTGAGGGTCTCATGAAACCATTTTGCAAAGTCAGGCTAGTCTTTAGATTCAAAGTGAGATGGAAGGAAAAAGCACATGTAGATACGTAAGAAGTATATGTGCTGCTGCCAGTAGTATTTGGCGCTTACCGGAAACAGTAGCAAAAATCACCAAGTCACCTAGCAAATGGTCCTAGTCTTCATCTTCACTTTCATGACAGGAAGCTGTCTGGTGCTATGGGAGCCATGCATTTTGGCTTCCCTCATAAATCAGTGTGTGGGACTCCATAAACTCCTAAGTGGCTGACCTAGATTAGATTGAGGGGCTACATGAGTGGCACTGCTGTCTTGGGGACTTAGGTTTCTCCAAGATGCCATGGAAACACAGGAAACTCCTGCTGTCACTTCTGGTGTCACTTGCAAAAAGTCAGGATATGACATTGCCCTCAATATACCAGGACACAGACTTTTCCACTCAAATTTAAAATTTTAAAACATGTGTCTTTAGGAAATCCAAAAGAATTCTTCTAAAAATCATATAGATTCTCAGTCAAAAATCTTGATTTTCAGTTTTTCAGTCATACTCTTAAAAACATTTTTACCAGGCTCAAGGTAATAATTCTCTAGATTTTTGGTGATTGTCTGTATTATAGTGTAACTCTTGAGGTATATATTTTTCTTCACTAGCCAAAAATTGTGTTGGATGTTACCTAATAAAAAATCTGGTTTTGCTCTCTGTAAGAGATCTTTGTCATTGATTTCTATGAGGAAGAATAAATTCTGTGTGTGACTTTGTTCATGTTAGTATATTTGTGTTACGGATAATATTTAATTATAAGATAGACCTCTAGACCTCTCTGTTCTCATTCATCTTATTGAATTTAATAAAATAATGTCTGGATGCACAACGATACTTCTTTTTGGAAGGCTGGAGACCTGCTTGGAGAATTCTCTTCTGAAGCAGTTGTGTACAGTTGTGGCATTCTACATCTATATGTATGTTACATACAAAAACTTTGACTTCTGAGAGATAAAAGGCACTCAAACCAGAAAATGTCAGGATTAAGGTTGTCTCTGAAGCTTTTAACTCAGTGCTTTTGCATGTGTGCATGATGATGTGATCTTTAGTTGTATACTCAGCTTTTATTTTTTCTGCAGGACCTCTGCCTCAGTCAGGCATGGCTTGGATTTTCTCTGGAGTTGAATTAGGGTTGAGTAATGAAAGACACTGTGTGATGCAAGGCTGATCATTGAAACCACACTTTTCACAGGTGGCCAATAATTGTGTGTTCTTTGTTTTCTAGGTACTTGCCTTGAGCCCTTGGGGTCTGATTTGCAGAAGTACTAAGCTCTCATAGCTGCAGCTTAACTCAGTGGAAGCTGTTATGAACATATGAAATGCTATTTATTGCTAAGGACTCTGAGGAGGGAAAAGAAGGCCCTAGATGTATCAAATTGGGCTCTGAAAAATTTTGTTTTCCTATTTTAAATCTCAGCCACACACGCAACTTAACACAGCTTGACAAGTTACAACATCTCAGACGATAACTCTCCAATATCCTTGTAGCAAGTGGGAAATTAATCTATTTATCTTAACCAGTGGTGAATGAGAGTTGTGCTCACATTACCTTGGCTTTGCTGAGGATTATTCCTCAGAACACATGGAGTTACCATGGCTCAGCTAATATGTGGCAACTTGTCAAGCAGTCACCAACATTATCATATGTCTGGTTCCTTATTTCTCCATATGAGATGGTGGTAATACTCTCCATGATGTCAGGGCTTATGAAAATAAATTCACTCATGTTTCTGAAATGGGTATTACATAGGTGAATGCCACAGAAAAGGCTGTGAGAAAATGAATAAGTCTGTCTTCAGGGCACAGTTTGAACCATGTGCAGTAAATAAAGTCTGGAGCGGCACAATGAACAATGACAAGAAAATGGTATTTGAAATATCTGCTCATTTGAAAAATCATCTCCCTATTGTACATTGAATGAAGCAGTGGTCCTGTAGAAAAATACCATTATGACCATATATGTAAAAACTATCTATAACTTTCTATCTTATTAAATAACAAATTGAAGTAAAAGACCACCCAAAATTTTATTATGAGGCGGCATGCTGAATACTACAGGGCTCACCAGCAGTGTTAGAACCTTTATTTCCTCCACGCAGACTTCAGCAACTAGAAAAATTTGGAGGCAGCAGGAGGCACCACTGTGTATGGAAAATTTCAGCCAATTGTTAAATACTTGGCAAAATCATGAGTAACTGGAAACAAGACTCCTAATGAGAAGCTACGGGAATAGGTGGTGCTCCAATTCCTGACTACACATGTAGAGCTGATAGCCTGCTTCCTCAGCCCAGGTGTTGCTAGTCTTGATAAGTCTCCATATTTTTGATGCTTTATTATGCATACGTATGTATGTGTATAACATGCAATATGTATTTATTACTGTCAAGTAAAACAGTTTGTACATTTTTTTCTTGCACCATACAGAAAAGCTGTTGGTTTATTTTCTCTGTGTGCTGTTCAATCAATCACTTCTTTTCAAACCACCTATAGATTTTGCCAACTGTGCGTGAAGATTCTGGCTTCTTTTCCTGCCATGCCATCAATTCTTATGGGGAGGATCGTGGAATAATTCAGCTCACTGTGCAAGGTAGGAAGAGGACAACATAAGGAAAAAAACACAGCTATTGTAGTACAGTAAGTGTATGCCATCCTCAGAAATCTGTTGGGGGAGGGAGGCTCTGATTCCTAATTAAATGTATTCCTCATTGTCAAAGAAATGAGGAGCCACATTAAGATGTTCAGTCTCCCATTTTCCAGCATTACAGATGAAATCAAAATAAAGGATAAGTGCAAGTCTTTCTAGTTCTGTAGAGATTAATAAGGAGATATTTTTCTAAAAGGCACTCACTGACAATCTACTAAAGAGACAAAAAATATAACATTTTCAGTAGAGATAGTGGGTATGAGGGGGTTAGTTTTTGGAGGAAGCCAGAGAGGATTGCATTTGTCTTTAAAGGACAAATGTGCTTAAGATTTAAGTCTGAAATAAAGCAAAAGCCATCTGACTTTACCTCTAGAGAAACGTTAAACCCACTGTGGATCTTTAAACAAAATATTTCAAGTTTAATCAGTCAAAATAAGTGTACAATGCAAACTCAAGGAAATCTATGTTGCCTGGGGTTGGGCTTCCCCTCCCACAGGGTTTCACTCGGGCAGATGGTAGCAAGTCCTGGGGTGGCTGAGGTGACAGTACGTGAGATGCAGAGCACAGGCAGAACTCAGCCACCAGCCACTGCTTATTTCTGTGCCATGACTGTTCCAGTGCTTGTATGCCTTTGAGCATGCCCACAACAAAATTCTAGCACTTGCAAATTTCTTTCTGCTCACTCTTGATTTCAAGTAGCTGCAGGTGCCAGTGAATGCCTATGGCAGCCCTGTCAAAAAATTTGGGTGGAGTTTGGGAACAGTTTCTCAGTTATACCACTGCTCATTTGCACTGCCTTGACAATTTAAAGGGACAGTAGAATGAGTACAAATGCTGTTTATTTACATGCTTAACTACAGAGGCAGAAAGAGGCTTTAGTGCAATTTTAAACTGTTAGCAAATTATTCTTTTATTAAATAAAGACTTTTACACATAAAGAAATTTTACTCCCTCCTCTCACCACATTTAGCACTTTTAAGTTTAGTATTCATATTTCCACCATCAAGTATTGGATAAAAACTGTAGAAGCATCAATAAAACATGGTGTTCATGGCAAAAATATTTTCTAGCATGAGTAGTTCAATTTGGAGTGCTTTTAAGTAAATGCAACTCTATGTTGCATATTCGAAGGAATTCAATATCACATCAGTGACTCCTAGTAAAAAAGTGACTTTTCCTCCCTCTGTTGAGTATTCTTCAGCAGGTGATTGACTGACTCAGGGTACTAATGAGTGATGGGAGAAAATGGCATGAGTAAGCTATGCCAGTGCCACACTCATTAGTGTGATCTTGTTATGAGTACGGGCCTTGTCCTGACTAGAACTGTGTGTGTGTTTACTCAGAGCCCCCCGACCCTCCTGAAATAGAAATCCGAGAAGTGAGAGCACGCAGCATTGCCCTCAGATGGACCATGGGCTTTGATGGAAACAGCCCGATCACTGGTTATGATATTGAGTGCAAGAACAAGTCAGGTAAGAAATCATCTTCCTCTGAAGGAATCTCCATCACTAGTCATTCATCACTGAATTTGTATTGTAAAAGATAACTCATAAATTTAAACTGCCTGATGGAAATTTTAACCACGGTTTATTTAATCTTCCACAGTAATATTTATCTTTATTTGTTGTCTTTTTTTTTTTTTTCCCCCCTGAGCTGAGAACATTATCAATTGCTGCTTTTCTCTTTTACCAGAGAAAATCTACACATAAGAGGGACAAATTTTGTTCCAAAACAAGTCATTCTAGGTGACGGCTGGTATGATAGCTTTACTAGCTTTCTTGCTCCCTGTTTTTATATTTTCTCCATATTTTTTATTTTAATTTTCTATGTTTTGATATAGAAAATACCTGCCTTTGTGTATTATCTTTTCCTGTTGTGCTGATTTTTAGAAGTTATTTTCTATCAATATATGAGTACATGGTATCTTCCCTGTAAAGGCAGCAGTGAAAAATGGTAGTTACGAGAATTTCTAGAGGAAGAAAGCTGTGTGGTAGTTTGCTAAAGCATCATGCAGAGTTTTCAGTAGAATACTGGAAATACTCTGAAGATAAGACCAGTGGCACATATTGACAGGCCAATGCAAGCAGATAAGTTTTTGCTAGGTCATCTTATAGTCACATCAGTGAACATATAATAAAATGAATGAGGTAAATTATTTAAAACAAAACACGACACACACACAAAAAAAAAAAAACACACACACACACAAAACTAAAACAAACAAACAAACAAACAAAACCAACCCCCTAATTCAGGAAAATATTACTGCTCTGGTATGTATTAAGCTAAAAAAATGTTCACTGTCTATTGAAATCTAAAAACATTCAAGGTACATTTGAGCTCTGTTTGTGATGTGAGATCATACTTAAAATTAGGCACACTGAGAAGCACTGTTCCTGAGTCAGGCTTTGAGAAGGGACTAGATAGCAGGAAATAGCTAGCTAGATAGGAAATAGGAGTGGAACAATGTTTCAATATTTTAAGTAGGATTAAAAAGACACTGAGAAATTATATTGTACTGGTTTATATTGGAGTTTGTTACACTATTTTTAAGGTGATATAGTCCACTAATAGGAATGCTCTGTGTGCTTATCAGTGAAACATTCTGTTTATCAAAGCAACTAATATACATTTATAGTCTTCTCCCTTCCATTCTGAGATGTAAAAATGTACTTGTTCATAAAATTTTAAATTTGCAAAATTAAAAACAAAAAAAGTCTACCCATCTTTACTAATTTCCATGTGTCTACCTTGTGGATTTCCCTTGTACTTTACTTAGTTAGGCAAAAATTGTGTGATGCTTTCATTACTAGATAAAATACTTTCAAGAATGTTAAATCATCAGTCACCATTTTTGCATTTTTTTTTTCAAATGAAATTGATAATGTACGAGTGAGCATGGTACCTGAAACATTACAAGTGAAAGACCCCCAATGAGGCTGTGGTCAGGAATCACAGCTTTGGAGATGTAGACTAGGCAAGGCTTCCTTCAAGGGACACATATATCTGAAAGTTTCTGGGCTTTGTTTTCTTTTTTATTTTTTTCATTTCTTTCCAAACAGCCACCTGCTCCAGAACAGGTTTTGAAAGTCATTCTTGCCTGATAGGCTCCTTTCTTACCCTAAAACATCTCTTGTATTTGTGAATCATGTAACTCAGCATAACCTCTGTCTAGGAAGACTGAACCACTTTTCTTTGTTTGAGGCAGTGGAAGAAAGGGATTTCAGAGCTCTGAAACATCTTTGTTAGATTTAGTTCAATGTTTTCAAGTGATCATGCAGAATGTTGGCAAGGATTAAGTGGTAATCACTGTGAACTTGCTTTTCAAAATTATGTCTCTGTTACATGGCAAGATAAATCAATAGAAAGACAACAAATGAAGTGCCATCAGATTGACTGAAAAAAATCAGATGCTACATAGTGATAGCAGTTAATAAAATTGAAAGAAAGAAAAAATAGTGGATGGCAGAATTGGTGTTAGAGAAAATATTTCTTTGTCTGTATATGAAAATGAATACTAGAGGTCTTGTCCTAAAAAGAGAGGATTATCTTCATCTCACTGCAAACAAAAGAAAAGTTGTTTTTTAGAATGTGAGGCTGAATGTTTGGAGAAACTAGGATCAGGTTTTTGATTCCTTGCACACAATGTTTGCCATTAATTAAAATCATCAGGAAAATGAAACGCCAAGGGTGGTTACTGAAGAATTTGCACAAGGAAGTAGGGAGAAGTTATAACAGAGAAGAGGTAATTAAGAAAACTTCTCACCATTTACAGATACTATAGTGGCAGAAAAAGAATTAGGTAAAGTATTCACAGTCTAGACAATAAACTTAGGGAACATCCTGCCAAGGCCAAAGGTGTGAACTGCCCAGTTGTATTTAGTGAGAACTTTCTGTCTATGTTGCTTACCCAGAGGACTCAGAAATGGGTTAACAACAGGATGCATCATCTAGGTGTCTCAAGAAGGAAAACTTTTCCATTTCAGAGAATGTTCAGGTGACCAGATATCACATATGGACTTCACCATACACTACTGCCCTCACGTATCCGATCTGCTCCAGCCATGCCATCAGACAAAAAAGACACATTAGTTATGCTCTAGAAGGAGCAGAATTGCCTGTCACACAGATAGGTGACATCTGTAGGGTCCAGTTTCCATGCCAGAGCAGTGGGAGTAATGATAGCTCCGCATTTCGGGCTGTTTCTGTGCTCAGATACAATGCCTGTCCATACAGACATGTACCTGCAGCACTCAGACCTGGCCCTTCACTGAAACCACTTATGTGGAGCCATCAGACTTTTCTGCTGGAGGTGTACAAAAAGGTTTCAAGAGAGGAACATCACTTCTGCTTAGCTCCTGACTTCAAGGCAGAGTGCTTTGCACTTTCTTGTACTCACTCACGAACCCCTGCTCCTTCAGGATGCAGATGCCATCACAGACCTGGCGGGGTTTTCCCCACAAAACCTGCCAAGGGAGCTGGGGGATGGGCAGCCAGCTGGGGAGGCTGGGTGCAGTACCAGCCCAGGCCTGGTGGCCGGCAGCCACTGCCCCACAGCAGGACCTGACGAGCAGATGGGCCCTAATTGTCTTCTGCAGAGAAATCCCAGAGCCTCGGCCAGTGTTTCAGGAACGGGCAGAAAGCTGCTGGTTTTCATAAAATCATAAATCTTTCATAGGTCACTGTGTCAGTGTGTGTTTTATATAACACTGTGAAGTGCCTGGGTGTAACATTTTTATGAGTGGAATAAAGAATAGGTTAAAAATTCCACTCTTCTCTCTCTCTTTTTTTTTTTTTTTTTTTCCCCCCACTAGCTCATTACTACTACTTTTCTGTGTTTTTTCAGTCTTTCTAGTTAAGTAGGTTTTAGAGCTCTCTGGAACAACACAAAAAAAACCTCAGAAGAACCAATAGTCAATGTTGAATACCTCACTTGATTACTTACCACAAGAAAAAGCTTTGGGAGTTTGACAGAAGAAACTAAATTAACTTCTTTGCCTCTGCCTTTGCCTTTGCCTTTGTTTTGTTTTTATTAAGACATTTTTCAAAACTGAAAATAGTTTTGGAGATAAACTGATTAATTTCTCTCTGGACTGTCTCAGTTTTGTGAGATTGCTTTTGTTGGTTTGCTTTTCCCTTCAAAAAGGGGATGCCTGTATCAAAATATATCTTTGAAGTCTATGCATTAGTTGTTAATAAACACTGGAAGCCTATGGTTAGAGTACAGAACACTGAGTTTTCATCTCTTTCTCCCTGGTGTGTCACTACTTAATCTACTAAGAGTCACAAGAATTTTTCGAATTTGCTCATTTGTTTTCAGCACCTAACACGTACTAAAGAGTCCCACTGCTCAGAGGTCAGTATTTCAAACAATCAAGTGAAAAATTAAGACATGTATGGACTATATTAAAATAAATCCTCACGATACATGAGGGAAATTTAACACATTCTCCACACCAAGCAGGTCTTTTTTTTTCAATTATTTTCCTGTTGGCATGGTGCACTGGAACAGAGTCTCTTTCTGTGCTTGCATAACATTTAACACAATGGAGTGTAACTGCTGGCTAAAATTCTGTAAAATTTAAGAAATTCTGAACACAAGTTGTACCACTGCTGCCTGCAGGTTACTCCTTTAGAGATTCTGAGAGTATCCTACAGAGGAAGATGTGACAAACTCAGTTACCAAGGAAAAATATATTCAAGTTCATTTGGTTAGCACTTAAATGTCTGATTCCTAAAGGTTTTCTGGATAAACAAAGCCACATGGACAAGCAGACAGGCCCTGTAATGAGCCAAGCTGAAGATGTCATTGTGACAACTTGTGCATCTTTTTGCAAGCTCATATAAAAGAATTTACACAGTATGTGCAAATATTTTGTATCTGAGTGAGCTTTCTATTTTTAAACTAGTCTTTCTTATCTGCTGAGCTTTCTGCGATACTGCCTACAGTGACCTATACTGTAAAACACTCCTGTAGAGCCTCCAATGACATCTCCCAAAGGATGCTGCAGAGGTTAAAGGAGGAACATTGCCTGCAGTAAGAAAGAAATGAAGGATGGCAACTCATAAAAGACATCAAAATGCTTTAAACAGATAGATTCTATTATTTTGTTTGCAGAAATTGAATGCTTGGATGAAAAGGAAGGGTTTCTGTGTTTAGACGCTTTCCATCCTTTTTCCTACAATATGTCTGGAGAATTTATTAAAAGCATAACAGGCAGAATAATAGTAATATAGCAATGTGCTCCTTCTTTTACAGATATATTCAAACAGCTAATAGGGTTCTACATTTCCCTTGTATTAAACTGCTTCTGCATCCTGACACAAATCAGGGAAATAGTCCTGAAGGGTGCTGAGCCTCCTGTCTAAGTACTCCAAGCTTATGCTCACTGTTCACCTATGGTCTGAGCTTCTGGAACATGGGATCAGACTTTCTGTCTGATTTCTGCTAGTCTAAGAGCCCTCCATTCCCATTTATTAACTCCCTTTCTGCCCTTTGTGGAGCATAACCAACCTTCTTTCCCAGTGAGGATTCCTGTGGGGCAGCAGCTCCCATCTTTTTCACAGTTATTCCGATGTTGCACTGGTAAAAAACAATATGTACACTATGTATACACACACACACATGCAAACACACACATGGAGCCACCAGGAATGCTGTCAAGAAAGGCAATCACTCAATTTGCTTGTAGCAGCTGACATTATCTGGGTTAATTCAGCATTGGCAGTATTCTGATCTGTGAGACAGTTTAACTGCATGCTTGTGTTAGCAATGTTAACATCATCTTTTAATTGTCTGGTTTATTTCAATCTGTTTTTAAATAGACTCTTGGGATTCTGTTCAGAGGACCAGAGATGTCTCCCCTCAGCTAAACCAAGCCACTATCATTGACCTCCACCCTTCCTCAACTTACAATATTCGCATGTATGCCAAGAATCGCATTGGCAAGAGCGAGGCCAGCAATGAGCTCACCATCACTACCGATGAAGCAGGTACGCTCTGCGTTTGTAGCATCTAAATCATACTGGGAATCATTGCTCTTTGGCATGAGGAATCTTTACTTGAAATGCTGCTTATGTTGCTGCAGTTGCATCAAAAGAAATACTGAATTGTTCCCATAAAACATTGTGACTTTGTAACTTCATTGTGCAGGCCTGTAATTAAAGCCATTCAGTGGCATCTAGTGGTCAAAGAAGATATTGTGCTCCAAATTTTCAATGTGGGATACTGGAAATGGCATGCTTATATCTACAGTTAGGCAACTCATTTAATAACTTTATCTTTTTAGTGGTGGTTCCTACCGTATGGGTCCTGTGGCTTTTCTTAGGTGCTCATATATTTGTATAAGTAAACAATTTAAGCTACCCCCATTTGAGAACATTGATCTACATGAATCAAATGTTCCATTGACTATTCCATCCCCCAATTCACCCACCATTTAGTTTTCTGATCACTTTATAAGTCAGTTGGCTGTCATTAATTAGTATCATCCCCCTATTCTTTGTTTCCATATATTCTTCTACATCATTACAGGTTTCTGTAGCAGAAGGAGTACACAAGCATTTTCGCTTTGATGTTTAGAGCCACTCTTTTGTGTAATGGAATTGCTGCCTTCCAGTGTCATCTTATTTTTATTTCTCAGGGCTAGCAGAAGTGACAGATGGAGAAGGACAGCACAGCCATGTGCGTGCTACCACATCCCAAGGCCTACATGTGACACATGACAGTGAAAAAGACTTATGGGAGAAAATCGAAGGGCTACAGCTCACTGTTTCAGCAATTAGCAATGAAAATGTTGAATGGCCATAAATATGTCTGCCAAGAATACATTGCAATTATATACAATCTACAAAGGTGTACAGTTGTGAGTAACTCAAGCAGCTTCAACACAGCCAAGAAACAGGGTGGAGTTACTCTGAAAAGTCTTGATCAGACAGGAGCTTGCTCAGTAGTATTTGAAAACACATTTTTATCTTGCTAATTTTATTTTTCCTGTTATCTTATGCTTAGTTAGCAATGCTTCCTTCTTTGGGGATTTTGAGAGGAAAACCATAAAATGAGTGTGTGGGTGACAGTGTCCTGGCAGTTGACCTAGACTTGAAATACTCAGTGAATGATTTTCAGTTTAGCTCATATGAATACAACTTTGCATTATAATCCTCACTCATTTTTTCTGTGGATTAATTTGCTACAATGAAAATATAGCCTTTTTCAGAAGAACATGGTTTTGGTTCTGAGAGGCTTTTTGAATAAGACCAGGACACAAGGGCTCACAGTGCAAGACAGAGTAAGCAGGAGACAACATGAGCTGCATTTCTTTTTTCACCAGGTTTCTTTTTTCATTCTAGTGGAAAGAAAATAATGAAGAATATCCACATTTTTACAAGCCTTCAGTGAACAACTTTATTAACAGTGAATAGTTTCTTTGCAAAATACTTATCATTTGATCAGGGTTTTTCTCTTTCTTTGTTCAAGTAAATGTTAAATCACTAGAGGAAAGAGACGGTCCCTTTTCTGGTCAGCATCATCTGTATCCCCAAAATCCCCATCCTTCTTTGTGTATATTCATCAAAGTAGAGGAATGGGTCTTGGATCTGCTCTCTCATTCGCCCATGCTTGAGATATTCCTTACTTACTGAGTTTTTCCTGACTGATAATTAAGTTGTCAGGATGAGCAGCTGGTCTTGAAATTAAAAAAAAAAAAAAAAGCTTTCCTATGAACAGGGTGGAACCTTAACATCACGTTTCATTCAGTTCTTTGTAACCAAGTTTCAGAATAATTGATCCTTTTGTTACTGTCTTTTAAGGAACAGTCTTTTTGGAGAAAAAGACCAGCAGTGTGGAACTGTATTCATAAGTCACTGATCTACCTAGGGAACAACTGGAAGAGAGGAGGTCAGGCTTAGACAGAGTATGTGATGTTTATCTCCTGGGTTTTGCTTTCACCTGGTGTACAATGTGCAGGAACATTATTTTTTGATCACTAATTACTTCTGTTCTCTGGTTTTATTTACAAGAGGAAACACAGAATAGCATGAGTACAGGAAGCAAGAGAGAAGGTAATGAGAAGGGAGCAAAATAAAGGTCCAAGAAAGATAATATAAAAACTGAATAGCTCAAATGATGTTGTTGGCAAAAGGGTGCAGATTGTGTATCACATATTACAGTGACCTGAGTCACCCCGCACTAGCTATTAGAAGGAAGACTTTAAAGGGTCTCTGTGGCAAAAGGATAGTCAAGCCTGGCATGATTTCAAAGCTTGTAGACTGCATCATTCCTTCAACACAACCACAGTTAACTCCTGTTTTGTAAAATAGACTGCAAGTACATACTTGCGCTAGCGCTTGCCAGAAAAATAAAAGCATTATGGCTGTTCTTTAATATTGAAATCAATAGAGGAAGCTGGGACATCTGGGTTTTCTTTCTGTCTTTCTCCGAAACTCTATATGACATTAACTATGTAATATGAATTACTTCCTATTTAAGATTTCACCATGGTATGCTGGAAACAGCTAACCACTCAGGTCCATAAACCTTTTGGGGGTCTTTCAAGTAGAAGTTAAGATTTTGTGGAGCACATTTTAAGCCTCATTTTTAGGATCAAACGCTTTGCTCAAATTCCACTACATTATAATGTATCTGGAGAATACATGTTTGTCTATGGGGCACAGAATCAAGGACAGAATTCAAAAATTCATAGATTCATTTTTGCCAGTGGACTTTTTCCTTTTCTCCTTCCTGTATGCAAGGGGAATGGAAATAAAGTTCCTTCAACCTTTGGAAATTTTCCATATGAAGGGCAGTCAAGAATAGCATAGATTAGGGCATATTTAACAACTTAAACATATCATAGGCTGTATTCTGGGTCTCTCTGCTTTCATCATTTAAAGCAAAATGTTCTGGTTCCTTTCATTGCAACTGTCATTTACTGCTGCTCCACCTCTAACAGCCCCATCTTACCCTTTTTATTGCTTTACTTCCTTTGTCATGCTATTAAACTTAATTTAATACCTTTTATTGAGGCAATATTCTGCATCAAGGGAACCCTCTACAGTAGCTTGAGATTACTCTATTCCTTTCTCCAGATCTATCTTTTACAATGATTTACCTCACTGAGCAAGCAATTTACTTCACACCTCTCTGTTCAGTCCCAGCCAGTTCTTGATCTGCTTTGTTGCTGCCCAGCTGACAAGCAGGTTCCCCTAGACTCAGGGCCTTCTTTTCTTCTTTGCCTTTAAAGCATCATGCACATCTTTGGCAGTGTATCAATAGAAAATGAAACTCCTTCTGACTCAAAGAGGAGCTGCAGCGTGCTTTTTCAATTTTTTTGTCTGATTTCCATACTGAGATACTTACACTGTGGACGGGGAAAGGGTAAAGCGTGTAGGTTTTTGTGTACAAAATATTTGATATTTGACTGAATGGGAATCTGCAGTGAACAAAGGGGAATCAACTGGAAAGTCTGTGACATGATGAAGTCCAACTGAGGAGCTTCTGTCTCACCTGCTTTCAAATGGGTTCTGTTGCCTTTCCATCCCCTACAGGGTTCTGACTGCTGAAAATATGTCTTGCTTATTTACAAAACAGAACCAGCATTGTGAGTATATTGCTAAACAAGAAAGGTCACTATTGTTCACTCTTATTTGCCAAGCTGCTGTGTTTTGGCATGTATTTCACTGTTGGCCAGAGAAGACACCTGAATAAGGAAGATGCTAGGCTGTGGTTTTGTTTGATGAAGCGGTACCTTCAGTTTTCCATGTGACATTGACTCAGTCCAAATCTTTGTGATGCTGATGTGTTAAGTTGGTGACATACCATGCAAAGTGCTAAATTCTGTGTGCTTTGAGGGCCAGTTTTGATCCATGTCTCTTCTCTCTTTGCAGCTCCTGATGGTCCACCTCAGGATGTCCAACTTGAGCCTATATCTTCTCAAAGCATTAGGGTCACCTGGAAGGTAAATACACACAGCCAAGAATATAGACTCTGACAGTATTTTGGGGCATCCGAAGAGGTTTCATTGATGGCAGTATTATAACCACTGTGGATCAGTTATTTTATACAGGAGAGACCTTGCAGATACCTTTCCTGACAAAACTTATATTGGCCATTAAGACTGGTGCATTTATGCAAAGAAAGAACCTTCCATTGGAGAGTAACAGCAGCAAGTGCTTGCCTATACTGAGGACAATAACATTTTCTTCTTCCTTGTGATTTCAGAGATGTGCTATGTGTTTGGAAAATAAGCACTATAGTATTTCACTGTGGTTTTGGGCAAAATTTCCCCAAACCATCGGAGCCTTAATGAAGGCATGTCTTCACAGGGTGACCAATACAGTGTCTCAGTATAGTCCATAGGAATTGATGAATTGTCATGGACTGTACTCATAGAAAAACTGGTTCCATTCCTTTTTCTAGATTTTGCCAACCACAGAACATTTAAAATACTTTTGATACGATATCAGAGGAACTTAAACCATGTTTTAAATGGCTTTGTGCTATATAGTGCTTGTACATTGTAGAGTACAGAATAAAACTATCTAATTACAGTAATGTAATTTTAATATGAACAGCAATTTCCAAATTGTATTGAGCAATCCTATATTTAAGATTCTGAAATATGTAATATTAAGTGCTGTAGTAGGGTGGTGGCATAATAGCCATTAATTTCAACAGTGATGTTAATTACTCCTGCAAATGTGCATAATGTGTATTTGCCCCATGATTTGGACCATTCAGAAGGTCAGGAGAGTAACAGTAAGGTGTTTCTTCTTAACCATATAAACAACTGTGGGCTGCTTTTTAATTTATTTGTTTATTTACACAATAAACAACCAGCATGATCTCCTGTCAGTTTTGAGTTAGTTCCTGAAAAGACAGGTTTATACAGTACATGATCACTGTACAGTCCAGGTGGACATATAACTATTGAGATGTACAAGTGTTACAGAGAGACCTCAGCTGTCAAGAGTTTTTTACTAATTCAATGGTGTTTTAAAAATGGTGCATTTAAAATTCTGTTTCAAAGAGACATTTCAGTATTAAGCTTCACAAGCAGCAGTCATTATCAGATGTCTTATGCACAGGTCTCAAATACAGTGCTGATTCATGGATTTTTGTCCACATCTTAAATTTATATCAGTGTTGGTTTTCATCAAGTGGTTTCCAAAAATGAAAAGCATGTGATCACTAGCCACAGGATTACCTGGTGGTTGAAGAGAAACGCAACAATGTACTTACAAACCATGGATTAAATGCAACACAGAGTCAGTGAAGCAAAGGAAGCAGCTACTGAAGCAATGCATAGTGTACAGTGATTCTCAACAGCTGAAATAAATGCTTAATAGTTTGTTTCTTTTTAAAGCACTCAAGAAGTGTGGCTGCCATCAGATTTAGTCAGCTATGACCTCCAAGCTTCTATGCATGAACTTCTTTTTATGGATGTATGGGTAGGGAGATTGAGAGGCTTTGCTTGCTTTTTAAAATTCACTTTGGCGGATATTTTCAACAGCAACAAGAGAAGTTAGGCACAATTGGTTCACTGCGGGAGTTCATAGCTGCCATTTGTGATTCTGAAGATTTGTCATTAAATTTTATAGATGCAGATATGTGCAGGCAACTACAGGACAAACAAAATTTCCACACCTATGTTTCAATAACATTGTCTAAATTATGGTTCAATTTGTACTTCCAGGACATTCCAAGTGCAATTTAGTGTCCTGATCTCTAAGTATTGTCTGGAGAGTAAAAGCATATCAAAGGAACAGCTGGAGTTTTATTCTCAAGATCATGTTTGGAATTTGACTTGTGAATACTTGTCAAGTAATTGTTGGTATCTAATATAACAATATAATCACAGAAATGAGCTATGTATTGAATACAAACTCCATTGCCCTGGCAAGCCTCATGTGCTGAGTGTAGAGATGGATTTTAACAACTGCAGAGAGCTTAAGGTGTGAGCTGCCTGTGACTTTGGAAATGCCTGCTTGTACCCATGCAGCATATATCCAGATCAGGAAACGTGAGTCCGTGCTCCCAGAAAGCGCAGACAGCAAAAGGCACCAGTGGCACTTGACCAAAATTCTGGTCATTATGATCTTTGTGCTGTCAAGCCCTTTGTGTGCTGAGCCTGAAAACTCTTTGCCTTGACTGTCATTGCTTTATCTGCTGGGAGGTTAGCTCATCTGATGGGTGCTAAGTTTCTCTGTGGTGCTGGACATAGTTGAAACCTAATTGTTTTCTTGAACTCAAATCTCCTTTGCAGACAAAGGTGAAGTCGCTGAGATGCTTTCCTGAAAGGCTTGTGCTTGTGTAGTCCTACCTTTACTAGAATGACAGTTTGTAACAGCTGATTAAGAAGTGCCCCTAATGAAGTCTCAAGCCAGGAGTGAAGCATTTAATTCCCTTGAACTATTGCAGTTCTATCCTGGCCAGATAAGTTTTAGTCCATTATTCAAAAAGGTACTTTAAGATGGTCCCACAGCCAAACTGTATTCTGGTCCCATGATGAGTCTTCACTTTTGGGGAAGTGCCTCTGATGCACTGCAGTGCAGATGGCACTTATTGCATTGTGCAATGCAAAATACTGGAGAATAAAGAAGTACTCATGAGATCAATTCTCCATTGTCATGGAGGCAACAAAAGGAAGAAAATAAACTCAGTAAGAACCTGATAATTTTTATTTTGGAGGCATGTGGAGCTTTTGCCATGAAAATCCATGATGACATTGTACAAAAGAGACTGCTGAGTACCACAGTTTTATTTAAAGTTGACAAACCTCATTTAAATACAGATAGTGTCAATAACAGCAAAAGGAGCAGAGAATAACATATCAATTATCTTTTACTTCATATTAAGTTCTATTTCTGTGACTTGCTACAGTCATTAATCTTCTTTAAAGTTTCTCTTAGCCCAGTTTTAAAAAATCCTAGTTAAATAAAGTTTTATAGGTCTGTGATCTATTTAATCCCATTCTTATGTGTTCACATAGAGCATTGGGTTTCAGATTGAATTTTTAAATAATACTCAGCACTTTGGATAGTTTAAAATGGTGTAGAGAGAATGGGAATTAAACGGAAATTCTCATTTAGAAAAGAGCATGAAAACATTCATTATTTTTTCTTGTAGTAATTTACAAGGAAAATGGACCCATTAAATTTAGGCTTGGGAAATATTCCTTCTCTTCTTTATGCATATACACATGCACACAACTATAAAATGTCATACTTTTAAAAAAGCCATTGATAGCCTATTTTGCAAATATTGGATTTTATGAGATAAGCAGTAAGATAATGAACTATAATTTACTTTTTCATAATATTCTGTGACTACTGACAAGGTTAACAATATTTCTCCCTACAAACACTTTGTCATGGGCAAATGCTTCTTCACTGAACTTTCTACCAAAAATATTTCTATACACAAAAAAGGCATATATATCATATATGATTTATTTATGCAAAAAGTAAATCCAAAATGACACATTTAGATAGTACTAACAAGGAACATTGGAAGTTTTGCGGAGTGGAACATATCAATGCTTTGTTCTGAAGTGATTATGAGCTTGGTTTATATTGTCTGATGTTTCAAAGTAAAAAAAAAAAAAAAAAAAAAAGTCAATATTTTATTTAAAGAAAAAATTACCTTGGCTTAAAGTTATTATAAAGATGTTTAATGAAAAATGCAAAATTTACCATTTCATTCCAATTCAAGATGAGAAAGTATATGATTGCAGAATTCCCAGTGAAGAGACTGTTCTGGCTATAGTCCTGCTCTGGAACATTTCAATCCATAATAAATGTATGATTCAGTTTTATCATTATGTTCCATCTGTTTTACAGTATATGTTTGTTCCAATATATGTGCTAAATGCTTCTGTGATCTATTATGTACAAGGTCACTTTTTCTTGGTATACATGTGCATGCTTTAGTGTATGTACATACAGCATCTTAATGTGTGCTGTACGTTGCAGAAGGCCATGTATGCCATTCACAAAACAATAAATTCACTATATTAATATTATGTGGTGTGTATGTGTTTTAGGCATGTTGCTTGTAGTTTCAGTGTGTGACGTGTGTTTGGCAACAACTTTTCTTCAAAAGCCACCTGTGGTAACTCGTGGGAATGTTCCAGTTGCAGCCTGTAGGAGATGCTTTAGATCTTGAGATGTGCAACAGTTCACATGCTAATGTTTGAGACAAGAAATGTCCATGCAGACTGTTAAGTGATTGCCAAGCTGTGATAGAAGCCAACATTGATGGAGAGAAGCGATGCCCTGGCACGATTAAACTGGTGCCTCCACACTGACACATATTTAGAAAAGAGACGATGTTGCCTAAAAGCAGTCCTCACTGTAATAACACTTGTTTGAGTTGACTGTCACTTTGTCAAACTGTTTGTCCTTTAGTCAATTTTATATGTTTGTATTATGTTAGTCCAATATTTTTCCCCTTCTCATCAACACTGACAATATTCATATAAATATGAGGTATGCAAAATATTATGGCTAGTAACAGAATTTCAAATCATTCAACTAATGAAACAATTCAGCAATGGAATATTTAACTATTCAAATGTGCTAAAGTTGTTTTCTTCCCAGATTGAATGAAACAGCTTTATCTTATGAAGATGTTTGAACCTCAAACAAACAAAAAAATCTGACCTTAGTTTTCATGCCATAGTCCAGCTTAAAAAACACACCTTTTGCAATAATGTAAAGATCATGAAGCCATGGAGCTCTTCAGAATAGGTAACACATTTGCAAACAAAGTGTTTTGATAATAAAAGATCTACATGTTTCTGAAGACATAGGGGCGGGGGGGGGGGGCGGGGGGGGGGGTGTTTGTGTAATCGACAAAACATAGAAATTATCAAACAGGAAACAGTTAAACTCTTAGATTCCAAAAACAGAGTTCTAATTCCTGCAGTGACTTTACAAGGTGCTCAAGATCTGAATCTCCTAATTCAGTCATCTACCTCTGAAGGTAGAGCACCATGCTTGCAGAGAGCTTATTGGTGCCAGAGGAACTGCGATAGCACAGTGGAAACTGTATTATTGCTTCAAGTTTTGTTTCTGTTTCTGAAGGCAGGAGGCATTAAAAAAAGGAGAAAATTGTATCAGCCATATCCATTCAGTGATACATTTGAAATACTGAGAATGTGCTGGTTTTTGCAGAGCAGTGATTTGTTGGTAGTGGATGAAAGGCAAATCCCATTCTGGTTTTATTAGTTCCAGTGAGACTTTAGTCCAGGGAACTACAAAATTGCTGAAACAGACAGGTTTTGTGGCAAAGAATGTTCTTCTTGAAAAAGTGCTCCTCAGTAGATTTGATGAGATATAGTAACAACAGAAATTGCTGCCCCTCCTAGTTTAAGTCATTGCTTATAAACTGCATCACAAAGACCTTTATATGGGTCAGTGGAATAGGTGAGTTGTGGGTATCTGGTGGGAACTTGAAAGAGGTTTGAAGGATTTGAAAGAGCTTTTTGTCCATGGATTATAAACTGTGCCTTAAAATTTTTATACTAATTATACCTCATATGTGTAGAAAATCAGACAGGAACATTATCACATATTGAAATTAGTCCAGTATTACTTGAATGGAATTGTTTACAATCCTTGTTTTACTCTAGGCTACATTTTATATTGCAGAGTGCAGAAATTTTTTCCACTACTCAGATACAGGGAACCTTGCACCAAGACTGATAAATATGGTACATAATAATTATGGCCAACCATTTTGTACTGTCTATATTCTTGAATGCCAGATATTGTACACCTTGTTCTTGTAGCTAGTCAGTATGCAAATCCCTGCTTTCCAATTCATTATTGCCTTCAGCACTCATTATCTAATCATCTTTCCACACTACACACTGAATGAACAGAAGCATATTTCAAAGCACAGCGTAAAATTTTCCTAATGCATCTAGCTGAATAAACTTATGTGACTGACTTCAACAGATCAATAAATGCCTTACTAAAGATTTAGCAAGTGAATGGTAGAGGCTTCTGGCAAAAAAACATGATTAGTAGTGAATGGTAGGCCTATAATGCAAATATACCCTTATCAACTCAACTTCGATTGATTAACCTGATAAGACAACAAAACATTATAACTTCAAATTATAACTCAAGAATGCCTCCTTATCAGATTTTTCTGTGTATGTGCCATTTAAAGGTCTTTCTTTTACACAGGAATGCACAAATTAGTACAAATTGCACCTGAAATGTATATATCATGGTAAAAAGTTACTGCTTCATGTACTGGGAGTATTTTTTAATCGTTGCCTAGAAGTAGACTTGCATTCAGTAAGAAAAAAACTTAAGTGGAACAAATTGATTTTGGAGACATACTTATGTAATCTTTCATATTCTGTTTAGGCTCCAAAGAAGCACTTGCAAAACGGAATTATTCGTGGATACCAGATAGGTTATCGGGAGTACAGTGCAGGGGGCAATTTCCAGTTCAACATCATCAGTATTGATACCACTGGGGACAGTGAAGTTTATACACTGAATAACCTGAAAAAATTCACCCAGTATGGCATGGTAGTCCAGGCTTGCAACCGGGCTGGAATAGGACCTTCTTCTCAGGAAATCATCACCACTACTCTTGAGGATGGTAGGTCCTTGGCAAACAGCTATCATGGGACATATAATTATTTCTTTATTTCTTTTTACCTTGTTACATTTATTGCTTGATTAGTAATAATTATAGTGGGGATAATAGAAGATCAGACTTAACAGGTGTTAGATATGTAGACAGCTGGATGGGAAGAGACTGGCCAATAAGCATGTACAATTTTCATTGCAAGACATGAAAAATCATCCAGGTAAATAACTATAACTCTATTAATGTGATCTGTCCTGCTGTGAATGATATTGACTAAGACCATAGCTTTCATTAAGATGCCTATTGCTTTGGTGTTTACACATTTTCAAATTTTGTGATCTTATCAGAGCTTCATAATGATCTCATCATAGCTTTGAGAAACTAAGAAGTAAAACTCTGAAGGGTGAAGTGATAATGTTAATTTTGTTGACTTTCTTTTGTTTTCAGATGTATCTGCTGTGAAACCTGGAACTCTTGTACTGCACAATCTCTTATCTTGTCAGCCTAAAGAGATATATGTTTTTTTAAGGATATCTAAACTAATGGGAAATAAATCATTGTTATTTCAGACAAAATTCAAACTGTCTAATCCAAGGAACAATTTAGATTTTTTTTTTTTTTTTCAAACTCCTTAAAAAGCACTTCTCAAACAGTGAGAGGGAGTCCTCTAGTGGAAAAAGATAATGATTCCACATTCTAAAAGAAGACAAATATTTTAGCGGAATATAAAAGCAAATAATAATGCTAAATGATTATGTTGGTCAGATTTTCAACTACCATAAATTGGCATCAGTGTACTGAAGTCAGTGCCAGCTAGGAATCTGACTTTTTAAACTGAGGAAACAGAGCAGGACAAATCTAAAATTCTCAAGAGCTACAGATTCTGAGGCATACACTTGATGAAAGGCTGGTGGTTTTCATTCACTTTAAGTGTTTTTAGGCCTAGAAAAATCACTGCAAGACCTCAGAAAGCAGTATACTCATACATGCATATATTTTCTATTATGATAAATATATTTTTTTTCTTCAGATGTAAGCATGCTTACTTTTCCTGGTAACATTTTGTTGGTCATTACTCAATTTTGGGGTCCCTCTCAGAATGAAAGACATCATGAGCTTTAAAAGCAATGGCAAAAACTAATACTGCTGTATTGCTTTGACACTAAATGGCCAACAAAAATGCCTTAGTATTGGCCAGTTTTTTTCCAGTTTTTCAAATGTCAGTGAAAATGTTTTATGAACATGTTTGCCCTTATTTTAGAGACACATAAGAATTGTCCAGAAAGATGCCAATTTGGCTGCAGATTAAAAAAAAATATATATGTATTTAAATTGCTTACAGAATATTATGCATATTTCAGCACTAATATACATTTCTTTTTCAAAAGAAGCAACAAAAAAAACCTATTAAAAGACTAGTCAGTAAATGGGGAAACAGTACATCAAAAGTCATTCCAGGGAATCAGCTGCACTTGCAGAAACATGTGGATTGTAGCAGAATAAAGGTTTTGCATTGTGAACAGTGTGTAACTGCTATTTAAATAATGGGTGGTAGGATAGCAAGGAAAATTGAAAGTGTAGCTGAAGGGTAAATATTGAATTGTATTGACTTAAAAATGGTGAATATGTGATTCCAGTGCCCAGTTGCCCTCCAGGGAACGTGCAAGCCACTGCCACATCACCAGAAACCATCTCTATTTCTTGGTCAACATTGGCAAAAGAAACCCTGAATGGGATTCTGCAAGGATTCAGGGTTATTTACTGGGCCAATCTCTTGGACGGAGGTGAGAGAAATCAAGCTGTTGCCAAGTAACAACCTATACGTGTCCTTTATACCATTTAATCTCTTCTGTGAAGACACTGTACTTCCTTTTCTCTCTGGTTTAGAGAAAGCTTCATCTATCTGTGAAGGAAGCCATTTTCTGTTGAGCTTTAAGGCCTTGAAAAGCTGCCTGTAGGGGGCCTCAGGGAAGGCTTCCACCGTGGGTTGCAGCACTCCATAGACCCACCATAGTACCTAGAATGACCTGAAATGACATCTTAATCACCAGGTCCAGCAGGTTTCTGTTATGAAGAATGCTGATATGAACTTAGAGCATACCTGCCCAGTCCTGTATTTTAATTTAGTTTGGTTGGTTATCTGCTTGCTTAGCTAATTGCCTACTTGAGAGGTGATTGTCTATTTTTTTTGACAGGATGCATATCATCTCCATAGCTGAGGGTAAAAGAAGGAAGCATTTTAGGAAAACGCTTGTTATTTTCATGCCAGACTCTTCTGTTGCACTTATGTTTTGTGCTCTTAGCATAATTCCTAGGAAAACAGACTCCTGAGCAGAGAATTAGTGAAATAATCAAAGGAGAAATGAGATACCTTACTAATCTGCTGTTTATCACAATGCTAATTCCTTTCTTGTAAGTTTAATATTAGTAGGTTTGAGATGCACATGCCTTTATTCCTATTTGCCCTGACGAATTTTCACAGGTCTAGGGCAATGAGCTGTTTCCTTCCTTTATTTTCATCCATCAGAATCATAGTTCACTCTCATATGCAATTGCCTTACAAATCCTGGCCTCTGCATGGCAAGGGGAACCGGGAGTGGAATGCAACCAAGAGGCCCATTGGAACTGCTGGTAATGTTAGATCCAAAAATATTTGGAAATAAACCAATAATTCCTTTGTACATTTAAAAATGAAGATGAAAAATATATGAGAAGCATACACAGAAAAATAGACATGCCGGACATAAAAGTAAATGTTTTCAGTGATGCTTGTAGTCTTTGAATCAAAGCCTAAGTAAATATTATCAATGTATGTTTAAGCTCTTATGTGATATCCTTCAACATGATGAAAAAGATGATATTCATGGAGTGCTTAAAACTGGATTTTCTTCATTTGTTCAGATTTATTTTCTGCCCTAAATATTTTTAAAGCTTTTTTTGCCATATGGATCATACTTCTTAGCTTGCTGCAAAAAAGATTCATATGAAGTGCATCATCTTTCTGCAAGTAAATCTGGTTTTACTGTGTTTAAGTCTATTGTTAGCTGATATTACTGCCTTCAAGTGCTTTGCAGCAACACTTGCTACATATTTAAAATAAAGGGGCTTTTTTTTTTTTTTCCTTATGAGAAATGGTCTTCCTCAAAACCAGAAAATCTTTATGAAGATAACAGACTTTCTCATTTTTGCTTTAGGGAATGTTTTGCAATAGTCTTTTCTTCTTATCTATTCTTTATGAAAAATCTTATTACTTGTAGAAATTTTTGATTAGTTTTCTTGTATTAAAAAAAAAATGCAAAAAAAAAAATTTGAAAATGAAAACTGAATCTGCTTTGCATGGTAAGAAGACAAAACACAAATGAATTTATTTTAATTTGTTATAATTCATTGTTATTTTATAATAATGAAGCATTATTTCTCTGGTACACTCTTTAATCCTCAAGATTTCCACAGCAGTTATCAATAGCTGGGAGAAGACTGAACTTGGCAATAACTCAGTATCTCTTTTATTCTGTAGAGCTAGGAGAGATAAAGAATGTCACTACTACACAGCCATCACTAGAACTTGATGGCCTGGAAAAATACACCAACTACAGCATTCAGGTGTTGGCTTTTACACGAGCTGGAGATGGAGTGAGAAGTGAACAAATTTTCACCCGCACTAAAGAAGATGGTAAGATGTTAAAACATTTTCCATTCCTATGCTTGTGACATGTTGGCATGTCTCAGGCTTTCAAAACAGTGCAAATATTGTACACAGACATGCAGAGTGAGATTTCTATCTGGAGATCTTGATTTAGGAACACATGGAGAGGAGTATGTGCCCACAGCTTTGAAAACATTCTGTTTCAAAGACTCCAGTTCAGGTGAGCCAGAAGTTTGTAGATAACTCTAATGATCTGAGCAAGTCTGTCTTTATTTTTTTTTTTTCAAATACTTCAAGATTTTATTTGAGAATTTTGATAGGGTTTGAGTTAATTCTTTTGAAGTAATTGAAAACAGGGAAAAGAGGAGAGACTATCCTGGGATGATCTTATATAACTTATGGATTTCTAAGATTTTTTTTTTTCCTGTATATTAAAGAAAAAAAAAAAAAAATCCTCCAAACACCTCTTCTCCAAACACCTCTTTCCTCAAAAGCAAAATGAAGATCAAAAATCTCCTGCCTTTGTTCATAGACAAAATTTAAGTCCTAATGGTGAAAGTTTAAGAGAATTTTAATCACACACTAGAGATTTCATAATGACTTTCTTGTAACTTTAACTATGGGAATCACTTCAGGTTGCCTCAGTAGGATGCAAGTAGAATTTCTGATTCCAGGAGAGTTTTGTCCCTAGCCTGTTAAATGCCTTGAAAAGCCCATGAGATGCACAAATGCATCTTTAGGTCCCTAAAATTTGAAAATCTAAATCAAGAATGTTTTGGCAGAAATAAAAATGCACACAGTCCTAGCAATGAAGTTGCTTGAATAATGTTTGATTAGTAAATTCTCCTGTGAGTTATGCAATGCTTTTTAAAGGGAACTTGTCAATTTTTTTTTTATTTTTTTTTTATTTTTAATGAGATTTACAAAAGTGTCAAGAGAGTAGGTTCAATAGATTAATTGACTTGATGAACATTTGGTGCTTTTTGCCAATAAAAAAATGACTTGATAAATGTTATTAATTTTTCCCAAGAAAAAATTAAGTCACTACTTCTAAAATTTACATACATTGTTAGGTCAGCTGGCCACAACTGCAGTTATATCCAGGGCATGAATTATAAATGAAAATTGGACTTCTAAAATTTTATTTTACATTATCAAAAGAGGTATTTGTTCCTCATTTTGTTCTCATGTGCTTAATACCTTCCATTCCTTTGATCAAAGCTGAATTTACAGCATAAAAAGTAAGTGAATGTCTTATAGCTGAGAAATTTGAGGAAATTTAGGCATATAGCGATGTTGGTTTAATGTAGGTCTACTTCCTGGTCTTCCTAGATGTAGATATCACTGAGATCCTGCATCAGCTTGCAATAATGGCTTTATTTAAAACTGTCTCAAGGTACCACACCAAATCTGAAACTGTCAAGGACAATGTGCTCAGCTATAGACTTGTGTGTCTTAAACATGGAACGTTAGGTCATTCTGATCCCGCCCTAAAGTCCTTTAACAACTACTTTGGAGCACCTAGGTCCTGAGTCAGATGCTCTTGAGATACCCAGTCCTTAGAGGTAGATGATTTTATTTCAAAGAAAAATCTAAAAAAATAAGGGAACTGTAAGATCTGCTGCTGCATTTTCAAGTTATTTTTTGTCAAGCAGATCCCAGCATGGCAACATTTCCTTGAATACTCTCTGAACACAAATGTTTTCACCCCAGAGCCTTGGGACTTGGACTTAAGCCAGTAGCAGGCAGGAGGTTTATCCCACGCTGCTCCAGGAGCTCAGGGAAAAGCTGGTCTCAGGGTGATAGAGTTCATGTCAGAGCACCCCTGAGGACAGCAAGAATGTGTCTTTGAGCAGCATTTTAGCCTGCTGCCTTATGTGTCAAATTAGCCAGCCAGTCCAGTGTTGAGGGACAACAAGGATCATTCTGGAAGAAATTCCTGAAAAACAACCTGCAGAGACAATCCTGGGGTCAGCACTTCATGGTGCATATACTGGAGAAGTCAGAACGGCTGTTTGGGAATGCCATGCACTGGTTTCTGTTGAGCTAGGAATTTGATGGGACCTGCAGGCTACCAAAACTTGCCTGGCTGGGTGCAGACATCTTGTTTGTGTGTGAGGTTCCATCAGCTTTTGGATTTGATCAGAAGTGGTGCCAATGGTACATCTGTCTGTCATTTGGGACAACAAAAATGTGGTGTACTTGCTCCTGAAAGGCTGCTGACACCTCACCTCTGCTCTAAAGAGGATGAGATACATCTTGGACACTGCTGATATTTACTAACCGTTCCTCCCAAATTTATGGTGATGAGGACTCCATAGCCTCCCTAAATATTCTATACCAGTTAAGAATCCACCATAATGCAATCTGTTTTGCTGCAAAATTATTTGGGTACTTCCCTTGATCCTGCTGACCAGGGAGAGCAACAGATAACTTGCTGCTTGATAACAGTATTTCCTATCTGAAGGGTTACTGTGTTCATTGCTCCCTCCCCCAACACATATAGCCATTCATCTCCTACAATCTGTCTCCAGTTTGCAACAGTTCTGGAACACTGGAAGCCCAAAATATATTTTTTTCTTTCCCACCCACCTCTTTCTAGTTTGCTTTTCCCTAATTCTTTTCATCTCTTTTCCACTCTCCCTTTCTGAGATCAGACAGGCCCTGAGATCTGGGAAGCACACAGACTCTGACCATATTTAGCTGCTGTGCAAAGGCTCATCTCTCATCTTTAATCCTCCTGACAGTTCAGCGATAATTCACCCTGAGGCAGAGTGACTAACCTTTTCAGATGTCTTCTGATGCCTTGCAGTGGTTCCACTCATTAAATCTTTTGTCCAGAAAACTAAACTGATAGGTGTTTCCAGAAAATACGTTTATTTCATGTTTTGTTTCAGCTTCACAACATTTTATTAAAGGTAGCAAAGGTTTAGAGTGGAATACATGAAGGGTTGTAGATAAACATAAGCCAAAACCAAAGTCCTGCATTTAAATATTCTTAAGACTCTGGAAATTAAATGGCACAAGAACCTTCACATTGCCATACTATATGTATCTAACAGGTGCCTCATTCCTCAGAAAGAATGGACACTTCAGTAATTTTCTAAGGAAAAGAGGCTCCCGTAGAGGATTATTCAGTAAGATTAATTTCAATGTACCTAAAAGATCCTGCTCTAAAGTTAGTTTGAACACACTGTCAGCATGTGTAATACAAATAATTGCGATCTCTACAGAGCTTCGATCTAGAAATGTTATATGTCTTCTCCTAGACCTTCTATGGTTAATATTATGACACAAGATATGATATTCCACTTTCCTCTAATAAAATCTGTAAATCTGAGATATTTTAAAGTGGCTGCCAAAACTTCGCCATCAGTATTATTATGAGGCCACATCACACCACTAAGTTCTTCTTCTTTTTTCGTGCTTTTACTTTTGGGGAAATTGTTCTTTATAAAATCAGTGGCGCAGTGTGTTCCATTTCTG
Organism: Streptopelia decaocto; assembly: GCF_964273445.1. Lineage (NCBI taxonomy): Eukaryota > Metazoa > Chordata > Aves > Columbiformes > Columbidae > Streptopelia > Streptopelia decaocto. The sequence continues at coordinate 118,461,498 of NC_138663.1, forward strand.
CTGTTGAAAGGCAGATTGCTGTCTCCTGTGAATTCTCTGTTGGTGTTCGGCTTACAAGACATCAGGCCAAACTTTCTTTAGCAGGCCTGAAATCTCTAATGTGGCAAAATAAGACTAATGGAAAGAGTAAAGCAGTCAGCCTGTATGAAAAGAGTTGCAGCTTCAATTTCTTGTAATGTTTGATACTGATTTTAGACACCAGAGGTCAGGCAGTGCTGCTGATCAGCTTATGAAATGGGAACAGCTCTTGCAAAAAATGGGAAATGAGCTTTCCTTTCCTTTCAATGTCGTCATATTTATGTATTTTGTCTAGCTTTCCTCTCCCCCCCGTCCTCCCCCCACCACCCATTAGCCTACAGGAAAAAACAAAACAAAAGAAACTGCTCTTCTTGAAATTCCTGCTTGCATAAAAATAAACCAAGCATAAATGCTCAGTTTTTAAGAATTCATTGTGGTTTTGTTCCCCACCTTTTCCATTTTACAGTTTCTAATAAGCTGATTGTCCTCTTCACCTTTTATGAAATCATTAAAAATTAAAGTAGTTCTTCAAATTCTTACTGTGTTCAAAGTACAGTTTCAAAAGCTATTCCACAGTGCAGCGATAGGGGGTTGACAAATTCCCCCTCTGTGTCTGCACTGCAAAAGCAATATTAGACAACTGCAGTTGCAACAATGAATTTGCTCCCCTTACATGCCCGACCCATGACCCAGCACTTTGGGCAGCAGCAGCTCCTCTGACCTTGGACAGAACTGACCAGCAGAGGACACAGTCCCCAGAGCCCCCTCCCAGGGAACAGCCTCTTGCAATTGGGGATTTGGCCTGGCCTGGCTGCTTTTTCCTGAGTGTTTGGCGGAGGTTGCTTCTGAGGTTTCTGTGATGCAGGAGGATGCAAGTTTCTCTCTCGTATCAGTTTCTTTTGAGAAAATTCATTCTTATGCACGAAAGGCTGTTTGTATATCTCAGAAGACTCTGCTCAGTGCAGTAGTGCTGTCCTTATAGCTCTCCTCTGCCAGAGAGGTTGGTGTCCAAAGTAAGGGGTAAGTTACAGCAGGGGACTAGCTGCAGGGGGGAAGGAGGAATAACATTAAACCGCTATGCCAGCCTCATTGTAAGACCCCACCTCAATCCAGAGAGGTTTTCCTCCTCTCCTTTCTCTCTCTGGAAACAAAGGTACCTGGCAGTTGGTGTGAGAGAGATAGATGTACAGATACCATCTGGCAAAGATTTGCTGTTTTTGTTTTTTTTTTTCTAATGAATAAGCATAAATCCAATCAAGTGCACGTTCAGTAGTCTTTGGAGCGGAGCTGTGCTTGAGCTTGTTCAGCTGGTGATGATGGTTATGCAGTTCATCACCTTGGTGCTACAATGGAAAATTGCCTTTTATGACCCCTTAATGCATTTTTTTTCTGTTGTCAGAGGTGTCAAATTTTATATTTTTGACTAACAAAAAAAAAAAAAAAAAAAAAAAGGTACAGAATAGTTAATGTTCCCCTTGTGAAACTGGCAGGATTTGGTAGAAATGGTGTGACTAATATGAGGCCAGTTCTGTGTGAATGAGGGGTGGACAGCACAAGTGAATGTATTTTGGCTAGCATAGGTCTACATTATAGGTGAGATATCTACGTGAACCAAGGCACTACTGGGAGCAGTCAGGAGTTCCTTTTGTTTTGTTTTGTTTTTCTCATTAGACTGACAGCCAATAAGACAGTGCAGAATAGTGCAAAATTGAAAACCTGTTACAGAGCAGAGTTCAGTTTTCTGATATATTGTTGATATTGTTCTTAAATGAACCACGCTCTATGCATTTGCCTCCCTGCTGCTCAGAACTGTGAAGAAAAATAGTGATAATCTCTCTGCTTATGAAAAGGGGAATGAGAAAGTTCCTGGAGCTCTTCCTCATTATCCAGCATATCTAAATACTGTTTCCCAGACTAACCGTATCAGTATAATTGCCTTCTCTGAGTTAGTATCTCACTTGCGGTGTCATGAATACAAAGTGTTCTCCTCCACATGAAAGCAGCATGCTGTTTCCGTGTCTTTCAAAGCCTTGCTATCTAGAGAATGAGGCCATCTTTGCTCTTAAATTTGCTAAATATACTCCCTGGAAGGTTGCAAAGTTGTCTAGAAGCTGACTTTGGCTTCCCTGTGCTCAGCCCTGGTTGTCCTCTGGCTTCTTACTATTATTCTACCCCTGGTGAGAGTGGGGAAAAAAGAAACTATGGCATTGCACACATTTATTTTGTCTTTTCTGGGATCTGTGGGAATCAGTGTCCTAAATAAAGTACCATGAAGAATTCCATAAGACAGCCCAGGTCTCCTGATACTGCTGGTCCACAACAACTGAAGCTAGCAAGGCTATGGGATGCAATTACAATGAGAGAAAATACCTTAAGTTAGCATAGCAAGGCTGGAGTCTTTCCTCTCCAACATAAGGCAGGCACCGCATTGCCCCACCACAACTTCTTCAGACACTCAAGAAACCCACGTTTAATAACAAATGTTTCAGTTAATGCTGAGCTAACTCATAATAATCTTGTTTAGGTCCAAGGGATGAGTCTGAACAATGACTTTACCCTCTGGACAGAGGACACTAGTGGTTTGTAAGGCATCAGATGACATTCTGCAGAATTCTTGCTAAGGAAAAGTAAACAATTCCCCACACACAGTCATTTCCACATGCACAACCCAGCAAACAAAGACAATGCAGCAAAAAGAGGACTTGTAATGAACATTCGGTGTAATTCTGACATCACTGCAAAACCTGTTGCCTAATTCTAATTCTTGTGGCAGAGGGGTCCTTGGATTAGAAAACCTTCAGAAATTTGACTATAGGACTTCCCAACTTTCTTTCTAGCTCCTCTTTCTACGGTCTGTGTACCAGACAGAAATACAACAGGCTAATGACAAATAATGTTTTCCACATGTGTCCATGTGGAAAATGCTAGATGAATTCTGAATTAATCATTCAACGATTGTCAGGCATGACCAATTACCATCAAAATCTGTCCCTATAGATCACACCTTAATTTAACAATAAATTACTTTAACCTCATACATCTATTTGCAGTGATTTCCAGGAAACATTACTAACCATAAAGGAATCCTCCAGTGAGTTAAGTAATTACCCTGGAGAGCTAGCTTTCACTCTTCAGCAGTGGGAACAAATGGCATTTCTAATGAGCCAGGTACAAATAACAAGTTGAATGCTGTCAAGCATCAGTATTTACCCCCCATTGGATAGAATTGCTAACTGAATTAACATCTTTGCAGCAAGGGGCTGGGTTTGCATGCAATTATAATCACGACATTCGCATTTGATGCCTTATTAGCTTTCTCAATACACTATACATAGAAAATGCAAATTCAGAAATGTTGCACTGAATACTGCCTATCTGTCAGTTTTCTTATATCTTCCAGAAGTACCTGTACAAATATAAAATTGAAGTTCTCCTTATATTGTTTTTCCAACCTGAAGTAGGTAGCCACAAAGCTAAGGAAATTTAGACTCCAGGTTTTTTGGCTTATCTTTATAGGCGAAGTTTTGTACCAGCATAATATCTACTTGTTTAAATGCAGTACAACTAAGATTAGTGATCCATCTCTAAAGATCAGCTTGCTGGACAAGGGCTTTTCCCTCTGTGTTACACAATAACTTCTTCTGTGGAAGTTAAGAAAGCTGATCAAGCACTGGAACTGTCATTTTACTGGAAATTCTAACATTTGGTTGTTTTGCTTGAAAATAGAAAAAAAAATCATCGTTAACCAGAAGTTCTGCAGAGAAAAGAATCCATCAAAATGTTTCATTTTGTCTTTAATACTACATGTAGTGATTTCCAATACAATTTATCTATTTCAATAATATACCATTAATATTCTCCACATGCAGTATTGCAAATATATTCCAAATTATTTATTTTTATGGTTTTAAAAATATTTTAAAATATTTTCCTGTTAACAATGCTTTGTTGTTTTGTTTTGTTTTTTCCAGAAAGCTTTAAAACTATTTATTCTAATGTTAAATGTAGCCATTTCTGTTTCATTTAAGGATAAGCTTATGTGTAGTGTGTTATTCTAGCAAGTGTGAAGTTTTCCACGTTAGTATAAGAGCACTTCTGAAGTTGGAGAACACTGGACAGTGTAAGGTGTGTTTGGAAAATAACACATGCTCATGAAATTAAAGCAAGCATGCAAAAAATATTGTTAAGATTATGTCCAAGATTTTAACACTTCCTGGCTGAAGTTTTTTCCATGTGGTTTTAGAAAGGAGGTTTGGTTTTGGTGGAGGGGTTTTTTTGGTTTTGTTAATTTGTTTGTTCATTTGTTTTTCTCTGTGACCGTTTTCAGTGTTTTATATAGATAGCTGCTGTAATTAGAGAGATAGATATATTTTTACAGACCGCAGTGCCAGATAGAGGTCTGAGCTGTTGAGGGCAAGGCTGGGGATAGGGACACTGTCTACTCACACATCACACCACCAGCTAGACCTGGGTCACATCACTACAGCTCATTTGCTCTCCATTAAATTCACAGCTCTCCTGTGTATGTCCATTAAACTGTTCACATGTGTGTTATTTACACAGTGAATAATAATTTGTCATTAGCTATGTGTTTAAAATTGGCAATTTATAATAATACGTTTTTTGGCAATTTCACTGGCATGGGCAGCATGGAGGCTACTTCTTAACACAAGGTGTCCATCTCTGTCCACAGAGACGTGGTCACCAAAGCGACATGCTCTCTTTTTCCTTTTTTTTCATCCGTTACACTAGGATGACCCAGTGCCTGCCTTGAACTGCTCTAACACATCTTGGGTTTCCAGTTCCAGGTCCCCCCGCTGGTGTTAAAGCAGCTGCGGCTTCAGCCTCCACTGTCTTCGTCTCCTGGCTCCCTCCCCTCAAGCTGAACGGCATCATTCGGAAATACACCGTCTTCTGCTCACACCCCTACCCCACAGTAAGTCCTACAGGGCAATCACAGATGGGCAGCACTGGCTTTTGGGGCTGAAACAGTGTGTTTACAGACACTCAGTGTTTGATGTTGTCCCTGCTGCTTCTTTTCCTGCTGTTTGTTCACCCTAAGGCAGGGTGAAGGAGGATTCTGGGGCTACAGGGGTAACTGAAGGTTAGTTTTGTTTTTTCCCCAGCTACCAAACTTTTGCACTGCTTAAGACCTATTGCACAGTGCCAACTTATAAATCATTCTAAAACTCATAATCGAAATTCAGTCTTTATTAAGGTGTTTTTGTGGGGTTTTGTCTTTATTTTGTTTGTTTGTTTTGTGGTTTGGGTGGTTTTTGTGTGTGTTTAGTTTTGTTGTTGTTGTTGTTGTTGTTGTTTTTGTTTTGGTTTTTTTTTTTTTTTATGTACTCAGTTACCTTTTACAGGACTAGCTGCAAGAGCCCTTTTGTAGCTGGAGGCATTGCTTATATCCCCATACTTAGATGTGTTTTCATCTAAGTTCTTGCCTTTTTGGTTTGAGTATTCATGTGTGAAGGAACGTAATGACTTATGAACAAACCTATCTGCTTGTGAATAAGCTTATTTATGCCTGGAGCATTTGCCCACTCTAGGTCCACATGCTATTACCTGCTGAGAAAGTGACAAGAAAAAAATTGAATTGAATATCCGTTATCTTTCTCCCTGTCTTTAAATACAAGAGACAATTGCTCTTTGTAAATACCCATGCATATTTATTTCAACATACACTGCAAAAGGTACTTATTTAGTTTTTATTCATGATTTTGATCTAGTTTTTAAGCAGGACTTCCCATCAAAGGTAGCATTGCAAGCTGCAAAATGCAATCTTCATTTAATAGATAAGGAAAATATTGTTCCAGAAATAGGAAGAGTTTGACAGGGAAATTTCAAAAAGTGCCTCAGGCTTGTTTTCAAAGCTGGTTGAGAGAGAGAAAGGCCAGAGGGTAGGTCTGAATGGGAACCTGCTGGCAGACACAGCCTCACCCAGCCCACTCTTCCTGCAAGTGACCTAATTTTGTAGGTACTCAAGGGGAGACGGGGCAAAACAGGCATTTCCGTTGATGGCTATGCTTAAACTGATGCATCCTACTATAAAGAGGGTTTATTAGTCACATCCAAAGCTAAGGATTGGTTTGCTTGTTTTATATTTTGGGACTATTAACTCCTAACTCCATTACTTTAATAATTTTAGCCATGCAAATCAAACTATCTTGAGCCTACCATTTAAATGTAAACTGCACAGAGATTTTTCCATCATGGTTCGTACATTTCTGTGGCACACAGTGGGTCAAAGAGGTCAGAGTTTACAGCTCTGGACCTTGATGTTTGGGTTCTGGTCCGAGTGGGGACCAAGTGCTTCTCTGGGGGGTTGGAGAGGACACCAGGTGGTGCTGCTAGCTCTTGCGTTACTTACCATGCACCAAGCTGCAATGTTTCTTCCTGAGGCTTTGCTAGCAATAATTTTTGGTATGCTTACATCACCAGTAAAATAAACACCTTTGGCTATTTTTTTTTCCTCTAATATGCAGTTCTCTAATATACAAAATTATTTTTTAAGCCTGTTCATTATACGGTTACCTTTTGCAGTACCTCATTGATGGACAATGACAACAGCAGTTACTTATTTTGTTGGTCTTGGACTGTACTGAATTTTACTGCTATATTATTGAGGTGTTCATTATGGCATGATGTGAGGGTATCACTATACACATTAGCCCAAGGTAGAGGCACTTGGAAGCATTCACGTTTTCTGTTAATTGTTAACACACATGTGTGTAGTTATCCTGTTGCTGCCTGTGTGCATGAAGGGGTACATGCACATGTGTACATATAGCTATATATGTGCACATACACATATGTGTGTATATCTATATACACAATATGTATCTGTGAGGACAGTCCCTGTACCACTTCTTGCTAGTGTTTTGCAGATCAGCATGAGTTGTGACTTACAGAGTGAATCTTCTTTATCAGTCCTTTGTGGTGAGTGAAGTGGTAATTACACTCAGTGGTCAGTTTCCAGAGGCCAACTTCAACATCTCTAAATAAGTGCAAGACCTCAGGACACTTCTAATACGGGATGAACTCCCCAAACTTTATTTCTAACAGAGTTATTTGTTATCTTTCATCCTTAAAAGGACTGTGAATTAAAAAGTTATTTTATTCAGAGCCAGCTTTGCAATGAGAAAAGTCTGCTGCAGAGGTGCTTGAATGCTAACACCTCTGTGCAGACACGGTCTATATAGCCTAAGGAAGTTCTTTTGTGATTCACTGCTGGCAGAGACAAATAGTTGATAGAGGAAGTGGTCCTAAATTAGAGCAAGGAGGGGAATAAATAGACGACCTGTGTCTTTGTCATCTGTCACCATAAGTAGCAAGTGCTGTAGTTGGAGGTATAGAGCTATACAAATTTTCTGAACAGACTTCTCCCAGTCAAAGCCTTGGTTGCAGAAGAACTTTGCTAAAAGTCTGACATCTAAGCAGAAAGGCGAATTCAGTCTTTAAGCATCAGTGAGGAGAAAGAGAAAAGGACAGCAGTAAATGTAGACTTATGGGAAGGCTATATTATTTGCGGAATATATTTTACAAGCAGTAAGTATATGTTGAGAACAAGTCAATACAGTAAATTTTAGACATTTAGGCTAACAGGACAGTCCTTTATAAAAGAACACTGCTTTGATGTTTAAGTCACCAACAGGAAAGCAAATTACCTCTGTTGCTTCTATTGTGCACATTTTTACTACAAAGTACAACCCCGACATATTACAAGATAAGATTTGCTACTTCTTGCAAAGTTCAGTTTGCTTTGCAGGGCAGAAGCTGTTAAAACTTCTTCTGCCCCTGTACAGAAGAATGCAGACATTTCCTTTTAAATATTTTGAGTTCCACAGACAGTATTTGCCTGGGATATTTCAAACCATAAATATGATTAATATGCAAAAAACAGAAATTATTCTCCACTGCAATCTATTCTCTAGCCAAGATAAAGGGCAAGCAAGCATCCAATGTCATGCTGCTTTATTGTTGTACCTATGTTATTGTATAGGCATTATTAGGCAGAAATTTCTCTGTTTTTTACTCTGTAAATATAGGAAAAAATACGGAAATTTTTTAATGGGTCCTTCATTCTTCAAATATAAGAACCAAAGCATACCAGAATTTAAGTTAAAATAAGTATCATCTATGATACTAACTCACAGCCCACATTCCCACAGTTCTTAACTCCACTTCCTCCCACATCCATGTCCAATTCGTTGTAGGAGTTGGCTTCTCAAAACCGCCTGTAATGGTCCCATGTTAGACAGCTTCCTTCTAGGTGTGCTCATCCCCCAGCATACTGGCAGGATGCTCATCGCACTTATTCTGCCCAGGCCTCAGGGAAGCAACAGGTGGTGCATTCACTGCAGTGCAGGCTGCCATCGCATCCTGTTAGTGCAGGTTTTCCCAGTGGTGCCATAGACATTGCACATGGTTTGGATCCCAGCAAATACACTAGGGTGGTTCAGCTCCTCTTGAGGGGTTGTGGAAGGAACTGCCTTAGGTGGCTGCTCCAGCACCTGCTGCCTTGGGTTGTATATGTGTATTGCCAGTGCTTTTAAAAGGGCAACAGAAAATGAGAGATCATTTTATATATATATGTATATATATAACCTAAAGGTTATTTCTGGGGGGGAAAAAAAAACAAACCAAACCAAAACCCACCATGAACGACCTCTTGTTGTATTCAGATCAGTACACTACATAAGGAGGAAGAAATTAGATTAGATTAAATAAAATGTAGATATCAGAAAGTGTCCAGAAAAGGTCATTGTGAGGCAAAGTGACACAAAGCATGCAATGGCTAGCCAGCCTGGGAAACTGTAATCTCAGAACGGGTAAAGAGCAACACAGAAAGAAGCACAGTGTGTGCTGAAGGCAGGAGAATGAAGGTTAAAAAGAATTTCCTGGTGCAGGAAGGGCTGAGAAAATATTAAAACTGACAGGGAAAGCAGAGAAAGGTTAAGAGCTGAAGAAATATAGGGTGTCATGCAATTTGGGTGTCAACAAACAGTATGACATCACTCAATCAGACATAAAAGTGTTAAAATCGGTTTTGCCTTGTTGATTAGAAAAGTGTAGTCATTATTGTTGTTGTTGCTGTTGGGGGTTTGTTGATGGTGATCCATTGGTCAGTCATTCGCTGATAGGATCAAACATTATAAACAAGCTTATCCTGCTGTTTCCAACAAAGCAGGTCATTAAATTTTGCATCAGTCTTCTGCTTTCTCCATGGGATGCCTGGAGATTAATGGAAAGGAGTCATGAAAGTAGAATGGCACTATAAAAGGAAAATAACTGGACACCACTCTCCTCAGTGATTTTCCTTTTCAGGACATTGTCAGTTTGTTCATGTCTTCATTCCACTCACATTAAGATGTGAAAAAATACAACCTCGCTATCATTGTCTGATTGCCTGACAGTGAAAGCTAAAAGCAGAATTTATTTGGGCAACTGTGCACAAAAAGTTTTCAGATGTTAAAGACAGACAGTACTGCCAATGGCCTAAAATATCATAGGAGCTTTATTGGAGCCTTTCTCCTGTCTAACTTAGGAAATTACTTGGTGACAATCTAATGTGTTTCTTTTTCTCAGACAGTTGCTCATTAGCTCTACTAGTGTTTGGTTTCAGTTTTTGTATATATATTTTGGGCAAGTGGATTTCCATTTTTAAATTTCCATAGAATAACAGAATTTAGGTTGGAAGGTTCCTCTGAAGGTTGTCTGGTCCCACCCATTTCTCAAAGCAAGTTTAATTACATCAGGTTGCTCGGGGACACGTGTAGTGAAGTCTTGCACACTTCCATGCATCGAGATCCCACAGTCCCTTTGGACCTCAGTTCCAATATTTGACCATGGCCTCACAGTATTTTTTTTTCTCCCAGTTGATCAGGATTTTTCCACCCTGCAGCTGCAAGTAGAGCTTGGCTCCATCTTCTCTGTATCTTCTGATGAAGTATATGGAGATGACATATATCTGCTGAACCTTCTCTCAAGGTTGACAGACAGCTGTCTCAGCCTGTCCTTGTTGGTATGCACTGTGCTCCAGCCTTCTGACCATCCCCTGACAGCCCTGCCCTGTGCTTGCTCCAGTATGTCTGGGTTTTTTTTGTACTAGGGGGCCCAAGACTGGACTGAGTACTTAGACACAGTCTCACAAGTGCAGAGTAGAGAGGAAGGATCACGTCCCTGGACTTGCTGGCTACAGTCTTGTGAATGCAGAGTTGCTAGTGCCAGACCTGCTTTTCTTCAGAGCTCTATCTTGGATTGTTTGCCATCAGGCTGTACTAGCGTGGGGGGTTATTCTGTCCCAGATGTAGGGCTTTATATTTCCTCTTTCTGAACTCCATGAGACCCTGGTCACTCCATTTCTCCAACCTGTCTAGGTCCCCCTGAACAATAGCCCTGCTCTCCAGCAGATAAACTATTACCCCCCCAGTTTCAGGCCATTCACAAACTTGCTGACAGTGCACAGTTCAAAGATCATTTCTACTAGTCAGTTCAATCATCACCTACATCAAGCAATGGTCATCACTAGTCTCCAGAAATAACCTATGTTGCTTTCTTCCAGTCTAATTGTCCTTCCAGCAGTTGTCTGCGTGGTAAGAGTCACCCATGAGTATCAAGATATGTGCTTGTGAAGCTTTCTTCAACTGCTTGAAGACAGCTTCTTCTACCTTCTCCTCTTGATCACAAGATCTGTAGCAGACACCTCATACTGTGAATATTGATCTATCCTCTGATCCTTAACCACAAGCTCTGTACTGGTTTGTCACCTGCTCTGGGGTCAGCAGCCCATGAAATAAAGAAAATCCTTTACACAAAGTGCAAGGCTTCCTTCACACCTTCCTGCAAGTATTTCTTGAAGAGACTGCATCCCTCCACTGCAGAACAACAGTCGCAAGTGCTATCCTACCATGTCACTATTATCCCAATGAGGCTGCAGCTCTGCAACTACATAGACACTTCCATGTGTCTATGATACATGCATTGGTTTACTGACGTTTGAGATGGATCCTAAATTGTGCTGCTCTTAAAGGGCAAAAGTGAGATCCTCTTTTATAATGTTGTCTCCTGGACACACTTTTTTACACCTTTGTGCCCTTGTTTCTCTATTATGGTAGCTCTCCACAACAACAGCTGATTTTAAGCCCTCATTAGAGATTAGCAAGCCTTCTTGCAGAGATGCTCTTGCTACACTTTGCCAGATATATCCCATCCCTGCTCAGTAGCTCTCAACCCTCACAGTGCTACAGTCACAGGATACAAAGCTCTGACTGCAAGACCAGACCTGCAACATCAATTGACTCTCTTCTGCTTAAGCCTTCTCCCTCATCAGAAGGCCTGAGGAGACATCACCTGGGCCCCCCTGTTCTTCACTCTCATCTCTCAAAGTCTGTTATGACTCTTGATATGGTTCACATTGACACTGACACTGTTGGTGCCCACATGGAAAAGCAGCAAGGGAAAATAGTCCAAGGGCTGATAAGCCTTGGCTATATATCCACGCATCTCAGATCTTAAAACCTGTCAAACCAAACACTCCCAAGATATTAGGTCAGGTTGGCAGATTGGTGCCTCCATCCACTGCAGGACAGAGTCTCCTATAACAATCACATGCCTTTATCCTTTTGTGCAGACACTCAGATGGCCATGATGAATCCTCTGATGGGTCTTATTCATCCTTGATAGTGTCCAGGGAATTAAACAGACTCTGAATTTGCAGATCTGCAAGTGGAGCAGGAGTCTCTTTCATGTTGTCAGAAGTCACAACTTCCAGCCTTCTAATATCCTGATCACGACCTTCCACTACCTGTTTGAGCATGTTCTCCTGCTGTCCTTCCTTCTTTGTGTTGTGTGACTCCAGTTCTCATCACCACATGCAGTTATGAGCTGAGTTGCTGGGCCCCTCTGCATACCCGCTCTGATCACCGATGTTGCAATGGCTCTACTAGTCAGCAGTGCTCTGGCTTTCCCCGATCTCAACAGGTCCCTTCTTCCAAAACTATGATGCCACTCAAGCTTTCCCTACCCATCAGTTAGCTTTGTGTGTGCTGTTATTGATACACACTACTGTTGCCAACACCACCTCTCCAGGGGCACCCCAAAAGTCAATTATAGGTGGACAACAAGTTCCAAAAGAGACTTTATTCTAGCTGGAAAAGTGTAGCAAATAAACTGATTAGAAATGGGGTTTATACAATTATTTAGCACTCCAACAACATAAAATACAGGTTCGGATATCAGTTGAGGAGATTATTGGGGTATGACAACATAAGAATAATGAGGCTCCACAACGTGCACACATATACTCACAAGAAAAAAAAACAGATGCCTCTCACTCCAGGTTACCCACAAGAAATAATCACTCGCCTGGGTTAGGTGAGGGCTCACACTTGCCTGGGTTAGGCAGGGACTCATTCAATGATACATCCAGTAAATAACCACTCACCACAGGAGAAGGTGAGGTGCTCTCAGTCCCAGCAAGTCTCCTTAGACGTTCTCCCAGTCTAAGCGGAGGGCTCCAGTTCACAGACCAACTGCTACAAGAAAACCACTGAAAGGGGGTCTTTGACTGGGACCCCATTTTATAGCCCGGTCAGATCTGGCTGTGGGCATTACAACATAGTCCAGAAGCTTCTCAGCTTCTCTGGGTACCTCCTTTGTTAAGGACCCTGTCAACTGACTGATCTTTTAAGTATACTTATTTTTTCTGTAATAAAAACACTCTTAAGACTTCTAGATCTGTTGCATTTTTTAGCTTTTGGTTTAAATGCACTAACAGGAAAAAAAAAAATACATGGTTTAACCTGCTGTCAAATTAAACAAGCATATGATGATGGCACAAGACACTGTTCCCAGGTACATTCTGTATACTCAGTCCCGTGGTAGGAGAACCAGTAGCAGCAGCAGTAGTGACTAGTCTATTAATCTGTTTCTCGCATCTCTATGCACCTTTTTCTGTCAATCTGTAGAGCACCATGGTGAGGGAAAAACTATAGTCAGACTCCCCAGTCGGAATGCATTACAGTGTTTGGTTTTTTCTGTTCAGTGGAAAAAGTGGTGTAAACCAGACTTTTCCTCCAGGCTTCCTTCTTTTTCATAAATTCATAGTCGGCAGCCTGCCAACTCTGGTCACATAGTTTTTATAAGGTCCCAGTGGAATACACTTAGGACAAATACCATGGTTTCTTATGAAGTCCTATATGTTTGAGATACATTTCCCAGCACAAAACCATGCAGAATCTTCCAAAAAACACCTGAAGGATACTCTTTGTAATGTCTTACTGATATCCTATCAAAAGTAAAGTATACACAGGATACTCTGGGAGTTGCCCCGTGAAAGAAGAAAGTCATCTCTTCCCTATCTCTTTAATTTATAGACTCAAGGGGGGATTCAAATCACCTGACTTTAGACATCTTGAAGAGAGACATCTATGCTGATTCTGGGGTCATCAAGGCTTTTCTTTCATTAAAGGAAATAAGCTAAATGTCTAGGAGAAGCTGGATAAATCTTCTTCCAAAAGCTTCCCTTCTCTTTGTTTACTCCATACATGGTTATCATAAACCAGGTGATAAGCATGTTAAACTAGATTATGTGAAAGTATATATAACTATCTTAGACTAGGTCTTTAAAGAGCAAGGATTACCTGACATGATTTCCCAGCACTCAGGTATTTTCCACGCCATTCTTTCAGGCAGATGCAGGACTTGTCTTGATTTTGTATGAGATGTGCCCAAAATTCTCAATGTGAGGCAACCTTGCATGGTACTTTCTGACCCCTGGTTCCTCTCCCATTTTAAAGACTTGAATAAAAGGCATGGAAAATAAAGCAAAAGCAATTATAAGCCAGACGCAATTTGTTGTTACACATTGTAGAGGCTTTAATGATTAAAGAGATGCTGAAAGTCTCTTTAAATGAGGAGAGAGGTAACTGAAAAAAAGTTGGCTAAGTAGATTAAGTTACTATTGAGTGGAAGTTTATTTAGAGTCAGCAGAATCTGTAAGGTTGAATTTAAACTATATGTTCATTGATTTTTGTACTACAAGCAGTGTTTATCACTGTGTCTATACAGTACTTTTTACAGCATGAGGATATTTATGTTTATTAATTCTCGTTCTTTATATAGCACAGAACTAATGTATAACTATGGGGTTATTAAAAAAAATTATTTTGAATAGTATTTAAAATATGTCTTTTTCTAATATATCACATGTACTGTTTACAGCTTTTTCATAGTTATTTCACAGCTTTGTTACCAGCTCCCAAACACAGCACATTCATTCTTTTAATTACTTTGTCAACTTTACATTTTTTGCCTATCTTATTTTTGTCATAGAGCAGATCTCAGGAGAGATGTGACAGAGTAGAAATTAATTCTGATGATGTGCTGGCTTGTACGATTTTTAAAAGATCTCCTCACAAAGCCCTACTGAAACAAATTTGATATTGATTTTTTCATAAAACTGTGGTTTTGTCTCACTACCTAGTCTCACATCCAGGTACAACAATATAGTCTAACAATAAGTCCTTGGTGTCAGTTGCAGTGTGTTTCAGCATGTTTGAATTCATCCCATTCCCTTCCGTATCACATAAAGGACAGCGCACTCGGGACCAGATGATGTGGTACAATTTGTGCATTGATTGAAATGCTTTGGACAAACCTGGTGATTTCTTGGAGCCAACAAATGAGGCAGAAGGACTCCTGGCAGCCCAGGGGGTGGTCTCCTGACCTTCCTGTGGGTACCAGTCTGTGACATGACATGATGCTTCCCTGATCATGAGCCTGAGGAGGCTGATGACCTCTCTGTGAGCTGCTGCAAAGGGACGAGCAGGTGTACCTCAGTGGCTCACAAGCAACAGATTTCTTGACTGCATGGTATACCTGGAACTGCAGGCAGCAGGCTGTCTTCCAGGCATAACTCCCAGAAATGGGTTTGAAAGTTTTTCCTGCAGATGGGAAGACAAGGAGCTGCCTCTGCTGTTTCCAACAAAACTTCCGTCTTGCATTTTCTAACATTTCAGTTCTGCATTTAAGAAATAAAAAAAAGAAAGATAACATTTTGTACGGAAGTTGCATTCCGGTTTGTGTACAGGTTCTGTTTACAACAGTTTTCTTCAATAATGCTGAGCAAAAAATAGATGTCATGTTTCCAAACATGAGCCAAAACAGCAAGACCTGAACAGAAGACATCATATGACCAAAGTGGCATCCAGAGTCATACTGAAAACTGGTCCAGGGCTGGTGGTTGTTTGCAGCCCCAACAGTCTGTTCATCTCTGAAAGAAAGCAACGCAAAACCCAGGAGTCCTGGAGAGAACAACTAGTCCATGACCTCAGTCACAGTTTCACATCTTTAGAGAGTTCACTGAGAAGGCACATCAGTGGTCTGTCTACTCTGTTCAGGGATGCAGAACTGGAAGTTCCTTATTTATAAATACAATAAAGTATTGATTTCCTATTAACCCAATTTGCTTCTGGTTAGAAAGAACTTGTCATAGCCTCCATTACTAGATAACTTGTCACACCAAGAGACTCTAAAACCTCATTTCCAGGAGCAATGAAGGCCTGACATAGAGCGTGGTAATCAATTCTGTTATGGTGTTGTGAGAAAAGATTGAAATCTCTCTGTTTTGACCTTGGAGAACTAAAAACTTACTTTAGTTACTGATGAGACTCAGTGGTCATTGTAGGCCTCATCCGTAGTGCTGATTAAACAAGGGCCAAGGAGAAGCACCTGACCCTGAGAGTAGGTGACATTGACTGACATCTGCCTACACTGCTTGGCATTAGCCCCTCTAACCAGATTTGTTTTGAAGAGAGCTATGTGGTATAGTACAAAACTGAGACAAAGATCAAGTTAAAAAGCAGTGTGGATCATCACGGTGTAGTGCTCAACACACTCCCTGGCTCTCTCCCATTTAGCAACGGAGATAAGCCCAGAGGATAAAATGCATGTTTATTGAGAGAAACCTAGCTAGGAAAACATGGTTTCACTGAGACAGCTCAGACTAGATATAAAATTCATTGCCCTTCTGTGGGTGGCTATGAAACCAGTGGTTTGTTGTTGTGGACAGGAGAGAGCAGCATAGGTATCTCCCCCAAGTCCACTTTTGTTTGGTGGTTCCATTAATGACCTGGATAATTAAATAGCAACAGTGCCTATTAAATCTGTGGAGATATAAGGCTGGGAGGGATTGCAAATACACTGGAGACAGAACTAGAATTCAGACAGATCTTGATGAACCGGGAAATTTGTCTGGAAAAAATAAAATGTAGTATGGGTAAGTGCAAGAAAACGGATACTGTGAACAATCAGCTACAAAAGTACTGGGTAGAGAGCAATTGTCTAGATTCTTCAGAAGAGGATATTGTGCATCCCAAGATGAACATTAGCTGCCTTTATAATCCTGTTATGAAAAGCCAAATGCTACACCCTGGCATTGTTGAACACAGGTTTGGAAACTGTATTCAAGAAGGCTATGGACCAACATTAGAGAGTCCAAAGGATAACAGAAGATATTATTAGAGAAACTGTTAAAGAAAATGTGATATCTGGGCAATGTTTAACGCATTAGGCTTATTAAATTGTAAAAGGTTAGGGTACTGGTGGGGAAAGGAACGATAAAACTTCATGTAGGTTGAGGACTGGTGCAAAGACAAAGGTAATAATCTATTCTCCATCTTCCTAATAGAATGCAAAAGGCGGCATGGGCTTAAACTGCAGCAGGAAACTCAAGCTAGATTTCAAGAAAGCTTACTCATAATAAGAGTAGTTAAACAATGGAGTAGGTCTTGCAGTGTAGGGCGTTGCAAAATCTCAATTTATTTTAAGTGTTCAAAATCAGTTTGGAAAATATCTTACTGAAATTGTGCTGATACATTTGAACCTAGTTTAAAGAGAAAGGATAGACTTGTGTGAACTATCAAGGTCTTTCCAGCCCAGTTTTTAGATGATGATACAGCCATATTTTATAACTAAATTCATAGTGAATACATGCATGCCACTCTAGGTAGTATATACAAGTATTTTTAATTTTCAAAATGAGGCAGGCAATGTACAGGTATGTGACTTGCATACGCTCTTACTTCACAACACAGACCACAAACTTGGGGTGTTTCTCACCTTTCACTCTTTGTACTTCAGTCTTCATATGGCTTGTGCAGTTCATCTCCAAGTTTTCTTGCAACTTGCAGAGAATGAGGAGATACAGAGCTTTAGTGCACCTATTTTACATCAGAAGTTGTGTAGATGCAGTGTCAGGCAAGGTGCAGACTTGCTTTGGCTGAATAATCTTCCAGTGTACAGTAAATGTTACCTGTTACCTTACTTCCCTTGCTTGGGAAATTCCCTGATTGCTTGGAAAACTATTACAAACATAATTTTCTTCTAAAGCACCCTTTAGAAGTTTTCCCAGGCTGGGCTGAAAAACACAACAAACAAAACAAAAAACCAGCCAGAGGCTTCAGAGTTTCTACACATTGCCTATCTGATTGCTTTCTAAAGGAGTCAGAAATGCCAGGAGATGGCATACTATTTCAAAGCATACAATGTACACAATAGAGTTGAAGTTGCATCAGAGATGCTCCCTGCAGTGGCTGTTCCTCAGCATTTCTTGCTGTTGCCTGGTTGGAAAAGCAGATTGACTGCAACCTGATACAGAACTTCGATTTCTTTTTATTCTTCATGGCCCTTGCTGTCCTTTTAGAATCCCAGCCCTGTATGTGCTTCCTAGGCAGTGTGCTAAAGACAGAAGAAATATCAACCCATCATCTTTGAACCAAACAAAAAAAAGCTGTTCAAAATAAAATCCCTTAAGCACGCCTGTTACTTCTTTTGGGATAAAAAAGAAATATGTGTTTCATAATGGCACATGAGAAGACCAATATGCATCAAGCTGACACTCCTTTAAAGTATTTCTTATTTCAATTGTTTAATCTTCTCTTTGCTGACAAAGCTCCCTTTTTTCTTTTTGTGTAATGAAAGTCTCTGGCATGTTAGTCTAATTGAAATGACAGGCAAAAGTTGAAAGTAAAATCAATTCTTTGTCACTGGAGCATCTCCAACTATTTAGAAGCAAATGTTAGCTGAGGAAACAGGAGGTGTATGTTAACCAGCTAGAAACCAAAACCGCTTGTGATAGCAGTTTGTTCTAAGAAAATAATAATCATTAATTTAGGGAAGATAAATTTACCAGATTCAATTAATAAATTAATTCCATGAATAATTGAATTTATGCTTGGAATAGCTACAGTTGCAAATGTGTGAATGATGCTGGTTCTCTGTGGGTGAAAGAAAGGAAGTGAAGACAAGGCATTTTAAAAGACATTACAGAAAAGAATTCTGTGTTTATTCCATCTTTGGAGTTCCAGAGATTTTATTAGATTTTTTCAGTTTTGTCTTTAACTTTGGTCCCTCAGAACAGGAGCTTCTAATGCCAGTGCTGTAGCTCCAAGGCTGAGCTCCTTTTCTGCTTAGCTGCTCACCTTATCGCAAACATAAAATCTCAAACCAGATTTCTCTGAGCTGTGTTTAGCAATTGTATACAGAATATGTCTGTCTGACTGTCCCAGTCTCTGTCACTGAAGAGGGGAGCGGAGCAGCGAGGCATTTCATACAGGAGATCTGCAATATTAGGAGTATCTTCCAAAGGCAGCCATGTATCCCTTTCATAAACCATGAGAGTAATGGAAAAAACAGTCAAAATTTAATCTGACTGTTGCTTACTGGAATGAAAGTTTAGCAATAAGGAAGCCTCTAATGCTTAGATTTTCCTAAATGCTGTAACCATGTTCCATGTTCATAGGTGGTTTAGAGGTAGCTTGTGCTAGATAGCTGCATAAATTAGTGGAGCCTAAATGCCAGAGACAGCCTGGCCTGTTTGACTTTCAAATTAACCCTAGGAAATGCTGCTTCATTAATATTAAAATTCAGCTTCCTGCACCATGATCAATACCTTAATTTTTGTGTATGACTTCACAAAGATTCAGCCTGTCAAGCCATGGGCATTTGTCCAATAATCTTGTGCAAATGCCAGGACAGATGATTCTCAAAACCTGCTGTAATATTTCACATAATAATATGTGTCTGCCTGCACTGACCTCTTCATATCAGAAGTGGAAACCCAGACAAACACTTGCTAAATGGGAGAAACCGACTTGACATTTTGACAGAAGCAGTGAGATTGTCTAGAAAGTATGGCGAAGTCCCTATTCAGGCTTGTGTTGAGCCTAGCCAAGTGTTAACTGGAGCAAACCAGTCTCCGCAGGCAAGTTAATCTCCATGGAGGAAACAGGATGTATTCTTGTAGATGCAAATAGAGGCACACATTTGTATAAAAGCCAGGGAGTTAAGTGTTTTAGTTAACAAGCATATTATCTTGATGGAGTGGTTTTCATCTTACTTAAATTGTGTCTTCAACACAGACAACTATACATGAGCTAGTTATATGGACACTTTTATAGTTGGTGAGGATAAATAGGTATGTCAAGAGCACGATTCATCCCACTGCAATGTCTGTGTCTCAAAAAGGCTGGAAGAACCTTGCCTTAGAAGTTACCTTCTTTTTGCATGGTCTCTGAGGGAGTCAAGGAGACTAGCTTAGATACAGATGTCTTCACTCTGTACTTCAAAAGTGAGACGATTGAGATGAGATGAGATGAGATGAGATGATTAACTCCTTCTTTCTCCAGCTATAGGAGATGTCAGCACAAGAACCAAGAGATGCAGTGACCCATTCACTAGCTGAAACTGGCTACCAGTTCACACTGGGGAGGTCTTTAATGATATTACAGAAACATCCCATATTTATTTGGAATTCACTTTGAAGGACTACATATTCCAGTGCTTTCAGGGCAACCTAGCTTTTGAAATGATAATCAGATTAAATTGGCTTTCACCACCAGCAAATATTTGTATATCAAAGAGATTCCTTGTGCACCTTCTGTCAGTCTGAATCAAGTTTAGATTACACTGATGCATTATTTTTAATGCTGATTCCTAGTAAAACCTTCTTTTCTATGTCATTAACATTCTAATTATTTTTAGCCTAATGTTAGCTAGCCATCACCATGCTCAGTATTGCACGGGGAAGTGAGTCTTTATTATTCAACGTAATGGTTCATTACTCTCTATTTTTACATAAAAGAATCACAAAGCCCATGTCAGAAATGAAACTGGCTACAATGAACATTGTGATACTACTCAGGGCTCATGAGTTTTCCCATCTCCTTCACCAAGGAGTCGAGCTTCCCCTGAAGGATGTGCTGAGGTACACAAAGCCCATGTCCTCTGGAAGAATCTCCATATTCCTCTACACCTTTCCTTACACAGGTCACTTCAAGCAGACTGCAGAATGTCTTGCCAATTAACAAGTATTGCTTAGTAGCTTGTGGGCTTCATTGCAGCCCACAACCAAGGCACTTGAGTGACAGTGTAAGAGTAGCATGAACTGGCATTTCTTCCAGCGATGGTCCTTCCCTGCTAATGCAGCTAAATAGCTGTGATGACCTTCTGCTGGGAATCTTTGAACAGAAGTAATTTTGTGATTAACCAAACTAGACTGAGGGGAAGTTTGAAAAGTCTGTTACTGAATACAGTTTTATTTCTTGATTCACTGCATTATTGAAGAAATAAACCACCAATCCCACAGGTAAGAAACATCAGCATGAGGTTTCTAAGTGACTTAACACGTACCTCGAGTAGTAAACTCCAGATTTCACAGCAGATGCAGGACTGGATCCTCTGTTGGGAAAGCTTCTTGTAAAACAAAATCAGCTTGTCAGAACTATTGCTGGTAAAAATTTGTCAAATATGTTCCCTTAAATTGCTTATCCAACCCTGTAAAAATAAACAGACACACAAGACCCCTAACCTGAATAAAAACAATTTAAAAAAAAATTTAGGCCCAAATTCACTTGAATATAAATTGATTGCAACAGGTTATTGTGTCTACTCTGTTTCTTGCCATCTGCCATCTGTTTGGAGAAACTGATACTCAAAATACTCTGAAGTAAAAGGCTTTGTAATACTCAGCTTAGCAGTCTTTCTCCAAATACTGTTTATTTTAGTCTGGAAACATTTGTCTCTCCCACCACAGGTAATCAGCGAGTTTGAAGCCTCTCCCGACTCATTTTCCTACAGAATCCCCAACTTGAGCCGGAATCGCCAGTACAGTGTCTGGGTGGTGGCAGTGACTGCTGCGGGAAGAGGCAACAGCAGTGAGATTATCACTGTGGAGCCACTAGCTAAAGGTACAGTGACAGTACTTTTTCAAGCAATCCAGAACTTTGCAATGCTAATTACTGTTATAATTGGCATGTGGTTTCTTCATGCCTCATTGCTTACTGAGAGTGGGATTTGTCAGGAGTAACTTCAGTTACCTGCAAAAGTTAGGTGACAACTCTCAGCTAATTACCCAAGCTTTTGCTGTAGTCAGCAGAGAGAGAATGATGTGCTCCTCTAGAGGGTAATTCATCCCACCTACCTTAGAAGAAAATAAATTGCTTTTTGGAATGATTTTTATCTTCTTTTGTTGGGTACAGAGGATTTGCAGATGATCCTGCTCCCCCCTCTCCCCGCATTCTGTATGTGTCTTTTTTTTTTTCTTGCCATACAAGAATAATTTCTTTATCATTCTCACCCTTAGTAATATCTCTTGTGTACTCTGCAAGTACTATCTTCTGCATAAAATGGTCTGATTAACATATCTAAAATTTGAGCAATTGTTCTCAGCTTGCATTAGCTTTGAAGTTTGCTGCTTCTATTTCAGCTATGAAGAAGGGATAATGTGCCTCGAATTCTACATATTTTTTCCCAGCTGTATTATTTGTTCTATTAAAAGATATTGCCTGGGCCTGTTAATTCTGTCTTACTTGTACTGTAAGACAGTACAAGTCCTACACCATAGCACCTTAGCTTGGAAACAAAGACCTAAAGTTTTAGAAAGGAAGGTGAGGAGAGTCCCATCAGTACTCCATCTCTACATGGGGTCTTCAGACTGAGGGTTTTTTTTCCACTGAAATTGGTAACATCACAGAATGTGCCCATGTAATGTACTGCATGGGTCTCTACAGTTGCAAAGGTAGAATCACTTTACAGTTTTACAAGTCTGTTAATTCTTCAGTCATGTAGCTAATGATGTACTAATGTACAATAAAGTGTCCAGGGCTCTATACTTTCTAAAAATCTTTACAGAAATTCAGAAAATTTTCACCAATATGAAATCACTTTCTGCATGGAAGAGTATATAGCAACACCACAGGGAAAGTCGCTGTTCTTACCCACCCCTAAGTGGTGGATAAACAGTTTGATGATGGTAGATTAACTATCAGAGCTATTGTCATGGGTGGCAGTGTTGGTGTTTGCAGGGTACTATTTCAATGCATGACATAGCTTCCTAATACAGAGAAGTTGCAAACAGGTTTCCCCAGAGTTGTGATGGGAACTTGCATGTGTTTCCTTTGTCCCTTCCCTACGCTAAATATTTTGTCATATGGATATTTTTCAACATTACTGTAAGAAACCTGTAGTAACTACTATGTCACTACTGTAGGCCACAATGGAAGATTTAACAGTGTAAATGTGGGGAGGGTCTAGCAAGGTAAAGAGCCCTAATTCGGAACAAGCAGAGAAAAGCTTGTTCCCCATATGATTGCTTACAGTTTTTTTCAGTCCACTGAGAAGACTCACCCTTGCTTTCTACTTCTTTTTGGCATTCTTTTGTAAGGTTTTTCAGAACTTTTCTCTTAGTAGCTACACAGTGTTAGAGGAGTGACCTGAAGGATGACTGAAAGGCTATGAAAAGTCTGAAGGGTCTGAAAAACCTGGAGATTTTGAATTGTTGAATTTTTTGTAGGATAACTGCATACTGCATTTTGAACACTGATAAGACCAAAGTTGAGATCTTAAATGGTGGATGGAGAGTGTAAAGGAAGACCTTGAAAAACTTCTCAGGAAAACAGGGTAAAGGTTTCAGCGTGGTCCTCCTTTAAGGCCAACTGTTATGTGTGGGTAATGAATATGGGTAATGAAAACAAAACACCCCCCCTTCCAAACACACACACACACACAAAGGAACAAAACCCAAACATTAACATTGATGCTTTGATAACAGCAAAAACAATTAGACAACAATATGGTGCAATACTAATTGATTGAAGATGTAGGTAAACCCAGGAGTGTGAAGGGATCCCTGCACACAGAGTACTAGAAGCTCTCTTTCTTCTTCGGGCACACATTTGAAAAAGTGTGAAGTTTTCAGACAAGATGAATGTAGAAAAATACAGAGTTTGCAGGTACTAAGATGCATAGCCTCTAGTTACGAGGAAATGTAGTATGTGTTTGCCCTTGATTTATCAAAAACAGAGAAGTTACAAACTAACACACATCAAATGAACAAGCTTATCAGAAACTAGAATTAATTCTGCTCCTCCAAAGCATATTTAGTATGATACATGATGACAAATAAGTTAACTTAAAAATAACTTGTACAAAAAGACAAGGGAACTTTAAGGAACAATCATTAATGACTTCAATATAGACAAGTCATTGTGAACAAGACCTTATTTTGAAGAGTGGTAGAATGCACCCAGTCAGTGTTAGAGATAGTAGTGTTACTCCATATAAAGTCTACATTAGATGATGCTCAGGACAAGCCTCTCTTACATGCACTTAGGACTGAAAAAGTGATGTATTATCCATTTGCGGATGTTGTGATAGACACTAGAAACACTGACAGATAACAATTTTATGAACTTTGGTTGTAGCCAAGTTAGAAATTGTTGTATCAAGAACAAGATTTCCTGTATGAATACATCACTGAGCCTTTTAGAGAGCTGGGAGAAAGTGGTGATGAGTGACAAGGGCAATAAACGCACAATGAAGAAGGATGGTCAAAGCTAATAACCTCGAAGACCTTTTTCACTCCCCTGTATGTCTGAAGCAAGTAAAACATCACAGAGTTAGAAGCTGTTATATACTGACTTTGCCACAAGTCCTCAGAGCAAGAACATCCTACATACCATTATTGTAAAATTGTTTACTTCCTTTTTTCCCTCCATTTATTTCATAGCAACTGTCCAAGTAACAGTACCATCATGACAGCTAATGAGAGTAAACTTTGAATAGAATTATGTCCACTTAATTATAACCCCTTTAAGAATCCCTTTGAGAACAATGAGAATGTCTAGTTAGGGATTTGATGTGAAATGGATAGACCAATTTGAAGGAAAGCTTAACTCATGTTAACATTTCTTTCTTTAGTGTCTCTGTTTCTCAGAAGAGATTGTTATTCTCTGCAATTAAGTGACAAAAAAAGGAAAAAAATCCCCAACAAACAGAAAATCATGGCAATGAAAGCTCAATCTCCACGAAGCGGGTTATGCCATCCCCTCTCAAATTACGCTTCATTGCTGACTTGAAAGTTGTGGGTTTAGGCTATCAAATATATCTAAAAGACAGAGAACTTTGCATGCACCTTATTGTTCCTATTTCCTGAGCATGACTGATGGAGGATGGCATTTGCTACCAATAAGATGATAACAGTAACAGACCCATAGCAATCTGATCCTCTCAGGAGAACTCTCTGACTTTAATGTTGAGTTTCCCTTGTTCTTGTAGACTACCTGACCATTAATGTTTAACAGATTTGCTTCCTGGTCTATGTTGATTTGTCTGTTTAATGTTATTAAGCAACTTGTGAGGCTTACATGATAGTACGCACACCCCATTTCTCTGTTTCTGTAACAGTTCATCACAATGGAACACACAGGATATTTCTCTGTGAGAGAGTAGATGAAAGAAACTCCTGACCCAGGGTATTCACTGATGGCTCTTGTATTTGGATTAAACTGAGCTGCAGTGAACTGTTGTAGATCTTGTTCAATTTCCCTGTACAGTTTGCCTTTAAAATTTGGTTGTGTCCTCTAGAAAAAAAAAAAATAATAATAATAATAATAATAAAAAAAATAATAATAATAATAATAAAAGTGTGTTATGGCCTCTTGCAAAAAATTTAAAAAATTCTGCCTGTTTCTTATGCTATGACAGCAAGTGTAGGCAAAAGGATTCATAATTTAAAGAAGAAAACATACAGAAAATCACATTAGCATAAGAGAGTAGACTGTTCTTTGAAGGCATATCTTCAACTAATGATTGGGTAATTTGCAAAAAATAGAAACAGCCACAGTCCTATTCCAGTGTCACACCAGCTAAAGTAAGGCTGGTGAGTAGTCCATAAGTATTTGGGCAGCTTCGATAACAAAGAGGTAAACCCTGCAGCTGAGTTGCCCACATGCTGTGTAAAGCTCCCTTGGTTCTAAAGAGAGAGGTCTGTGAGATTTAAGGTATGTTAACCTTGCAAATGCCAATTCATGTTTCAAACCTATTGCTTTCAGATGAATTTGACTAGACCTATATTTTGTTTCTCGTTTTCTTTTGTTTCTGTACCTCTTAGCACTCTCAGAACACTATTAGAAGTTAAACTATAAAGAAAATTGGATTCAACAATTTCGGTGCTATTTTACCATCTCTTTTAAAAGCACTCAGTACATGAAAGGTATAAGATAATGTAAAAGCTGTGTGTGCTTTCACTAAAATAGTGTGGTATGCTTTTGTACTGTGCACTTCCAAGTTATGCTCTGTGATCTTAGCACTGGCTCAGGCTTCTGTGAGGTCTTTGTTACTTCCACACATCACTGTAAAATGGGACACACAGGATATTGAAAAACAAGAGCTACAATGTAAATGTTGTTCTTTGGAGATCAGACACCCAACCTATGACTTAAAGAAGAATTCACTGTTGAAATAACTATTAAAAGTAAAAAGATATCACAGAGAATTTGCTAACACTAGTGCCACATCATGCTGAAGGCTTCAGCAGGATTCCTGTGTTTCATATGCTTTGTCTAAGTAGCTGGCAGCAGTTGGAAGTTGCTGGGTATTTTGAGAAACACTGGAGAGGTGGGAAAGCCACTGAGAAAAGGATTAATGGTTTGTCTTATATGAGTTTTCAGGCTTCATGTTACAGAGGAGATTTTCCATGGAACAGGAATTCAAGTTTCTAAACACCACAGCACAGAATGTACTGCAGCTACTAGAAGCAGTCCAGATGTTTACAGCTGTGTTTTGTAGATAGTCACAGCTGACAGCATCTCCTGCTGCTTTTAAAGATGTACCATTAGGTGTCTCCCGCAATGAAAACCTGGTATCACTGAAGACAAAGTAGCCTTCTAACACTAACTTTAGCGGAGTCAGCATTTCACATCATGTCTCTGGGTAGACAGAGCATTTTTCTGTTTTAGTTAGCTTGGTTAATTAGCCCATGGTTTGTGGCAGTACGGGCCTGTGTAAATCTTTATCAGAAGATATGGCGCTAGGACCACCGCAGTGGAAAATAAGGCTGTATCATGAGACTTACTGACTGGCCAGTGTCTCTGCACTGTTCTGGTGTGCCACCTCCTCAGGGCAGCACACACCACAGCACCCTCCTGCTGGCTCAGCCATCAGAGATGCCAGATGGAGGAAGCTGGGGGACATTAACTCATAGAATAGTTTGGGTTGGAAGGCACCTTCAAAGGTCATCTAATCCAACCCCCCTGCCATGAGCAGGCACATCTTCAACTAGACTGGTTGCTCAGAGCCCCGTCCAGCTTGCCCTGGAATGTCTCCAGGGATGAGGCATCTACCACCTCTCTGGGCAACCTGGGCCAGTGTTTCACTGCCCTCGGTGTAAAAAATTCTTGACGTCTAGCCTGAATCTCCCCTCTTTTAGTTTAAAAACATCAACCCTTGTCCCATCACAACAGGCACTGATAAAAAGTCTGTCCCCATCTTTATTACAAGCCCCTTTTAAGTACTGAAAGGCTGCAATAAAGTCTCCCCAAAGCCTTCTCTTCTCCAGGCTGAACAACCACAACTCTCTCAGCCTGTCCTCACAGCTGCTGTTTAGCCAGGATAGGACATGTCGATACTTGGCTGTTAGGAAAGTAATGTTGCCTCTTTAATTAACCTTGACTTTTCCATTACCCTCAGTCTTCAAACAGCTACTTCTTGTTTTTTCAGTTAAAAGTTTGACCAGAGAAAAATATCTCAAGAAGCTTACTCTTCAACAACACTTGAAGCAAACATAGGCAAGACAATCCAAACTGATCGTATAATCTATGAAATCTTGTATTTTTATGAATATCTCAAGTCCTACTGCAGCCTACTCAAGTAATTTCAATTAACTATGCAAGGACTGTTCTTTTATGCATGACTTTTTTTTAATGTGAACTGTGCCAGTTGTATTTGATGCTGGCTTTCATTTTCATGTTTTTCTAATTGGTGCAAAATAGATTACTAAGTATAAATTCTGACCATTTTGCATGACTGAAGTAGATCAGGATTAAAAATACAGTATGGCATGTATCTGTATTCAGTGTATTCCTTTGAAATGTATATTTGGAGGCCAACGAGAAGTCTATTTCATATCAAGGGTCATTCCTGAGTAATAATATACAGTGAAGCTCTTTCACAAATCTAGTGTTCCTGTGCATTATAAATTGAAACTACAACTATAGGAGTGATATTTTTGTTGACATATTTAGGTGATATGAGAGCTGACACAAATTAAACTGACTTAAGAGTTTTTTTCATATTTGTGGACTTCAGTCAGACTCTTTGCAATATACTAAGGTGTTCATACATTAAGGTTTATTTTGCTTAATATCATAGCTGTTGTAACAGTGTTGTATCAATAATGCAGCTTTTGTAAGATACCTGTCTACTGTGAACACTTCCTGAAGGAAGTTTGGAGAGAAGCATCCTTTGGACATAATTTTCATCTATAATTTCTACTATGAGACATATAAAAATCAGTAAATATGATCATAACTGGTTTTGCTCTTTTGCTCCACAAGGACTCTTCCAGTCCTTCACCTCATCTCTTTCTTACTTGTACTGCAGATACTAAAACTGTAATATTTGTCCTTGAATAAATGCTGATACTATGAGTTAAAAGGCATTCGTTTCCCAAAAGCAAATCTCGAAACAGATTGGTTTGGTTTTCCACATTTCATTCTGGGTGTCTGTATTTCCCTTCCAAGGGCTATATGAATGAACACCTCATTTCATTTTTCTTTCTCTCTCTTGCTCAGCTCCTGCCAGGATTTTGACATTCAGTGGCACAGTGACAACTCCCTGGATGAAAGACATTGTCCTCCCTTGCAAAGCTGTGGGAGACCCAGCTCCGACAGTCAAATGGATGAAAGATAGGTAACCAGCAACTAAATGTATAGCTCGAATAAAACCCATTTGCCTAAAAATCAGAGGGATGCAATGCAGGTGATGCTGGATGACTGTGCCAGGAAGGGGAAGGACCGTTTGCAGGGGCTGCAGACAGTCACAGTACATGAGAAGTTCAGGAATTCCTTAAACTAAAACTAGTTTGGCTGTGGTAATTAGAAGGTATTAAAAGGGAGGAAAAATTATGAAGAAGGGGTACAGGTAAACATTCAAAATGTAAAATCTAGGAGTTTTCTCTGTTTTAATTTCGGACACATAGAATTGTTTTAGTCTGAGAAAGTAAAATGTGTGGTGTATTGAATTTTGCTGTGGAGTGCAGTGTACATGTCTTGCACATATCTCAGGTTTTGCTATTCTGTTTTGATCCTTAGTTTCACAGTTTGATAGAATCACTTGGAAACAAACATGGACAATAATTTTCATCGAAGAACTGTGTAAGCAGTGATATTGCAGTGCTATGGAACCATCTTTCTCTTTGATACAAATAACTGTTACTTTATAGGGATGGATGATGTAGCCAGGAACCCTCTTTTACTCTTATTGTGACACTTTTATGAAATAGCAGATATTTAAGGAAGGAGTGAATTTCCATTTTGATTCAAAATGGGGCCAGGATATGAGCATTCTTTAAGCAAATGGCAGGTGTTTCCCAACAGAAAATATTATTTTGTCTTTATTAAAGAAGACAACCCCCCATCCTTTTCCTTTTTTTTTTTTTTTCCATTCTTAGTTGCTTCAAAAAAATCCAATTCTGAGTAATTTTGATTGTAACTTCTTTAATGTATGCATTTTGTTTCCTGTGAGGTAGTAACGGGACACCCAGTCTAGTGATGATTGATGGGCGAAGAAGCATCTTTAGCAATGGCAGCTTTGTCATCCGTACTGTGAAAGCAGAAGACTCTGGGTACTACAGTTGTGTGGCCAGTAACAACTGGGGATCAGATGAAATAATTTTGAATTTGCAGGTACAAGGTAAGGCTATTGGATCTATCTCATAATTGTTGTCACAGCTATTAACTTCTATGTGCTGTTAAATACATAGGTATGTCTGTTTGCAGGAGTATGTAACATATTAGTATTGATGTGTATTAATATAAATATAATTCTTCCAAATTAGAAAATAAAATATAGTTAAGGTCATTCTGACTCAATCATCAACACTTTGTGTTATAGCAAATGTTTTTTGTCATAGCAAATGTTTTCTGTTTGGTAGAAAAATTCATACACTTGCAGTTAAGTCTCTATGTAAGCTTCTGTAGGACAGCTAAGTATTTCCATTCAGTGATTTTCTAGTTCTTCGCACAGAGATTATCAACTTATGCCTTCTCCTTGAAAATATTACATGTATCATTTAAATATTCCAAAATTCAGAAAGAACTGAAGAACTTTAGTTCTTAAAAGCCATCAGCAGAAATTTGCCTCTGTACTGAGATCTTGGACAGAAACTTCATTACACAAGAGCAGAATTGTATTGATGGTGAATACAAAGAAGCATTTAAAGTCAAACATCAGTCCATCTTCAACTAGTGCATATTACCAGCTACTTTTTATATGCATGTTGAAATGTATATAATGAATCCATTCTGGTGTTTATATTTATTATATATAAACAATGACAATATAGGAATACACATTAACAATAATGTGAAGCAGAGCATGTGTGTTCACATATTGAGAATTCACTGTGCAAGGGATTTCCTTGCTCACTTCCACTAAAGCAGATCCTAAGAGTGCTTCAACTGACTGCAAATTGTTGTACCAGAGGGAAGTAAATAACTGGAGTTAGGAATATGGGACAAGCTGTGGTAAGGTCACTCTCCTGTCCCTTCATATGCGATCTAAATTCCTAGTGCAATCATATGACAACACAGAAAAAGATCGTTTCAACTGGATTCAAACTCTCTCTCTGTATGTATACTGTTCCACTAAGTCTTGAAACAAGCGCCATAGGACGTATCGACTTACCTACAATCCAACAGACCCTAAAGATGCTCTTCTGCAATGTTTGAAGCATGACCACAGCAAGAAGTAGGGAGAGAAAACACTATCAAATTGAAACTTTATATTTCACCAAGTACTTTCATAATTGCATATCCTTGCTGTTATTGAACTGTAGTAACTAAAAGCAAATCAATATTACTTCCCTGAGGGACAGAGAAAGACTGGCATTTAATATGCGGTACCACCATCTTTTGTAGGTAGGGTGAAGCTATGATAAAAGGTTTTACAATAAATCTTTCACAGTGTAGTGTGTGCAGTCTTTCTCCATGGAATCAACCTAGTCAGAATAACGGATCAAATTCATCGCACATAAGGAGTTTTCCTTTAGAACACAAACTGTCTCTTTTGTTTTCTTCAGCACTGTTTAACCCTGTGAGGGCAGTAATATCAATTTCTCTTTGAACTAGTCTATGGCTGTAAACCAGCAGCCTCCACTTCACAGCAGCACTCATTATTTTGCAGTCTGATGACTTGAATGTGAACTGCAGCAGGTGTTTTTTCCTGGAGTTTCACTGTGCAGGTAGAGCTACCCCTTAAACAGTGGCAAAGCAGGCAATGTCCTCTGGCAACAGACAGCTGGACACAACAAGGCATTTGTCACTTCTGGCCTCCCTTGCCTATGGGCTGGCATCTGTCGAGCAGTAACATACAGCAGGGAAATGGCAGTTCCTGCCGGTGATGGTAACTGACACAACTCACCCCTTCCCACTCTTGCAGTGACCAGAGGAAGTGTGACTACCCTGGCGTATCTCCTCCCTGGCTTTCTGTCCCATCTTCACCACTGATTCTTAGATCCCTTCCCATGATAGGCACCGTCCATGCCTCACTCCTTGTTCCTGAGGCAGCAAAGCTCAATTTTGTCTATGTTTCTGAGGAGCTTAGATCAACCCCTAATAACACCTGTTCAAAAAATAATCCATAAGAGGAGCCGGACATGGTGCTGCTGTGTATAATCAGAGCAGTGCAAAGGATTTGAAACAGGAACTTCCCTTTCTCCTGCTTTCAATTTCTGAACCTCAAATTGCAGATCTAAAGCACTTGGGTGAAGAGTTAATAAATCTTACCCTTTAGGACTCCAGAACTTATTTGACTAGATCTTTTGAGTTTCACCTGCCATTCATCTCTGTTTTAACAAAGACTATCCTCTGTGGCCTTACTGGTTTTGTGCCGTGGCTCTAGTTAACTCACTTGTACAACAGCACTAGCTAAATGATTCGGGCAAAATTCAAAGATGAGCTCTCCAGACTTTAACTAGGATATGACCGTATTAGCTCCGTAGAAGCCTTTTATACAATAGAATCTTGATAGATTTGTTAAGCTGGTTGCTTGGACACTTTCTGCCCCTGAGCACTGAGCTCTGGAAACCCAGCCACTATATACTGGTGCAATTTGGAGTGACTTAGGCTCAGCCTAAACTGTCTCAGTTCACAGTGCCCTTTCCAGTCCCAATTCCCAATCCCAGTTGTCCCTACCCTGGGCAACTTGTTGGGATATAGCATGGCTCACGCCTTGCCCTTTCTTGCTGGATTTTCCTCCAAAGGAAAGTGGTCACTGGGCAGAGGATGGGAGATAAGACATCTGTCTCATTCCTGCACTCTGTCAGGAGTAAGTCCTGGGAACCGCACAGTTCTTATGTCCCATGGTTTAGACACAGACATAACATTTGTGGTAAGCAGCAGAACTGAAGTGTTTCCAGGTTTGTTCAGCTGATAAAGTTGTGTCTTCTTTATACCAATTGCCTGAGAGAATAGATGGTATGATCTGGTGAGGTATGGATTTGCCCACAGTCACAGATCTACCTATGCTGCGTAGTTGGCACTCACACTTACACTTGCAGAAACTCTTGTTATGCACTTTTTTTTTTTTTCCACTTTTGCCATAATAGCTTGCAAACACATCCATGAGTGGGACAACATTTGCAAGTGGGCATCTGTTTCTCACTACTAAAAATTCAGCTTCTCCCTAACACAGATATGAAAAATTGTGAAAAATAATGGCTGGATTGCTCATATGTCATTTAGGTCTGACAGGACAGGTACAAATATTCAGAGAAAAGCAAGGGTTAAGAACTGAAATACAAAATAGTGTAGAAAATTAAATATAAAAAATGAGAGCTTGTCTGCTCTTGTCTTTAACCAAGGATGTCAGCTAAACAGACACTTTGACAGAAATAATTTGCATTTTTTTGCAACTCAAACCAGTTATTTGATAAATTACTGTTAGAAGGGATTAAGATCATTTCCAATCATTTGAATCTATTTCCTTTTTTTAACTATTTCCCATCTAGTTCCTCCAGACCAGCCAAGACTCACTGTATCCAAAACTACATCTTCCTCTATCACTCTTTCCTGGATACCTGGAGACAATGGCGGCAGTTCTATCCGAGGTAATGTAATTCAGGATAATTACAACTTCTTACTAAATTATCGTATGTTGATAGGATTAGTATATAATTATGAATGGTTACAAAAAGAAGAAAAACAAAGCAATCTGTATTGCTGTCAGTGCTTAATGTGTACTATCATGGTGATAACAGCTTGCAGTAAATTGCAGTTTCTCTTTGTGGTGGTTTAATCATAGATTTAATCACTTTCTTACAGTGTAACCTCAGCTGTTATGACAGTTACTCTCTGATTTTCCAGACATGTAATCTCTAACTATTCATTTCTGAGTGTGCAGGTTCATCATCTGGTCTTTGTTGCTGATTGAAGGGTATTTAGAAATGTCTACCCCTTTCTTTTCCCTTTGAAGCGATCATAAAAATGGTATTTAAGCTGTTGTAAGGGTGGGCAAAATGTATTGCCTGATGTCTTTTAGTCAGGGGAGAGCTGTGTGTCTTCCTGTGCATGGGATTTTTCTAGTTTTATTAGTCTTTAAAATGGCTTGTCATATTACCTACAGAATTTGTAGTTTGTGTCTGGCTTATCATTGCTATCTGTGCTTTTCCTCCAGGTTATATTTTGCAGTACTCAGAAGATAACAGTGAGCAGTGGGGTAGTTTTCCCATTAGCCCTAGTGAGAGGTCCTACCGTTTAGAAACACTGAAATGTGGCACTTGGTACAAGTTTACTCTGACTGCTCAGAACGGAGTAGGGCCAGGACGCATCAGCGAGATCATTGAGGCCAAAACACTTGGAAAAGGTGCGTTGATTTCCATTCCCTTTGTTCACCTTCAGCTATTGCATTCTGCTGTAGATCTTGAGAAGAAAGACTTGCATATTTTAATATTATTGGCATTGGAAACATTTCCAATTGTGTCCATGCTGCAACAGAAGAGGCTGTCACTGTGGGACTTGAAGCACCTACAGGACGATATTCCTTCCTTATTTCTGTAACAATTATTTTCTAAGATGGGTTGGTAGATATTTGGTAAGGGAGTGTCTCTACTGTCATAGACTATAGCAATTCCTAACTACTGTTATTGCCATAAAGAAATTGTTTCCTCTCCTGTTGTAAAAATTCAGGATTTTGTCTGGATGCTGAAGGAAGATGGAGAGTACATTTATTTGTAGAGGAAATGGAGACAATGTCTCATTTATGCTCCAAACTTATTACGGAAGCCATACAAGCAACAACCTTTGAACAGGTTAAGTGTCAAAAATGAAGGAAAAGTTTGCATAAAGCTCTGCAAAGCGAAATAGACAAAATTTGTGGAATTCTTAGCTAACTCAGTAATGGGTCCCATGGTCACCAGTTGCTGAGGGTAGTTCCACATTGCAAGTATGGTTCAGAATTATGAGTAAATTTTGAAAGACACCCCCTTAAAGATACACTTAAGTCTTACCCCTAAGGTACAACAGATACATGCAAAATCAACATATTATTTTTTTAATTGATTTTTACTTTCAAGTTCTTCAAAACCGTCATTTCCACAAATGAATGTCTATGTACTATCAAACAAAATTTTGTTCAGTTCCACTTCAGAAGAATACCAGAGCACCAGTGGACAATCTTCAAGTGTATATGTCTTTTATGGTATTTCTACATGGTGTTCTGAACCCTTTCCTTTTTGGATAGCAGTGAGCAGGAGCATTTACTGATACGAAGTGTCTGCACTAGATTTACAAGTTGACTCGTGCCAGTCCTTGAAAACTGGCAAGTCAGGCCCATGCAGAGTTGTATGGATATTTTTTTTGCATATGGATTTGAAAATCTAGGTTTGTGAGTCTGGCACAAAGTATGGAAAAATATTTAAGAAGGTGGAGGAAAAAAAGTTGAATAGATTGACACTGAATTTAAAATGAAGTCAGGATTATGCTAGAAATTGTTATCTTAATTTTCTATTTTTGAGAGTCCTTTATCTGTAATACTTAAGCATTTCACCTGAAATGTATCATTGCTTCTAGAGCCACAGTTTTCCAAGGAACAAGAGCTCTTTGCTAGTATCAACACCACAAGAGTGAAGCTGAACCTGATAGGCTGGAATGACGGTGGCTGCCCCATCACCTCCTTCACCCTGGAGTATCGGCCATTTGGGACAACAGTCTGGACAACTGCTCAGCGGACATCCTTGTCAAAGTCCTACATTCTGTATGACCTGCAGGAGGCAACCTGGTATGAGCTTCAAATGAGAGTATGCAACAGTGCTGGCTGTGCAGAGAAACAAGCCAAATTTGCAACACTCAATTATGATGGCAGTAAGTATATGTTTTGATTTATATGTCTGAGATACTGTTTTAACTTTATTTTCTTATGTGATTTTTTGGCTTGTCTTTCTTTCTTTTTTTTCCTCACAAACCCCTTTTTGAATCTGCTAACCATGCTGACAGAGGAGTAGCAGTCTCAAAGATGTAAAATGCTTACAGATTTCATTGACAATAGTCTGCTAGGCAGAAAAGAGGCATCGTTTATTTGTCCCCACTGAGGAAATCTCCAGCACTAAAGTCAATCAACCATGAGACACATAGCCATAGGACACCAGATGTCATTAGTTCCACTGGTCACAGAAGTGCTTGATGGTATTTCATGCATCTCTTCCATGAAATTTTTGTCTTCCATACAATTGGTTCCTGCAGCCATTTACAGCGGTGACCAGCCTCATTGCTATTCCATGCAATGTCCTTGTGACACAGCTCGAAACACATTATGTGACACAAGGGAGCAGCTAACTAGTTTGTTTTCTGGGAAAGCCTCCGGACAACATCCTCCAAGGGCAAAGCAATGGCAATGCTATTATCCCTATTTACAGACGAGGAGGGTGAAACTGAGGGCCGTGACAGATGGCTCTGTCGTGCCCAGCAGCAGGGCACAGGGGATGAAGGAATTGTTGCATCCTGCCCTTCTGCCAGGGGTTACTGCCCACTCTGCAAAAGCCAGAACGAGAGGAAAAGAGTAAACATGCCAATTTGTCAGTCATTCCAGTTTGTATCCTGGCATATTTATTGAAAACGATAGTTGCACACGTGTTTTTCTGCTGGACCTAGAGTGGGAAATGTCTGTATTTCTGGCAAAAAGGCAGCACAGATGGCTCCAGATGGCAATCTCTTGAACTGCTCTAGTGTGAATTGCCAGAGCTTTTCTGGAGACATCCAGTGTAAAATGTTGGCATGTTGCCAGCGATATTGTGCTGTATTGTGCAACCAATTGACAACATCTGTACTGTTAAATTACACAAGACTAGTAAACAAGTTCAAACAAGAACAGATAATTGTCCAGCAACAGAACCAAATTGATAATTGCTCGTAACCTTGTGTTGGTAACGCACGTCCCTTCCATAGTTTTATGACACAAAATCTAGCATTTTCCAGGACAGCACCCTCGTATGGCTCAGGGAAGAGCAGGTGACAGGAAACATTTCCAGTCAGAAGTGTTGGAAATGAATCAGGCAGGGCTTAAGTCTCAGCATCTTACACATCCTCTAATGCTGTCCCCGTCTTTCTGCGAGGTACTCATCAGTTAACAACACATGCCCTCATGGCTCGCCCTTTTGCAAATAACACATCCCCTCATGTTTCTCTGAGAAAATATCATTCTGGTAAGCTGCCACACAGTCCTCGCATTATTTCAGACAGTCTAAAAAATTAAGAGAAAGATTTGTCTTGGCATTTCCTACAGGAAGCCAAGATCCAAGTAGCTATTATAAAAATGCTGCCAGGTCTTGCCAGGTAGACTTAGGACCTGTTTTACTGAGCAGTAAAGAAGTTATCAATAATAACTGTTTCATGTATTATGAGTTAATTTCTTGCCATTTTATTTAACCTATCCTCTTTTCTTTCCAATATCTTCCTGCATTTCTTTATTTCTACATACCTTTCCAATATCTTATTGTTATACATGTGTCTTAAGCCACACCTTAAAATGAGATTATACAAAAATTCAGGCTCAGGGCCTTAAATTCTGATAGCACAGAAATCAAATGTATTATTACAATTAACTGATTTGAAATGTTGTCAGACTCTGCTTTTTGGTTGGATGATCATGCTTACCTTGATTTCACATACTGTGACTTGCACAACATTTGATTTAGTGAGTTGTTTGGTATTTTTAAAAGTGAGAAAACAAAACAATAAAAATATTTCTATTGTTAGATTTTCTGGGCCACTGTTTCTGGTCTGTTAGAAAATTTCTCATTTATAGCACTGATGGTTTTGTTTCTTGAGCAGGCTTTGCCAGGACTATATTGTGCCTTAGAGAGGCAGCATGGTCTCAAATACTAACTGCAAGGTTCAGAGAGGAAAACATGGACTGAATTTGTTACATTTGATAGAGAACTAAAGATATTATTATTATTATTATTATTATTATTATTATTATTATTATTATTATTATTGTTGTTGTTGTTGTTGTTGTTGTTGTTGTTGTTGTTATTATTGTTGTTATTATTATTGTTATTATTATTATTATTATTATTATTATTGTTATTGTTATTGTTATCAGTAGTATTGAAAATTAAGATATTCAACAAATTTCATAGAAGAA
Source organism: Streptopelia decaocto (assembly GCF_964273445.1). NCBI lineage: Eukaryota > Metazoa > Chordata > Aves > Columbiformes > Columbidae > Streptopelia > Streptopelia decaocto. Next base: position 118,498,716 of record NC_138663.1, read on the forward strand.
TTTCAGTGTCGCTAAAGCAAAAGTTGACCCTACGGAGTCCCAGCTCCCCATTCATTTGTTCCTTAGTAAGCTGAGTAGGCTTAAGGCACTTCAGACTTGGAAAATAGTGTCTGATTAGAAATTAACATTTTCTCTCAATACTTCATGCAGAAATTTTTGCTTTCATAGTCAGTGAATTTTTCATGTACAGAGAGTACGCCAGTGGAAACTTCTTGCCTAGCTTCGCTTTTGAGTGCTAACAGTACCTCCACAATTAATTAATCTTGTGATGTGAGATCAGTACCTACCAGCTTCTAGGGGTCACAGCTGCCCTTAGGATAAAATAGATACAAGCATAGTACTTTGAAGATTAGATAATACATGTATGAAAGTTCTAGGATACCAAATGCTAAGAATAAACTTAGGAGCTTTAGTAGTCTTAAGATAAAGCCTTTGTAAACTTTGTAGAAATCCTTCAGTTACGTGATCTTTCAATTATTTTGTTTGGACTGCAGTAGCAGATTTTTATGTGTGATAGAGCTCCTGAGAAATATCTTGGCTAAGTATCCTTTACCTTAAATCTCTTCATGGTGAATTAGGTCAGAAGGTTAATGACAGATCTACGTGCGACTTTTTGCTTTCTGTTCATAGATGTTTCAGCTAACCATTTTCAGCTTATGGATTTTATGACCTTCCTGCCCCTTGTTTTTCAGAACATTTCTGCTCAGTACTTAAGGAGATATTTTTAGCGATGTGCAGCTGTAGAGTGTAGCACTGCAAAGGAGCTTCCCAACTCAGAGATCAGCTACTCAGTAGCCCTGACATTAAATCAGATCAGCTTGCTAGCTGCTCTAAACTATGCTAATTGATTTTAGCCCACCAGAGGACTTCTTACTGTGAAGAACAGTTAGGACACAGGAAAACACTTGGTAGCCCTAAAGTCACAAGGTGCAATGGTAGGTGATGGAAAGACTGCAACATAGTGGAAAATGCATTAGAAACATTCAAATTACAACTTCTATGAAACACCAGTAAAGCAGGCTAACAAAGGGCAATGGTAAATTGACCTGGGAGAAAAAAAAATGAAAAGAATAAAAACCAACCAAACAAACAAAACACCTGCACACAAAAGCAACAACAACAACAAAAAACACCACTGACAACAACAACAAAAAACACACAAAAAAACACAACCTCTCAATTTGTCTGGCACTTTGTTCTGAGAAAAGCTTTGACTATTCCACTCCTAGGAAATACCTAAAATGACAACAAAGGTTGAAATGGATAGCAGGTTTAAGTTTTGGTAATTTCTAATACAGTTCCTGAATATCACAAATGGATAATGTGAAGGACATAAAAACTTGCAGTATGTTTCTTTAATTAAACTTGTACTGCCTGCCCATAGCTTTATTAGGTTTACACTTTTCTTGGAAAGGGTACAGAAAATGACAATCATTTACCTAAATACTTAAGGTTCATCTGAAATTAAGGCCACTCTTAATTTGATTTTCATCTAAGTATTAAGGACAGCATGACATAATTTTAGGTAATCTTGAACCCAACAGTCCTTAACCAATGGTCTGTATGACTTTAATTCAGAGAAATATTTGGCCTTTTAGTATTCAGGATGGTTTAGGAGGATTTAGAAGCAGTTATTAATATTACCTTCAGGAGCTTGAAGTTTTTTCTATTTCTTTAGATAATCATTTTCCTTGCCTTAAGAATAGTTCAAAAACTGCATCTCAGTTAAGACAAGATGAAAAAAATCCCCCTGTGTGTTTATTCCAAGAAATGGAAAATTAGAAAAAGAAGGAAAATTATGGAGAACAACTGCAATGGAACAGTAAAAAAATATTCTAAATGCAATTGCAAGAAAATAAATTTTCCGAAGTACCTGATATAGTTTTGGATGGTTGTAGGTTTTCTATTTATCTTCATCCCTTTAGGGAACTATTCCTCTCATTATATGCAACTCAAATAGCTCTTCTGAAAAAAAAAAAACAACAAAAACAAAAAACCACAAAAAACCACATGACTTAGAATTCTACCTTTTCACTGTGGTTATGGCACTCACATTGTACTGCATCTTATCACTTTTTTTTTCCTGATACTGTTTGGTACGTAATCAGGTATAACTATATCACTCAATGCAGCAATTAAAATGCAAAAAAGGATGTGCCTGTTTTTCTATCTCACTTTCCTATCATTTTAGAAAGTAAGTAGCCACTTTCATTTCAGTAGCTGGTTGAAACTAAATAGCTTCCATTGAAAGTCATCACAGTTCACAATACTTGTGTGTTTCTATCCATTTCAAACAAATCTGCATTTTATAGCCTCATTTGTGGTTGCATTCAGCAGTTTAATAGTAATCAGGAAATGAGTGAGAAGCCTTCCATGACTAAATAGCCTTCCAAAGAAAGTGCTGCATTCCTCTCACATTCTTTAGAAATAAAAATAATAATAAAAAAAAAAAAAATTGAAAAGTTTGAGTATTATATATCACCAGGAAGCCAGGTATATCCAAAATGCAAATATTTCCCAAAATGAAAAAGTGAGTTGCTTGCCAATGTCATCAGTTTGTAAATTCATTTCCCTCATTTCACTCTCAAAATTTGATTGTTTCTATCCAGTGTTGCTCTCCTGTTTTATTGATGAATATCATGTCAGTCAGTCTTTAGCAAATTAGCAACAGGTTTGCAATCTGAATTTCATATCAATATCACTGCTGCACCCCTAAGACATGACATAAAAATATTTCTGTGCAAAAGAGTTATCTGATGTATGTAGTACAAAATGAACTTTGTCAAATACATTCTCTATAAAGAAAACCCCAGCAGAAGGTATAAATACGTTGCAGCAGTGCTACTTTCCTGTAGTAAGGAGTACTACAGAGGTAGTAATTCTGAGATCCCTTACAGCTTTGTAATGATGCAATATGACTTAAATAATTACTGTATAATAAAATGTATAAATAATGACTGTATAAATAATGACTGTATAAGCGTGGTTTTCTTTCATCAAGGAATACACTTCTTCTTGATTTCTGACAATCTATGAGTTTCTCCAGCCAGTACCTTGTTACCAGTGTGGCTGGTCACGTGTGCACGGCCATGACACATACACACATAGCATCCATCCTGAATACGACAAATCATTCTTAATGTGCTGCATGCAGCTGAAGCATATAACATGTCATATTCCCTCAGAAATCAATCTTTGTCTTCCTTAATAGGCATCTAATATCATGACACTGTTTCCAGGTACAATCCCTCCACTTATTAAGTCGGTTGTGGAAAGCGAGGAAGGGCTGGCAACCAATGAAGGGCTAAAGATGCTGGTGACCATTTCCTGTATCTTGGTTGGGGTCTTGCTGCTCTTTGTGATGCTGCTGGTCGTGCGGAGGAGGAGGAGGGAGCAGAGACTGAAGAGGCTGCGAGGTAAGATGAGAGATGTGGCACTTATTTCCATCTATGCGTACTCCTGGAATGTAAAAGTACAAATGGGGCTGTATGTGACCAAACTATTCAATTCCCAGTTGGTGTCATTTTCCTGCCATATGTAACATACATGAGGCAACAAAGCATATCTGTTTTCTACAGCAATTCTTTCTTTTTTGTTTGGTAGTTCAGTTAATAAAAAATGACGCTGTACCCATTGTTGTTGTTTTGCATGGAGGAGAGGAAAATAATTCTCATGTGTTTGTGGTTTTTTGCTTTCCTTTTTGTTGTTATTGTTTGTTTCTCTTGTGAATGGTCTCAATAGCCTAAAATCATAATTTTTTCAAAGGATAAAATCAGATGTTCTGAAGATGGGAGGATTTCAGTTTTGCAGCAGATGCAAACCATGATTCCCGATTTATAAAATGAAAGTAGCTACATGTTAGTAGGCTAGAAAACACAACCAGATATTCTCAGATTTGTTACCCCCATCTTTTTCCCTGTGCTGTTATAACACATTACAACAAAACTTCATTGTTCACTGACCTTTCATTATTGCTGATCTGTACTTTTCTCTAACCCTTATTCAGACTCAGGTGTTTGCTATGTGAATAAGTTTTAAATCTGTAAATTCATTCAACTTTACCAGTCTTCTAGTAAATAGCCCTGGCTGAACCGCAGCCAAGTTTTTGACCCTTGCAGTCTGCCACTTCTGCACTTAGCCCTGTAGGTTTTGCACTGGCACATGACAGCAGACCTTACACTGAAGGCATCTGGCAAAAAGCCTTTTAAATCACACACTAAATAGATAGTAAAGCAATTTATCATCTGCAAAAATAAGTCTAATTCTTTCCAAGAGCCACCAAAGTGTTGATGGGCAGTCCTGAACATTATATCTCACCTTACCATCTACTCATCTCTCTTTTGGGTCTCATTTTGTCCTTTGTAACAATATTTTGGATGCTCTTGTAAAAAAAAAAAAAAAAAAAGAGAGAGATAAAGGACTCTTAGGCATGGGTAAATTCATATACCAAAGAAGACAACTAGCCTCATGGTTCTTACACAGCTCTTGAAATCAGGGTATCTGGATGGTTTAGCTTGTATAATAACATCCACTTTCAAAATCTTTTCAGTCATTTATTTCTGCAGTTTCTTTCCATAAAAAAAAAAAAAAATTAAAAAAATGTTGTTGTGGGTTAAGGGCGAATAATGTGTTATCTTCTCAGAAATACTGTGGAATTCCATCCAGCAACAAGCAGAATATTTTCAGCTCCTTGGCTCCAGGAAAGGATGGCTGTGCACATTTAGTTTTTCATGGTTGATTTACAAGTATTCATAGATTCTTGAGTTACAGTTACTTAAGGAAGGCTGATGATTACTGGCCAGCAGGGCTTTTGCATAAGGCTTCTCTGATTTATTTCCTCTCAGAATACAGGAATTTAGAAAAATATCTGACCTTTACTTAAATGTAGTCAGTGACCAACGATTCATCAGTATTTTTGCCATAAGTCATCAGTGTTTAACTACAATTTCTATAAAAGTTGTGTCTCACTTCTTAATCTGAATTTATCAAGCTAAAGCTTGATTTCCCAGCCATCTGGTCCTGTTACACTTCTGTCTGCTGTACAGGGACTGAACTTCTTTTTATTTTACCATATTTTCAGTCTCTGAGGATATTATTTTTACATGTGGCAACCAAGTAATTTCTTAATGTTTTCATTGGTAAATGAAGCACATGAATCTTCTTTAGTTTTTCTCTGTAGTAGTCCTGTCATTTATTAATGTCAAGGCTTTTATCTGGTCCTTTTGCAATCTTTAGGTAGGTTTCTTCATCTGTGTAAGCTAGAAATTAACACAGTATTCCAGCCACAGACATATCAGCATCAGATAGAGGTAGCAGCCTTCCTTCTTTCCTTTTTATGATCTTCTGTCTATATATGCAAATATGTACCCTTTTTGGGTACAGCATTATTTTAAGATTTTAAGTTTAACATTTTATCCATTGAGATTATCTGACAATTCTCTGATTACAGTCAACAGGATAACATTCTCCATTGCATAGCTATGCCTTGTGTTCTTGATATACGACTCTATACTAATACAGATACATTGCTGACAGTGACCAACCTACCTGATGATCCAGATCGCTATACCTTAGAGAAATGGCATTTTAACTATATTTAGGCTACCCAATTTTGGTGCCATTTTCAAATTTTTATCAGATATTATTTCATTTATTCCAGACCCCTGATAAAAGTACCAGCGGTGTGATGACCCATGGTGCATGAGGAAAATATATACTAAATAATGATTCTGTGTTTAAAATTGTATTTTGAAGTTATAGAAACCCATGTAAAAAGGTGGTTGTGTTAATTTTTCACATCATACTACTTTATAATTAAAATATTTTGAGGTACTAAAACTTTGTTCTAGAGAAATATAATATTTGAATGTTATTTAATTGTAACTCACTGAGAGTTTTTTCAATGTAATCAATTCTCAGTGAGTTTTAATCTCATTAAAAAAAAAAAATCAACTTTGCTTGGCGTGGCTGATAGACTGCAGGTCTCTATTGATTGTCCTCAATTATTTCATCTCCTTTAATTAATTTCATCAAGGTTCATTCAATTTTTTCATTGTTTCGCTCATTGCCAAGATCAGATTGATAGGACTTCAATAATTCAGATTTTTTTTCATTCTTTTTGAAGACTGATCTTCTGTTGGCCATTTTCTGCTTTTCTGGAGGTTACTTCATGTTCTAAAAGTCTTACTGATAACCAGTATTGCTGTTCCAGAGAACTCCATAGTAAGGTCTCTAAAAAAAAAAATCCTGTGTGCAAGTTTTTCTTATCTCCTAAGTAATAAAAAGTTTTGCTCTACTAGTTACTGTGTTCAACTTTCATCTAGATTAGTTTTGAAATTGAAATCCTGTCATTATCACTTGATATGTATCACCTGGTGGGGTTTCTTTGAGGAACAGGACTCATTTTCCTAAATCTTGAATCCACCACCAATTTTCCTCTAGTCTACATTGAAATAATGATTTCCACAGTGGGACCTTCTAAAAGAATTTATGCAAGTTACAGGTGTAATTCTTGCTTTTGTGGCTCCAGGAGATGTGTTTTCTTTGAACGTGCTTGACAAAGAGGAGTGGGAATTGCAGATTTATTTCCAGTACATTCTGCATGCGAAAGTTTGTGTCTGTGCTTATAGACAATGTGTTTGTCATTCTACTTTCTGTGGGGCAAATGTAGCATAAGAACAACTGCTGCTCCATTTTTCATCCTTTTACTCCTTGTTTTAGCATTTAGGGACAGGTAAACCTTTGTCTTCCTCCTGTGTCATGCCCAGTATTATTTATTTCTTCAGGAGCACTCTGTTTAGAAAGAAAGCATAGTTTTCAGCAAAGCCCTGACTTTTGCCCAGTTTACTAGCTCCACGGGTCAGGTCACAAGAAGGTCCATTGACTGCTGGAGTTCATGTAGCCACTTAGTAGGTCAACATGTATTATAAGAGAGAAACCTGATGACTTACCACTCTTTCTCCTTACTATTAACGTGGCTCCACTTCTACCATAATAGTTCTCCCTTTGTTTTTAAATTCAACTCAGCTTAACCCAAGCAGAAAGTATCAGCATGACATGATAGTTCAGAAGTGGCAGAATGCAATTTAAAACTGTATCACAGTCCCTGATTTCCCAGGGGGGCAAGCCAAATGCGTTAAGAATTTTAAAGACGGCTGCCTCAGCAAAGGGAAGCGAGGGCTGGCGTTGGGTTGGTGCCTGTCGGTGCAGTCGTGCGTCAAACCCGCAGTGAGGAGAAGTTTGCCTTTTTCACTAAAGTGAGAATGTAACATTTTTTCGAGATGCAGCATGGAACACAGCTAAATGCTGTGCAGAACCTAAGGACATGTGAGGGACGTTGATTGTTTTTTAATCCTTGTAAAGAAAGATAAAAAACAAATTGAAAGACATTGGGCCAAGCATCCTCCAGCATTGTCCCTTCAGCTTTTCTTGAGTTGTGAATCACCTGCACGAGTATCCACAGTCTTCACTTAAGGAGGAAGCAATTGCTTCACAAAAGCTGCTAGCTAAATGAAAACAATATTTGCATATTAAATCACCCTTACTATGTATGCCAGAGGGATACAGTCTTTTCATTATTCTAGTCCTGCTAAAATAACAAGAAACATCATCATATTTGCTGAAAAAAAAAAAATGACCTGGAACCAGAGCTTCATCTTTTTCATTTTATTCTTCGAAAGAACTTGGTCCTTTCTTGGATCCCCAGAAGTCAGCACCAAAACTATCTATGACATCATTTGGGAGCAGCCACAGCAGTAGTTCAGTTTATGACTGGTGGTAAAGACATTGTCATCTACCATATAGTACCACTTATAAGAATGTTAGCAGCAGAAGGTAAACCCAAAGTGAAAAATAGAAAGTCTGAATGCCTAGATGGAACACTATTTGGATTAGATGAGACATCTCATATAAGAGTCTTTCCCTCCACCAGTAATCAGCCATGATTTCTGCTGGAAAAGGGTAGGGGAAAGCTAAAAATAAAGAAGTGAAGCAAACAGACCTGGAGGAAGCACAGGTAGTAGGTGACGAACAAAGCTTAAGACAAGCAAGCTAACACAGTGTCAGAATAACAGAATGTAGAAAGTAGATGGAAGGACTTTGGTGGTTTGGTGTTGTTTTGGTTTGAGGTTTTTGTTTGTTTGTTTATTTTTAATAAAAAGAACTCTTTGTCCATCCCTTTAGAAAATTAATTCAAATGTAGCCAGAGTGATGCATTAAGATGCTTTGTTTCTACCTGCATCCTCTGAATTTTAAAGGCAGGATACTTAATAGGATCACAAGCAAGGAAATTGTTGTAGGTGTAGGAGACTCAGGAGGTGATCAAGGAATAAAAAAGGTTTCAGAAGTGAGATGGAGAAAACAAAGACAAATTCAGTAAATGTCTTGGCAGGTGCTGGTAAATTTACAAGCAGGAGATAAGAGAAGAATTTAAAGTTTCACGTAACAGGAGAGTTCCTTGAAGATTTAAAACTTGGAATTGTTTTCTTCTCAGATTTGCTTCACTTGGTTGCACAAAAGGCTGCTTTGTTGCTGTGTGATATATTTAAGGGCTCTGGAATCAGCACTTTTGAGTGAGTTTGTTTAGCAGCAGACTGCAGGAGAACAAAGCATAGCTGTCTAGTTTTGATGAGTAATAATACAGAAATTATTATATTATGTTGACAAAACCTTATAGAAAGCTACCTGAATAATACTTGGTGATCTAACCTTCAGCTGTGTCCTTTGGTCTGATATGTACCCGAATAATTATATCCCCAAAGGATTTTATGCTAAAAATAACAGCATCAACAACAAAATCAGGAATATTTCTCTTTCAGTAGTGCCTCATTTTGCAGGGCTGATCCATGTGGGAACAAGCTATCACTTGTTTTGTGTATAGACTGTCCTCTGAAGACCTCGTAGTAGTTTCAAATTATTGCTAATGGAAAAGTATTGATATTTGAGAGCAACCAAACAAGCTGACAAGGAGACCTCTGTTGCTCAGACCTCTGTGCAGCCGGTTTGGTTTGGAAATGACAGGTTGGCAGTTGCTCATCCAGCTTGCACTTGTCTCCTGCCCAGAGATGGACACCAACATGTCTGTCTTCTTGCCTTTTCTTTCCTCCTCACCTGTTCACTTGCCAACCATGGCATGAAGGAACAGACATCCCCATTATTTGTTAAACTGTTTCTACTTCTAATAAGTTTATGCAGTTTTTTTCTAGTTAAGCCAATGGTAACTTGTACTTCTCTTAAGCATTTTTGGTGCTATTGAGGAACTAAACAGGGCTGTCTGGGGCAGACAGATGTAATGCAGTGAAATGCAGTTTAAGTCAAAGTCAGGACTTTTAGAGATTATTTTATGCTTGCCACTGGTCTGAGAAACAACAGTAGTCTTACACGTCTGATGCAAATAACTTACTTCCTAATAATCCATCTATTAAATAGATCTTCATTTGGGATAATATTTCTTCTATTTTCTTCTAGATGCGAAGAGTTTGGCTGAAATGCTTATGAGGTAAGAATAGATGCAATGTTTTTAAATTGAAAAATGTGTGTCAACTATGGCATAATTTTTAAAAATTATTACAGGGACAAATGGAGAAGTAAACCTCCTATTCCCAAATCCCTTTTCAAAATATTCAATTTGTCAGTATATTAAGAACTAAGACACATTGTTGGCTAGAAATGGCACAAAAAAAGACAATTTGTGGACGGTGTATGTGAGGGAATGCAATAGTAAAATACTTAGAACTCTTTTATTAGTAGATTAAATTATAGAAGCTATATAGGTCTGTTTGGACATTTTTCCTCTTCAGAAAAATGTTTTCATAATATGTAACAAAGTAATCACTCTTCAGAGATCATCTGATTGAAGGTAATAAGTTTCTGGATGTGAATGTCTTGAAACTTTACAGTTCTATGTATGTAATTCACTATTTCTAGCTGCCTATACCCAAAGGTATAGAAGAGCAGGTAAATCCATTTCAGTTCTGTTCTATCAGCTCAGCACCCAGAAATCTAATTCAGTTGTTGAATTGTAACCGAATAGCTATTCTGGCACCACAATTCTTTCAAAGATGGAAATTCCATATCTTCAATGTTTATTGTTTTGTCTGGGGAAAACACTGAACTTTAAAACTGCTGGATATATTTGAAAATGGGATCACCAATGGATTATTTTTTTGTTGGGAGAATTTTTTAATTCAGCAACAAATTTGAGAATGTCATAGATATCTTACAAAATGAACCTTACTTTAAGCTTTCTCACCTGTGATAAACTTCACTGCTGTTGTAAGAATATACTCACAAAAGACATGGTGGCAGATGGTTTTAGTGTAAACTCAGCTTTATACCATCAGTCTGCAAATACATCTGAATAGTCCCACTGATGTTAACAAGACTGGTCATGCAGGTCAGGTCATACTCTTGCTGTTGTATTTGCCAGCTAGAAACCCCTGCTAGCAGCAGATTGCTGGTTTAAGCAACTTCAAGAAGATATGCTCTGATATTTTTTGATGTTGCAGAAAACATCACAGATTAGCATAGGCAGCAAGTCTGTTCCCTAAAGAAACCCATCACGGACTGGATGAAACTTCTGCATGAAGATATTCAGTCCCGTTGACAATCTGGTGACATTACAGCCCTGTAAATCTGGCAAATCTCTGCCTTAACCCTGGTTAGCTTCACTAGTCTTATCACCACCTCTGCGAGGGCATTTCAGAGTCTCACTCCTCTGATACATAGAAAACTATCAAACTGCCAACATAAGTGCCCGGTTTTGACCCATTTTTTTCCTCTGCTGATATCAACCTTCACATTAAAGAGCTGCTTTTGTTCTCTCCACCTGATGTACTTAGAAAGCAGTCAGGTCCCTTCCCAGCCTTTAGTTCAAATCTGTTTTTCTAGCTAATACTTCTGTCACCATTTTGTTTTGCTTTTCCTTTCACCAGCATTGAAATATGATCATCAAGTTGGTTTCTCTTATCTCATTTATTAATAAATAATCTTGTTTTTATTAAATATTTTATTTTACATTTCTCTTCTAAAAGTGTGACCAAAGGCAAATGACTCTTAAAACAGGACTTTAGAGGCAATAGGGTATGTAGGCATACACTTAAAGATGCTTTAAGACTTGCAGCTCTCAAAGTGTTGCTGTTTTGGGGAGCTTAATGCTCTGTCATTTGTGATCAATCTGTGAAATGCCTCCAACCAAAATGAAAGGTACCCACCATCACTAGATGTTCCTGAAGCCTGAGAATGCTAATAATTAAAGGATAATGAGTCTTCTCCAGAGCAATAGTTATAGATAAAGCTACTGATATTTTATATATTTTAGATTTTGCCAAAATCTGATATATACATGTGTGTGTATATATATATGATATATATATATGTATGTATGTACATATATATCCAATGTGTATATGTATATATAAAGAAAAAGGCTATGCCTTGATGTTTGCTTCAGGAATAGCTGGGACTTTTAGAGATGATTTTATGTTTTGGACAGAGAGCAGAAAAGTTTATTCCCTGCTTGGTAGGAAGACGTGTGGGGTGGAGAGAGCTTTGTGTATCTTTGGCTTTGAGGAGATTTTTATGAGCATGTGTAAAGTGGATTAAAAATGGAGCTTTAGTCTTTACTTTGAATGTTGCTGGCTTTGGCTGTGTAAGTCTTGGGAGCAGGATAAGCCCCAATAGTTAGCAGTTTAATGGGAGCTGCACAACTTGTTGCAGATACTTTAAACTTGCAAATAAAAATCCCTCCTGCTGTACGATCACAGATTTTTTGTGTTTCTTTTGGGTGAAAGCATCAGTCCAGCCAACTCCTTTGTAACAGTTCACCGTGAATCAGTATAGCAATTGACTGAGCTTTCTAATTTTGAACACAAGGTGAGAAATCTTTTCTCCACAAATATTCCTCTGTCAGGATAATTACTTACGTGATTTAGTTTTCCATATGTCTTTACAACAACCAGCTTAGACTTCAGGAAAACATGAGGTGGCCTGACTCTCTGCCAAGGACCGAAAATGATGCTGGGTTTACAGAGCACTGTATTTGATCCCTTTATATAACTAGCTTGATAGATTTAACCCTCTCCTGTGCATACAGATACTTTCAGTCTCTCAAGTAAGTATTTTTTTAGTTAAACAGCCAGAAATTTTAATTAAAATTAAGTATATTTTAACTATGCACACTCTTCCAAAATATCTTATACATTGTACTACTTCTGGAAGTAAGCCCATTTATGCGTAGACTGTACATAAAAGCTGTACTCAATCAGACCCAAAGGCTCACGTGCCCAAGTATCTGTCTTTCATAGTGGCCAAAAGCAGACACCTTTGTAGAGTAAAAGACTACAGCAAATGTGTACTAACTCCTTCATCAGACAGGCTCTTAGTCTCTAACAATTTGGAACTCAGAGATTCATTGAAAGGGAGGGAATGAATTATATTACACACAGATCCTTACAAGGTCTGTGAGGTAAAGAATATCCATAGCACATGTCTAAGTTTGGGCATTTCATATCTGTAGGTTAAGGAAAATATAGGTAGATATGTCTCCTCTCTTTAAATAATTAATCATTGGACTCCTTATCCACCACACTGTTATAATACTTTGTTGCCTGAATTTTCCTAGGTTAGAAAACACTTGGGCGCCAAACTTCAAAATTGCTATCCTAAAAATCTTTGCATCATTTCCAAGTCCTAGAGGCATTTAATTGTTGTTGGTACTTTAGGCTTTTATAACCTAAAGTCAAACTATTGTGGTCTGCAGAAAATAATTCTAAATTCCTTGAGCCGGGAAGAGATAGCATGCTAATCAGCGTCACAGTATCACAGTATCACAGTATGTTTGGGATTGGAAGGGACCTCAAAAGATCATCTAGTCCAATCCCCCTGCCGGAGCAGGAACGCCTAGATGACGTTACATAGGAAGGTGTCCAGGCGGTTTTTGAATGTCTCCAGAGAAGGAGACTCCACAACCTCCCTGGGCAGCCTGTTCCAGTGCTCTGTCACCCTCACTGAGAAGAAGTTTTTTCTCAAATTTAAGTGGAACCTCTTGTGTTCCAGCTTGATCCCATTACCCCTTGTCCTATCATTGTTTGCCACCGAGAAGAGCCTGGCTCCATCCTCGTGGCACTCACCCTTTATATATTTATAAACATTAATAAAGTCACCCCTCAGTCTCCTCTTCTCCAAACTAAAGAGACCCAGCTCCCTCAGACTTTCTTCATAAGAAAGATGCTCCACTCCCTTAATCATCTTTGTTGCCCTACGCTGGATCCTCTCCAGCAGTTCCCTGTCCTTCTTGAACTGAGGGGCCCTGAACTGGACACAATATTCCAGATGTGGTCTCACCAGGGCAAAGTAGAGGGGAAGGAGGACCTCTCTCAATCTACTAACCACCCCCCTTCTAATACACCCCAGGATGCCATTGACCTTCTTGGCCACAAGGGCACAGTGCTGGCTCATGGTCATCCTGTTGTCCACCAGGACCCCCAGGTCCCTTTCCCCTACACTGCTCTCTAATATGTAATTTCCCAACCTATACTGGAACCTGGGGTTAAATTTCATTAACCTTGTTAAATTTCATTAGGTTATTTCCCGCCCAATTCTCCAGCTTGTCCAGGTCCCACTGGACGGCAGCACAGCCTTCTGGCGTGTCAGCCACTCCTCCCAGCTTAGTGTCATCAGCAAACTTGCTGATAGTGTACTCTATTCCCTCGTCTAAATCGTTAATGAATATATTGAATAATACTGGCCCCAGTACTGACCCCTGAGGCACTCCACTAGATACTGGCCTCCAACTAGACTCCACACCATTGACTACCACTCTCTGGCTTCTCTCCTTAAGCCAGTTTGCAACCCACCTCACTACTCTATTGTCTAGACCACACCTCCTCAACTTAGCTGTGAGGATGCTGTGGGAGACTGTGTCAAAGGCTTTACTGAAGTCAAGGTAGACCACATCCACCACTCTGCCATCATCCATCCACCTTGTTACATTCTCATAAAAGGCTATGAGGTTGGTCAAGCATGACTTCCCCTTGGTAAAGCCATGCTGACTGCCCCTAATAACCCTCTTATCCTTGATATGCCTTGAGATGGCACCAAGGACAAGCTGTTCCATTACTTTCCCAGGGACAGAGGTGAGGCTGACCGGTCTATAATTACCCGGGTCCTCTTTCTTGCCCTTTTTGAAGACTGGAGTGACATTTGCTTTCCTCCAATCCTCGGGCACCTCTCCCGTTTCCCAAGACTTGGCAAAGATGATGGAGAGTGGTCCAGCAATGACTTCAGCCAGCTCCCTCAGCACCCGCGGATGCATCCCATCTGGACCCATGGATTTATGGATGTCCAGACTACTTAATTGCTCCCTAACCCAGTCCTCATCGACTAAAGCAAACTCCTCCATTGACCTGGCTTCATCCGGGGTCTCAGGGGTACAGGGCTCCCCAGGACAGCCTCCGGCAGAGTAGACAGAGACAAAGAAGGCATTCAGTAATTCTGCCTTCTCTGTATCTTCTGCCACCAGGGCACCCACCCCATTCATCAGTGGGCCTACATTGCCTCTGGTATTAGTTTTATCTGCTATGTATTTGAAAAAGTTATTTTTGCTGTCCTTGACTCCTCTCGCCTGCTGTAATTCTAAGGAGGCCTTGGCTATCCTAGCTGCCTAGCTGCCTTCCTACATCCTCTAACAGCAGCCTTATATTCTTCCCAAGTGGCCAGCCCCTGCTTCCATGACCTGTAAACTCTTCTCGTCAACTCTCTTTCTACTGCCAGTTGCCTGTTCTGTGTTTGGACACTCCATGTCACCATGCTGCTGCATACGGGAGGATCAGTTATACCAGTAAGGAAGAGGAGAGGGATCACACAAAATGAGACATAACTTTTGAGTATAGTAATTTTCCTGAATATAGAGAGGCTTGAATTCCAGTTCTGGCTTCTTCCATATATTTTGCATAAAGCTACCTCTGGAGACAAGAATGGGATTCAGAATTCTCTCTTAGCAGGTGAGCAATATAATTGCAAGCCTGAGGTACTGTCCCTCTGCTCCTTGTGGTCCAAACAATATTTTCTGTGAGGTTGAGTACTTTGCAGTGGTGGGAATATAGAGTGTTCATACTGCAGAGGAGCTTCTATTAATAGCTCTCACTGGGATTCTGGGTTCTGCATTCTCTGAGGAAGATACCTGGTTTGATCCTTTTGTCTCCTGCACCCCTAGTGAGCAGAGGAGGATTACAATGATGTATTTATTAGACTCGATTATGTATTGCACAGATTCTATATGTATCTGATTACATGTATCCACTAACTATTGGATTATTGATTATTAATTGGAATTGGACCTCAGAAATTCAGTTTTCTACTTGATCATAGGTTTGTTCTATGATCTTGGACAAGCCCAAAGTACTCTGACTTTTCAAGGGCATTTATTCAAACATATTTGGAAAGCAGATAATATATTAGTCTCTGATTCTTTTAACATTTCAGCAGCTTGAGTGGAAAACAGTAGGTGAGTGGCATTTAATCCATGCAAAGACTCTGCAGACGCTTTGAGAAAGTCGGTGTGGAATTTATCTGCATTTTAAGATCCTAAACGTTTTTGAAAATTTCTGTGCTTAAAAAGACACCTGGTTGCTATTATTCACTGATTGTATAGACAGAAAATTCTGGCATCCTTTGAGTAGCTCTCCTGATATTTTGCTTCCATAAGGAATCAAATGAGGCACCAGTTACAGGCTGTTTGAATGCATTTCAGCTATTCACCTTTACATGATGGTGACAGTGCCACTTAACCACTCAGGGAAAGACAGAGACATTAAAGTTTGGGATGCATAGATAGTGTTAATGTTGGGGACCACCAGAGCAGGGAAAGCCAGAAGGTGAGAATCAGCCAGACAGGTGTACCTGTGTGCCTTGGGAATGTCACTCTTGGATTTGCAGCAGAATTACTGACACTATGACAAAGAAATTCCTCCTAAAAAGGACTCCAGGATAATCTCCAAACCTGGAATAGTTAGTTCTTGCTCACCTACAGACACAGCAGGAAGTTAAGGTAAATTGTCTGGAGACGTGTGCTCGTCACACATGCATCAATCTCCTATGCAGAGGTCCGCGCTCAGGGAAGAAGTGAGCTTATCATCAAGCAGTTTAGTAGTCCTCTGCTGATTCCATTAACAACAATAATTCATTGCCAAAGGAGAATTAAACTGAGTGATCTACAGCTATTTTATGCTAGAAAATGAGTCTCCACTTGGATTTTAAAGCTCTTTGAAGTGTGAGTGCTTGGATCACATTACTGGCTGATTTTTCTTAACTTCTCTCAGCCTTCCTGCATGAAGAAATATTTGCAAATATTTCCTCTCCTCCAAAGAGTAATTACATCTAAAAGGGCAAAGTTCCCAGGGTTTTGGTGCAGTCTGAAAGTTTCTTGGTGCAATCTCTGTACTAGAAATGACTGTAACACTCAGTTTTACTATCCATCTTCACTTGCCTTCAACAGACAGCTCATTTAAGAAGTAATTTTCTGGTACACAAACTTCAAAATGAAATTGTTTCAATTTGCATGATGATAGAATAATTGGCTTATGTTCTTTTTTAGAATATTGCATCAATCAATTAGAAATAATCCATGAATGTAAACAAGATTTACAATTTTAGCCTTGGAACATCAATGGGACTAAACCATGTATTTAGTTTGTGAAATTTATTAATACAATCCCTAGTTATTAATTTGCTTTTTCATTTATCAAATCCAGTGATATTTGGAATTTATCCAACAAAAAATTATGAAAAGTTAAGAAAATAATTAAAAATTACTCAGGACATCATTTTCCTACCAACCTGTTTGATCAGCTCTGTTTCTTTACTCACATTCATGAGGAATGAAAGAAAAGGTCCATCTTGCAAAGCGTGTCTATTGATTTCATTATGTGACAACATCTGAAGAAAGCTATATGAAATTTTCAGCAGATCTCTACTGATAAAGAAAAGACCAAATCCCTCAACACTGTGCATTTATCTAACTCTTATGTGCAATAAATTAATACCATGCACTTGTTCTGAAGAGGACAAAATAAGATGTATGAATATTTTGCTGATTATGGTTATATTATTTTTTTGTTTGAGCTGGACAGGTTCAAAATGATGAAGTTTTAAGTATCATTTCCTTTATGTTGAATGTTAATGGGCTCACCTTTATTTCTTTTTTAGCAAGAACACAAGGACATCAGATACTCTTAACAAACAGCAGCAAACACTGAGGATGCACATAGACATTCCCAGAGCACAGCTTCTGATTGAGGAAAGAGACACAATGGAAACCATTGGTAAACTCCAGTTGGCTTGTTTTAACTAGTAAATGTAACACACACTTTAAGTGGATTTTCTTTACCTCATACCTTTTCCCCACTGCACACATCAAAAAAAAAGGGCTACAAAATAATTTGCCATATTTGAAAACTGAACTGTTTTTTTTTTTTCTCCCCTTAAATCATTTTCCACTCAAAGTAATCTCAGTACTGTATTCAAAATAATGCAGGACATTCAAAAAATGAAGCTGGTTGAAAGAGACACTTGAAGAAAATGTAAATGAAGACAGGAAATTTTATGATTTTCATTTTGATTTCTCTTTTGGCTTTTACTAGACAGCTGGATCACTGTCATTACTTATAAGGAAAATGTAATTCTGAAACTGCAATACCATTATTTAAAGATTTGCAGCAGCCAGCTTCTAAAACCTACATGTTACATATCCACGTGTTCATAGCAAATGATATTTCAACATTTTGATCAGTTTTCAGCTTTTTTGTGTCTCTGCAAATTTCAAATCTAAACTGTTTCACACAACAGAAAACAAGATTTCTCATGTGGCTGTCACATAGCTGAACTGTCATGAAAAACATAATGGTTTTGTGTTGGTTTTCTTTTCAAAATAATTTAAACACAAGATGTCTGAAATCTCAACAGAATAAAAATACAACCTGATCTCATGACTGTGTGGGTTCACACTCTGGCAAGACCCTCCAGAATGACTGATCTTGTTATACTTCTACATTTTTTGGATCAATATCTGTGGAGAAGAAGCCTGTGATGGCTGAGAATGTAACTACTTCCCAGGGATGGTGTGGCTGGAGAGAAAAGGGCTTCAAGCTGTGAGCAGCATCTCTGCCATCTCTGTCCATGCGCGCACTGGGGAGGGACAAGCTTCTTTAGCCCTGCACCCTGTCACACTTGCTGTCAGTCTGGTCTGGGGCAGGGAGGGCTTGGCCTCAGGGCACATTTCACAGTTTGTGCTGCAGATTTGAAAAGGAGACCTATGAAATAAAGACTTTTTTTTTTTTTTTTTTTTTTTAATCCTGATTTTAGCTTCCCAAAGTTTGCCTCTGTGATGCAATCTTTTGTCCCAGGCTTCATCCTAAAGGCAATTTTTGCTTTTGAGTTACAGTCGCTGAGCAATAGAGGGTTATAGTGAAAATATCATCAGAGTCTTAACTGTAGCAATGCGATCAGCGCCTTGGTAATAGCCAGCTCAGAATAAGCAGGCACTTTGGCAGTCTTTGAGATAGTTTACTGCCAAGAGACTTTATTCCCAACCTGAAAAAGAGCTCATCTTTTGCCAGAGACAGATTGATTTCATAATGCTCCTTCTATTTATGGCCTTCTTTGGGTAAAAAATGGTAGTTATGTTATTGTGCAGAACTGTTTGCCTTAATGGTGTCCTGTCAAGTTAAAAAAAATAAAAAAATTAAAAAAAAAGACAGGAATGCCTAGAGGAAGCAGATCACCCTCTGCTGGCTAGTAAACGCAAGGAAGCCTCCCTGCTGCCAGCCATCAGCCATCTTAGAAATGCATTACAATGCTGTATAGCATAATGTAGCAAGAATTTCTTGTGTTTTTTATTACTATTATGAATGGATAAAAAGACTGTAAGGAATGCAACAAAATGTCTGATAGCATGCAACTAGTTGATTTGGAAGCACAAATTCAGTGGAAGATTCATTGATGTTAAATCTTTCACAATCAAATGGAGCAGATTCCTCTTTGCAGTGAAAGAAATAGAATACAGATACTACAACTGAAAAAAATGAAGTAAGTCCTGTGTAGCACTGGCTTTCTTCAGGGGTCAAGGTCTATGCAGAAATTTGGTGGGCATATCTTATCCCATAGGGAAACAATACACAGGAGAACTGTAGAGCAGGAGGAGTCAGTGTTCATCTTCCAGTCCTTCCCAAGGTCAGACTCCACCTCACACCTTTCTTTGTAGCTGCAGGAAAGCCCATAGTCAGCTGGGCCAACTATGTCGAAAGAAACTTATACAACTCATATGAAGATCCCCAAAGCTTCTTTTTCAAACCTACAGTAGTGAGGTTTGGTGCAGAGAGAGCTGGTGGAACTTAGCCCTTAGCTTCCAGAACAACAAAACAAAGGACTGAAGGATGTTTAGCTGCCCTGCAAGTATATTTCCATTGCCTTCACTACGGTACTCATGTGCTTAAAAATAAACAGCTCCCTAAGAGCTGTCTTGGGTCATGGCCACCTCTGTGATATTCTGTCTCTGGAGAAAAATCTGACTGGTAGAGAGTTAGTTAGCAAAATGTACCTAACAACCTCCTTTTCGGAAGACATGAGTGATTTCACTGAAGAATTTCATGTTAATAAAGAGAGATAAATATGTTGTTGAAAAGCTCAGCTAAGATCTTTAACCATGAAGGAGAAGGGGAGAAGGCAGTCTTCAAAAGATGGGAAAGAAGGAATGAGGGCCAAAAATAATTACACACAAAGTAGCTTTTAGGAAGAATGTTTAACAGTGTGTCTCAGTTGCCTGTCTCTAAGGTGAAATCACAAAGACAGACATGAAAATGACACTTGTTCTTTAGTTTTGTATGAATTTTGAGTCTAAACCTAGAAGTTCCCAATCTGCGGTACACCCCTCAAAGCCATCTTCAGTCCTGCAGAGAGGAGGGAGCTGCCACTGTCAGTGGTGGTGCCCAGCTGAAAATAAGTCTGGAGACTTGCTGTAAAGTTCTTGTGAAGGCAAATCCAAAATTTGTTATTAATTGTCTGACTTATTTAATTATTTTTTTTTTACTTACAGATGACAGATCAACTGTTCTGCTCACTGATGCTGACTTTGGAGAGACATCTAAGCAGAAGTCACTGACTGTCACCCACACAGTACATTACCAGTCTGTGTCACAAGCTACAGGACCACTGGTGGATGTTTCTGATGCCCGACCGGGAACAAGTAAGCACATAAAAGAATACGTTGTCTGGAGAGGAGAGAGCTATAAGAAAATTAACACTTTGTTCCTGCATTTGCATCCTCATGGGGTTTTTTCTTCAGTCTGAAAGATGAGAGAAATCTATTTAGGTCAGCAGAGAACATTTCTTCTACAATCACGTTTGGTGATTCAATATGGCAGAAATTGCATATGTATCTGAAATGTAGGTGTAATTTGAAATAATTCATACCTGGCTTTCATTAAACTAAATGCATGCTAGATTTTAATTTCTAGAATTTATTGAATAAATTAGCTTAATGGCTTTTAGTGTCTAATATATTTTTTTCTCGCTGATCAATTTTTACTGTTTTTCAAAATGCATCTTCCCTCCTTACCTCTTCATCAGGCAAGAAATATATTTCTCATTATTGCTTTTCTGAAAAAAGTTGTATTTCCAGTTTTAGTTAGCATGGTAAGTTACTTTTCCCATATATATTAATGTTGAGGTATTCTTAGAGTGCTTAAAATACTACCATAAATTAATATGCTGCTGCATTCCATTCTTCTTAATTTCTCTCGCGAATGTGTTTCATATCTATGTAAATGGAAAAGAAAATCACTAGATCTAACGCACCCTCATGAGTTAAGAATATTACCAAAGTGTAATGCACAAGCCATGTGCAATTTTTCTAAAATCTTTTGGATTATTTCTATCCCCTGACCATTTCAGAATTTGTTTACTTGGTGAGTTCAGTGAACATTAATGCTAAAAACTCAGTTGTGTATTAACTAAAATTGATATTATTTGCAAAATCTTAAGTTCATCTTCATTTCCACTCCAGACTTCATAAATGACAGCTATTCTATCCCTGACCTTGCTGCTTTTCAAACTCTGAGAGTTTTAAGATATGGCTAGTTATTTCTTGAGGACTAGATTGGTACCATCATTTGGATTTGCTTTTTTCTCTATGGAGAGTCAAGGAATTAGAAGAGTCATGATATGACATTTCTTTTATTTCTGGTACCATTCTTTTCTCACTTCTTTAGTTCCGGTACGTGCTGGCTAGCATACTTGGTAAGAGCAAAAAATATCATACCCTTTTTATTGCATTGGCAGATCAAGATCCTCTGCCTTTTCTAATAAGGAATGAAGCACCACCCCAAAATACCTGCCTGTACCCCATCACAGCATTTTATAACACCAGCATCTTCTATTCCCAATACTCCCTCTTTTGTATATGGTTATGTGCTTCAGTCCACTGGAGGAAGGGAGACACTTCCCTCAAATTAAACTGGGGTTTAACTCATGTATGAGAGTATGATCTGTGTCCAGCCCAGCTTTGGAAATAGAAATCCACCATCACTTTTATATTGCAGTGAAGATCTGATTGCAGCAGTGTGCAGGTCTGGGCCAAAGACTTATAGGTCGTGTTCTCCAGACTTAAGACACTAATACAGCTTTGATAGAGGCTAGGCTATGAGATTTTGTCTAGACCCACAGCTTTCTCTGTGAAGAGGGGAGCAGTGCCCAGGTGGGTGCCTCAGAGGTTACAGATCCTCCTGTCTAAGCATGCTCACACTCACTTGTTGGCAAATATTCCCTTACAGACCTTTTTAAGTCATTCTCTAGCTCTTTTGTATTTATTTACAAAAGAGATGTGCTTCATGAACCTTTGCCTTGCTCACCTCAGCTCTTGACAGCTATGTTTCAGCATATGATAGCAGAGCTGGCTTAACACCGAGGGCACCAGATATGCTCTGTTTTCCATCACACAGGCAGCTCTGGAGCTTGCCTGAGTCTGTGCCACAGAGCCCCTTCTGCAGGAAAAGCACAACTGGTGCAGACCTGCTCCTCGGCGTGTGCTCAGCAGGACAAGCACTCATCTCCTGCATGCTGGCAACAGGCTCTCCCATCTCCTTCAAACTGCTGATGAAAGCCTGGTCATGGGACCAGAGAACAGTTGCGGTTGGAAGGAACCTATGAGCACTGGCTAGTCCAACCCTTTTGGCCCTGGGAAACTGTCTCTAGCTGACCTTGCTTTAAAGTGTCTTGCTTTAAAGCAAGGTCAGCTAGAGACAGATGCCAGGGCCATACCAAGACAGTTTTTGAATATCTCCAAGGATGGAGCCTCCATCACCTCTTTGGAAAACCTGTGCCAGTGCTCAGATACCCTCACAGTAAAGTTCTTCCTGATGTTAGACAGAAGCTCCCATATTTCATCTTGTGGCCACTCCCTCTGGTGCTGTCACTGGGCACCACTAAAAAGAGTCTGGCTGCACCTTCCCTTCATGCATTTATATACACTGATGAGATCCTCCTGATACTTCTCCAGACCAAGCAACCCCAGCACCATGCTAAGAGTTTTCTCTCCAGTGCTCGCCTTCTGTTCTTTATGTCTTCCCCGAAGCAGGCACAGGGCTCACTTCTGGATGCACAACAGCCATGTGCCAACTTTCCACAGCAGGTACAAGCGGTGGTTTATACTGACAGGCTGGTTGCATCATGCCAAGTGTGTTTTTGGATGTTATCCGTGTGAGGCGACTATGTGTTGCACTACCAGGAGGATCAGTTATCAATGGCACCAGGTTCATATTTTTCCACTGCTGTAGGGAGATGTGAAACAGGAGGAGGATCAGACCATAGTTGGTATTTATAGATAAATACCTTGTTTATTTGAAGTAGCAGAATACAAATTCTTACTGGGAATGCCTAGGTAAAGCAGCACTAAGAGTCATTATCTGGGTATTGTTTTTTTCTTTAAATTGCCTCTGTTAAAGTCTCTTACCTTAAGGACTGACAACTTCACCATTTGAATGTCTAAGAACACTTGAATAGATTTGAATTTTCCATTTCTAATACCCTTTCTCTCTATTGTTAGCATATCCTTTCAGAGGTTTCGAAGATAAATCCTTCAGTGCTGATTTAGTCAATTTCTGTTTGCCATATAATGATTTTTTTTATTCCACTTACTTTGCTAGGGAGTACAAGCCTCACTTTTACAGAAGACCTATTTATTGAGAAAATTAAGGAAGTGAATTTTGGCAGATAGTTTGCTTTTACTCCTTTGCTCACCATATTGTCTCTAGGATAATAAAAACAAACAAACAAACAAACATTACAGACCTTAAACAAGTAGCAGATGACTTTTAAAGTTTAAGAAATTGTATTTATTTAGGTTTGTTGTTTTTTTTTCAAACAGTCAAATCTTTACGAACCTGTTCCTACTGAAACTCTGATGGCAATATTATGGGTTATGTTTTATGTCTTGGCTACTTGTTAAAAAAAATAGGGAATCTGTAGCTAATTAATACCGTAATACAGTAAAAGTATTATTAAAATGGCCAGAATAGATATTCATATCACCACATTTCTGAGCACATGTTTGCACATACTGAGAGCAGGTAGCTGATGTAGGGTGCTTCTGAGGACACATCTATGCAGATAAGTTACCTTAGATTTTTGCTTGCAATATGGTGGGAAATCCCTGACCAGATCTACATCCCTTGTGTTCTTTCATATCTCAGAGCAGTTTTGGTACTGGAGAACTGCTTATGCTGGAGTAAAGGGATAATGAATGTGTCCATGGGAGATTGGCAGAGCTCTCAGCTCCACAAAAAAATGATTGTGGTCTTTTTTTTATCCAACATGGTTTTGGTGGCCATCCCCTTCTGACAGGGCTTGTTTCCTTATCAATTTGAGAGCCCAGTGGCAAAGATCCTATCTGTTATCCACCACAGATCCTACCACAAGGAGGAGCGCCAAAACCGGACCCACGGCTCGCAACCGCTATGCCAGTCAGTGGACCCTCAACAGGCCTCATCCTACCATATCAGCCCATACCCTCACCACGGACTGGAGGCTGCCCACCCCCAGACCAGCAGGATCAGTGGACAAGGAAAGCGACAGCTACAGCGTCAGCCCCTCGCAGGACACAGGTACACAGCTCTCTGTGGGGCTGCCCTGTGAAAACGGGACAGCAGTATCTGCAGTAACATTCTTGGTCCTTGATGTGCTTCATTTGGTGCTCCGGTGTCATTATTTTTCCCTTGCTAGGGTATTTCTCTGTAGGTTATTTACAAGGGATGCCACAAATGCACATAGTGTTAATGATAACAAATATTATGCCCATGGTTTCTCACACCGCACCTGTATACTGGACTCTTTTGAAAGACGCTGGGGTAATTTTTCCTGTAGCTGAAGTACTGTACTTTCTGTATCTAAAGGAAAAAGTAGGAGATGTTGCTGCATGAAATGGCATTGACCAGGAAGGGGCAGTATTAGCAACAAAGATTATTCCTGAGTCATAGGTGGAATGGTTTTAAGGCTTAAGCTACACTAAGGTTAGTATTTTCCTTTCCTCATTAATGTAATATGTTCATAGGTTTTATTGTGAGTGGAAAAAATGAGAGGGAAAAATCTGGAATTAGAGTTCAAGTCAAAATCAGTCCATATCACTGAATACTGCAGTAGCTAGTTCTGATTTTCCTAAGAAACAGAATAGGTTTTATTCCTCTAGATGATAAGTGGGGACACACTGAATACATATTCTGCCTGCAGTCTTCATCTTCTTGACGTCTTCACATTATAAATGCAACTGTAACCGGGAAAAAAAAGAAAAGGCTTTCTCCTCTGCTATACAATGAACAAGTGACTAAAAAAAAAGTCAAATAAATGAGTAAATGATTAAGCAGAAGAATAGTCACGACACAAATGTAATAAAGGTTAAATAATGCAGAAAGGTAAGATACTATTCAAAGGTATGCCTGACAGAAGCAAATCCAGGATTATTCTGGCCTGCTCAGAAGGAATAGCCTACCTTCTATCCTGATTTTAGGGGAAAAGTGTTTGTCACCTGAAAAAGCTGTGTGTTAGAGCTAAAAGCACTAGGTGTGACGACTGGCCTTTCACCATGAAAACCAGTATGGCTGTTTTTATTGTCTCTATAAGAACAAGCATCTGACTTGCCTTATATCCAGTAATTTACAGGTTGGAGCTCACCTTTTCACAATTGGTCCTCCTAAACTTGCAGACCCCTACGCTGTTTCCACAGGGTAATGGTACTCAGCAGATACCTTTAGTGAGCTGACAAACTTCATCCTGATTTCTTCTAGTGGAATTATCATAAGGCTTTAAGGATTAACTCTAATAGCTGTGCAGATACAAATATAAATAGCAAATGTTATCTCAGAAAGACTTTTTGTAGACATTCTAAATTTCAGGTGAACTTGCATGTGTTCCAACATTTTGTCACCTAAGGATATTTTCCAATGTGCGTGACAAAGGGCAGAGAATTTGATTTGCTGAGTGGTTTAATAGACAAACTACACACAATTTTGTAACCAGACTTCACAATCAATGTTTTAAAATGGTTACTTTCCTATTCTGTGTCTACCCTTGAACACACAGTAATTTATGTAAGGGATAGCAAGCTTTAGATCATGTTCAAGAAAGGTTTTCTTGTGCCAAAATGTATCTCTATTATGTCACTAGTTTTCAGGGAGAAGAGTCAGTTTAATTTAAGTACTTCAGAAGTTTAAAATTTCCAAATAAATATTATAATAGAAGTAGCCAAATAGGTGTTCAAGTGTCAGTTGAACTAATGTGCCTATATAATCACTTTTCCAATCTGGACTTCAGATATCTGAATCTAGCTCATAGAGTTGATATTTGTCAGAATCTAGCACTTCTTGTCAAAACAATTCCAGGTTTACAAAGCAGTAGCTTTTAAGCTTAGGAGAAATGTGGTGCAGCAGTTCATAGCTGTGTGTAAGTTCAAATATTCTGACCAGAGGCCACTAGAGATTTTCTGATTAATCTAGGTTTTGCGAAGTTCACTCTGAGCTTGGATAAACTTTCATCAAATCTAAAGTAGGTGTTCAAGCAGATTCTTCCTGAAACAGTCTCCCCAGGGGATGGGATGTGGGCAGCTGGAGGTCCTG
The DNA here is from genome assembly GCF_964273445.1 of Streptopelia decaocto. Lineage (NCBI taxonomy): Eukaryota > Metazoa > Chordata > Aves > Columbiformes > Columbidae > Streptopelia > Streptopelia decaocto. The sequence goes on from NC_138663.1 coordinate 118,524,869, forward strand.
AGTTCCATGGACTAAACTGAAACCTTTGCATGAGCATCATATTTACAGACACTGCTCTATGACACTGGTCGTCTGCAGTCTTCAGCCTTTTTTAAGTTCTGGCCAGCTCAAAATCCTAAGCAAGTGACAGCATATTGTAGAAGTACTTATTTTAGATAATGCATGGTCCTTTTTACCAGTGGCAGGAGTGTTGTCCTTTGTGCACAATGATAACTGATGCAGGGATCCTAGCATGCGATAAAAAAGATAAAGATTTGCAATAACAACACAATTGCCTCTGGCTGCTATAGAAGTCTCATTTTTATGAATTAGCTATTACATTGTGCCTGTTTATTGAACATCACCAACAGTGTCTGAAATTGTACAGATCTTGTGATGCAACACAACTTCTGCCCAGAAAACTTTTGAAAGTCCTCTGCTCTCCCAGCCCACTGAAGCAGAAGTGTGATGGGTACAACAGACCAGTGATTTGTCCCTGCAGAAATGAGTGCTGCAGTTCCAGAATGCTTTTTAATGTATTAGTAGCCATTTACATCTTCAGTAATAAAGCTTGTTTAAGAAATATTGATATTCTCAGAAGCTCATCAGCAAAGAAGAACAGCTTATAGGTCATAATAGCCTGCGTGTCAAATATGAAACCCCCATTATCTTCAGCAGCATTGAAAAAGGCACCTGAATGAGTGCAGGCTGGTAGCTACCAAAGAATATTGCTTTCTCAAGACCTTTGTTCTGTATGAAAAGAGGTAGTATTTTATCTGGTGTCTCGAGAGACAGCGTCTGAGAGACACAATCTTTATATTTGACCTCTGTCCTCAGGACTTTCTTAAAAAAAAAGATAGAAGATTGAAACAGGTACAGAAAGACTATCTTTTCTCACCTAGACATCAACTCACAGAAATATTTCTGAGATGCATTGAAAATATAATCTAACAAAGCTGTTCCTCATTTTGCTAAATGTGTTTTGTGGGTTTCCAACATTTTAAGGCATTTAAATTTTAGATGAATTATTTTGTGTTAAAAAAATGGTTACCTTTTTCACGTATTAAAGGTCATTTCTTCTGAACCACGAATTTCATGCAAAGCCACATAATGCTTCTAGCAGAATAAGACTTCACTTCAGATTATCTGAAATTCTCAAGTAACTGACTAAACTAAAAATTGTGCAGACATTTATAGTGAAGCAGACTTAGTTAAACCACCTTGACAATTTCAAGGGCTCTGCATTTTACTAAGAAATACTGTAATGTTCATAGCTTTTCTTCCAAAAACGGTTGTGCAGATGTTTTCTTTCTCCTGATGTTCAGATCGAGCAAGAAGCAGCATGGTCTCCACAGAAAGTGCCTCCTCAACATACGAAGAGCTAGCGAGAGCATATGAGCACGCAAAAATGGAAGAGCAGCTGAGACATGCTAAGTTCACCATCACAGAATGCTTCATATCCGACACATCGTCAGAGCAGCTCACGGCAGGGACTAATGACTACACAGACAGCCTGACCTCAAGCACGCCGTCAGAGTCGGGGATTTGCAGATTTACCGCATCCCCCCCCAAACCTCAGGATGGAGGGCGAGTGATGAACATGGCAGTTCCAAAGGCACATCGGCCAGGTGAGGCATCAGAAGTAACATTTTGTCCTTGGGGTGAGCATTTCGCTCCATGCCTAGGCTGGTTAACAGGAGAGGGGTATACCACAAGGAAGAAAGAAAGAAAGAAAGTGCACAGTATGTCCTGTAAAGACTTACAGACATAATTGCTTTTTGCCTCAGAAAATACAACATTTGAGTAAATTTTCTCATATACAGAAAAATGAGGAATTCTGAAATTTAGGAACAGAAATGGACTGTCCAGGCCATCAAATCCACTCCTCTACAGCTGTAGCCATCAGGCAATAGACCCTTTGGGGATAAATAAAACCATATGGGGGTACATATGCCCATCTCCAATGCAAACCACCCACTAATAAAGCATGTTTTATAGCAGTACTTTGTGCTTGAGAGCAAAGGTTTGCTATCAGAACAGTTTATACAGACTGTAGAAGACATACTATCCCTTCTGCCTTGTAGCTTGTCAAAGATGTAATAACCCTTCAATGATGTTCTTGAGCTATTATATTCCCTCTTTGATACATCCTAATATCAAACTAGGGTTATCTAAAGAGGTGAGAATAAAAAATGGAGAAAATTAAGACAGTGCAATATCTCAAGGGATATGGAGCCTTCTACCTTCAGACAAATTTAAATGCGCTCCAACTTCTTACTGACTGAAGGTACCTGAAGGACATCCATCTATTGGTCTCGATCAAATTTCCAATTCACAAAGAATGCTGTTTCTTGTGATATCCCAGTGCACAGCAGCATAGGTAGATTATTTGTGTTACTCTGAGATTGAACACATTATAAAATCTCAGAAGATTTATCAATCTTCGTTACAGAATACATGATACGACATCGTGGAAGAGGATTTAAATGGGAAAAAGGCATAATTATATTTGTGTGGTTTCTGAAAACATGATTTGTTTGTTTGTTTGTTTCATTTTGTTTTTAATATATACATTTCCCAGTGTGGTTAGGGCTACCTACATACACAGAAACTAATCATTACTGTTCATATATGTAAAAAAGAGTAATGAATAAACTATGGTACTTTGCTTAATATACATCATAAATGGAAAAGCAGTTATTGTGAAGACAGAGAAATGGAAGATAGGCAGTGATATCAGGAGTATCATTCAAAAACAGGACCTGACACTGAAAACAAGGCATAAAGGGTTTTGCTAAAGAAAGCAAATAGACAAGGCAGGAAATTAGTGTATCATACACCTAGATAAGAGGGAAAATAAGTAGGAAATGTAATAGTGAGAGATAAGACTTATTTCTGTGTAGTCAGATAGTAGAACCACAAACCCAGGAGCTGTAGAAACAGATAAAGATAGAAATAATTTTAATTTCTAACTCAAAAAAGTAAGATAAATATTTTTCCTTGCTCTGCTACAGGGAAGCATCTGCATTCACAGCTCAAATTGCAGCCCTCTCAGTCAGTCAACAAACATTTTTTATCATTTCTTTAACAAATAGTTTGCTCTTCTCCTTTCATGTTCTAAATACATTATTTATGCCTATTTAGTATTTGGAATTATTCTAATATATTCCACATAGAGATAATTTTCTTGAGGGCATACAGCACCAAAATTTGGTCCATGTGCTTGAGTTAAAAGCTTCTGGCACTGGAACATCTTCAGAGTCCCTCTGGTGAATCACAGACTTGTAGCCACCTTTAGCCCCGTTAGTTTAAACAGCTTGAATTTTTACCTGCTTTTCTTGATTAGTTTAGCCTTCCTTTGCAGTAAGGAAGTGAAATACATTATGAAACTTATAATTAGCTTCAATATCTTGAAAAAAAAAAATCGAGTGTTCCAGTGGGGCAACTTGAATATTGACCCATAAATATTGAATGATATGTTATTAAACATTACTTTATGAAGGACTTTAAACAAAGTATATTGATAGAAAAAATTTTCAGTGGTAGCAGACAGACCAATATTTTCAGTGTTCCGACCAGTGAGGAAAGACTTTTTTGTTTCACCCATCACTTCAGAAACTCTGTAGAAGTAATTAATCATTCAAATACAATTAATCAAAGTAATTCTACATTTGAGAACATGAAGAAGAAGTGAAAGAGTTAAGGTATTTAGATTAAGTAAATGAGAACAACTGAGATGAAACAGTGACTGTGGTTCTTTAGCACATTTTTATTCTTCCTTGAAGTCAGTCTTTTCTTTCAAGATAGCTTTTACCTACTTTCCTGATGTTTTCCTTTTCTTCTCCCCCAAATAGATCTCTTTCTTGTACAATGTCACTTTCAAAACTTATGCATCTTCTTATTCCTGACCTCACTATTCAAAATCCTGTGATGCTACCTATTGCAACTTTTATGGTTGCATTAAAAGTTTAGGAGTCTCCAATAAGTAGTATTTGTTTTTCATAATAATCCCCAACAATGACAAAAAAGACTGTAACAAAAAGTTATTTTGACAAATGGGACATTTTGAAACTAATCTAGCTAATGGCAAGACTGCAACTTTACTCAAGAAAGGTAGCAATGGGTGTTACTGGTGAAGACCTTGTCAGCCATAACTGACTAAGCTATTACAGCACCTATTTCTTAGCTTGTTGTTACCATAAGTGTTCAGTATGAGCAAGCAATGTGTTAGACCACCTCAGGACTGGCTTCCTGTGAGTTTCTGATGCCATCCCAACTCATGTCATGGATTGTTCTGTTGCTTCTATTATCTTATAAGGTCCTTTTGTAGCTGCACATTCAAGCCCACGGTTCAAACCATCTGCATTATCCAACAGCTGACTTTGAGACCTCAGGTTGCTCCAAACTGAGATAGTGGATGATTAGGTGTAGGGAACCTGAATGATTTTTGTTGTTGTTGGAGAAGGAAAACAGATGCTGAGGATTCAATAACTTGTGTTTTGGGGGCTGACATCAACCTACTGTGATGCTCCCATACCATTTTCATTCAGAAATTGAATAAAAACATTTGATCACTCCATCAGCTTGAATTATATTTGAATGGCTCATCAAATTTCTAGGCAACCTTAGTAAATTATAATTTCTAGCACTATAACTATGGGTTAAAACTCTCAGAACATCTACACATTACGTACAACTCTTACTCCGTAATTAGGAATGCATAGTAGTTGATTGCCTCTTATTCTGGCCCACTCTAAGTCTTCTAAGAGACCTTTTCCTTGTTCCAGAGTCTTCCACTGACATCTTGGATCTGGAATTCCTGAAGACTGGTCTTGCAAGTAAAGGCTGATGCAAATAAGGCATTTGGTACCTCAGCCTCTTCCATGTCCTGTGCCCCATTCAGCAGCAGGGTCACACTTTCCATGGCCTTCCTTTTGTCACCTCTATACTTATAGAAGCATTTCTTGTTGTCTTTGACATCGATGGCCAGATTCAACTCCAGCTGGGCTTTGACTTTCCTAACCACATTTCTACATGCTTGGACTGTGTCTCTGTATTCTGTCCAGGTTGCCTGCACCTGCTTCCACCCTCTGTGTACTCTATGTTAGAGTTTGGCCAGGAGCTCCTTGTTCATCCATGCAAGCCTCCTGGCATTTTTGCCTCAGTTCCTGCTCATTGAGCTTGGAGAAGATGGTCCTTGACTATCAGTCAGCTTTCTTAAACATGAAGCTGCTTCTAGCTGTCTGTACAAGAAGCTGTAGGTGTTTTCTGCACTATTGTGTTGACATCAGGGCAAAACTTTCAAGTGCATAGAGAACAGTTGTTATTAAACAGCTTTCAACAAAAAATATTTGAGGAGTTGCATTTTTCTTAAACTTTTCAAAATCATAGCTACAGGAAATGGAACAGGGAAGTAAGATTTTTTCACTTCATTCCCACATTCAGTATTTTGAAAGCCTGTATTACACATCCTTGCATTCTGATCTTTACAACTCTGTAGAAAGAGTTTTGGAAAAATATTATATTATTTGTAGGTTTTGCTCCAGCATCAACAATAGCATCATTATTTTTCCCTTTCTAGTAACACATTGTAAACCACCAAACTGAAATTGCTGCTTAACAACACATTCTTCATAGCTTCTGAAAAATGAAGGAGTGGTGCAGACATGATCATGGGTTTTTCTGGACTTCACAGAGCTGCCAAGCCTAATCTGCCGAGGCCTTGAAAGTGACCCACTGCAGGTGGTGACATTTCTCATAAGCCATCAGAATAGTCATGTGTCCCAGGAGGCACATTAAAAGGAAAATTGAAGCAATAGAGATAGCACAGCAGTATTTTAAACACGTGGGATAAATCACATCCTGTAGAAAAGTGGATGTTCAATTCCTAACATCTGTGCAGTGTTAATATTCTTCATGGTATAAAACTGATGTCAACGAATTGTTAACATTGCATCTTTCTCAATATCAAAACTCCCAGAAGTTTGGGATTATGATTACTGTTCTCCTTCCCATAGTCATCACTGACTAGAAGTTCGATTAGCAGGATCAGGTCTCCAAGGAATGTTTACCAGGCAATCTTCTCAACAGTATACCAGGTCCTTCCAGATCAAAATTGAGGCACTTTTTCATATTAATATTCAGAAACTTCAAAAACTGTTACCCAACAACTGTTTACCTGGTAAGCTGACAAATGAGTTACTCCTTCACCTTCCAAAGCTGTCATTCAAATTTTGCATTTAGAAACTGGGTGGGACAGAAATTGGAAAGAAATATATTCTCTTCTTACCTCCCACTGTTCCATCAAAGAAGCCATAATGTAAAAAAGTGGAAGATAATTGTAGAGGTTGAAAAAAATTTATAATAATGTTTCTGTTTTCTGTTTTCAAAATATTAACCACAAATTGAGTTATCATAACAATTCTTCTTAATTGCAATAAACATTGCAGTAGCATTTATTAAAAACAGATTTCTATTATTATAGTTTTAAATCTTGGTAATAGTCACATCCAAGAAGCCTCTTGGTTTCTTTCTCCAATTTATTGTTCTTGAGAAAAGAACAGCTATTAACTGGGAAATATTTTGATATTTCTGTACTTCCCAAGTACTATTTAGGTATATTTTTGTGGACAGACCACTTACTTGTATCCTCTGGCAATGGAATTCATACTCGGAAGAAATAATATCTGATCGATGCTTGAATAGGAAACATCTAGAAAGTTTTAATCAGGTGTCTTGCTATTTGCAGAAACCTCCCTTTCACAGGGGTACCGCAAAACTCAGAGCCCCACATTATACTTTTCTCTGATGCTAGTCAGCACTAAAAAGAACCCCTTTGAATACCTGATGTTAGCCTTGAGGGTTAGCTTGGCTTGGACCAGGCAGAAACTTGTCTACCTGGTGTCACAGAACAAGTGCAAACTCATTTTGACAATCCCACTTCCTTGTCTCTTTGGAGATCACATTAATGTATAAACCTAACAGCAACTCAGATACACTTTCAGAGAAGATATGTCATTCACTGGGTATATCAGACTAGGAGATTCTGAAACGCATTTAAAACATCCCAAGATCTTATATCTCAGAACCTCCTCTACAAACTTTCACCTGCTGAAAGGAACCAGTTTGGAAAAAAAGTGGATGTGTGTGGGGAGAAAAGGTGGTGGCAGCCAGGCAAATTCTGGAAAAAAAAAAAAAAAAAACGAAAAAAAAAAATGCTGAGATTAATTTCAAGAACATCCAGGTTTTCTGCAGGGAAGCTGAATGCTACGCCTGCACGAGGCAGGAGCACCAGTTTGCCAAGCCCCTGCTCCACTGGAAGCCTTCCCGTCTTGCTGTCCTTGCACATCCTTGCAACCATCCTTGGTTGATGCACAAGGACAGAGCTCCATCCTCTGCCAGACCTCCTGCTCTGCCTCTCCATCCCAGGGGAGGAGATTTGACTGGCAGCCACTGTGTCCCTGCAGCAGCCAGAGGACAGGGGAGGCCTGGTCTCAGTTGAACTCTCAGTAAGCAAATATGGACATTTCTTTGGTCTGAGTTTATCGGTTGGGCACCTAAGCCAAGGAGCCTGGGTCTAGCCCTAAGCCTGCTAAGCATATTTACTAGAAAAGGCATGAAAACCGGTCTAACCTCTCCAGCTTTGCTGAATGATCAAGTTATTTCAGTATTTAAGATGCCTTATTTAGCAATCTTGACCCAATTTACAAATTTCTTGCTGCTTTGACTAATCCTGCCGACTTGAACAGCAAAGTCTTAGCTTGCAGACAAACCTTAAGCTACAGAATGCAAATACATTATTAAAGAATTGTTTACAAGGATCCCTTAAAATAGAGGCTGGACATCACCTGCACTGCATAAACGTTGTTATAAACACCCAAGTCAAGACACAAATCTTCTTTTCCAGTATTCAGTCATTACGGCTAAAATTAAGCTGCTTAGCACAATAAGGAAAATATGAACCATGCAGTAAGCACAGTATATTTCCAATGTCAGCCCTGTAACCTGAGATGAAAAGATGTGAATTCTTTTCCACTCGTCAATGAGTTCAAGGGTGAAGGAGCTATTTCCCTCTTCTGCTAATACAGACACGTGCAACACAGTGATGGAGTCTATTTAGAGATCTGCTTTCTATTGCAAAGTTGCTGACGGTGCTCTCTGAGCTGCAGCAGTAACTGAATCCGATACAAATTCAGCCACTGGGGATTCAGCAGTGGCTGGGAGTCTTGACTCAGGGCTCACCTTTTGCCTCCTTTTCCCATGCCTATTATATGATGCTGTAATTGACTGAAAATAGAATTGTACAGTTCCACAGTTTCCAGATCCGAAATTTAATTTCTTGAAGATATAGGGGAATCTTTGATCCATTTTGTTCAGAAATACCACAGCAAAGTAAGAAAAGGATAACATATGGATTGTTTTCTTTTTCAGTTCTGCACTTACACAGTCTTGTTTCAAATGCAACATAATATATACATATAAATATATATGTATATATACACACCGTGTATAGGGTGTATCTAGAATGAAGAAATTGTCACCCTGGCCCCACAACCAGTGACCAAGGTCCAGTTCTGAGAAAACTACATAAGGAGACAAATCAAAATAGGCAGTTGGGAAAACAGCAAGATAGGCAGAACAGTTGTAAGTGGGAAAAATTACTTTCCACCTATGTTTTTAACTGTAGTAGATACACTTAATATGTATGTTAACTTAATTACATATACTAACTTACATGCACATGACAGATTCTGGAATTAGTCTCCTAGATGAGCATCTATAATGTTACCATATCAAATTATCTTGTGCCTGTAACACATTCTTTTTGTTTTCAATTGCTCTGTTTTAAAACTAGGAATGTGTCACAAAGAGACAGACTGTACCGTTTGCTTCTTATAGAAGTGGCACACTGGTGATGAGAGTAAATTGTTTTTTATCCTGTCTCAGGGTTTATTTCTGGGAGTATCAGGAGATTTTTCTCCTCTGCTGTGAAAAGGCTCAAAAAAATGTTCTGCAGGGGAGAAAACCATTTAATTCTGCATTAATTTGACATGACTACGCACTTGGAATCATTGGCTTGCATTATTATTCTGGTGGGTTTGCAGAAAGAAAGGTTCACACTGCAAGTTTTTTAATCTTGCCAGTACAAGGAAAATTAACCTGAACAAGGTTCATTGGCTACAAACACAAAGTTTCTGCAAAATTGTAATGTGAAAATTCTATTTTAGGCAGTGTACAAGATGCCTGAAAGTTAAATTTGATTAATTGATGAGAAAAGTAATTTATTTTTACAACTGTCAACTATGAATTAGTGATACTGCTGTTAGGAAGCTTTTTTTTTTTTTTTCTATTTTTCGTATTATTAGAGGAGAGAAACAACTTGTACCAGTTCATCAGAGACTCTGCTAGGAGTGCGTAGCAGCACAATTATATTTTTCTGTTGCTATCTAATTTATTTTTTATTTTGATTGGAAAAGTAACACTGACTTTGCATATATACAGTATCCTAAATCATGCTGGTTTGTAATACTATTGGGATTTTTGATTTCTTCTAGATTAAAAATTTCCATTTTAAGCGAAAATCCCTTTCCAGACTGCCCATTTCCTATCTTTTTATTACCAACAAAATCGTTCTACTAAAAGTGAGATTTTTTTAAAATAAATGTATTTACTTTGTGGTCTTTTTTTTTTTTTTCCCTATGAGCTGTAACTATTAGAATAGATTACCTATGTTTTCTGTAGGTTTGGAAGCATTTGATTCAACTGTAGTTAGTGGAGACTTTTATGCCTAAAGTAAGGATTACACTTATCAGTACATTTTCAGGTACTATCATGTTCTTACAGTAATAACTACAATATTAAATTTCTAAAACTACCAAGAACTGCTCCAAATCAAACCAAAGATGTAGTGTCTACGTCAATTAAAATAATAGGTTTTTAGAGCAGTTCTGTCAAGAATCCATATCTTAAACCTCACTTCTATCAAAACTAGGTTTGGCCTGGTCATGCCATCTTACTTTTGAAAATGTCAAAGTGTTGAGACATAGTGTGTGATTTTTGGATGGGCTTTCAGCAAGTCCAAGGTAACCAGAAGCTGTTGTTTCCATACGGACAAGACCTGTTCAGGCCTCAGTTCAAGGTTCTTGTGGTCATTTATAGCACTTACTGCTTTAACTGGCTTGGCACACAGCAGGCTCTGCTCCTTTCCCCTGTGCCACAGGACCTTCATGCAATCTGAGATCTATAGGAGATTATGGGCATCTGACACTGTAAAATAAATCTTGCCTGTAAGAAAGGCCACACTTGCACCATTTTTTGAAAGTAGAAACTTATATATAAAGATACAAACTTTGTTTTAACAGTAGACTCTTAAACAGACTATAGTGATAATCTTTGCCATCCAAGAGCTTCTTTATATGCTGACCCTTAAAACATAACTCTATGTACATGTGGATGTATTTCAGTTTTGTTCACCTTTTCGTGCCAGCATCTTTAAGTTATATGATCACCTGAATGCATCACTGCATTTTAATCACTCAGGTGATTCAAAATGATGGACATATGGAGACCGAGTTACAGTAATTCACCCATGAATATATATCTTCAGCAGAGCAGCAGGGTAGCACTGATATTGTTTTCCTTGTTGGACCCTGACCTCCCCATAACTTTTGGTAGAGCATTATGCTTACCCATCACCGTGGCACAGTCAGGTTTAGCTATGAACTCAGGGGTGTAGTGCAGAGCCTGTTGAGATCAGCAGGGTGGCTCCCACTGCTTTCAGTGAACCATAACTATGGTTCAAACTCCTCACCTCCCCAGCCTCTGTGCTGAACCCAGGCTCCCAAGATATTCCAGGAATAAACCCGTGAAGGATGCCAGTTGTCATGGAATCACGATGGATTTAACCCTCAACTGAAGTGATGTGTAATTGATGAGTTTCCATTCACTGAACCCAGAATCAGCAAACGAGTCTTAAAACTCCAGCATTGGTAAGGAGAGGCACCACAGGAGGGCTTCAACACAGCTTTCCTAGCTCGGCCAGTGGGCAGGGGAGCGCTGTCTCAGAGCAGCCTTAAAAATGTATGAAGCAGCTTGCGTGACAAGGTAAAGATGGAAAGGGTGAGCTCCTCTACGTCACTTTTCTATCATCCTTTCATTATTTATTGACAGTTTTCCTGACTGTAGTTTTTGAATGCAGATTGATTTACATGGTGAGGTCCCTTTTCCCAGTTTTTATATCTTAGACCTTGCATTAAATCGAAACAGGAAGGCCTCAGTTCTGCAGGTGTACTGGCCTTGTGAGGCTGAACACCCGCACGCCTCTCCACAGAGTCTAAATCTATCTGGCCCTGGAGTTAATCAGTTTGTCTTTCCTTACACCATCAGCTCAACAGTGGAGAGGTCCTTAAAAATTTGTCAGATCTCCTTAAAGTTACTTCTGAAAGGTACAAAGCATCTGACAGATCTTTTAAAAGCACGGCACTGTCTGAAAGACCAAAGTGCTATGTAGAGAAATACAAACCAAAATTGTGCTTCAAATGCTGTTTCATTAGACTTTTCAGGAGCAGGCAACAATGTGATAATCAAGTCTCCTGGCATTCGGTTAGACAGATGCATAGTGTGTTATGTTGATTTATTACAAATGTATGACCTCAGTTAAACTATGGCAGTCATGCTTTTACTTTAAGACACATTGATTAAGCACTTTTTCTTGGAATTGGATGGCTAAAATCTAAATAACAAAATGAATCATCTTAAAAAAAAATATCCACATTAGCTGGAATCCTCATTTTCAGTCACTTAAACCTAATTTTCACTAAGTATAAATCAATGTACAGTCTTGCTGAAATCAATATAGCTACTCTGATTTATATCAGTAGCAAATTTGGCTTCTGAACTACAGTTTTACTGATACCCTGTTTTTCTTAAGAGATAAGTCCAATGATTGTGGTCAACAGCAACTGTTGACTTTATTTTGCTGTGTGAAACATAGCTGATATTTTTAATGCTTTTATGAAAATGTCAGTTTTAGCAAATTGCAACATGCAGTGTTTAACTAGGTAGTATAGATCTTCAAATCATCTATGAGAGTGCAGTTTTCATGGAGAAAGAAAAATGAAACTCACTGAATAAGTATAGCCTAGCAGGGATGATAGGGAATTCTAATTTCTCCATCAAGAAGAGGGGAACTTGGCATATATTTCCTGGAGTATTTCAGCTGTTTCCTATCTATGCGATCGCAAATGTGAGCAGCATAAAGATGTGATTTTATGCCATCTGCCAAAACATTGTGAAAAGCCCAAAAGATGCAATGGCCTGAGTCACAAAGCCACAAAAGCCAGGTTAGCAGCTGAAATGCATCCAGACAACTTGTTGGCCTCGTTCAGCGTTATACATTCAGTTGGTTTAAAAGTGACCCCCAAATGTTGCGTACTTACAACATTTTCCTTGAGCAGATGAGAAGAGGTTGAAGCTACTCTGAAGAAGGAAAGAGCGCCTGCCTGATCTCACAGCAGCTTCTTTGCTAACGAGAAGGCTCTGCCCTGCCTCCTTACTACCTCCTGTCCCCTTCTGCTGCCTGGCTGTAATTACTGCAGCCTGTAATTTAAAGGAGTGCTTGGACCTTTTGCCTTTTATTCTAGACCACCTTGGAGGGCTTTGCAGCCCAGCCACTTTTCCCAGCTAAGGAGGCAGGAGGGCAGAGCCAGTGCTGAGCTTTTCTCTGAGGCACCACCGGGCCTCAGAGACCTCGATCAGCCGAGCGAGGTGCAGAGCTGACCCTCTTTTCCCCACTGCTTGTCTGAGCAGGACACGGGAACAAAGTAACCAAAGAGCTGGCTTTATTGCTCATTGAGTGTGTTTATACGTGATATTGCAGGATGCTTTGAGCCTTGCAGGTCTGGCTCTCAGCCTGTTGGTGTGCGAATGATTGCAGCATGGTGCAGACTGTTCTGCAGGTTCCCGCCTGTGTCTGGACATCTGGAGATGGACAGCAAGGGAGCACCAGCCAGTTTCAAACACTGACAGCAGCAATTGTAAGAAATGCTATTGCTGCTATCAGTCCAGCTTCAGATCAAGCTGCTGCTAAGAAAGCTTTGCTTGCTAGCTTTTAATGATGTGTCAGTTTTTGAAGTGACAAAGACCTCTGAACATTGCATGTGCTCTTTTTTTCATCAAACCTCTCACCTTGGCCTTGCAAACTCTCCACCCTTCCCTGGTTTCTAATATAAGCTTTTCTGATATGTAGTCTTTTTCCTGAAAAGCAGCCTGTGAGTATCAGCAAAGGTTTCACTGGTTTATTCACTGTGCTAGTGAGCTGTAAAACCCCACTAAAATTTTTAATCATTGTAAACCTGAACTTAAAGCTATCTATCAGCAGCTCTATTTCCCGTGTTTCCTTTCAAAGTAGAACACAATATCCCATCAGTGCTTCCTCTTTCAAACTCAGGACAAACCAAGTGGTGCCCAGCACAGTGGCACTCTATATTCACCAGCACTTGTGCACCCCCAGATAGCTTTAAGAGCTTTTTTTTACCAACTCATCTATTGAAGGAAGATGTATGAATGCCCTATTCACCCAGTCTTATTCTTACCTTTCTTAAATAAAATATCCTCTCATAGTCACCAGTGGTACTTCATAAACTTTTTGAAAAAAATATTTCAAATAGCTTGGAATTTCCTTCACATGGCAACAAAAACTTGAAAATCCTCAGGCAGTCATCATCACTGAGGATATCTGTGCTGAAGTGATGTGAAGACAAATTGCTTTTATTTTAGTGGAAGTTATGAATCACAATAAAATGCATATAGCTGTCATGTCACAACTTTGTAAGAGAATCTTTTTTTGCAGTCTGTGGTGATCTTTATATTGAATATAGCACAAATCCTTAGATTTTTGTGGAGCAGATGAAAGCAAAAATATTTGCAAGCTCTCTGACATTTGAAAGAGGTATGAGGTAAATCTTTGGGGAGAAAAGAGTGGATCTCAGCTTGGGTTAGTTCTGCAAACAGGACAGTTATCCTGAATAAAATCCCAGAAAAGCTGAGCAGTTATGTTTTTCCCTCCATGTAGCCTGTCAAATTCATCTCAACCCTTCCCGTATGTGAAGGTGGCCTCCAGAAGCAGCATAAAACTATTTATTGTTTTGGCAAAACATTTTATAACAGTTTAGTTTTACTGAAATAAGGGTAAATAATTTTTGCCCGGTCCTGCATTAACTCAGAAAATACTCCCTTTTTAGTGTAATGTATTCTTTATAGTAAATATCAAAATAAGTGACTTTTAGCATTTGTTTACAAATACTTATTAAAGCTAACATTTTGTTAAATTTACTGCACTAAATAATTCGTTAGGAGGCTGACCACTCAGAAAAAAAGACTGAGGAAGCTCTGGCTTAAATTGCTATGTTCCCATTTGACTGGATGTTTATTATTTGTGTACAAGCTCTGTGTTTCTAAATACAGCAAATTTCCCTTTTTAAAAATGCATCAGAAAACCATAGTTTTAGAATGTTGTTGGTACTAATTAAGCCAAAATGCATGAATTATTAAACATGCTCATTTGCAGTGCTCATGCACTTGAAAGGTTTGCTTTTGTTACTAATAAGGCACACACACCGCTGAAAAGAGGTAATTAGAGCATCAAAGGCAATGAACCATCCTGAAACTTCATAATGCTTTGCCCAAAAAAATTATCATTCAGCTGAATAGCAAGAAACCAAAAAATGTCTATACCATTGTGTCCAGAAAGATGAAAACCAAAGTCTTTCCAAGTAACTCCACAGATATGGCAAGAGGCTTTTAATCTTCTCAAAAATACCTTCAGAGTTGATGTAGACATGGCAAAACTGGACTCCTGTGGTTAGATTTCAAAGACTGTGTTTTTAAGTCAGAAACACATTAGTTCTTATAAATCAAAGACTTTTTTCATCCTGTGAAACCGTTTCAATCCTAGCAATGAAGAAAAAATTACATTCCCAAAACTTTTATTTTCCAGTGACTTTAATAATCTGCTTTGTTTTATAAGCAGTTGCAGGGAAAGACACTCCTTGCAGATAAGAAGGAGCGCTGGCACTTTTTATGATAGGAAAATGTGTACACCTTATCAAATAATGAGTGCACTATGTAAGCCATGTCAGAGATTGTGCGTTGCATATCCAGCTCTGCAGAACAAGTTACACTCTCTGGTTTCTCATTACTGCAATCCTGTTGGAACTTCGCCCCCAGACATTTAGAAAATTACAGTAAAATGACTGCATATTGTTTACACAGGTTATTGACTATGCTTTCTTATGTAGATTCAGAGAGGAAAAAAGGTCCTTTTTACATAGCCCGAAGCTCTTTAATACATGTGAGAAATGTCTAGACAGCAGCTTGAAAACCAGCCTTCATCTCTGTAAGGTTCAACACCCAACTTTTTGATAGTCCGCACATATCCATCGCTCTCAAGAAGTAGCGATGTGTTAAGATACAGAAGCATCTCTGGGAGGCAACCGCGGGGGATTGCCAATGAGCCCTGCTCCGGCTGCTGCTCTGCACCAGCTCCTTCCCATGAAGTCAAACGTAAAGAAGAAAATGAAGGAGTAGGAGGGAATGCATGTAAAATGACCCAGCTGGTCTTAATATATCAGCAGGTATAGTGCCGCGTGGCAGCAGCCTGTCACAGGCAGTGTTAGGGTGACAGACATCTTCAGGAAAAGGCCCGTTGTTGCGGAGGAGAGGGATGGGGGTTCAGCACGGAAAATTGGTCCTCTTCTGCTGGGGCTTAGGGCCCCCTATTTCACATGGGGGGCAACCATGGGAGTGTGAGAGAAGTCCCGCTCTCTGTCCATGGGAGTCTCTAAACATCTCTGACAAGACGGAAGGTGTTACTTTGGCACTGTAGTCAGTCACAAAGTTTTCACGCCTACTGTTGCCACCTCAGAGGTGTGCTTTGCTGCCCACCTTCACTGGGGCCCTGACAGCCATACCCCACGCCTGAGGCAATCAAACAAAGGCCTTCACCCCCTTCGTTGGTGGGCAGAAACGGGTACATGGGGGCAGCATCACCCACTCCTACACTCTTGTCTCTCTCCCCCTCAGGGAAGGAACGGGTAGCAATAAGGCTCCTTATTTCAGATACCGCAATGCGGCAAAAGATACAGCCACAGGGAGCAAGTGATACAAGCATTTTCCATCCAGGTTCTCTCCTCCTTGCAGCCCACGGGGAATGGTCTTTGGAGCAAACTACCCCCACAACTGCATTTTGGAAGGACTGGGTCCAAAAGGGAGGGCAGAAGCAAAATAACTGGAGCGCAGCATGGGTGGCCATGGGATTGGAATCAAAGGAGAGGGAACATTCCAGGCCAGGCTGGATGGGGCTCTGAGCAACCAGATCTAGTTGAAGATGTCCCTGCTTATGGCAGGGGGGATTGAACTAGATGACCTTTAAAGGCCCCTTCAAACCCAAACTATTTTATGATTCTATGAGACAGCAAAGCTGTTGAACAGCACGGGATGAATTAGCGCATGTCCACACTGGCCAGTTCATATGTCCATATCCTGATGGACTTTAACCCAGCAGCTGGTATGTTGCTGTCTCAGCTGAAATAGGTCTCATATGGAGAATGTGTTTGGCATGAAAAGTAGCGTAGGAAAATCAGGTAAATGAGGAAAATCACAGTTCATTTTTCAAGTGGCAATCAGTATGATTATAAGCACAAACCTCCCCCTCTTTCTCCAACCTTACGTAAATGTTGCCGTGGTGCATATGCACATCTTACTCTATGGGGGTTAAATACTGTGTACTGTGCATCTCTGTTGGAGATGTAGCTAGAATAAAACATATGGTGTCAGACAGTGCCTGGGGGATTTCTATAGGAGTAAACAGTGATTCTGTCCAAATGTAACTTCTCAGCAATTCTCTGTCTGTCACCTGAAATTATGGATAGGGCAGATGCTGTTAGTCTTTTAGGTAAGATTTGCAGCGCAACTCATATGAGGAAAAAAAAAAAAAGAACTGTTTTAATTTAGATCATTGGGCAGGTTTTAGCTTGGTTAGGAAAAATGAAAATGTTATATATTGTTTTATTACAAAGAAGTGCTTTCCTGGTCTGCTGTTTATGCTACTGGCACAGGTCAGCCTTAATTTCTACTGCCGTAAATAGCTCATGTAGACGCAGGTGTAGTAGTGCCAAGAGTCTTCTACTTTAAACATCCGGGATGCGTCCCACCAGTAAATGAGACTATGGTTTTGATATCAGCCATAAAAAGAAAGCTGTATACTGCAGAGGTCTGTAAAGAAGGGGAAATACTGCTCTTGAATGTGCCTGTAAGAGTGGGGAAAGGGGGAGTTTCATTTAAACGTTAGGCTACGTCACCAAATATTTTTAGAAGGGAATGTCATTATGTGCCTGATTGCCCTTCATTTCTTTGAAGCGACTTTATGAATGTCTATCAGGCAGGGCTAGAATAAATAAGCCATTCTGCTTTCTGTAGCAGGTCTAATACATGTACAGATATGAGGAAGATAACACTTATCCCTGCCTCATTCCAGAGAGCAGGTCCAAGGCCTATCTTTGAACTCAGTAGCTTTGCAAAGGCAAATCCTCCGGACTGAGCAGGCTGCCATCGCCAGGCTCACATAGAAATGCCCAGTAACCAGAGTTAAAAATGAATATGAGGTTTCCTTGACAATACAGAACAGAAAGGAAGGTTGATGTAAGAGCTAGGGTGCCAGCCGCAAAGCATTTTCTAGCCAAAAAACAGCAGCATTTTGATGGCCATAGTGGTAGAAGATCCTTAGTGATTTAAACACAAGGATGATTGATGGTAGGTAAATGTTGTTATATTAGCACAAGAATGTTTTTTTGCTTTATTCAGAAATCTCTTTAAAATTTTATCCCTAATACTCATGCATCCATTTCAAATAATTCAGTTGTTCTACTCTAGATTGGAGGTGATTAATCATAATTGTGAAGATTCAATCATTTAAAATAGAAAACAGAAACAGGAAATCTACCAAGCCTCCACATTTTCCAAGTTTTGACAAATGAAAATCAATATTTTTTTCTTTTAGGATTTTGATAAAAGCTTCCTGGTCTTTTCAGTTTATCTTCTCCATGCTGTGAGCTCATGTAAAACACATCACACTTCTCATTATGGTCATTCTGTTATGAAAACAAATATTAATAGTGAATTCTTAGGGATCTGCCCAAAAGGAGTTTGTTGACCCATTACCCTTGGTTCTGTAAGACTGCAGTGCAGTAAATGGCTGACAAACAATACATCATTTATAAACACTGCAACTGGATTGAATACAGATACTCTGCCTTGGTGGCAAAATCCACTGGCTTGGCTCCTCTAAGTCAGCAGGTGAGCATAATACAGCATGTGACCATAAATAAGGACCTTTTTTTCACTTTTGCCTCCCCAGGTGATCTCATGCATTTGCCACCCTACCTTAGGATGGACTTTTTATTGAACCGTGGCGTGCAGGGCACGAGCAGAGACCTGGGTTTGGGGCAAGCCTGCTTAGAGCCGCAGAAAAGCCGAACCTTGAAGCGTCCCACCGTCCTGGAGCCGATCCCCATGGAGACGTCCTCCACGAGAGAAGTACAGTCTTGGCAACCTGGTGCTGTGGCGACATTACCTCAGCGAGAAGGAGCTGAGCTGGGACAGGCAGCAAAAATGAGCAGCTCCCAAGAATCCCTGCTGGACTCCCGGGGCCACTTAAAAGGAAACAATCCCTACGCAAAATCTTACACCCTGGTATAACAAAAAGAGCATGGCTGGACAGTGGCTGTAAATATTTACACTGAAAAAATCCAATGAAAGCTACCTTTTTTTTATTGAATTCCAATATTTATAATTAAAGAAGAAGATTGCCAAAATATTTGACAAAAAAAAAATAATAATATGAACGACAGACAGTGCAAAGACTCTCTTGCTTTTTTTCTGTCTGAGTGTGAGCTTCATCTGACTGGACATCTGAATTTTTGGGTAAAAGAGTCCAGTTTTCTGATCTTCACAAACGTTTGTGTTTTTACTGATTTTCTACGAAGTGCATGGAGACTTAACTAATACATTTTAACTGGAAGTTCCATCAGACTAGATTTAAAAAGAAAAAAAAATCACACACACACACAAAATATCACCCTATTTGTGAATTCAACAGAAACATTGATTTGAAAAAAAAAAGTCTTTCGTCATGTTTGCACTTTTTTTTTTTTAATTAGAAAATGGGTCCTTGATTGTTCTTTTTTGTTGTCAATTAGGAAGAGTGATGTCAGTGGAGTAAGGGCATTGATTTGTTTTTGGTTTTTTTTTAAATATTAATTTAATGAGACACTCTTTGCATTTTGTCTATGCGAAATAAAAGGGTCTTCTGCCTTTATTTGTGATGTCTTCTTCCATTACCTCCTGCAGTATTTGGTTTTCCCACAGTGTAATAACTGTGTCAATACCGTACTCTGAACAATGTCTTCTTGTACCTTGGGCAGAAAAGGAAAGCAGGGGCCATATCGTTGAGAAAAAAAATAAAAATGGGGTTCCCTTACCCACAGCTTTTTTGCTACCATGGGGCAGAAAACCAGAACGACGCAAGTCCCAAGTGCTCTGAATCAAACTCACACGGGACTCTCCGCACTCGCTTTATCTGCCACCGGGAAGCTTTCGTTTGGCCTCAGTATTTTTTGGATTAGGAGAAATGTGTCGATGTTACTTTACTTACTCCCTAGGAATGGATCTTTGGTCCATTTGGGAGTAGCACTTACAGAAATTAGTTGCTTACATAAGGACTGAGGAACGAAAAAAATTCAGTTTTTCCCGTAAGAGGAGAAAGAAGAGGAAAAAGTTATTCTGGGTCTAAGATAAATGTGGCTTTCTTTAGAGGAAAAAATCTTTTCATGGAGGACCTGTCAGCTCGTATTACTTTGTTGCATCTTTGATTACATGAGAAGTAATACTGGTTGTTTTATACCAAGCGTAAATGATTGAGTACCACAGCCGATGGGTTTAATACAACTGCCTTCAAGCCACCTGGCTAAGTGTCTTGTATGTGTCCTGGCCACCTTGGTGTGCCCTGACCAGGAGAACATGGTGCAGAACATCCCAAGTTGGTGCTGATGCAAACACGCTGTTCAGCACTGGCTGGAAATATTAACTGGGTTCTGAAAGCAATTCAAATCGGTAAGTTTGAGCAGGCTGAGGAACCCTTGTAATTTCCCTGGCTGGTGACAGTGTGGGCACTGCTAGTGCCAATATTTCTGCACCATGCTCAATTCAACTTGTTTTAGAATAGAAAAATGCAGTTCTGTATAATTACTATTATTAATGTAATTATGTTGCTATAAGGGCACTGAATTAGCGAAGTACTTAAGTGACTTGAAATGAATCAAGTTGTACTTTCATCCTTAGCTCTGTCAAGCCCAAATGCTAAAGACCCGGAAAGTCCTACAGGAGAAGCCAAATGAAGACATCCTTGAGGTATGTACTTCTTACAGACCTACAGAGAAGTGCTGAGATGTCACTCAGATAAAGAACCATTTCCCATCTAGTTTGACTATATGACCAATATGGTGATAAAGCAGATGAGAAAAGAAAGATAAGAAAACAAAACAGAAACAAAAATAAACAAAAATAAACACATAACTTTTATCTCCATAAAAAATAAAGCATAGTAAAAAATTAAGAATTGCCTATTAAGTATTTCCAAAAAGAATGAACAAACTGTGTTAAAAAATACTAAATTATTCATTTGCTTTGGGTTTTTTTTTTAATCATATAGAAACATTTTCCTCATACAAAACTCATGTAAGCTTGCAGAAATAAATCTATTTTACTATTTCCCATTGAGAAACTCCACAGAAAACTTGATTTTTATTTCATTTTTGGGCAACCCAGTTATTTTTGTTTCCCACAAGGCTCGTTGCAGTGTGCTTAGCTTGAGCTGGATGAGGCACTAGCACTGCATTTACAAATGAAAATGTATCTTCTCAGTAGCATTCAGAACTTTCAAGTCTCCATCTTCCATTCAAGCTTCCTTCTTGTCCTCTGAAAAAGAAGACAAAAAGCTTTTGGGCAAAATCAAGGCTTCATCCATTTGTTCCCATGGCTGTTGGCTTCCCTCAAGCACAGAGACGTATGTCCCACAGCAGCACTCCCCACCAAAACTCGCCTTCAGTGACAGACAAGAATGAGCATAAGATGGAGGGAGGAAATATTCACATTCTAAGCTCCTGGTGACTGCTGATAGTAGAAATATTCCAACATCTCCCTAAATCTACATTTGCCTGACAATCTGGAAAGTGCCTACTGTTCTTGACTTAACAGGGCTCCCTCCTCATCTGTATTCAGTATGCCTGGTAATATTCGGCCTCCTTATGAAGATGCCTTTGGGGGCCTCATATTCAAAGAAATTCATGGCAAGTCTCCTGCTGGTTAAAATCAGAGTGGAAATGGGCTGCTGCTCAGCACACGGAGGCTCAGACCTGCAGGGTGCCTGGCTCCATGCCCTGGCTCCAGCCAGTTCTTCAGCACGCAAAACTGTAAACATGTGCATGGTCCCCTTGGCTTGAGGGTTTTGTTGGCTTTTAATTTTCCAAACAGCACTGGAGCTGTAGAGGTAGTTAAACATGTAACAGAAGCTTTAAGGAAATTCCTGTCCCACCCTCATCCGGCTAAGGTTTGGAGGTAGAAGTAATCTCTTTTTTTCAGATCCATACAGCTGGGAGCAGTCAAGTCCCTGCAGGTTTGTAGGATGAAAATAAAACACACCGATGTGTCCCTGCCAGCATCACTGTAAACGCTTGGCTGTAAAAGAACCATCAAAATCCATGGATCCTATAGGTCTGCATACCAGTGTGTGATATAATTGCCCCATTGCACTAAATGCCCTCTTGGAAAATATTCATGTAAGTGAAAAAAAAAAAAAAGAAAATTGGCATGTGATCTCAAAAGATACTCCTTAAAGTACCATAACCTTGAGGGATAGAGCAGGCACACCTTGCACAGAACTGCAGCTTCATCTTAGTCCTGAGGGTGATAGAAGGCTACTTCAAAATATGAATTTAAGAGCCAAAGTTCTTCTCTGTCTTCTCTCTACTAAAAATCACACCTCTGTAGAGAGACTCATTCTTTTTCACATTATACTTTTCCCCATGCCCCAACCTCAGCTAACCCTTTAATGATTCACAGATAGTAATTAACTCTCCCTTTTGTCTCAAATGAGTTAGCAACTCCCTCACTCCTGCCTTTTCTAAGAACCCTTTTATCCTTCTTTATGCCATTACCATTTCACTTAAATTGCCTGATTAGCACAATTACATTAAACTCAGTACAGTTTTTCCTTCTCCTTGTTTTTAGGTTGGAGCTTACTTCTATTCAGAACCAAAGAAATTTTGACTCTTTAAAAGTTTGCTTTTGGTTGATTATTTTTTTAAACAGATGAGCTCCACAGCAGTGTTACCATAGCTAAAGGAGTTAGGAGTTATAAGCAAGTTCAGCTATTATTATACCAAATAACATAGCTGAAATACAAACAAAAGCAACCCTGGACTACTCTTTGGGACAACTGAGAGTCCAGAGGAGCTTTGTACAACCGAGTTTCCCACTTTCCCAGGCACCTGGGGGGATGATACCCATCTCTGACTGGCAGGGGGGTGAATGGCAATAGGTCTCTGCCTCAATCCTTGAGTTAAGTAATTTGAGGTGTCTTCAGACTTTGACTCCCTGGATAGACAGGTATGTTTGAAGACCGAGTTTTTTCAGTTGGTCAGGCTTGGGTTTGTTTGTTTGTTTGTTTGTTTTGTGGGTGTTTGTTTTGTTTTTTTTTGTTTGTTTTCTGAAGACATGAACAGTGAAGAGGTAGGATAAAAGGAGCAGCTAGAATGGCAGTTTCCTCCAGCACATCTTTTTACTGAGTAGGCTGAAAAGTTCTCCCAGAGAAGGGAGCTCTCTTTTAAATAAAATAAAATAAAATAAAATAAAATAAAATAAAATAAAATAAAATAAAATAAAATAAAATAAAATAAAATAAAATAAAATAAAATAAAATAAAATAAAATAAAATAAAGGCATACAGTTTGAACAGCCTGTTCATTGTTTTAGTGGTAGTCAGGTTATTTTAGGTCACAGCAGTTGCTTAATGGGCTGTCGTGGATAACTATGAGGCATTTCAGTAAGGAAAAGAGAGTGCTTTTCACCATCAATTTTCTCTGGGCTTGCCTGAGACTCCCAAGGGGAACCTCACCATCTCCCCAGAAAGAAAATGCCTCTGCAGGAATTTCACAGCTAACACTGCTGGGAGGTCACAAAGTGCCCTTCCTTGGGGTTTTTTGTACTTTCTGAACTATTCCTCCTTTTTTCACAATGAATATTATGGTCCTTTGTTTCAGGATTTCATGGCAGGAAGGTGCTAGAATTGACTTTAAAAAGGATCTATAACTATTTCCAGGGTTTGCAAGAGCCCTGTAAACTTCCCAGCAGGTCTGGGAGCATTTGGTATGCTGGCTCCCCACCCCACAAGAACCTCCTCCTGGCTCTGCTCTAAGTGCCTTTGCCCTCTGAGCTGGATGATTTTCCCCCTTGCAGGCACCTGCTGAAGGTGTTCAGTGCTTTTAAGGCCTGACAGTAGGTAAGCAAACAAGTGTCAGGGACCAGAGGAGGGTCACCAAGATAATCAGGGGGCTGGAACACCTCTCCTATGAGGACAGGCTAAGACAGCTGGGGTTGTTCAGCCTGGAGAAGAAAAGGCTCCAGGGAGACCTTATTGTGGCTTTTCAGTACTTAAAAGGGGCCTAGAAGAAAGATGGGGACAGACTTTTTAGCAGGGCCTGTGATGACAGTAGAAGGGCAAGGGGAAATGGTTTTAAACTAAATGAGAGGAAATTCAGACCAGAAGTGATAAATGATTTTTTTACAATGATGGCAGTGAAACACTGGCCCAGGTTGCCCAGAGAGGTGGTAGATGCCCCTGAGCAACCTGATCTAGTTGAAGATGTCCCTGCTCATTGCAGGGGGTTGGACTAGATGACCTTTGAAGGTTCCTTCCAACCCAAACTGTTCTATGATTCTGTGATTCTATGACCCTGAGCACAGAGTTGGCTGAACATAACCAGGGTGAGAAGGAGCAGCTTTCCTGCCTTTTGGATAAATGGTTTGAGCTTAAAATGAGGATTCATCTCTGGGATGTGCTTGTCAGGAGGAAGCCTGCTGCAGGTATTTTTTATGATGATGCTGGAAGAGAAATAAACACATGGAATTTCTTGCCAGTTACTTTTTAATGGCTTTGGGGTTTGTGGTTTGATTTTTCTTTGTTTCACAGAATCACAGAATGTTAGGGATTGGAAGGGACCTCAAAAGATCATCTAGTGCAATCCCCCTGCCGGAGCAGGAACACCTAGGTGAGGTCGCACAGGAAGGTGTCCAGGCGGGTTTTGAATGTCTCCAGAGTAGGAGACTCCACAACCCCCCTGGGCAGCCTGTTCCAGTGTTCTGTCACCTTCACTGAGAAGAAGTTTCTTCTCAAATTTAAGTGGAACCTCTTGTGTTCCAGTTTGAACCCATTACCCCTTGTCTTACCATTGGTTGTCACTGAGAAGAGCCTGGCTCCATTCTCATGACACTTACTCTTTATATATTTGTAAACATTAATAAGGTCACCCCTCAATCTCCTCTTCTCCAAGCTAAAGAGAGCCAGCTCCCTCAGCGTTTCCTCATAAGGGAGAAGCTCCACTCCCTTAATTATCTTTGTTTTCCTGCACTGGGCTCTCTCCAGCAGTTCCCTGTCCTCCTTGAACTGAGGGGCCCAGAACTGGACACAATATTCCAGGTGTGGTCTCACCAGGGCAGAGTAGAGGGGAAGGAGAATCTCTCTCGACCTACTAACCACCCCCCTTCTAATACACCCCAGGATGCCATTGGCCCTCCTGGCCACAAGGGAACAGTGTTGGTTCATGGTCATCCTGCTGTCCACCAGGACCCCCAGGTCCCTTTCCCCTACACTGACGTTGTAGGGGTCGTTCCCCAACCTATACTGGTTTCTTTGTTTGTTTTTAATGGGAAATACGTACACGTATAAGATCTCAAAACGTCTGTGACCAAGTGTGAAAGAAACTGATCTTGGCCTTGCCCATGGAAGAGTAATGCCAAAACTAATTTCTCAGATTACTGAAACAAAAGCAGAAAAAGAAAGGAGAAAGGAGAAAGGAGAAAGGAGAAAGGAGAAAGGAGAAAGGAGAAAGGAGAAAGGAGAAAGGAGAAAGGAGAAAGACAAAGAAAAGAAAGGAAAGGAAAGGAAAGGAAAGGAAAGGAAAGGAAAGGAAAGGAAAGGAAAGGAAAGGAAAGGAAAGGAAAGGAAAGGAAAGGAAAGGAAAGGAAAGGAAAGGAAAGGAAAGGAAAGGAAAAGAAAAGAAAAGAAAAGAAAAGAAAAGAAAAGAAAAGAAAAGAAAAGAAAAGAAAAGAAAAGAAAAGAAAAGAAAAGAAAAGAAAAGAAAAGAAAAGAAAAGAAAAGAAAAGAAAAGAAAAGAAAAGAAAAGAAAAGAAAAGAAAAGAAAAGAAAAGAGGTTTGAGATAAATTGTGAATGTTACTGGTTTTACATTGAAACTGACAAGTTTTCATTCTCTGAGTTTGTCAGAAAGCACAAAACACCTCACCCCACCCTGACCCAGTTCAAACCTTTGGACTCTTTTATTTAATTGAGAACAAGTAAGATAGGTGTTTCATAAAAGGACATCATGTAATCATAAGATAGTAGAGAAATCCACAACACAATGCGAAAACAAGGTGAAAAACCTTGAGAAATGCACTTACTAAGGAAACTTTTCATCAAAACTGTAACATACAGTAATATGATTTTGGAATATTGCTCAAGTTAAGTTAAGCTACCTCTTTGCCCCTGAAGTTTTTCCAACATGCTTTTTTTAACTGTTTATCCTGATGGGATAACAAAAATAGCCTGATTCAACAGTTCGATAGAGAAAGCAGGGGGTTTCAGTGCTAGTTTTAATATAATGGAGGCCCTGGTAGGCATGAGAAGGGAAGGGAACATTGCAACCAAGGGCTTGGAAATAACAAACACATTGAAACATGCGTTGTGATAGATCTTCCACCAGCTAGAGCCTGACTATCGATGATCCTGCAGCTTTTCCCTAAGGAAAGCACATGAGATTCACAGGGAGCATGAAAATCCTTTCTTCTCCCATCCCTTTGCAGACTACATCTTTTTGTCCTGTCCTGCCTGTGATTTTCAGAGGCTTTTGAGGTTGCAGAAACTTGAGGCAGCTGCCTCTGTGTCCCAGGGAACATCTTCCTCTTCTATTCATCTCTGCTGGTAGCATCTCCAGCATCTCCCAGCTCCTCTCATGCTGTGGTTCCCACATTGCCCTGACCGCCTCTGCTGCCCCACACTGAGTTCCACACCCCTGCAGCAAGTGCTGCTTCCTGGGGTGGCCACCACCCTGCTCCTATAAAGCCAGAAAAGTGGGACCAGGGGCTCCCCTGTGTCCAAAGCAGGTCCTAGTGCATACCATTCCCAAACATCTCAGAGACTCAAGGACGGAAACTCAGCTCTGATGGATGAGGCTCAGTGCAGAGGCTTCAAAGCAAACAGCCATCCTGCCCTTGGCACCCAGTGTGCCTGGCCAAGGGCTGCAACTCCCAGCCCTCCCAGGGGACTCACATCACTCCCATCCTGGGAAGAGAGCTCCCGTTACAGTAGACAGGATAAACAGTCTGGTAGCATTAAGGATCTCACCTCTGTTCCCAGGTGGGGACAGGTCTGCTGGAGCCCATCCTTATCTTTGCACACAGCAGGATGGTGCCTGATGTCTGATTGTCACATCCTATCTGTCTGGGCAGCCAGGGACTCACAGGAAAACAGGAGCTCATTGGGAACATGTTTGATTTTAATAACGTTATCCCAAAAGCAGGCAGGGATACTTCTGCTCATGAAGAAATGCATTGGAGAGCTGCAGGGCTCTGCTCTGTACCAGCATCTGCGCCTCTGTGTAATTACTTCAACATTAGCAACAGTAAAATTATATACTTCCGTAAGGAAATTTAAATTAAATGTAACCTAAATCAATTTGAACTTTAAAACACTGAGCTCATACCACCTGTCTTTCCTATAGAACAAATTATATTTAGATCCAAGGTCAGTAGCAAAGGGAAAGCTTAATTAAATTGGATGGCAGACTACACAATCACACCTGAACTTACCTACAAACAGATTAAGCACCAAAACCCATCTATTTTATTCTTCTATTCTTGCCTGGAATCTAGTAAGATTTTCTTTTAAAATGGCAACAGCTTCAGTTGCATTTCATCTTACATGTACGGAAATGAATGGATACCTTGGCAAGCTGCTCTCCACCAACCACAAAAGCTCATTCATTAGTCTCTGACATGTTGGTCCATAGCTCTTTGCACTTCTAATTAAATCATCATCCTTGAAGGTGAACCCTTTAGAGTATTTATAAGCAGAATCACCTCAGGTGGAGGAGCCATGAACCAAAGCAATAGGCAACACAACTGATGAGGTGGTGTTAAAAATAACTCTGCAGTTTTCCTGTCATTTCGAAGAGAGCTGAGACAAACTCAAGAGAGAGGGTGAAGCTGCTTTCAGGGTAGACTTTTTTTTGAGGGATACTTGGGATTTTGCAGCTAAAAAAGAGTAGATGTGACCACCTGATTGTCCATTTGCTCATGTGGGTGGCTTGCAACATGCAGGGTATGTCTGGGACTTAGACTGCTCTTCACTGACATGGGGCAGGAGTAGCTGGATCTCATTTGCAAGGCCAAACAGAGGGAGTTGTTGTACTGGGAACAGGTGGGATTGAAGGTTATTTCTGGTCAATCTGGCATTACAGAGCCAGCTGCCACCTGTGCTGTGAGTAGATTATCTATGATTACAGCATGTAGGCACACATGCAGGTACTCATAAGCATACACACCTTTTCTCATCTGCACAGAGAACGTCAAGATCAACGTGAAAGATATCACCACAACCTTTTCACTCCCCTTGCATTGCACTTGGTGGAAGGGGGCAGGGAAAGATGCTACAGCACCAGGAGACCACAGCAATCAGTCACTTCCAGTCACATTACTCTCAAGTGTCAGTCTTAGCTGTGCACAGACGCACAGGCTGGTGTTAACTATTTACGGTCCATTAGCAAATACTGTCCTATCCAGGAGACAATATTTCCTGGCTATTTTTATAACCTCAGACTTTATTCTTTACTCCTCACATCAAGAATCTGATCTTAATCCATTCAGCACAAGAATACAAGTCAGAGACTTTTAGGGGCAGATGCTGAGGTCAAGGTGAAGGGTGTCATTTACTCCAACTATGACTAGAAGAGAAATCAAAAAAAAAAAAAAAAAAAGATTGGGTGAAGTCTGAGTGCTAGAAAGTGCTCTGTATCAACCTTAAAAGTACAGAAAACCCACGATCCCCTTTACAGCTGTGAACCGCTTTTCAGGCACTCATCCACAGAGAAGGTCCCTGGGAGCTGTATTCAGTGCCATCCCATCCCCTCCTAATAGCACAGCAAAAACACATCAATTTCCATAGGCATCCAGAGCAGACATGGCAATGCTCATTGTTTGCTTCCTCAGGAGCATGTAGAAAGCTTTATGCCAAAGCTGACAATGTCATGAAGAATAAATTTGTCCAAAAGACTACTGCTATTAATTATTATTATTATTCAATAGATTTGTTTCAGCGTAACCTCATGATTAGAGTTCTCACTGGGAAAGACCACTCAATGGACCCAAAATTTTCATGACAGTCTCTCATTTCCAGTAACATCCGGCATAAAACCAGCCTGGTCTCCTGCCAGTTCAATCAGTTGTCCCTAGATAAATGAGAGTTACCTGAGTCTGAGGCTGTGAGGCCAACAAACCATATACTAACAGGCCTTGACATCCCATGGCATCTACCTGTTGGTAGCCTTTTCCTCCTGGATTCAGGGTCTAGCAGAGTTTTGTGGGGATTCACCTTCTAGGTGGGAGCTTCGAGAGTCTGTTCCCAACATCAGGGCAGAGCCCCACACTTTGAAAGGCCTTGGCAGCTTCCTTCATTTTCCTGGAAGCGGCTCAAGCCACCCTCTACAGCCACAGCAGGCTAGAAACAGAGAGGAAACATTTTGATTTTTTTTTTCCTTATAAAATAATGACAACTTTCAGAATTTCCATTCTGAAGATACACATTTCTCTTCTCTGCCCTGGGAGGGAAATGAAAGCATTTCCATCACTCACATTATCTAAAGAACAGAAAGCAGTTTTAGCCACATCCAATGATTATCACATTGACGTTTTCTCTTTACTGTGCTGTCTGAAAAACAGAGCAGTCAGAACAAGGCTGAGCAAGGACTGGGGCTCAGCAGGCTTGATGAAATTAGCCACTACTGAGCCCAGGGTGAAAACAACTTGCCTAGCGCTTCAGTGAGGGTTGCCATGCAGAAGTTCTTTAGCTGTGTGTGCTGGGCCTGAAAAAGGCTTGAAATTTTACCCTGCAAATTCGTGATTGCTGAAGTGACCAGACAGCTGAACCAGCAGAGCATTCAGCTGATGCTGACATGTTTAAACTTATCAGAGAGCTCAAGGTCTGTGGAAACTAGGGTATATCCCAGCCCCTGGGGCAGCTTCCAAAGACACTAACGAAAAGCACAGCTGCTGACGGAAAATTGCACATTACCTGTATGGGAAACAATTTCCAGTGCCTGAGCTCTGAAGCAGTCTTTAGAGCTCAGTAAAGAAGCCAAGAACATTAGCTTGGACCACATGAGAAAACAGAAAGTCTTGGCCATCCACCAAGCAGTATATTGACCTGTTTCTGGAATTGTAACAGAACAGAAACTCAGCTCCAAAGTCTGCATAGTCCCAGTAAAATGTACAGGACAAAATCTTCCTTATTTTTACAGTCACTGAAGTCCGAAAATCTTCAGTAGCAGTTTAAGATGAGAGAAGCAGGCAGGTAAGTGTGTAATTAAGAAAGTGGCCCACTTGGATGAAAAAAATGACAAAGACCAAGAGCTAAAACCTTGGCAATATTTGCCACAACTTTAAATTCAGTAGGGCTTGCCATGTAGACCTAGTTATGCAGAGCTGATGTCTGAGTCAAAATGATGCTTTACAGTACAGATTCTACCTTTTGCAGTTTTATTAAAAGTCAAAAACTTCAGCATTTAGTACCAGTTGTAGTGTCAAATATTATTGTGGCTCTGACAGTGACATGATGTCCCCTCAAAGATGGAAGAATTTGAGGTTGGATGTCTCTGAGCTTTTCATTTAACCTTATTCACACTGAGAAAATAGGACTCTCCCTTCTGAATAGGGTACACCACCATTTCTAGTTGGAGGTATATCAGGAGGTATATCAGGAGCTGTATATCTCATGGGGGGAAAGCTTCTGGTATGATCTTTTGCTGACACTTCTGCAGCACTTATGAGGAGTGCAACTGAATGAGTCAGAAAGCTCAACTGCCTTATCTGCCCCTGTCATACCTATTAGGAAGGGAAGGCTGCAGGGATCAGATGCTTTCTTCAAGGTCATTCTGCAGACACAAGACTTGAGCCTTCATTCGATTTTGCACAGGGCTTGATCCTGTTCAACCAAGCTTGGTGGCAGGTTGCCCAGAGAAACTGTGGTGTTTCCATCCTTGGAAGTACTCTGAATTTGAGCAGACAAGTCCTGAGTCACCTGAGCTATGCTGGCCCTGCTCTGAGCAGGGGAGGGATAATCCCTGAGGTCTCCTTTGGACTAAATTACTCTGTGATTTCAAACCAGAATTTCCCGTGGGAGCAGAATTGCAGTCGGAGTGCCTCAGCAATAAGGACCTGCTTTTCTCTTCATATTCAATAGCAAAACACTGAAGTTTTTCTCTCCTGACTCCTAGGAAGGAGTCAAATACTTCAGCCTTTGAAAAAGAAATCCCTTTTCCCTGGTTCTTTAGTTGCACACCTTGCTGGGGGTCATGAGGAGACTTCTGGCTTTAGGTTTAACATGTGCTTCTATCCACGAACCTAGCAAGTTTCACTTCAGCTTTGCATATATATAAATGCTATAAATATTTTCCAAATTCGGTCATAACGTGAGGTCCCAAAAATCAGGTGAAAGTTTGGCCTCCATCTCCCTATACCTCAGTTCATTGCAGTAAAGGGTGTAGGTAGTTGCTACTTCATCTCACCATGACCTTGTGCAAACTCAGATATGTTTGTGGAGCACTTGGATGCTGGCAACATCATTCATGAAATGAAATTAGAATCATGAAATCTCCAGGGAGCCAATTAATAATTTCATGTTCAGTTCAGCCTCTGAACAGTGAATTCAAAATAAAATACAGGTAGCATAAAAGAAATTAAGGAGTAATTTCCCATTCACTGAAATAGGCCTGGGCTGGGGGGGCGGGGGGATGATATGGGCTTACGAAGTCAAAACCTGTGTCATAACACATTTCATCACAGAGGAGCAAGTACCATTAGTACTGCAGGGGTATCTAATTCTGGCAACTTCAGATGGTTGGCTTTGCAACCTAGTTATTTTTTTATGTGCTTTATAGTGTGCAGAAACTTTCTGATGTTTTTATAACCAATGACCTTGTTGGAAAAGAACATCTCTGGTGTTTTAATGACTTTCAGATAACTTTTATAGCTGATGTTTTCAACCAGCAGAGTACTCTTGGGTCCAAACCTAAATATATTCTATCTAAAGAAGTGTCAATTTAAAAAAAAAAAATAATAATAATAAAAAAAAGGATGTCAATCACACCTCAACATTCCCCAGAGTGTTTGAAAATATCAGCTGAATCAATATATATATATATATATATATATAGTTGTTTAAAAAATTAAAATAAATAAATAAATAAATAAAATACTTACAGCAAAGTATGTTACTCTGGAGAAAAAGTCAAAAAGTTGACAGTTTTAGGAAAAAATAATAATAATAATATTTCCTATACTTTTAGCAAAAGCTTGCTATTTGTCCCTCATTTCCTAATTCAGTGTTTACTACATTATTTCTACATACATTATTTTCCTTATGCAGGTAATTTCTAATGCTGTATGAATATGTCCTGAATGTCACTAGTTCTTTTTTACTGAAAGACAGTTCTATTCCAACAGTCTTCATTCTCAAAATAGCATTTTCATATATATATAAAATATCCCAGGATTTTCACAAAGAGTATTGTACACATCAGAAGACATCAGATATAATCTTAATTCTTCAAACAGTTGAGCAATCCCCTTACAATAAGATTCAAAGGACAAAAAAGACATTTCTTTGACACGTGCAGACAAAACAGTTTCCAGTTGCAAATGAAAACTGGATTTATGGTACTCTTCTATCATTAAAAAATGATGGTGTGCTCATTCTGTTAGCTGACAGGATTGTAACAGGTTTTGCCATCTGTGATACTCCTGAGATGGTGGTGAGGACAGTGATGGAAACCTGCTCCTGGTGGGACCTGCTGTTATTTCTCTGGGTTGTGTTTGAGTTGTTTGTCCTATCACGATCCCAAATGGTTATAATGTCCCCTCTGGGGACTCTCCAGGAACAGTGACTGATGTGCTCCCAAGGTCAGGTACCACGACAGAGCAGCAGGACTGCGGGCTGTGATGGTGAAGTCATTGGAGACTGAAAACGCTGCTGCAGGCTGGTACATGCACATGGTTCTGTGCTGGGTTGGGGGCATATTTTTATTTTTTTTTAATGCACATACATTTTAAAGGTTATGATCTTCTGTGACATTTCCATTTCTCTTTTCTTGCTGGTGGTGGTTCAGCTGACAAATTTAAGCCAAAGTGTAATACAAATAACTGCTTACTGAGGTCCTTTGTTTCCTCTTATTGGCTGCCTCTGAGACCTGGGTAGTCTTCATGTGTCTGATCATAAGCGCTTCTGAATGCTGAGTTTGACCTCGGTCAACCCAGACAACATCTGTCAGATGGCTAAAAGCAACTCCTGACTGACAAATAGAAGAGTAGTATGACTATAAAAATAAGGGTGCTAGGTACAGCTTTTGAAGCTATTTGATCATATATCACATGAGAATACCCCATGAGACTAATCCTCATTGACACTAACTTCCATGTTTTATGAAACCTTTTTTCATTATCATTACACTTTTGGGGGACTGTTCAGAACTTGTCTGTCCTAAAGTTAACCTCCAAAGATGCTACAGCTTCTTCAAGAAGGCTTTCACCAAGCAGCTCCTGGGGAGAGAGATCCCTACACTGCCATGTCCCTATGTCCTTTCCCTGGGTCCCATGCTACAGGCCACAACCACATCCCCAGCTACTAAAATTGAATACCCCTCCTTTTCCAGCTTATGAAATTATATCGATCGTCACTATTAATTAAACTGGTCTCCCTTTTTTTATTATTTTTTATTCTTTTTTTTTTCTTTTCTTTTTGGAGGGCGAACATGTGACGGTGGGGATCTACCTACAGATACATACATGATTTTTCATCTCTATGTATAGCACACACTGTTTAAGTTACAGGCACTTATGTATGTACACATGCTTAAATTAACATATGCTTGTAATCACCATGTCTTCAGTTCAAATGCAGGTAGTAGGTAATATATTGCTTTATACATAAACATAGTTGAGGTAAAGCATATGGGGAATAACTTTTGTGAGACCAAAGGCAGGAAAAACAGACATGGTTTCAGGAAAATGTGTTCTTTTTCAGGTTATTTACATGGCTCATGTACTACAAGCTTGTCTTTCTTCCCTTTTTTATACCAGCTACTCTAATAGCTGTATCCTTCCCTGCAAACCTTGCTTCACCTCATAGCCTTAGCCCACCACAGCTACGTCAGGGCTAGTGTTGGCTGAACACAAACTGCTGCTTTCTCAAAGTTTTCTCACGGACACATCATTCAGCCAAGGTAAAAAACAGCCCCTGTTTCCTAACCGTGGAAAACTACTGTTATTTTTCTAGTTTGTGTTTGGATTTTTTTGTCCTATCATGATCCCAAATGCCGCAATGCGTAACACAGCTCCCCTCTTTGGTGAGGACACGGGGGCTTGAGGCCTGCTGCTGTGTGTGCTGATTGAGGGGAGAAGGCTTAATTAAATCTGTCCATCAGCAGGTGAAAGGCTTCCCTTTCTTCTTTATAATGGGAAGATACACAGGTAATTGCGTTTTCGATTTATCACCTGCTGTATCAGGGCTGCTGGCACAAGGCATGGAGGTGGTGTACACTGGGTGTCAGGAGGAAAAGGGGAGGGAAGATGTGGAGGATTTTCTCCCGCAGCCTGGTTTGGAGGACCATCTGGACAGCAGCCTGGGAGCAATTCATCAGCTCTGTGAGATGAAGCTGAGAAGCCAAATGTCTTTTTTCTTCTGTTAGAGCTAGCTAAAAGTAAACCAGATTCTGCTGCAATGAATTATTAACAGGAGTTCATTTAACATCGCTGCGATCTGGCTTAAGTACAGACAGGCCAAAGTGGTTTCCCAAATCTTATTGACTTCCCTAAGTGTCCTAGTAGAGGACAAAAATGTGAGTTTGTCAGCAGAAATAGCTGCTGGAGCAAACCTAACACAAAGCAAAATGAACCCTGGAGAAGGAAAATAGCAGTTAAATGGGGGTTCCTGATGTAAAAAAACAAAAAAAAAAAAAAAAAAAACAAAAAAAAACCAACACTGCAATGTTTTGGTTTTAAGTGGCTCAATAACAAAAAATGTGCTCTGACAGCCCTCTGATACACCAGCGTCTGTGGGGCATAAAGGTTTCCATTTGGGACCATGTATATGTTCTATGAATAAGGTATAAACGTACATAAGGGAGCATATAGGTATGTGTGCATAGCCAACCACCGTAGGTCATCTGTGCACTCCAGGGTCAGGAGACATGCTACACCCTCTCCTTTGCCAACTCTTCTGCCCAGTCAGTATTTCAATGAATCATATTTCACCATCTGCCTTAAGAGCTGACTGTGCAATAATGTGCGTGGTGGGGTTCACTTGGGCTGGTACACAGCAGCTGGAGAACATCAAGCATGCTATTCATGCATTTCAGGATAAATAAGTGCAACAGCCCAGGGATTTGGAGTATTCATCAATCATTTCATTACAGACTAAGAGAAACACACACAACACAATGTTTTATTTATGTTGCAAGCTGAAAAGACAACAGATGAAAATATGAGAAGGCAACAAAGAAGACAGCAGAAGTTAGCAAACCAGTTCTGCAAATGTTGCACCAGTTTTTCTCAGATCTTACAGCAGAATTTTTATTCTCTCCAATCGTTCCTCTGTGCAATGCTGTGTAATTCAATTTCTCACAGCCTCATTAGCTTTGTCAGCAAGGCTTTTAACTTCTAGTTTTAGCAACCACGAGTCCCAGATCACTAAGCGAAACGAGGGTATGCCTAAAGCCCAGGCTGTGAAGTTCAGTCTCCAAGGCAAAGCTCCCATTAATTCAGCATGGCCAGTACTTTTTGTAATGGATCTCCCGTAAACATGTCTGGGTAGCACACACTCTTAAGTGCTTTATCACATGGATGATGTAGAAATATTTCAGGATTCCTTCTTGTGTTCTTTAATATATGATAGCAAACAACAGGTATCTCTAAAAGAAGTAGTTGGAGGAAAAAAGAATCCGTTTATAACTGAACTGTTTAATGGACAAAATTTTAAAAAACAAATAAGTTTTGTGTTATTGGTACTTTTAGGAAAAAAGTAAAATATGCAAAGAGCCATCATCAGTCCATATCTGATCAAAGATTTGAAGGGCTGTGCCAAAAACTGTTACCACAAACATTTGTTAAACTTTTTTATTTTCATTTAATTTCCAGTGGGACAGTCCAAAAAATATCTGCAGAAAACTGTCACAGTCTGTGTTGGCACAGGGCTGCCCTCTGTAATTGCAGAATTTGGCAACATTAAATTACTGTTAAATTTGTATTGAAAGTGCTTCAGGAGGTAGTAAAATGAGGTGTTTGGTGGGCACGTGCACGCTTGTCTGTAACCAAGGATATCAGTGAGGACATCCTTCTTTCATGCAAATTGTTGACTTCAGTACTTCTAGTCATGAAATATGTGCTGAGTTTTTGTGAATTATGACACTTCATATCAACCAGTGAGAAGACCAAATACCTGTTTAAATTCTCCATTTTCATTCCTTTTATTCCTAATTTTTCCTTATACCCTAACAGTATCTGCAGTGACTGGTTTGTTCGTTCATTTCTAAAGAATGGTGTTCAGTCACGATTTTGAACGTTTATAGGCAGGAAGATCCTTGGAAAGCCATACAGCTGTAAATGGTGTGCTGTATATGCCAGGGCTAGGACAGGCAGATTAAAAGATGCATTCTTTTCAATTTCCCTAATGAACATGGTAGTTTCCTCAGTCTCATCAAGAATCAGTGTAAATTAGTTTCCTAAAAGAACTGCATTTTGCAGCCAATCATAGGGCTTGGTTACCACAAAATAATTTCCTAAATGGAAAAAAATGCACATTAACATGAATATTCAAATAAGACTGTGAAGCATTAAAGACCCATTTGTTCTACAAATATAACTGTGGTGACTTTTTGAATACGTTCTTTCTGAAAAGCAGTTTTCTACAGATGTGAGAGGCCAGAAATTATATACTTGCTCTAAGAAAAGGGGCAGTACCTGTTGTCTTGAAGGAGAGAAAGTAAACAGACCTGGGAGATCAATCTGGTTTTCTGCCTGGATTTTCAGGATTGCCATTCTTTATTATTTTCAAAAGAATAATCAAATCCCCAGATGAACTTCTACAAAATTGCTTGTGCTTCTGAGCTTGATGGACTAGTTATTCTAGTTATTTTTAGTCAGGTTTAGTCACTAGAGCAAGTTCTTTTTTTTTTTTTAAAGAGAGCTTGCACAGATCCTTAAGGATTTTTATAACAATTTAGAAGCACAGTAAAAAGACTCTACAGTACTCCTAATGCTTTCAAATTATTTAAAATTATTTAATGAAAAACTCCACAAAACCTCGCCAAGAAGCAATGTTATATGTATAAGAATAATAATACTTGTATTTTAGCTCAGTTACTGAAATATGTATTCTTTTGCTATTGATATTTTGTCCAAAATCTGGTACTTCACTTCGAAATAGTTTGGCCAATTTTTATTGTACGTCAGTAGCTATCAATTTTAGCATACATAAGAAAAACTCCAGTAAGTGTTTCGGTTCTGGTTTCGATTTTGTTTGCTTTATTTTCCTATAAGGCTTTTAATAGCTAATGATGTTCCTAATAGTTTTTTCATCTTTTGTAGAAAATTTATTCCCTTCAGTAACAAGATGCAGGAAGACAGTGAAGGAGAAGTATACAATGGACTTTGTAACTATATGTAGGAGAGGCTCTTCCTCAAACTGTTAACATGCTGAGCTTATCCTACATGTAACTTGCAACAGGTCTAAGAGATCAGATCACAAAGAAGCTGATCTCACATCTAGAAGCACTCTGAGTGAAGCAAATGCCCTCAGTTTTCTCCATAGCAAAGTCAGAGAAGGAAAAAAAATGGATTCATAATACCTTTGTGAGAAAGGCTGTGCTTAACATAAATGATAGAGAATCTGATCCACCTTCAGCTTTATTTCTGCTTTCTCTAAAAACTGAACCCCAAGCCCTTGATTCCTGCATAGTGCTCAGGAAGGAGCAGAACTGTTTTGAGGTATGTACATATATGTGTATATACACACATGTGTATGTGTACTTTAATATATAAACATTTGTTAAGAGAAGCGTCCTCAGAGTAATTCATGGAATTGGGGCCTGCAAAAATGACCCATTTGGGCCAATATCTTGCATATCAGTGTTTGTACACAGCAAATAAACATTGCACAGATTTCTGTTATATCCTGCCCTGCAAATTTTCCTTCTTACTTCCTTCTTATTTTATTTCACTGAGAAGATTAACACACAGAGGCTTAAGCATCAAAACCTGAGGGTTGTTCTTTCTTTCACACAGGCAGGCTGAAAGTGCATGTTTTTCTCCTTAGATGGCTTTTATGACTTGGAAAATGGATATTGCAATCTCAGAATGCAATTGATGCATGGTGCACAGATGCAGTGCTTTGGAAAACATTTGCATTGACTATCATTATGTTTTCCTAATTAGATGCCTCTGAATACAGATCTATTTCCAGCATGGTTTTTACATCAAACTGTGCAACAAATTCAGATCAACTGGCAGTTTAGCTTACCCAAATGCCATCAACAGAAGTTAGCTGAAATAAATTAAAGAGGCAGTAATGTGCTCGGAGCGTTAACATTAGCATTTCATGGCCTTTAGCTAGATCAGGCAATAAACAAACTTGAATTGTGAAAAGTTTCCTGCTCATGCGAACAGAAGGGCGTCTGATGGCTGAAGGCTGATTGCTGCTTCTCATCAGACACCATCACTTGCCTTTTCTTACAGGGTTTTGAGAACCTTAACCATGGCCAGAAAGTATCTTGATCTCCAAAAGAGGGTTAAAGGTAGGAAGCAGAACAAAGGAAGGTAAAATGGGGGATGGACGTAAAAGAAAACTTGCTTTGAACAAGCCGATGGAAGGAGCAGCTTAACAAATGGGATGCAGCATCTCTCCCTCTTGGGTTACTCACCAAAAGGATGGAAGTTTGCTGATTGAAAAGCAGCTGGTGTGGATTGTAATTAAAAGTTTTTGCCTCTGGTCATTCTTTAATAAACAGCTCATGTGAAACAGGGACTGTAGAGGAGCAAGACAGCCTCTGTTGGGATTTCTGGTGAAATTCAGAAGAGGTACCTATGTTTTCTCATTTCATCCTACTCTTTCCACCATCATTCAAAGCAAAAATGCCTTTAAGTACCTGGAGCTGCATATATAAAATACGGCTCAAGTATGATTTTAACTGTGTCCCGAGGCTGGTTTCCTAGAGCCACAGACAATCAGGGACATAAGTGGTGACACTTTAAGAAGTTCTGAGCACCCAGCAGCCCTTCCCACGGAAGGCTATTTGGTACTGATTGAAAGTGGTTCTTCTAGAAATGATCTATCATGGTGAGAAATATGATTTCGCTTGGTGATTAATGCCGTGACTTTATCGAGTGACTGCACAGGAGGGAAAGGGACAGTGCAGAGCTGGCAGCAGGCACAGAAGTGATGGGGGAGCTGCACTGGCAGGACAAAATTGTGCCAAAAGCTGAGCTGAGGTCTGACGAGGGGAGAGAAGACGTGGAAAAAAGAAAAATCTTACATTTCTCTAAGTTCAAACTGTGATGAATTGCTGTCATTTTGTGTTAAATTGTCCTTTTTCTTCTTTTTTTTTCTTTCAGGAACACGGATTGCTTCAAGTATTAGGACTAAAGAAGTATTGTAGCAGGATAGAAGTTCAAAATGGAATTATTTCAATAGGTGAACTATATGCTCCCTCAGCAATTGTGGATTGGAGCCCCACATTAGGGGTAATGAAGGAAGTGAGGTGCTTTCTGCCCTGGTTGAGGCAGATTTCCTGCCCCAGCTTTGATTCCAGATGAACAGGGAGTAAGTTTGCCACGGACAGTAAATCCTCTAGTGGAAGGGAGCAGGTGTGGGGTTTATAGTTCTCTATTGTATGTGGGTGGCACATCTGACAAAGAGAAAAAAACTGTCCGAAGTGGGAAACCACTTCTAGTCAATAGAAGTTTCTCAAAAGAAAAATTAATTTTTTTTAAAAAAAGACACTTAAAATCTGTTTTGTTTGTTTGTTTCCAGAAGCACTGTATGGAGTGACTACACCTACCTTGCTTTAATGAAGCACACAAGTACCAAAGAGAAGAGCAAATCAACCATGAAATTCCTGCTGCAGTGATTCAGCCTATACTATATGCCAAGACCTGGGCTTTCATCCATGGTGTCATCCTTCTAATGGGCTGCTCAGCAAAGACCCAGCCCAGAGCTCTGCAAACCGCTACCCAGTCTCCAGCACCTCAAAGACCAAGCTGCTGAGACCTCTGCTGTGCCATACTGCTGAGTCTGTGGATGATGGACTTGAAGACCAGTCAGAGAGGGGCAGAGAGTTGGGACTATCCAGGGAGCGATGGTGAGAGCTTCCCCTATTTGCCACCAACTCCTGAGTGACTGAGTTGGCTGCCACATGCTGCTTCATTTCCCCCAAATGATGTCATTGCTTGAGATCAAATACCAAGATGTTATCACAAAGAGTTTACACATGTGCACTTTACTACCAAAGGGTCTTCAGTATTCCATGTCATTTATATAAATGTGCCTTCAGCCATCACAAGAACTGCAACCTTAAAGAGCAAAAATTTTAATCCTGTTCCAGAAGATTACAGGTTTCTTAAACACCTGCTGGTTTTATCCTGGTAAGCTAGGCTAGGGTTGCTCTGGTATTTTACTGTAGCTTAGTGTTTGATGATCGGTTTATTCCATGATTTTTTTTTCAGGCAATAATTACTAGCTGTATGTGGCAAAGCATCTGGAGCCATTTTTTAGTCAGGCAAACAAAGGAAACAGAATAGTCAGCATGACCATGGTGTAATTTTGAGGGTGGGTTTTATTTATGTCAGCTGGTCAAGCTACGTCCTTTCGTGCACCATGATTACAACAGTAACTGCAAGAGTAAGGATACATCAATAAAGAAAATTGCACCTCCAAAAAGAAGAAAATGCAATGCACTTTCTGCAATGATATGTAGGTGATTTTGCATGGCAGAGGAGAGAACAGCCGTGAGATTTAGTACGGGTTTAGGAGAAGCCATTTCCCGCTCCTCAGCATGGACCGAATCAGAGGGGCTAATTGCAAGGCAGCCTGGAGAGCAGTTCATCAATATAGGACTGGCATAGCCTGTGAGAACAGTTTTAAAACCATTTTTGTTTAGAAATGTGGGAATACAGAAGGCAACATGACTGCTGTAGCATTAAAATACAGCATAGTATAGGCCATGCTTGCTCTCATCAGCAATTAGACAACAACAAAAGGTTGTTTTCCAAGACTTTCACACCGTAGAAAGACAGGCCTTGGTGGCAAGTGTATTTCATGCATTATCAGCAATATATCAGCTCCCTTGTCAGCTGAGGAAGTAAGCAAAGACTTGTTGCAAAGAGTGGAGCTTGCTTTTTCTGATGACTCAAGCTAAAACACTACCACAATGTTTCTAAAGTTTGTCTCTTGGTATACAATTAGTTGAAAGGGGAAAAGGTCTGCATAAACATCTTCAAGATTGAAGTGAATTGTTAGCAGTGTTCGTAAATATAATCAGTATACTACCATTGAACTGCCTGTAGTTTGACAACATATCTTGATGTGCAGCTGGTAACACTAAAGTAAACTTTGGAAGAAACCACTCTGCCTTCAAAGTAATAAAGAAAAGGGATTAATGCGTGCTCGTTTAGCTCATACACTGCAGAAACAACAAAGCACGCTCTCACTTAGACATTAGTTTAACTTTAAAGCCTATATGACAGGAGGCTTCCATCACATTTCCCTCTCTACCAGCAGATTATTCATGTCAGCCTTGACAATTGGAAATTTTTGTGGCACAGGGTACTCAGCTCCACACAGGAAAGCACAAAGAAACTTAATATGTTCTGCAGATATAACAAATGTCTTTTTTGTATCAGTTTACATTTGCTAAATCGTAATTCTTAAGCCTCTTAAAGATGGTTAACATGCAGATGGGTGAATGCTGCTTTTTTAATACTAAAAACTATGACAATCTTAAAATTAGAGCAATCTCTTCCTGTATGTGCTGAAGTTTGACATATTAGCTGAAAGTTAAATTGCAACAGAGAACAGATGACAGATTACTTGTTCATAAGAGCTACTCTTCTCTAAAAGAATATGCAAAGTTATTTAATTCACTGCCACACATTTGTTCTCAAATAGCTGAATTCGCACTCTGATTCTTGAGAATAAAATTTTTATTCACTATTTGAACTACAATTTCTGAAGGAAGGAAAAAGGTGACTTTGAAAACTGTAGACAAGTGCAAAGTGGAGAAACTTCTGATTGGCCTTTGTTTGTTTGTACTGTGTATGTGCAAACTGAAATATTCACTAAAGCATGTATGTATGTTGGGGAGGGCATCAGGAATCCTGTATTGGAGAAGGTCAGGTTCTATTTTCAAGTGTCTTAATTTTTCAAAATTCCAGCTTTCTCTTGCATTTAATAGTCATGGCATTTGCTGTGTAAATTCCTAACTTAAATATATCAGCAGAAAGACGACCTTGCCAGATTGCAGAAATATGCTAAATATTAAATCCCTTAAAGCTTAGGCTTCACTCACACACACAAAGAAGTTTCAAGAAATGATTATGAAACACAAATATGCATTACAGTTACACTGAACTTACATAAGATCTTAAACAAGAAAGTAGAAGTTTAT
Source organism: Streptopelia decaocto (assembly GCF_964273445.1). Lineage (NCBI taxonomy): Eukaryota > Metazoa > Chordata > Aves > Columbiformes > Columbidae > Streptopelia > Streptopelia decaocto. The sequence goes on from NC_138663.1 coordinate 118,567,160, forward strand.
AATAACTGCATTTTATATGTCACAGCCATAGAAAATTCAGAAAAAAAAATCTGGGATGCTAAAGGAAACATGCGTCTCTAAAGGATCCCTGTTTTTCATGATGCCCCGTATATTCACCCAAGAAAGGCAGTACCTCTCTTAGCAAAGATCTCTGTCATTCATTTCTCCTTAGCCAGATGCCAAGGCAAACAGATCAGTCACCAGCTCCTCCAGCTATTCCTCTCCAGGAATTCAATTAGAGAAAATGACTGCTTGGTGAATATACTTCCCATTAGCTTGCCCTGGACCTGGAGCTAAGCTTCATTTGTAAAGCAGAAACAGCCTACTCAGGAGGGTTCTCCAAAGAGTAATTTCTTTTAAAGGTTATGCACGTACTTTTGAAAGAGCTGAACACCTGTGCATGAGGAATTATTAGAGCTCTTACATGAAATGCAGATTTTGTAAGCATCAAAATATCAAATCCAAATGCTTTTGTCTTTCAGAATTTGTAAAATGTACAGGTGTTTGTACCCACACAGGCAGTATGTGTAGCTAAACATGACAGTTGGATGCTTTGGCCAGAAACTCACCTCATATCTAAATATCTCACATCTAGTATGTTTTAAAATTGATTGTTTGTCCACAGAAGAAAACTTAAAATAACCTGTACTCTGACTGCCAGTTTAGTTAATTAACTTAACTAGATAATCTTATAAGGTCTGAAGTTAAATACCATAGCTAAGAAAAGGTATTATCCCTGTTTTTTTCCTCGCTCTGACTTCAGTAAGTGTAACGGTTCCAAGACAAAAGACAAGGGTTATAGCCCAGTGCACAGAAAAGATCCCAACTACTTAAATTGTTCCATTACTGCAGTACAAAGACAATCATCCATCAACATGTCAACAATGTTTTAAAAGGTGGCTCTTCATTTTTTCCAGGAGAAATAGTGCTTTCTACATGACTCTGCAACTATGCTTATAAAAAGAAAAAAAAAAAAAAAAAAAAAAAAAAAAAAGTCAAAAAAAGTCAAAAAAAGACAAACCCTCCCACACTTTTAAACCCAGAAACTGAGACTTGCTTCTTGTTTTAGCAACGTAGCTCTTAGCAAGGTAGGTAGCAGAGATGCAGTACACTTTTCTAAAACTTCAGCTGACCACAGAGCCTCTTATGTTGCACCAAGTGGGAAAATAATATGGTTATTCTGTTGAACAGGGGATTTATAAAGAAATCTCTCTTAATTAATTTGGTTGATTGTCTGTAGGCGAGAAACAGATTTCTCTAAAATATTTGGTCCAAGTTAATCAGAGAAGCGTAGTGTCAATGTGTAGCAATGAGCTCTTTTTCCTTCTTTTCAGGTGAGAAGAAAAATGATTCTGTAAAAATTATTGACTTCTCAGTGACGATTTCCAACTGATTTTGACTGTAGAATGAAAATCTCTAAATTGCTATGAAGTGAAGTCATAAATATCCTGGCTTGTATAATAACAGCCTCATACCCTCATTAAAAGTGATGTCTTCAGCATCGTTTACTAATTTCTCATTTTTTCCAAGTTTGGTGAAAACTAGTTCGCAAGTAGTCCGCCTCCGATGCCTGGCCTCTGTTGTTGAGGGATTTATTAGATGTGTTTCCAAGTCTCCATTAACTGTGACTTTCCACTCTATTAACTATTTACATCTGGTATCGCATAAGCATTTCTAACATAAGCACTGCTGTAGTGAATGTAGAAGCTATATAAATAATGATGGAGTAATGGATTGGATCAACTCCATCTGGAAATGGGTTAAACTCCTCTCTGCCTCAGGCAGGAGCTCTTTCCATAGGACCAGCCCAAGGTGAGCTTCTCGCTGGAGAAAGAGGCTGGACACTGTCAAGGCGCTGTCAGAAGGCTGCTTGCAGCAGCCACTAAAGGACCTAAATAGGCAATGGGTCAGCTTGGTTTGCCCTCCAGGAAAAGGGAATTTCAGAGCCAGGAAAAGGCCCTGTTGCCCCAGAGCACAGCTTTAAGGCTGGACTCAACCGAGCAGATGTGTCCTGTGTGGTTGCAGAAGCTGAGAAGGATGCATTTCCTCGCCACACAGGCGGCAGCCGGGAGCTCACAGGGGCACATCCCCAGGCAGGAGGATTTCCAGGTGGCTGATTTTGTCCCCTGATGAATGCAGACACCGGCCATTCATCTCACATTTTGCAATCCCGGAGGGATGTCTGTAGGAGCTGCACCTCAGCAATACTGTTGTATCTGCCTGGAATTACAGGCTCTGAGCTTTCAAGACGTGGAGCAGGTCTGAGATTAATTCAAACAGGAGTGAGGAAAATACCTGTTCCGCAATACTGGTTCTTTCTGAAAACTCTTCTTGCAAGAAAATCTCACACAACTGCTACTAGACACAGATACATAACAAGACAGAATTTGTTTGGTTTTATTTTTGATTCAATAAACATATCAAAAAACAATCAGATGTCACTGCAGGTATGTTTATAAATGGATGGCTAATAACTGAAAACTGGTACAAATTAAGTCGGATTTATTTTGCTTTAAGTGAGACCTTGTTAATAGCAATGAAATGCACTACAAAGTGAGGCACTGCTAAACCTTCTTGCTTGGCAGAAACCTCATCCATCACAGAACTGCTGCAGTTGAATATAGCACATTTACACAGCCTATGAAAGATCTGCAAAAGCACTCAAGAGATTAAAGTGCATAAGTGCCAACGACTTTAAATGGTACTTGCTTTTGCAAATTTCATCCCCTGAGACTTCAGTAAACTTAATAATGCACAAAAATACAGTCTGAAGTGTGATCCAGCTTTACATAAGCTTGGCAAGTCTTGCTTTTGTTTTAATTTGACTGATGTTGTAAGGAGAAAACAAAAATGACTGCTGCTTTTTCAGAAATTTTCAAACTGGAAAGCAACCTTTATAATACTACTTACCTTGAGAGGGTCACTAAGACAAGTGTTCCCAAATGCCAACAGGTAAGATGTTTTTCAGTGGAAATCAATACCTTAGTTTATATCTGAGAAGAGACAAGTAAATGGAATTACCTGGCCTTGACTAATCGTCTTACCTACAGAACACCACTGCTGACAGAGCAGATGAAAATGGATTCACAAGAAGGTGTAATATAACTTCAAGTACATAAACAAAAGTAACCTTTTGATTTGCATCAGAGGGCTCAGCCTATTGTCTAAAAGTAATAAAAATAATAATGTTGACTCCAGCAACCCAATCAAGCCTCATCTGTAGTGTAGCAACAGAAAAGCTATTCATCTGGGAATGTTTCCGCAAGAAGCAGCAGGAAAGCCAAGAGGGAGTGAAATCTGGTTGCTAGGACAAAGAAAAAGGCAATACAAATGCATGCCTGTTCATGCCACAACAGCTGAGGCACTCCCTCAAAGTCTCACAGCAGCTGAGAAACCAGCTTTCTGTGTAAATGTGTCTTCCTTGGCCATATATGTTTATATTCATGAGATACATTTTCCAGCAAGGTTTTGCAAGTCTCAAATCCATCACCTACATATTACCAACTATTTCCAAGGCAGGGAGTGAGAAGGGCTGCTGCTCTGCAGCAATGTGAATTGCAAAGGGCAGTGGGTGATGCCTGCAAGGTTTTCTGATGAATTCCCTTCTGAATGAAGCAGTCGATTCCCCTGAGCACACACTGTATAGGGACACAATGCATCCCAGCAAAGCTGCCCACCCATGCCCACAGGTGGGCTGCATCCACCTGCATGAGCAGACTGTGGGTAGGCTCAGTTTTAGGGGACACTCAGGCAGAGTGATAAATCTTGAGGTGATAACTTTCAGTACTGGCAGTGGGGAAGCAGATCCAAGAGTTTTATTTCACTGTTATACGGCATATCCTCGCTTGTGCTGCAATCCTGCAGCCCAGCCCCCCGCTTCATCCTGCGAGGCTCCTTGTGCAGCAACATGGTACACAGGGCAAATGAAATTCAAGGGCAGAAACAAAGTGCAAGGCGTGCTGGTGCACCCAGGGCTGTTCTCCAGTGCCTGCTCTCCTGAGCACCAGCTGCACATCACTGGTGCACATTTGAGCCAGAGTTCTGACTGTGCGTTGGCACCGAAGGAATCTGCTGTGCAGATGAAAAAAAGGATGTTTATTGTTTTGCGTTTGTTTCCTCAGAAAGGCATTGTCTTTTTCTTATGTGTGCGGGTAAAAAAATGTCATCAAGAGAATTCCCCTTATCACTGTCAGGATTTCCTTCGCTGATTTTATTTTTATTCTTATGCTTTTTTCTTTGTTGCTAGTCCTAACCTTGAAGCTTTGGCAGCCATAAGCTATAAATACTATTGAATATTATTTGTTTAAATTAGTCTGATTGACTATAAAGCTTTCAGAATTACAATTTCAATGTGCAGCTCAGAATAAAGATAATGGACTTTTAATTCAGATGATGGGCATTAACTCATGTACGTGTGTAAGAACAGAGAAAATGTAGGTAGCTCTCTGATGCCAAGAAAAACTTGCATTAATATAGAGTGCTTTAACTATGAAACAACCATTTACTTCTTTTGTATAAAGGTATATAGAGTATGATGCATAATGCCTACTTTCCCCTTGTGTGTATTCGCTCAGCAATACTGAAAAAGAGCAGGAATAGAGGAGCTAATCATCCATCTTTTTGCTGTGCAGCAGATGTCAATAAACTGGAGTTTGTGTTCCATTCTATTAAAATCCCAATGTCCCAGGCAATAACGTATCTTTCAATAAACACAGGTCTAATGTCCATTGAGATGCAAGCTAATGCTGAGTGGAAAATGACTTCTGTGTTTACCTACTTCCAAATTGTATTTTATCCATTTTCATTTACCAGATAAAAACAAGTGATTGCCTTAACTTATCCTTCGTAAAGAGAAAGCCTCTATGATCAGAGGAATATTGATGGCAGAAGAATTCTAGCGGAATAAAATCGCTTTGCCTCTGAACAATTATTTTAATTTCTCCAAATATGATGTCTCCCGATCTGCTTTTTAAGGCCTAGATGCAAGAGATGGTTTGGGTGTTCTCCAGAGACTGTAGGTACCATATGTTGGGGGAAAGTCCAGAGGGCAAATTACAGGATGACTGACCAAATACTGAGATTTTTATTTTTAACTCTAAGACAGAATTTACACAGCACAGCTGTGATCACTAAATGCCTGCCAATTGTCTTGCATAACTTGAACACATTGCAACGCCTCAGCGCTTGCGATGTTGCCGAGGTATCCCCTAAAGACAACACTACACTGCTTAGTTTTACGTAACTGAATGGGAAATATCTATGTAATTCATTGTATCAGCCCAAGAGTGAGTGGGAAATGAAATGTTCCAGCTCTTCAGCATCAGGCAATCGCCTCCCTTCTCTGCCACCATTCCCCCTCCACCCACCCACTCTTCCTGCTGTAATTCTCTACCCACACTCTGTGACTCCTCCTTTATGCACTGTAATTACTTACATCCCCTTCACCTTTCCCTTATCCACACCCTTTCCACTACAGCAATCACCTTCATAGAAACCTAGAATCATAGAATCACAGAACAGTTTCACTTGGAAGGGACCTTCAAAGGTCATCTAGTCCAACCCCCCTGCAATGAGCAGGGACATCTTCAACTAGACCAGGTTGCTCAGAGCCCCGTCCAGCCTGGCCTGGAATGTGTCCAGGGATGGGGCATCTACCACCTCTCTGGGCAACCTGGGCCATTGTTTCACCACCCACATTGTAAAGAATTTCTTTCTCAAGTCATGTCCTGAATCTCCCTCCTTTAGTTTAAAACCACCACCCCTTGTCCTATCACAAAAGGCCCTGCTAAAAAGTCTGTCCCCATCTTTCTTATAAGGCCCCTTTTAAGTACTGAAAGTCCACAATAAAGTCTCCCTGGAGCCTTCTCTTCTCCAGGCTGAACAACCCCAGCTGTCTCAGCCTGTCCTCATAGGAGAGGTGTTCCAGCCCCTTGATTATCTTGGTGGCCCTCCTTCGCTCACCCCTCCTCCAATGCCGTGCTACCACCCTCCACCCCTGTGCCATTTCATCCTCTTCCTCACCTGCTGGGTCCTGAGAAGCTATGCCAAATTCCTGGACCGCTCTGTGCTTTAGGGTAGTGTGATGACTGCACAGTCCTTTGACTGATCACCTAAAAGGTCTAGCGCTGGTGCTTGTTTTTGGACTGCCAGGTGTTCTGGCAAGGAGGCTTGCTTGCTCAGGTCAGCCAGCTGCCAATGCAGGCAGGTAGATGTGTGCTCCCGTCAGCTAACAAATTACCCTACAAGCTACAACCACCTCAAGGCTATGCAGGACCGGGCTGAGTTTTGTGCAATTATCTAATAATCTGAGACTAAAAGCAAAGAGATAAATTTGTTCCTAGAAAGGAGAACTTTGTACTTCCACACAATATTTTCAGTAGAAGCACATAACACATAATGTGTTATGAAGACTTAGAAGTGCAAGTGCAAGCATTGTTTTTGGATAAATCGGTAAACGTGATTAATTTGAACAGTAGGAACGTGGCAGTATTGACTGTGCATAGAGTATAAGATAATGTTTGGCCATTATATCTTTTCCATACTTCTGTACTGTCTTGCTCACAGTGCTGTGGGATGGGAAATACTTCAGAAACTGCTTTATTTGGACTTGTAGATGGACCAAGTTCCCTGGGCATTATTTTGAGTGGAGACCAGACACATTTCCCATGTCTGACTGCATCATCTCTGCAGAAATGGGGAAAGTGCAACGGCAATAACCCTGGGCAAAACAGAGATGCGACCAGCAAGGTCCCCGCGGCCAAGAGGAGCCACTTTGCTGCCACCGCAACAACTGAGTTTGGCCACATCAGGAGGAGGATTAAAGGTTTGCCTGTGCCACACAAAGAAATGTGTCACTGTGGCTTGTGTGCATGATCTGAACTATTTGAATGTGCTTGGGAGAGATGCCAGTCTTCTGCAGGTGTGTCTGTTTTCCCCTTCCTTTAGTTATTGTTGTTATTAATCATTGCCACCATCTTGTGGTTATTTTTTTATATCATTCACTATATTAAATGTCAACTTGGCTCCCAAGAAGAAATTACAATGGTTACAGAAAAACAGTGATTTCATTTTGCCAAAAGCTGCTAGCTAAGTAGAGAAAGCCACTATATTTTGTGTACTGTGTCCCTTTATGCACCCTCCTCCTGTCACATTAGTCTTGAAGACTTCAGTGGGAATATTTATGGTGGAAACTACTACCGAATGTCAGTAATAGAATCAGTTTGGCCTTTGTGAAAGAGCATTAAATCACAATGCAATGAGAAGGGGCAAGAGTCCTCAGGCTTATTGCAAGAGCTATTTTTAGATATGGATATTCAGACTTTCCTTATCAGATAATTAGTCATCACAAGTAAAGGCAAGATAACTTTTGAGAATAAAATAAGGAGCCATTGAAACCTTTTCTGAGCTTCCAGTACAGGTTGATTTAGCGAAGATTGAAGCCTCTGTACCTGACTCTAATAATTTAGTAATAGGAAAGGGCAAAGCACAAAAAAAAGTCCAAACCAATCATAATGTCTGTCCAATTTGTAGGCCAAAGAACTGCAAATAAGGACATTCACCTGTATTTCTGTTTCAACCTGGTATTGCAGAGGTGCAATAGGGCTATAAAATTAAGAAAGGTATTTTACAGCCAATGTAGTCTCATGTAAAAAAAGAAGGGGAAAATCCTGACTAGACAGAGAAACCGCAGAGATGTTCCATATTCATAGGAAATTATGTTCTGACTATAAGCCCACAAAATAATGCTGTCAAAAAAAATGCCAAAAGCCATGTAAATTTGTGGTGAGGGGATCATCACTTGTAGAATAGTCAAGATAATGATGTTGCTGTATTTGGCACTGGTTACGTTTCATTTGGATGGCTGCATTACATTTCAGGCAAATAGATAAATTGGCAGAGTTCAAAGGAGAATAACAAAAAATCATGAAAAGGGTTGGAAAAGTAGACCTATGAGATAAGGTTAGGGAAACTGGGTATAGCTGGTCTGGAACAAATTAACTGAAATGGCAGCAGAGAGGATTTAGGTTAACTACAAACCAACCTTTATAGCTTTAAGGAAAGGTCAGCCATGGAACAAGCTGCCAAGGAAGGTTTTAGACTCACCATCAGTAGAGATACTAAAAGGCAGGAGACCATCTGCCAGGGACAGTTTAGGGATTTAAAAAAAAAGAAAAAAAAAAAAAAAAGAAAAAAGCACTGCCACAATTTAAGAGTTGAGCTAAATAGCCTGTTCGTGATTAGACTTTAATGGACTAAAAGTGGCATGGCTTCTCTCTTTAGGCTGAGTTCTTAGATCTTTTCACTGTGAAGATCATCTTGATAGTATAAACCAACACAGGTCAATTCTGCTGATTTCAGATTGGGAATGATACCTTCACTTGAATATTTACAGGGCATAGATGTCTAAATATTAACTGAATCACATCAATAATACACTCTCCCTTTTTTCCTCATGAGGCTTTGAACATGTGTATAAAGTTGATATTGAAATAAAGAATATTTAATTTAGGTTAAATCACAATTAAAATCTGAGGTTTGTCATATCCCTTAGTATTGCAAGTAAATAATGGGCTGGGCCAGGCCTGTCCAGTGATCTGGGGCTTGTGATAACCATATTCAAAAAGATTTCAGATCAGGTTAAAATTATGGTGACTGGTAAATGGTCAATAATGGATATAAAGTCATTTCTACATTGCTGTACAGTTATGGCACTGAGGTGACACTGGAGTCTAAGCACCGCTTGCAGCCTCACAGCAAACTGCTGTCAGGAGATACCTTCAGAAGATTCTCCTTGCTGTAAGTCAGCTGCTAGCTTGTGGGGTTGAAGGAAACATTAAGCAACCGAGCCCAAATAGCTTTCAGTGGAAATTCAGCTGAACTACTGGGACTTTGTTTTGGAAGTTTCCACAGTCAGCTGCCAAGTCTAAAATGAGAGCCGGCAGGTAATGACTGAGGGTATAAGAGGACACCTCAGGTGCCTCTCAGATGCAGAGACCTCTGGTTATGCATACACAAGAGCACAGCTACTGAGGGTGAGACATGTGCCACAGCCATGTCCCAAACCAGGGCCGTCTAAACCTTCGGGGAGAGTACCATGTCCTACCCCCTGCAAACACCTCCTCAAACTTTGGTTTTTAATGTATAAGAAACCACAACATGCTCAAGCTGGTCTTCTGCTGTGGGTGAGCGGGGACCATGGCCTCCAGCAACACTTGCTGTCTCACATAGGCGTGTCCCCACCCTGCTGCATGGTTCCTTGGGATCCAGTGGGCTTTGGACTGGTGTTTGTGAAGCACTGGGTGGCAGGTAGGATTCACTGGGTTACATTAACACCTCCTGGCAGTGGCCAGCTTCACACTGGAGAGCCTGTGCTCCTTTGAGGTGTGAGCCCTGCAATAGGATGGACATGAGCAGTCAGTTGTCTGAGCTGAAGAGAAATCGCCTTTGGATGGCTCAGTAAGTTTCAGCAGCATTTTCTGTTCCCAGCTGTGCTTCTCTGTTGCTCAGAGGATTCCCTTCTACCCATCCACCTCCACTGCATACTCCAGCAGATGTTTTCACAGACATATCTGGGCTGCTGTGCTCAGCCAACATACTTTGGAGCAATTTCAAGAAGGCTGAAAGCTGAGATGTTGTGCCAGGGCTGAAGCAGATGACACAGCTGCTGTTGCTAATGCCCATTTCAAAGAGCAGCCTGGTGGGCATGTCCTGCTGCAAGGAATCCCGTGGGGACCCTGCCGCACTCACCCTGGACCTGCCTGGGGAATCCTCACAATTTCTTGGTCTCAAAGGACAGATTTGAGCTCTGTTGTGTTGCAGCTTGGGTGACTGAAGGCAAATAAGCCAGAGGAGGGAAATGTCACTTGTTTCCATGGGGCCTCTGACCTTCATACATACAACCAAAAGCTATCTACATCCCTCTCTCCTCCCTAGAAGGGATACTGCGGTATAAAGATGGACGGACCCCTAATGTGGACAGGGAGACTGCAGGACACAGTGAGGCCAGCAGGCCCCGGGGGCAGGACTGTGGGAGCTCCAGCCAGGGGCAGGGCAGCCAGGAAGCACCAGGGCAACTCCAGACCCAGGCATCAGACACCCACCTTGGGATGGGCCAAGGCCAGGACGTGGTGGGCCCAAGCTTGGTGGGACCATGGCTGGGCAGGACAGGGCTGTGGGGAGCAGGAGGCTGGTCCTGCAGCAGCATCACTGGGGCAGGGGCTGATGGTCCTGGGGAAATGATGGGCAGCCCGGGGCCCTGGACAGGGTTGGGAAGCCTCAGGGGATTTACATGGTCCTCACCATGGTTAAGGTGGGGGGACCTCTAGGGGTCGTCAGGGGGCAGTCAGGGCTGTTGGTGACCTCATGGTCCTGACACGGCCTTCCCCTTCTTGTGAGTCTCAGGGAGCCTTCTTGTAAAACTAAGGAGCAAAGAATGGGATTTTTTGTGTAGAAAGCACCGATATAGGAATTTTTCATGTCACTTTTCATCATTCCTCTTTTCAGGTGATTTTTAAGAATTTTGCAGAACATAGATGTCACTGGAGTCCCACTGGTCACACCCCACTCCTGTGAGAACTGGACATGCCATCCCACCTTTACAGCTCCAGTCCCTTAACCAGTTGCTTTTCTGCAAGAGGACCTGACCATTTGCTCCCAGATGGCTTAAGATCTCTAAGAGGCATGCACGAGAGTCCTATCAAAGTTGTATTATGTCATATCAAAGTTTCTCTCGAGCTACCTAATGGAGACAGTCTTTGTAAGTCTCTGAACACTCCTAGAGCCCTTTCTAAAACCTGTTATGAATTTACTACTGCCTATTCCCCTGGAATTGAGGCCAGCATGAGCAATGGGTTGAACAAGGCAACTGCTGTGTATCTGAGCCTCTCTGCAAGATGTGGTTGAACCTCATCCATTCCTGGCAATGTGTTATTACTAATTTTTCCAGGTTATTCCAAACTCTCTTCTACTGGCCCTTCAGTCTGTGGATTAATTCCTTAGGCTGATGTGTTCTAAAAAAGATCTCTGTTGTGGGAGCCTCTGCTCTGAGCGTTAATGCAAGATTCATTTTAACTTTCTGCAAGCCCTCTAATTCCCCACATCCCCATGATGCTCCACTAGGCTACTGGTCTGAGGAATGTTTGAAAAAAGTTTCATTTACCTTCAGCAAGCCACAGGTTGCCTTTGGCTCGCCTTTCTGTGTTTAACTTGATAGCATTTTGTTCTTGATAGAACTTGATAGAATGCTCTTTTCCTCATTTGAGCATTCTTGTGCTTTCTGACAGTGTTTCTTTGCTTCTAATAGTCTCCTTTGCTGTTTACTTCTACAGGTTATTTTACAATCCAGGCAACAACGTGAACAAAGGATTTATAAGGCTCAGACAATTGTTCCGATCATTGAGCTGCAGATTATTCTCTTTTGGGACAATCTGACAGTAATTTGGAGCAGAAGCAGTATGGAAGTATCTGGGGAAGGTGTGGGTGTATGTGCTGGGAGTGATAACTCTGTTTCCTGCAAAATCTACTGCTCTGAATAATCTTTTATTTCACCTGTGGGAACCTTTGGTTTATCAGTACAGATATCGTCCTCATTTAAATTTTGCTTTCCATGACTTGGTTTCTCCCAGTTAGGTAGTGCCAGTGAACTACCGAGTTCAGTGAGTGTCTAGAAGTTAAAAGACCTATGTAGTATCTGGAATGTTGGAGTGTTCTCTTTGGTCCATCTTAATGAAGTTCCTAGTTGAATCAAACTCCTTTCTTCACCTCAGCAATATCCAGATAGGTCTTTGAAAAGTACAAGTTAGTGGTAAGAAAGGAAATTAAAAACTGCCACCTTAGATATGAACAAAAGATCAATGAAAAGCAAGATTCAGAAGCAAGAAAACTCTCTTCTCTCGGGAACATGAACCAAATTTGTGATGCAAACACATTTTCATAAAAAGGAAATTGTCTGACATGGGCAGCCACAATTAATCCAGATTTCATTCCAGTTCACTATTTCCTCCTTATGTTTTACGGTATATTAAGACTGTATTTGTAAGATGCGCTCTGAACTTCGTATTACAGAATACCCTTGTTGCCGAAAGACCCATAATTCATTTACCCACAGCCCTTGTTGCTGTGCTTCAATAACATAATCACTTTCTCTGTGTCCCAACCATATGATTATTCCTGTTGTGTAGGAAATTTAAGTCCAAGGAACGTCAGAACAAATATAAAAGCCTATTGCTTACCCATAGTTTTTATTCAATTAAGCAGCCATTACAGAGCTCATGCTATTTCAAATGACATAATGCAGAAGGCAAATGCAGTCCTTTATTACAGATATATGTTCATCTAAACAAAATGGCACCAACACAATCCAAACCCATTACAATTTTTAAATTATTATGCTAAGGCGATTATTATATGGTGAGCAGTCTCTGTGAAAGACAAGTAGGGAATCTGGGACCTCCACAAACCACACTTTCAGCAAAGCAGCAGTGTTATTTGGGGTTTATTTGTGAAATTCCTAAATGCAAAGAAACAGTGCACTATTTTCTGAGTACAAAGTACTTGTTTAAACCTTTTCTAAACCTTCCTATATATACACAATATGAGCAGCCAATTCCCAATCGGGTCTAAAGCCAGGCAAGATCCTTACTTAGATCCAACCTGAGACTGGTCTGTTACTCTTTTACAATAGGGAAAAAATAGAAATACTTCCCAATTTGAAACAGACATTGTTGTGGTTGCTTTTTGTTAATAAAAAACTGGACTAATCCAGTGGTAAAGTAAGGGACTCATATGAAGTTGAAAACAGAGCAGTGCAAATGGGGACAGGGAGTCTATTATGATTTACCCATCAAATACTGAAAATAATATGAAGAGAGATGGTATAGAAATGGTTACTGATTATGTATAAAAAAGAGAGTTTAGAGAGTCAGTTTCTGCTTTCACATACCAAAAAAAAGGGGGGGGGAGGTGTTTGGAATTGTGTTTTGGTTTGCTTTTTTTTTTATTTTTCCATAGCAGTCAGTGTAGTCCAAGCTGGGTAATTCTGAACATTATCATGCAAAGAGGAACAATGGGGACAATTTTCCCACTTAAACCACCTTATTGGCATAATTGCAAAACAAAAATAAACTGCTCACTGCTTCCTATACCTCTTCCCTTCATGCCAGCTTCTGTCAGCAACTTTTTACTTCCAGCTCATTATGAGAAAGTAATTTTATTGTCACATTTGGCTGGCAGCTGGAATTCTCCAAATGAGGTAAGCAGGGCTGAGACACGTGCTCTCATCCCTCAACAAAACCCTTGTAGCATACGGTGCTGTTATGTCTCCAAGCTTTACGTGAAAACAGGCATCTGGGCTGGGTTCATTTGTAATGCTGTGGTTGCCGGACTAATATGAAAAGACAGATGAAAGCAGACACTTTAATTACTTCACCCTAACTTTTTATTACAACATCAAGTAAAATGGTGAGTTACAGAGGATAACATGCACGAAACATCTGGGACAAAGTCACACACAAGCTCACGGTTTGTTATCTGCCAATGGGGTTTTAAATACTGATATTTTCTGTACATGCATCTTTGTATTATTTCTGATTTTCTTGATAAATCATTTTGGGATTACTATGTTTTAAGCTGTGAGGTAGCTACTAAGACTGGGACCCCGCTTTTTTCTTCTGGAATTTTCTGAACTGGGACTGTATTGCCACAGCCGCCCGCTCTGTCTCTGGCGCGTCCATGTCTATGTCAAATTCTTCTTGAACCTTCTTCTGCCCATCTGCTCAAAGAAAACAAAACAAAACATCAACAGTTTTTCAAGCCGTGATAATCACTGGACAGCACTGGTGAAAAACTCTGCCCCTCTCTCCTTCAGAGACACAGCTGCAACGGGAAGCACATTCAGATAAAAAACAGGAGCATATTCAGGAAAAAACCTGGGACCAGCTTTGGCAAAGACAGCTGATCAAATTGTCCACCCCCTCCCAGTAACAGAGTCTGTGACAGCCCATTGGTATCTTAGCCATGAGGAGTGATATTCAAATGGTGCTCGGCGGTCACCAAGCATCACCTTGACATCTCCTGTGCAGGGAGTAATGGTGAGGGGCAGAGGGACTCTCCTTTGTCACCCTGCAGGTAGAAGTTACTTATATCCACATGTTTACTCTAAAACAAATGTACCTTAACAATATTTTACAGTAGGGATTGAGACCCTGTGCCTATCACACCTTCTGCGTTACATAGGAGATTATACCAAGGTAAATTTTCATCCTTTTCACTTGTTTCCTGTCTCATCCCTTTCAACACCTACTGCTCTTCCCCTTTGAATCATTTATGTATGTTCAATCTCTGCCGCTGTGCTGCTTCCCTCACTTCTCTCTGGGTTCTATCGTTGCCTTTCAGCCTTGATCCTTGGCTCTTTGTCTTCCTTTATTCCCAGTTCTCAGCTCTTCATTCTACTGCATTTTGCCTCCACGTGCACAAGCCAACTGACTTTGCTGAATTTTGCTTCATCCACCTACATGTTAAAAGTACAGCTCTGGGAAAACTCCTGCCCTCACTTTGAAGATAACCCTGATCTGCCTGGACCAACAATGCAAGAATGCACATTCACTCCACTACTCTCATCATATCATTGAGCTTCTCTTCTCTATAAACTTGTTTGTTAAATTCACTTATATAAGTTTTGTAACCCAGTCCTGCAGTGAACATCATGCCAGGAGTCTGTAGACAGTTTACTTAAAACAGTTGTGGGAATTCACCCATTTTGAACCCCTTTGCTTTTTATCATTGAGATTAATAACTCCTGGATGCTCATCTTCAAGTACTGTTAATGTAAATCAAGGAAAACACTTTCAATGTATAATTAAAATGAAGAGAAACTTATACTGTCCTCTATCTCTCCTTCCCACTAGAAAACTGGGATAGCATTTCATGATTTTAGCATGTCTTGCAGTATTTCTTGCCCTTACTTTTTGTTCTTATTCAAAACTCATTTTTTGTGTCAATTTTCCATGACCAGAATCCACTCTAAACATATTCCACACTGATCTTAACTATAATAACTGAATAAATGCAGATATTTTAACATAAAAGAAAAGTCCACTTAATATTTTATTTTACTCAGAAGAACATTTAAGAAGAGAGATGAAACTGTAAGAAGAAAGAGAAAGTCTGGAGAAGAAGAAGAGCTTGAGAGCTTACTGAAACTTTGATTATATGGTATAATGAAAAGTTAGGTTATCAAAATGAAGATTTTATGGAAAAAAACAAGTCATACTAGTATCTCATCACACTTCCACAGCCATTAAATCCAAGAACCAGCACAGTTTGTGCAACTGTTCCAGTAACATAACCACTTCAGTACAGAAGTACAATTATTGCCTTATATTTCATGGGGAAAGGGAAGTGAGGGTCAGAAGTGATTACCTTATGCTCACAAGTTGTTGACACAGCCAAGGAGAAAACTGAACTCTTCCGTTAAAGCCATGTTATATACTGAAACTTAGAGTGGCTTGTTCAAGAAACAGAAATTGTTGTACCAGTTCCTAAACTAATAAGACAATAACGTTTTGTGAAAATTTTCCTGTTGCCAGATACCATCTTCTCCACATTGCTGTGTACACAGCAGAGAAATTGAGATATTTTTCAAATTTAAAGAGGACTTATCATCTCTACAATGACTTAGTACCGTTTTGTTGGTATTTTAGGGGGCTGGCTTTGATTTGGTATTATTGTGTTAGAGGGAAGTAAGACAAGAAATCACATTTTATATGGAAACAAACCAAAAAAGGGCTTCAAATCATCCTGTAAAAAAATGAAAAATTTTCAGATAGAACATGTAAATATAGACCTTTCATTTGAAATTTTTGAGTGAAAAATATCAATAGCCTGATCAGCTAGCTCTAACAGCAACCGCTTTGTGATATCATTAATAAGAAAATGAAAACTGTTTGTTTTATTTGTCTGTATACCAGAATGTGACCTCTACTAATAGGGTCCTCTTAACTTATTCTAAAGAGTATCACTTACGGAGAAATATTCTTATTTCTTATAGAGAAATATTTTATCAATATGTTTATACTAATAATGTAATAAACATTTAATCAGCTTTGAAATTGATGAAACTAATGTCTTCTCTTTTTTGCTCAATGATTTTCATTTTTGTTGTAACATTCTTTGAGGTAGGATCCTCCCTAACCATTCACTACACGCAGGCGTCAGTCTTAACAGTAGAAAACAAAAGTGGAGTTTATGCATCATTTTTAGATTTTCAGTATATAAATTATTGTCCCTTGGAAATGTTAATAGGGAAACATGGACAGATGGAATGGTAGACACAATTGGTTTCATACCTCTTGGAGAAATTTGGCTTGTAGAACTCATTTCCTACAGAGCCAAATCTTAGCAGTTTGTTAACTTGCAGTAGTGACTCAGCAATCTTACATTAAGGTTTTATAGACTTAAGAAAACACAGCATTTAGTACAATTTTTCTCTGAAATTTCTAGGGCAGTCAATCTTTGAGTGATGTGAATCATCATCACTGCCTTTAAATCAACTATGCTACAATAATTTACCACACCTGAAGAACTACAATAATTTAGCTATGATTTATGTACAATAATATCTTAAGATCTGTCTGACTTCCTTTTAATTTTTGACCCATTCTTGTTGAAATCCAAACCAAAATTCCTTATGAACTCTTTCTGTATTTCTCTTTTGCCCATCACTAAGGAGAAATGGTAGGATGAAGAGTTTTCAGCCATGACTTAGACTGGTAGATTAAGAAATTAGAAGTGTTCAAAAGAATCAAGAAATTTATAAAGTTAAAGAAGAAATTCATTGTTAGATTACAGATGCTATAGAAACATATGTATAATGATTATACATATACATACAATGGACATTATATAACAAAATGTATATCATCTATATATAATGTATATGACAGACTTGTGTTTTCTTTCTCCCTGTGCCCATCTTTCCCTTTCTCTTTCTAGATACATGCATGGTATGTCTGTATTTTAATATATAGAGAATATATATGAATACATATAGAAACACACAGACATATTTGCTTAAGAAGTTTTAAGTTCTTTGTTAAACTGAAAAGAGCTGGATGAGGTATCTCCTGCATTTTGGGAGTGGATTTTCTTGGAGTTCTCCCCAAAACATTTTCTGTTGATGACTGTCACAACACAGATACGTTAACAGATGGATTGTCAATCTGGAGAGAAAATTAAGCAGTGTGCCTTCTTTGGCTTTTTCTATGGTATGGGAAAAAGATTTTAGCTTTTACCTTGAGTTGCTTTACTAAAAGTAGCCTAATGATTTAAAATATATCACACCCTGCTAACTATACTGTTTCTGTTTTATTGGTTAGCGAGAGTTCACTGCATGAGTTCTACATCGTCACGGTAGAGGGGCTGGAAGTAGGTGGTCTTTAAGGTCCATTCCAACTCACACCATTCTATGAATCAAGAACTGATCCACTTATTTTCAGTGAAAACCCAGCCTGTGCTCAGGACCTTCACAGACTAGACCTGACCTCACTGCATCAATATGAGTGACCGAAAACCCTTTTGCACCCTTGCCACACTGGCTTTTATCTGTCAGTAGTTGTTCATGTATCTTATATATGCAGGCTATTGAGTTTGAATGCTCAAATATTGGAACTCATGCAGAGAACTGAAAGCAAGCCTGCAGAAATGTTCCTCTTTCATTCATTGTCTCCCATATCTAGATTTCCTTTCATAAGGGATCACAAGCTCAGAAGCAATTCGAAAACCCAGGAAATTTTCACTCTCAGTAGGCCAGGGCAGCACAGAGATAAGCACTTGCACAGGCTTTACTCTTGGACTTGCTTTTTTCATTCCTACTGGTGCGAGAAACCATATTGTCTGATAACAAGCCACCTTTTTCTAAGCTACTTTTATGTAGCAATAAAGGCAGATCTGGATTCCCACCTCATCCTCAGAAACACACACACTTTTGTTGATATCTACATTTTCTAGACAGATTTCTTCCACATGGATATCCAAGAATCCCTGGACTACCACAGGGCCACATGAGGAAACTAGGAGGAGCAAGACTGTTGTCAGTAGACTTTAGTTCACAAGCTACTTGTGATTTTGATTTTAAGGGATTCAGAAATCAAAAAGGGTTCATAAGCACCAGCCTGCACTTTCTGCTTTCTGAGGGGATTTGGTTTCATTAGCATCAAAAAAAAAACCAACAAAAAGCCAAGAAACCTAACCGTTCCTTCTACACTCAACTATTTCAAAGCTTTCCCTGAAAGATTTCTTCACTCTTAGTCCAAATTCCCTCTCCAGTGATTCCCACTCTTTTTCTGAACATGCCATGACAACCTGAGGGAGACAGTACATGGTCCCTGCTGCATTCTGACCACCAACAAACAGGGCAAGTGAACAGAACAATCCCACACCAACAGCCGTGGTTGGACATAATACAAGTCTAGTATCTGATGAGTTTTTCAAAAATCAAGTGTTTAATGTGGACTGACTCTGGCCATGTGTCAATTCAGGTACATCTGAGTTGTAGTGGAACAAACTCCTTGGAGCACAACATCAGCTGCTCAATGAGTCCCACCATCATAAGGAGCACCCTGTGGTCTCAGCACCAGTCTGGCACTACAGTCTACTTTGCAGGACTGAAGACTGAGACAACTTGCAGGGTGCAGATATTACTTCAGCACATGCAATAGACATCCCAGCAGGAAAGCCTGAAACACCACCTAATTATCTGTTTTTCAAATCTAACATCCTGAAAGCTCATTTCATATCCTTGCAATTGAAAAAAGATCTATTTATTCCATTTCCAGATGAAACATTATAATGCTGTCTCCGTAATCTGCTACAGTGCCTTACAATCCATTGCAAACGCTGGATGGATAATGAAGCTGCCTGTAACAAGGAAAACAATCAAATCTTACACACGAATCTATCCCACAAACTCTCAAGAAATGTAGTGCAAGTGTAATTATTCACAAATATGCCTTCAGCTATTTCTTTCATTTACTTTTCGGCTATAAAGTAAAATGAATTGTGACAACACTGGAAAAAGAAAACACTGCTTATTGCATATGAGCCAAAAGCAATCATTTGTGACCTTTGAGCACAGGCTAAACAGACTAGTCTTTTCTAAAAGTGTTTGTGGAAGTGCAAAAGCTGATGGGGTGGACTTGGGGGAAAAGCAGACGCAATCTTTATTCTCAGAATTTCTTCATCCTCCGGATGAATTATTTGTCAACTTCTTGAAAAATGTTCAGAATGAAAATTGCATTGGTTGGAGCTTCTAACTGGCATTTCATGTTTTAAGTGCCATCTTCTGCCCCTGCTCACCTGGTCCACATCCAGCAGGAATTATGGGACTATACTGAGGATGGAATATACTCATAAAAATACCGCATTTTTCAGGGGCTAAACTGCAGTATTTGGAAAAAGACTAAATGAAGCGTGGGACAGAATCACAGTGCCCCATAACACGCCGGAAACAGAATTTTGCCTCAGGCAGGATCATTACCTCCCGCTGCTCAAAAAATCATTCACGCTGTGACAATCTTTATGCTACTCTGATCCCAAGCTATTACACCAGTCTGTCCAATGAGGCAGAACAGTCCCTAATTAACGAGGACCAAAATGGGCAGGAATCTCACAGATGTTGACATTCATATGGAACATTATCTTTCTCTGATGGGAAGACTCATTTTATCTGACTAGGCTCCACAAAGCAACCAGCCAGCTAGACAAAGCATATGAATGCTTAGGTGTATGGAGGCCAGAATTAACTCCTTACGAGTACCGGTTTTGAAAGCCAAGAGTTGATGTGACCATTCTTCCCCTTCTGTTGAGTGGTGAGGAAGTGAAAGACAGGATCTCATTTTCCTCTAGGCGATTCAATCTAGCCTTTTCCTTCTGTGCAAGCTGAGGAAAAATATCACCATAACTGACCTTCTGGCTGAAGAATGAAGACAGTCTACTTCTCAACAATAAATACTCTACAGTCAGTTGCCAGGACCACATTACCCAGCAGGCTCGCTCTGAGCTTTAGTTTTGGTCACCCTGCTGGTTCCCAGGAGAGTGTCATTTCACAAAGCAGCCAAAAACATGGCAGTGTTGAGGGAGTGGACATTGCCCAAGCCCAAGAGAAGAAAGGAACCAGTACTGGCATGCAGCAGAGAGCCTTAATCTGATCTTGCTTCCTTTTATTTATTTCCTAGCTTTTTCTTTTGCTGAATGAAATGCTAAGTAGAGACCTCTCTGAGATCATCAGCTCAGTAGCTGAAGTTTGCTGTGCTCTGTGGTGTCAGGAAGAAACATCTCCCAGAGCCTTGAGCATTGCACCAGTTTGGTGACCTCACTAGTTTACGGTACACAGCTTGCAGCTGTGGTCTGGGGAGACAGGCTACTGTGAGGACTTTGCCTCAGCACCCCTCCAGTGATGGGGTGATCCAAAGAGAATTATTTCTATGAGGAGCCTGTTATAGCACAGTGGGCTGATGAAAGCTCATTAGCACAGTAGGCATGCATTTTGAGGGACAGATTCCATGACATTGCTGGCATGATGCAATATTCACATTGTCTAGAATGACCTTTCTGCATCAGGATATTATTTGCATTTCTGTTAGCTCTGTTTGCCTCCTGAGCTACTGTCTAGGCACAAAAATCTCAGAGATTACTTTTTTCACGTGTATGTTCCTGATGTCACAACGAAAAGCTCTATGAAATTTTAGTCTGACTTTCCCAGATTGATGCACTAATTTAAAGCCTTTGGTTCTTGTGATATTACTGGCTAATCTCCAGTTTGGTGGTCATTTGCAAAAGACCTAAATCTCTGGAAGCCTTGTAATTACTTGCATTACTAACACACTGGCCTAACGCTAACGCAGTATCAGGCCTCTGTGGAATTACGTCAGTGTGACAGTCCTGTGGCTCCATGATCTCCTCAGCCACAAGAGGCACAATCCCTTCAATCCTCTGAGCAGCAACCATGGGACTATGCAAGACAGAAATTCTGTTTTCTTCCCCTTCCTATCAATTCCTGCACCATGAGGTATCACTATCTGACTGTTATATAGGTAATCCAACTCAAATGTTCAGCCACTTCGTTTTTAAGGACAGAAATTTTCTCTCATTATCTTATGTTTTTTCTTCCTGCTCAATAAAGATGTTGCAGGGTGAGATACTCCACTTGTGACAAGGACTGCACCACTACATTTGTTCTTGTCTCTTCACTCCATAAAGTACTCAGATATTCAAGGGCTACCTTACAAAGTCACAGGCTGCCAGTTCTGTTTGAGTGTCAGTAGGTAGACACTCTATGGTGGGGACGTTATGAATTTACACAAGGGTGTTCATTTTCCATGGCTAGTTATTTGAAGGTAGCAGATGCTGAAGAAGTGTAATGTGTGCACAGCAACCATCTCTGAAACTGCAGAGAAAACCCTGGAGCTCAGCAGTCTCCTGTGACTTCAAAAGCACAGTGTGAAGGGAAATAAAGGTTATCATTAGTGAGCAGATTAAATGTAACAGCTATTTTTATCTGAACCACACCAACTGGCCCCTTATCATCACTCAAAGTAAGCCACAAAAGAATTAACATCCTTCGATTCAACTGTAAATTATGATTT
This sequence comes from Streptopelia decaocto, assembly GCF_964273445.1. Classification (NCBI taxonomy): domain Eukaryota; kingdom Metazoa; phylum Chordata; class Aves; order Columbiformes; family Columbidae; genus Streptopelia; species Streptopelia decaocto. The sequence goes on from NC_138663.1 coordinate 118,588,798, forward strand.
GGTATAAAGAAGACGACATCATTAAGCAACCAGAATCTTTTCTTCTTCAAATTGGCCTTTACTTTTGTAATACAGTGTTGTTATCTTGAATTCAAAAAATTAGTTTTGCTGTAGAAAACAGTGGTCGTTCTTTCATTATTTTAAAAATGTTATTTCAGCATGAGGCTTTTGAAAGGTCTGATTAATCTTTTTTTTTTTTTTTTTATTTCCAAGTTGTAATGTAATAATGTTGGAGAGCAGCAATACTATTTCTACCATAAGATAAACGAACTAGCACAGAATTATGTATATTGGGGTAACATAATGAAACAGAAAGGAATAGTAATAAAATTCAGTTTACAAAAATTGTATTTTCAACTAATTTTTCACTGCAGATGAACTGATTTTGCTCAACAATTAATGAGACAAATCTTGTTTTTTCTTTAAATGCTAATATTATGCAAGCAATCATTCTTCATCTTCAAAATAATTAATGTATCACTTACAGACTTTTAAAAGGGCTTACAAATGCATAACTGATGCACAGATAGGTATGTAAGTCTTAATGGGGATCTACAAGGTATTCTTGGCATGAAACTAGCAACCATAATTAACAACCGCACGTGAAGACCAAACATTGTGGAAGTTTAACTAGGAACATAGCAAACTAAAATGGCCATTTTAGCTGGATAATCTCATCTCTTACTAGATAAAGCTGCATCTGCAACTGAGGAGCACTAGACTGACTGGTAAATGCAATAGAAGCCTCTAGGAACTAAAATGAAGTAGTGCTGGGGATCAAGTCCTGGCACAGTCAGGTCACTCTGTCACTGCAGAAGGATGCCCCACCAGCAGGGATAATACACTTAACCCTAAGTACTCTCCTCCAGGAGAGAGGGAGCCATGATCTTCCTCAAAAATTAAGTCCAAAGTTATGGGAGTTTCTTTTTGCAACTGCATGCATGTGGTCCTCAATATCCCAGCCAAGTTTTAAATGGGAATCGTTATGACATGTTCTTAATTTCCTGTGCAATTTCCACTTGCCACTTCCTCAGTAAACACTGCGCCTTTAAACAGCTTTGCTGTTCGACTGTGGAAAGAGATGCATTTCAGTAGTGCGTGAAGCAAGCTGCCCTCTTGCCTCACTAGTCAACTGCTTGATTAATATATGATCAGTTATTTTCCTATTATGGTAGCATTCAAGTACTCTGAGTCCTAGCTAGGAACCCTAATGTGGTTACAAATGCAGAACAATTAATTCTCCCACCCGTCCTCCACTCCTCAGTACCATGACCTCTACAAAAGTGTATTCAGCAATAAAGTTTAAAATAACAACAGGAGAACTTCCTCAAGGCTGTCTCCTCAGCTACTCCAGCATGCTACCACTGTGGCTCAGGCATCATCTGCAGCTTCTCTAGAGCATATAACACTCCACGCAGCCAGTGTCATGGCTGGGACTGTTCCTGCCTGGCTACAGTGGCCACACCGCATGGACAGGACCCTACTTTGCAGGCAGGGTGGATAAGAGCACCCTGGGGTTTTGAGGGAAATAGAGTTTTGCCCTATTGATGCAAGCAATGCTGCACCACTTTGCATCAAAGTCAGAGAAAAGGCTTTAACTCATTTAATTTTCTAATAGAGATGTAGCCTCCAGCACTTCAAAACACTTTGTAGCTCTAGACCGCTAGGCAACTGAATCAAAATGAGTTGGCACTTGCCATTAATAATGTGGTGACCAATAGTAAGTGAGAGCCCTTGCAAGGAAAATGCGAAAGAAGAATGTTTGTCTTCCAATGTGATCCTCCCTCCCTTGTGTTGCATAATGGCTTAATCTTCCAGGAATGCTTCCCTGCTTCGCCCCCCCGCCCCAACACCCCTCTTTACAGTTTATAAGGGTAGCTAGGGAATAAGCTAAGAGAAATAGCAGCGATCACAATATGCCACAGAGAAGAAGCAGAAAAAGAGGTTCAAATTCATGTACTGGCAAAGTGAGATGAGCTGAGGAAGATGGCATAGGTTATAGAGGAAAAACTGTCAATCAGAAAAAGGAGAGGAGTCAATCAAAAGAACTGCAATATGGAGTCAGAAGGTGTTTCTCTTCACACACAAAATGAAGAAAATGAAGAGCAAGATTTTTGCCCTGCACATCTTCAGAGTGGAAAGAGCAGTTTCTAGACATCACTGTATACCAGCAGATTTCTGTTAGCAACTAATGAGAGCGCTATTTTAAGTTTTCACAGTAACTTTAATAAAAACTGTTATATGAGAGCTTGGAAAGTCACAGTGAGAAGATATCCTCCTCTTCTAAAATCCATCACTAGATTTTAATTACAAAGTATGTAACCACACACTCAGCAGTGGACAGTATCAGGTATAGGAACCGAGCTTTGCCATTCAACATTACACTCTTAAGCAAAGAAGTAATTTCAGTATCTTCAATGCCTTATCACACAATATCAAAAAACACTTTGTAAGGAAGATTATCTGTAAGAAACATTTACTTTACTGCATAAATTAAATGCAAAAAACAAACAACTTACATTTTGTCCAAAAACTGCAACTTTTTTTTGCATGAACATGGGCACTGTTGGGTGAGGGTAACAGGATAATTACTTGGGCACAATCCCACCATGAAAAAGCCATCGCTTTAATACAGGTATGTGTCATGGGTTTTTAACATCTTGCACTACATGCCAGCTTGGAGTGCTTGTGGAGGCAGTTGGGCTGTTCTCAAAGTCTTGCAGATAGAAGAGGAACCTGTAAGGTTAAAGATGCCCAGGGAAGCAACTGGAGTCCTTTAGAAACAGAACAAAATTGTCATGGAGTACCTGATCCAGCCCACAGATTGAGCTGAACAGTCTAGGGCAGGGGTGTCAAATTCATTTTCATCGGGAGCCACATCAGCCTTGGGTTTGCCTTCAAAGGGCCAAATGTAATTTTAGTACTCTGTAAACGTAAAAGTAGTTGCATTTGTGTATTTGGCAAAAGAAAGTTTGTCACTCCTCCATAAAATCAAATGCATCCCACCAGTAGACCCCCAGAGATGCAATGGATATAAACCCTCAGCTTCTGGAGCAGCTCCAAGGTAGTTCAGTCACAGTCTGAAGAAAGACCAGCATACTCTGATAGACATCTATTTACCACGACACCTGAGCTGCAAGTAGATCCTACGTGCTCCTGCATCAATTGGCTTTGTAACTTCTGCTGCAACATCTACAAGTGCAACCAGATATAGAGCTGGATTGACACAGCCTGGCCCGTAGTCTTAATGAATGTTCTGTATAGCGACGTTCTGTCACAAAAAGTACAGAATTTTAGTGTCTCTGACTCCTGAAAGCACTTACCCAGCTGTAGTTTTCCAGCAAAAAGCAAAGAAAGTCTGTTGTAGAAGAGTCTAGGAAATTTCCACTGTTTTCTTTTGCTTCGGCTGTTACCCAAACAGAATCATTAACTCGAATTTACCGTGTCTCCATTGAACACAAAAATCCACATTTTATGTTTATTTCCCCCACAGGCTGGTTTTCTTATGAAGAGAGGGCCTCCTCAGGAGAATGCATGATAGCACTGAAACAGCAGTAAGGAAGAGACAAATCCTGTGGCAATATGGCTCTGAAAGAGGATGAGAAGGAATTATACACTGGAGGGTGTTGCCAGTGTATTCTGGGCTGTCTTGTCCAACAGCCATTTGGAAAGCCATGTTAAATGTTATACAGAACTCATTGGACTGAACATTTACAAATCGGATTCTAGCTAAAAAGCTGTGTCCAATTCCTGAGAAAAATTCACTTAACCTAACTTGGAATCATAGAATCATTTCAGCTAGAGAAGATCTTTAAAATCATCAAGTCCAACTGGAAAAAAAAAATAAATCTTGCAGGTGTTTACATCAGACCTCATCAGCAGCTCACTTTAGAAAGAAACTAATGGAGAAAGATGGGAAATGCAAGGGTGCAATTCATCTGACCTACTTTTAGGCAGATGTTTTTGGATAGCATGAATCTCACCCTTGACTCACCTTTCTATATTGTCTAGTTCTCTATTAGCTATAAAGGGAGTTCAAGGTGACTAGTTCTGATGTAGATATTGATCCTTAATCAAATGAATAACACTCCTTGAGCCTGAGTGGTGCCTGAATTACACATTGTGGAATTTCATATGAACACACTTATCTGCTATTTCATGTGAAATTCTTTCTCATCAAATAAATTATTTAGCCCTTATGAAAGGTACTACACTGAAACTGTAGAAGCTGAGAAATCTTATTTGCTTTGAGAAGGAAGAACACAAAAGAAAGAGAGGCATACCTTCTTACAATACTCCATCTGTGTGCTTCCATCCCATTGCTAGCAAAGAGAGAACAGCTCGCCTTCAACATAGGGTCAAAATGAACATTTGTTCTCTCTGCTGAGATTGCCAGTGAAGCTGCCAGTTGTGCAGCTGATCTGGATCCTCTCTTGTTCCCTCAGGAGCTGACTGAACAGTCTGCATACATTTCTCTTTTTATAGATATATAGCTGAACAGACAAAATCTGTATTAGGACCTCTTGTTATCCTTTCTATTTATTTCAAGGATAGTGAATTTTTGTGCATGTATGTATGTCTTCATGCTATGGAGAGACTATTTCATGCTCAAAAGCCTTTTTTTTTTTTTTTTTTTAGGTGTACATCAGTAAGACTTCTTACATTTCCCTAATAAGGGATTACAGTTAACACTACGACAAGCAATATCAAATGCTTCATATGAACAAGCAGGCAAATGACAGTTGCTGTGAGAACTGTAAATTGAATTTGCAAGCTACTGCAAACACTAAAGCTCTGTTCTGCTATTTAGCTAGTAATGAGGCAGGTGACGGCTGCTGCCATTCTGATGAAGAGTGGAGGTGCTCAAAGGAAGCTTGTTGCACCTAGCGTGTGTCAAAGGCAGCCATTACTTGACTGCAGGACTGAGTGTACATAATGGAGAAGAAATAAAATAGGTGAGTGAGATGTATTGGGTGTGCTGGAGAAGACAAGTACCTTTTAAAAGGTATTGCTAGCCATGCTTCTCATTGCTGCTCCAAGTGAAGGAAAGCCCGCACTGACATGAGACTATTGCCTGCATGAAGTGCACAGAAAACAATAGTGACCACCTCCTGGTGCAGTTTCCCAACATGAATCCCCTCTCATTTCTCCCTGGGTCCTGCACAGCACCTGTTGGCAAGGAGGAGGCAAAGCTTTGGCACAGAAATCTTAGCCAGTGAGCACTCAATAGAGAATTCTGATTTTATAGGACAAGTAAACAAACATTTTCTTTAAATGTCAAAGCACACAAGTTATTGCTTCATTATTCATTAATGGAAGAAATACAAGGCCCCCATACATCCTTGTTGTAATCTTTTTTTCTGTCCCCTCCCCTTCTGTAGAAACTGATACTAAGGTTAATATGATTATTGGTTCTGAGACAGAATGTGAGCATGGCTCTGCACTTCCACAAATTTCCTCTCGCGAAGTAATAGGAAAGACTTTATTGGCACATAGGAAAATTTACTGTTTGGCATAAGGGAGTAAAAAATGACAATGAATAGAGTCTCTACCAGAGTGGGAATGAATCCAGAAGGGCAAGGTGTCCTTCTCAGCAGCTTGTTCGTTACCTATAGACGGTTACTGTATTGTGAGGCTCAAGCCTGGAATTCTAACATGTCAATACCAAAGCTCTGTGTGATTTCTCATCCCTGACTTCAGTGCCTGTATTTATTGAATGAGGACTGATAGTACAGGGTACTGTGATTTTCCATGCCTTTTCAAAGTAGCAGAGATTAATAAGCAAGGTCAGGCACCAAAGGCACTAAACAGTAATTCAAATCCTGCCTTTACTTAATTTTTACTTCTCCTCATCTCATAACAAAAACAAAATTCCAGACCTTCTAGGTCCCAGGCACTGACTCGGCAACATCCTCTCTTGAACTTGATGCTATTTCAGATAAAAGGTGGAGGGGTTTTTCTCCCATAAGAATGCAGTTATATGTTCTGACAAATATCTAAGATGTAGATCATTAAGGCTGGGTTGCAGTAGGCTTATTCTCAGGTGTGTAGCACCTTTTAATAACCTATGTATTGATTAACCACACATTTTTTTTTTTCCTAATGTTGGTAAAAGCAAGCATGGCTTTCCAATAAAGTCTTAGTGAAAAGAGAAGGTAGATCCATATTCCTAGCTCTTTATCTGTATCAGGAGGTTATGGAACAGGGAAGTGAAAATGGTCTTCATTATTCTGACAGATGGTGCACTTAACAAACCCACACAGTACACTGAGGACACAAAGGAAGGTTGTACACGCTTGAAGAGCAGCACATTTCTGAGCTGCCAATGAAAGTAGTGACTATGAAGTAGACACTGGCCCACTGCCCCAGCTCCCTTCCAGCCCTCACAGCTGTAAAAAATGACTTTTGGCACCTGGAGCATTTTCTGCCTGCTCCTTCTCCAGAAGGGACTGTCCTTCCTTTTCTCACACCCATCTTGGTCCAGAAGCACCTCCTCTTACTTGGCAATCCCACCTAACAGGGTTCATGCACAACCACCCTCACTAAAGTACCCATAGTGCAGCCCCATTCACCATTACAATGTACATGGCCTTCAGATGGAGGAATAGGGGAGTGAGAAAACAACAATGATCCATATGCAGCATGTTCCCCTGTATGTCTGTGACTGGCTTTGGGTCCCCATAGTTCACAGTATCACAGCATGTTTGGGATTGGAAGGGACCCCAGAAGATCATCTAGTCCAATCCCCCTGCTGGAGCAGGAACACCTAGGTTAGGTCGCACAGGAACATGTCCAGGTGGGTTTTGAATGTCTCCAGAGAAGGAGACTCCACAACCTCCCTGGGCAGCCTGTTCCAGTGCTCTGTCACCCTCACTGAGAAGTTTTTTCTCAAATTTAAGTGGAACCTCTTGTGTTCCAGCTTGATCCCATTACCCCTTGTCCTATCATTGTTTGCCACCAAGAAGAGCCTGGCTCCATCCTCGTGGCACTCACCCTTTATATATTTATAAACATTAATAAGGTCACCCCTCAGTCTCCTCCAAACTAAAGAGACCCAGCTCCCTCAGCCTTTCTTCATAAGGGAGGTGCTCCACTCCCTTAATCATCTTGGTTGCCCTACGCTGGATCCTCTCCAGCAGTTCCCTGTCCTTCTTGAACTGAGGGGCCCTGAACTGGACACAATATTCCAGATGTGGTCTCACCAGGGCGGAGTAGAGGGGAAGGAGGACCTCTCTCGATCTACTTGTAATCCACCCCAGGATGCCATTGGCCTTCCTGGCCACAAGGGCACAGTGCTGGCTCATGGTCATCCTGTTGTCCACCAGGACCCCCAAGTCCCTTTCCCCTACACTGCTCTCTAATATGTAATTTCCCAACCTATACCAGAACCTGGGGTTGTTCCTGCCCAGATGCAGGACTCTACACTTGCCCTTGTTAAATTTCATTAGGTTATTCCCCGCCCAACTCTCCAGCCTGTCCAGGTCCCGCTGGATGGCAGCACAGCCTTCTGGCGTGTCAGCCACTCCTCCCAGCTTAGTGTCATCAGCAAACTTGCTGATAGTGTACTCTATTCCCTCGTCTAAATCGTTAATGAATATATTGAATAATACTGGCCCCAGTACTGACCCCTGAGGCACTCCACTAGATACTGGCCTCCAACTAGACTCCACACCATTGACTACCACTCTCTGGCTTCTCTCCTTAAGCCAGTTTGCAACTCACCTCACTACTCTATTGTCTAGACCACACCTCCTCAACTTCACTGTGAGGATGCTGTGGGAGACTGTGTCAAAGGCTTTACTGAAGTCAAGGTAGACCACATCCACCATTCTGCCATCATCCATCCACCCTGTTACATTCTCATCAAAGGCTATGAAGTTGGTCAAGCATGACTTACCCTTGGTAAAGCCATGCTGACTGCCCCTAATAACCCTCTCATCCTTGATATGCCTTGAGATGGCACCAAGGATAAGCTGTTCCATTACTTTCCCAGGGACAGAGGTGAGGCTGACCGGTCTATAATTACCCAGGTCCTCCTTCTTGCCCTTTTTGAAGACTGGAGTGACATTTGCTTTCCTCCAGTTCTCAGGTACCTCTCCCATTTCCCAAGGCTTGGCAAAGATGATGGAGAGCGGTCCAGCAATGACTTCAGCCAGCTCCCTCAGCACCTGCAGATGCATCCCATCTGGACCCATGGATTTATGGATGTCCAGACTGTTTGATTGCTCCCTAACCCAGTCCTCATCAACTAAAGCAAACTCCTCCATTGACCTGGCTTCATCCGGGGTCTCAGGGGTACAGGGCTCCTCAGGACAGCCTCCGGCAGAGTAGACAGAGACAAAGAAGGCATTCAGTAATTCTGCCTTCTCTGTATCTTCTGCCACCAGGGCACCCACCCCATTCATCAGTGGGCCTACATTGCCTCTGGTATTAGTTTTATCTGCTATGTATTTGAAAAAGTTCTTTTTGCTGTCCTTGACCCCTCTCGCCATCTGTAATTCTAACGAGGCCTTGGCTATCCTAGCTGCCTTCCTACATCCTCTAACAGCAGCCTTACATTCCTCCCAAGTGGCCAGCCCCTGCTTCCATGACCTGTAAACTCTCCTCTTCTGCTTGAGCATACCCAACAGATCCCTATTCAACCACGCAGGCCTCCTGGCTTCCTTCCTTGACTTCCTACGTGTGGGGATGCTCTGATCCTGAGCGTGGAAGAAGCAATCCCTGAATGCCACCCAGCTATCTTGGGCCCCTTTTCCTTCAAGCAGTCTTGCCCATGGGATTTCCCCCAGCAATTGCTTGAAAAGGCCAAAGTTAGCCCTGCTAAAGTCCAGAGTTGCAATTCTACTTGCTATTCTGTTCCTGCCACACAAGATGCTGAACTCCACCATCTCATGGTCACTGCAACCCAGGCAGCCCTCAACCTTTACTGCTTCAACCAGACCCTCCTTGTTAGTGAGGATGAGATCCAGCAGTGCTCCTCTCCTAGTTGGCTCCTCCACCATCTGCATGAGGAAGTTATCATCAATGCACTGGAGGAACCTCCTGGACTGTGGCTGGCTGGCTGAATGGTCCCTCCAGCAAACATCAGGGAAGTTAAAATCACCCACAACAACCAGGGCCTGTGACTGTGAGGCCACTCTCAGCTGCCTTGTGCTGGGAAGACTTACAGAGAAACAGAAAGAAATGACTTTAAGCTCTGCAGGGATTTCAGCAGGTGGTCACTACACTTGTTCATTCAGTGGTTGTTTTTTTTTTGTTGTGGTTTGCCTTGTTTGGGTTTTTTTGGTTTGGGGTTGGTTTTTGTTGGTTCTGTTTTTTAATTATTGTTTTTTTAATAAAAAATTGCAAGTAGGTGTTGATCCTTTATTTCAAGCACAAGTACAAAGAAAAACCCATACAACTTCCAGACAATGACTTAGGAAGTGCTAGCACAGTAAACCTCAACAAGGTTCCAAAAGATATTTTTTGCTATAAGTTTATAGTAAAGTTTCCCTGAAACTCAGAAGGTGTTAGAGTGGTTTGCTTTTAAATATAAAATGTTTTAAACAAAAAATGCAAAAACAATTTTAAAACAAAAGGCCTTATTGATGTGAAGTTGTCTGGAAGTAAAGGGTTCCTATTCTTTCTGTCTTTGATTTTACCTCACTAAGTTTTCACCTGGTACCTTTTAGCAACTGCTATTTAAAAACAATTTTATCAGGAAGGGTGGGCATTGATTTAATTAAGTGCTGCTATTTCAATTAGACAGTTATTAAACCCAGTGCCAAATAATCTAATTGACATGAAAAAAAAAAACACCTAACTGAGGCTAAGGAATAGAGGTTTTCTTCTTGCTTCAGTTGTATGTTTATTACACACATAAAGCTATTTTAAAAGAATATTAAGGTTTCAAAGCTGAGCATGAAAAAGTTAGTAAAAGACAAACTACCAACAGGCAACTAATTCAGTCATTTTTAGCACAGACAACTTTAATTCCATAAAATTTTCAACTTTGCAACTTTCATAGTCTTAGGAGCATGTTTGGCTTCCTAGATTTTAAGAAAAAAAAAATTGTATTCTGCTACAACATATGGACACCCACATGGTTCCTCAGAGTGACTGCTTGGAACTGTTAGAACCATCATGTAGAACTCTTGTTTTAATGAAGTAACTGATCATGGTGCTAGGCTGTTGTCTCCTATTTGAATGAGCAGGAAATGGGATGAGTTGCATATTTTGCAGATGGGTTTCATACAGCTGACAAGAAAGGAACAATGAGACAATGGAAGGCATGGGCTGCATGTTCATGAACTTCATTGCTCACTGGTATCTTCAGATGTGGTGGCTATTTCTGTTGCACCTTATCTGTATTAATCCAGAACTAGACCCAAATCTTCCCCAGCCTAGATCCTCATCATGGTTCCCAGCAGACCTCAACAATGCTGTTTCTTTACTGGGCTAGTCCTAGTCCCCAGAACCATACCAGGGCATCCCCTAATGTCAGAACTCCACCCCAGCCCCTTCCCACACTAGCTGGCTCCTGGGCCTCTTCCAGTTCTCAAATCCCAATCCATATTCCTCCCTTCCAGTCCTAGTTTTCATTCAAAAGAATCAAACCTTCCCTAAGACTTTGGAGTTCTAGTTTCCTGATGGACGTACTGAACTCCATCATTCTATCTTTGACCTCCCTGCTCCAGCTTCTGTGACAATCTGGTTCCAAGAAGGAGGCACACTACCTCCTAAGCAACTGTATGATGTTTTGGGAACACAGAAGGGGCACCACCATGTTCTTAGTTTCAGTTCCTAGCCAAAATGTGGTTTACAGAAGCATGTAACAGCAATTAAAGGAAACTATAATTTCCTTGAGCCTTGTAAAGACAGCCTCGGTTTAATTGTTTTAGTGCCTAATATTTGGCTCAGTGATATTGAGTTTTCATTAAAAGTAATTAACTGCTTCACTGAACTCATGCAAACATAAGACTTGTCTTTCTAAATATTTATAACTTAGCCAGTTTTGAAGATAGGAAAGTCACATTCCAGATGGCAAACCTTACATTTCTGTTCAAAATGACAAAGGTTCAAAACAGTCAAAAAAAAAGGCCATGAGAAATTGCTTTTAATTGCTAGACATGCTAGCATTTTGTTCAAGCCTCATTTTTTGAAACAACTGGAATGACTTTGCTGAAACCTTCCACAATAATTCTGCTTGATGCAAGCAATCAACATGACAAATTTCAGCCTAAGCAATTGGATTTTGGCAAGGCTATGTACAACTTGAAAGGGAGATTTTAAGCAGCAGCATTCAGCAGCTCTGTTAATTGGTCTTGCCACTAATCCAGATCATAATAAAGAAAATAAGTGTATATGATATAAGTAAAAGAATGCAAACTAAAATAAAAATAAAGGTTATGGATAGTTGGAAAAAATCTTTAAAAGGGGTCAAAAAGAGTGTGAATATTCCTGTGCTGATGTTTTGAGAGTTACCAGTAATTTCTTGGAGTTTCAACCACAGGGGAAAAAAAAAAAATAAAATAGAAAACAGTTAAGTCACTTGAAGTGATTACATGGAAGACAAAAATTAATCAAAGTTTTGCCTTATACGTTCTGGTTTTGAGCACTTCTCTGGCACTTAATTCTGCTACTCATTTAAAACTTCTCTAAAAACCATTTTCCCCTGTGTGAATTTAAGCTTTGACAGGCACTTTTTAAGTTCTGTTTGGATTTACAGATGTATCAAATTGTCAATAACACCAACCAGAAGCAGCACCTTAACTAACACACACAGCTGACCAACCTCAGATCATTACTCCAGCCCATGTTTTCTAACCTATATAGATTCATTTTTCCTTCCCCTGTTTCTGAGTATTACAGGCCCCATGAGCTTACAAAGTTAGCATCTATTAATAGAAGAAGGACTAGAAATGTCATGCATTTTCTCTGCATCAGAAAACACAAGCTGGGTTAGTGGAATGAGGACTTCAAGTTAGGACTTAAATCCCTGACACTGCCACTGTTGGCATGTGCCAAATGCACAGTATATAGCACATCCCAGTTGCACTAAAACGCACCTCATTTTCTTCACTGTTCAAATTTTAGACCTGAATGTAAACAGAAAAAATTAAATATTTTTTCTTCTCTCTTTTCTCAGGAAACCAAATATATCCGTTCTTCCTTCCCAAGCTAATAAGGCAGAGGCAACACTTAAAAACCTTGTTTCCAATCCCACTATTTTAAAGACTACTTTGTCTCTTAAATGTAGTGCTCTTCTTCCTGATGTTTCTTTACTGCCTATTCACCTGGCTCTTGCTTAAATCTAGTCTGGAAAACACTAAATGTTTTGTGAGACTGGAGAGAAATGAGAGACTTTGGGAAAGGGTCAAACGTGACTCCAAATTACAGCATTAGTTAGTAACCTTCTTTTGGCAAATGCATATTCTTTACTAAAGACCCAGACATTTGCCTGGGAAAATAAGAGAGAAAATTGGGCAGTTAGAGGAAGAAGTAGTATTTGACCTAGCTGTGCTGAAGAGACATAAAATTCTCAGGGATGAGGGTGGGGTAGACTGGGAGAAAGAAAGAGGAATGAGAGAGAAACATATCATGAAGGAGACAGTAAGAGTAAGCCAGAGAATAAACTGTGTAAAAGATGAAAAGAAAACTTTAGTTTTTATAAAGGTAAGGAGAAAATACGGAATACCTAACTTGACCCATCTTAGCAGCCTAGCCTGCCTGGAAATACCAGGAATCACTCCAGTACCTTGGAATCACCCCAGAGCATCCCACTGCATCACATACATCATCCCACTCTCATGGGAAACACTCACTGCTTGTGAGAACTGTGAGAATAAGGGGCATCACTATCTACTTATGCAGGATGATGACCGTTAAAGGCTTCAGTATAATGAATGCCTCTTTGGTCTTGCATAAAACAGCAGAAATCACTGCCAGAATAGCTATGGCAATTCGCACCAACTGTTTTCTGCTGCTTACCTCAAGCTGTGCAAGCTCTTCTGACCAGCAATAACCAGAACAATTTATTTATTTTAAACCAAATCAATAAGAGCTTCCTCTGAAGAAAGACACTGGGGGGGACAGAACACCTTTTTTTGAACTGCCTGAACTGAAAGTCTATATTGTTTATTTTTTGTTTTCTGGCATGCTTGGTCAAACTTATCAACTGTTTTGTCATATCCAGAAAACATCACTTACAACAACAAAAGGTATCCCTGACACTGGAAGAGAAAGCTGGCATCTCCAGGCTAGATCAATCACTGTCTCAGCAATCATATTAAAATGTTAAACTGTGATGAACCAAAGTGGAAGCTGTTGTCAGCCTCCTGCTGCTAAGCCAGGAACCTAAAAAAAAAAAAAAAAAAACCACACACACCACACACCAAAAAAAACAACAACAACAAAAAAACCACAACAACAACAACAACAAATACACAGCAGAATAGAAGCAGCTGCTGCTCTCTCTCAGATTAGTTAGATGCTAGTTTCTATTCTGCAAGTTCAATCAAGAAATCTGCCCCTAAATATGCTTTATGGTACTATATAATCCAGGATAAAACTACTTACAAGCATAGAAAATTACTGTGGTGTTCTATGACTTGTGTGAAGCTTGAAAATAGAGTCAGATTTATGGTAGTCATAAAACCTCTCCATGCCAAGTTTCAAGTAAATTTGGATGTATTTATACTTTGGAGAAGAAAACAATAATTTCTTAGTGATCTTCCATAGTACCCACTCCAAAAATAATGGTACTTGTGGATGTGCTTACATTTAGGTTCATTAAAACCTGAAGCTTAGAACCAAATGGAGTGGGAGTTAACATGCTCACACAAATAGACATACAGGGGAGAAACTATAAAGCAGCACTAGTATCTCTTGATGTTGCTTTCTTCACTGGGTTTTGGGTGCAGCATCTTCTACTACAAGAAAAGGAACTAATAAAAGGAAGAAATTAAGTATTTTAATTCCAACTCACTCTGGACCTCAGCCAGTCCACCATGTAAAAGAGAAAAATGCTGATGTTAGCAGGATTAATCTTCTTAAGATGATGAATAAAGACTAAAAGTCTACACTAATTCTGCTGCATCTGAGAGCAGCCTCTAGATTGTGTTGTTCACAAGGTCTGCCTGTGGCATGGGAAGAATGGAAGGAATGGCCAAAAATTAGTTTCTTTTTGATGTTCTTCCATAACTGAATTGTTTTTAGCTGAGACACTTCCAGAGGACTCCATCTTATGACTCAGTCTCTTATTTATGCGGTCCCTTATTTAAAAGCTATAAGAACTTAAACAAGAGTTATGACGCTTTTCTCTAGCATTGGGCCACAGTTTCAAAGAGATCCAACAGTGAGTGCAGACTAGGTCCATCAAAACTCCTGGACACAGGCAAAACAGCTTCAAGTCTTGCACCTAGTCTCACTGGGCATATGACCCAGTGTTCTAAGTATATACAGTATTGTTTATGGACTCTCTCTCCAGATTTCTTTCCACTGGAGTCTAGCAGAGCTGTTCCTTTCTCTTGAATTTGACAGAGAAAGGAACTTAAGCCAAAGGCTTAAGTTTGTCTGAGATGAGACAAAGTGGTGCTGATGGATAGAATGATGACTGATTGGCAAAGCCTGTATCTGTGTCCTCCACTGACAACATCTATCACACATTGATAAAAAGGTCCAAAACCACACATCTTTCATTTGTCTTCTTACCTTCTTAGCTAAAAAAAGCCAGGGATGCTTTTTTTGCCAGCTTCTTCTAGACAGCATGATACATCTTTGCCTCTCAGAGGCAGACCTCATGAGATACACACAAAGTTTAGTTACAAATAGATTCATTGCAAAGGTCACCAAGAAATTTTTGGTGGCAAAAGTTACAGCTGTCTGCTTTATGAACAAAATCATTAGAAGAGATCATAATACACGGGTGCTTTGCACTGTCTGCTAGTAATTCATCTGCTGGCTGCTAGACCAAGAGGTAGCTGCTTCAGGATGCCAAACAACCTTGAATCCAGCTGTCTCAGCTCTGTCTAGAGATCCTTTCCTATGTAGGTTCTGTCCCCTGGTTATTTGAGGTGAAAAGAGCAGGGGTATCTGATTCCCATCTGTGCTGTATGGACATCTGTATAAGCAAGGATGGGGTATATGCACTCCCATCATACCACAAGATGAGGCCAAAACATAATCAAAGATCTGGTTTTACATGTGCATCCACATTTTTTCTCAAAAGTACCAGACCTGACAACCTACATTCAGCTCAGTGAAATCAGTCTAAGGCCAGAAGACTAAATATATCTTCAAGCTTTATTGGTATCTCCCATCCCACCCTTCTGTTTAGCTGTGCCACATCTGCCACAAACTGGAGAATCCAGCCCAGAATTTTCTCCAGAGCTGATTCTTGCTACTTGTCAGAAACTTGGGTCATAAACTCACTGCAGTGTCTATAGGGATCTCAGGCCCAAACTCTTGAGGTGCTACCAATTTTAATAAGAATGGAAGTATTTTATGAACACCTAAATAAATAGTTGGGGCGGGGGGTTGTGTGTGTGAAATAAAAAGTCATGCAGCATTGTTTAGCTGGAGAAACCAGTGCCTATATAAAGCAGGCAGAATGAACAGAAACAAGCCCTTGAAAAACAAAAGCAGAGGAAAGGACCTGTCAAGGCTAATCTAAGCTTCAAACTGCAGAATACCAAAGCCACAATGTATCGGAATGTAATGAACCACCACTGTGCAATAAAACTAAGGATGTGCAGGTGATGGACTCTGCCCTACACATTGTGTTTGAAAGACAGGGTTGTTGCAGCACATTCTGAGAAATAAGCACTTCTGGAGAACCTATGACAGTAGAAATGACTTAGACTAAAAAGGACATTAGCAATCCAAAAGGCTAACTCTTAGCTTTCTGGCTATCAGTATGAAATCTGTAACTTAGATCAGAAACTGCGGAGCCAGGGTAGTTGCTGTTGGATTAGTACAGACGCATAACAAATTCCAACATCCTACATTAATGTATTGTTTTTCTGGCTGTTAGCCTGGATTTTAATTAGTTTGTGCTAATGAATACATTTGTATATGTCCACTTTTTATTGGCAGCTTTCAGAGGAGCTGGTAAATTGGTCACTGTGGAGTGCCAGTGTTTCACTAAAACCTAACAAAAAATTAATGCTTTCCCCACCTAGACTCAACCAGCAGTCTCAGGGGATTTTAAGTATAAATTAGGATGAAAGATGAGATACTCAAAGTACAGTTAGAGTACTCACTCATCATCAACAATTAAATAATGTTACTGTGAGACCCTAGAGAAGTGCTGAGAGCTGAGTTCCAGTCTCTGGACTACCAACAATATCTCCCAGGAGCTGCCAGAGCACCCTGCCCTATTTTCCACTGTGACTGTTGAAATGCCTTTTCCATATTCAGTGTTATCCAAGTTTCTTCTTTTCTTGAGAATTTCTCCTTGGAAAAAAAATTATGCATTTTTCTCAGTCCTTCCTATTTGTAACCCACTGTGGTCTGGGAAAAAAAAAAAAAAAAATGAACCAAATGTGTTTGACCAAAGCAAATACTTTCATCAGATCCAGTATCCTAACTAACAAAGACCTCAAGCCAGGAAATATTTGGATGTTTTCACATCCAGATTTCCATAGAGAAAATGGCTGGAAGAGCAGACATGATATGACCAGGATCAGTCAAATCTAAACAAGGATGGAGTTGCTTGAGTTTGGATTAAAGCAAAATTAAATGCCCATGTCTGAAAAAACCTGACGAGCACCCACTTAACTCCAGAGATATACAGGTTCTACAGGACTTTTATTTTAGCATTATCCACAAATTCCTCTGCCTTGATAGAACTGAGCAAATCAGAAGTCATTTTATACCTAAATCAGATCACAACACCAGGCTCTCTTGAAAAGTTCGTTCTGATAAGCATCATGTCACAAAAGAATGTTTCTCTGACAACAAATGAAGCTTTAGGTCTCTTATACACATGTACACCAGTACAGCCAGGCAAAAAGAATTTAACCCTTAACCTAGAGAAGAGTATAGAGTTTACTATTATAAATCCTAACAGCTCCTGTTCAGAATAGGAACCCAGGATACTTGTAAGCTTAAGTCCCACTTTGAGACACCCTTCTCTTGCATTGTATGGGCAACCTACGCACTTTACCTAAGGTCCTGAATGCCACTCTGAGCACCAAGACTGAAGGTGCAGCGTTGTGCTGGTTCATGTTCTAATTCCTTTTTGCAGTCAACTGCTCTTTGTTCTGGTCACTAGTTCAGCTACAGACCAAATTTTAATCATGTCTGTAACACTCCTGCTGTTCTAAATTCTGGTGCCTGCTTACACAAAGGAGCCTGATAACTACCAAATTACAAGCTAATTTTGGAGCATCAAGCTAAGTGCATTAAGACAGCTGTGTGCTATAAATTAAAATCTTAAAAACCTTCAGAAAAAAGTTATTAATTGTCTGCTGAGTGGCTAACTGACAAGGAACTCTACAGTGGAAAAACATTTTCATTTCATTTACAAAACTAAGTCTTTTGAAAAACAACAGAACAAAAAAACCTATCATATGAAGTCAGTATATACAGTCAAACCGAAGAGTGAGGTTTATGCAAAAGTAAATCCTGGTAACCACTGCTGTGCATTGATTGTGTTCCTCTTATTTTTCACTTCCACTAAATTAAAAAACAAAAACAAACAACAACAAAAAAACCACAAACACAACACAACATGCTGCTGAGCTACATCTGCCTCTTGTACCCTTTTAATCATCTAGAGATAAGTTTGCAACTCATGGACTTCCAGTGCAAATATGCTAACTTACATATGCCATTGACTCCAGTCTTGGTGCAGTCCCAAACCATCCTTGATGATATAGTGACATAATTGGTTTTACTAGGGTTATCTAGGGACTGGCTTGACCTGTGTCCTTCATTTGAGTTCCCTCCAGCAGCAAAGCAGAACTAAGTGTTCCTCTTACTGGAGTACTGAGGACAGCATGGCTTCAAATGATTGCCCATTTGTGGAATCAAGCCAGTGCATGCCAGCTACGTGCCAGTCATGGAAAGAAGTCTAATGCTCCCTGGTGCCCACTCAGGCAGCACACTGATAGTTACAGACTGATTTCCAAAAGAAGTATGGCACTTGTTAAAGGCATAATTTCAGTTCTGCCTTTCCTCATTAGCACTTGATGGAAACTCCAGCATATTTATGAGTCATCTAAAAAGCAAAAACCACCAGCATCAAAGCTTAATTATTGTTTTTTTCTTCATGACTTTTTTTCCCTCCTAATGACCTGGTCTGATCTTTACAGATCAGCTTCTCAGAAAGGATTAGGGCTTCTACCACCTTTCAGGTGCTTGGACATTCACAGCATTAGGCACTTCCCAGCTGCCAGCATCCCAGTGCTGTCAGAATCTGGATCCAAGTCACATTGTTACTGTTGAAAGGACAAAAACTGGGGGCGGGGAGAGGGGCAGCTCACACCATCTAGCTCAACAGGTCTGTGATCCTCTTATCTACTGAAACTATTAACTACTGTAACCAGGTTAAGTGATCATAGTTCCCTATTATTTCCTTGAGACATTTTTAATCTCAATATTGCAGAAAAGCTGCAGCTCTACTGATTTCTACCTCCTGCAAAGGAGTAGAATGTATGAGTGACCATGTGTAAGTATATATACTTATATACACGTGTTTATTTCTCACATTCTTAGAAATGCTGCAGAATTTTTGGGGTGCACTCAGAGAACATCACATGTAAGGAGGCATACAATTTTCCAAAGTTGTATGGAGGCACTGTGTACAAAACAAAGATCTCAAATTAATCAAGTTATTCTTGTAGCAAACTGGAAAGAGCTGGACTGGGTCAAAATTTGTTATTGTTATCTCTATTTTTAAATTCTTGGAAGTCACTCTGTTACTATGGTGGTGAGGACCATATAAGTACCTAGACAGATATTTAATACTCCTACTAAAAATGAAAGGGGTTTTCACATCTTAAAGCTAGCTAGGACCTTATCTGTAAGCAAGAAAAAAGTTTATTTCAAAATAATTTCATATTTTTAAGTGCTTAAAAAGTGAGCTTAAAAAGCTGAAATCGTTCTATGGTTGTACTGTTCTGCTTTGCTTTTCCCTGAGACTTCTGCATTCAGTTTGTTCTCCTGGTACTCCATCAGATAGGAAACCATTCTCTTCCTCTCCAGTGCAGTTTCAGGGAGGAAAAAAAATCCCAAAACAACATGCAAGAAAAAAGCTACATGAGACTATATATGAACATACACCCAGACACCTTTTGTGTGCATATGCTGAATCCTTTGTGTCAGATGGACTTATTTGGTAGTCATGAGAGTATTTATAAACGATAAACAACAGGAAATCTTGCAGGGGATTCCAAAGACAGGACATAAGCCAGACTATATGAGCACTGTTGGCTCTGCTAATTGATGAAACTTTCAGCAGAATTTTTTTTTTTTTTTAAATAGTTCTGCCTAAACACTTAAAAATGAAAGCTTCTTATTACCAGATGAAGTGCAGCAGTAATACACAGTGTCAGACCCAACTTGTCAGGTAACAAGAATAAGAACAGTATCTGCCCTCTTACAAGTATTATGTAAATTTAAATAAGGTATATTTGTTACTTTAAACTCCATTAGAGGATCCTCTCCATTAAACCAGATGGCCACTGCACGTGTATAGACACGTGAGGGTAGGTGAAGCTTCAGTACAGAAAGTGTCTACTTTATCTCACACTTTAAAACATTGCTTTAAAAGTTTGTTGCTAGATAGACATCAAAAGCTGTTGATACAAATTTTTTGTGAACAATCTGTCATTGTCATCACTGCCCCAAATAAATAAGCACACAGTATTCCTCTGAGAGGATGGACTTATACCTGGACTTAAGAAATGGAAATTCACCTAGGAGAGGAAATGAAGTTCTTGTATCATTCCCCTCTCTTCATTTCAGCATCCTCTCTAGGGAAGATCTGTGAACAATCAGAGTACTGTTAAAGGTTCAATCTGTCTTTAGCCAAGATGTTGACTGCCTGAAGAGATAAACAGACCAGTCTAGGCAAAAGATATACAGGTCAGGAGAGGACCTGAGACATTTAGTTTGGTTCTAGGGAAGCTTTATGTGTACCCATCCCCAAGAAAGCACACGCAAAAAAAAAAAAAAAAAAAAATTAAACAAAGTAGATAAGATTGCCTGCAGTGTTTTTTGCCGTGCATAGCTCTGCCCTGAGATGGGATTAGTTTAGAACTGTTTACTTAACTTTTGTCCCAGCTGTCATCTGAAACACTCTCAGCTACAGATCATGGTGTTGAGTTCACACAGGATTTTTACACCTTCCTCTGAGCCTGAGCAATCTGTACATAATCAAGTACAATTTATGTAATTACGCTGAAGGTTCAAACACTTATTTAGGCTTTGTGAAGGTGTTACATTATTTGATAGTTGCAGATACATCTAGGAATGTTGCTGAGACACAGACTTCCTATTTTAAGATATGGAGGATGAGGTACACCAAACAATTCTCATCTCACTTCCTAAATCCTCACTAGTATCATCTATGTTGATTGAGATAGGAGATAATTTGGCTCTGGACATAAGTTGAAAGAAGTGGAAGAAAGACCGCATTACAGTTTGGGAAATCTGGGAAAGACAAAATGCATAAGGCATTGCAGTGCTACAGCTCAGTCATTGTCTTTCCCTGTAAAGAATGCGACCTCTAGGCCTGGGCAGACAAAGCAAGCCATGTTCCATGAGATCCTTTGAATATTTACACAAATTAGCCTCATGTATTCCCTCCCTTTTCTAAATCTTTTTTCCACAAGTAAGTTTATTTGTAGGGCTGCTCCCAAAACCAGTACATTTTTACATAGTCATTGGAGAATATTAGTGGAAAATTAATTTCAAGTTCTTAAACAGATATTTATATTAGACCATACTACAATAATGATTCTGGCCTCTAGCCAGGAATTAAACCTATATTAAGCAAAGCACTCTACATAAATAACTATGAAGATGATTATTCACTCTGTCAGACCTAGCAAGATCCTTTATTGCTGAGTGCAGTACGTAAAGCGCAAAATTTCCCGAATTCCTTGAGTAGATGAAGCAGATAAATGGATGGTTTGTTATACTGCAAGATGCATAAGATAGCTTACCAGAGAGATCTCTATTCTACCACACACAATTGTTTCATAATTCTTTACCATTATTGTTAATGTTTTCTAGAAGTGTTTAGATTTGAGTTTATATTCTCCATTTTAGATGTAAAAGATAATTTATTAACTCTACTGCTTCATTATCCTTATGTAGAAGCATTCCATGGTGCACTATGTGGAGAGGAGAAAATGCAGAGCTTTTATTCATTTTTAGTTTTCTGACACCCCAAAGAGAACGTGCACTGACAATACCAGTGCTTGGGAATAAGTGAAGACTGAAATTAAAGGATTCACTTTTCAGTACAACTGACCATCTTGCCATGATTGTGTAAGCCTATTTCACTATAACATGTAAGTTCATGCAAAACCTGCTCATTTTCATTTCACTTAGAACCAGGAAGTTATAGAATTCATCAAATAAACACACATTGTTTTTATAAATATTCATATTGCTGAATGATAAATCTGATACTTCAAGAAAATGATTAAGAAATGATAATGAATAATAAAATGGCTTATGTATATCAGAAGAAAGTCAGAGATCTATTAATAGGAAAACATGATTCTAAAATTGTAGACAGAAATAATTGGCCCTGATGTAATTATTTCCCTGCCAGTTGTGCTAGGTTGTAAAGATTAGATTGCATCTTACCAGCTTGCAAATTACATGCAAAAAAATGGAGGGTAAGGTGAAACAGAATGAGAAGTGACAAGTGTCAGCCTAGAAAGAAACTTCATGACATTGCCAGGGTGGCAAGAAAGGTAGGGAAATCCTGTTTCCATTTAAGATGCGTTTGCACACAACAGGGCAGATTAATCAAACCAGGTCTTCAAAAAGGAAATGATAGCTTCTTATCCCATACTGACTGTATTAGCCAGATTCACACAGGAGGGAGTGCATGGGAATAGTAATGTTGTCTTCCCTTTGGATCTTCTACCATAGAGAACAGCATTATATAATAGAGTTTACAAGTCCATAATGACATGCACTAAATATGTCTTAGATTTCAGATAGACTGAGGTCCTTCAGGACTCAGTGAGGTTATAGCAGCTACAGTTACATGGCTATATTCAATAAGTTGCTTTTATGCAAGTGCATCTGTATGCATAGTATTAGTGCTAAGTACTAATGTGGTGTTCCTTTAAAAATAGTCCTTCAACCAGTTTTCACCCAGGAAAATTAGTTTGTGTAATTTACTCCCAATAATATTTTTTTTTCTTCCCACTCTAACAACAAAATGAAATTCCATAGACTTTGCTGACCACAATACATGGATGGATGGAAAAGCTACTTGGCATGATACAGTGCCCACTGAAGCTATCAGGAGCTATTCCATTGATTTCACCAGCCACTGGTGTACTATGCAAGTACATTGTAATGCAATAGTCACTCTTCCATAGGAAGACATGAATCACCATCTGATTTTGATCATAACCTGTAAAAGGACAAATGACAACTTGTTTAAAAGGTGAAGATAGACAAATGTCATCTAGGGTTTGCCCATCCAGTGAGGTCTTGAAAGTTAACAGCAAAACTCTCCGTGCAAGTAAAAGTTACTCCAACATGAGTGTCTATTCAGTACTTATAATGCTGACACAGCTTCAAGAACTACAAGGCTTGTTGCTGGCAAAAAAAAATTTCTATATAAAAGAAGGTATGGTGGCATATATTAGACAAAACAGAGTGGAGAGGAATCCTGTCTGCTAGTAATCAGTGCTCTGAAAGAGAAGAGGGAGCTTTGTCCCCCACACCTTATCACCCAGGAATCTGGAAGATTATTCCAGAAGGCAGATGAGGAAAGATAACTGCTGATGAATGAAGGTCCCATGTAGGTACAACAATCCATTCATCAACATTACAACCAGTACAGTTTGTGTATAGGATTTTCTTCTTGCATTATCACAAACTCTTGTACTGTGGCATATCACTGCTCTAATATACTGGCTTTTCTGAAGCTCAGTCTTTTCCATTGCTTATCCCCCTGAGACAACAAGCAAGGCTGCTAGAAAAAGGCAATGGCAGTTCAGTAGAACCTGGGACTAAGCCTATATTTTTTGTGATAGAATCCTCCACTGGAAGGGAGACTAGCTGAGAGAGACCACTGCTGTGTTGGTAAGAACTAAATACAACCAAGGATATAATGTTGCTATCTAGCAAAGGTCAAACAAGAACACATTCATAAGCATCTACAAAAACCATCACTACCATAAAATGAATCTTCAGAGATTTAATTTCCCTGAATGCTTTACAGTGACAGCAATGCCACACATCTTCAAAGAAGGAGAATACTGATTACCATGGTCATTAGTTTTCTTTTCTCCAATTTTGAGCCAGCCTAGAGACAGACCCAAAATTCATTTTCTACAAACAATGCACAAACAAAACTTGACCCATAGCAGTGTCTCCACTGTGTGGATCAAAACCCCTGAAAAGAGCTGAGCATCTTTATCTGTTGTTAGGGCTCGTATTAGCAGCTTTTCCTGATCTTGTAGTCAAGAGCAAAGACAGTGACAAGACTAGTTTGCATTTACAGATATTTTCATAGCATAACTTTCTTTTTATTTTTCAACAAGAAAATGAAAGGGTTTTTGGTTTATCTCCCATTCCCCGTTTCAGCAAGAGGTAAAGTTTCCTTTAGACAGGGAAACAGACATATGAAGAATCAGCTGGTTACAGCAACAACATTGCAGGCTTTTGGGCCAAAAAACATGTAACAGAGGATCTACATTGTGTATGTAGGCTTACAGCACACCCCAGTTTTCAGAGGAAAAAATAACTTCTGCTTGAGTTCTAACTACACAGAGCTAATAAGGACAAAGAGCTACATATTTCTGCTTCTTTGATTTAGAATTTAATCTCAAAGTTATGATTCTGCTTTATTTTCATGCAAGCATTTGGATTGGGGAGATCAGAGGACTCTGTTCCATCTCCCCTGCTGCTCCTCTATTTTATGTAGTTGACAGGTTTTTGTTATAATTTTATTACAAAAAATATTTGATATCTATTTGTCTAAGATTAACTGCACATCTGCCTGTTTATGTTATACCTAAAAACTATGCTACCACTAAATCATATATAATGGTAAATTAATGATGCAGCCTTTTCTCACTCAAAATTCCCTTTGAGAATAAAAGGATTTGGTTTTTAAAAGGCTGCAGGATCAGTAAATCTAAGCTAAACTTGACAACAGTACAGTTTTATTCGTGAAGAAATTCAAGGCAAATGAGCTCAGTTCATAATGTGCTCAAACAGTAAAGAGAAAAACATGCTTCCCATGCTGCCCAAATGGCTGACATAACTTTGCTTGCTTTCCTTTCCTGTTAACTTAAGAATGCAAATGGCTTTGCTGTCAGGGTATGTTTGTTCTCACTAATTCAAGATACTGTAACAAGACAATATTTATTTCTTTTTTTCCCCACACTAATTTGTATTTTATCATATTGGGAACATCATCTACAGATTTCATTTACTGTAACATTATGCAAACAGCCCTTATGGGAAAGTCACCTCTCTGTATTAGGAAAACTAAGCATGAAGGTTCTTAATGTTTTAGGATATGTTGCTTCAAAGGGCTCAAAAATTCTTTTCAGACCAACACAAAAACCAAAACGCTTTTTCAAAATAACCACTCAAATATTAGTATCTCATCTTGGAAAACCCTTGGCTTTTCAGATAAGTGACTTATGTTCTTCCTGTTTTTCAGTAGATAGTATGAACTACCAGAACATATTTCAGTTATAATTGGATGATAAAGCAGAAGCAGATCACATATTTCTATAGTTTAATCCTTGTCTTGTTCATGAATGTCTACAAACTGACACTGCCTTATATTTAACTGGGTATATAATTAAAACTGACCAAAATCTTTTCCTTTGGAAAATGTTTGACAGTAACTGGATTTCAATCAAATGATCATTTGTGTGTAAAGCATTTTTGCCTCCTACAGGAAATAAACTGAGATTTCATCTAAGAAACTATTGCTCATTTCACTGAAAATTCAGTTTGACTTACTTTCAGAAAAAAAAAAAACAACACTTCCAATTAGAATTGTTTGTGCAACCTAAGGGGCAGAAATCAGCTCCTGCTGGCCTCTTTGTTAGAGTAAAAAAAAAAAAAACAAAAACAAAAACAACAATGACTCACCCCTTAGAGCAGTGGAGCATGAGTCCAAATTCACCAGCCTATGTAGAGTGTCAGTTAGAAGCTTATTTGCCACATGGTCCTGCCATGTGAGCTGCTCCATCCATAGCCTACCCTTAGCAACACTCAAATGAGCTCCATGCACGTGGCTTCTAATTTTGATATCTCAGTTATAGGCCTAAAATTAGTTGGGATCAGATCACAAAAGCTATGTTTATAAGCAAGTCCTTTGTAATTAGTTACTTTTGTTCATCTTCCTCATTCCTGTAGTGCTGCTCATAATATTTAACCTTGCCTCTTGTGTCATTTTTGTACATACCTAACACTATCTTGCTCTGGTCTCATTTGTATCTGCACTGACTTCTACAGAGTCCTTTGATTTACCTAGTATAAGCTTGGAGTTGGGTCTCTACTTCAGTAGATAATTTGAACATACTAAAATAAAGGATACAATTCCACTGAATTCCCTTCCAGTTTTCAAAACACATTCAAAAGGTAAGATATGAAACCAGGGTGGGTGCTACTGCCTGACATCTGTCATTACAGTAAAATGATTTTGGCTCAATTCGACTCAATATTCTCCTTCCATCAAAGAAGTCTAGCCTTACCATTCTCACCAGATGTCTTGTC
Source organism: Streptopelia decaocto (assembly GCF_964273445.1). Classification (NCBI taxonomy): domain Eukaryota; kingdom Metazoa; phylum Chordata; class Aves; order Columbiformes; family Columbidae; genus Streptopelia; species Streptopelia decaocto. The sequence continues at coordinate 118,614,721 of NC_138663.1, forward strand.
TTTTCCATTTGTAGCTCCAGACCCTTGTCTCTGGGAAGGGGAAGAAAAAAAAAAAAGTGGTTAGTACAAACCTGAATGTGCTTGTTGCCTCCCTTGGCATTACTAGCAGTTACAGTCTGTTTTCTCCTCAATACCTTGGATAGTCATTCTCTCATGCAATGTTGCTTTGAAACCCTACCAGTCAGAAAAGGAACACATAGTACCATCTGGGTACAGCTGTATAACTATGCTTGCAGCTACATAAAATTAGTACATTTAGTGATGAGATAAATGTAATCCAAGTCTCCAGCGGTACAAGAGTATGAACTACAGCAGGATAACTCCTCAGATTCCTGCTCTGCCTCCACTTCCATGGTTTTTCTGACTCAACTTTGGCCAGAGATTCATCCACAAGTAGAGATGGAACTTCCCACTTCACAGTGCCCAAGGAATAGCCTCTTGGCTTTCCATGAAAAACTGGTTTAAGTCACTTTTAGTAAAGTGACATGTAGCAAACACCACTGCAGTCCAAACATATAGCTCTGCTGTTGTGAATATTTTAGTGTGGTTACACTACTACATGACTTTCTAGCTTAGAAATGGTCACTGTGAAAGTTATGCAACATCCCCCAGAGACAGCATCTCACAGGTGGAATTAAGGTACCTTAGCAAACTACTACAGTAAATCTAGCATAATTTTGCATAAGAAATTCATGCTTCTATTACTGAAACAGATTAAATCATCCATCCTCTGGGGTAGCACATGTATAAAACTAGGAATATTAAATTCAGTAACAAATCCAGCTGCACTCAGCTATCAGATGTAGCACATCCTCATGCATCAGGAAAGCTAACAGCTGCAATAGCACTGCAAACCAAATGGTTTGTGCCAATATAGGGACAGTCATATTGCTTGTCTTCTGAAAATTCATACAGGCATATTTATCTTCAGGTATTTACTCAAGAAGATCTGATTAAAGCCTTCTCTATTGCTCTAGTGTCTGTCCTTCTCCCACAGTGATTGCATTTTCAATGTATATGAGGCTAATCAAGACAAATACAAAACCTTACTTGAGAAGCCAGAAGAGGAAAGAAAATTCTTCAAACCCTTCCGGAGAACACAAAAGAGCTACATATGGTCTGTCATGCATCCACATGCCAGTGGTAGAGTTTCTCATCTTCTTCCCTGTAGCAGACTTCCGTGCATATCTGTGTTCTACTGCTCTGCTTCATCTCACTCCATGCAATGAGACAGAGCATCCCTAGAGAAAACAACTCTGAGTCTATAACCACAGCTACAGTCTCCTCATAACATGGAAGTATATTTGTTTCTCCCCAGAGCCCCAAAGCCTAAGACAGAAGACTTTGCCTATACCATCAAAGAATGGGATTCTAAAGGGATAAGCATCTTTCACAAAAGCTTAAGTTAACATCCAGAAATCAATAAATCCACCCAACCACCAGTTTTGCTGAAGATATTAACCTTCATGCCATTAATTTAAAATTTAGTTAATACTTCCTTAATTCAGTTTCAACCCATATCTGAAACTAGATTTCAGTGTTAATCTACTGGGACCTCCTCCTCCTCCAAAAAATTCAGGATTTTCCCCATCTATAAAATCGTAACTATACTGCTTTTTTGTCCCTATTTTCAAATGATTTTTTCAAATTGTCTTATTTCTTGAGTGTTTCAGGCTATGCTACTTAGCCTTTATGAAAGCTTCTCTTTCTTCCCTGGGCTATACCTGTCAGGTTCGGTCTGCTATTGATGGAATGCTTGAATATGGATCCACACATTTATTTTGTGTCTCTGGATTTCCCCTCAGAGAAAGGGGAAAGTTGTCAAAGAAAATGAATAAAAACTTGGCTTAAGTTAATGAGTGTTTTTCTATTAATGAGGTCAAGGTTTTTCTTTAAGTCTGAAATCAGTCTAAGTATTCTACAGCCATTCCTTTTTTTGGTGACCACTGGACATATACAAAGCCTGGAAGTCTGCCAAACAAGCTTTGATAGTCTTTCCTTCAGTTACACACATATTTTGATCTATAAGCATTGTGTTGTCTTCCAAATGAGTGCAATGAATTTGAAAGTGAAAATGAGTTGCTCATTAACAAGGCATTGAAGCTTATGAAAAAGCCAAATACAATGTGATGATCCACCTTTTATTTCAACACATTCAGCGGACCTATTTCTTAAAACATTTTCAAGACACTGGTATTATTAGCAGCTGGAGTTTTTTGCTTCTTTCATCACCTTTCATGATGCTACCCCAGGCTGCAAAACAAAGCTTAGATTTTTAATGCCCTTTGGAGTACAAGAGGACTAAATGTGAGAAGTTACTAAGGGTATTTTCAAGAAGCAATGGATGAAAGCCCTCCAGAAGTTGGTATAACAGATATTGTCCTCACACACAACAGATCAAATTAAAATTGATGAAATACAAGAAAAACAATATTATTTCCGAGTGTGGGTTTTAAACAGAAAATCCAAGTTGTCAATGATATTTAAAAAAAAATAAAAGCAATGTAACTTTGTTTCCTACAACTGGCAGCCAGCTTCCTTCATTCAAAAATTGTTTCTAAAATTCCCCAGCATTTTCTAAGGCAAGCACTAGGACAGAAGCACTGAATAAACTTTCCACTAGACAATGAAGGAGAAAGAGCCAAAATGAACACGAGTGCAAAACCATAATGACTATACAGTAAAACAGGATAAACAGTTTTGTTGCTATGTTGCGTAGGAGGAAACAGTTTGACTGCTCGGAGCTATATTAATTTTTAACTCAGTGGTTTTACAGAACAAAAGCACATCATTAAAAATTTCTCCAAAATCAAAGTCACTCCAGTTTGTCAGAAGAAGGAAAAAGGACTACTGCCATATGCCCAAAATCCCAGTAAGAAAACAGAAAACAGGTTTTCTTTCCTGTTAAATTCTCAGTGCTATACACAGCAGCTAGCTAGTGTAGTATGAAAAACTGTACTAAATTAATCTCCTAGGTGTACAAACTAAGGCCAAAAGTGAATTTGCAGCCCAGAGGACTTTTCAAGAAGAATGTGAAATTACTGCAGCAGCTTTTCTACTCTTTCCTCTAGCCCCTCCTGTACCCCCAAGCATAACTTTTGCTTTTAATCTTACATTCTGTTCTTGTTTTGAAATAGCCTGATCTTTTCAGTTACATGTCCAATTACACCTCGGCATTAGGGATTGTAACCAGGTGTTGATTACAGAATCCTTGGGGCCAGAGGGGTTATTTGTTTTTTCAATGAGCCACAGAAAGCCCAATATCAGGGACATGAAACCACCAGAAACTTCTGACAAATGAGCCTTTACAATAATAACAAGACGCCCCTGGACATGTTCCTGTGTGACCTCACCTAGGTGTTCCTGCTCCAGCAGGGGGATTGGACTAGATGATCTTTTGAGGTCCCTTCCAGTCCCAAACATACTGTCATACTGTGATACTGTGATTATTCTGCCATTTCATCCCAATGCAGGATGAAGGTACAGCAGGCTGTATCCCAGTAAGGCAGCAGGTGCAGATTTTCAAAAGAATGTTCCCTCTACATTAAAAAAAAAGCATCCATGCATAGAATTCAGAGATCGGAAAGTGTGGAAAATTTTTGTGAAGTGAATAGCAGAAAGAGTCAGTGTAGATTTGACTCAGGACAAAAAATATAAGTCATGGAAACATTAAATGTTATTAGGATGTTCTGTACTCATTGGCTAGAGGAACAGCAGTGAAGTCTATGCATATCCTAAGCTTTTAAGGTTTTTTGCTACCAGGTGCATCCCTAACAAAAGGCATTACATGTGTGTGACAGAAGGAAATACATGTTTATACAATACAGCACAAAAATGGCTGTGGGTCAGCCTGTTGTGTGCCAAACAAGCCCTTATTCTGCACTACCATCTGTTCTCTGTACAAGATTTTATCTGAAAGAGATATAAATTGAATCAAAACTATTTTATAAGCACCTCAGTTTTTCATAACCTTCTACTTTAGAATTCATCTGCTTTAGCCTAAAAATGAAAAAAGTACTGAAAAAAATTACAAGTTTATTAAGTTTATAACCTTCCTTCAAATAAAAACGTCACTGCATCACTACAAATATTTGCTTAATGACTTTCCATGTTTTCCAAGTCAGGAGAGCTTACCAGTTAACAGCAGAATGATCAGGAGATACAGCAATTTCTACCTGCTGTTCTTCACAACTAAACAGTTCCTGTACTGTTCCTCAAATTAGGACAATTAAGGTTGACTTTGTCAAGGAACAAGGTAAGAAACAAAATTCTTAAGTTATATTTACTTAGTGTTGGCTGATCTTTGAACATACTGAGAATTTTAGACTACTGAAATATGACTCAGTTGAGGTTCATTAGACTATAGGCACTTAGTGTATACTTAGTGTATAACCATTACTGCCTGAAAGTTCATAGTACATTTCTTTGTTTTTTCCTAGGTAGATTTTTGAGGACATTACAAAGCATGCACCTTCCTACACACTAAATAATGAATTACAGAAATCTGGATTAAAAAAACGGAACAGAGGACCCTATCAAATGTGGGACCCACATAATTCACATAGCCTCCTTTTCTATATACCTTCTTGTCCAGGCATATTATATTCAGCTCCCCTGGTTCTAAAAACCCAGAGTTTTCTATGTTTAACACTAAATACAAAAACACTGTTTTTTGAAAAAGATAAGATGTTAAATTTATAAACAAACAGTGGGTACTGAGGGAGACATTAGCTACTGCTGGTAGATCAATACACTGTGTACATGCTACTTGAAAATAATTATGTGATGAGGTGATATCTTGAGCTGACTGAAATCAAAGGGAATTCTGCAATTGCTTTTCTTTCACACTCCAGTGAAGAACACAAGCTGTATGTCAGAAACTGGACAAATATCCAAAATTTAAGTAAGGGCAAGAACCAAAGAGCTATGACCTGGAATGAATGATTACAGTTTGTAGAATTTGGGACTTCAATGTGGTTAATTAGGTTAAACTCTTCTTATTAGAAATTTCTGTTTCACTGTTTGACAAGCTCTCTCTAATGTCATGTGAGACTTGAAACTATAGCATTCTGTATTTCACACCTTTAGATGTGAAAAACATTACTCTTAGCCACAAGACAGTATATATGCTAATAAGAACAAAAGACATTACCATATTTAAGATTAAAAGTTAAGATCAGGAAAAATTATGTTCCTGTGACAAAAAGATCTGTTTACTGAAGCTGCCAAGGGCTACCTGGCCTCTAAATTAAGGGACTGGCATTTTAGCACTATGGTATTTTTTTGAATTATAAATCAAAAAGCACCAAGATGAACAGATGGGAGAGAAGGTGTACCACTGGAGAGCCATGCACAAATTCTGCCATTTCACTCATTCTCTCCTATTGTAAGTCTTCTCAGAACTGGTCTGCAATACAGACAGATGGTAAATCCCAAACCAATTCTGTGACATACAGGTTCATTCACATCAGTAACAGCTAGTCACCTAAAGAACATCTGCAGACAGAAGTGAAGAATTTCAGAGAAGTTCTAATATGGTTATGAAAATTGCATTAGAAGCTACATAAGTAAGCTTTTCTCACTGATCTATTTGTGCATCTTTACCAAGTTCTTCCTCTTTCTTTCCATGTTTTTATAGACATGGTTCTGAATATTTATGAAATGAAAGTATCTTTCAAAACCTACACTTAATGTAACTGCTTTGAGTACAGGACACCTAGCCAATATTTTGTTTCAATGCTGGGTAAATCTGACAATATCTGTTACTTCTACCTTATACATCTTTGTAAGAAATCACATACAGATTCTGGACACCTGACAGAAAGGAAAAGTTTATCAACACATACTTCACTACAAAACAGTCCATTCCTGGTTATGACCAATGATAACTTACATTTCTGATAGAAGTGACTTTCTGGACACTACTGCTTTTCCCTGGCTGCTCTCACCCTAAGATCTCAGTTCCTTAAGATATGGCCTCTACTCTCACACTCTGGCACCTTCTCTGCATGCTCTTTTACAAAGGGAGTTTTCCACAGCCAGTTTTCTGGCTGTCATGCATTGCCAGGGCAGCATCATATTGCCAGAGCAAGAGTGCCAGAAGCCATCTTTCAATACTGGCTGTCAAAACTAAATCCTTGGCACTGATGATTTCTGTAATTGACTTCATGGGTCAAGCAATGTTCTGCTTGACTAGCTCTCAATTGTCCTTAATTTTACTAAGACTCTCCTATAGCTATTTTAATTAAAGCTCCACAGGTGGGCTAAGATGAACCAACAGCATTCAAACTGCAGTGGCTAGAAGTTGGCACAGTGATCAGCACTGGTGTTCTGTGACTTCTGTAGTCACTGAAGGCACATGAGCATGCAAACACATGCATATTGTCATGCAAGAAACCACAGTAAATTTGTCAGAAATTAACAACATAGCCATGGGTAACTACAGATTATTTTCCTTCTAGACACTGTGGACCAGTGCTTGGCTCTTACTGTTGCAATGATTTGGGCAAGATACAATCTCTTCATAATTTCCTTTCATCTTTCTATAAAGGACAAAACCTGGACCTCAGCATTCATATCCTCACATCTTTGACAGTCATTTACACTGGTGCAAATTAAGTCTCAAATATTACTTTCAAATACAGAAAGAAAGCACTATATTCAAGGTACACCTGTCCATACAAGCTGCAACCTGTATGAAAAACAGACAATTTACCAGGTTGACTGCTGATATACTGATTGCTGCATTTCTCCAGGAAGGAAGGCACATAGGTTTAGGTACTGTTTACTCAGGGTGAACCCACAACTCCTATGATAGAGCACATGGAGGCATGCTGGTGGAAAGCCCCAACCCTCATGTCAACCCACTGGACAGCCAGGCACAGAAAAAGCAATGAGAACTGAAGGAGTAACCTTGAAGCTGGGACTTCTCACAGTAGTTGAAAGATAGGGTTACAGTCCCTGAACCTGGGTGTTTTTGTTTGCAATGTGGTGATTATCCCTGTAAAACATGCATTTTATTCATGTTTATGCAAAAATGCATACTCCACCCAATGGGCAGAGTGCCTTAATCACAGGGGTGTTAGGAGAGTTAGGACATTTGCCTCAGTTTCAAGAGGTTTGATTTGTTCACTTTTGTCCAGACAGAGCTTTTGGTTTGAGATATGTCCTCAGAACAGGTACTTTGCATGTACACAGACAGAGCTTCAGCACCCGGAACACTTCCAGGTTAAAGAGCCACCTGATGAAAACGGGTAGAGAAAAATCACTGTCTGGGATACAGGAACTCACAATACTTTTTTTTTTTTAATATTCTAATATCACAGAGAAGACCTTTCACTGTGCCTCACTTTTTGCCAATGCCGGTCTCTAGTTTGTAAATCAGCACAGTAAAAACCTGCTGATTTTGTATTTTAATTCAATATAGTGTTCTAAACAGAATATTTACACCAACACCAAATGTAATAAACATAATTAGCACAAACAGTAGCTTGCTTAATATTTAGGTTATTTTGAATTAAAACATTATTAAGCTGATATTTCTCCAAAGACATTGTAATCACAATTTTTTTCCAAGGCACGGATTAACGGAATCTTTGAAGTTAATTTTGAAAGCAGCTGCAAGAATGTATTTCCCAAATCCTGTTAACTACCATGCCAACCATGAGAAGTAATCCCTCTTTCCTTCCCCAGGAAATAGAGGATTTGATCCTGCAAGGCTTATTTACAGGGATAGCCCATATGTGGACAAATAGTTGCCTTCAACTCACCAGAATTACTCACATGAGTAGGAAACTCAGTGCTGTATTGTGGAATTTCTCTAAACTGCATGTTATGTTATGTTTTGTTTAGCAAAGAGCAAAAATGGTAAAAATCAACTATAGAATATGCCTTCTCACACCACTTGCCTAAAAATTACCTCAGCTCTGATTTGCACATGGGTGATACAGCCCGTGTCCTAATTACACTGGAAATTGATAAGAAACATCAAGGTGACCCATGAGGAATATTTCAATTACATAAAAATTGATTAAGCTAGATGGCATAAATGAAGCTTAAGGTGGTCTTTTTTTCTCCTATTATTTCTTATCTATTGGTAGCACCAGACCTGGCACTACAGTGCCAGAAAGGGCATTTTGGGCAGGAAACCTGCCTTAAGAGCTCCCACTTCCCAGTCTAGCCCAATCTAGCCACACCTTCCCATCACCAAGGCATCATTTGTTTGGATATAATTGTTTGCAAGGTCACACAGAAAATAGGAGCACTAAAATTACTCAAGTTAAAAATAAATCAGAAGTGTTGAAAACAATCATTTAAATGATCCTGCTAAAAAAAATTACATAGTTTAATTGTTTCTGTTGATCATTTCAGTAATGTAGTTGGCATCTCTGATCCACAAACAGTTGTACCAGGGCAACAGAATAGGCAGAGTACTCTGGGGAGAAGGCACTGCAACTGGTTCTGGGAACTGGAAATCTGAGCAAGTCAGTGCTTCAAAACACAAAATATAGCATGCTGTTATCTCCCTCTGAGCTTGCATTACCTTCTAGCAATCTTTATTCCGCAACAGAGCAAATCATGGAACAACACAGGTACATCTGTGCAGCCTAAATTAAAAGCCTTAGCCACCTGCACAGGCAAAACAGACAGTTGATGGCAACTGACTGTGGCATCTGATTAGGAGCAAATCAGAACATTCAGGACCTGGGAACAGCATTTGGATTCAGATGGTCTATTGGGTATCCTTTAATATTAGCATACCCAGATAGGAAGAGCACCCTAAGCAAATTAATGGGTTAGGTCCTTGCTGAGCCACAATATAACGGATTATGGATGGTGTTTTTGTAACAAATATTTACTTTATATTTGATTCTTCCAAACCCTTCTGAAGTTCAGGGTAATTTAATTTGCTGAGCTACAAACTCAGCTGTAATTGAGTTAGAGGCTGTCTTAAAGGGACAGCTTGGGTTATTAATGGCAAAAGTCTGCACTGACAAATTGCTTCATATCTGATCATATTGGCTATTATTAAAACAGGCTGCTTCTTCCCAGATTGAAAAATTCTGGCTTTTTTCTTTACTTCCAGTTGTACAATTAAAAAATATTTTTCTCACTTATTCCTATTTCCTATATATTCAGAGGTAAACAGATGTTATTACAGTCTTAGACTGCACTAGCTACTGGGCAGCCAGGTTTTAAAAGGTATTAATTATGGCAGTTTCAAGCTGCCATGCAAAGGAACTTTCTGCCTTTACCCTAGGGCAAAGTCTTCTGATTTTCAAGACAACAGCGAGGATGTTTATGCATCACTAACTCTACTCCTCAAACCCCCAGGCAGGCAGTCTGGTCACTGAGAGCAACTCCAAGCAGCCCCAGAGCCATCCGCAGTTATGACAGTAACTTTAGGGCTACTCCAGTAGCAGGGGAATCACTGGACTGAGAACATTCTGCAGCCTTGGCAACGCACCCTGCCCAGGGGCTGCATAGAGAGATGACGCAAACCTGTTATCTCTGGCTCTATGCCATAAGGAGACTCATGCGAGGGGAACCCTGAATTGGCTGCTGAAGCTGCCTCAAAACGGGGCCTCACCTGACAGAGAATTTGTCCCACATTATTCAAACCTGTATCAGTACTGACCTGCTGAGATTTGCAGGAGCTGCTTTGTTCAATGCATGATGCAGTTCAGTGCAAAGCTGTCTTGGCACTATGAGTCTAAGCAGCTAAGCAACTGGAAACAACCCAGCCATACTAAAAAGGAAAACACAGGGTGATGCACAAGGTCACCTTGATTGCCAGGAATCAGAGAGAGCAATCAAATGCACACACAGCAAGCAGAACAAAAGTCAGGTCACTAGCTCTGTCCAAGAGCTGGCCAAAATTAGGGATTTCTGTAAATCAGAAGCTCCCAGGGCCCTGCAGTGGCTCAGTGAAATTGATGCTGCTATCGGCTTCATTGTTACTAGCAGCAGAGAAAATAAAGCAACTTGCACTGAGCAGCTGCAGGTAGTTCCCTGGTCCCAGGACAGACCCAGCAGATTACTTGCCCTAAGACTAAATGTTCTACAGTTCCTGCAGTGCTCTAACCATGGAATAAATCCAGGGGATGTGGTCAGGCAGATTCAGCAAGCCTCTCTCCCTCCACTGAATAGTATTTTCCAATTCAAGCTCAATAAAAACCTGCACATTTCTCCACTCCAACTAGTCAGTCATTACTTCTGCCTTCAGGTTCCCACTATGTATCAGGCTCTATCCTGCGCTTTGTGCCTTGTATATGAAGTGAAAGAAAAATGTTACCCAACCAGGCATTTTCACCTTTTGCAGATATGAACACAGCAAACTATCATGCAATGCCATTAAAAAGGATCCTAATGAGCTGCTCCAGAAGAGAGTCATGCATTTTGTTAATATTCTAGTGTATCCATCCCGTGACTACTCAGAAAATAGGTTCCTTAGCAGTTACCTGCAGAAGCAGATAAAACCATTCACTCAGATCCAGCTGTGTGCTGCCTGACACACTGCAGCCAGACAAAAACATCTATTAAAGGCTTACACCACATGACCTCAAAAGATACTGCTAGAATTCAGATAATTTGCACCTTTTGTTGTTTGCACCATTAATTCTAGATCCTTTGCTACCAATGTTTCTGCAAGTGCAGGTCCATCCTGTAAGTCCAGTTCCAGTATTGAAATGTACCAGGCTTCTAGTCCAAGCAAGGAACACAAGGCAGTGCTCAGAACAAAGCCCTGTGAAACAACACGGTCTCCTGTAGCCTTACTTGAGAGGTTCATTCAACTTGGTTTGGATATTAGTGCTATCCAATAGCTTGTAAAATATGCTGAAGGAAAGATGTGACAGCTAGCCAAGTCTGACTAGTAAATTAAAATTGGCATGAAGTTGGCCTGCCTTAGGCATTTGGCTGCCCTGCTTAAACTTCAGCACATGTGTGCTGGCACATGCATTTTAAAGTGTGCCAAGCCAACAATGTGTCTGCTCTCTTTTCCAGTGGTGAGCATATATCTGTCAGATCTGAGTGGAGTACTGATATGTATGAAGCAGCTATGAAGCTAAGTCTTATTTTTCTACCATGTCACCTGCAGAAAGATGCCTGCCTAGCCATCCCCACTTGCCTAGTGTGCTCTTCCTCCTCTTCCTTCCTAGGAAGTTAAAGATTCTAATTTGCAGCAGTTTCTACCTTCTGTCTCCCTTTACATCACATTTTACTAATGCATGTTTGAAATTCAAGGAACCAGATTTCAGCGTTATTCAGGTTTCCTTCCAAGACACAACATAGTATTTCAAATCTGAACAAAAGGTATTCTTTGCAGTATTTCAATTGGTGTTAAAATTATGTGCTTAAAAGAGTAAACATCCAGAGTATTCAGTATTTTAAAACAAAAATAATTTCATCCTGGGGGATTTGAAAGAGAAGCATATTTTCAACAAGAGAGTGAGACAGCAAGCATCCTATTACATGAAACATTCAAGCTAGAGAATGAAATGTCCTAGAACTCAAATGGAAGACATACTTGTGATTCTTGAGAATTATTTTTCTGTCTCTTTACCCCTCCTCTACTGCCTCACCCAGTGCTGGACTTCAGCATTTTCAAATGTGTTTTCAAATTTAGCTGGGCATTACATTCTGGTTCATCTCAGGCAGGCTTCTCTCCTTCACCAGACTGTGTTGCATCTGATGATGTCTGCACTCTGCTTGTTTGCTCTTTTTTAGAGAGAAGTTCATCGCAGATATCCAAAGCTCAGTTTCCTCTTCCCATAGTAGAAAAGGGCACTCTTTCATCCGTTCAACCAAACTTCTCCCTACTGCCCACTGAGGGCTTTTCTGAAACACACACAGCTTCTTAGAAGAGACACAAAGGTACAGCAGTGTGTGTGTAGTGGCACCCATCAGGGAAGGATCAGTTGAATGTCTGCATCAGAAACACCAATTAGCCACCAAAGCCAAAATTATTGTGGGAAAGTGCTATGATACTTACAAAAACATCCTCACATATCACTGGTCTTCCTTCATACACTGAGTAGGAATAGGTCCAATATTACTAAAATCCTCAAGAAATCAAAGATGTCCTCAGATCTATTAATTTTTGCCTCATCTGAACACTTGCACCAATTTAAGAGTTAAATTTCAAGGCTAAGGTTATCAAGATCATGATCACTTATCTTCTCCTATGGTCAGAATGTTTTCAACTACTATTCCAATGCCTGGTAATCCATCTGCTGTTAGATTCATAGAGAATAAGTCACCAACAAGGCAGATTGACAGCCAGGTGTCCAAACCAGTGGTACTTGCTGGATAGTAAGGCTTATTTTGTAGGTCACAGAGGACACATGCAGATGGCAAAACACGCCCATGTATTAGCAATGATACTGTCTGCTTTCCAGCACTCTACCCAGTGATTTTTTTTGAAGCTGTGAAGATCCCCAATTTCCTTGAAAGCTGTCCTCCACCCCCTACAAAACAAATGCACTTCCCGTGAAAAACTGCTTCACATGCAATCCTACTAGTTCCTAGTGGAGATGCTGACTTCACAGGACTGTTCCAGCTGTCTCACTGATTCACTCAAGAAAAGCCTTCTAACTTTTGTCAAGATTAACAAGCTTTAGCATAACATGGAATTGTCCTTTTTCCAGGAACAACCCTAGTCAGAGATAGCTTGGGAATTTCTGAACTGTGCTCCATCATTCACAGAAAAGATGCACCTAAAACCCCTCCAAATATCTCTGCACCAGTGTATACAACTAGCCAGGATCCCTATAAGCCTCCCCTCTTCACCCTCACTTTTAGGAAACTCATGTTGCACTGTTATCTAGCACAAACTTTCTGTGCTCAAGAGCACAGCAGTACATGCCCCTTCCAAGTTTAAGCCATTATAACCTGAACATTTGGTTCAGGTTTCTCTAGTTCTATTACTGCAGCTTTCTAGTCCTGCTGGCACGATCTAGCAGCCACTATCCACAGCACCATTAGAGTCAAACCTGCCAGCCAAAAAACAGCAAATAGTGCTGGTGACAGAACAGCTCAGACCTTTCTTTCAGGCATTTTGATGATAAGACTGTGTTAAAAACACTAAATGCACACTTGCATATATTTTGCTTAGTTAGAGCCCTGTCTCTCCTCACCTTAGAAAATCTGAAGCCTTCACACCCAGTGCCACCACCCTCCTCATCCACTTGCTGTCTCAGTCCAGGAATCTTTACAGTCTCCAAAGACAGGCAGAAGGACACCCCTTTTTACATTTTTTTTCCCCCTTTTCCCCCACCTTACTTTCAGTTTTAATAGAGGAGATCTCAAATATCATTCTGTCTACAGTTACAGTACTCACAGTATCAGCTACACCACTGGTTCACATCACATTTCACACACTATATACTAAAGTGATAATGTAAGAACATTCAGTATTTGTAAAGTACTTTTTCATTTAAGAGGAAAGACAGTTCAACTGTAACTAATATTCAAGGCAAGTAGGCAGATAATTTTCATTTATTTTCTGACTAAAATTGTGCTTCTTCCTCCAATTTTCATGTTAGTGCATAAATAAGGCTATATCCTACTTGGTAGGAATTAATCACATGAGACAGCACCTGCCAAAGACCTAGCCTATGTAACACTTGCAAGCTTACCTATAAGGAGAGTAGCCTGGTCTCAGAGGAAGCAGACATGGAGAGTGGGGGTAGATTATTACTTCAAATCCTGTCATTCAAAATAAATTTCACAACTGCAACTCTTCTGCAGTTGCTTGATCTGAGCTTATCCCATTAAGATTGCCATTCATTTTCCTATTAAGATAGCCTATACAATTTGTCTCTTCCATCTCTTTCCATAAGATAAATAAATACTAATTTTCTTAATTAAAAGTAGAAGGAGAAAAAGGATTTACAAGTTATGATTTGACCTCATTTCTCCTTATCTACCCTATCTTTTATTTAGAAACCCAATGTCCAAAGAACTGAAGAAAGAAACAGAATACATTCTCCCTCTAAGAAAAGGTATGTTTTTCATCTGCATTAGAGGATCCTATGGCTTGCATGGAAGAAAGTGTTACACAGCTCAGTGAATCTAAGGCTCTTTTGCAACTGACAGGATGAAGAAAGGCATAGCTTTCTTCTGATGCACACAAACCTCTTCTCCCAGTCCTCCTCAGCCAAGAAGTGGGTGTCTCATGATTTACATACCCAGTGTCTAGCCATTCTGTTATAAGTTAAAGTTACAGATAAGAGGTAAAACATGTAAACACTGACATATTCCTAGTCATCCCAAAAAAAAAAAAAACAAACCATGAAACAAACACCCCAAACAACAGCAGTACACAAGACAGACAAGAGCAAATAGTGGCCTGGAAATCAAATACTTCATTTAAGTCAATAGACAAGCACCCAACAACCTGCAATGAAAAGACCACCACTGTTCCTGTTTAAATTAACTGCTACTATACACCATATTTCATCATGAGCATGATCTAGTTACATAGAAATTGCTGGAAGATGACTCTTATAACCTTGCTGATGCATTAGAAATTTAGGGATATTGGACTAGAAACTAATATGCCTCTGCAACCTGAAATGATATTCTGTTATCAAGTACTGCAGGATAAAGGTTGGAGTTTCTGTTTTACAAATGCAGCTTTTGCTTTAAGTTACTCTTTTACAGGGAAACAGTACCTGAAGCACACTACTAAATTTAACTGCCCTTTATTGAAGTGTTATGTTGTTTGAATCTGTTGGCGTTCAACACATTCCAAGAAAACCAGCATATTTCTTTCTAAACAGGATGTCTGACAGTTTCACCAAATTAAGATCAATTTCCAACATGACTTCTGAGTGCTATTTTAAAAGATGCTTGATTCCACTGAAACCACACTGATGGAAGGAGTAGGCAAAGTGACAGATCTAAAACTTATTGTTCTCCCTTCTTCCGCCTCTTTCAAGAAGCAATTTACCACTCAGCTAATAAATAGATGTGAGTTAAAATTAAAAGCTGATGTTCATGTGCCTTCTCAGTTCCACCCCCATCCTATAATAGCTGCAGAATTTCCTCCTCCACCCTGCCATGTTCTTGCTGCACTTTTTAGATCTATACAGTTGTGTACCCATTCTGGGTATAACCTCAGTGAGGCCAATAGTTAACAGCTGGGAGTCATGGCAGTATCTGAAAAACACCCCCAGAAGGGCTCCCCTAAGACAATTGTCTGGCTTAGACAACCCTCAGGACTGTAAGCATGACACAAGAGAACAGGAGCTCCCTTAAAAAAAAATAGCACATTTCCCCCCCTTCAAACACCAGCCCTTTGATTTAGTGTTATCAGGATTATTGGTGTACAATTCTCACTTCAATATATAAATACATCTGGTTCTAAGACTCTAAATACCATTTCAGTGGAACAGATTCAACTGAACTCAGAGAGCAACACACAAAAGAATTCCAGTTTTCCCATATAACTACCTGAAGCAGTTAGAGTATAAGGCAGAATCTTTCACATATGCCTAACATGTCACACTTGATCATGTCAATCTCTAACAGCCTCCTGGTGACCACACCTGTCCAGAGTGATAGAGATATGTTCCAGGTTCTCCCTCAACCTAGAGGGAAGCAGACACCCTCTGTTCCTCTGCCAGCTTACAGGCATGCCCAAACCACCAGGCCATGTGTTATCACCAGTTTTGAAAACAGTAACAGCAGAGTCTGCCTTGGTGGTTAGTGTTTCACACACATCCCAGCGACTGGTAAATCTCAAATTTCAGAAAAAGCAGTCTTTTAGCCCAGTGTTAGGCCATATCACCTTTCCATCTTTGCTGCCTTGGCTGCCCAAGTACCTCCTACTGAAGGTGATCTGAGCTCCAAAACAGAGATTCAGTATTCCAGGCTGCAGAGGAGAGCTGTCTGCAGCTCACCCCCCATCAATGTCCTACACATCCCAGTTAACACAAGCCCCCTTCCTGATCTTTTTGAAGGTAGACACTACAGAACAGTTGCTACAGGATTCAAAAAGCTCAGAAGTACCATAAGGCAAAGGGAAATAGCCTGCTGTAGCTCAAGGAAGAAGAAAAGATCTGGGTTTCTTTGTATTCAAAGCCACACACACACAAAAAAAACCACATACACAACACACACCACACATTGGTGCAGATACCAAGTCCCTAGCTCTTAGCCACCCCAACTAAGACAACCTAAGCACCCTACAGAGTCAAAGCCTTAACAGCTCTTTTCATCTGCCTTATGAATTTTGTGTGCCTAGTTGCCTGAACCCTGTTTCAAAAAGAAATCTAGAATACTCTTGCTACTGCCTGGTAGCTTGACTGCTCCTCAAATACATAAAGCTGCTAGCTCAAACCCTGCCTTAGGTGGTGCGCATCAGCACCTTGACAATCAGTACAGCACTTAACTCACGTTGCATAAGGCTCTTAAAATGCAAGTTCTTCCCTTAAGTCATAGGTACCTCAGGCATGTGGGCTGATTAGGCAGTTTTCCCAAAGTTAGACACCTAAATAGCACATTAAAGCTGAACTCCTCCCCTACCACAGCAATACCTCTAACCCTTTAACATCAAACAGAAATAAATGCATCTGACAAGGCAATCCCTGCTAATGCTGTTTTAAACTCCAACTCCTTACACAGGCACTTCATCCCTGAGCCACTGGAACAGCATCCAGGTCTGTAACACCCTAATGTTTAAGTGTGCACCTTCCCAAGTCCAGACCTTATTCCTTATGACAGCCAGAATCATTCAACACAGGAGGCAAGAGTGGCAGTGACTGTTGTAAAAATGTTTGTATGATGAATGCTTCTTGTGAACCTTTGTACCAGAGGAATACTGTCACCATGACCAGACATCATGTGCAACATGTGAGACAACAGATAAGATGACAGGATTCCCTGGGGTGAATCACATTTATGCCAGCTGCAAGTCTAGAGGCTCACTGGTAAAACTTCTGGCTGTGAATAGAGATTTGGCATTAGCCTATGAGCTCATTACACAGGATTACTTCCTCCAGTTCATCCTACGTGACCAAAGAACTTTAATGAAAGAAGAGCTGTATCTCATGCGTGCTCACTGAGAACAGCTGTCAGCATGGTTCTTCTCTCTAGACTCATTAAAAAGAAAGGAAAACACCTACAGACCTAAACAACAGGCTCCTTGGTTATCTGAGGACAGACTTTCAAAGCTACTTCAACATCTGAAAATGCATTTCAGTATACAGTAACGTTCCTGAGCAGCTCCCAATACAGCTAAGTGATCTGTCTGCCTCTAAAACTAAGTAGCAAGAAGCATTAACCATGTTTTGCAACGCTACAAGGTAAACTCTTACACCTCAAGTTCCCTGTAACTAGTTACAGGGCCAGACCTTTGCCCAGCAGACAGAGCACCTTAAACACATTTTCAGACAAATATTGCAGAGGAAGCATCGTAGGCTTTTTTCTGTAGACAAGTTCTTTATCCTTCCTGAAAAATAAGTTAGCTGCTAGA
Source organism: Streptopelia decaocto (assembly GCF_964273445.1). Classification (NCBI taxonomy): domain Eukaryota; kingdom Metazoa; phylum Chordata; class Aves; order Columbiformes; family Columbidae; genus Streptopelia; species Streptopelia decaocto. The sequence goes on from NC_138663.1 coordinate 118,632,200, forward strand.
AAACAGAAAAAACTATAGTCAGATTAATGGATGCTTCCTGTTCAGCTTTCCTCACCAGGAGACTGATAATCACTGCCCATATAGCAGGGAATAAGTTAATTTTGCTTGAAGTGGTAAAATAAGAATCCATGTAAAGTCTCAGCAAATATCTTGAAGGATATGAAAGCTCTCTTCAGAGATTCCTGCAACCACATAGGCTCCACTCAAATCCTGACAATTGTTAAAATAAAGTAAAAAACCTTCACACCCTCCTAACACCATTCTATTTAGGATAATCTTTTGATGGCTCTAGATGAGCCACTTTCAGTCACCCTGTCCTCAGATTTTTCTGGCAGATTAACACAAAGAAAAATATTTTTCATTTACAGCATGAAAAGTGAAATCCACCAAGACTCCATCCCAATCCAAATACAAACAGATGTCTGAAGAGCTTGCATTCTGTTATATTTTTTGACTCATTCTTTAACAAGAGTCTCTTGCAGTGAGGTGGTTTGGGGTGGTCCAGTTGCTTTCATCTGCCTTTTGGAAAAAGAATAATCTATTGATTAATAGCTGACAGGCAAGTAACAGCAAGGAAGCTTTTCTGCATTAGAGCTCTGAGTGATAAACTCTCCAACTCTGTCAGTTGAATGACAATAGCGCTGAAGACATTGAGAGCAGCACTAAGTGTCACACATACAGGGCTCAGTGCTGCACCAGTAAAAGAGACAATTTTCAGCTCTGAGGATTTGCTAGAAATAATGTTCTGTGAAAGCACAAGGAAATGTGTTATGAATAGAGAACCCATCCGCTGGTGTGCGGGATGATCTCCATGTTTATCAGGACTTTTAAAATCCAAAAGTCAAGCAATCTAACTATGAAGGGCTAATTTACTGGGCAAATATAACCTAGCACAGGGCTATAAAGAGAGAGTGCCTTGTAGAGTGCTATCTTTAAGAATTAGAATATAGTTGTGGCATCTCACAGAACACTTCAGCTAGCCTGGGTGGCAAAGGGAATTTGACACTGCATAAACTCTGTCCAGTTGATACAAATACAGGCAGCAACCAAGGAAAAGTCAGGAAGAGTTTGGTGCATTACACCTGGACTGCCTGGTCTCCACAAACAGCAGAAAAGCACCATGAGGATTTCCTCTGCTTTCCCCATTTAGCCTGACCTGCAAGCCAGGATGTAAGCTTCTCCTCATAAATACCTGAGCCAGAGACCTTGCTACTACATTACTCTGTCCCAGGTTTACACCTCATCCATCTAAAGGTACAGCAGAGTAACACCTGTGCAAAAACTAGTAAAATCTTACTTGATGTCACTCTTAATTTTGCTGCTAAGAAAAGAATGCACATCTGTTAATGAAGCAGCAGGTCTTTTCTAACAGGAAACAGCCTCCAAAACAGATGCTGGGTAAGGCATAGTTATCAGGTATCTCTACTGCTTCCCAAAGAAACAGTTCCACTAGAGAACACCAGCTAAACCTGCACAGCACTTGACTGACTACATGGCCAAGTACTCACCCTGCCTGGTGACACTTCTCATAACAAAAACACTAGTTTGCTCCAGAGAACTTTTCCACCGCAAAACACCACAACTGAGAATCTTCAGCTTATTTATTTATAAGGGTACAAGTGATCTTTACATGTTTGGCACTGTTTACATTTTTTTCTTTAACTGCAGTCCTTCCTAGGACACTATTTATAAAGTTCACATCAGCATCCAGCTACGAACAGGGCAATTTTTTCCATGAGCTCCAGCAGATAACTTTCATGCAACTTACTAAATCTGCATACGAAAGCACTAAATACATCTTTAAATTATTAGAGTTTTAAATGAATGATTCACCACTGATACACATGGTACTTCAAAGGGTAAAATATTGCCTTGAAGGCACATACACACCTATAGAGATCTCTTTATCAGAAGGCAGGGTTTAACAGAAGCTGCCTATTCCAGACTCACCACCCAGCAAAAAGACACCTCTCGGGTCCATCAGCTCTGCTGAGAGGAACAGCAGAGCCTCACCGCTTTCCCGCCAGGAAAGCACCCAGCCCACTCCAGCTGCTCATCAGAAGGTGACAGTTACGTCCAACGCCAAGTGCTGCCCCACGCCCCAGACGCTTTACGAGGGGCTGCAGCGGCTCCCCCCCCGCCCCGCCAAAGCCCCCGCCGGTGCTCTCCGAGGAGCCGCCTCATCCCACCGGCCGCCTCATCCCACCGGCCGCCTCATCCCACCGGCCGCTCACCTCGCTCATGTCGCGCGGCAGCCCGGCTCGCGACAGCCCAGCTCTCAGCAGCCCCGCCCGGCACAACGCTCCTGCCGCCCCGCGCCGCCCGTTAAGAAGCGGCGCCCCGCGCCCAGGCCGGCCCGCGCCAGCCAATGAGCACCGCGTCCTCGCCGAGCCCCCAGGCTCCCGTCATCCAAGAGGGCGCGGCGCCCCCTGGCGGCGGCGGAGGCGGCAGCGGTTTCCCCGGGCCCCTGAGGGTCCTCGTTCCCCACACCCGGGAACCAGCCCCCGCGAGTACTGGGACTGCTGCTTCTCTTTAGTGACAGAACCCGAGGGAATGTCAGGAAGATGTGCCAGGGAAGGTTTAGGTTGCACATGAGGAAAAGGTTCTTCCCCCAGAGGGTGGTGGAGCACTGGAACAGGCTCCCCTGGGAGATGTCGTGGCCCCAAACCTGACAGTGTTCAAGAAGAGACTGGACAACGCCCTCAGACACACGGTGTGAACTGTGGGGTTGCCATATGCAGGGGCAGGAGTTGGACTCGATGATCCTTGTGGGTACCTTTCAACTCAGGACATTCTATGATTCTATGAAGCACGCGGCAGAAGCAGCGCTCCCCTTCTTGGGGAGACCGCAGTTCTCCTAAGAGGAAAGGGACTAGTCAGCAAGGGAGGCAACGACTTCTGCTCGGGAGCCGGGGATGGAGCCCACCACCCAGTTTTGGGGTGGCCGGAAAATGCACATTAATGAGTACAGATCGGATAAAACAGCCAAAGTTTCACTGCTCTCCCCACCACCTGGCTTTGTTCTTTGTTACTGAGGAGCTCAGCAAGTCATAACGTGGGGCTCGCTACCATTTCTGTTGAAATACATAGCATTTCTCCACCTTTCAGCTTTCACAGATATATGGAAAAGACTCCTTTTGGTAATTGTTCTGAACAAATTATTAAAATAAAACTTTGGAAAGTGTGCTGTTATACTCCAGCATCCATCTTTTGATGGAGCACAATTACTATATTTGGCAATACACATTCAGATGCTCTGACTCATGTATCTATGAAGAAATATAAGTTCAATTTGCTCTGGGAATGCACTTAACTCCCTCAATTTTTTTCTCAAATCAATAAAAAAGTTAACGCATTATTTTGGAGAGCCTGAGAAGCTTGCCAAGCCTTTCCACTTCCAGGGACTACCATGCAGCAACCTCTTCTCTTCATCAAAATTTGTGTCCAGCTATAGTGGTAATAGAGAGAGTGAAATAAATTTTGTGAGACTTCTCTGGAAAACGTCCTTCCCCTTTGAATTGCAGAGAAACCGACACTGCAGCTTCACCTTTCTATACCACCTATCAGCAGATGCTCAGTGATGGAGGGGCACATGGAGCCATTCCATTGCAGTCACCAATGCCGCAGCTTTCAGCCTGCTCCTGCCTGAATGCCAGCCTGTCCCTGGCCTGACCAAGCACCCCTCCCAGCACTCTTCTCAGCAAGGGTGAGCTGGGGTCCTCCACCTGAGGTGGGAAGAATATAGGGATGCTGCCCAGGTGTGTAGGGATGGGATCAGGAAAGCTAAGGCACAGTTGGAACTGCATTAGGCAGGGAATGGGAAGAATAATAAGAAGGGATTCCACAGGTACACTGGCCAGAAAAGGATGATTAAAGAAAATTTACCCTCCTGGTAAATAAAACAGAAGATCTGGTGACAACTGATATGAAGAAAACTGAGGTACTCAACAAGAGCTATGACTGTCATCTATCTGGACTTCTCTAAGGCACTTGACACGGTCCCCCACAACATTCTTACTGCTAAATCAGAGAAACATGACTCTGAAGGATGGATGGTCAAATGTAAAAGGAATTGGTTGGATGACTACACCCAAAGAGTTGCAGTCAATGGTTTAATGTCAAAATGGAAACCAGTAATGAGCAGTGTCCCCTGAGTGTACTGGGACCAATGCTGTTTAATATCTTCATTAACAACATAGTGGGATTGGTGACACTATCAGCAATTTTGCAGATGACACCAAGCTGAGTAGTGCAGTTGATTTGCTTGAGAGAAGGGCTGCCATCCAGAGGAACTTTGACAGACTTGAGGAGTGGGCATATGTGACCCTCATGAATTCCAACAAGGCTAAGTGCAAGGTCCTGCACCAGTGCCAGGGCAACACCGGTGGCAATACAGATTGGAGGATGCAGGGATTGAGACCAGCCTTGTGGAGGACTTGGAGATACCAATGGATGAGAAGCTGGACATGATCTGACTCACAGCTCAGAAAGACAACCATATCCTAGGCTGCATCAAAAGAAGTGTGGTCAGTAGGTCAAGGGAGGTGATCCTCCTGCTCTACTCTGCTCTTATGAGACCCCACCTGCAGTACTACCTCCAGCTCTGGGGTCCCAGCACAATAAAGGTATAGACCTATTGAAGCAAGGGCCATGAAAATGGTCAGGTGAATGGCACACCTTTCCTGTGAGGAAAAGCTGGGACAGTTGGGGTTGTTCATCCTGGAGAAGAGAAGGCCCTGGGGAGACCCTATTGCAGCCTTTCAGTACATGGAAGGGGCCTTTAAGAAAGATGTAGGGAGACTTTTTACCAGGGCCTGCAAAGGGCCATGGATGTGGGGTATGAGGGAGAAGGGGTAGAAAGGTGGAGGGGGACACAAGTTGGGGCAGGGGTTGATAACTGGAAGGTGGAAGATACATGGTTTGACTCCTTTTTTCCTTCAGGGTGGTAGAGAAGTGGAGAAAGCTGAGGACATGAGTTGAAAATGGGCACTGGAGACCTCAGCCAGAGAAGGACGTGAATTGTCTCTGAAGAAGAATGAAGAGTTCTGCCTTTATATTATGATTGGCCTCCCAACTTGGCAAGACATGACCTGCCTACCTTTGTGAATCCATTCATATCCATTTACTTGGACTAATAAACATGTTATTATATCAACTCAGAAGCTTGTTGCCCTGACTTCTGGACAGGAAGAAAATGCTAAATCACAATTTATCCTTGTTCTGGAGAAATTTGATGGCTCATGACAAGGTAAGAGCCAATGCAATTTTCAGTCACTGATGTGGTTACTAGTCTAAGTTGGTTACTGGGACTGTCATGGTCTTGATTTTCAGTGAGGATACCTGGGATCCCAGTCTTGCAGGAAAGTAGAGGGGTGGGCAGCATTATGTGAATCCATGCAGCGTTCATCCAGCAGCAGGACAAGGATTTCCTTTTGCCCCATTAAACACAGTGGCATATTTGCAGTTTGTGACATTATTCAACTAGTATTTGATCGTCTTTAAGCTGAGCTAGTGTCGTGTTTGCAAACATGCATAGTTTCATTAAAAAAAAAAAAACAGTTTGTTCACAGCACAAGGCGGTTGGAGAAGAATCATCTCACCAAATGAATGAATATATGATTTTTAAGTACAGATTAAGTATGAATCCTGCCATTCACAACCTGGGATCATAATGCTGCAGGGACTTTACTTTTCATGAATTTGAAACCTGAACAGAGCTTCCTTTTTTTTTTTTTTTTTTTCCCCTGAGGCTTCTCCAGTTTACTAGTGAAAAGAAAAGAGGGGAAAGACCCCACTGAAAATATTGTCTTTGGCCGTCTTTTATTATGGCAATATTTCCAGGACCTCTACCAGCATCTGGCATTTTTCATCTCTCGTTGTGAGTGGACCAAGTGGGCAATAAGCGTCGTAAGAGTTCAGTGCATGAGTAGCAATTTGTTCTGCAGCTTTGGGAGTATCAATATGTTGTAAGGACCCAAAGTAAATATGCTGAAGTGCAGCCCCTGAAGAAGCTTTTGTATTATGTGACAACATTTTCCACTGAAAAGTAATTGTGGGTATATTGCATTAGTATTCATGTTCTGAAGAGGAGTGCTGTGTACAACATACGCAGGCACGTCGCAAGAAGAGCCAGAGGCCACAAATGCATTGCAAAGAGTAAGTTTTTAGTTACCTCTCTGCTGAGGGATCTCTGAAGTAGCACCTAAGCTTCCAGGCAGAGGTGACAGAGGCGGGGACACAGGTGCTGGTCAGTTCAGCCCTGCTGGAAGATCTCCAGGCACGCTGAGCTCGCCTGTATGTCAAGGCTTCAGGCAGGCATAGCCTCCCGCTCTTTCTCACAACAAAGCAGGAATCTCAGACATAGTGATAAGGTGCCTAGGGTTTCTCACAGGCCTATGTTATCTAACACAGAGGTTCTACTCATCAAGCACACAAGGTCAGTAAAACAATTAGTGTGATGTATGTGCTTTTTCTACAGACAGGTGCAAGTCACTTGAGCATATTTACATTTAACTAATCTCCTCACCAAATCTTCTGCTATATTCCCATACAAGTGCCATTGGTCTGTCAGCTTCTGCGTATAAGGCACAATGCTAACACAAACTACAGAATCACAAAATTAAAGGGCTATTTCTGACTAAAGGGCTCACAATCACATGGTGATACAGACCACTGAGAAAAAAATCTTTCAGTTCCCCTTGACACTGATAGGAGTCCTATTGGTTTTGCTCTTCACTGTCAAAATAAATGTGTCAAATTCAAGAAGAAAATCTCATGGTGATAATTCAGGCTCTACTCCACTGTGCACAGAGAAGCATGTTAATAAAGAAGTCTCTTTGTACTAGATTCAGCAGAGGAACATCTAATGTTTCTATGTTCTGACCTTTTTTTTAGGAGTTGGCAGCTTCCAAGGCACAGTGGAGAGGACACTGAGCTGCATCTGGGGAAGCCCAGAGGTCCCATGGCACTCAGCCCCACAACCTCACTGCAGCACCCACCCACTGCAGGACATCCCTGGGGTCCCAGCTCAGCACCCATGCACAGGACTGCTGTGGGCTGGCATTGCAAGGAATGAGGTCCCAGATTAACTATTGGGAGAAGTGGAGGAGGCTAGTAATCCCTTCCTTCTCAGGGCCCTGTGTTAAATTTGAGTTCATAACCAGGTGCCACTCTTTTCAAATATAGCACCAGGCACAGTCTCTTCTTCCAGAGCAATGACACTGATGGCAATGGCAGTGCCCTCCATGCAATGATTCTCTGAGGAAAATTTGCATATACTGCAGCATGCAGTCGCAGAATAAAATGCAAAATGCATAAGCCAGCCTCAGATGGGTTCCTGAGTGGATACGGGACTCCCCTCTCTCTTTCCCTCTCCCTGTGCAGAAATCTTGTTTCCTGCCTCCCAGGTTTGTGTATCATACACTGGAGAAAACTTCCACAGCCAATAAAAACAATTTAAGTATAAACTAAAGGCTGAAGTGCTGTGTGCCTCTCCTGCTTCTTAGTATGGACCCACTGAACCCAATAGCTCTTGAACATACACACACTCACACAGACACACAGATAGATCACAATCTTGGGTACAACCTGAGCTCTGAAATTCTGATTTATGAGCCAGCTGAGTTTGACATATCTTGAGCCCTGGAAAAGCAGCAGCAACTTGAATTTTTCAGAATGAATTTAGAATAAAGATAATCCTAAAATTTGTTTTATTTATATTCCATCATTTATGCTGTCTGATGGTACCAGGTTTTAGTTTTGAGGTACTCCTTTGCTGGCAGTCTTTCTAACCTATGTCAATCCTTTAACTTACAGGTGCCCTGAAGCTCAGCTTTTACCTAAGTGCACAGCTAGATAGTGATGCTTCTAAATAGAGAAAATGTTCTAAGCAAATGTATTTTCAAGAGCTATTATATTCTGAAAATTGACTGTTAAAGTACCACCTTCTTATTCATCATGTCTACACTCGGTATGTGTTCAGTCTTGTCGGCTGGTATATGACTGCAGTTTTACTGCCTTTTACTCCCACTTACCTGAAAGACTGAACAGGAGGAGAGCATTTGAGCTGGATCCTGAAGCAGAAAGCATCATGGACTTCAAGAAGTTTCACCTGTGCAAGGGGACTGAAGACGGCTCTTCTCTGCAAGACTGAGCAAGGCATTATTGGAGAACCATGTGTTACATTTATGAAACAAAAGAGCTAACTGTACACTCAGTCTTTGTAATGGCAATGACACACAACTGCACGGTCTTGCTTTCAATCCCACCATTGAAGGCATCTACTGAGTGAAGTTGTTTTATTAGAAGTCTGGTTATCTGCAGAATTTCTACAGAAGAGACAGTAACACAAAGTGTGGGTGAAGGTGACAGCTAAGGCTACTATATTTTACAGCTAAAATTTGATTCAAATAAAATCAAGCCCAAAAAAAGCCAAAATGAAAATGTGACTGTGCCTTGAAAGAGATTCTATATTCCATCAGAGCAGAGCCGCTCTGTTTGGCAGAATATGTTTGAATTTTGACTGTGACTGAAAAAAATGAAGTTTCCAGCACCTGAGATCAGTACACTGAATGGAAACCTATGCCTCTTCCTGGCTTTACACTCTCTGAATTTTTAGAGAGAGGAATGATTTCATACAAACTTTATGAAAAAAAAAATAAGTAGTCCATGTTGCAGCTGAAATCAAGTATGTTGATTTCAAATGGAAAGTTTTAGTTTTAGGAAGATGCTTGCCTTTGAATACTGGAAAATGTAAGAAGATCTGGAATGTGACCTTAGTTACAGAGAACATGCTGTAATTATAGCTTTGGTTTGCTCCTTGATAGTAATAGATTTAACAACACAGTCTTAGAAACTGTGTGATGTATGACTGGTCATTCATACATATCAGCTAATTTTCCCAAGTAAAAAAATTAATGTAGCAAAAAGACAGTTTCCACAGACTTAACCGTCATTAGTATGTCTTTTTACCTTTGATTAAGAGGCTACTGACTGTGGGTGGTTAAGCAACAAAATACCTTTGAAGATCTGGGCCTTAAGGCTTTTGTTACAATATAACCTTTGTTCCCATGAAAGAGGAATGAGTCAGTCATTTCAACAAAATCTTATCCTTGCCAGTGTCACAAAAACATCAAATATCATTTGGAAAAATTGACTATTTTCTAAGGAGAGTTGCATGACATGATTTACTGTACAGTGTGAGTCATCTTCTATCCTAAAAAAAAAGTCCAAAATATCCAAATATAAGTGTAGATCCTTCAGTCTGGCCAAATAATTCAGAATGGTGCAATTCAGAGATCTGTCTTTAACTTTGGTGTAAAGAAAGCCATTCTCGGTTTAAGCCAAATTCCCTAAACCTTTTGAAGGCTGAAAAGTGTTGTGGGTTTTGACTCTTTGATTGGCTCTGCTTTGCAGAAGCCGGAGGATGTGGAAATTTATAGCATTCAGATGTTTTTTGGCACTTACCCATGGCAGTTAACTTTTTAATTAAAAGGTAAAAAGACAAAATAATTATCAGTTAACAATTTTCAATCTCTGTACAGACAAATGAATTAATGTGATTTAAAAGATCCACAATTATAACTTGCAGTATGGAGAGATAAGGAAGTTTAAAGTTTACTTCTTCCCTTACTTTACTTCAGTGACTTTGGGGAAATTAAGGGCAAATTCTCCATGCTCAGCACCTCTTTCTGTGCTCTTTGGATTAAACAAACAAAGGAAAAATCAGACTTTTTCTCCCCAAAATTGTCAGTGGCATCTTGCAGAAATAATTTCTTTCCAGTACAAGCTGAGAGCATCAGGTGCTGCATATATATATATACACAAATATATTTATACATATATGCATGTTGTATATGCCAGGGTGAAATAAGACTTCTAGGAGAGTCTCATTGGCTCTTGACTGCTGCAGAGGGGTCAGGGACCCTTTTCCCCTTCGGAAGGGCTGTAGTGTACTGCAAAGGTGACATCAATGCCAGCATTAACTTCTGCATGAAACTGAGGGATCAGCATTCTCTCCTACTCCAGCTGCAGAAAGCTGGTTTGGCCAAAAGTAAAGGGTGGTGCTACGAGACCCCCTTCCGCTGTGCACCACCCAGCACTGCTGCTGTGATTACTGGAGCTGCTGGAATTTTTGTTTTCGTTTGATCTCTGTAACAGCTGGATTTCAGAAAGGTTTCTCCCCTATTTGCTTTTCATCATTAGACAGAGCAGAGGCTTCAAAACAACCTCTGATCTTTGTGTTGCAGCACTCTCAAATTTTGCCAGACATTTTACAGGAAAAAAAAAAAAAAAAAAAAGTCAAGGCATTCAAACTCTTTCTATCCACTTGCCCTAGAAACCTTTTTAGTGCTGTATTGATAGTAATTACACATAACATATTCCAGTAAAAGGAAGCTGAAGTCGCCAGGTCAAAGTTATCCATAATTAGCAGCTGCTAAAATGAGGGTACCACTGCAAACATACTTCAATTCTTCTCTTCCATCATGCAAACACATGTTGAGGTCCTTCACTTTCTCAGAGAGCAGGAGCTTGCCTCTGCTGTTCAGGCTGGGTGAGCTGAGTGCATGGATCAAGACTGAGCAGTTAGCTGGGGAGGGAAAACATTATCAATACACATAGGAAGGTCAATAAAAAGCAGAAGGATTTGTATCTACTGCTAAACATCTGTTTAAAGTGTATTTGTGGATATGTGAAGCTTTGGCATTTTCAACCTCAGTTTCTAAGGCTTTTTGACCCTTACATGTCTGTTTTTTAAAAGGAGCTGGTTAGCATCAACATTGTAAGTAATGTTGGATGGAGATAGGGAGCATGATACAGACTTGATTCTTCAAGAGGTCCTTTCTAGGTCTATTTCTTACATTTAGTTTATTCACAAAATGAGGTCTGTTCCACTTGTCAAGGCAAAGATATTTAGTTAACATTCCGAAACTGAACTAGTCAAAGAAAACTTTTACAATCAGCACTTTTTAGTTTCTGAGCTGTGAAGCACAACAACAGACTGAGACAGATTGTGCTGCCTTCTAGAAATACCCATTTAGTAATGGGTGTGCTCAGGGACCCAAAACCAGGCACTTTAACACAGCCTGTTCTGTGCCACTGAGCTAAATCTCTCCTTTTAGCAACAGCTGGTTTGCTGAGAGGAGTATGAGGTATCAAAAAGAAAAAAAAAACATAAAGTATGTGAGGAAAACACAGCTATGCATGTTCAGCACCTAAATACCTAAGCTGATGAATAGGTACAGCTAATACGGCTGAATCTTTTTTAATGATGTTGTTTGCATTTTTTATATTAAGAAATTATAAAAATGGAGATGGAAATAAAAGGGACTCACAGCTGACTGAAGATAATGGATGACTCCTCACTAAAAGCATCTCACTTTTAACAGAGGAGAAATCCTAAGTTCTGTTTCCTTCATCTTTCTTCTATAATGTCTGTGTTACCAATAATAACACCTCATTTAGCCATTTCCTATGGGCTAACGGTGACATTTCAATTTAATGGTTGATGACTTCTCTGAGGGCCCTGTCCAACTTCTATGCTTGCTAGAAAGTGCACTGTCTCTGACCCAGTATCTTTAATTGAGGTGCTATTAAGTAAAGGTTCTTATAAAGGTCAACGTAACTCTAAAATAGATTCATGAACAAAAAAGAGGTGTGATTCTCTGTCCTGACTCACTACAGTGCCATTTTATTCAGCACAGAGTTTTCCTTGGTGGTATTTCCAAAGCACCATCAGAAGGTGAGCTTGGAGGGGCTGGGATCCCCCTGTGGACCATGAAAGGACAAGTTGCCCTTGAGGGAATTTCAGGACATCACTGACCACCCTGATTTGTGTCCTGACAGGGCATCACTCTCTTCGCCTCCCTCTCCTTTAACTTTCTAGTTAGATGAGGGAAAAGAAAGCACCCGAAGATATTTTTTAGCTATTGTGGATATACCCTAAGGGCTGACACAAAAACTCTTCCCATAAAAGATGACAGTCTTCTATGGATGGCAGCGGGGGAGGGTGAGAACAAGGCCAAGCTGTGGGATCCCCCAGTTCCAGCCTCACAGGCTGTGTGTCTGGCACTGTGCAGCTTCTACATTTTTTTCTTCTTATCCTCCCTCTTGAAAATGCAAGCTAGGTGACATGTCGCTTGTTTAACACTTGTTGCTCTACAGAAATTAAAAATAGCTGCATCGTGTTACTTAGGACTAGAAAAAAAGTGCAATTAGATGTAATGCATTCTTGTGTAGTGGGTTTGTCCCTGTGCAGCTCTAGTGCAGTGAAGCATAGGGGAGTCTAGCATTTACCCTGGTACTCTGTGATTTGACCAAAATAAAAGTCCAGTACATGCTCCCTCAAATGATCAGAAAGAAAATCATTTTGAGTCAATTAAAAGCAGTTCAGCCACTACAGTGGACTTGGCAGCATGACAAAGCACTGGCCTTGTCCCTAATGGACTAACTAGATCTGATCTCAGCTGCAAAACTCCGTAGTAGTCCTGGATTTACATTTTGTCAGGCAGTCTGTTTTTGCGAATAGTAAGTGGGTTCATTTATGTAATTGCTAAAAGGAGTTTGTGAAGGTCAGTGAAATCTAATCCCAGGTTCTCTTAAATATTTAGTTTATCATCTCTTTGTATTTAAAGTTTCAGAATCTGAAACTTTAATGATGTTATGCAACTGTAAACAGGTGAGTTCACCTGATATTGAGGAAAGGAAGGGCATTAAATAACACACCTCTTATCCAAGAAAGGCCAAAAACTTAGCAGCTTCTTTTACAGAGGACGTTGCCATTTGGTTGAGCATTTATCTACCTTTTTTCATGTTTCAAATAGATCCATAGAATCAAAGAATAATTTAGGTTTGAAAGGGATCTCTGGAGGTTGTCAGGTTTCCCAGATCAGTGTAGGGCCAGCATCCATGAGATTCTTGTGTTATCGCAGGAACAGCTATGAAAGACAGTCCACATAAGAAAACACAGTGCAACATTCTGAAATAAATTTCTGGACATCATGCTCAATGGATTCTGACCTAGAGCTTGGAGATTATTTTTGTTCATTTGCATTATCTTTGTTAATAATGGAATGGAATTACATATGTAAAAATATTTGAATACAAATTTCAGATTATGAAGGAGAGCTTCTATGTGTACAATAAACTCCTTGTAGTTCCTATCTCTAGCACATTTTCTGTATTTGAAGGAATATCTTAGCAGTGTTATACACACTATCAGGGTTCCCACTGCCATATGGTCACAAGCTGTTCATTGGGTGGAGAACCAGTCTATGTAGTTACTTGGTTGTGGAGTTCTATCTGCACATGGCTGTGGGAAACTACAGAGGGTCTGTGGAATCCTTGACAGAGAGTATGGGAATAGAGATCAGCCTTGAAGATATTAAAGTTTACCCTTGAGAAGGATGGGAGTAAAGGAGTATCCGGAGATATTAACTTGTACCCGTGAGAGAGAAGGGAGTAGAAGAGTAATATGCATGATAGCAAAATTAGCCAATGAGATGTTACTGCTGTAACTTCTAACCAATAGTGAAGAGACACATGAATTGGTAGAACTGTATAAAAATGCACTTGTAGCAATAAATGTCATCTACTACTTTCATCCTGGAAGAACTTGGTCCATGTCACTTTCCGTCTCAACCGCGACACATGGCTGTACCAATCTCGCACTGTAAGTGCCTCTGAGTGGTGCACCTCTAGAGGCCACAACACTTCTTGGCCTTTGAAGTATGCCCAAGATTTCTGGGAGGCAGAAAATCTTTGAATCCAGAGCCTAAGGGCAAAGGCTGCCTAATGTTGGACCTCTCTTACCCTGGTGTGGGAGGAAATCCCTGCTGGTCCTGCACTGCCCCGCATGGGTGACTCGAGATCTTTAATGAATTCTGAAGCTTTGCTTCCTAATGGGATTTTCTGTTGTTGTTTGATATTGAGAGGTCAATTTGATGAGGCACTGATCAAGCCAAGGACTGAGAAGTAGGTGAAAGCGTATTTTATATATATTCTCAAGCTTTTGGATGATAGCTACTAATACCTCATTAAGCAAGACAGTTAATGACACTCCCAGTTCTGCATTTGTAAACAGTTTGCTGCTTAGACCATGTTTAAATTCAGTATTAAAAAGAAGTGACAAAATACTGTCGCCAGCCTATGTACCCTATATCAGCAATATATGGGGTTTAGTGGGAAAAGGCAATTATGATTAGTACAAAACTGGAAAACTAGTAGTGCATGATTTGACTCTTGGGACAGTTGTTATCAGAATAGGCCAGTATCTGGTCTCAGTCACTCCAGAGGATGTTCAGTGTAATGTCTTTAAACAAAACGGTTTCAAATGAAGGAGGTTTGGTTTACGATGGTAGAGAAGACATGAGAGTCAGCTTCTCTCTGCTTTCTGCTGCTGAAATGCATCTTTCCTGTCCACATTCTCCTTCCTCCCTTACTGCTGCGAAGGAGGGGGAACTGTTTTGGACTGCAACCAAAAGCATTGTCAGAATATGTTTCTTGCTAGTTTCAATTAGTATCATGTATGCACATATGCATGCACATAAACATCCCAACTCAAGTCCATTTCCATATTAGATATTTATTCCCCTTGTTTCATTATACACATTTCTAATTTAAAGGAGGACATGACTGATACCTAGAGAACAAAGTAACCATTATGTCCTATGCAGTTTTTGTATTATAAATTATCTTAGCCATAAAATACATTAAATAACGTACCTTGCTATTGAGAATCATCATGCTCTGTGCATTGAAATGCCAATCCTAACCCAAGGGAAGGAATCATTAATTGGGTAATGAAATGGAAAGCGTGATAATAGATTTATTACTTAAATTGTTGATTATGTCAATTGACCTTTTAGTTAGATCTGGAAGCCTTCATAAAATCCTCTTGCTCCTTGACAGCAAAGAAAAAAAAAAAAAAAAAACAACACAAACCACAAGCCTGTGCTAGCAATTATATTAATTTGACAAGTGTGCTTGCGAAGCAAAAAACACAGCAAGAGGAGTAAACTGAGTTCAATGAACTCTCACCTATGAGGTTTCCAGCATAACTTCAGCTCAGGCAGCGTGAGCTGAATACTCTGCACTGTGCACTCACGGTAGGAAAAACAGTGCAGTTACAGCCTAGCACTTACATGTAAATCATTGCAATTATAGGTTATTTAGTTGATGTTTTGAATTAACTTGGTCAATGACCCATGAGTGTGTCTGGAGGCAATGTTACCCTGGAAGATAAACACAGAGAAAAGGAGAAATGGCATGCACTGTCGCTTGCCCACTGCAAACTTTCGTCATTAAGCAGCTGCAAAGGGTGCAAAGGACATAGTTGTCTCCTAGACAAATCTTATCCAGTGGCAGAATTAACAAAACCAAGCAAAACAGTGACCTGAGTAATGTAACATCAGTAACCATAGCTCATGGCTCTTCTTATAGTTTCCATTTCAGAGCACCATCAATGACTTCATAATCATCTGACATTAACTGTATCTATCTCTGCCCTATCAAAAGGGATTAGCAGTTGAAATTAAGGAAATCAAGGCTTTGTAACTTATTGGCTATGAAGTTGCTGAGTGTAGCAATACAGCAAGAGAAGAAAGAAAACCTTCCTGGTTTGGTGGATGATCCTCCCAATACGCATTACAAAGTCTTCATTAATTATTTCTCATTAGGTTCACTGCAATAATTGAATCACATCTGCAATGCAGGGCAAAATTTGTCAGCAATCTGATCACTGAGGTTAAAGGGATATAGATTTAATTCCTTATTATTTTTCTGATGCCATGTAGCTGGTCACAGAGCTTCACAACCAGCTGAGGAGTCAAGGCACCTGTTCCGAGGGATTTGGGTTCCCAATTAAACAAGTGAAGCTATGAGATGTGACAACAAACTGAGGGCAGAGGGGAAGAAAAATGCAGAGAAGGGAATAAAGAAAACTTTTCTGGAAGGAAACAAAATATTGTTTGCAGTAGTGCAGCTTAAGTATGCATAGTTCAGACATGACTTCGTTGCAGCTGCTCAGCAGGAGAGCACTTACACCAAAGAGGTTTCTGGACACAGATCAAATTTTCTTTAGCCATCTGCTCAGGGGCAGTACCGCGGTGCAACAGCAACGAGTGGCTCTGGCCTTCCTGTGTTGATGCACACAGATTAGTAAAGACAAATGGCTTGTGTCCCTCTTGCCTGTACAACCACTTGGTAGACTTGTGTTCCCATGTTACATGGCAAAGTGAGAGGCTACCTGGCTACTCCATTTGAGTAAAGGGTGTTCCCACCTGTGTCCAGGGAGGGATGTAAGGCAGCAGCCATACTCTGGTCATTGCAGAAAGAGACCCTGTGGCAGGACCAATCCAGGGCAATGCTGTGCCTCATTGCTTCATGGTGGGATTGTGTTTAAATCTGGAAGCATTTCTGATCCTAAATGGGCTGAGGGGGCTCCTTGTTGTAACGTGCAACCAGTAGGAAACTACATAAGACGTACTAGTGAATTTATGGCATCTGGAAAAACAACTTTTAAATCTGTCCTCAATATAACCTTTCTTACAATGGGAATTCCTACAGCTGTTTACCAGGAGACTGAGGACTTCTGTGCAGCTCAGAGAGGGCCCAGCAGCAGCAGCTGGTGTCAGGGGCAGCAACGTGGGGCTGCTCCACCAGGCAGGGTCACTGCCAGCTGCCAGGAGCAGTGGGCCAGGGGCGTGCAGGTCCTCACAATGGGCAGGCACAGCCCCACGGGACACAGAGAGCAAGAGCAGAGCATCTCCAGCAGCTGCCACCAGGTCAGTCAAAAGCCCAGATGACAACCCAGGTCCATAATGGGAAGCTGGTTCAAGGTCCAGCCAGCAAGTGAAGGGAGCCAGGGCCAGAGAGGTGCACAGGCTGGGGCTGTGTTTGCCTGCAGGGGGGTACCACAGCCCCCAAACCAGGCAGCACAGGGTGCACAAGCAGAAGCCCTGTAAGAGACCACTCATCCTCACAACTCAGCTGTGTTCACAGATGTGTGACTGATGGTTACACAGCACCACCGTATTGGAGCAGAGCACAAACACAAACACAGGCAGCTACACCCTTAGATGTGTAGGGTAGAAGAGGCTGCAGGGGAGGATTACAGAGAAAAATGGCTACAGAGCCTGTTGACATACTCAGGGCTCTGACAAGCTTCTTATGGATGATATCAAAATTGCGTATGAAAGCTAAGTTATTTCATTAGTTCTCTCAGGACCTCAGCTATAAGATATCAGCTCAGAGCAGTAGAAATGTATGTTCTCTACCACAGCCACCTCCTCCTTTACCTTGCACTTTTCAGCCCCTGCAACTTCCCAGTGTTCCATCATCTTTAGTACATGCATCTTGTACACACATTAAATACACACAGCTAATATTTATATGTTGGAAAAAAAATGTAGAATATGGAAGCCTTGGAAGGAATATGGTTATTTGTAGCTCTGGATAGTCCTACCCAGTAAGAAAAGTCTTTTAATTTTAAAATAGCCTTACCCCACTGAAATCAGCAAAGATTTTGTATGAACAAAGGGAAAAGAATCTTGACTGCTCTGGCAATGGATAAAGGGAGTAGGGAAAAGTAGCTGTTCCTCTGCCAGCTCAGATGCCTCCCCAATCAATTGTGATGGTTTGCCATAGATACTGCATCTCTCAGAAGGTCTGGTTTGTCCTCTTTGAGTTGTTCATTTCACACATGGAGACTCTGAAGCAGTGATCAAATATAGAGTCTCTTCTGAGCTCAGGCTGAGGTACCACCTCCTCATAGGCAGCATCGAAGTGCATGGTTGACAATGTAGAGCTTAATGAGGATGGCTTTAGAGCAGGGATGTCGAGCTCTTTTTCACCAGGGCCATATCAGCCTTATGGTTGCTTTCAAAGGGCCAAATGTAATTTTAGGACTGTATAAATGTAACTACTACATTGACATGTAAGCTTATGTAAGTTTCCTGCTTTAGAGGATCAGGGAGCAGCCCTGCAAATTTCCAAGATGAAGATATCCACAGAAATGACTGCTAAATTTTCTTGTATTTTAACAGAATAGTCTCTGTTTTGCAGTAATGCAATCCAGAGTCCATAGGGCTAATTTTCAAGCTGCCCCACTACTCTTTCAGTGTGGATCAGCAATTACCATGAAGATTACTGGCTTCTGTATAGGTGCTGCAACAAGCAAGAGGAGTGCTGAGATAAACATAAAGGGCATATTGTTCATTTGAACAAATTGTATGGCTTTGTAGTAAAACTGGATAAATGTATTGCCTCATGAAGGGGGACTCATTGCCTGTCCTTTGGAAGGAGAGTAGAGTAACATCTACGTGAAATTCTGTGTCTCTGAAGAGTAGTATGGAGCAGTCTCAGCATCTGGCAGCTCGTAGCACCATGTGAATTCTTACTCTCCTGGGAAAGAAAAATGCAGTCCGCCACCATCTCTGAAAGACTAACAGCCAATGGACAAGAGCTCTGACCCACAAGTCCTGCTTTGCCCTGGCACAGGAGATCTAAACCAGGTGGTAACAACACTGGTGTCTGCAGCAGAAAGACCCAGGGAGTGTGAACACACAGTCTAAACGAGTGGAGCTGAGAGCACAGCATCAGTATCTGACTGGAAAGTCGTTGGGAAAGAGGGGATCGATAGCAGAGATGAGCTGATCCGAGATCAGAGCAGCCCCTGGGCATTTTGTGTTGGGAAGCTAATGAGCTGAAGGCAGAGCTGAGATTGATCTGGTTGGCTTCTCTAATAAAAATATCTCAGTATTGTTTTCCCTGGATTTTGGCATTCTTTCCTCCAAACAAAAACAAACAGAGTGTTTTCCTGGAATACAGGATTTAAAAAAAAAAAAAAAAAAAAAAAAAAAAAAATCACTTAGTGTAAGCCTCATTTGAGGGAATGATCATACCACAGTGGAAAATAAACAATATAAATAACATCTGTGTGATGTGAGTTCTGCTATGAGAGCTAACACCAAATGCCACTGGAAGCTCCCAGACACTAATTCTCTGAGCTCAAAAGGAATAGCCTGTTGCAATATTCCTCTGTGCCAGCAAATTTCCATATTCATTTAAATAACTATCTGTGCTAATCTAGCATAAAGCACCGTGGTTTCCAGGATAATGTAAAGGAGTTGTTAACAACATGCACCTCCCAAAGAACAAAGAGCAAGCTGAGGAACGGGTAAGAGAAAGCTGAATTCCTCAAGGCAGAAGGGCAGGAACTTTGTTCAGAGCTGCAGACAAGGGCAAGTGCTGGATTTTACACCTGGAATATGCCGAACTTTGCTGTACATTCAGAGTGGGGGACTATATGCTGGAGAGCAGCTCTGTGGAGAGGGATCTGGGGGTTCTGGTCGATGGCAAGCTGAACATGAGCCAGAAGTGTCCCTGACAGCCAAGAGCGCCACCCGTGTCCTGGGTGCATCCAGCACAGCATTGCCAGCCGGGCCAGGGAGGTGATTGTCCCGCTCTGCTCTGCACTGGTGCGGCCTCACCTGGAGCACTGTGTGCAGTTCTGGGCAACACAGGATAAAAAGGACATAAAGCTGCTGGAGAGTGACCAGAAGAGGGCTATAGAGTTGGTGAAGGGTTTGGAGGGGAAGCCATATGAGGAGTGGCTAAATGATGGATGGAAATACACAGCTGTCAGTGTGTGTGCACAGGCTGGATAAAGTTTGCAGGTAAAGGTATTATGGTTTATTGGTTCAACTGGTGTTGCTGGAAGTATTAGGTAAACTTTCAGGTATGTAAGCCCTTATTCAGGTCTGAAATAGAAGCAGCAGTTTTCAGAACTAAATACAAGCTGAGAACAAATGCTCAGATGTTAGTTAGGTATGTGGCAATTAGGCCTTTGTTTAAAAAAAAGATATTTGGTAGCTGTGGAGAGGAAAGGACGGTAAAGAGGGAGAAAACTGAGAGACAGTGGAAGTCAACGTTAAATGAATCTGCTTATGACCTAGGGCAAAGAAGAGACAGGTAGTTTATAGCCTGGGGAACAAGAGCTGATCATGGTGAGTAGGAAGAGAGCCTAATCATAAAAGTCATATCTACTGAGAGCGTGCTCTTCCACATCAAGTGGCTTTATGAATTTCAATTCTCAACCTCATCTTTCGAATGGGTTTTTGGAGGCTGTTCTTAAAAAAAGTATTAAGATACCCAATATGTTTGGAGATAAATGTGCCCCTATTGGCAGTTAAGGTTTTTTGTTATAGCTTGACCATATGAGACCATTTTGGTGCATACTAATTGCTTCATTTTTATTACACAGTTACCACGGGGCCACTGGATTAATTATATTCTCATTCTGGGAATTTGGGTGTGGGATTTCGTGAAATTCAGGGAGGGAAGGTTGGGGTTGGGCCCCATTTTAGATGGGTAAGACCTGTTTGGTTGCAGAGGAAAGGGTAATAAGATGAGTTATCTGCAACACTTTGAGGGGACCATCCTCCAGTTTTACAGGAACTTCTGCTGAGGAAGCTTCTAGGAATCTGTGTCCTTTCTGCCTCACACAGGGTCCTTTTGAGGAAAGAGGCAGGGAAGCCAGTAACCAAAGATTTCCCATCTCTGTCACAGGGAGGTCCAGATACTTGAGAATGGTGTATTTTAGGTTAGCAGCACCATGTCTTACATATTGTACCAAATAAATATTGAACATAGAAGTTCTATTCAATCAGATCAGTAAGAAACCAAATGTTTCATCAATATTGTGAGTATCCTTGAGTAAGAGTTCGTCTGTTGATTCTGCTCAGCCCACACAAACCTGAGGGTCTTGTTTACTGTAAAAAGAAACCTCCACATGGAGCCAGTGTATTTTTAAGTGGCTTTGTACTAAAGGTAGCCTGAATTTTCTGTGAAATATAAAACTGGTGACACAATTTCTGGAAATCTAACTGCAGAATGAAATACTTTTTATCTCCAATGTTTTTTTTCTTGCATATACATGTCTGGAATTCAAATCAGAACATTTTGTAAAGAAATGCGGAAGGGTTTTATACTATCAAACTGTGCACAGTCTGTGAGTGGTAAAAAACTAGATGTTTCTAGATCACTAAAATGTCCCTCAAGTCATAATTATAAATTGATATGCATGTGTACAAAAGATTGGTGTCTCCATAAAGTGCCTGAAATTCAATATTTTTAGTCTACTCTGTCTTCTGAAAGTGTCTGTATATTTTATGTTCCCTGTGTGCTAAAAATTGTCTCTGTATTTTATGTATTGTTGTTTGTAGAGCTGTATTTGCAAACATAAGTAACAGCTAGTACTGGAGATGATATACAGGCTGTATAACATACCTGCAGAAAACAAATCTGGAAGCATACAAATGCTCCCAACTATAAATTTTGAGGACACCATAAGAATTTTCAACCTCATGCTAATGTTGTTGAAGAGTACACCACAGCTGTGTGGGATGCATTCTTGTAGCTGGCAGGAAGGAAAATAGCTCCAGACTCTGGTTAATGTGCACTCTTCCATGGTTGTGGTACATAATTATGCAAAAAAACTTTGCATTTTCTAGTCAGTGGGATGAGCAGTAAGTGTGGTGTAATTTCTGTTGTTGCTGCATGTTGTCCGCTGGCAATCATCTGCTGGCAAGTGGTCTCCGAGGTCAGTGTGGCATGATGGAGAACTCCCGGCTCCCAGGCAAGACACACAGCTGGAGGGTGACCTGGCTGCACGCCTCTGATGTCCGACCGCCCCAGCTTGGAGCAGCCAGCAAGCTCCCACATGGTTCCCAGATTAGGGGTCTCACATCAGCTCATTCACTCAACAGTAGCACCAGGAGGTGCTTTTGCCCAACCACAGGGTGAAAACCAGCTTGGGAAGCACTGTTGGTGTCCTCTGAAGAGCCTCAAGCACCAGGTAGCACAGTGTGGAAATCAGAATGGGGATTCCCCAGAATGGAAGGCACCATATTACTGACACAAGAGTTTATCTTTCTGCTCAGAGCATGTGTCCTTTTGCCCGTGTTCTCAATATAGCCATTTTTTATTAATGTGGAAGGATATAGATCAATTAAAGAGAAGTTTTTCTTCAGTTCTAGGTTGGCTGCTTAATATAACACCAGATAATACTGAAGCAAAGCTTGAAATAAAGGGTTTTGAGATAAACACCACAGTAGAGTTTGTTTCCTTTTCAAAATATATTCTACTTAATCAACATTTTGTGCTGGGAAAAAAAACTGCCTTCAGGCCGTCTTCATTTTTGTACCACAGGGTTACTTTTCTGAGAGCCAAAAGACGTGCTAATCATGCGTGAGCACAGCAAGCCAAAAGTCCTTGTTTTTCACTCCCAAGTCACAGGCCGCTCTATCCCTGGGCCTGTCTCTCTCATGCCACGGACATCCTTCTAATAAAGTGGATTTTTGTTTGCAGTTGGGTTACAATGAGCTGCAGCAGTAATAGGAGATGTCAGCAATACCAGAATAAGGTAGGTGTTTGTTTCTGTCAGTGGAGGGTTATTTCAAGGAAAAAACACAAATATTCCACAATGTAAATTGCTTGTATTTTCTCTGTAAAACCCTATAGCTATTTACATACCATTCTGCTGGTACAATTACATTCAATGGGAATGCATTTTGAAGGTCCTCCTTAACCAAACAAAACATAAAGAGTGTAGATGGCAAGAATTTAAAACAGCTTTGTAAACAATTGCACGTGGCAGACCATGAATTGGCCTCAGCACTTATTCTGACAGACTGACTGAAAATGCGACTAGCAGTACAAAAATCTGTCCCAATTCAATGAGATGCCAAATGCTAAATATGCAAAACAACTTATTTTTCCTGAGATCAGGTTTCAAATTTCTTATTTTTGTTGCACAGATTATCACTGAAAGTAATTCTATGTAGCAGCTTCTTTCAGCACTGAAAGAGTACCTGCATTGTTTCATACAAAAGATTAACATGCAAAACACTGAATAATTCAGAATTCTTTGAGTGGGTAGAAAGACGAGTACACTGAAAATAACTTGTTTTTTTTGGAAGAAGTTTGCCTTTTTGTAAAATCTAAGAAGATTGAACTTTTTATTATGAAATACAAAATTTCAGACAAAACATTTCAGCTAGAAATAATATTTTTTTAGATTGGGAAGGCACATATAGTGTCCGCATGTCAGATCTGCTCTACTGACTAGGTTGCCTAACTAAAGGGCGTTTAGTGTGGTCATTACCAACTCTGTCCCTGACGTCCATCATGAATACCAGCAGCTGCCATTGCTGGCACCCAAGCCATTTGGCTGCAAAACTTGGCCCACGAGTAGAAGAGAGACAAACAGCATTCAGGCAATAACCTTAAAAGTCAGGAATTTCAAATGCACATTTTACAGCTTCAGATTTTCACATTTCAAACAAAACAGGATTTTTTTTGGCACATGGGTGATTGGTTTTTACTTAACACTGGAACACTGGATTTAAGATAAATACCTTTAACAAAAGAATGTATGAAAATGAAACAAATTCATTTCTGGTCCAAAGACAGTTTGGAAATTTCAAAATAACCCTCATGAAAACTTCCCTTGATTTTATTACAGAACGGAAATTGAAAAATATTGTGGATCTATAATCTTGAAATGATCAGCTGTACATAGAGTACATTAAAAAGTAATTCATATGGTATTAACCAGTATTAATTATTAACCATTTATTCTGAACTAATAAATGTCTTGCAGCTCTAGTCACAGGTCCTGCTGTGGATAACCTCACATTTCTGCCTGATAGGAGTTTTGCTGATTCTCTTGGGACCCAAAGCACATATTCTTGCTCTTGTAGAGTCCCATCAAATTCATTGTCTATGAAGTTAAGGCTGTCATTTATGTCCATTATGTTGCTGAGATAGCATATGCCTCATTATAAAGGTTGCATTTTTATTTCATTACATGAGAAAAGAAATAAAAATAACTTAGAGCTTACACTGAGAGAATTGGTGTTAACCTTTCCCTGCTGCAGGAAGCCAGCCACACGTATAAAATGCAACAGATTAACAGAGAAATTTCCTGGAGAAGTCCCTCCTAAACAAGTGTCATGTTTCTAATTTTCTTTGGGTTGATTGGATAATCAGTAGGTCTTTGAGGCTGCACCTATGGGAGAGAAAAAAGAAGTTACAGAACTAAAAGATATCCTAGAAAACAGCACCACAAGGGTCCTCAGGAGGTCACCTGCCAACTTGTCACCCCAAAGCATCATACCAAAATGAAATCTATCATCAACAACCCATTGAAAATCTAAATACAATGGAAAATATGAACAGCAGAACAAACTAAAAGCTTTACATGCAGCACACTTGAGGCAGTTCTGGGAACGCATTAGTTGGTCTTATGCTGTCTGAGAACTTCTTGTGAACTCTGAAGTCTGTATTGTTTTCAGTAAAATATGATGTTGGGCTTTCCCCCTCTAGGTCTCTTCAAGAAACTACCCATTAAGCTGTAATAAAAACTTAACATCTGACATTGCTTTCCTAATACATTACAAATTACAACAATAAGTACAGGACCATTTTATTTATCACAGTATCACAGTATCACAGTATGTTTGGGATTGGAAGGGACCTCAAAAGATCATCTAGTCCAATCCCCCTGCTGGAGCAGGAACACCTAGGTGAGGTCGCACAGGAACATGTCCAGGCGGGTTTTGAATGTCTCCAGAGAAGGAGACTCCACCACTTCCCTGGGCAGCCTGTTCCAGTGCTCTGTCACCCTCACTGAGAAGAAGTTTCTTCTCAAATTTAAGTGGAACCTCTTGTGTTCCAGCTTGATCCCATTACCCCTTGTCCTATCATTGTTTGCCACCGAGAAGAGCCTGGCTCCATCCCCATGGCACTCACCCTTTATATATTTATAAACATTAATAAGGTCCCCCCTTAGTCTCCTCTTCTCCAAACTAAAGAGACCCAGCTCCCTCAGCCTTTCTTCATAAGGGAGGTGCTCCACTCCCTTAATCATCTTGGTTGCCCTACGCTGGACCCTCTCCAGCAGTTCCCTGTCCTTCTTGAACTGAGGGGCCCAGAACTGGACACAATATTCCAGGTGTGGTCTCACCAGGGTGGAGTAGAGGGGAAGGAGGACCTCTCTCGATCTACTAACCACCCCCCTTCTAATACACCCCAGGATGCCATTGGCCTTCCTGGCCACAAGGGCACAGTGCTGGCTCATGGTCATCCTGTTGTCCACCAGGACCCCCAGGTCCCTTTCCCCTACACTGCTCTCTAATATGTAATCTCCCAACCTATACTGGAACCTGGGGTTGTTCCTGCCCAGATGCAGGACTCTACACTTGCCCTTGTTAAATTTCATTAGGTTATTCCCCGCCCAACTCTCCAGCCTGTCCAGGTCCCGCTGGATGGCAGCACAGCCCTCCGGCGTGTCAGCCACTCCTCCCAGCTTGGTGTCATCAGCAAACTTGCTGATAGTACACTCAATTCCCTCATCCAAATCGTTAATGAATATATTGAATAATATTGGCCCCAGCACTGACCCTTGGGGCACTCCACTAGATACTGGCCTCCAACTAGACTCCGCACCATTGACTACCACTCTCTGGCTTCTCTCCCTAAGCCAGTTTGCAACCCACCTCACTACTCTATTGTCTAGTCTGAAAGACTGCTCTCAACATCTCAGTGTTTATCCAAGGCAGGCTTTTTTTTAAAGTTCCCATGACTGGCATGATTGCACTTCCACCGACAGCAGCCTGTTTTCAAACCAAGCCCAGTGGGATCTGCGTAGGGCAAATGCTAAGCAGTTATCAAAACCCTATCCTCATTTGAAATCAGTGTAATGGATTTCCGGTACTAATTGCTTATGCACTTTTACAAAATACCATTGCAGAGGAAACGACAAAGAAAAATTAATTCTCAAATGCATCCAAGAAACATATGCTGTGGGTATTTAAAGGTAGTGGTGAGACCTCAGATAGATAATTACAAAGTAGCTCTAAGGAATGAAAATTTCTTAAACCTGTATCTTCACATAGCTTCCTAAATGAAACACTACAGTTGAATAGTTTGCTGTGGCCAGACCCAGTGTTGGTTTTATCTTCCTCCAGGTAGATGGTATCTGCTGGCTACTGTTCATCACAACTTCCCCACTTGGTCTCAAGCACTTGGAAATCACTGTACATTTCAATGTTCTTCCTAGTAGAATTTTTTATCAAGCTCAAACTCTTTCCCGACTATTGACCAATCTTTCTGTAGTTTGTTTCTGAAGCATTAATCATGTACAGTCTGTGTTGCCTTGGTATTCTTCAAGTATTAAACATCTTAAATAATGCATTTGGTACATATACATTATTGAATAAGCAACAGAGGAAAATGCCAGATAAAAAATGTGGACAACCTGTCTCTGGTGTTTAATGAGCCCCAGCACCTCAAGGAAAACCATGGGATAAATATAACTATCCTAGGAACATTTCATATGACAGCTGCCTTCTGCTTTAAACACAACTCTCTCCTCCCCAGCCCCCACCCTGTTTTGTTGCTAGAACATACTGCTGTTTTCTAAATTTACCCTTCTTTACTGTTTATTTCTACAGAGAAGAGAGGAGCTCTGGGAAGTAACAGGGTTGCCTGTCTCTGCTCAAGAGACGTTTTCTGAGATCTCTCTGCTGCACTTAGTTTCTTGCAGTCCAGAAATGGTCCAACCACCTGACGGGTGCTCGACAGAGACATCACTCACTCATTTCCAGAGCACATCAGAAGTTTCCTATGGTCTGTGTTACCCTGGAGATTAATATATGATGAGATTGGCTCCGTTTATGGCAGAACAGTTATTTGGCATTTCCTGATCCTTAAATTACAAGTCTGCTATGGCAGGCTTCCTCACTAGGGCAGAGGTTTTGAGAAGCCCTCTACTACTGCTCCCCCCACAAAAATAACAAATGTACAAGTAGAATGGAAAAACAAATCTGAAAAAAGCTGAAGGCAAGCATTACATTCGTGGAAAGCATGTATTCCCAGATAATGTGGACTGTCCTTTGAGTATAAAGCACACCAAACTGGTCAGCATATTGAGTAACCAGAAAATTTCAGAGGGAGTCCAAGGGCACTTCACAGAGCGCCGTCTCTGAAACTTCCTGAAAAAGCTGATTATTTGAATTCCATGCTTTGCAGAATACTGGGGTAGGAATATCTCTCAGATTTTTTTGCATGAAAATACTGTATTGCACCCAAATTTACTAAAGAAGAAAAGAAGCTAATCAGAAAGTTCATCAAGTAATATTGTCAAAAGAAACAGTACTTATGGCTACTAGTAGGCAATACTACTGAAGATTTTTCTTTGTGTCTGATTTTGAATGGGAGGGAGTAAGAGGATTTGCACCAGCTGGATCTAGACTGCCCTATTCTTCCCTGACAGCACTGCGGAAAATGTAACCCAAGCAGGTTTCTTTTGTTTAAAAAATATTATCTGCATGAATGAACCATCCATTTCCTGCCCCATCATGCCATTTCTCCTCACCACCAAAGGAGGAACCGAGCAGCAAGTTTGCTCCTGGGATGGGGACTGTGTCCACGATGGCCAGATTCCCCTCTGCCTTGCTGCATCTTTCATAGCTATTTGCTTTAGAACAAATGCCTTGGGTTACTTATATTTTATTCTCACTGTGCTCTGATATCAATTAATGAATAACTGGTTGAATTTCAAGCAACTCATGCTGTGTACTGGCCCATTTTCGGTGGAGCTTTCTCTAAAGTAGCACAGCCTCACTGAGACTGAAGATCACTGGATGTAACTTCACTGAAATGGAGGATCAGTGACCTAAAACTCATTTTCTGATGCTATAGGAGATCTCAGATACAAGACATTGCAAATACAACACGCAGACAAGGAGGACTACCACAACCATTTCATATTTAAACCTTGATAAACTACAGCTGTTAGAGCCTTTGCTTGGTTTTGACTTCAAAGTTGTTTCTTCTTCAGATTAATTCAGTGCTCTACTAGTCCTGCCAGTCATAGTCTGAGAAAAAGTAGTTTCATTATTCATTACATTCTATGCAATGAAAGGAAAAAAGACGGCTCTAGTGGCTTGCTGCACAGCCCAACATTACAGGAGAGACTTTCTAAGGTGGTCCCCTCTATCAATAAGGATATAATATTGTCAGCATTTCTTTTACACAGTTTTAGATCTCTGTACTGTCAGCTTGGCATCTAGTTAAACATGGATATTTGACAGTCGCATGTTTCAAAGTCTGCCTGTTGACTTGATTTATCTGCCCCGGACGCCTTTTTATAGGGATTCCTATAAAGGGACTACTACACTGGGAAAAGCTTTGCACAGTTTGTTGGTTTGTCTGGGGAAACAGATGTCCAAATCTTGCCATCTCTTCCAGCTCTTCTGCCAGACAAAAAGAGAGCTAGCAATACATGGATGAATCAGAAGGTAAAATGAGGGTGTGTATCAGCTGATTTCAGGGTTTAATCCTTCAGTGGTGTTTTGAATATGGATCTTCAGTCAATGAAAGAAGGACTTCTGCTATTACAAGCATGTTTTAGCCATTTCTGCCACCTATATGACATCAGTGATATGAATGATGAACACACATCTGGCGTTACGAAACAGGTTTCTGATCTTTAAACTTATCTGACAGATGGCAGCTCCTCAGACACTGATGCTGTGGAAATGTATGATAAACTGAAGGTTTTGCCTACTATTAGCCAGGAAAAAAAAAAAATCCAACTCTAATTGCATTAGAACAAATTGCTGAGATTAATGTGGTAGGAGTGCTTCCAAATGTATCTGCATGCATCAAAACTTTCATTTCTGGAACAGAAAATCAGAGAGACACAGCTTTCTGCTTCTGAAGGTTATTTTTCCCCCTGCCTTTAGTTTTTAATTCTCATTCTGAATTCACTTCATTTACAGGAAAACACCTGCCCAAAAGTTCTGGATACCCTAAAAATAATTCAGATACACCATTGCTTCAAATAGCAAACTACAGTCAATACCCATAGTCAACTTTTCGTACACTCAGCACATTTCCCTGTCCATCAATAGACAGACAGTCTGGAAATTCCTTCTCCTTTTTTATGGGTTAATCCCACCCACAAAACTCCTCCCCTTCTTCCACAGACATCTTGAAAAACTACACTATAAACTGCACCTGTCTTTTCTATATCTGTATCATCAATATTTATTACTCTCTTGATCAAGATATGCTGACCAATGAATATCATAACATGACATACTCTACAGTACATTTCATCAGTAGGGGTAAAATTATTTGCTGTCATCCATTTATATTTCTATTTTATTGACCTTTTGATTCAATTTTGATAGCTTAATTTTTCTTTTCAAACAATCCTCAGAGTCAGAGCAGTTATATACAGTGCAATAAATGCAGGTACAATTCATCATTCATTTCCTTCCCAGCATAAAACCACAACCACAACCAAATAATATTTTGAGTTTATAGAGTGTCATTTGGAGTAGTTAAGAAGAAAAATAGATCCTTCCCCATTAACGGAGCCATGACTCACTTTGGACTAGAAAGGAGAAGTGTGGCTGTGGTGGCAAGTGCAAGCCTCATGTGGCTTTGCTGAAATCAGCTGAATTACACCAGGGGTGAATCTGGCCCATGGTGAATGAGCATTTCCTCTTATGAAATGGTCTGCTGATTTGTCATGGAGACATTTATGGCATAGTAAATGGAATAATTCTGAAGCCTGTGTAGGCGACTGTCCGTTTCTGCAAGATGCTGAGTCCTTAGAGCTCCTTTTGTACCAGTGGAACTTGGAAAAAATGGAGTTCCTTGGAGGTGGAACTGAAGACCTAGCAGAACTGGCCCCATGGCCCTTGTTGAGGTTAAACTGCCTACAGGACTGCCCCAAAATCTGCTAGAGCCAAGGTAGGGGATCCTCCTCATTGCACTTGGGTTTTGGAAGGAACTCTGCCCAAGGGTCAGAGAATGAGAAATGGCCCCTTGGATGGGACCTTGATCCCTAACACTCATTTGGCCTGGAGCTCAGCCCTGGGACTAGGAGCAAGGATCACTCTCCTCCCTTTGCTGACAGTAACAAAATATGCAATTAAACAGAAGCCTGTAACTCTACTCTCCATTTGACCTTTTCTTGGCTAATGTAATCAGAATGAAGACCTTGCAGCACCCCTGACTAATGCTCCTGGCCTCCTCTTCCAGTGGCTGGTAATTTTTTCCTAAGCTCAATAATTTAGTTCGATATTCATCATTTTTTAAATGCCTCACACACCTTTTTTTTCCCCCTTCTTCTTCACTGAGGTATTACTTTTCCCTAAGACGATTTGCCAGATCTCTTGTTCGTGTTGTGAATTGATCACTGTAATTTCTGGGCAACATTTATCTTCCATGAACATTTTGCATTAATTTCTGATACAAAGAGCTCGAATGGCCAGTAGCTGACCTAAGCGATTTTTGGTTGTCACCTTTTTCAATGAGACCAAGCAGGTATTTCAGAATTTGTACCTGGTTAGCTCTGTGGGCAAGGACTTCTGAGTAAAGAAAACCTGTGATGCAAAGTCTCCCCTAATTTCTCAGATCATTTAAAATTGTAACTCTTTACATATGCAAAAGGAGGGAACAAATTTGAAGCTGATACCCTCAGGGACCCAGGAAGACTTCTTAGTGCCTCTGACCTGTGCTGAAATTTTCCATCCAGTTTTCTCCTGAGAGTGGGAGGAATGGTCTGTGTAACACATAAGATCATCTCTTTCCAGTCAAAATGCTAACTTGAAAAATCTTCATTCACTGCAATTGCCTTGCATCTCATTCCCACATCCATGAGCTTCTTTAAATTTTAAAACTCTCTGTTCAAACTTGGCCCATACAGACCTATTTTCTAGCCTTGGGCTGTGGTTAATCCTAATCCCCCAAGGTGACAAGGAAGCCACAGAAATCTTAACATCTTTCACCTCGCAAAGGTGGAGAAGGCTTTAGGACTTCAATCTCTGTGACTCCACCAGTAGATGGTCTCTTTGTTCCCTCCCCACCCTGCTCCTGATGGAGGACTTTGGTTCTTCACTTCTTCCTCTTGACCTCCATAGAAGCACTGCAAGGACATTTGCTTGTTTTTCTTGATTATCCAGGGAGAGAGAGGCAATTTGCTGTAGTCCACTCCTTTATGACCTCCTTCACTATGAAAAAATTCTCCGGATAACTTCTCTTCCTCCTGTTTTTTGTTTGGTTTTTGTTTGCATGTTGTTCGAGATTTGGGTTTTTTTTAAAACCCCTGTTTCTCTTTAAAAAGTCCAGAAGAATAAAGATGAAAAACTTTTGGAAATGTTTGCAGTACTCAGGCAAGGAAAGCCAACTGAGAAACACAACTTTCTGTCCTTAGAAAATGCAGTGGCATGAAGGCAGGAGTTTTCTGAAGAAGTTTTTCTATTCAGCACTAATTAGCAAACACTTAAGGGGCTTGACATCCGATTTCTCCTACTCGACAATAAATATAATGAATGGCCACCACAAGTTTTATTATGCAATATATTGGCAAAAGTGGTGATTGGACTTTATTGGAATGCATCCAGTAACACTGTCAGAAAACCTCTACTATGCAGTTAACAGAGAAGGTTATGAATGTAAAAGAAAAACACCTTTTTGTCTGGGAAATTTTTTACTACGTTGTGTGTAATGCCACAAATATAAATCACGGACTGAATATCCACAATTTAAGGTAAACCTTCATCAACCTTTGTCAGCTCCTGCATATACATGGTGGGGATATCAATACATACCGAGAAGCCCTGTTCAAAATGAGAAATAGTTTGTCTTCACAAGCCATTTTTAGATTTCTAAAAATTCCTCAAATATATGGAAAATAGTTATAAATAATTTTCACCTCTAGATTATCTCTTGGTATTTTTCAAAAATGTGCATGCATTTACTGATGCTGCCAGAAGCCGCTTTAGCAGACTAGTACCAAATATTGTCCAGGGACAACGGGTTTAACAGAAACAGTTCAACTTTATGCTGTGTGCCTCTGTGTGCAGGGGGCTTGCACTAGATGATCACAGAGTCACAAAATCACAGAATCACAGAATGTTATGGATTGGAAGGGACCGCAAAAGATCATCTAGTCCAATCCCCCTGCCGGAGCAGGAACACCTAGATGAGGTTACACAGGAAGGCGTCCAGGCAGGTCTTCAATGCCTCCAGAGTAGGAGACTCCACAACCCTCCTGGGCAGCCTGTTCCAGTGCTCTGTTACCCTCACTGAGAAGAAGTTTCTTCTCAAATTTAAGTGGAACCTTTTGTGTTCCAGTTTGCACCCATTACCCCTTGTCCTATCCTTGGTTGTCACTGAGAAGAGCCTGGCTACATCCTCGTGACACTCACCCTTTATATATCTGTAAACATTAATGAGGTCACCCCTCAGTCTCCTCTTCTCCAAGCTAAAGAGACCCAGCTCCCTCAGCTTTTCCTCATAAGGGAGATGTTCCACTCCCTTAATCATCTTTTTTGCCCTGCGCTGGACTCTCTCCAGCAGTTCTCTGTCCTTCTTGAACTGAGGAGTGATGATCTTTGAAGATCCCTTCCAACCCAAACTATTCTATGATTCTATAAACACTATTGTTCTCACTGTGGAGCTCTCTGAGAACACCCAAAGTGGATCCCTGTCAGATGACACCAAACAGCTGGATGCACCCTCAGTGCACAACCAGTGCACATCAACCATCCATGAGCACCCAGTCAGTAGGAAACAGCTACAGCTACCTAAAGTTATTGCTTTCTCCTAAGATGTCTACGGGGTGGATAGAGGGTCCTCAGCACAAGCTCTTTTGCTTCTCAGAGCGGACTGTGATGTGCCACGTGTCTTGTGCATGTAAACGTAGCTAATGCCTTATAATGCTGTACATAAGTGTATTGAACACTGTCTGAAACTGTTGCTCAGGGTTATAGATCCCCACTGAGCCCTCAGCTGTTTTGCACATGGTTTTCAGCTTTGCTTTAATAGTATTTTGTTTGATGAGTAATCAATGTCAAATATATTAACTGGCAGACACAAATAGATCAGTATGATTCCTATTATTTTTACTGTTATTATTTTGATCATTATTTTAATCATTGATTGAGTACTTCTTAAATTTCATTGTGTGCCAAAAGAACTAGATGCACTCTGCTATGATTTATATGCAATGTCATCCCAAGACAGATTTCTGCACTGTACATGTTGAAACAGCTCTTCAAAAATAAATGAGTTATCACTGTGTTGGAATGAACTTGGTATCACATCACTGCCACTTTCTCAAGAGAATATTGGCAAAAAACATAATGAAGGTGCTAAATGTATTTTACAAATATATGGCATAAATTAGGATCCACATTGCTGTTGTGCTAGAAACTCAGGAAGCCCTACACCACCCTTCAGAAGAGACAAGTAGAGGAATAAGCACTGAGCTCTGCTTCTTTGCTTGTTAGCCATGTGGAAAGGGGCCAAAGATCGAGGGTGGATGAAGTGTTAGCTCCATACTTTCCCTTCCATCATTTACTGCTGGGATACCAAAGTTCTCTAAGATCAGTGTAAAGTACATGACTGAAGCAAATTCTGCAATGTGGAAGTGTAATTGGAAAATACAACTCAGAAATGATCCAGACAAAGTGCATATATATTACTATATCTACACCGGATTTTGTTTGTTAAAGGAACTTTTAACCCTGTCTTCAGCAGTGCCTCTATGTTCCATCCACATCTCCTCCAGTCTGGCAGCTGGGGAGAACAACAAAAATATTGCAGACTTCCACTTTGGCAAAGGTACCTTTATAACAGAATTATTACATGTCCAGAACAAAGCAAACCTCTACATTCTAAAGGTATAATCTATAATATATGCAGAGGTGAGTTCTCAAAAGCCAAGCCAGAGTTACTCTGACTGGCTTAATTAATGGTAATAAGTGGGTTTGTGGATAGAGAGGAGGAGACTTTTTAATCCAAGGAATGATGAAAAGACAACTGGCTTTACCTTTGGGAAGTCTATCCTAGCCAGGGCTACCTAGCATGCTGGCCAGCAGAATTTGGAGAAGGAAAGATACGAAAAGTAATGAAAAAGAAAGAGCAGACACTGACTGAAAACCTGTCAGACTTCAACGAGCATTTGGACAATGCTCTTAGTCATATGGTTTGGTTTTATGGGAGTCCTGTGGGGAACAGGTGGTGGGACTCAATGATGGGTCCATTCCAACTTGATTCTATGCAGGGAAGTCTGTGACTTTGTAACTTTAGCCCGGGAGGTGGGGTGGAAGATACACCAGGGTTCTGAGGGCAACAGATGTGCAACAAAAGCTTTGTTAGATATTTCTTCTAAATATCAGGGGTGGTTGTTTCTCCCTCACCTCCCATTCCCCTAAAAAAATCCATCTGAATCCAAGGCTAACATCTAGGGCACCTATCCTTATAAATCAAACATTCAGGAATGCTGAAGGGTTCATTCCGCTTATTCAATTACAGCTGTAATTGACCTACAAATCTCTACCTCCACCAAAAATCTGTGTTTGGATATAGTACAATACATGCCATGCGAAAGTAAACAAACAAACAAACAAACAAACAAACAAATAAATAAATAAATGTCAAGATATCAGCATTACTGTTACCTTTGATGCAGAACTGGTATGTAAATCTTCAGCACGGACAGTAAACTTTGGATACCTTGGGAGAAGAGAGTAAATTCCTGTAAAAAGAATAGACAAGATTACTTTTATTTGGTGTCCACCATGGCATGAACCACAAGCCATTTGGTAATACAGCTAAATATGATTTAATATTGTCAGCCAAACTCTAGCTAACTCATTTGGTAACACTAGGTTTTTGTAGTGGGGGGAGGAGCTTACAGGGCTGACTTCTGTCAGAAGACACCAGGAGCTGCCCCCATGTCAGACAAAGCCTGTCTGCTAGCCAAAGTTGAGTCCAACAGTGATGCTGGTGGAACCTCTGTGATAGCATGTTTAAGAAAGGGTAAAAAATCCTGTGCAACAGGAGCTGGGAAAGAGGAGTGAGAAAATGTGAGTGAAACAACCTTGCAGACACCAAGGTCAGTGAAAACGAGGGGGACAAAGTGCTCCAGGTGCTGGAGCAGAGATTCCCCTGCAGCCTGTGGTGCAGACCATGGTGAGGCAGGTTGTCCACCTGCAGCCCATGGAAGCCCACAATGGAGCAGGGATCCATCTGCAGCCTGGGGAGGACCCCAAATGAAGTCTGTTTTGCCTGTGACAGTAACTAGTGACTGATATCTCTCTCCTTATTTTGATTCACAAGCTTCTCCATCTTATTTTCTCCTCCTGTCCTGTTGAGAAAGGAGTAATAGAATGACTTGGTGAGCACTTTGTGGCCAACACAATACCACATGCTCTTGATATCTTCCCACTGCACTTATTTCTTCAGAATTTATTTGTTAGAGAGAAGAGGATGTATGCCTGGATTATAGACTCTGAACAATAATTTCATGTCACTAAGTGTTTGATTAAACGTTTTGATAATAACATGGTGACAAATGCATGTGGTGGGTAAAAATATGGTGGAGATTTATATTTTCTTTTGAAGACTCTTTGTGCTTAAGGACTAGAATTTATAATGCCATAGTCATTTGTCAGTAAAATTATTGTTCACTAACTGGTTTTCCTTCCTTCCTTCCTTCCTTCCTTCCTTCCTTCCTTCCTTCCTTCCTTCCTTCCTTCCTTCCTTCCTTCCTTCCTTCCTTCCTTCCTTCCTTCCTTCCTTCCTTCCTTCCTCCTTCCTTCCTTCCTTCCTTCCTTCCTTCCTTCCTTCCTTCCTTCCTTCCTTCCTTCCTTCCTTCCTTCCTTCCTTCCTTCCTCTTTCTTTCTCTTGTTTTTCATTCTGTTGATGGTAGTGGATTTCTTTTGTTTTTACCGAGCAACTGCAAAATATTGCCTAAATTAGCTATTGTATAGGAATCTGGTACTCCCATCTCTAGACCTAGATGTATTGAAGACCAAAGGCATTTAAAAAAAAAAAAAAAAAGAGAGAGAGACTAAAATTAAATTCAACTGCAAAGAACTATTACATTTTCTCAATACCTTTGAAGGACCATACTCTAGAAATCCCAAAATATTCTTAAGAGGTTCAGGTCAGACACAAGTCCTTCACATAGCATTGTGAAATCTTGTAATTCAGCAGCTTGACATGTTATCCAAAATGCCTACGTTGAAAAGCAGTTTGACAATATATGGTTCAAGAGCCTAGACTCACTTGGGTCTTCTTCTTTGTTCCACAGTTCCTCTGGAATGTATCCTTGATTTTCGCTACCATGCCTTTGCCTGTTTCCCAAATTTCCATCTTTTTTATTCTCAGCTGAAACTTTTCTAGAAACAAAAATGGCAGTCATTAGAACTTCATTATGATATGAGAACTCTTGTGTGTAGGCTACAGAGAAAAAACTATATGATTTACTTCTGAAAAAATACGTACAAAAGATATCTGAGCCTCCGAAGGAATTATCTAGTGCAATTCTTGACCCATATAAGTATTACATGTGAAATTCAGCTAAGAAAGTTTCCATCTGCTGCATTATCAGCAAGCAGACAAATAAATATTCAGTCTTTGAAAAGCAAAGATTCTGTTCCAGACCATAGGGTTTGTAGGAAATTAATTTTCATCTCTAGTTCTGAATTACAGAATATCTTGTGGCCCAATATGGGAACACCAGCTAGGTCAATTAGCTCATCATTTTTGTGATTTGAGCCCACACAATTGCAAAAGCAAAGCATGTTAGCTCACATCACCACAGATAGCTCCCAAGTGATTCATCTGTACATTTCAAAGTTAATCTTTCACTTTGAAATTTACTTTAAAAGTAAGTGTAGCCACAGTGAAGTTGACAGAACTTCCTTGGTTAAAGTTAACACACCTCTGAAATTGCAGAACAGTGACCTGCAGAGCTGAACAGTGAGAAAAGTGACATTTTACTCAAAACTCTTATGCTACAAGAGATGCTACTATTCATCTGTTCCTACAACGGACTCTTCTCCAGGATAGTCCCAGGTCTATCTTTGCCTAGGTTTCACGTGTGGCAAGCACGAATTGGCAGGATTATGACAAGCCAGGAATTTGTAAGGGAAGGGGGAAACATTTTTGGTGTGCAATATTTGTGGAAACTGCTGCATTTACATTTCGTGTTTAGTAGCAATTACTTTGCAGGTCC
Organism: Streptopelia decaocto; assembly: GCF_964273445.1. Lineage (NCBI taxonomy): Eukaryota > Metazoa > Chordata > Aves > Columbiformes > Columbidae > Streptopelia > Streptopelia decaocto. The sequence continues at coordinate 118,669,308 of NC_138663.1, forward strand.
ATAGAGCTTCAGCTGAGCATTACTGATGCACACATAAATCTGACAAGCCAGCTATGAGTATGTGGCTTTTTTTAGGAGATAATAAAGTTAGACACCACTAAGAAACCTGTCATGTTGCTAGAAGACAAAAGCAATTGTTTAGGAATACCACCTTCACGTTACATGATGCTGTACTGTCTATTTTATCTGATCCTTGGATCTCAGCAAACTCGATGTAGTAGCCAAATTGAAAACAGCTACAAAAAAGTGTGGGAGGTACAGAAAGATAGCCAGCAAAGTTAAAAATAAATGTGGGAAGTAAAACAATATATCCCTGGTCTCACTACTTCTTTGATGCTACTTCAATGCAGCTTCCAAATTCTGGACAATTATAATCCTTTTTACTGCAGCTAGGTTCCCTCCAAGAAAAAAAAAAAAAATCAGAATCTACAAAACATGTGATTGTGAATAATTCCTGTGATTTCAGTGTCGTTGTTTACATATGCTAAAGCTCTGCAGAATGGTCAACACTGAGTTTCTAATGTAAAGCTAAGCCATAGGCCCTGGACTCATCCCACTACTGAAGTACTTGCTTAAGCCTTTGCTTAACATTCAGCATTTGTTTACAGTTGATGGGAAAATAGGAACTTTATTGTACTGAGATCTAAAACCACACATTCTGCCATGAAGATATACACGTATTTGCCCAGATCAGATTCAAAGAAATAGGGAGAAAGTAACATTATGCCCTATTCTGGACCTGTTCAGGTTGTCCGAAAGGAAGCACCGTGCACACCTGTACTAGCAAGGCAGTGTCCTGGGAAGGACACGGACCTGGCCTTATCTGTCCCCACTGCTGGGCTGATGCTTCCCTGCATGTTCAACTGATTTTGCCTTAGCAGGGTTGACCCTTGCAGAAGGCTTTTGTCAGAATCAAGTTAGAATCCAAGCCAAAAGGCTTTGTAGCACCTCATTTGCAGCAAAACCAATACAGTAGTGATATCTGCTTTTGGTCTCCCATTTCCTGCTGATTTAGTCCTACTTTATTTATATAGCTGCACTTGGTAAAATAAACAATCTAGCATCACAAACTAAGAAATCACATGGAATTTTATGGGTATGGCATGACATAATTATAATTATTTCCTCAAGAGAAAATAGTATTTACCTAATGTCCTCCTTTAGTTTTGTATCAATAAAAAGCTGCACAAATTAAAATCTGTCGACAGGCCTCTGTAAAATTTCTGCTCCAGAAGCCATTAATGAAGTTGGGTATCACTGAAGTGTGTGGCAAAGTGGTGCAAGGTTTTGTAAACTCTTTAAGAGAGGGGGAGTTAAAAGCCCCACAAGTGTAGGCGAAGTATGAACTTAGAATGCTCACAAGTAGCTCAGATAAAATAACTCCAGGTAACCTCACTGACATGTCTGTCACAGCCGCACCGGTGCCAATAAGTAGGATCTTAATGCTGATAACCATCAGCTTATGATTTCTAACGTTTTCCAACTCAATGTGATAATGTATCAACAGCTTTGTACTCAAGCACATCTGAGCATCACTCGCTTACACGTTGACACTCATCATCCTGGCAGCTTTGTTTATTTATTCAATTTTCATCAGACTAACGCTGAGCAACCTTAAAAGAGCATAGGAGACGGTCTAATTTCCTTGCCAATCCATCCGGATTCGTTTGCGAGCGGGCTTCTCGCCGGGAGGCGCGGCAGCCCTGGCGCTGCTGCCGGGCTGGCAGTGACCCCCTCCGGTAGCGAGGGACATCGCCCGCGGGCAGCAGCATGCAGGCAGCAGCAGACAGGCAAGGTAGCACGCAGCTTGATGCAGGTAGAGCTCCTCCCCTTGCCTGCCCGAGACACTGGGGTGGGTACAGCAGTTTTTAAGTATTGGCTTTGCCCGTCAGCTTCCGTAGGAGCATATTTTCAGTTTGTAATTGCTGTGCTTGCTGAATCAAGAGAGTCAATGTTGGGAGGATTTTAGTTCTTTTCACCCAGTTTGTTGTGGGAACAGACCTCACAACCTGCTGCGAGCTGTGGCCCTCGCTTTTTGCCTCTATAGTCAGTCCCCTCCCCAGCATGCTGCCCCCACTTCCCCTGCTGTGCGTACAGAAATGGGCAAGGTCTCACAGCACCTGGGGGTGCTGGACAACGGGGCATGGAATCTGGCACATGCCTCTCACCGTCCTGCAGCACCCTGAAAGAGCTGAGTAAAAACGAAAATTCTCCCACCTCATCCAGCTTACCTTATCTCATTTTCATATGTAGATCCTGAGGGGAAAAAAAAAAAAAAAAAAAAGTGTTTTAAATGCAGGAAAACAAAATGTGAACTACTAGAACTACTACAGAGCTCCTTTTAGAGCATGAGAGCATGCACTGCATTCCAGCTAACACAGGGGTATCTCTCCTCCCCACTCTCCTCCCCATTTACAAAATTGCACAACATCCCTGTAAAACAGCTTACACAGAAGTTGGAAATGAGGCACACAGCACTGAATGTGTGCTTCAGCAAAGAACCTCAGCATGGGAACTGCACACCAGTGAAAGCTAATGTGCTCCTGAAAAACACTTGCCTTTTTTAGTTACTGTGAATGGCTGACACTGATTACTTTGGAACCAATTTACAAGAGGAACAGCAAGGTGAAAGCAAGGAGCATCTTAACCAGATCATAGTTAAAAGCAGGATCTGTCTGTTCACACTTCTGTCTACAGGTCTTTGCACAGCACCAGAGGTGACATAACTAGGAGATTTATGTCTAATTTAAGAAACTTTTTAAAGTGCAGATCAATTGTGAGGCTCCACTTACCTTTCTTCTTTAGGCAGCAGCAGCGTACAACAACTGCAATAATAATGATCAGAAGAACAATACCAACAACCGAAAGCACAACTGCAAGTACAATAACCCACGTGCTTCTGCTGTCTTCAATGTAATCATTTTCTGTTAAATTAAATGGAGAAATATTGTACTATCAGAGTGTCAAAACATCTTTTTCAGAATATTTACCTTTTTTGTGAGAGGCTATTAACTGCTTGTTGATTATTTAACACGGAGTGTCTGTTTTCCAAATGACAGATTCTGTATTTATGGATGGTGCCCAAGAATTTAAAATGTTTCCATATGCAAATTCTTTATTGCAACAGTAACTTTTATGACAGCTACTTCTCTTCTGAAAACACAGGGCTGCAATTTTCCAACCTAAGGTTTATTTTGTAGGTATGCTGGGCTTCTCAGCATCCTTTGGAGATGTTTGAGGTTGGGGAGAGAAGTTATGATTCAATTTAGATGTCTCTACTTCAGATACTAAGTATCTTGCCTAGCTGCTTTTCTCAGTAGAAAGAAAATAGGTGTTTGGGTTACAATTCATTTGGCCAAATGTGTGTGTGTCCCTTTTGATGAGACTAACAGCTCTGAAAAAGTGTCCATTTCTGCCCACAGACCACAGCAATAGTCTCAGGTGACTAGTACAAGTGGAGATCTCCAGCCTGTAGATACAATTTTCTGATTAATTCCATCCTGGGATTTCTCTCACTGATTTGAACAGGTGTTTGATTTTGGAACATACTTGGTAGGTTATCTATTACCCACTTAAACAGCAGCAAAGAACAAAAACTGTAAAGAGTAGGAGTGTTTGGGAATACGTAGCTACTAACCCATCTTATCTACCATCCTTCTCACAACATTAACCTATTCCTCTGTCTTTGCTGTAATCTACAGTGTTAAATGAGGTGATTTAAAGATAATTCAGTGTCTTGCTGAAATCGGTTGCTATGACCAAACAGTTTCCTACAGAGCTCCCGTGTGCACAGAATTTTAAAAATATAGCATATTTCCTACATAGTTGGATGCACAAGAAAGGTGTCAGTTCTGATTGTCACATTGTCCTGCCAATTGGTTTTGAACAAGTATTTCAGAATCACCTGATTCAGCTACCTGTTGAAAAGCAGCACCAAAACAATATTGACAGTTTCTTAGAAAGAAGCTTCCAATCCAAATTACAGGTGTAAGACACATCCAGACTTGACAAAATCCCTTCTGTCACGCTGGGTTTATAATTGTCATTTAGGCAAAAGCTTAAGCCTAGTATTAACGGAGGAGCTAAACAGACCTGCACAGGCCCATACCTCCAGGCTGGCTGCCACACCAAGGTATTTCACTCCCGTCAGGTTCAGTTTACATACCAAAAGAGTATCATGTAAGGAGCTGAAGTGAGAAGGACAGGACACAACACAAACACTCCCAGCACTTCAGCATTGTAGTTTCTCCCCATTTTTGGAGGATCCAGAAAGTGGAGCTGGGACCAGCAGGTGTGAATGCAGGACCTGCCAGTTCAACACGCAAATAGGGGTGCAAGAGAGGGGTACTAAGGCATGAGGACTTTTAGGCCTTTTAGTAAATCCACAGCAAGTTACGTGAGATGCTTAGCGTGGATAAAGCACTTTTCTCTATCTATAGGGCCCATCCTCTGTTGCTCTCTGGACCTCTGGGCCCTCCCAAAGCTGCTCCAAAATTTACCTGGGCTAAGTAATATCTGCAGATAAAAAAAAAGATTTTCTGTGGCACATGCTGGTAAGCAAGGAGAAACCAGAGACTGGAAAAAGCTGCACATTGCTTCTTGGAGCTTTCTGGCTAACTTACAAAGCAAAGGAAGATCAGGCTCATCTCATCTCATCTCATCTCATCTCATCTCATCTCATCTCATCTCATCTCATCTCATCTCATCTCATCATCTCATCTCATCATCTCATCTCATCTCATCTCATCTCATCTCATCTCATCTCATCTCATCTCATCTCATCTATCTCATCATCTCATCTCATCTCATCTTCTGCAGGTCACAGACCAGTTAAGTCAACACTGATGCCCAAGAGAGCTTGGGCCCAGCTAAGGGACTGCCTTGAACCTCATTTCCCAATAAATTCTCTGTGAATGCATCTGCCAGGATGACTCTATAGGAGTTCCCAAATCTCAATCAAACATCACTGTGAGTGAGTTAACTCTGAAGGAGGAGTGACTGACATAAACATGCATCACCTTGGATGGAAAGGTCTGAGATTAAGACTGATCTAGAAGTGCAGGAAGGTAGGATGTTCATTGATCAGGAGAAGGCTGGCTGAAGAGAGCTCAGGTTTTTGTTTGCAGTTCTTGCAAATGGACAGGTGTGAGGAACATGGAGGAATTTGATTCCTCAAGCTTTGAAGTGAGGGCTGAAATTGATGTTGCAGTAGTTTTGGGAAGGATTCCTTAGACGTTTGAAGCTAGTCATATTCTTTCCTGACAACAGCTAGCTAAGGCTGAGCCTGTATATAAAAAGTCAGACAAGCTTTGAGACTTCAAGTATGATATATATATTATATATCTTCCTCTGTCATATATGCCATGTCTTTGTTTCCTTCTAATAATTTAAAGACTTCATATGCTCACATCCTGACAAATTTTCAGTGTCTGCTCCTGCACAATTATTTTTCCAAAGAGAAATGAATTATGGTCCTTTACAATCATTAATTATATACTAATTGTGCTTCATGACATCTGTTTTTCGCCTCTTCTGATTTACAATGAGTAGCTATGGAAACTGATGGTGGATACCTCAGTACTTCACAAATGAGTAGGCAGGGGAATTTATTAATTTCCTCAGGATAGTTCCATTTTGCTTAGTCAGTAATTAGGATCAATCTGACTACAAGGATGTCAAATTAAGAATGGTGAAATTACCTTTTTCAGCTGCATTAAAAAGCAAGTATTTCTGAAAGAGGCTTGCTAATAATGACTCATACTTAAAACACAAGGCACAGTTACTCAACCTCCTCAGTTGTTTGTGTGTCGAAACTTCTATACCAAACCCTTCATCAATCCACTATAAGAATGTCTTTGTATGTGCCACGTTCAACCGTTACAGAAGAAAAAACTGTTCATTAAGAGAAGCTGTCAGCATGATTATAGCAGTTTACAATGCTCACCACATCATGAAAAGAAACATAGGTTCAAAGACCTACTCTGAACAGAAGACAGCTGAGGATGCATAGACCTACGGCAAAAAAAACCTCCATATAATCTATACATTTCCTGTACCACAGGATCAGGCTAATAAAAGTGATATCACTGTAGGCTGGACTGTGTCACTGTAGGAGGCGGTGTACCTACACTCAGTAATCTCAGCTCCTCTCATGCAATTAGTGCTTCCAGTTCAGTTTGTCTTGAATCTCCTCCACCTGACAGATGAGACACTTGGCTAGTCCCAGTAGAGAAATGTTCCTAAGGACAGTCTGGTATTGTCTCCCTTGTCTGCATGAAACACTGCTTACCCACAGGGAGATATTTCCTCTTACTCACTCTTATTTTGTTACAGTTCGGAAAACAAAAACATTTTTTGTAGGATTCTGTTAGATTGTGAGGCAGATCTGTAGTGACAGTCCCGCTTGCTTTGTTCCATGCTGGCAGTACAAACCGGGTAAAATCATCCTTTTCACAATGAACCTCTTAATACTGTGAATGTGTTAAATTACAGAATTTTATTTTCATAGGATGTCAGTGAGGCCAAAAATCAGCAGCATTACAGAAAATGCCGACAACCTTAGCAAAAATATTTAGGGTTATAAAAGGTCCTGCTAACTGTTCTTGAGAGATTTGACCTACACCCCTGCTTGGATTAAAGCTACCTTGAATTTACTTAAATAAAAGGCAATAAAAAGCAACCAAATGCACCCTCCAAAGAATTCTACATATGTTGCTGCAGGACTTTTCTTCCCTCTTCTAAGATGTGAAAGAGACCATGACAGGAAGAGGAAAGCAGGGCCAATGGTTTGTTGATCTCAAGTAGACTTTGGGATAAGGCTCACAAATATGAAGATTCTCTTGACGACCTGATTCTTGTTCTGTAATGGGTGAATATACCACGTACGAAGACTTTCTTACAGCAGATAAGGTACACAGTACAGAAGTTCCTACTTTTAAATGCTGCCATCTGCAGTTAAGTGCCAGCCTCAGTGCAGTCCTGGGGATGTTACCACCATACTACAACAGCTCCATCACATCAGGTCACCGCTCACATGGAGAACTTTCCGTTTGCACCTGAAGTACTAGTACAGAATCTGTTTCAGGTTGTGTGCAGAAATGGGGAGTAAAACTCAGGCTTTTTTCCAAGTCAGTGGTAAAACTGGTGTTGAATATTATGGAGAGGGGTCTGGCTTTGAGTAAATGAGGCCTAACACATCATGTTAATATGGCATGCATGGCCTAATCAGGGATATTTAAGATCTAAATTCATTAGATGTTTACTTGATCAAGGAACAAAGGCTGGTTTTCTTAGCAGTGAATCCATAGTAGGAGCCAGTGGCAGATGCACTGCTTGATTTGTCTTGCTCAGTCCTAAGTTGGAATTCATGGTTCATTAGACTTGTAGCAGTCCTCTCAAAGATGTGAATTTTACTCTACCTATGTATCAGGTTGCGACTACTGGGCCTTAGTTCTATTCCCTTTGCATATCTCGTGGTATTTAATTTGCAAATAAAAGACTTTTCAAAATAAAACAAAGCAAAACAAAACAAAAAGCACAGTTCTAAATATAGGCATTACAGTACAGGCACTACAATATAGGAAAAGTACAACAAACATTCACTTACCCATAGTAGAGTTGACAAAAATAACAGTTACAGTTGCATTCTGAGGGTTAGGGAGTGCTTCTATGTCAGCTAAACAAGTCAAAATCTCAGTGTCCACCGGAGTCAAAGTTAGGATGCTCAGGGCATTGTGGAGGCCATTAGATCCTTGACTTTGCTGGGTAACATACCTTGACTTATCAATGAAAGAGTCATTTCTCATCCAGGCAATGTCTGGAGCTGGAGCCCATTCTAAGGCTTCACAAACAATTTCAACTGTTTTGTTCTCTGTTACTGTTAAGGTGCTATTTTTGATGAATAAAGATCCATTAACTGTAGGAGGGAAAAGATGTTTTGTTCCTTCAGAATATTTGGCTGCATTGCTTTCCTGCTGATCATTTTAAATCTTATCTTGCTACCTAGAAATAGCTATGCCTTGAGATATTAAGTCAAAAACAATCATTATTAGCACAGGTATACCATATGCATGAAATAAACATGCAGATATTACAACTTCATGGACACATTGTTTGGCACGTCTAAAGCACAAGTCTCAGGTTTCAGTACCTTTCCAATAAAAAGCAAGAAATTAGACTTTTTAGCAATCCTGATATATTTCCAGCTGAAGGACAAAATAATGAAATAACAGTGCTTCTCTGTAAGTTTTAAGTATGATTGGGTTTTATCAGGAAATGTTTACAGGTAGATGATGAGATGTTCTCATTGCATAAAGCATCTTCTTGACAAAGGCTAGTGTCATGTGGTTAGACCTTGCTTTACTGGCTGCATTCTGTCGCTATTGATGTTTCAGAGAGGAGAAGAGGTCTCATGTACAGGGGCCTGATATGCAGGAACTTTTTGTTCTTTGGAAATGGAAGCTTGCAGCAGCAATTGTATGTAGAATATCACATTGTATCTCAAGGGCTTTACTTCTATGTACCATTAAATCAAACTCAAATAAGCTAGGCACAGACCAATTCCTGAAGGAGAAAGGAGAGAGATGTGCTCTAAAGACAGCAGAAGGGTCATATAATAAGATGTGCATAGGGGTAATCCATACTGTTTCTAGCCAAAAGATAATTTTGGAGTGACTGCTTCTGGGCCTGATACAGCCTTCAGGCATTTCGGTGCAATCCAATGACAAATAAGAGATGTAACTGGAAAAAGCAAAGGCGGTCATAACCTTTGTTAATGGCACTCTGAATGTGACTCTGAAACCTGCTTTGAGAGTAAAATTAAGACAAGGAGGACAGGAGGAAAAGAATGGTAAATGAGAACATGTACTCCTTCACAGGGATAATTTGAGCAATCCATCAGAGGATTCCTTTAAGTGCAGTATAATAAAATAGCTTTCTATTGGTGGCTATACGCACCTTGAACAGAAAGAAATGCAAAACTGCTCTCATTAGGTTGCTGGGTGCTGCATTCAATTTTTCCAGAATCACTCAGCTGGGTGTTGTGGATGATCAGCTCTGAGGTAAACCCATTGCTACTGGTATAATTTCGAGAGGTGAAGCGGTCTGATGTTTCAATGGCTCCCTGAGGATTGATGACAGTGAGGACAGGATTTCCATTGAACAGCCAAATGAGAATTAGCCATCCTGCTGACACAGTGCAATTAAACCGGGCATCTGAACCAGCAAGAACTGTTGCATTTTCAGGGCCATTTATGATAGAGTAACAAAAGCCAAGACCTGGAAGGAAGAAAAAAATACAGTCTCTAAATACATATACAATACCACCACCAAAGGCCTCTGACTTAATTTTTACTGCCAGCAATTTAAGACTAAAAAGCCAGGTGCTCTGGTTCAAATAGAGTACTGGGGTATTAAGCACTTAGTCATGTATCAGGAAAGGCTGTTGATTCAGCTAAACTGGCACTTCACCTCTGACAGCTGTCAGTACCTGATACTTTCAGGAAAAGATTCTTGCCTCTTTTTCTATAATGCCTGTCAGTAAGTAGTTAAAGGTATGTATGGTGAATGGGAATTACAACTGAAGAATGTTAATCCCACAGCAGTAAGCAGTGGTCAAATGCTACATTGTTATAATGGATCCCCAAGCCAATCATTACAAACCCAAGAAGTACACACTTATGTAGTTTAAAAGATCTTAACCAGTTCAGAAATAGAGATGTATAACCTAACTTTCAGCTCCATCCTATATTACATGGCTTTCTTTAAAGATGCATTCGAATTTTGTCTCTGCTACTCCCACTCCGAAATCACATGTCTCTCTTCAGTGATTCACTAAAAGGCTGACTCACCACAGAATCACAGAATGACAGAGTGTTTGGGATTGGAAGGGACCTCGAAAGATCATCTAGTCCAATCCCCCTGCTGGAGCAGGAACACCTAGATGAGGTTACACAGGAAGGCGTCCAGGCAGGTCTTCAATGCCTCCAGAGTAGGAGACTCCACAACCCCCCTGGGCAGCCTGTTCCAGTGCTCTGTTACCCTCACTGAGAAGAAGTTTCTTCTCAAATTTAAGTGGAACCTTTTGTGTTCCAGTTTGCACCCATTACCCCTTGTCCTATCCTTGGTTGTCACTGAGAAGAGCCTAGCTTCATCCTTGTGACACTCACCCTTTATATATCTGTAAACATTAATGAGGTGACCCCTCAGTCTCCTCTTCTCCAAGCTAAAGAGACCCAGCTTCCTCAGCTTTTCCTCATAAGGGAGATGCTCCACTCCCTTCATCATCTTTTTTGCCCTACGCTGGACTCTCTCCAGCAGTTCTTGAACTGAGGGGCTCAGAACTGGACACAATATTCCAGATGTGGTCTCACCAGGGCAGAGTAGAGGGGAAGGAGAACCTCTCTCGATCTACTAACCACCCCCCTTCTAATACACCCCAGAATTTTGCTGAAATAATAGATTTTCACTTTTAGATAGGAAAACACATATATTCTCTTAACTTCAAGTAAATAAAGGAGTGTATAACTGGTCCCTTTTCCGTAACTCGGATTGCTACTGATTTTTTCCAGCCCCAGCATACACCCTCTATGCTCTTTCCCCTATTCATCTGCCCCTTCCCCTATTTCTCACACATGCATCGCATACCTACTTATCCACCTTCTCAGGCTTTCTGTTAACCAAAGCTGCTGTAATTCATGAGTTTTGCTTCCTCAAAAGGTAGTATGAATTTTGGCTGCTATCTTTCAGGACTAAAAGCTCCTTTCTCAGAAGGCATTTTTTTTTTCTTTCCCTCCTCAGCAGACCCAGGACCTTACATTGCCCTCAGAGGAATGAAGGCACAGATGCTGCCCAGGCAGATGGTGGATCCCTTGCACATGGAAAAGCAGAATCACTCACTTCTACCAAGCAGAAAGCGAAGGAAGGACAAAAGCAGAGACAACCTTTTTCATAGAAGCAGCTGTGACTTCAGTCCTTGAAACAGCTGGGGGAAATGGTGCTGTTTCGAAGGTGGGCAAATCTTAAACTGTTGTTCAGAGACAGGACATTGTATAGCCCAGTCTTCATGAGGGACAAACCGTCACACTGTAAGAACATCCCAAATTAGTTGGTTGGTGTATTAGGGAACAGGACTTGAGAGAGCAGCTTACCAATGTCTTTCCTGTATTGAGGATCCCAAAATGGTACCCTGTCATGAGCCAATCACTTTACTAAGTCACTGGACTGGAGGAGGAGGGAGGACTGCCATTGCACACACTACTATCACTAAGGTCCATCTCAGGGAACCACCTGTGCTCTGCATGCATGCCACTTGGCACAGCTCTTCCTCATCTCCCCGAGCTGCTGTCATCTCTTCACCTGCCTCTAGGCTCAGGTCATCTCCTTTTTGTCCTAGTGCTCATCTGCAACTCACTGTGAGGGAGCTGCTCTTTGATGGAGGCACTGACAGGTTTCAGTGGCAGGAGACCTCAGGAAGTCTCTAGCCCAACCCTCTGCTCCAAGCAGAGCCATCTTCACAGTTGGGCCATTTGCACAGGGCCTTGTCAAATCAAGTTTGGAGTATCTCCAAAGATGGAGATTTCCAAGGTCCCTGCAGACCAAGCAGTCCTGCCAGTGAGATCCACCTCATCAGTAGGGTTTTTATCACTTACTGGGAAACATTCACACTGAGGAAGCATCAGGACTGCCAGGGCTACCCTTAATGATTCAGGCCGCAGTCTGCATAATTACCGCAATTACATACTGTAGTTCACAGCAATCTAATTAAAACCTCGTGTCTGCAAATTTGGCCTGAATATAAGTGTTTGATTATTTTTCAAGAGAAAGAAAGACTGAAATGGCCATTACTCGCTTGCCACAAGTATTCAGGACAATGAAGTGATTTTTAAAGGTTTCATTCAATCTAGGTTTTGTACATTTTTTCATTAGTGGATTAATTATAAATTACTGAAAAATTCATTTTTCATTCAGTCAACAACTGACATTAGAGGGGAGAATATGCTGTACTGTCTCACACAAAAGACATGTTTGATAGTTGTATAATTGGAACCAAAGCCCAATCTCAGTTACGACATTGCAACCAGAGCCTCAGTGAATGCACCCAGGGCATAAGGTCTGTAATCTCATTGCTCCATTGTCAACATCATTTTCTAATTCCCAGCTCACGCTCAATCCTAGGAAGTGTATATCTAACCAGGTTTGTGCCATGAATTGTTCTTTAATACAAATAGCTCCTCTCTTCCCTCCCACCTGCCACATGTATTTACAGACAAGAGCCTTTTCATTCTTTGTTTTGAGGGTTATACAAACCTAGATTTCCCTGGTTCTTTGCATGATAGACTATGAGTTATCTCATGTTTACAAAAACCTTTACAAAAATTTTCCACTTTCCTGGGTTATGTTACCACTGCCATGCACCCTCATTCTCCAAAGTATATCTGTGTGTAAGCAATAAATCTTTAAATGAAAAGCAAACTTAACTTCCACTGATAGTTAGTAAATCAAGATAAGATATTATAAAACATATTTCTGTTCAACTTAAATGGCTCATTTTTTCCAGTAGCATTTATTCAAAGCTCTCCTCAGACTTGTAAAGGTGAACCAAAATTATTTAAAACATGAAACAACCTGAAGATTAATTCAGCAATCAAATTATGTGCATGCCTTACTACATTGGTTTACAAATAGTTAGCTCAACAAAATGCCTAAAAGCCATGTCCTCCCTTTTCTATTTGTCACTTCTTGAATGTTAGGAACTGGTCACATGCCTGTAGATGACATCATATACAGAGCTATGGGTTTTCTAATGAACATGCACTGATGAAGTGCATTTCAGTGAGACCATTTGTCACATAATATATCCCTCTTCCCTGATGTTCAACATCCAGTTGTCATGGTTTCTATTCATAACTTACATTTACTGAGGTTGAGACACTGTCCTAAGCTCAAACATGTCTTTGAATTATCTATTTTTTCTTGACTCATATTGTAACTAGCCTTCACAATACTACTCCCTTTACATCCGTGGTGTGTATAACATGTTCGTGTGCTGAGATTTTTTTATTTTTACACTTGGCTTGAAGTCTTTCTGACTGGTTGAAGTGGACATAAACAGCTACCATGATGACAGACACAGCTACAAACAAACTTCCTTAGAGGTAACACCAAAATGCCTTTAATTGCTTATGGAACAGAAGCTGCAGTACTTACCCACAGTGCTCCTCTTAATGCGAACTGATCTCTGTGCTTTTGTAATTTATTTCCCTGCCTGTGAAAACACTGCACTTTTTTAAGCAGCCATGGTTTGCCATGGCTCTGAATAAATGGTGCAACTTTCAGTACACTGCTAGCTGTTAATTAATCATTTGCTATGAGGTCGTGTCTGTGAGTTCCATTTTACTCTTGAAATTTATCCCTAAACATAATCAGTGATCATTTGCTCTAAAAATACATGGCTAATATTGTTTTTGTTTTCTTCAGGCAGTCAGGACAGTATAGGTAGGTACGTATGAGTTATTCCTTCATTTATCTAATATAATATAATGATTTTTTTTATCAGTCCATCGGTATAGTAGGATCTACATCTTTTTCCGCCAACCATATCTGCTGGAGCAATAGATGGTCTTTCACTGACTTCTGTGAGCTGGGAACAGGTCCATCAGCCCTGTATGGGGATCCTATAGGTGGGAGGAGGACTGAGGAGTGGGACATAGCTCAGCCTTGCCTCCCTTTACATCTCAGTAAAGCCCCAGCACAAGTGAAAAAGAAGCTTCATGAGCCTTCTACACCAGCTGCCAAAACATTTTTGGTTGTTTAAACTTGGCTTCTTTATCTTTTTGCTCTTTATTTTTTATCCTGCAATAGCACGTGGAGTCCTGAACCAACAGTGCATTATTTTGTCCAACCCGTGTACAAACACTGATAAAGCGACTTCTGTAAGGTCAAAAAGGACATTCATGACAGAAATGGGATCTAAACCCAGTTACTAGTTCCTTAAGCCAGTGCTGTAAGTCCATTTGCTGGACCTTGTTTCTTGCACTAAGGAGAAAATTTTAGTGCTAGTTTCATTTGCATGCTGCTTGAAAAAATATCTGGCAGATGGTGGTTTTTAGACAAATTAAGGCCTCAGGCTAGATTGTCATTGCACTTTAGAGGAATTACATGTTCAGCTCTGATCCACTGGTTTAACATCTGCTTTCCCACACACAACCAATACGAAATCCCATCTAGGCAAATATCATCTCTGCTGTTAGGCTATCTTCATATGTTGCACTGTCCCTTGCTTTTTGAAGAACGAAGTTGTATGAGGACATTTATTCAGTCACTAGTGAAAGTTTGACTAAAATTATAGGTATTTATGGTATTTCAGTTGCTCAGTCCTTCCCAACAGCATGCAGAGTACACACCAACTCCTTTATGAGCTGTTTGTTCCCTCCGCTGTCACACAAATCCACTGTCATATCATTGCAGTTTTGAAGAAATGAAAATGCATTTCATTCCCTGAATGGCACCTGCACTGAAGGAACCTCACTTGCCACAGAACTGCCCTGGTCCTTTGTCACTAATGTTTTTACTTCCATGCTTGAACTAACTCTAAAGGATCACTTTTTCATGCTGAAAGTTTCAGCAACAAGGGCATTGGGATGTGCCTACCTTCTTTTCCATCCCTCCTCTCCTTTGATGACTCTTTCTTTCCTCTTTTATAAGAGACCTATTTGGATACAGTGCAGTAAAGGGCAATATGGGCTTATCCTTTTGCCACAATGATTCCTTTTGTTCAGCCTCATTATTGTATTTCAAAATAATATTCCACTCTGTACACATATTGTGTTTCCATAAACACTGCCTTTTATCTTTCAGTTTTTGCATCCAATCTCTGTCTTCCTCCCTTCCTTCTCTGCTATTTCTGTTTCAATTACTACATTTTTTCCTTACGGTATGTTCTAAATTCCTTTTTCTTTTCACTCATTCTTTATTCTCTTGCTCACTCTACCCTGTCTTCTGTCTTCTCTGCCTCATTGCTGGCCCACTGCTTGAGCAACAGCTCTGCAATAAATCGTTTTGGATTTAGTTGGATTTTTCTTCAGCTCAAGTTCATTTAAAAAACCAATAGCCCTGCAGCTGAGCTTTTTGAACACCAAAATAGGTTAGAGCTTGTCAAAGCCTGCAGAGAATGACTAGTTTGTTTGCTTATGTTAACAGGAGCTTTTTGAATGCTTACAGGATGTTTCTGACAAGTAATACCAGTCTACTGGTACTTGGCAGCACACATTTCCACCCACCAGCACACAAACCTCCCCACAGCCCCCAAGTGTGTCTTCCCGTCTCTTCTCTCACTCACTGTTTGACAGCTGTCCCCTGTAGCCTCTCCTGGCTTTGTTGCTGGACCACTCCTCTGGTCCTGCACTGTCTCCTGTCTCCAGCAGTGAGGGTCCCCAGGCTGGGAGCACCGCAGCAGCACCACCATGGATGTCCCAGCAGCAGGCTGGGACCCTGCACTGGTCTGCAAGGCTGTCACTGACAAAGGGCGCCCAGTGCCCACCCAGAAGGATGGGTGTTCAAAGCAGCTGTGCCATGAAGCTGCTGCAGCAGCCCAGCCACACCGCCCACCCTCGCCGCTCCTGACACTGCAAGAGCAGCAATGCCCCTTTCAGGTGCAGCACTTGTCTCTCCGCAACAGACTTTTTGTTGTCTGCTTTGGGGTGTGGGCACTCCCATGGCTGCACCACACAGAGCAGGCAGTGTCTGCTACCCAGTACAGCCCACAAGTGGGGCAATAAAATGCCCATTGAAGGCATTTTGACTGAAAGCATTAGTGAAGGGTAGCAGACATCTAAAACAGGTAGTACTCTGTTCTGGATGCTTAAGAAGACAGTATAAGAAACAGAAAAAAATAGGAGGGGCAGGTGCTAAGCTCTTCTCTCTGGTGACCAATGAGAGGACGCGAGGGAATGTCAGAAAGATGTACCAGGGGAGGTTTAGGTTGGACATGAGGAAAAGGTTCTTCCCCCAGAGGGTGGTGGAGCACTGGAACAGGCTCCCCAGGGAGGTGTCACAGCCCCAAGCCTGACAGTGTTCAAGAAGAGACTGGACAACGCCCTCAGACACATGGTGTGAACTGTGGGGTTGTCCTGTGCAGGGACAGGAGATGGAGTCGATGATCCTTGTGGGTCCCTTCCAACTCAGGACATTCTATGGTTCTGTGATTTCCTGTTACATGGTCTTAGTGTCCAACAATAAGAGATCTAGAGGCTGCCCGAGCCAGCGGTTGCATCTGCACCTATAGATCTATATTCCATGCTATTTGTTTCTAGCTTTTTTCAGCTTCTTTACAATTTGGTAACCCTTATTTTATTACATACTGTGATGAAAAGTATAGTCTTTAGTTTGCCTTAAACCTTCTTTCTGATAGTTTTACTGGTTGCCTCTAGTGTTTTTGTTATAACCATTTCTCCATTCAGCTCCACATAATTACTTTAATAAATCTTTACTGTTTCTTCCTTTCAAAGGCAGAAAAATATCCCAGTGAAGGCCTCCTCATACCTTCGATCACCTCTGTAATACTTTATACCATTTGCAGACCTAATGAGTGGAAGGGCTAACAAAACATTTAGTATTCAAGACACAAGCTTTATATGGATTCATATAATGCCAAGTTTCATTGTATTTCCCTTGCTGAAGAGCGTAAGCAGAGAATTTTTCTCTTTTTCAGCATTTTACTCTCTTTCCCAGAAATGTATTCTATTCCCCCACTAGATATGATCAGTTAAGTGATGCTTTGTGTTAAAAGTGTTCTGCTCCTTTATTACTCACACATTTGGCATCGTGATATTTTATGGCAAATCTTCATAGTCTCTTTCTGGATTTGGTTGCCCTAAGTAGTTCTGCACCACCTGCAAAGTCTGCCACCTCACAGTTCACTCCTCTTCACTAGGTTGTTTAAGAGCTTGTTGAATACCACACATCCCTGTGCAATTCCACTGGGAACACCACTCTGCTCAGAAAACACAATGTTTATTCCTGCATTGTGTTTCCTTTCACCAGTTATTAAGCCATGATAATACCTCCCCTCTCATCCCAATCAGCTTTCTCCTTTCAGAGCCTGTTAAAACCCCAGGTAGATCATAATTTTAAAAAAAAAAAAAAAAAGTCAACTTTGTCTCCAACTAGTCACTTTATATTCACATTTTCTTTGAAGCTCTGCCACCAAGATATCTTTTATCTGAATTGACTTTGAAACTCAGGCGTGTGAAATGTAAAGTGGAGGCAAACTAGTGAAATGATAATTTGCACATAGTTCTGGAAGCAAAATCAGCTTCTGATATTGAGTTCTCTACAAATGCTCCCTCAAAAGCAGTTTGGAACAGGCAAGAGGAAGATGAGAACAAGGAGAGGAAGAAATAAGTGGGACATCCCTGCTCACTGCAAGTGCGAGAGGGCAGCCTCCCCACCTCCTCCCCACCCCATCCACTGCTCACTCCTGCACACTGAAGTCCACTCTAAGCCATTAGATCATTCAGGCTTGAAATGCAAACTTAACCATTTCAAACACTAAATAATTCCCCTCTGGGACTGACAGTTCAATCTGATATCACCAGTAACTGCTGTTTACACAGCTTTAAAATCAGTTCACACATTTTGTTCACAGTGGCTCATTTCACAGGTTATGAATGTGTCCTACCTGGCAGCAAGGCAGTTAGGATGAGAGGAAGTAAAATGAATTTCAGGAACCTCTCCATTGGAGCATTCTATCCTGGTCCCGAAGGCAGAAAGCCACCAGCAGTCACTGCATACTTGAGAAGAAGCTGAAGAACAGACTGTGTCGAGAAACTCAGTAAAGAGCTGCTGCTTTGTGTCCTGTGATAAAATGTGACTTTATGTGACCTATATTACCAACAAGGGGAGAAGATTAAGTGAGGGAGGGTTTGGAAGGAGAGCAATATCTTTTCTCAAAACAACTGTTTCAAAAGAAGTAGAGGAACTTTCTTGAGCAGAGAAACCTCACCCTGTGGACCTTACATCTTTCATGTGCTTAGTCCCTCCTGGCTCTTACGACATTACTGCTTCAGGATTCACTGTGTCAAGGGAGCTCCATCTGCATCATTAAACTTAATAATGAGCAGCTGGGAAAAATAATTCTCTAAGCTGCTTGAAATTTCATGTGTATTGTGGGTGCACCGTCTGTGCTGCTTGTGGCATCCTGGTAAACTAATGAACCCTCTGCTGCACCACTTATTGTCACACAGGGCAACAACGCAGAGTGCCAGCTGCTCCCCTGGGGTCGAGGGGAGCAGACCTCCATTCAGAGAGATTGTTACCTCCCCCCTGTCCTGGAAAACTGATGCCTCCTGCACCAGGCAGCCTCTGGGACAGGAAGTGTGAGAATATTTCAATGCACTGCTACACCCAAAAAGATAGTTTTGCCATTTTTCTGTGTGCTTAACTCCAAAACTAGGATTCCTGCTCATGTATTTCCAGGGAGAGCCTGGTACCATCATTGCTGTGGCAGTCCTGTCAGGCCCCTGCTGCACAGGGGTCACCCCAGTCAGGAGGAGCAGCTCCTGCCACGCTGCTCTCTCCATCCCACCTGCCTTGGGGCAAGGATGAGAAACACCGTATCTCCTCCCAGCTCCCCGGACTGAGTGCTCAGAAAACCTTCTACTGCAAAGGGGGACCCCAGAATTATTTCTCTGAACCTGAGAGTGCCTTTTACACCTCAGAATAAAACGTCACCTGCACTTCACCATGGTCGGATATAAGATACAGAGCTTGGGTGGGAGCCATCACCTTACTTCTGCATTTTCTGCTTTTCCAATGCTTGTGATTCACTTGTGTGATGTTATTCTCCTCCCCCTCAAAATGTGTGGGAGAGAGTTCAACTGCACTACTTGGTTTACAAACTTCTCAACTAGGAAATTAAAGCTTGCATTCATGAAAGTGACACTGGCCAGAGGATGTGATTTTGTGGCCAGCCCATATTCCTTGTCAGGAAAGTGTTTTGGATTTTAGGGGTGCTCTTTGTGGCAGCTCTGCACAATGCATAAATATCAATATCACCACAGAGACACTCTGACTTTCCTGAAACAACCACACTTTTTGGACCACTCTTTTGCTAAAACCAAAACCACACCAAGGCACAAAACACAAAAGCCCTGGCCCGGCTGTTTTGCTCCCCTTAAGCAAGCAGTTCATTTTGCAGTTTTGTGTGAAGACCCTGCATTAATTCTGAGCAGGCCTCTTGTGAAAACAGTAGTGGTGGCATGGCACAGGGGTGGGTGGCAGTGCCTCTCACAGAGTGCCCACGTAGGAGGAATGTCTCCTGCCAAAAATACCAATAAAAACAAACAAAAAGCATATTTTGCTGTCTTTCCAAACATGTTCAGCTGCTGCATCAAGCTATGCTGGAGCTCTATTCACCTCTTGGTGCTTTAAGGAGGGGGTCTTGGCTAAGTTTACTGCAGCAGCTCCGACTGGACCGGCTCAGCTGCCAATTTGCTTTGCATTTTCCCATTTTGCAAGCTTCCAGTTTACCTTGCAAACTTAAGAGACAGCCCTGTCAATTAATCAACATCTAAAGCTGAACCTGTGGGTTGATTTCTTCAGCTGCCTGTTGGGAGAGGAGATAGTTTGTAAGCTGTTTTGGGTTTGCCCAGTGCCTTTTGAAGGGTTTTGGGTTTCTTTCTCACTTCCATGTTTCATGTGCAGAGTAGTCCCCAGCAGGCAGCTGGGACAGGAAGGTCACCATGCACTGCCTGGAGGGATTTCTCCTTCCTCTGTCACTGCAATACCTTGCTGTATGTACACAAACCAGACAGTGTTTTCTAAGAGTTGGTATCATCTTTCATATGAAGTGAAACGGCCCAAGTAAAGCACCAGGAAGCACGTCCAGAAGTCAGTGCTGTGTCCTTTTCCAGGAAGCTACGATCCCAGGCACATCTACAGGTCTGGGGAGAAACCTAGCTGCACCAAAGCAAGTTGAGCTGAGCAAAGTGTTATGGAGAAGAATAAACGTGCTAGAATCTTATGCCCAAATTCAGGCTAAAATCGGTAAATTATTAGGGGTGACGCAAAGTGAGGAGGAAAACGAAGGGATCTATAACATTTTGTTTTGCTTTGTTTCACAATGGACTTTCAAAGGAACAGGAAATACTACCCAGTCCCCAGACAAAACAGCGTACTTTGGCCAATGATGAATTAAACCCCTGGGGTTTGGTCTCAGCTGCTTTTTACCTTTCCTGCAGGTGCACAGGGCGACGAGCATTGGAAGTGCTGCCGTGTGTGGCTCCGAGCCTGCTCCTTCCTGCATACATGCCAGAGGCGAGGGGATAATATGGATAATATCACCCTGAAGGAGTGGTAGCTGGATCTGGCACAGCAACAGAGCGGGGCTCGGGTGGTTTAGGAACCCCATGATGCAGGGAACACCTGCCCCAAAGACCAGGGAGCACAGCAGTAAATGGGGGGTCACAAAACCCCTCTGATCACCCCACTGCCACCAGCCTAGGGCTGGCCTCCCTGCTGTAGCAGGAGCAGAGGAGAGGGTTAAATTATCTTTCAGCCGCCAACTCCTTCTGCTGCAAAGCACGTAATGTCTCCGGAGGGGTTACCTGGATCGCTTCCCTGGGCGCCAAGAGGGTGTCTCCGACTGCTTTCCCTTTGACGACGAGCCTGCTCGCACCCTCCACCCCGAGGGACACCGGAGGAGGCCTCCGGCGGCGTTCAAAGCGAGGAGCTCCAGGCCAGCCCTCACCGCCTCGGGAAACCTCCCTCAGGCGGCGAAGCGGCTGCCCAGGCACAGCGGCGGGGAAGGAGCGCGGGCTCTGCCGCCTCTCAGCTACCAGGCCCCAGGGCAGGCGCCCGCTCTGACATTGTCCCCGGGATGTGGTGAGGTAAGGCTTGCCTCTCCCCTTCCCCCCGCCCAAATACGTGTATCACTGTGTTAATATTTAACCGGTCCCGCAGGAGGAAGTAAGGCACAGTCGATGACACACACACGCTTGTACAGGGAGCGAACTTCATGCCGTCCCAGCCCGAGAAGCTGGGCGGGTGACACTGCCTGACATCTCGACACCAGGAGAATGTGCCACGGCACTTGGATGCAACATAGGGCATGGCGGGAGGCAGAGGATTTATTTTCCCTGCTTTATAACTGCACAAGTGAGTGTGTTGGTGCCCTGTGCCAAGGCTGGGGCTTGTCCTGCCGTTACAGAGCTGCAGCAAACATGGTAAAGAGCAGAAGCGCCCACCTCTGGGCTCGACAATGGCTGTGCCCTCACCTGAAGGCACTGTCACCCACAGCCGGGGGTGTCAGGGTCCATCGGCAACCCCTGGCAGGGTGAGGGGCTGAGCCAGGACCAGGGTACACCAGAGTCATAGAATCACAAAATGTCCTGAGTTGAATGGGACCCACAAAGATCATCAGGTCCAGCTCCTGTCCCTGCATATGACAACCCCACAGTTCACACCATGTGTCTGAGGGTGTTGTCCAGTCTCTTCTTGAACACTGTCAGGCTTGGGGCCGTGACACCTCCCTGGGGAGCCTGTTCCAGTGCTCCACCACCCTCTGGGGGAAGAACCTTTTCCTCATGTCCAACCTAAATATCCTCTGGCACATCTTCCTGACATTCCCTCGGGTTCTGTCATTGGTCACCAGAGAGAAGAGCTCAGCGCCTCCTCCTCCCCTTGTGTCAGGACCTGAAGGACACAGGGCTCGGGACAGGGCTGGATACAAGGTCGTGACATGGTGCCAAGGGGCCCATCCAGAGAGCAGGGCCAGGAGCCGGGGCTGGGCAGGGGCTGGCAACCTTGGGGGGCTGACGTGGGGCCCTGGGCCACGGGCAGGGTGAGGGAGCCCCAGGGTCTTGCCAAAGCAGGAGTCAGGCCCTGTGGTGCCCTCACAGCCCTGTTAAAATGAGCCTTTAGAGTGAAGTGCAACTTCATAAGCAGATGGTGAGAAAACTGAATTGGGTTTACATGTTTTAATGGAAAATACAGTTCCCAAGTGCTGGTGGGTTTTAATTATTAGAACAGAACAGAACAGAACAGAACAGAATAGAATAGAATAGAATAGAATAGAATAGAATAGAATAGAATAGAATAGAATAGAATAGAATAGAATAGAATAGAATAGAATAGAATAGAATAGAATCATTTCAGTTGGAAGAGAACCTCCGGATCATTGAGTCCAACCATAACCTAACCTAACTCTGACACTAAACTATGTCCCTAAGAACCTCATCTAAACACCTTTTAAACACCTCCCGGCATGGTGACTCCACCACTTCCCTGGGAAGCCTGTTCCAATGGCTGACAAAGGCATATATTTTCATATACTTTTTTATTTATTTTTCATATTCCTTTCCTTCTTTCAGTTTGTATTTTGGGGATTTTTTTTTTAACATTTTGTCAGGAAAATTTTCATTAAGCCATTTCATTTAATTCTTAAATATTTTGTTTATTTACTCAGTTAAATCATACCTTCTCCTGCCCCTTCAACAGTCATGTGTGTTCACCAGAGCTGCCATTTTGCGTCATGAGAGATGTTCTTGCAAAGGCTGCAGCCTTCATCTTCCTCTGGGAGCTGCACTGCATCCTTCACACTATGCCATTGCTGGTCAGTGAGCTGAACTGATGTGACATGAGAGGAAATGGCCTCAGGTTGCACCAGGGGAGGTTTAGATTGGATATTAGGACAAATTTCTTCACTGAAAGGATTGTCAGGCATTGAACAGGCTGCCCAGAGTAGTGGTTGAGTCACCATCCCTGGAGGTATTTAAAAGACATGTAGTTGAGGCTCTTAGGGACATGGTTTAGTGATGGACTTGACAGTGTTAGGTTAGTGGTTGAACCTGACGATCTTAAAGGTCTTTTCCAACCAAAATAATTCTGTGATTCTATCAGAAGTTTTTTTTATGATGAGTCCATATGCTGGGAAGTCTTAATTATAAAGAAGGACCACATGACTTTCCTGAACTATTTTTCCTACTAAGCACAGCAACAGTTCTAACAAGTAGAAATTAATGCCACACTGACTCAACATTAAAAGGTTCAGTTCAGCAAATGGAAACAAAACGTTCTGTTTGCAGAATTTTGATCAGTTTCAAAAATTGAATGTCAAAACTTTGTTTTGTTAGAAAAGAATATCACCCCAACTTGTTAAAAAAAAGGCTATGAAACCTGCAGGAAGTTTTTCTACCAGTTATAATTTATTCTTTCTGCTTCCTTGCTTTTCCAAACCTCTCATTTTTTTAAGTCTAAAATCTCACACACTTGTTCAGCCAACAGCTCCACTTTCACAGCAGTATTCTTGAGATATCTCCTATGTAGTTTGATTTCCATCCAAACAAAGCTAGAGGAAGAAAAGGGAGAACATCTAATAAACAGATTCCATCTCTGTTTGCCCAACTATGAAAAGTGCAGAGGGTTAAAATGGATTGACTGGATTTTCAGATTGAATTAATAAAGATAACTCTTTGTAAAAACACTTTGGAGAGGATAACAGATGCTTTTAAAATTCTTAAAAAAACCCTATAATTTGACACTACCAAGACTGTCTCTGTTGCCTTTGTAATTGCTCTTCAGGTAGATTTAAGCTTGTATTAGATCACCCCTTAACCTCTTCTCTGCCTAACTAAAGCCTTACTCCCTCAGTGTCTCCTCACCAGTGCTGTGCTCTAGACCCTTGTCCACTTGATGTCCTGCCACTGGGCTCTCTCTACCTTCTCTACATTGTGCTTCAACTAAGGGCACAAAACCACACATAGATTTCCAGATGTGTCTGGTAGAGGAGAATAATAGTTTCTCTGAATTTACTGGCAACACTTCTCTAATGTGATCTTTCACACGGTTTGCCATATTTGCAGTGAGAGGGAATTGTTGGCTTGTGTTCACCCTGGCCTTCATTTCATCCATGTCTCTTCATTGAGATTGCTACCCGCTGTCATTTAGGTGGTACCACTGCAGCTTGTACCTTGAGGTCATTGTACCTGGTGTACATAACTTTGTGCTTCTTCGTGCTGGATTTCATGATGTTTGCATTGACCCAGTCCTCAAGTTTATCAATCAAAGTCCCTTTGGGTGTCATGTAGCTGCACCTGTGCTACAGCTGTTGTTATACCACTAGCTAATCACAGGCTGACCAGCTATCTCTTTACCACACTGAGGTCTGTCATGGTCTGGAGATTAGCTGTATCCTTAAACACCTACACACACAGGGATGCATGCACTACTCTGCTGGCCCCCACCACAGGCATTTCATTCCTGTCCCCTCAGTGCAGAGGGGACTGGTTGAAGCCCACAGCAGGAACTGGGTACATCGTGGCCTAGACCATCCACCGTGTTTATCTCCTGCTCTGTATCTGACCCCAGTGAGAGTCATCAGGAGAGCACCTGTCACCTCCACCCACACACTAGCTGGCTTGGCTTCATCAGCTGAAATCCTCCTGGGTGAATCTGCTGCACAGTGACTGGATTCAAATGTCCTTTGTTTTCCCTGAGGCTGCTTAGGCAACCAACACATCTATTAATATTTTATTAATTATTTCTCACTGCCCTGGTTAGTTCTTTCTGTACTTTGACTTTTCCTAATGGACCATGATATGGTGGTGAAAACAACCATTGGCACTGGTTAGGATGCGCGTGGGATAAGACATTACACAGCATGGCAAAGTGTCCAAATCCCCAACCACTGAGAACATCGTGCATGTACAAGACTATCCATGCTCATGAGTGTTCAAAAGATCAGGTCCTAAGTTTACCAGTCTGATGCAAATGGAAAATCATCTTGTGAATCATCACCCTGTATACTAGGCAGATTCCTACCTCCCACTCCAGTTTCTCTAGACACTTCTTTCAAATTCTTCCTTTTTCTTCTGCCTCTGCGTAGGAGGATTTTTTTACACTTTTTTTTTTTTTTTCCCCAAGCCCTTCCATACTCTTTTTTGCACACCATCTCATTTCTCCTGTGTGGAGTGTAGACTGTACAGACTACTGGAGAGACCCTCAACATTTTTTGTTCTGGAGTGTGTTAGTCTGAAACATATGTCTGTACAGCTTGCTGTGCATACAAGAAGCTCCAAGTGAAATCCTCTATCCAAGAGCTGCTTAGCGAAGCCTATTGTCATTGTCATCATGGCCATAATTTTGTTGTTTGTTGTTTTTGTTTTATTCACAAGAGAGAAGTAGACAAATTGTCATGATTGAAAATGAGGAGTATTTAGACACTCTTCGTTTATAAATTACTTTTAATGAGTGAGAACGTAGCAGGGGAAATTACAAGTCCCTTCACTTCTGTGCTGTATGTTAGCTCGTTTAGCTCATTCTAAGAAAATAAAATCAAAGGATGTAAGCATTAAAATAGCAGAGAGGATTCACTTACAAAAGCAACATTAAAGCTGATTTGAGGTCAGTGCTAGAAACACTAATAAAATTCTTCATTTCCATGTGGAAACTGGCTTGAAAGAGTGGTTTGAACACCACAAAGATTTTGAGAAATGGCTCCCTATTAAAAAATAAATGTTATTTTCTCTAGTAAAGAACAGGAGAACTGAAGCATACAGAAAAGACTGAGGTAGGGGACAAGCTAACTTAGTGACTGCATTAGCTGTCTCTATCTCGACACCTACAGGACACTTCCCTCTAGTAGCCAATCAGGCCAAACTGATGCTAAGCCATAACTTCTCCAATTCTGCCTCCTTCTTTTTCCTCCTTCTATGCTCTTACACCTCTCCTTTACTGTTTGCCAAAATATTTGGTGCTCTGGAAGTCATGTTTCTCATTCAAAACATATTTTATTTGTGTTAGCTATAGAAGTCAAGTGAGATACACAGATCCCTCTCCTTTTCTCACAAGCTTTCATTTTTAAAATCTTTTCATTTCTCTGTTAATATATTGGAGACTCATCACGATTCTAGGTTTTAATTCACACTTCTCCTTAATCAGTACCCAAATGCACTAGAGGAAAAGCTCCAGAGATAACAGGGCCGTGCCATTTCCTCTTTCTTTTTTTTTTTAGTCATTAAAGATACAAAAGCACATCTAGATGATGCATCACCTATCCTGATACAAGGGTCCAAGGCAGGCAAGGTATGTCACCCTTCGGTTAGGTCTGCCTCATTATTTTGACTACAGAGTAGTCTGAAAGATTGGGTTGGAATGAATGTGTTGTTCTGGACTGCAAAATTTAGGTGAGACAAATCCCACAAAGAGAAGATGTCTCATGTTGATCTAAGGATCCTTCCTGGGAAGACAGGCCACCTTTGTTTTGACCTAAAAAATCATAAAGTGATGCTATCATGAATCTAGGCCTGGGTAAATCCTCAAAAACCTCATAACACCAATATAGCTCATCTGATATTTTTGTTTAGAGTCTTTTCTTCATTGTTCTCTTGCTGGTTATTATAAAGCCATAACTCTGTGAAGAATTACTGTGGGCCCTTACTGAGGAAAGCTTTGGATATAATCTTCTTCCAGACTTCCACACACAGGAATCCACAGGATTTAACACTTTATTTGAATTAATATCCCTGCAGTTTTTATTTGGTGTTAATAAATCTATACAACTGGAATGTAGTTCTGCAGTACTTCTTTCATGCCAGTAGTCTTTCTAAACTGCATTCCATGTTTCCCCTTTGACAGGTGTATTTCTCCTCTCCAGCACTGACATCAGTGAAGAGCTGTAGCTGATAAAATGAAAATGTCATAATTCGGGGAACATAGGTGAAGATAAGCATCATGAAGTCCAGGCAACAGTAAGTAAGTAAGTAAGTTTACCACAGAATAAAAGAAGATGCAGCTTTGGTGCTGTTAGGAGGAGCGTAAATCTAAGAAGGAAATTTTTAGTGTTCTCTAATACATCAGTTCCCCTGGCAACATTTAGCTGTAGAAATATTTTGTCTTTGGTCCAAACAGTTAGCTTAATTGCTCTGGTTATCGTTCAGTTTATTCTAAGGAACTTTTCGATGTATGATAGCGTGCCAAGAAAATGTAAACATCGTTCTCTACACTCATTATAATTAGTATTACATTTTTCATTATTGCTTAGGGTCATGATTTTAGACTCCCTCATGAGCTTTATATGCGCAGCCAGATTCTTCAAGGAGTTCAGGCAAAGTGCAAATCTCTCCGGGGCTCCTCTAAAACTGGTGCACTCAACACCTATCAGCCAGTCCACAGTGAGTCCAGTTCTGGAAATGTCAAATGAAGAGTGCACAAACCTAGTCAGTGATACACACACACAAGTTCTGTGCCCAGGGCTCCAAATCCCACAAGACTTCCCTGATAATGCCAGGAAAACTACCAAGAGAGTATGAAATTTTACCCATTTTCTTTCATTTCTGATGATTTTGCAAGGGTGCCAATTATGAGAAAAGCTAACGCTTACATCTCTGAAAATAGAATACTAATGAATATTCCCTAAGTGACCTGCAGGCATGATCCAAACCGACACTGCAATGATGAGAGAGCAGATTATTACCATAAAAATAGGCATTATATTGGAAGACCGGTGTCTGTTTTGCATTTTCATAAAATACATCCTTATGACTGACATCTTACTCCTTCCTTTGGGCATTCAGTTAAGATCACCAAGTAGAAATGGCAGGGTTTTTTTCTTAGAAATAAACGTCTCCTCTGCACCATGCCTGTGATATTGAGTCTGTGACTGAAAGCTGCCCTTTTACAGTAAAAGAACATAATTCCCTGGCAGAGATTATTTCAGGTATTCCATTTCTCTTTATGTGGCAGTGTAATGGAAGTGCTCGTGATCACTGCTGCATTTTGGCTTTCTCTTATAAAGGAGCAGTAAACTTTATTTTTATATTCTGCCATTTCCTTTGCAACACTTGTATAAAAAATAAGGTTCGCTAATAGCTTAGGGAACTGGTGAATGCTGAAAGATCTCAAGAATGTAGTAAAGACTAATACGTTTATGGGATAAAGTTTCAAGTCTCCTCCTGTATCCCATGCAGCACTTCCCTCAGCAGAGCTGGAGAAGGCAGCACTGTGCAGTTACAGTGGCCTCTGGCAGCAAACAGCTTGCCACTTGAGTTACACCTGCAAGGCATGCAGGGCTTGGTCTCAGCATAACGGGTTCCCCAAAATGGGCTGGGGGGGTGGTGAGCACAGAGGTGCACCTCGCACCATCACACTCAGTACCAAGATCTCCCCACCAGCAGCGAGCGCTGCTATTCTTCCTCTTCCTCACCCCCACAGGAATGACTTGCATTCTTGCTCCCACTCCTGCCTCATGGCTCAGCTCTTGCTTCTTTTTAATTCCCTTGTTGACCCTTTACTAGCAGAAGCACATGTAAAAGCTGCAGGTGCCTTTATGAACTGGAGTCAAACATTTACTTACAACTCCTGTTCCAGCAATAACAATTAAATTAAACATGAAGGGACTAGAGCTGCCTGGAAGATCTACAAGCTGGGGGAGTAAATCACACCACATAACTAATTTATGACATTCTACGCCTACAGCTGTATGCTGACGGTTTGTAACGGCGGCTGTGATTTCTAAATGCTTTTGGTGACGGAAGAATAGGAAGCTCATTACATAGGATTCTATCCCTGCACACAAAGTCATAAACTAAATGAGGTCAGGTTAGGTCAGCAGCTGAATGCAAAGGGTGTTGTGCACACGCTTCAGTGGAGAGATTCTGAGAAGGGACTTGGATTTGTTTCTTCCCACAAAAATAATGGATTTTTTGAATTTGCAAAACATAAGACAACAACAAGGTTGTTTCTCAACCATTGAAATTGTCCAATTATATTTTTCAGTGAAAATACACTTGAATGAACTTCTTAGGAGGATAGCCTTAAAACTGATGTGTTTCTAGGCTTTGAAAAAGGTCTCTGTTTCCTCAGCCAGAACACACAAATTCAAGTCTCTATTTTCAGGTGGCATCTCCTATGTATTGTATATATCCAAGTTTTGTCACTCAGCTGCTTTCCTCTACCTAGTATGATAATATTTGTAGATACTTCTGGAAATATATTGGTGGAATGAACTAATGAATTTAAGTCCAGCTGCAAACAACCCAGCAAAATACACCAGAAAGATAAGCCAGGAAAAAAAAAAAAAAATGAAACAAAAGATAAAGGTGGTAAGGGAGACCTTTTCCTAATTACAGTTGGCTATGGTGACATAGGCAAAACCACTTCTATAAGCTGTGGTTAAAATTGCCTTTAATCAACTCCCTTGTTATGGCTTTAACAATCTTGCACTTGACACTCTTGTCATTTGGAAGAAGAAAAATAAACAAAACATTCTGAATTCATATCACATCCTGTTTATAAATTTTTCTTTTAAAGTGCCTTTGACTTAAAGGTATACCATGTCTAGAGTGTTAATGGCAAGAGTGGCTAATGTAGCAGGATTGCATGCTTAATACTTAGGAAAGCACTCCCATTCCTGCTCTCTTTCTCTTTTATGGGGTTTATGCATTTGCCTTAGAAAGAGGAACCAACCAGCCAAATTAGGATGTATGTAGTAAGGCATGTTAGAGAATGGGAGAAAATTCAACAGATTCAGATTCGAAAAGGCCAGGTGCCAGGTGCTGCACTTGGGTCACAACAACACCAGGCAGTGCTACAGGCTTGGGGAAGAGTGGCTAGAAAGCTGCTTGATGGAATTGGACCTGGAGGTGTTGGCGGAACATGAGCCAGCAGTGTGCTCAGGTGGCCAAAAAGGCCAACAGCATCCTGGCTTGTATCAGGAATAGTGTGGCCAGCAGGACTAGGGAAGTGATTGTGCCACTGTACTCGGCACTGGTGAGGCTGCACCTTGAATCCTGTGTCCAGTTTTGGGCCCCTCACTACAGGAAAGACATTGAGGTGCTGGAGAGAGTTCAGAGAAGGGCAGCAGATCTCTGAAGAGTCTGGAGCACAAGTCTGATGAGGAGCAGCTGAGGGAACTGGGGCTGTTTAGCCTGGAGAAAAGGAGGCTGAGGGGAGACCTTATCGCTGTCTACGACTACCTGAAAGGAGGTTGTATCACGAACAGTTTTGGTCTCTTCTCCCAAGTAACAAACAACAACACAAGAGGAAATGGCCTCAAGTTGCACAAGGGAAGGTTCAGGTTGGATATTAGGATAGATTTCTTCAGGGAAAGGGTTCTCAGGCTTTTGAAGAGGCTTCCCAGGGAAGTGGTGGAGTCACCATCCCTGGAGGTGTTTGAAAGATGTGTAGAAGTGACACTTAGGGAACTGATTTAGGGGTGGATTTGGAAGTGTTAGATTTACCATTGGACTCAATCTTAAAGGTCTTTTCTAACCAAAGTGATTCTATTATTCTATTAATTTTAACTGGAAAAAAAGAGCAAGCCTCCTAACTTGACTACATCCCAAAATGTTAATACATTCACAACCAAAAAGATAAGTGAACACAAAAAACTGTGGTAACAAAAGACTTTACTAAAATATCATACATTGAATAGCTAGCTTAACATTCTCATTCTCATGTTCTATGCAAATAATGCAAACATTGTCACACATTTTATATTAACATTATATAGTAACCCGCACAAATCCAAGAAGAGAAGCATTCCTGTCAGATTCATTACAGACAGTTAGCCCTTGTGTTCCATTCGGCTTTTATGTAAGGCAAAAGTTTCATTACAAAAATCTACTCCGTATTCTCGAAAGTGCTTGGAAGGGTTATACATGCTCAATAATACTGAATCAGATAAGATGTGTGATCGAATGCTTCAAGGATATTTTTGAAAATCCTAACCTAAACTAAGAATATGTTAGTTGATGAGTTAGAGTTGTGAAAAATGCGTTCATTTTTCTGTATTCAAAAACTGATTTAGTTTTGGAAGAAACAGAGTATGCTGAAATGCATATATCTAAGCAACTCTAAGACACTATGAGCTCTGCTGATTTTTTACACTCCTTTCTACTAAACAAGAAGCAACGGAGTAACTTTTCAGAGTACCTTTCCAAAGCTATTCATAAAAAACTGATTTAGTGATCATCTGACTCAGAAAGCCTAAAAATGTTAGGATAGTGCAGTATTTCTACAGATAAACTGTCCCAAAATTGCCTAAATTATTTTATCAGGCTATATAAAATTTAAAAATAAGTATATATACACGGCAGTATTGTGTTTACAGTTATATTTCTGGTCTTTCGTAGGAAAATGCACATAATTTTGCAAAAGGCCCCTAAGACTCTTTGATTGAGTTAGCTAATTTCATTTAGCTGATACATATAAACTGACTAGCATAGTGGTTTTATTTAAATAAATGAATTTGCCTTACATGCAATCATCTACTTTTCTTAAATCACCTTTTCCAGCAGGATGACCTTATAATTTAAATAATTAATTATTCAAAGCATCCTACTGAATGGAGAGAATTATGAAATCAATTTCTTATTTATGCGAGTACAAAGAAAGTCGTATGTTGAGGAAAATAATCTGCAGCAACATAAACATTCACTTGGGAAGCTGATTTGCAAAAAGGAGAGGAACAGGCTATCCAAACCCATAACATTTCAACCTGTACTAATTTGTTCCTCATCAGAGATTTAGCAGTGATAAGACAAATGCTTCAGATAAGCAGGCTATTAGTTGCTTAAGAACATGTATTCAGGGGGGACAAAGTATTTTAAATGAAGGAATAAAGAGACCAGCATCTTGCAGAGGTCACTTGAAATTACAAATAGACTCCCTGGAAACAGTATCCAGAATGGGATGGTTTCTTAAACCATACCTGAGGACCTTTTTCTTAATGGCATGGTAGCTATGGATTCTGTCCCAAAAATATAGGGGTAGCATCTGCAAATGAGATCAAGAGAGAATAGCACTACCTTCCCAGCTAGTAGCTGTATTCAAATAATTAGGAACACTCCTGAACTAAAATAAAAGCCACAGTCAAGAAGACTAGCAGGACCTGGCCCTCAAGGGTAATGTTTTTATAATGATACAAAACCACAAACTGCTCAGGTAAGACATATTTTAATGCCATTCACAAGTAGCCATCCTTCAGGGAAGCAACCCAAAGTACTGTCTCCTACTGGGAGACTTTACCCTTTGGTCACCAAGTCAGCCTGACAGACCAGCAGCCATGCCATCCCAGGAGCGTGGTGCCACCATACTTCTTGGATCTCAACACCTAGTGGAGGTGAACAAGTCAGTACACCCATGTGTAAATGAACAGCTGTTCTGCTGAGACACAGGCTCCCTGGGACTGCATGGTTGGACTGGTCCTGCCAGCTGGGACACGGGTGGCACCAGGCACAGAGGTGGAAGTGAGACCGGGGAGGGACTGAAGGATAATCTCACTGAGAACAAGAAGAAGTCAGAATAAACTTGAGGCTGCATTGTGCTGTCCCAGGTCACAGACCCTCTAATCCACAAGAAAGAAAGGGAGTTAGGAGAGGCTAGGAAGCATTCCTTTCTGCTCGACATTTTTCCATAAATGAAAGCAATAGCCCACTTGCATCTTGAGTACAATAGCAATGAATGACAAAAAGACATTTCTGCAGGTTGCATGGAAAGAATAATGGTCAAAATGCTGTTGCTAGGCTTTATCAATCTGACCCATCACACCTACTGAAGGCAGCAGCAAAAACAGATGTGCTACAGCAGGGCTTTGAGTTCAAGGGCAGATCCACCTGCAAAGCTGGGATGGGAGGTGGGGAGATGTTGTCCAACCCAGACCTGAGCTGCCCACCCTCTGGCACAGGGTACGCACTAGGGAAAGGCGAACACCTCCTTGGCCACCCATCCGACCACCTGGCTAGTCACATCCCTGCAAACACCATCTACACAGCTATTTCCTGAATGGGAAACTTAAAATAAAGAAGATTATTCTTCTACCAAACAAATGTACATTATTTCTTTCATCATAAGTTGTCAAAAATAAGTGCGTGAGTTCAGTTTACATCAGAAGGAAAAAAATATTATGTTATTACTGTTATTGAAAATTTTTCAGGATGAGGCAGTATTTCTGCTGAAGACATTTATCCTGCTCTTCAAACACAGACAAGTAAAAAGAGACACTTGGACAGTCCTCACAGATTCAGTAAAAAG
The DNA here is from genome assembly GCF_964273445.1 of Streptopelia decaocto. NCBI lineage: Eukaryota > Metazoa > Chordata > Aves > Columbiformes > Columbidae > Streptopelia > Streptopelia decaocto. Next base: position 118,702,335 of record NC_138663.1, read on the forward strand.
AAAATAAACAATAAAATTAAATAACCCCAAAGTAATAAAATATCTTTCCTCTATGTTTTTTACCACATTCAGTGTATGTCCTCACCCCCAACCCTGGGGCAGTGTCTGGCCCTGGTTCCCCACACTGGGCCTGATCCTGACCCCCACCTGTCATCACCAGGGCCTGGTCACTGCTGGCTGGACCTCAGACCTACCTTATCACCATGATACTTCCTCAGGACCAGGACTCTTGGTTTGACTGGGCCACCATCTGTGGGTCTGTCCTGCTCCCTTGTGTGGGTGTGTGGGGCTGAGCCCTGCTGTCTGTCAGAGCCACTCGGCTCCCATCTCATCTTCCCCTAGGGAGCAGCACCACTGTTACTGCTCTCTGAAAAAAAAAACATTTCATACATAGTATAGGCATTCAATGCTTTTTTTTTGCTGGTAAAACTGACCTTTTCTGTGCATAAAAGCAAATAAAATTCCCATAGCCCAAATGTATTTTTCACAGCATCTATTGTAAAGACTCAATCCCTTATCTCTGAAAACCATCCTAGTGATTTCATGGGTCTCTTCTTGGTAATGAAACAAGAAATGAGTATCTCAGCCTGAAAGATTATTTGGGCACATTTTCACATCAGGTCTTGTTTGAAAGAGAAAAATCCTCCTATCTTCTCTGCCTTACACACAGTTCCTCAGCAAGTAAAAATGTCTAACTCAGATGTGCTGTTTAGCTCACTGTAAATGAGTCTAGTTTAGATTTGGCAAACCATTTACAGTAGCTTTCAAGCAACGAAAGTGAGACACAAATGCAAAAGATGTCTCCAGGGTCTTTTTTAATAGCAAGACCAGGACACTCTCCACTGAGCATGGATCTGGTTCTACCACATCTCATTTTCAGCAGGAGGCATGTATAGGGAAATAGATGCAGTAGCCTTACATCATTCACCAGGTGATCTGCAGTACCTAAGGTTGTCCCAAGAGCACTGCATGAGCAAATTCTTTCATTTCTGAAAAAAAGAAAAATGTGTAGACCGAAGGAGAGATCTGTGCCAGTACGCTGTTCTGCCCACATAGAGCTGGCAGGGCTGCAGTTCCCTGCACCAGGAGGGGAGCGTCCTGAGAGCTACAGACACCTTTTCTTAAATGCTTGCACAGATGGGTGCAAATGCAGTGATCTATCACGGGAGACCAAGAAGAAAGTGCAAATTTTCTTCTCTGAACAAAAATACTTTGACATTTAGTTTGGCACTGCAGAAATGTTCCCAGTCCTGTAGCAGGAAGATTTGGAGACCTGGTCCATGGAGAGTGCAGATTTGTGGGTCTGCATCTTTCAGAAAAAAAATACTTGTAACTTGATGCAAAGAACTGAGAGTGAATGGGAGAGAAAGGGCTTTGCATGTTCTTGGACAGAAATTAAGATATTAAAATAAGCATTAAAAACGTCCTTAACATGATGAGTCTAGGGTTAACCGGGAGTTTTGCTGGAGTCATGAGCAGCCCTGTAAATGCGGAGCATTTCAGTTTGTTAATTGGAGCAGGGAAGGTGCTAGAGGACTCCTCAGTGATTTTCTCTCACTAAGTGATTCCAGTAGCTCAGCTGCTCAGATGGTTCTACTCCATGGCACATCACGATTTTCTTAAAGCGAGAAACAGAGAACCTAATCCTTTCTGGAAAAAACGTCTGTTCTGAATGAAGTTCCTCCAGATGAATTTTTAATTTGGCAAGGCACAGTCCTATGAACACATCCTCTAGTTTAATGAACGAAACACTCTCTGAGACATTATAGATCTGACTAGCAACATCAGTGGATAAAACATAGCCCGTCCCAGAACAAAATGGTGGGTAGGTCTTTCCCGGATACTCTTCTCTACTCACAAACCACTTACTCCCTCTTCTCCGTATGGGGTACTCGTGCAGTTTTAAAAAGCCTGTGAAGAATCTAGTGGCCCTCTTTTTCCTTAGAAGAAGTTCAGTGAGGTAGAAAACATTGACAAACACATCCGTGTCTGTTTTCATCACAAAGCTGGCCTGGTAACAAAATCTGTGAATCCATTCCATTCCCATCATGGTCTTCAAAGTCAAATTATAATACGTGTCTGTAAAATTCTTTTGAATAATGTCTTTGTACTTTTGGCTTTCAGCAGCAATGTCAGCCTGCTGGCTGAGATTCACAGTGCTTCCCAGAAGGAAATAAGTCACCAGGCGCTTGCCGGCAACTGTTCTTTCCTTTCCCCATGTTTGCCGGATCACCATCCTGGCATTGACGTGGTGGTATGAGGAGGCCACAAGCAGGACGAGGAAAGGCGGATTCTTATGGCAGTCTATATCCGGGAGCTGTGAGAAGTTTCCTCCAATTCTTCTAAAAGTCTCTATGGGGAATAGGTAATCTTGGCTAGTTTCACCGAATACACAGAATTCTGTCAAATAGTTGTAAAAGACCCAGAAGCTAGCACAGCTGAACCCTACAAGGCAAACAAACAGTCTGGATTTTCTGAAATCCATCTGAAAGAAACAAAAAGGAAATGTACATTAAAAAAAAAAAAAAAAAATCTAGTGCCTTTCAGTACCGTATTCCAAATTCCCTGCATAGGGATTTAAAGACAGGTCATCTCTAATTGAAAACTAGCTATTTCAGGGCACTTGCCCACATACATTTTTCTTGCTATCATTCCCACAAGATGCTTTGCTGTCAATCAAATTCACGTTCATGCTTACTTGAATCTGCAGCCCAAGCCAGCATATCTTCAGAAACCCACACAAACAGGTCCACCAATACCCAGTCACCCTGGCCCATGCTTCTGACCTCCTCCCCATTTTCAGCATCTTACAAACCATGACTTTGACCCACCAGGGCTCTCACAAGCCAGAGAGTGAAGAAGCAGTGGATATGTGCCCATGGCAGATGAGAGAGAATAACAATAGGGTTTGGGTTTTTTTTTTAAATACCATCTTTCTCCATTTGTTTGACAAGTGCCCGTGTCCAAGAGTCATTAAGTGCTGTCCAACTGGTAGACCCAGCCAGGTTCCCCCCATCTTCATCTCCTTTGTGTCCTGTGGGGCTCTTGCATTGACCCAGAAAATTCTCCCAATATTTTTGCTGGAGGGGCCATGAGTCACATATTTGACTTTGGGTCAGCTGCTTGGAAAAAACAATAGAGGGACAGATTATTTGGATGCTTTACCTTTTGCAGAGTTCAGGTGACTCGCTAGGGCATGCTGAGGTGAGAATGGGGTTGTCCATACCCCTCTCTGCTTTCTAGGTGAAAGAGATCCAAACAATAACAACAATATTCATCCTTTATCCTTGTAACTGTGTATCCTGTGCTGTGTATCTGGTTACAAATCTAGTAAAAATTTTAAGAGAGAGAAAAGTTATCAAAGTAAACCCCAAAAAGGTCACAATGCCAAAAAATCACGTGACTCCATAAATTAACCTGGTGAGTACGATGCTTCACTTAGTTACTCACTCCATTAACCCATGGGCCCACCAGCTACTGTTTTAGACCACTAGGATGGGGGAATTTTTACCAGGGGGAGGGGCATTCCCTTCCACTTTCCTCATTTTTAATGAAAAATTGGATCTGGCTTCCCACCTGAAAATGCAGCAAAACAAGCCTACAATCCCCAGAGCTGTAGATTTCATGGAAATTTAATCTCTGCCTTCCAATGAGGAATGTTCTGCCTAGGCTCCCCAAAACCACGTCAGTGCCTTCCTTTTGCTCAAATTCCCCTTTCCAAGCAATGAAAAGGTTTTGTGTTGCAGGCTTAAGTTCATTTTAAAGTCTAGCCTGTTGTTTCTGGAACCCGATCCAGCTCATCGTACCTATAAGAATAGTCCCATTAACTTCAGTTGGTATTCTCAAAAGCATGAAACAAGTAGAACTGGAGTCCTGGTTTACTGAAATTCCTCCCACAGTGAAATGTATTTTTGCAATGATTCACAAATGAATTTTGAAAATATTTCAAAAGTTCACATTTCTTCTGGCATTCATATTTAAATTGCTTTATCTTTAAATAGGGTATTCCTCAAATCTGTTTTTTTCCTGTATGTATAGCTCACAAGTAGCCTTGAGATTGACTTAAATTTTGCTTTAATTAAATATAGATGTAAAATTGTGTAAGAATATACACATGCATACATATATATATGTACACACACACATACACAAAATAGTATATGAAAATCCACTCTGCAACTGTTTTCATGTTCTCCAGTGACCTGGGAAGAAGCACATGAATATCCCAAAATTAGTGTTTTCAGGAAAGGATGGTGTTCTGAGCTTGGCAACAGAGCTGCAGAAGGGGTGTGCTCCTGTTGTCGGCTGTCACAAGGGTCTGACATTTCTCTATCACAGGAATTCCAGAACATGCACAAATAAAAGCCCTTCAAATACTGAACTAGCAAAGTAATTGAGAGCAATTTTCTGTTAAAACCTATTAAAACCTTTTCAGAAATACTCAAGAACAAGAAAACATAATATAACATAGTCTTTTCACCTGATTTCAACAGAATCAAACTACTGTGACTTGACCATATTTAGTTCTTTTTTCTGGGTTTGATCACTGGTAACATATCTTCAAAACAAAACAAAACAAAACAAAACAAAACAAAACAAGATAAAATAAAATAAAATAAAATAAAATAAAATAAAATAAAATAAAATAAAATAAAATAAAATAAAATAAAATAAAATAAAATAAAATAAAATAAAATAAAATAAAAGTCTCTGTTCTGAATGACTGAGAAAGCAGCCTCTCAACATATGTTCTGGCATGTATCTACCATACTGCCTACCCAGAGCCAGACCTCCTTCTTTTGTCAGTCCATGTATGAAGAAGCCTGTATTATACAGGTATATAAACACACATGGACATGCCAGGGCAATGCATACAGGTATAAATTCATGTAAATTATAAAATGTATCTTATAAATTTTGCAAATCACATGTATATACATGTACCATATCCCAGCAGGTCCCTGCCTACCACCAGTGGGTAGACAGTGGCTTTGACAAGAAGCATATACTTTCCAGAGCAAAGTCTCATTTGGTTCTGATTGTGTGAAAGCTGGAAAATACCAGCTTTTTTCATTGGTTTAATCACCAAAAGTAAATTTGGGTTTATCTGGAACTGGTGGGAGTCGTGGTCTTTTTTTCTCCAGTGAAACACTTGCAATTACCCACAGAGGTTTTCACAGAGGGGATTAGTGAGGAGGGCTTACAAGGACCCAGTTTGCACCAGTAGCACCTTGGTCATTCCCAGTTCGGTGTCTCAGCTCTCACCACATCCCCAGCTGCATATAGGAGGGATCCAACCAGATAACACACTTTCCCCCTTGGAGCTCATGAAGGGAAGATCTGTCCCAGATACCTCTGAGGCCAGCAGAAGCCCGTGATGCAACACGGAAAGATGCATTTTCACAGGTACAGCCTTGGTGTCCCGAGCACCTAAACTTGGCAATACGTTATAAGGTTGGCATTTATTGAAAGAACACCAAGGGAAAGGGTGACAGAGAGACCAGTTTCCTCTCACTTAGGCCATCTGTTCTTTTAAAATCATAAATTTTCTTCTTATTATCAAGTGAACAGGGAAAACTTCGAAAGTTAAAAAGCAATGTATATTAACACAGGCAGGCCGGTTCCTTGGACCACTTTAGTTGGTATATGTGGAAATGATATTGGCTCCTTACCCCTGGGATGCTGAGCACCTGTCCCATTCCTCACCCCACCTGCAAACAGCAGGTTTAGCTTCCTGGGTGAAGCAAATGCTCTGTCTCCCCCATTGCCTGGGAGAATAGCATATAGTGTATATACTATATAGTATATACTTTGTTTCGCTGAAAATAAGACAGCATCGGTATTAATTTTTGCTCCAAAAGATGCCTACTTTTTACATGTATAGCTGCCTGGACACTATTTAAAATGACTTTTTTAATGAACTGTAACTAGGGCTTATTTTTGGAGTAGCACTTATATTTCAAGCATCCTCAAAAATCCTGAAAAAAATCATGCTAGGGTTTATTTTTGGGAAAGGTCTTATTTTCAGGGAAACAGGATAGTAAATAGTATATATGAAGAATGTGGGTTTATCTGGATTTATCTGGGTTTATCTGGTTTATCCACTGGCTTCTGCTATGTTTCAAGAGGACAACATGGCTATGACTGCATTTAGCAAAACCATCACCATCCAACCTAAAGTATCTTGCTCTACAGCAGAGGTATGAGCACAGGTTGGGTGTGACAAGGCCTGTGGTTTCTAGATTATCTCTCACTATATTTTTCCTCCTTTACCTGCAATTGACAAACAACACAGTCTGTGATTCAAGATTTCCAGCATACGTGCATGTATCTCCACAGAATACTCCTGGACATGTTAATATGAAGGAAGCACAAGTCTACAGGAGGTCATCCAGAAAGCGACAGAGACTTAGTAGCAATGGATCTCTTTACCAGGGGTCATTTTGAACAGCATCCAGTATTTTTGCATCAAAAGAAATCTTTCCAGTTTCATAGCAAATCCTATTGTGTGATGTTATATTTTATTTTCTCTCTGATCTGAGTCAGAAATTGCAGTTTGTAATGATCTCAAAGCTTTTTCCATCTCCTATTGTTCCAACTGCAAAATATTTAATTTATGTAGTGCATGGACAAAACATTACCTGCTTCGTGTCCTAGAGAACAGTTTGTTTAAACTGACCGGCACGGTGATTCACAGCTCTGCGCGGATCCAAACAAAGTTTGCACGAACACCTGGGACCCAAGCAACGTGGGCTATTGGAGCCTGCATCTGGTGCTCCTCCCACACGTGCCTGACATGAAAACATGAAGAAAACAAGAAGGTAGTCAAGGTCTGTGATCCAAAACAGTCAAACTGCAGCCCTCTACTTTGCAACCCTCTATTTCCACCAGTGGCGTGAACATCCTCCTGCGTTCTGCCATGGTGAGCAGGCTGACTCTAGGGTCTCTATTCACACCCCTGACCCTTGGCTAACTCATTGTGTTGTGCAGCAACAAGGCCATGGTAACTTCATGATGGAGCCTAGTTATTCCATCAAAATTAATCTGACACCTCCTTTAGGTCTGTTAATGAGTGTAATTATCTAAACGGCACCAAGAGATCAAGGTTATATGCCATATAGTTCAGGAAAAGCAATCTGGCCCGAGGGAGGGAGAGGTAAGTAGGTCTAGAGTTCCCCTGAGAAACTGATTCAAAATATCAGTTTAAAGAAATGCAGTTTTCTTAATTTTTCTGGGGCAAAGCTACAGTCATACCATGGAGTTCAGTGGACAATCAGTGTTGGCTTCGCACTGAGGTTGCACATATCAGTCGGGTAATGACCTGACCCACAAACGACAAAAGTACAAAAGTGCTTTTGACCATCTGCAAGAGTCCCCACTTTGTAAACAGCAGCTGGGACAAGACAGACCCCAAAGCAGCAATGTGATTTGAGTGTGTAAATAGGAGTTAAGACCTCAAATACTACATGTTTAAAGCTGGCAGAGATATTCCCTTTTTCCTTTCCTAATAATCTAAAGTAGCATGTGCCCTAAGTACTAATAATACCTGCTAACTTTTAACTTTCATCAGAATAGAGCCTCTAAATTGCTTTCTCAGAAGCTCAGCAGGACACAAAGAGGGATTAAACACGCATAGATAATAAGAAAATGTCAAGTACAGCATGAAACATTTATTTTTCCTAAATGTAAGCTTTGGAGAGGAGCAGGGGCCACCTTGGAGCTCTCAAAAAAATGGTATCTCTGGTGAAACAGTGGGTTCAGCAGTGGGGGAGATGGGGGGGTAGCCAGGTTTCCCTCTTAGCCCAAGCGCAGAAGTTGGGGAAGGATGACCAGGTTCCTCTGGCCCAGCAGCTTTCAGCTGTCCCCCCACTCCTGGAGCAGGACGGTGCCTGTTGCCTACCAGACCTTGTCAGGAGCAGCAGTGCCCGCTCAGGTCCCACGCAGGACTACCAAAACAGTGAACATGGGGACAGACCACTCTGCCTGGTCTCCCAGGAGCACTGGCTGGCTCCTCCTGCCCCGTGTGCCCAGTGACAGTGTCCCATGGAGCCTCTCGAGCTGGTGGTGCCATTTCCAGCCTAAAGAACTGCACACAAACAGGTGATGAGGCTAAATGTCTCCTTCCTGGTGCTTCAAAATGCTACTTTTCAGAGTGGGGGTTTCGCAGTAACATGTATTAACAATGTCCTCGCCCAAACCGAATGTCAAGACTGGCAGGCAAGAAGGGTGAAAGCCTGAAAAGGGTACAGGACAAGGGAATCACTTTTCCTGACATCCTTACTGTCAAACTACAGAAAATCTTTTTCCCTCTGCTACATCTCACCAGCCTCTGCTATCAGCATTGTCTCTCCTTGTCAGCCTGTCAGCGAGTCAAAGCAAGACACTATTCTTCTGCTTCATACGTGCCAGCCTCTATCACTTAAACACTGAGTTGCTAGGCACTAGTGCTAGAGCCAAAAACTCTCCCTTTTTTCTTTTTTTTTTTTTTTTTTTTCTGGTCTCTTTGGTTTTACTTGTGTTTGGTTGGTTGGTTTTTGTCATTCTTTTTTCATTGTTGTTGAGGGGCAGGTTGGCTTTCCCAGCTGCTCTCCAAACACCTCAGCGCTCCCCCAGTCTGCCATGATGGGGTGTGCATGGGGAGAGGAGCTCTGAGGGGTGGGTGTTTTTGATGCCTGAAATAAGCCTCAGGCTCTCCAGAAAGGCCACAATGTTTTTACAGCTGGGGAGATGACTCTGGGGAGTGGGTGAGCCTTTCACTCACAGTCACAGACCCACGGCAGGAGTCCCCATCTCCAAACCCTAAGCAATCAATGAGGTAACAGATACAAAACAATCATTATTGTTACCGATTTTGCAAATCTTAATGTGTTGCCTGGCTTATGCTCTGTCGTTATGTTACCAATTCCCATTTAGCTGATTAACTTTGTAACTTGAATAGCACATTGAATCTTCTTGGTAGAAGGTTGAGCTGGAGTTGTTTTACCATTTTGGATTTTAGTAAGAAAACAAAAAAAATAGTTTGTTTGTTTGTTGTTGGTTTTTTTTTTAAAAAAAAAAATATGAAGAGGAGAAAAAAGTCAAGTTTTGAATAGTTCTAGCAGAAAAAAAAAGTTTTAGAGTGATAGGTTAAATTCTATATTAATATTAAACCAAATGAAATGCCATGCATTTAATACAATACAGATGTATACAGGTATATGCATACAACTCTATTGTTTTAGCAGTGCTGATCAATACAGGCTAAACACTGGTATAGTTATAATAAGTAAAGAAACTTGTTTTCCAGCAATCAAACAAAAAACATGACTAAAGAAAAGATACTTTAAAACATAAATTGGTTAAAATTCAGTAACTGAATAAAAGTCCCTGAAAATTTCACCTCCATGCCCCAGATCTCCCATCATGCTATGACAGAGTTTCAGAAGAGCCTCCTGACCCACTGTAACTCCTCAACTTTATCTCTTCAGAGAAAAATTTCCACCATTTCCTCCTCAAAATCATATTTTCTGTACTACAAAGAGTAATTTACTGATGGTTAGCCACAGCACCAGCATAAGCATATAAACATACCTTAACACGGCAGCTCTCTCAGAGGCAACACACAGGCACAACAGGACCTTTGCATGCAGCATTCATCCACTAAAAAGGTGCTTCTCTTTTATTACAAGGAAAAGAACAAATATTCACAGGTCTCGTCCACTTGAAAACACCATCTTTCCACTTCAGGTAGAGAAGTGTCACCTCGGTGTGGAAACTTCCATTACTGAAATGGTTGTGATGGCCCAGACCAGAGGTCCACACAGCCTCTGGGTTCTGCCTCTGAGACTACCCGGGAGGCGGACGCCTGAAGGAGAGTAAAGATCATGGTGACTGTATTCTCATAGTGGGAAGGCATTTGTGGCACAGGCATCTTCTAAATCAGAGGCTGCATCTTCCTCTTTATGTAAAAAATCATCAAGAGCCGTTAGCTCTTGATGCACCTTCTTCTCATTCACCCAACCATGACCACTTGCTCATGAGATTTGTTTGGAAAAGCCGCACAACAAAACGCAGTTTTGCTCTCAAAACCAGCCAAAAGTTTGGCAGGAGGTGGAGCTGCTCCCCTAATGTCACAGGAAAGAAGTGCTGCATCTGAAGAGTCAAAAAGAAATGTAGTTCCAGGGACTTTAGCCAACTCAAGCAAGCTTGTTTCTATTTGAAAATATTATTTTGCTTTTCCAAGCTGTCTGCAAAATGCTTTTGATGAATCCTGGCCCTAAAAAGCCCACCAAAATGTCAGCATCAATATTTAGTAAGGTCAGATCCTTTTTTCCAGGAAGGAAAAAGATGTTGCAGTGGAGGTTGGAAAATGGGCTGTTAGGTAGGCACCCTGTTGCAAAGTTCAGACTATCAATGCAGAGAAACTATACAGGAAACCCATACAGTCCAGTCCCTGGTGCAGTTGCTTTTTGTCCTTTTTAGGTGTATATTTGGACAGTTTTGACTTAATCTACTCCTATGTGTGACCCAAACACAGCTCGCAGGCAACCAGCAAAGAGGCATCTTCTCTTGCAGGCAGAGAAAAGAGCAGTGCCTCTGGGGTACTCTGTCCTTGTTGTCCCAGAAGGACCTTTTCGTGTCTTTGTAGTTATTTTTTCCAAACATTCCTCCTAAAAGTCTCCTCTTCTTGTCTCTGTCTTCCCTTCAACCCCTGTGTGCTGAACATCCCTTTCTGGGTTTCACTTAGTGCTGATAAACTCCCTTTTTCTACTGCTCCTTCTATTCCTACAATATCCCCATCTTCCTTTTATCACTGATGCTAATGAGCGTATTTAACTTTTTAAAGAATTGCCTCATGAATCAGCAATTTCTCTACAATTACTACATTACTTGCTATATTCCAAACTCCAGATCTCACCAAAGATAAGCAATGGTCCACAATGGGATGAATCAGAGCAACCTTACCCTGTATAAAGCCATGTGGTTTATTGTGCTGAAGAGGAACAAAATCCACCTCACAGACACCCTCTTAATAAACAAATAAAGCAATGAGAAAAAAATATTATTCAAGCTCTTGCTGTCAATGCTAGGATTCCAAAAGCCTGGTTCTCTGAGCTATAGAAGCACCATTCTTCAAAAATTAGATGTATGTGTCTGTGTCGCTCAAAATTGCACCCTCTTTATTGCACCCTCATTTACAAGTAGTGCTACATGCTGGATTTTTCACCTAATGAAAAGAAAAACTTAACCTGGAAATGGTATTTCAGACAGGATGAGGGTCTTGCTTTTCTCTGTCTGAAGCAACATCAAGCTACATGACATAAGAAGTATAAGAGCAGTACAAAGAAGAGATAGGTATGTAGAATGGAAAAAAATGTTCAAAAGAAGAAAAATTGCCAATAAAGACATTCCAATGTCACTCTTAAATCTATCATAAACAAACTGCTTCTCAACTCTGCCAATAATCACTGTAGGGATGAGGACTTGTCAGGATTCTGCCTTTCAGATGTTTTATTCCCCTATTTTAATCTGGAGCAGCACTTGCACAGAGTAGGTAAGCCCGGTGCTCATGTTGTTCTGTGCCCTTTCGTTTCATGCTGCCTCTTGGCAGAGTCATTTTTTAGTGTTTGGGGCTTTATTCTTCCCCTAGCAATACAACAGTTGAATCAAGTTTTTGCATTTACGTGCTTATTAAAGAAGCAATCTGGTACTTGTGGAGGATAATGTTCCTGGACATCATATAATTTCCACCCAGGGCAGAGACAGCCCAGGGACGATCACTCAGGCTCCCTTCACCGTCCCAGCCCTGTGCCAAATGCTAACTGGGAGGGACAGTGTCCAGCTCCTCTTTTGATTAGCAGGGCTAAGGCAGAAAGTAGAGGAACAGAAATCCCATCGTGGGGCCCTCATGCTGGCAAATCTTTTGTAAATAACTACTTGGCTTTAGAAGTGCTGATTATACACAATAATGTTTGCAGGATCAGACCCAACAGCTGCTTTTTCAATTACTTACCTGTACCTCATGGATCTTCTTCTTTTTAAGCATTTTATCCAAGGGCTCAGCAAACACGCAGGACAGCGAGAAAAACATTGGCCCGTGTTTGTCCTCACTGACCCTCATCTTTATCTGGGGACAGGATCACAGGCTGCCAGAATGTTTCCCCATGTTAAAACAGATGCTAAATCCTCTGGCAAACGAGGTTTCTTATTACCACCTTCTTAGCACCAAATCAGTCTACCCCTCATGCCAAGCAGCACCATGCTCCTCACCGCCCGTTGTACCAGAGGATGGGCGCTGCGGTCTGGAGCCTGCAGCCGAACCCCACACTCCATGGGGATGAACACCCCTGGCTCTGGTGAGGGGCTTCCCTGGATAGGGAGGTCTGGACTTTGATCCTGCTTTTCGAAGCGGGGTCACACCTGCCGCCCCCTCTTACCTTACTCTCCTAACACACCCACGGCGGTCGGCGAGTTTTGCAAAGTCGGCGTTCCGGGTCCAAGGGTGCATCCGTAGGAGAACGGATTCCCCTGCCCCACGGCCGTACCTGCAGCCGGATTTGGGGGAAGGACGAGGCACCTCCTCACCTCAGGCGCCGGCAGCGCATCCTCCGGCGGCTCTGGCCATGTTGCGCGGGGGCTGCAGCGGGCAAGCGGGCGGGCTGCCCCTTCCTACCGGGAGGCGCCGGCTACGGTGTGTGAAGCCTCCCTCGAGCCCCCCGCCATCCCGAGAGAGGCGGTGCACGATCGTCTGTGTCTCCGGAGCGAGATGAGAGGGGAGGCAGCGATGCGGCAGCGGTAACCTGAGCTCCCTGCCTATCTCTTCCCTCTCTCCCTCCTCCCTCCCTCTCTCCCTCCTTCCCTCTCCATCCCTCCCTCCCTCCCGTAGGTAGGTAACAGACCAGCTGCACCGCTGCAGCTCCATCGGCAGGGAAGGGAAAGTTAGGAACTGTCCGCAACTGGTTTTATTTTGCATATTTTGGATGGGAGGGGGGAGACCATGGCCTCCCAGGCACGGGAGCAGTGCTCATGGAGCTGGAAATCGTGTCAGAGCAGAGACAGCCCTTCCCAGTGCTGGGAAAGTTCAGCTCCGTGCTCCCAATTAGGAGCGATGATGCTTTGATTGGCACAGTGGGAGAGAAATCTCCCTCTGCTAAAAAGGCTGCACTGAGGCACCCTCAGAGTCACAGGATTTTCCTTGATGAGGAATGGCAATCTGGTGAAAGGGGAAAAGGGTAAACGCCTCCCTGCACTCATCCCTGGGCAGTGGCATCAGTGATGGGGCAGCGCTCAGTCCTCAGTCTCTGCTCTCTGCCCCATCACTTCATCGCCCCTCTCCTCAGATCCCAGCATTAGCCTGACACTTTGCGGTTTGGGTACCAGCTCAGGTTCAGGACAGCACTCAGCCTTGGGCATAGTCAACCCTTTGCTTTAGGGCTGGTAAAAGTCCAGGCAAGGTGTCTGATCCCTTCCCAGGGCCACTTTCAAAACTTCTTGGTGCAAGCGGAGGAGTGCAGCATTTTTACCTCTGTATATACACAAACTATCTTCTGGTGATAGCTAATCAATGACAGATTCACATGGCAATTATTGAAGCAAATGGCTTGGGCAAATATATTTTTTTCCTAAGGGCTGCAAGCTCAAGCAGAAAAGAATACTTCCAAATAACTGTTGTGGATAAAGCAGCTCATTTAGTAGCAAAATACCCACCAACAATTGGGGGAGTTTGAATTTCTATCAAGGAATATTAACTTTGATTTGTCATTGTCATTTTCGAAACAGGTTGTTCTATTGCAGCATAAAAAACAAGTGACAGATCAATCACTATGGGCTGCTGGCAGCTCCCTTTCTCCTCCCCCTCCGCTCCAAGGCTAGAGATGAATAGATGTAGTAAAGGAGACATACAAGATGCTGTTTGCTTGTTCTACTTTGTGGGGGAAATACAAGAAGAGAGATCCAGATTCACTTCCAGATTTGCTGCAGAGAGCACTGCTCCAAAAAGTGTGGGGGTTTGGAGGATTTTCCTTTTTTGGGGTTTTTTTGGTTGGTTGGTTGGTTGTTTTTTTAAAGGTAAAAAAGCAAACCCAAGTAGTTTTTGTTTCCTCTAAAGTGGAAGCATTAGCTAAGCCACCTAGAATGCCTTTGCCTCCCTCTGCATGCATGACTATCTCTTTTGTGTCCTCAGTTCCTAAAAAAACCTTTCCTTTAGTTCTGGGAAACTGCTAACACTTCCTTTATCACAGTCTGACCTACAAAGTCCAAGAGACACTGGACATAGCAAAGCTTCTGCAAGTAAATTTCCTGTTCTTCACCTGGACATGGGACATTTTCCCATGGAAAATGGGAAATCAAGGGAGGACTGGGGCTCACACCTCTGCCCACACAGGCCCGGCACATCACACCAGGAGCGTTCTGAAACAGGAATGCATTGCCATTTCATATAAACCCTGTTTCCACTCTCTTCAGCTGTGTTGGTGAAAGGTCACTGCTCCCAGCTTGCTACGTGAATTTTAGCAGTTTGCTTCTCGGCAGCTCATAGCCTGCCCAGCTGTCATTACAGCCAGGGAGACCTGAGTGTGTTCAGTTTCTGACAGGACCACATGCTGAAAAACACACATTGCGCCAGGAGATTACACAGGACAATGTCTGGGAGGGGCACAAGAAGAAGAAAAAGGAACTCTGAAATCCCTAGCCTTAGTGCTGGGGGAAAAAAAGAGCACACAAAATCTGCTTCTCCATATCTCTGATTCCTTTGATTCAAGATTGCACTTGCCATCTAAGTCCACCCATACACCAGCAAAGCATTTAAGCAGAGTAATGTAAACATACGCCTATACTTCATTAGCAGTAAATTTAAGTCAACATATGTCTCCATGAAGCTGGGCCTCAGAAAGTCAGGGGCTAAACCAGTGTTGTAATGGAACTAAAATAATCTAGGCCTTCTCAAAGTGCATATAGCTTTAGCCTGTCACATCAAATGAAAATTATATACTTAAACTATAATCTTCATGTTCCCTTAGTCATCAAAAGAGGCTAGATCAAATTAAAAAAAGAGCATGGATGCTGCTCAGCTGGCTGAGAAGGAGGTGGGGCTCATGGAGCAGGATAGTCAGCTTGAACCAAGGGGCATTTCTGCCTTCCAAACTGGAGTCACCTTTAAACTCAGCTCCCTCAGCACCGGTATTGACATTGCCCCTTCATCCTTCAAGCAGGAAACTGTCAGCTTGAAGTACCAAATGCGTTGGTGGCTCTATATTGTCATCTCCCCTGACAAGTAACGCTTGTTGGATGTGGTCTCACTAAGTGACAATATTTCCACATGTGAGATTTTTCAAGCATAAGGCAGGCAGAGATAAGGTCAGATTGCAAGCACTCATCAAAATACGCCATTGTTTGGTTTGGGTTTGGGGTTGCTGTGTTTTATTTTGTAGCACTACGAAAAATGTGAACAAGAGATCTGTCCTTGGGTTTTTCTGAATGCATGTGCTAATAAGACAGCTGTGGGGGAAGGCAGAGAAACACTTGCAGCTGAAGAAGCTAAGTGATTTCCAGGCTGCTTATTTGGTGTAGGTATAGGATGTTTTAACAGCTTTATTACCTGACTGCACTGGAAGTTTCAAGGTTATTCATTTCAATGCAAAATTAAATCCAATTTTCATATAGAAGTTTTCAAGATTTTTCAACAGTGAACCTACATAGATTTATTTCAGTCAGGAAGAGGACTTCTTTTGAAATAACAGCATCATCCCTCCAATGGGCACAGTTTATGCTATGAAGGCATTAATAGCAGTGAAGATATATCTGAGGAAAATCACCAGCAATAAAACCTACTTGTATAGTAGTGAAATGGTTTCTACCCTCAGATTTACAGTATTATAATTTGTCGTGTTTTAACCCCAGCTAGCAACTAAGCACCCCGGTGGGATAGGAGACAGACTCGAAAGAGTAAAAGTGAGAATACTCAGGGGTTGAGGTAAAGACAGTTTAATAGGTAAAGCAAAAGCTGTAGGCACAAACAAAGCAAAAGAAGGGATGAATTCACTACCTCTCATGGGCAGGCAGGTGTCCAGTCACCTCCAGGACAGCCGGGCTCCACCACATGTCATGGTTGGACTTGGGACTTGGGACTTGGACTTGGGACATGGTTACTTGGGAATACAAACACTACCACTCCGAGCGTCTCTGCACTTCCCTATTCCCCCAAATTTACATGCTGAGTGTACTGTCCTGTGATTTGGAGGGTCCCTTTCATCAATTTGGATCAGCTGTCCCATCTGTGCTCCCTCCCGACTTCTTCTGTGCATGGCATAGTGTGATAAGCTGAAAAGTCCTTGACTACTGAGCAACAACTAAAACATCAGAGTATTATCGACATTATTCTCATTCTAAATCCAAAACACAACACTATACCAGCTATTATACTAGGAAGAAAGCTCTATCCCAGCTGAAACCAGAAAGTAATTCTACTGACTCAGAACCGTATCTTTGGTGCAAGCTCTATTGGTAAACCAGGCACACCAGATACTTCACTATGCATGAAGCTTTATCTATACAACAGCATCCCTACTAGGGGAAAGGTGGGAATAGTGCTCACTTAATTATATCAGAATATGTAAAGTTCTACAATAACTTGTGCAAACAAGGCTTAAACACCTCTCAGCATCAGCAGCTAACAAAATAAGTGGGTAGCCAGTGCTGGGTACTATTTCCCACAGCTGACTCATGCAGTGGTCAATGCTCCTGGGGCTTGTGTCTCACCTTACTTTAACCCGTAGGAGCACAGAAGGGTTTCTCCTGCTTAGCTCATAGAATCACAGAATGTCCTGAGTTGGAAGGGACCCACAAGGATCATTGAGTCCAACTCCTGTCCCTGCACAGGACAACCCCACAGTTCACACCATGTGTCTGAGGGCATTGTCCAGTCTCACTATTACTTCAGCCAGCTCTTTAAGCACTCTTGGACGAATCCCACCAGGCCCCACTGACTTATAGGGATCTAGCACCCACCCTGTGTCCTATGTTTCCTCCTCACTTTACCTTACCCTACTCACTTCTCTATTGTGCTTAAATGAATCACCAGGTGGGGTTTTAAGATGTATGTAGGTAAACTTACTAACATTTTTTGAATCTGGATATGCTTGTCTAACCACGGCCCAAAGAGCAAAGACAGCTGAATTTGCCTGTCTTTGTGTCCCATTTCCACTCCCGCATGGTGATGACGGGTACAGCTGCTCATGGGTGCAGTTGTATGTGGTGGCACGTACAGAGGGTTGGGACAGGGATGGAATGGGGTCAGGGAGGGACAAGAATGTTTCCTGCCTTCACAGGGTTGCGTTCAGCACTACAGTAGCAGCAGCACTACCAGCCTATTGCGCACCACTGAAAACAAAAAATATTAGGTGCGTTTTAAAGAAAGTTTATGGAAAGCAATGCTCCCATTCAAAAAACACATGCACACAGTTAACGTAGCTCTAGGTGCTATAATCATTCAGTTGCTTCATATTCTTATTCACTGGGTATTGCACCTGGTTGGCAAACCTAAGTCGTAACACACTACATCCCAACAAGAAACCAACTGTGAAAATGCTGCACACCAAGCAGTCATACAAAAAAACCTCTTTGACAAATAAGTTTCCATAAGAATTTCACGTGGAGGGAAAAATCCATAGCCGTTCACACTCCAACTTTGCATACATGAATAAAGCTAATCAGTAAAAGGACATTCAAAAGTCAGTTAATGGAACTGCTTAAATACACCAATCAGGCTTTAAAAGCTTCTTTAATTGATTGTCACAAAGGATATGGTGTTCTTAATATTAGTTTTGTTTATGCATGCCTAATACCAACTTCTACCCTTTATTTGTAAGAAAGCATGCTAATAAGACGTGAATAAAAGTTTATTCAGAGGTATGAATTAAAGTGTTCTGATTTTTTTTGGTGTATGTTGCTAACGAGTTTTTGCTAGCTAAGCCAAACTCTTACAGTCTATTTCTCTATGGGGCTACACACAGGGCTTGCAAACAGTGAAGATGAACTTCAATGAGTCCAGGAGTGTCCCCACCTCCTACTGAAGCTGTGAATTTATTCCTTAACCATTTACACCAGCACTAATTCAGTGCAAGACCTGAGACCTGTGGACTGTGACCTTTCATTTCGTCCTGTATAAAACCTCCAATTTATCCTCGGCATTTTGTCATCCTGGTCATCATTATTTCCAGTGCTAACTACTAGTGGAGCCTGGAGCAATCCATCTGCTGGGAAGAGGTGGTGTTGCACGTTATAGCATCGTCTCCTAAGGATGGGAGCAGAAATGTACTCATAGCAGCAGAGTCCTGGTTTTCTTCTTCCTCAGAGGGTAGACACTGGGGGCTGGGGGGATGACAGCTGTGCCTGGTGGAGGGCAGAGCTGGTATGAACCCACAGCACCAGTTGTGGCTGACACTGCAGGAAGAACCACAGCCGTGCGTGGCTTAGAGGCACCCTCTGCTTGTTTCATTTGGGGAGCACAGACCCCCAGCTGGCCAAGCTAGAAGGCTGTTCATGCTGGCTGTCATCTGTCTCCTGGCCAGTATGTGCCAGTGGGCACCACCATTCAGAAAGGAACCCCAGCTTGACTTGGGGCCTGTGAGCAACATGAAAATCTGTTGCTTCTACTGATAAGTTGCCTGAATAGCTAACCATCCACACTGTAGGGGTGTTTTGCCTAATTTCTTGCTATACTTTTGTTGACTGGGGATTGCATCCTGCCCAGGAGAGTTGCCTTGTTCCTCTGTCGGCAGACACAGACTGCCATTGAGATACCTTTTGAGGTTCTTCTGAATAAGTTTCCCCAAAATTTCCCCACAGTCATCTGAAATTGTGAGCAGGTGAAGACAAGGACTTCACACCTTTTGCATTGGTGCAGTGCCTGAGGCTACCTGATGCTGACTGTGATGTGGGGGCTTTGGGCACTGGGAGTTTCCTTGCTGCTGCCACGAGGACTCATGAGCCATAACCTCCATTACCACAGTACTGGATTTTTCTACTGGGCTCTTTCCAGCTTTCCCAGGTTTCTTCCTGAAGACACTGAAGCCATCTCACTGCAGCAAGCATGAGGTGAACTCCAGCTCCATGTGGCTCAGTCCTTCCCACCGTCTGAGGACAGACCCAGCGCTGCCACCACGGTGCTGCAGGTTTCGGCCACCAGTCATCCGCATCCCTTCCAGCCTCAGGCCTGGCATGGGATCAAAGGTTTGGCCTGTGAAGGTGACCTACACAGAACAGCCAGCCCACCCCTCAGTCCCCCCTTGCTAGGCTGAGTGATCTGAGTTGACTACATCCCCATGTGCCAGGCTGTTTTCCAGGTCTGGGTCCTGTTAACTGCTGCCATCACTTCCATGTCCCCCCTCAAGCATGAGACCAGGGTCCAACAGAGTACCCTGGACAAAAGCGTATCACTGGTGCCCTCAAATACCACCGGACCTTCCCACATCCCTCCTGGTACTGCATCTGGAGGCTGGACTTCAAGGCATTTAGCCATCAACTAAGACATGTGTCTTATTTAAATAAATTGTGTAGGTTATGAAATGCCGGAGCCATTGGTAAGGTGCAGCACAGGCACGCCTTGTTCCCTGCAGCATTTCTGGTCTCTCTGGGAAGGAGCCTTCAGCACATGTTGGTGGGAAGGAGCTGGAGGGCCAGGGGCTGGACACAACCCGAGGTCACCACGTCTGCCCCAGTAACCAGTGACCCGCTGGGGGCCCCAGAAATCTCTCTCACAGCGGGCACTGAGCACTCTCTTATGACAAATGATGATAATCAAATCACATGCTCCAGGGCTTTGGCCTGCAGCAATAAGGAAAACAGGATTTTTCAGCCCCCTGCCCACTGCACAATTAAATGAAAGCAGGCGGAGGCTTTTCATTGTTTGCATCTTGTTGCCTTGTCCTCATTTTGAAAAAAAGAAAATAAAAAAAAAGAAAACACTCACAATTGGGCACAGCACTCTGGGCCACGTCAGCTGCAAAGCCATGAATTGTGTGCCCAACTCATGCACCCTCATTTCCAAACAGAAAGTGTTTTCTGTCCCCAACCCGGTGACCTGACCTGGGGACAGGGAACAGATGGGGCAGACACTAAAGGTTTGCTTTTGTCCTGCACCAGAGCTTATGGCTCGGCCACCTGACCTTCTGCATGCCCACCACATGCCTTCTGGCCCCATCCTCAGTGGTACCATCTTGAGAAGCTCATTATTCCCCTCCTGCATGAAGATCCAAACAACAGGTTGTGGGGCACATCCACCCTGCAGGAAAATGCGGAGCTTCGCAGAAAGGTGTGCACACAGACTTGATACATCATGTCAATCTTTCTCCTTCTCCCACCCTAGCACCATGTTGTCTTCTGCCTGTCAGCAGTGAGGCAGTCAAGCAAAGCCCAGGAGACTGGCAGGGGTCACCATGAAGCTGCGCAGGTGAGGGGGATGGAGCCCAGCCAGTGGGATACTGGTTGTAGGCTAATCATGGGGCAGCTGGTGCCTGGGACCACTTGTTGGATGGAGAGATGTGCTAGGGATGGGGTGAGCTGCGGAAGAGCTCACATCTCCTTGCATGGAACGGCGCCACCCAAACAAGGATGCTATCTGCAGAAAATAATGATTGAAAACCAGGTTTAATAAAACTCCCACTCCTTCCCTTCCAGCTTTATCTGCTCGTAAATGTTTTCTCAGTGCTGACTGATCTGAGAGCCCTTATCTGGTGCACAGCCTGAGATGAAGGTTTTGATGGAGCTTGATTGCAGTGCCAGAAAACTGTTCAGTCAGTTATGGCTCTGACAAATGGATCCTTCTGAGCTGCTGAGTTTAATGTGTTTTGGTTTTTTTTTAATTTATTGTCAGCATGTTCCTGTTCTGGGCTAGTGAGAGAGCAAAAGCCAAGAGGAAGGTATCCAAATAGCGTATTTTTGATCTGGCTCAAAAAAGGGAAAAGGAACAGGAAAGTTTCAGGTTATTTGGGTGAAAACCAGGTACACTAAACCTTCCAAATTTAAAAAATGAAATACTATTTTCTCCTCTTTTTCATAGAATCATAGAATGTCCTGAGTTGGAAGGGTCCCACAGGGATCATCAAGTCCAACTCCTGTCCCTGCACAGGACAACCCCACAGTTCACAACATGTGTCTGAGGGTGTTGTCCAGACTCTTCTTGAACACTGCCAGGCTTGGGGCCGTGACACCTCCCTGGGGAGCCTGTTCCAGTGCTCCACCACCCTCTGGGGGAAGAACCTTTTCCTAATGTCCAACCTAAACCTCCCCAGCACATCTTCCTGACATTCCCTCAGGTTCTGTCACTGGTCACCAGAGAGAAGAGCTCAGCGCCTGCCCCTCCTCCTCCCCTTGTGAGGAAGCTGTAGCCACCATGAGGTCTCCCTTCTTCTCTTCTCTTCTCTTCTCTTCTCTTCTCTTCTCTTCTCTTCTCTTCTCTTCTCTTCTCTTCTCTTCTCTTCTCTTCTCTTCTCTTCTCTTCTCTTCTCTTCTCTTCTCTTCTCTTCTCTTCTCTTCTCTTCTCTTCTCTTCTCTTCTCTTCTCTTCTCTTCTCTTCTCTTCTCTTCTCTTCTCTTCTCTTCTCTTCTCTTCTCTTCTCTTCTCTTCTCTTCTCTTCTCTTCTCTTCTCTTCTCCTCTTCTCTTCTCTTCTCTTCTCTTCTCTTCTCTTCTCTTCTCTTCTCTTCTCTTCTCTTCTCTTCTCTTCTCTTCTCTCTCTCTTCTCTTCTCTTCTCTTCTCTTCTCTTCTCTTCTCTTCTCTTCTCTTCTCTTCTCTTCTCTTCTCTTCTCTTCTCTTCTCTTCTCTTCTCTTCTCTTCTCTTCTCTTCTCTTCTCTTCTCTCCTCTTCTCTTCTCTTCTTTCTCTCCTCTCCTCTCCTCTCCTCTCCTCTCCTCTCCTCTCCTCTCCTCTCCTCTCCTCTCCTCTCCTCTCCTCTCCTCTCCTCTCCTCTCCTCTCCTCTCCTCTCCTCTCCTCTCCTCTCCTCTCCTCTCCTCTCCTCTCCTCTCCTCTCCTCTCCTCTCCTCTTCTGTTGAAGGCAACAGAGCTTCACCATTTTAAGTCTATCATAGTTGATACAGGCTGTGGTGCTAGCTCATATCCAGGATTTTTAAACAAGAATTTGGGGCACTATGGCACCAGCATGAATGGCTCCTACACCCTTTTTTCCTGGAGCAGAAGGCTCCAGATCCAGCTGAACACAAGCTAATGTGCTGTCAGGCATGGTGTTGATATAAAATGGGACTCAAGGGAAATCTGATGCAATATTACATTGAAAGAAAATGAAAATTCAAAAAAAAATCTCCTAAAAGCTCAACAGAAATGAAACAATTTTTACATCATTCCTCTTTGAAACATTTCCACTTGGTTTCAAGATGAATTCCAAGAAGTGAAACATGTTTTTTACAAAAGAAAAAAAGACCATTTGATGACCACTTATTTCTTCAAAAACCTGGAACTGGTCTATAATGCACTTCAATGTCAGCATCTGAAATGAAATAAAATTATAACTATTTTACCATTTTGTTTTTCAGGGAAACCTTGTTTATTGGTATAGACCTTTATCGAACCGCCTGCAACCCTGCTCTGCTACACTATTTTCTGTTACCTAAGAGTATTATTTGCTGTGATTTAGTAAATTGAGAAAACCCATCAGCTCTACAAATATTTATCAGTGCCTTTTAAATATTTATTCTTTTAAAAACGTACAGGCTTTTTTCCTTGTTGTGTTTTTGGGTGGTTTTTTTTTTCAAGTGGATGACTGTGAGTACTGTTAGCTAGATGTCCGTCTTCCACATGATGTCCTGGGTGAATTAGATAATTCACATTTTGTGTCTCCTATATGGACAGCTTGTCTGGCACGTGAGGAAGGGAACTCATGGATGAGGACCCAGCTTGTGGAGCAGGAGGAGTCACTCCTGGCTCCCAAATGTGGGAGGCAGCTCCTCCAAGATCACCGGGTGTTGCAGTGCTGCAGCCCCCCATGCCAACGAGCGCCCTGGATCTGTTCTTCACTCACTGCCAAAATATTCTTTTCACTGAAGGCACACCTGGTTGGGGATGGGGATTTCCCTTATATTTGTAGGCTATCCTGGCACTTGCAGCACTCACCTTTGATAAGGGGTGCCCCAAGTCTATTTAAGAGTCACTAAATAGCCAGTGGGACAGGGAGAAGACCCTGCTCAAAGGTCAAGCCAAAAAGCCCTGCTGCTCACCCTCTGCGCCTCAATGGCAACCATGGAGCTGAGGTCTCTCCACAGCCAGGATTTGTCAGAATGTGCATGTTTAGCTTCAGCTCTCTTCCACTCTGCCCCACAAAAGATCAGCTTGAAGACCAGGACATTGTGTGAATGTACACAGTGTCCAGCTGAGTATTTATTTATTTATTTCTCATTGCTCACTTGCCAGGTGACTTTTTACGAAAGGCAATTTTTTAATCAAAAAAGGATTTATTTTTTTTTAGCAGATATTTTCAATGCACTTTGCTTATTAGCATTTTATCTCGTCTTTAGTTTATATTCCCACTCTCAAACCTCCTTTTTCCAAGAGAAAAAAAAGTGTTGTGGGCACCCAGACATGGGGATGTCAGCACCCCCACAAGCTCCTCTCATGCATGAGTCAGGCCAGGAAAACAGGCTGCCCACAAGTTTAAAGCTTACTAATCTTTAATACAGCACAGTAAAACATAGATGAGCAACAAATGTACCTGTCCTTGTTGCCTCTTGCCCATCAAATCAACTCCTTGCTTTCTGGGATTCAGAAAATGGAATTGTAATTAAGAAATGAAAAAAAAAAATCTTTCTATCTGGAGGCAGTCCTTGTGCTAACCACTGCAAAACATATCACATAGCATTTTACTGGGCAAATGAACATTGTCTGATTGGTTCAGCCCTCAGCTCCACAAAGCTCAACTCTGCCTGGTGAGGGCACTTACCTGCATCCACTGTGGACACAGAGCCCCTCTGCCACTATTAATTTAAAGTCTCAGTGTGATTAAGTCTGACAAACTCATGCTTTCCCCTTCTAGTCCCTGGGCTCAAGAAAGAGCCAGCACTAGGATTGCCACCAGCTGCCTTTCCAGAGCCAGCTCAAGAATGGAAGAGCTGTGGTGGGGCAGCTAGAATCATAGAATAATTTTGGTTGGAAGAGACCCTCAAGATCATCGAGTCCAACCATAACCTAACTCTGTCACTAAGCCATGTCCTAAGAACTTCATCTACACATCTTTTACACACTTCCAGGGATGGCGACTCAACCACTTCCCTGGGCAGCCTGTTCCAATGACTGACAACCCCTTCCATGGAGAAATGTCTCCTAATATCCAATCTGAACCTCCCCTGGTGCCACTTGAGGCCATTTCTTCTTGTCCTATCATTGACTACTATCAGATGAACCCACACTTCTGCGTGGAGTAGCCACAGCAGCCTGGCTGCCTCCACACCCTGGGGTCTGTGCAGTCATCGCAGGGAAACTAAAAACTAATTAAATGCAACAAAAACATGGCAGAATAGCAGTTTATGATGAATGCATGATAGAAATGTGTACATCTGAATCATCAGTATTGGGCTTTAAATATTAAAACCATCAAATCTTGAATCAATCGTAGACTGCAGTATCTCCAGGTCAGTGTGAGGCTTCTACATAAAGCACTGAAATGAGATGCCTGCATTTTCATCCTCCCCCAAATTTCTCAGTACCTAGTGTTGTACTTGTTGTGCTCCTGGAAGTAATAGTGAAGACCTGTTACTGGTTAATATAAAAAAAGGCACCTGGGGTAGAAGAAAGGGGAAAAAAAAAAAAAAAAGCTGATGCACTCACTTAGATGTCTAAGACAACTTTTAATGACCAAACGTTTCAAAAATAGGTAGCTCATCAGCTTTAATTAGGTACATACTGCACTTTTCTGCTATATTTTGGACGTTAACCCATACCCTTTGCAATGTATTTAATACATACCACATTAATATGAAGTGACTTTCCAGGACCATCTGTTACTTCCTGCCCCACTCTGCAAGCTAGCTATTTCACCCTCCATGCCTACCCTACAACAACCATCCATCTACTTTCTTATTTTCCTTGCCCCCCAAAAAATTTCACACGTTAGGCCACGAGCTTTCATGGTGTTATGATCAGCCACAAAACCAAGACAGAAGAATCGCTCAGGGCAGCCCCAGCGAGTTACAAGTTCAGGATACAGCACCAGGCACCTGACCAACAGTTTCAGAGATAATTTATCTCTAAATAATGACACTGTGACAAATACAGATCAGTACTTAGGGAGCAGAAAATGGCTTTACACTTGCAGAGGCACTCGCTGTTTCAGTGCAGAAGGCTGAGGAAAGGGCAGGGCAGCTGTTGCCCCTGGAGATGCTTCTTCCCATTCTGGGGAAGGACCTTATGACCCAGTGCCACCCCACTGGTGATGGCTTCAAGTGAGTGAGAGGCACTCAATGAGTTTCTACCATGGGCTTTGCATCTAACTGGGAAACAAAAAATCTAGCCCAACAGCCCTTTAGAAGTTGCTGACCTTCATCCATGGCATGTCAATTAGCCCTGCTGCCAGCTTTTGGGACTTGTATGCACCCCACAGGCAGCTATTGGGTGAGTCTGTCTGTAACCCAAAGAGGCTTCATCACCTCCCAGGGGATTATATGAGCCCATATTTCTGAGTCCCGCCTGCTGATGCCGACAGGGATCAAGTGTCTGCCAGGCTCTTGTGATGTTTCAATAGCAGCAGGCAAGACTTCAACATGCACCCTTAAGACACCATGCACCCTTAAGACACCATGCACCAAAATACCTATGTTTTTAGCATGAGTCACCAGAGAGAAGATGGTGATGCTGACATTAGGAATAGTAACAGCCAGGCAAAGATCACTACAGGTTAAAAATGTACTGCTAAGAGCAGGAGTGCAGAATACTTTGCTAAGGATATACAGCACTGGTTGAATTCACTCCCTTCAGCTACCTCTAATGCACTGCAGACATCCCCAGGTAGTAGGTTTCCACCAGTGAAACCCTGGTTGATAACAGCAGCTGGTTTCTCAAGGGAAGTTCCCAGCTTCCTTGCAAAGTCCCACAAGATCTCAGTGGTGTCACCACAGAGAAAAGCCACGGAGCAAAGTGACCTGTCACTCCCTGCCTCACCAGATGTTTCCTCTCTTCTAGGTGAGAGACATTTCCAGATCCCGGAAATATTCCTGCTGTGACCCCGTTTCTCAGTGTCCCGGCAGTGTGTCCTGTATGTTCAGTATATGCTGTCACATAGTCATACTCTCTCCTTGCTTTACTTTTTGTGCAGCTCCTCATGACATGTAGCGACGATGTGCAGCGTGCATCTGCTGAAGAGACTTTATTTCCCCTTCCTCTGGAGTAAGTTGCTTCTCCAGTTTTATGTTTTCTCTGTTCCCAAGTACAAAACAGCTAGCAATTTCCAACATTTTTTGGAATTTCAAATTTGGAAATTTGGAAATTTTGCTGGACTACACCAACCAAGGTCCTGTCACCTCCTCTTGTAAATCAGACAGTACAATCCCCTCATACCTAGAATAGCTTTTCCGTGGTCTCTTGGTGAGTATTCCTCCTGTTTTTGAGCAAGGGTTCAAACATGACACAGTACCTGCCCCAAAGGAGGTGCCATTACCATGCTTCGCAATGTTATTTGGTATTCCCTTCACTTCTGAAAATCTGCTCATCACATTTCCCTTTGCCACTGCTGTATCACATTACAGTTCCCTGTGGCTTTGAGACGAACCCGTGCACACAACCCAGAACCATGCTCACAAGTCCTTCTGCTCCTGTGCTAATCCCGGGAGTACAGTCTCCCAGCTTGTAGCAGAAATTCTTATTTGCTCCCAAAGCACATGATGCTGGTACTCCGTACTACCAAACTTTGTCTCAGTTCCATCCTTTGGGGCCTTTTGCTTCTTTCTGGATGTGTCCATTTGACAGAAAGTGAGTTGATCATTAGTGTCATGCTTCATATTTAAGAAGAGTTGGGATTTTCTGGCTAGGAGGATGGACAGACAGATGGAGACAGAGACCCATTCCAGTTTCTGTTCTGTTTTGGTGGAGTTCTGTTTGAGAGTTTCTTTATTTCAGCCTTTTCCATCCTGCCGTTTTGCAGAGGTCTCTGGGCCTTTCTGCCTTTTTCTCTCTTCTCTCTCTGGGATCAGCTGTTTGGGACCAGGTGCTGCTGCCTGGGACTGGCTGCTCAGTGTGGATGGAGTTTGTGAGGAATTGCACTGAGTACCTTTTATTTTATATTCTATTAACTATTTTATATATATTATTAGTAGTGGTGTATTAATATTATTTTGTTATTTTATTAAACTGTGTTTATCTCAATCCATTAGTTTCTCCATTCCCTTTTGATTTTCTCCCCTACTTGGGGGTGGAGGGGGCAAGTGAGCAAGCTCCTATTGTGGTTTGGAATTGCTAGCTGGGGTTAAACTGTGACACTGGGCCACCATCCTGCTCTCTGCACCGGCAATGCTCCCCAACTCCTCACCTCACAGGTGCCAAACTTCATAAACACACACATTCTGTGTTAAACACAGTCCCCAGCATCCATTCTTGGAGGCCTTTGCTGCCTTGGGCACATCCCTGCCAGCCCATGAGTGGCTGCTGTGCCTGACCCTCCCTGTCTCCCTCCCTTCTTCCTCACCACCTTCCCCTCTCTCAGAGCTGGGCATCATCAGAGATACCTTTGTCACCTCCACCGGCCACCAGGAGATACATCACCCACCCTGCCACGGTTGGCACAGCAGGGTGACTCCTTACCCAGATTTGGCCACCTGACCCCCCGAGGTCCTACCAGAGCCACTTCTTCTGGCTCTTGCATTTGCCCATGGCGGGCCACACCAGCAGCTGCTCAGAAACTAGGCCAAGGCTGGCCAGAAGCTGAATACAATTTTCTTTTATTGCCTCTAGCTTTCATCAAAATCTGATTAGGAGTACATGGATGCCAGTCCCAGACCCATTTAAGCTGGCTGCAGCCAATATCAGTGCAGCACACCACATCATTAAAATCCAGCAATGCTGTAATCCCTATGGAAAAGTACTGGAGCACAGAGAAAGCCAAAATTCTTCCAACACACTGTGTTCCATTACTGACTGTCGGGAATCGCTCACGTGCAATGACCAGAAGATCCTTCTTAGCCCAAAGGGGATTTTTGTCTCCATTTTCTTTCTCACTTTTCTTGCTTTTTCTTCCTTCCACCCAGACAAGGTAAGCAACACAACTGAGAAGCTACTGCTAAGTCAGCTGTAAGGGCTAGAACAACAACCCTTTTTTGAGAGCCCAGGAGAAGCACCCACCAGCAGCCCAGCCCTTTCCAGCTGCCACCCCACAGCCCTGCTGCCTGACCCTCGCTGTGCCCAGCACAGCAGCTGGGGCTGCTGCTGTGGGGATTGGGTCAGCCAGGAATTGTGTGCTCTGTATTCAGCAACTGCCCTCACTCCTGCCGATGTGCACTCCCAGCTCTGCTCTGTACTGGTATCTATCTTGAAGTCATTTCCCATGCTCACCAGGATGCCCCTGTCACAGAATCACAGGATTATTTTGGTTGGAAAAGACCTTTAAGATCATTGAGTCCAACAGCCTGGTCCACCGCTGCTTTTGCAGGACAGGCAGCGTGCAATTGCAGTAGAAGAGATCATGGAATCATAGAATCATTCCAGTTGGAAGAGATGCCTGAGATCATCGAGTCCAAATATAACCTAACTCTAGCACTAAACCATGTTCCTAAGATGAAATACTTCCAGCTCAAAAGGGAGAATGGACCTCAAGTGCCCAGTTTGAACCACCATCAAGTCATCTTAAACTACCGGGCGTTGCTGTCCAGAGCTGTTTGCAGCAGCAACAGGACAGTTTTTATTCTAACTCTGAAAGCAGCATGCTTAAAAGCTGCCAGGACAGAGTGCCCACCATGGGAGGATGGCTTCCTCGGGCTCCCCTCCACCCATGGGTACCTCCCAGACATCTGACAGGACCAAGGAGGTTGGTGGACCATTCCCAGGGGTCCCCTTCTTCTGCCCAAGACGGGGACAGCAGAACTGGTTGGTGCATGGGGACTGGCTCCATTTCATAAGCTGGTGACTCAGAGAGTGGACATCACCCATGGCAGCACGCAGCCATGGGGCTCAGCACTGGGGGTTCAGCAGTGTGAAGGGGGATTGACGACGAGCCCACCCTCCCAGGCAGGGTTTCTCACTGGTCTTTGCTCTGCTGAGCCACACTCAGGTGCAGTTGAGAAAATGAAGTATTATAAAAGTTCTTCTAGGTTCTTGCATTGTTTTGTGCCTCCAGGCTTCCCGCTCTGGGGTTACATTTTCCTGAAGAATCACACCACTGAAAATGTAGAGATGCTCATGTCTTTTTTCCACATCTATCAGCAAAATCACAGCCAGCTAACAGGAAGGCACTGTGTGACATACTTTTCTACCTACATAAAGAAGCAGCTCAAGCAATTTTAGAAATATGTTCTAAACTTTTTTCAATGAACTAGGAAACCCAGATGAGTTATGTTCTGCCTTAAAATATATCACTTAGTAAATGTGTAAGCTGTATGAAGCTGACTTCAGTCCAATGACTGTAAACATATATGTATTTTGAAGGACAGCTTGTGACACAGGTGCGTGTAGATACATACTTAGTAAATTATGAGAGAATGGAGACACTGACACAGTTGATATTTTCTAAGAGGAATCCCCAAAGAGCATTTTTGCATGAGCAATTCTGATCTAGGTCAGTGAGCAACAAAGAGGGAAAGGTGAACATTTTTTTCAGCCTTTTATTCTGTAGACTGCTTAATGTTAGAGTTAGGTGAGAAAGCAGTGAAGACATACTGTAAATGAGAAGGTGATTTTGAAAGCTGTCAAATATCAATATGATGTGAGGAAAAAGTAGAAATTAACATCTTTAATGTGGAATAGACAACTCGAAAGCAAATACCTTATAAAGAAAGAAGACGCAATTATACTTTCGTCTTTCTATCACTGCCTTGATATTTTGATTTTATTCCCACAAATTTTCTGTAAGTGTTTTCTCACTTTCATAGGGAAACTAAGATGCAAGGAAGTTAATTTTATAGTCTGTGGTCAAAAATAGTTTTGGACAAGCTGGTATCAAAAATTCAACTTCTCTTCCTCGTTACAACTTTATTCCTCAAAAATCAAACATCCTGAAAGAGGAAGGTACCATTCCTCAAAGAAATCATGGCCACTGTAAAGCAGTGTGTTTTCGGAGATCCATTCTTTTTCCCTCTCAGATAAGGACTCCACAGTTCCTTTCTACTTTTATCCCTGGAGGTATTTAAAAGATGTGTAGATGTGGCGCTTTGGGACCTGTTTTAGTAGTAGACTTGACCATGTTAGAAGAACAGCTGGACTTGATGATCTTAAGGGTATTTTCCAATCTAAGTGATTCAAAATATTTAGTGACAGAAAGTCATGACCACATGCAAAACCGTGGTTGGTATGTTCCAAAGCAGGGGAACACACAGCAGGTAGTCGACATCTGATTTGGACTCTAATGCCCTTGGCCTGTGGTATTCAGCATCTCATCCCACCTCTGCACCTTTATTTCCCCATTAGCAAAATGGAGACAGTAACTCATTAAGAGTGAGAGTCTCAGTTTAGAATTGCTGTTTCCTCTGTTTGCTGCCTGCATGGCAATGACTCTGCAAATGGAGGAACAGCAACCATTCTTCAAGGTATTTGACATCAAAACACAAACTTCCAATCTGCCTTCTGAAGAAATTGTTATCTTGAATTTTCAGCTTCCCAGATTGTTTGTCAAGTGTATTTCCAGCCTTCTGAAGTAGTCAAAGGATGCAAATAAGTAGTCTTATCTCCTTTAACGCTGATATTCTCTCAGTAAACAGAAGACTATTAGCAAGTCTTATTATTTGGAAGGCAGGTAAACAGATGTGGCGGCTGGAAAGGTGACCAGAGACACTGACCGGAAACTAGTGCTCTACTGGCAAAACTACTGAACAGTTTAATTTCTCTCCAACGAATTTCCCTTAGAGTTTTCTTAGGAGAAAACCTCCTACACAATTTGTTGACTCAAAATTGCTTTCATGCAAGACACAGCACAGCACAGGTCACCTTCTGGACCTGTTATTCAAAACCCTTTATTACCAGCAATAGAATGAAGCTCCTAATATTTATTTTCCTAGAAAACAAGCCATTGACTAGCCTCATCTATTTAGTTGCTTTGTGATGATACATGTAGTGGCTTCTTTTACACTTCAGCAGTCTGTCAAACTTGACAATCACTTTAAAGAGTAAACAGCCACCATCCCATTATATATATGGATCTGTGTGAAACATAACTTGAAGCTTTTCTATTTTTAGCTTGTTTCAGTATATTAGAAGTTCCTAGCATCAATCATCCAAGAAAATACTTTACATACCAAAGTGCCACAAAAAGCTGTGTGCTCTTTTGTGTCTAACTGTGGTGCACTGGAATAATTTTGCATCCTCAGTTTCTTGAAGCAAGTGAAATATCATGTACTGGGTGTATCCTTTTAACTAACTGCAGTTTCCTTCTCCCAGTAAAACACAAACTATGTAAAAATGCAGACAGTATGTTTTCAAATGCAAATAGTTCACATATTTGTGCTGCTGTGCTGTACTTAGAAAAGACTTAATTCTTTTCCTAGTCGCACTAAGTTACTGCAGAAAGTATTAAGCTTATGTAAGCAGAATTAGTGTGATGGCTAAAATCAACAAGCAGTGGTCAGCTTTCAGTTTATCCTTTGCATACTCACAACCTCCTTTTGTCTGGCAGAAAAGACGATCAGCAGATGCTGGAGAGCACTGTCCCAAGGCAGGCACCAAGGAGCTGTGCTGTGAGTAGGACCATCCACTATCCCATTTGCTTTTTACCACACGCTGGGCACAACCTCAGTCACCAGCTGAAGACCAGGGGAGTGCGTCACTCCTCTACGGGAGGCTTAGCATTCCTCACATTCCTGGACGGGCTTTCCAGATTATACCCTCTCGAAAAGATGGTTGCCATATTTCTGCCTTAACAAGTAATACCTGAATACACGAGGTGTGGTGTTTTTGTTTCAAGCCCAAAGCCTGTGGCCCTGCCTGAGGTACCGACTACTCTCAGGCTCTTTGTTCTGCACATCAGCGGGGGGAAAAACAGAACCCGGGGTTCATCATCTGTGTGAAGCTCAGGCAGCCCAAGGGATATGTCAAGGCTTCCACAACCATGCTGGCTGTTGCACAATACGTGCTCACTGTGCTGGATTTACCACTTTTCCAGAGTCATTAACAGTTCTGTTTTCATTTTGTCTATCACACTCTCAAAAGTCTAGCCTTTTGCTCAAAACCACTGCAGCGATGACTGGCACCCCAATTCAGCTGCTGGTGAGATGGGGAAGATTGTTCCCAGGAAGAGTAATCACCTGCAGGAACATAAGAAATGGTCAGATCAGTGTCTCACCTTACCTCATACCCAGAAAGTAGAAATGGGCAATGCTATTTAGGGACAGCAAGTCTGCTGTATTCGATGTCTTCTGCTTCCAGCATCCACAATCCATTGGATTAGGGACACTGGTGGACACATTAAAGGCTGTAGTAACCCCTTATGAACCTCCTGTTCCTGACATTGCCCAATATCTTCTTGGGCATCTTGACACTGTCAGTCTCTGTAACATCCTGTGACAAGAAATTCCAGAAGTTTCTGACCCATCATATAAAAAAGTACTTTGTCCCTTTCAAGCTGATCTACTAATTTCATTGCATATACTAGCTGTATATACTAATTTTCATTATAGTATTGCAGGATTTTTTGACTAACAGCTCTGCATTCATCTTATTCACTGCCTCTATGATTTTTGTAAATGCCTTGGCTTCCTTTCCAAACTGAAGAGAGTTTTCAGTCTCCTCACAGAACAGCTGTTTCATCCTCTCTAATTGTTGTCTTCTCTGTATCTCTATGCCACAACGTCTTCGCTGATCAGCAGAGACCAGACTGCAGAAAGTGCTCAATCAACTCATCAAGGCTTTACACGGCAGCAGAGTTCATGTTGTCCTCCTGCCAGTGCTGAGCACTTTCCTGGGTCTTGGGGGCTTCTGCATATTGAGATGATGATTTCGGTGAGCTGGAAGTGAGGACTTTAACCTCCTTCCCTCAGCTGGACCCACCAGCTCTGAGCTCGGCATCAACTACGAGCATAAGAACAGCCCAAAGAGTGCTGCTTCCCCATCCATCCTCTCCCAACAACTGCAACTTTAGATGTAGCATGACCAAAAAAATGCACCCATTCAGGAAACCTCCACAATTTTTTCTTTCACTTTATTTGTTCAGTTATTGTTCAAGCGCTTTCAGTATAGGAGATCTGAGCTTGAAAATCCAGACTGTTCTCGATCAGAGTTAAACATAAACTTGTGGTTCCTTTGGAGATTATTTTGTTTATGAAGCTACGGGCTACTTTGGCAATTAGCATTTTTCATCGTCTCCCTTCCTCTATAAGCAGTTTCTATAAACCTTATAAAAATTAATTGGACAAGAGACTGAAATCCAAGCTCCTTCCTCCTCAGTGAACCTCTAACCAACAGTTAGAGCATGAACATGGATTAATTTTTCCTGGCCCAGTGAATACGAATGTATCCATGAAGACTGACAATGCTTCAGTAGAAGGGACTGGGACATCAGTTGCCTTCAATGTAGGTTCTGTATCTGCATGTTGGAGTCTTATACACAACACCAGAAACACCAGCAGGAACATGAAGGAACAAGGTGAAGGGCTTTGCACAGCCTACGACTGTAATGACAGAGAAAACTTAACTTTACAGATCTTAGCGCAGCTTGCTGGGGTTAAATTAATGCTCTTGCAGACAAAGAACAAACATGACAGAAAACACATTTATTTAAACTGCTGTACAATGGAAATCTCAATCATTTTCAAAAGCCAGCTGAGGGAGAAGTGACTCACATAGCTTGTATACAGGAAGCCTCTGCAGTTTTCAGTGCTGAATTTCTTTTTCTCTGAATACATCACTTGTGTGAGCGCAGTTATCTGTTGAGTGGCAGCAATGTGTTTGGCAATACATAAACATGGAGAAAGACATGGTTCCTGCCCTGAAGAGCTTACAAACTAAATGTGACATGGACAATACTATTCCAACATATAACAATCTACTGAAATATCATCAGTCAGATATATAACAAGCAACTGGAATACCAAATATATATATAAAGGCCACAGGTAGGTTAGAGTGGTGTCTTTGTTCTGTTATATATTTATATGTTCCTAGTCTACAGGCATGAAAGGTAGTGATGATTTGCTTGAGAGAGTGATTTTATTTTCTTTGGCAGGGCTGCTCCAGCTTGTGCTTCCTGAACAAAAATAAGGAAAGTTAGATTAGAACTCAGTACTCCTGTGATTTTGCATGTCTGAACATGGGGCAACCTTGGGATGAATTAATTCCTGTGCAACAAAGGAACCCAGATTTGGGAGAGGTAGCGTGAAGGAAGTGATGGACTTTCTGTTCTGTTGAGACCCTGGGTCTCCACGTCAGCATACGGTTGGTGAAACCTATGGCAACTACTTCAGAGGCAGAGTTAGCTGGCAATCACACAGGTTCTAGAAAGAGCATATCACACCCTGTGTCTGCAACCAGGAGGGAGTCCTGCCACCCATGGGAAAATCTACTGGAAACTACAACTTTCTTGTAGGTTAATGGTTTTTCCCTAGTAAGTGATAGTCTGATCTTTATTTCTGTGCAGAGGAGAAGAGACAGTAGGAAGATGAAGAAAACCTGAAAATAACATTCAAAACCACATGCTGACAAAACCTGAGCAATGCTGGATGTTTGTAAATCTATACAGGCACAAATTCTGCCTCCCAGAGGCTCCCTGTTTTGAGGTTTTAAACCATATTTGGACTAGTTTCTAAGGCTATCAGAGTGATTTTACAGTGTGTTGTATTTCTGATCAGGCTCCTCTCCACTCCAGGATATTTTTTTTTAACATTTCAATTCAATTTGAGAGAGGTCTTCATGTGAGACATGAAAGTCCTAAAAGTTCGAGTGAAATCAGTAGCTGAGTAAGAAAGGAGAGGGATGAATTCTTATTCCAGATGAAAGAGAAGCTGCCAAGAGTCTAACAGTTAAGTCTAACAGTTAAGTTTACTTTTGGTGCATCAACTGGGCACTTTGTGCATGTATAGCGACCACTCAAGCAGCACATAGCAAGCTGGCTGCTCTTGGCACTGCTCATATTTCGGGGACACAGCAGAGAGGTGGGGGCTCCCATAGGACGATGCTAAGGAATATGCCCAAAGCAGATACCAGAAGCCTGGCAGTGAGGTGAAGGTTCTAAGAGTGATGGGGAATGGATCAAAGGGCCTGGCAATACTTGGTGGATATCAGGGATCACAGAGACAGCCGTGTAGAAAAGTCAGATTCACTGGTGCCACAAAAACAAGGAGAACTAACAAGCTCATTAAGGGCAACAGGTCCAACTCACTATTATGTGATAAATGCATAATACCATTTTTGGCTTTGATATGTTCTTTCCATTCTTGTCATTGCATATAACAACAATATGTACAAAATTTTCCAGTTTACGTTACTTTAAGAACATTTAGAAACTGTGCTGGATATCTTAATAGTTACCTGAAAACCTGTTCAAGAAAGAATGTGTCAAAGGGAAGTGTACTAAGACTCTTCTTGCTCCTCCACCTCTTCGTTTTCTTCTCCCTCTTCCTGATTTTCTTCTCCCTCTTCCTGATTTTCTTCTTCTTCCTTTTTTTTATAGAAAACAGTTGTATTTATCACGTACGAATTGAAGAAAAAATAATCAGTCTTGAAATTTAGAGCTCTGCTTTTGCAACTGCTATGTTTCTAGTAAATGCGATATTATTAGAGCTTAAAACATAGAACAGAGGAGCAATGTATAGAGCTTCTAGTCTTAATATGCCAGGGCTCTAGCTTTGTGGAGTTAATAGGCAAGTGCTGGACTATAAGAACCCTCTTCTTAGAGAGGCCAGAACAAGGTACATGGTTAAGCTGTAAAAAGATGTTCAAGATCTAAATGAGTATAGGAAATATGTGTAAATATTACAAAAGTTTGGTATTTTTAATCATACACTTTATTGGAGCAGTAAACGGGTCAAGATTCATGGCATAGGAACTAGATTCTTAAATAATCTAAAAATCATTTGGAGTCAGTGTTGTATCTGTTTCAGAAGTTCTTATTTCTCTCTTTCATGTAGGAGAAATGGCACAATTTAAAAGCAATAGACCTTTGCTTCAGTCAGCCAAAGGAAGTTATCTGCAAGCTAGTGTTTAAGTAACACAGATGACAATCTGTGTTTATTATCTTCTAAAAGCTAGGAAATGAAGCTTTAAAGTGTAATCCTACTCTGAAAAACAACCAAAAATTGCCTTATAGGCTTCTCTGCTCGTTCTCTTCCAGCAAACTCTCATTCAAAGGCACTCCTTCTGTGTGTATAAGCAAGCTTTATCTCAAAATGTCATACTTTTGTGTACTATCTAGACTGAAAAAGTTATGGAATTTCTTCCTGGCATAATCAACCAATCAAATAATACAGAATTTGTTTTCAGTCTGGACTGCAGTTAGTATAGGAGCAGCAGAGACCTTAGGTTTTCCTCACAAACACACATTGTCTCTATGACAGTCACATCCGAGTAAAATCCTTTTTAAACATGTGCATAGGAATGGACCTGTAGTAATCAGATTCTTGGTTTGAGCCTTTGTTTTTAAGGGAAAACCATTGCACTGAGGGGTCATCCCTACAAAACCAGAAACATTATAAGAATGTCACAGAGGTCAGCTCGATTAGAAGAGGAATATCCTCTCTTGCAGCATCTTCCCCCTGGAAAGGTGCCTTTCATTAGCGTTCTTTGAAACAGGGCCAGGCAAGCCCATAGACAAGCAACATCTCTCAGATACTAACAACTTCAGTTCAAAGTCCAAGTTAAGTGCCTTTTAAAGAAAAAAATGGGTATTTTCCTTGCTTGATGCAGTTGTTAGCAGTGCCAGGGTGCACTAACCAGTCGTAGCCACCCTCGCCAGCCCCAGCAGGAGCCCCCAGGCTTTGCCCATGGGACCAGAAGCTCCATTTCAGCTGCCAGGTCCACAATGTGCAGCTCTGGCAATGGGTATGTGTATGTATACATATGTATACATGCATGTGTACACACATATACATGTATGCATTGCAGCTTGGCTATGGGAAGACGTGAATGTATCCTCTCATTAATTGCAGGTTGGTAGTGGAAAATAGCCTAAAGTAATCATTAGTTTCACTGGGAGCGATGAAGAAATATTTGAAGCATAAACTGGCAATGCTGGCCAAAGCAGAAAAACCTATAAGGATTTGCACCTCGGCCTTACAAATTCTGGCAAGGAAAATATTTCCCATATAGGCAGAATTGCCTAAATTGTCAGAATGACTCTTTCACACTCACAAGACTAAAAATGCAACCAGCACGGTGTCTGTTAGCAATTGTCAAAGATACAGTTGCCTTGAGAGTCCTTGGAAAATTTGATTAAATAATCTGTTAAATAATTTTTCTTCCATTTACAGTTTTTAATGATTGAAGGCCTATCTTTGTTCCCAAACAATAAGACGATGATATGACCAATAATTACCTCCAGCAGAATAGAACACTAGTACATTTAGTTTCATGAATAAAAATTTACTAACTTTTGAGGGAAGAGATGAGACTGAAAAGGAATTAAATGCACACAAACAAAAGATGAAAGCAAAATGTTAAAATATACTATACCCCTGTTGCTTCATGTTCTTCCTTGCTTTCCTACATAAAAGATACAAAATAAAATGTTTAAAAGACAGAATATCCAAGGTCATACAGGCAAAACACAGCAGAAATTAAACACTGAATCCAGGAAAATTATGTGGAGTTCAGTAGACTTATTTTGAGATAATATCCTCCAGATTAACTCACAAAGCACATTTAAGCTAAGCTTTTACTTTGAAAAAGGGCTATAAAATCATTAAATACAGCTCCCTTTTTCTCAGTTGCTTCAAATTAAATCTGCTCCATTGACAAACAAGAATTTGGGCAGGGATTTTGTTTGGTTTTTTTCAGGTGGGATTTTTTTTTTTTTGGTAACTAACTGGTCTGCAAAATGAAAGTTTAAACAGAATTATACAGAGACTTATCCATGCTATATATCATCAGTCAGAATCTGGCTTGCAATCTGTTAACTGTTGTTGGCTGGAACAGATGCCTTGGCTCAACAGTACCAGAGGACAAGAAATAATATAAACTATATAAGCTGGTTTTAGACTAGTTTGAGCAAAAGTGATGGAGAAAAGAGAGATAAAAGAGAAAAAATATAAATACACAGTGAATAGAATTTAATGTTCGACACCAAGCTGGTTATTGGAGAGAAGAGCTAATCTTACAGAAAATCCCAGAGAAAGGGCAAACGGAATAGTACCATGCAGAAGGCATGAGTGGTTGATAGGAGTTTGCAGAGAATGAGTTGAGATAAGGAAGTTGAGTTGCAGTGCCAGGGTTTGTACATGGCCTGGGGAATTGCTGAGACAGGATCCAGACTTGCATTATAGTACAATAGTTTAACAAATTTCTAAAATAATTCTGCCCTGAAGTGAGCCTGATCTGTACTGCAAACTGATTTAACTGGGACATTACTTACAAAATATCCTAAACCCCAGGCTAAAATCTGAAGTTAAAATCAGATAGTAAAAATAAAGAAAAACTGTTACCGTCACACTTAGTGACCAGCAGAGCC
This sequence comes from Streptopelia decaocto, assembly GCF_964273445.1. Classification (NCBI taxonomy): domain Eukaryota; kingdom Metazoa; phylum Chordata; class Aves; order Columbiformes; family Columbidae; genus Streptopelia; species Streptopelia decaocto. The sequence continues at coordinate 118,741,098 of NC_138663.1, forward strand.
CTTGCTGTGCCACATGGAGAGAAGGTCAGTCTTTTCCTCAAAAACAAAGGGACAAAGCAAGAAAAAGGGACACTATATCCAAATGAAATGGTTCCCCAGCATTCTCTATCAGAGGATGGGAATTAGGAATGAAAAAACGATTAGGAGGAAGTCAAGGATAAGCTTGATGAAGCGATTAAGGAAGGAAAGTATGCAACAGGTTTAAGGTGAATAAAAATTCCATAATCTAAATAAATCCCAGTGCAGCTGTCCCTTGCTGACCCAGGCTGGAAGCTGTTCCTGTTACTTACTAATGGATCCGTGTGAGGGACTTTCTACTTCAACATCTGCTCCGGGCTGTCCTGGGCGCTTGTGTGAACAAGGGGCTGGAGCTGTGGAAGCCCAGGCAGCCAACATGAGGTGTGTGAACAACAACCTGTCACACTGTGCCCTCACACTGTGCCCTCATCCCTGCCCCTTCCAAAAGGCAGCTGCTGACTTAAGATATTTTTTTCTCAGAAGGCTGAGGTCTCTTGCTGGTTTCCTCAGGGTCGTACCAGCCTGAGACAAAAAGCTGGAGCTTCTGGACTCCCGCATCCCACAGTGAGGGCAGCAGAAGCAGTAGGGGAGGATTGCAGCCCCCACATTGACCATCGGCTGCCATTCCTGCTACTGAGGCACTAGAGGAGCCTTCTGAAATCCAGGACCCTCCGTGAAGCTCCACAATTGAGACAGCCACAGTTTATCTTGTTATTTGTCTTCTGATCACTGGCAAAGACTGAGATATCTTTAATTTGCCAAGATTCTTCTAGAATTTTTCCATAGCACTGGCATTTCTCTGGCAAATCACTGGAGAAAAGCTGGCTTTTTACACCCTGCATCAGAGAGTTGTTTTTAAGCTGGTTTGAAACTGAGTGCTAAATAAGGCCAAAATTCCAATAGTAGATTCCCACTAGTATATTAATGCAGAAGCAGAACATAAAACTATGATGTTTAAATTACGGCATTTTGATTGGAGGGTTTGTCAAAAGAGTAAGTTGATGCTCTAAAAGGGACCTGATTCTGTTCAAAAGATGCAACTTGTCTGGCTGCCAAACACAGTGAGCCACTGAGAAAAAGGTCACCCTTTCAGAACCCAGTATACGGAAACCAGCTCCTAACAAGCTAGGATTAAAAAAGCCACGGGTTGGGGAGCACTTAGAAAACATGTATTCAGTCTGACCAAGCACTCAAACAAGATGTGCTGGGCTGCAGAATGAGAGGAAGAGAGGGAAATACTGAAAATACTGTGTTGATACTACATATATCTTTTAGGACCTAACATCCAGTGAAGACACTCCAATGGCAATCTGACATTCTTTAAATGTACTTAACTTCAGAAAGTCCTGGCCAGGTAAGGAAATGTTATTCTAATTTTCTTTTATAAGGATAAAATGAGATACAGAGACAAAAGGTGGAATTCATCTCACTGCAGCTGCCTCAAAGTCATTCTTCTCATCTAAACTTGTCCTTTGTGTGATGTCTGTAGCCAATGAGAATACCAGAATTTCTACAGAATGATTCATGCCATCCCAGCAGAAGTGATGACTGGGATGAACTGTGGCAAGGCAGACAGATGCCACATCACTGAAGTGATTTGTCCCAGATGTCATGGGAAATGGGTGGTGGAAGAGGGTGAAAAATGGTTTTTGTGCATCGCCAGCAGGAGCCACTGGTACCTTGCTGCCTGCAGTGCTGAGTACGAGTGAGACAGGAACAGAAACAGTGCTTTTATTCTTCCCCTAGGAGCCAATATACACTTGACACCACGAAGCTGAGTATCAGTTGGATGATTTCAGGAAGACTTTTCTCCTCCTTATGTAAGACCATTTTAACACTGCCAAGACTGTGCAGGTGAAAGGGGAGGATTTGTAAGACTAACCGTATTTTATGCCCTCATAACCACAGAAGAACCTGTTCAAACACACTATCTTGCCTGCTGCTCTCTCCTCTGGCACTCCCCTCCCTGTAAAACTAAAGGAGAATATATTTTCCACTTAGAGGTTCCATCCATTCTGTGAGAAATGGAGCAAGGTGCTTGGTGCATAGGAGTGGTATTGCATTATGTCATTACAAAACCTCTCATACACAGCTGCTTGACACATTTGCAGACATGTTCCAGCATTCTGTTCTCATTTGAAGAACATTACAGCAGACTGCCAGCCAGAATGGCAAGTAACCTAATCCAGGCAGGGGATGCACTGCAGTTTTATGCCGGGCTTCTCTTCAGAGCTGAGGAAAAAGGCATGTGATGGCACTCACAAGCCAGTTGATATTTCTAGAGTCATGAAAAGTGCTTGGATGTAATTTAAGGAGAAATTTCAGTTCCCACTGAGGACTGTCTCTCCTCCTTGCCATTTTGAAATATTAAATGGGACTTGCCAGCATGTTAGACTTGCATGGGGCTATGTAAAAGGGTGCTTTTCCAGCCTAACAATGTCTGGTTCAGTCATTGTTAAAAAGGGTAATGGGAAAGGCTTACAGAGAGCTGCTTCCTCTGACAAAACATCACAGCTAGATGGGAAAAACAAAATCATTTTGGTCGTTAGTGAAAGAGATTATGCATTTGTGACAGATATTCCACTGGGACCATCTGATCTCCAAACCACAGAAAAAAACAACAAGTGTAAGTGCTTGATCCAGCAGTAAGCCTGACTTTTTGGGAAGAGAGTCACCTGACACTGCAGCATCAAAATAAACCCATCTTTAAATGCCAAAGTGTCAGAGCAGCAGGAGAAATAAAGCAGCTGGATCCCTATCTCCAGACACAGGATCCATTTCTGCTTAGTCTCTACTGGGTCTAGAACCTGGCCAGTAACATAAACATCCCACTGAGGAAGAGACCAGCACATAACAGAATGAGCCCTTTTTGCAGGATCCATCTACCCTTCAACAACAAGGACTTTACTGATGTTGGCTAACTGCAGGATATTATACCATGGAATTAAAGGAACTCGGATGGCTCCTTTCAAGAACCTTTGGCACTGCAGTTTGAGATCTGCCCATGTGACTGTAATATCAGACCCGTGATGCAGCCAGAAAGGATAACAACGGTCTCCGTTTCTGCACTGCCCAGGGGTTCCTGCATGACCTGGAGAAGACTCTGTCAGACCTGGCTTGCTGCAACAGCAGTCAATGCTGGTACGTGACAACAAACATTAACAGATAGATTTATGAGCACTGCAGATGATGGTCATGGATAGCAGCAAATTTTCCCACACAGACAGGACTCAGATGTCTAGTCCTAAGTTATTCTCCATAACTAGAGTTTGGTTCCAAATGACCAAAAACAAAACAAAACAAAACAAAAAAGTGCTTGGTAACAAGAGGCAAAAAGAATATGTTAAATAAAGACAACTCCTGTTATTCAAGATTCAAAGTTTCAGAGCAAATTTCCCTGGAGTTTTATCTAGGTTTCATATCACTATAATGTCAAATAAAATGCATCCAAAAGACAAGCAGGACCACACTGCAAATAAGTCATCCCACCCTGAGGCACACTAGGAGGGGCTGTGGGTTTATGTTTCATGCTCTTAGCACAGGTAAAACCCTCATATCACAAGGGGAAAAGGGAAAAATTACCTGTTGATCTTCTGATGGTGACTGAGCAGAGTGAGCCTCTTCATGAGCCCCTTCATCAGCCCCTTCATGAGACCCTTCATCTGCCTTGTCTTCCGAGTGTGCTTCATTTTTGTCTGTGGCATCGGATTTTTCGTTCTCCTGACAGCAAAGGAGAGGTCATTGTCAGTCTCATGGCACATAAACAACAACTTATTTCTATAAAACTCTTAACTGTTTTGGGAGACATTTTTCTAATTTCGCTTCAGCATTCAAATGAATATGTACCCTTTCAGACATTTTCCTGTGAAAGGAACACTTGTTGGCATGTTGATCTACTGGTAAATGCATGGGTTTCGTGTAGGGAAAACATTAATTCAAGTACTTCTTCCTCTTCAGAGCATAGTAGATTCTCTAACTTTTCCGTGGAAAGTTTAATAGAAACTGATGCTCACTCTGATGGCACATTCTGGCTTCAGAAAAAAAGAGAGACTTTTTCGCCAGCATGCATTCCAATTTAACTTTATCAAGAAGCTACAGAAAAACAGAATAGAGGATTTCATCCATAGTATTTTAGCTTGTTTAAAATCATTAGGAAACTGCTCCTCAACTCACACACCAATCTATCAAATCTATTTATTCCAGCACCATGAACAATCACATCCTAGAAGGCTCTTTATCTTAGGTCTTCTTGTACTTGCAGCCAGGTAGCTGTGAAAGGTCACAGGGGATCACACACTGTGTCAGATAAAAGGACACCTGTATGGCCTCAAGTGGAATAACAGAAACAGGATGAAGTGCAAAGTCACATTATTTGGGACAGGTAGTTCTGAGACAGAGATTAGAAAGAGATATTTCTACTGCATTTTGGGAGCTTGTCAGTTGATTATCATCAAAGAAGAAAAAGACGGATGTATTTAAATAATCACAGAATAACTGAGCCATGAATGTGATGCAAAGTGACAAAGGTAATAAATGTGAACTTCAGACATATGAGGTGAGGTAGAGCTGGTAGAGCTGAAAGCAATTTTTAATGTCATTGTATAAGGCCAAGGTGAAACCTCCTCTGGGTCACTCTGTACCGTTCCAGTCAGGCTCAAGAAAGAGAAATTCAGACTGGAACAGGTGCCCTGGGAGGCTGCAGGAATATCTGAGGGAGTGGAGAGCTTGTCTTATGAAATGGTGACAAAAAAAGCTTCATTACTTTAATCTATTGAAAGTAATGCTGTGAGGGGATATGACGGCTCTCTAAAAATAGATCAGAGTAAACATCAGGGAGGGATAGGATGAGGAAAAGCACGGAGGTAGATGCAAAATGCATACAAACCAGCTGTAAATAAAATTTCTAATCAGCAGCATGAAATTTTTGAAGATCTTTCTAATAGAAAAGCAGAGGCTAAGGACCTAATTCATTAAAAAGGAATCTGGCCACTTCTGAAAGGTGCTAACTGTTGTGGTTGCCTCCAGCAACAGAGAATTAGACTCAGGGGAGGTCCTGTCTTGTGTCATCCTAAATCCTACACTTTTCAGGAAGAGAAACATGTTCCTGATAGAAGACGAGCTCCCTTATCATCCCTGTGACCAAGTCCTTACAACTCATCCACCTGGCTGGTTTGAGTTTTTTCTCCTTTTCCGTAGTTTCATTTGTCTCTACGGCTAAACAAAAGCCCCCAGTCACGATCCCCTGTTCTTCAAGCTTCACAAGTCCTCCTCCAGCATCCTTATCACATATGATTTCTTCAGCCAGTGTACTTGGCTTGCAGAAGCATGACACTAGCATAGCTACCTGGCTTTTAGCCTCAGAGCAGACTTGGGCGAGCACTGAGTCGGGGACCTTTGTCCCATGATGTCGTGTGCAATATAAGTCATGCCCTCCTGCTGAGATGCTCTGCTGGATGGGCACAAAAATGTCAGGAATGTTTGGAAGCAGATATCACAACAGAGTGAAGATGGACAAAATACTTCTGCAATTTTAGCTTTTTCCTGAAATTTCACTGTCTGTAAGACTTGGTGCCCTTTTGACAATTTTCTCCTGAAATCATGGAAAATATGCTTTATAGGTAAAGAACTTGTAATGGAAAGAGAGTGAGCACATACGTTCATAAGTTCCCCTTCCTCTCCCAGAGAATGACAACAACAACAACGACAAAAATTCGGCAGCCAGCATCACCCCCCCAGCAGCCCTTCCCAGCGCTGCCCTGCCCTCCTGGCAGCAAAAGCCTGTGCCTGCCGCCTGGTGAGCTGGAGCAGGAGGCTGATCAAGACTAAAGCTTTAGAAATAAAAACATTTCTATCTCACACAATTTGCACACTCCATTATGCAGCTGCATTAATGTTTTTGCCAGCATGTGGAGGATGCTTGGGGAGAGGAATGAGCAGCTGGCAGTGAGCAGAAGGAGCCAAAGGAAGGAGAAAAGACCACTTTTTCTGCGATTCTCATGTCAAGTACACAAAAAGCTGTGGGCTCACTGCAGTCTGATGCTGGTGGCATTGATATTAAAAATAGATCTACAGAGACATTTGTTTGGCTTAATTTACATCTTGCTTTTTTCTCACAATCTAACAGAATATTTGAGGATTAAAATTTGTAGTAACACAGACATACATTGAAATTATCTTGTGCAACATTGTGTTTATACATTGTTTCCTTAAGCAAATAACTTCCTTACAGATACTTACTTTGTAGCAGTTCCTAAAATGAAAATTATAGTGTTCAAGAAAACTAAATTGGTTAGATATTTATTTTCAGCATGTATCTTAACATTTCTTTTTAAAATGCGCATACTCAATATTTTTTGGCAGATACATAAAATACATAAAAGTAAAGTGGCATTCTAATTAAAATACGCCTAGTGTGTAAAACTATCTCAGACGAATCACATACTTACTCAGAGCATAAGGCAAATAAAAGTTGTGGCTGAAAGAACTCAACTCTAGAAGCAGCGTGTTATCAGCCAGGATACACGCACACACACACACAGACTCCTTGTTGATTATATGGAGAACTGTGATGTTTGGAATAGCATTGTTACACTAGCCCATGATGTCCCATTCATAAAGTTTGGCTGACGAGTTACTTTTCCTTTAAATAAAATGCACATATTGTAAACTAGTAGAAGACTTCTTCAACTAAAAGCTCAAGTATCTATGGATTTGGGGATGTCAAGATCATGAATATTAAGACCAAGAATACTAAGATTAAGGACTTAGGTATATGTGAGATTTGAAAATGGATCCTCAACTCAAATAAAGCAGCTTCAGAGAGCAATTGCAAACCTAAATGATCTTGCTACAAGCTACTGTCTCTCTGGACTTCTGGGAAACAGAGATAGTATTCCACTGTAGTTAATAAAGTTGTCAAAAACCTTTTGGTTCCTCAAAATAAAAAGTAATTAGTTACCTACATTCAAACCTTGCCAAGATACTCAGAAGGTATAATGATGCAGCATACTGTTTGACATCTTAGTTTAAGTAACAGACATCTCATCTGTAGAACAATTCACCTGCGTCATTTCAGGAAACCAGTGGTGCAGCCAAAGCTATTAACGGGACGTTCACACAAGACCAGTATTTCGGAATATTTTCAAGAATGTTGAGAACAGTCTTAGACTAAGCATAAATAATGATGGGAGCTTCAAAAAGAAATATACCCACCTAAGGGGCAGTTGAGACTCACACACCTGACCGTACATACATGCGTATACTGTTGGCACATCACCATTCGTGCCACTAATCCAAGATTAAATGGGATCATGCAGAAATCTGTCACTAACTTGAGTGATCTTTGGGTCAGGCACAAAGCATAGCTGTCCTTTAAATCCCAGTGTGCCATGGAACACATTGAGAAGTTAGAAGTATTTAAGATCAGGTATTCCTTCAAGTGAGAAGGTTTTTAACATTAATAGACTAAACCTATTAACACAAACACTATGCCCTCTTCTTCTCTTAGGCATAGAAAACTCTGGAACTCACCCCTGTTAAATGATGTTGTAGAAAATATGATAGCTAGTACAATGAGGAGGCAACAGGAGAGAGAGGATGATGTGAACTAATTGATCCTTTCTGAAATAGCAAAAATAACAACTGATTTCCTGTAGTGCTACTGAGTTTTATGGCCACATAGCACCCTTTAGTGACAAAACCGTATTTGGTATATAGGAAAAAATGTGTGAAGACCTTTGCCCAACTCCCACAGTGTTCTAAACAAACAGCATTTAGATCTTGGGCATTTCCACCAAGATCTGCAGAAGTTTCCGTATGTCATCCAGGCATCTAAGTGTTTCATCGTATTGCATCCAAGAACACAGTGATGGCCACAGCAGCTGTCCATCTGTATGGTGGTACCTGACCAGACCTCTTAGCAGAGGTCCGAACACACCTGGCTGCAGGGAGGAGCAGGTCCCTATTTCGGGAGCTGCCTCTCAGCCTGTTTCCCAGCCAGCCTGATTAGCTTTGATGTTGATTTGTTATTTCTTACTGAAACGATTACAGAGTTTTTTTGTAAGTAATAGGATACTTAAATAAGTGCATAAAGACTATTTTGCATGTGTGCTGCAGATCTAAGAAGGATCTTCATATCTGTGTGTATTCAGAGCTTCTTTACATGTGTCTTACAGTTAGTCTGCTCTTTGATGTGTCCTAGACATGCCAGACTCAGCCTGTAAGTGCAGATCAGTTTGCACACTAGGCTCCGGCACCACCAGAGCTCCAATACCAGGCAGTAACACATCAATGTAAACCCCGGTCAACTAGATCTGATCACATGTCATAGCCACCTAAACCAGAGAGAATCCAGGGCTACAAAAATGTGAATTTGCAAAATTAAAACATGTATTTTGCACTCAGCAGGCTAACATGGCAATGAATTTACCTGGAAGTATTTTGTTGGAAAGTTATAATTTGTTGAGGTAGCAGCAAAAAGTTCCTCTGCTTGCTCTAGAAAATACTTCTAAAATAGCCCTGGGCCAGGATGCTAGTGGGTTGTGCTGTGAAACAGCTTCATGGTCATTAAAGAGCTTCTCTACTGCTAGTGCAATATGAGACAAAAGCTGCATGAAGTAGGAAGGAGAATCTCCTGAGGCAAGAGTATAAAACACATTGTCAGCTTCATATTATTTTTTTATAATGACTCAGTGAGATAAAAAATACTAGAAAGCAAATGCTTACTGACTGCTCTGTGGTGTTTCCATGCTTTATAGTTAGCGTATTTTATAAATTACCACCATGTTCCAAAACCAAAATACAATTATTTAAGAAGATATTAGTTGGAAGCCCTGTCATGTGTCATCATCACCATCTCTTCCACACCTGACTTATTATTCCAGATTCATGCTGCTGGAAATCAATGTCACGAGCCATCCTTTGTACTCCATGCTAAGGTTGAATTCACAGCCTAATGAAAGGAAAGCAGAAGCAGTGCAGCAAGGTTATTTGTATGACGAACCACAGCCAGACTGTCAGGCAGTGAAGATGCTGAGAAACTCCTCTGCAATAAATGCTAAAACACTTATATGTGTCTCTTGAATTCAGGAATAGATTCTAAAAGGGAGATGATGTAAATATACTTCTACTCTTTACACGGATTTTTAAAAAACACTCTCACTTATTTCCATTTTCTGGACTGAAACAATCCTCACCAACACCAATGCAGCAGTTAATCAACACAAACTGTATTTGCTCACTACCAATAGCACTAACAGTTATCTGCTCAGCAGAATGTATAGAACATATTATTTTCAACATTTACAAAGTTGTCAGGAAGTAGAAACTGTAATAGCCTCTGCTGACAGCTGGGAATTAATGAATTCTAAAAAATTGCTACTTTGCTTCATAGACTCACTATCTAACAGATCCTTGCATGAAGGAGCAGATAATACATGAAGTGGGAAGATGGAAAAATGCAATTTTCTTTATCTCATTGATTCTCCATATATCTTTTATGATTATTATAATATGTAATATGTGTAGTCCTTTAAGCCTTCCATGGCTTTGTGGATGTTAATTAAATGAATTCTCACAAGACCCTTGTGAGGTAGGCGAGTAATTTTTGTTTCCCTTGGTGGGAGATGGCACAGCTGAAGCAGAAAGTTTAAATCACTTGCTCCTTATCACACAGGGAATCAGCGTCAAAGACATTTATAGCAACTGTGGCTCTCCCCTGGGTATCTCTTAATCCGTAACTCGCAAAGCACTTAGCAAAGTCTCCTTTTTCACTCTGCTTTTACAGAAGAGGAAAAACAGAGACATGTACAACAGTGTTTTACTCAATGTTGCCACACAGTTGGCAGCAGAGCTGGACCAGAAAGCAGATCTCATGCTCCAGGGCACTTCTTCAGCCAGGTCACCACAGTGCAGCAGAGATCTCTGCTATCATTCTGGCTTATCGCTCTCTTGATTCATTTCTTTTGTTGAATCACCCACATTAAAGATGGCAACATTTGGTTATCATGTAACCTGACGTTAGGATATGAGAGCTGTAATGCTCTCAGTTATAAAACTTCTAATTAGAAGAAGGCTCTGTTAAAGATGAAACACATTGCTTCTGCTGAAGGAAAAAATTAAAAAAAAAAAAAAAAAAAGACAAAGAAAAATCTTTTCCTTTTACCAGAAATACACTAGAACATCATCAAAATACAGTGCATGGAGAACAACAGGACGACTTGTCAAAGGGACTTTGTGATGTTCTGGATAAGACTTTAAGAGATTTCCTCAAGGGGCAGAGGGAGCAAACCCCACAGTGCCCGTCTGTGTGTAACCACAGGGGATGGAAGGGCCCCACACCCCAGCCCCACCGTTGGAAGCCAGTACAAACCCTATTTGCTCAAGGTTTGATGCAGTCAGGGAGAAGAGAATGTTTCTTGTATAATAATTAAAACAACCCATACATTGCATTATGAAATTTTGCATCATTTAAAGCTGAACGTGATAAAATACTGCTTTGTCAATAACAACAACAACAAAAATCTTCAACTGGAGGCATAGTAACAAGCCTGCAGTGATAGAAGGGAAGAGAGAAGTATTTTCTAGTATTTACTGAACCAGCCACTTTTTTTTTTTTCCTTTAAGAACACTTGGCTGCACCAGCATCTAATGTAATGCTTGTCACTGCTCCTCATTTGACATGCTGAGTCACTACCTATCTCAATCTTTTATTAAAATCAAATAAATGGCCCCCGTGGAAGGACAGCAGTGCATACCTTTATGCCTGGAGGAGGAGCAAGACCCAGGAATGAATAAATAATATTTTCTTCTTTAGCAGAGAAAAAGGATTCAAAATCCTAAAAAAAAAAAAAAAGAACAAACAAACAATAGAGGATTGGTAACAAAAATCAAATCAAAAGCACAGGAGGAAGAGACTAGCCCAGGCAATTCTTTCTTGTATTGATGAGAATGACAATGCACTTGTACAAGCACCCACATTATCTAAGCCCCAGGAAGAAAACTCAGATAAAGGGAGTTTCGCACTGGCTGGCAAAATGCACAAATGGGCAAATCTCTCCAGAGACTTACACTTTAATTATGTCACATCCATGTCAGAATCAGATAAAATTAAGCGTCTCATTTTAATGTGCCTCAGCTGTACACACCAAAGCAAAGCTATTCCCATTTAAATGTTAAAATAAAACTTGCTGTAAATAAGAATACAAAACAGATCCTCAAAACCCTGGATAGCTTCATAGCAAATAAAAGGCAATAGACTCCATTACAGCACAGGTGAAATGATGAGGAAAACGTTTCTTTTAAAGAAAGGCACTCTGGTTAGAAAATGCAGTTACTTTTCAGATAAACATAGCAAACAACTGTGTTGTTTCCTCTGACATGTAATTCTGTGATTCTGTGCGTATGCAAATCCAAAATATCTTGTTCACACGTGAACCAAAGTTATAAATCATTACATTAAATGCCCATTTTCTCTTCAGTGCTAATATAACTGAAAAGATTTTAGGGATGGCTCCTATCCTACCATCTAGAACTTGCATGGTCTTTACTGTATTCACCTGTACAGCTTTCCTATCAATTAAGGAAGCTCTGATATCACTAGCTTGTTATTGGGAAGTTCATAACTAACACCTTACATGGGTAAAAATCCACATGTTTTCAACACCTCAACAGAAACTCTGGTCATAAGTGACCAGCCCACAGCCAGACAGCAGCTCTGTGTAGGACAGCAGACTGAATGCATGTCTCCTGAATCCTAGACTACTATCTTGACCATGTTATCATCCCCCCTCTCATCCCAAGTCACTCCAAAAATAGAAGCCTGTAAATAATAAGGTGCTGACTCATCCTTGAGACTTGTTTGTAAAGCTGGGTTAGGACTTGAGCTGTTTTATTGTGCTGTTCTAGTATTTCAAGAGAAAAAATTATTGGCCAAAGCTAATCCTAGGGAAAAGCTGAAGCAGATGGTTTAGAAGTTACCTTAATATCAACAAGACTGGAATCAATGTCATTTCAGTCCAGTTTGGAAGAGGCAACATAGATTAAGAGACAGGGTAAGTCACAACCCATTCCACTGATTTATCTAAGGAAGACAGATGAGCTTTCACGCAGACCTAGTTACAGGCAGTGGGAACTGCCCAGCGCTGGGAGAAGCCCCAGAGCACATTTTGCCCTGACCACATAGAACACCTGCTGCTGCTACAGGCCACCCGTTTCTCAAAGCATCTCTTTGCTGTTTTCATGTTGCTGTAGGGTTCTCCTTCTCATCTAACTCAAGCCTGCCCTAAGTATTTAAGAAAGCCAGTGTCCAAAGTCTAATCCATAAATTTAGGAGCAATACAGCAAATGAGAACATGACAATTTTCTGCAATTCAAAAGGCTGGAATTTGACATGGGCCTTTGATAGGCCAGAGAAACATGGGAAACATGGTACAACATATCAATAGCTGGGAAACAAAGAGAAGACTGTAACAAGAAAGGGCCATGAACTGGACTCATTTTATATATCTTGTTAATTCCTCCTCAGAGGAAAATCAGCAGATGGCAAGTGCACTAAAAATCTCCAGAGACATGTAGCCTTGTAGATAATGAGACCCCAGGGCACAAGCAAGACGTGTGAATGACCAGATGAACTCCTTATCAGAACAGGAGACAATTTTCTATCATATCAGGTATTCCTTGGTAATTGGTAATGTAACAATGACATCCCACAGTAAATGTGGTATTTTGCAGTATTGGAAGGTCACTTAAGCCTGCTTACACTGAGGAGTAAGCTATTGTGTATGACTACAGTGACCATGGAATAGTTTTTGTATTGTGTATTTGCACTCTTACCTTCCTAATGGTGACTCATTCATACCTCCACTTGGTGAATGACCAAAGGTAATTGTTCCCAAGGCAGGTAGTAAGAAAAACTAGCAGTAACAACTTATTGCAAGTACGCAATAATATTGTAGCATATGAGAAGAAATAAACGATCTAGGCAGAGAGTAGTGGTGTCATTTGCCTTTGGAACTAGCCTTTGAAAAACACAGTGAAATGTATTAAAAAAAATACTCCATGAGTTTTTCTTTATGATATGAGGGCATATGCACATATACTCTCTACACTATCCTCCTTTGGATGACCACTGCAGAAATGCCAGACAGCAAAACAGGAAACTCCATTTGGACATCAGCAGAAAGTTCTTCCCCACAAGTGGTACGGTACCAGGTCAGAGCGCACAGAAAGGGCATGGAAACATCATCCTTGGGGACTTCTGAAACTCAAATGGCCAAAGCCCCAAGCAACATACGCTAACTTTAAAGCTATCTCTGTTTTGAGTGGCAGTCTGGACTGCAGACCTCCAGAGGTCCCTATGATTTCCATATATTTGACTTTAGCAGCTATATGAAGCATCAAATGAAAGACTTACCTAATAATACAGAGATTCTTTAAAAAAATATGTACATGGGTATTTTATTCTATGGATTTCAGTTTACAGAGGAAACCACAGATTTCATCTTACAGAGAAAACCAGAAGTTTACATTTCATTTCTTCCTCAGTTTTCTAGGGTTTTTTGTTAAGCAAAAGCAGAGACAAGAGCAACAGAGTGCTCAATATATTTAGAAAGTGACACAGATGCAGACGTCTGTCTAGACATGAGCAAAGAATCAGCTTAAGAAAAGAGCAAATAAGAACATAATTGTCAACACTGATGGATTAGAATGGATACTTGAAATTCATGCTATAGCCAGGCATACAAAATGAATCCATTTCTAATCTTTCTTCAAGTGGCAATACCAAAGATCTGAAAGAAAAATAAGATCCAAGCTATTTATAAGATAGGCTTAAGCTTCTCTGACCTCGCAGAAAAGCTACTCACAGTTGGTATATTTTCATGAATGCATTTGTAAGAAACCTCCATTTTACCATAAAAGTTAGGAAGCAAAGCAGCCCCTCAGGGTCAGCCAGAAGATGTAGATACTTTTATGTATCAGGGGAAGAGATTCGCAACAGGACTGAATTTACTTGCTCATTATGTCAGTCTATCCCAGCACATGAAGTCTCCTCACCTGTCCCCAGTATCCCCTCTTTGCTTAACCCCACCCCAAAATTTCACTGAACTGCAGAACAGGAGACTGGAGAAGATCTCAAAGGCCCATTTCTCCAAGGCAGGAACCACTACACTGTTCCCAATAGGTGTTTCTCTAATCCATTGGTAATGACCTTTAATGAGACAATCTCCTGAAAACTATATATTTTTTCCTGGTGTCTGACTTAAACCTTTGTTGCTGCATTTTTTGTCATTACATCTTGCACCACCTCCAGTGGGTGTGGAGCAGAACATATTTTACAACATCTTGGAACTATAGGATAATTCAGGTGGGAAGAGACCTCAGGAGACCATCTAATCCAGTCTCCTGCTCAAATCAGGGTCAATACTGAATTCAGACCAGTAATTAATTCCTTTTCCTGCAGTCCTTAAAATATTTGAAGGTTGTCATGTCTCTCTCCAAATCCATCTTTCTCAGGATGAGGAAGGAAATCTTTTATCTTGAATTTTCATCTCCCAAGGCCAGAATGCTGCTAATGTGTATATATGTGCACATATGTGAATGGGAACTAAACATACAGGACAATTGATAGGAAGGAAAGTGAAGGAAAACAGTGATCTCAGAAAGGAGAATGAGCACAAATGAAATGTAACAAGTTTGACCTTAAAAAAAGGGGTACTTGGGAATGAGGAAAGAAAAAAAAAAAAAAAACTTGGGAAGGAGAAAAAGAAATAAAAAGAAAAAAAGGAAAAAAAAGTGTGAAGAGCTTGAGTTGTTTAATGCAGCAAAATGAAGATTAATAGAGAATTCGATTCCCATGTATTAATACATTGGACTAGAGCTGTTTAAGCTAAAGGGTGATTTTGGCTATCAGGAATGGGTATAAACTGGCTGCATATACCCAATTCGAAGGTTCCTAGATACCACGAGACTGAGGCCCTTGAAGACTGTACTAACAAAAGCAACAGATTTTAAAGGGACTTTCATGAATTCAGGATACTGGACTGGAGCCTATGACTTAGACAGATCTTTGCAATATTCAGGCCTAATTTTAATGAAGTAGCTGAGGACAAAGGAACTGGGACACAGGAGAAGCATTAAGATGTAACATGTAAACCCTAAACAGCACAAAAGAGTTCTAGACTTCAGAATGATGGGTCTGTTGGACCTGCACATGTTATGCAGGGAAGTACAATGCAAATCCCCAGCTTTATGTTGTAGACATGTTACAGAAGACTTGGAGGAATTTTGCACTAGTCTGCCAGCCCCTGACTGTGTTCTCAATCAGCCCACATAATTCCACTCCACAGTCACTGTGCAGCTCCTTTACAGCACTTTCACATCAGGAGAAAGGTAAGGCTTGTGTACAGATATGGATCTCCTTACCTTATTTATTTGGAAATAATGATGCTATAAATTGATCTTTACTACGCACCCACTGGGATCATTAGCAATGAGCTTTGAGAGCTGGGTACATTAGAATTCTGGAAACTTTTAGAGTACTTGAAAATTTGATTAATTTTCAAATCAGTAGCTGCAACTATTTTCTGGACCCCTTTGCACATGGAGGTGTCTTTGCAAATTACTCCTTCTTAACTGAAATTGTTTTCAAGATGTAGATGGTTTACCCCCTGAAATAGCTTCAGACATGGAGTAAAACCAGTATATTTGTCATTTACTGGCAACGCTGACCAGCTGTAACACTTTGTAAGGCAATTACTCTTTAATTCACTGCATAACCTCTCCAGGGAATATGAGGAATATCTATTGCAGCATTGGCTGCCACAAAATCCAGAGTAAAATATATCAAATTATACGTTTTATTGGTGCAGATTGGATGTTGAAATGCACATGAACTCTAATTTACCAAGTTCTCTTTTAAGATTCCTATGAGAAAGTGAGTAAACAATTGCACCGCATTATTCATACAAGCAACTTTTGCTCTGAGAGTACTGAACTTAATTCTGAAAACTTAGTGGCATGTAAATCCCTTCTCTCTCAAAACAACCTTTGCAGTAGTTCACACTGGATTTGTGGAGTAACTTAAACCTGGGCTCACTATGTGATCTGCGTTTCAGAGTACTTTGCAAGTTCATTTCAGCAATCATATCAGAGTACTTTCCAGACTATCTATTTCTATCCAGACTATGAGAAAAAAATTGTCTCAGATATCTCTTTTGATTCACAATCCTAATATTCATGCTGGTACAGTATTATCTATCACTGATTTGAACAAACTCTCTGAAGAGAAATAACCTGTTACAAGCATATATGAAAATATAAAAGCATCTGATGAGTGTTACAATTTCTGTTATAAAGAGTTGGATATTTATTGAATAAGCAATATAATTTCAATAATTCAAACCACATAGCAAAACTATTCCAGTCAACTATAACTCCTATTTTTTTGTATAGCATAATAGAAAAGATTCCTGTTCACAACCCCTGGTGCCTTAGACATCTACTTGACTTCCTAGCAGCCCAGCTGAGTCAAAGAATCACAAAATGGTTGGGGCTGGAAGGGACGTCTGGAGAGCATCTAGTCCACCCCACCCGCTAAAGCAGGTTCACCTGGAGCAGATCACACAGGAATGTGTCCAGGAGGGTTTTGAATGTCTCCAGAGAAGGAGACTCCACAACCTCCCTGGGCAGCCTGTTCCAGTGCTCTGGCACCCTCAAAGTAAATAAGTTTTAGCCCATATTCACATGGCACCTCCTGTGCTTCAGTCTGTGCCTGTTGCTACTCATCCTATCACTGGGCATCACTGAAAGGAGTCTGGTCCCATCCTCTTGACACCCACCCTTGAGGTATTCATAAGCACTGATAAGAGCCCCTCTCAGCCTTCTCCAGGCTGAACAGACCCAGCTCTCTCAGTCTTTCCTCATAAGAAAGATGCTCTAGACCCATAATCATCTTTGTAGCCTGCTGCTGGACTCCCTTGAGTAATCCCTCATGGTCCACATATGGCTACCCTGAGATTTGGTGTGAAGAAGCCATATTCACCCAGACAGCACTGCCTTTGGTCTCCAGGAGCTGAAGTGAAAGTGCAGGCACAGAGCCAGCAGCAGGACCACTTGTGAGTGAGCTACACAGCAGGAGGTAGGACAATGTGAGAGGAAAACACTGAGCTCCTCACAGGCAGCAAACTCCACACCTTGCAGTGAGCTCTGTGTCCTCCACAGGCTCTGGGTCTGCAGGGGAAAATCCATACGGTCTGTTCAGCAGAGTTTCTCTAGCCAGTTTTCCCTCCATGTATATTTTTCTCTTAAAACGGAATAATCTTTTGGTTTATTGCTGTTCTGTGCCTAAAGAAATGTTTTGTAAGAATTGTTCTTTCAAAGTGAATCTCAAAGTGTTTTAAGGAGTTGAACACTTCCTACTAATGGAAAAGAGTCACTTTCTGTGAAAGAAGACTCTCTGAAGATATTTGAATTTCCAAACAGCTCCTTACCCCACAGTACCGCTCCTCATTGAAGATCTGCGGAGGGAGGGGAATTCCATTTTGAGGCTTTTTTTCACCCGGGACATTCTCTCTCATCCATTTCCTGTTGTCTTCATCACCTGCTATGTCCATTTGCTGGAAGTCAATCTTGTTGGCCTCTAAAAAGCCTACTACTTCTTGCTGCTTCTTTTTGATCTGGTTAGCAAAGAGGAAAAACAAAATTCCTTCTTTTAAAAGAAAGCTGTTTTCTAAAAGCAGTTGCTATTACAAGCAGAACTAATGCAAGTATGTCAGGTTGGGTCCACTACTCCAGCAGCCCCTAAACTCTTTGAAGCTGGGATTCAGCACTGCTTCTCAGCACCCAGAGCTCTGCCATTACTTCCCCCCACCCACCTCCCAGCCTCTTTCTTTCCTCCCTGGAAGCAGAGATACCTTCAAGAAACAAGGCTCAGCAGAAAGCCTCCTACTGTTCCTGGATCTGTGGGTGTGGTGTACAGATACTTAAGCCAATCCTGCCTAAAGTCAATGGAGGTCTGAGAATGTACGTAGTCTCCTCAACATGTAACAGTCTCATTTTTCCTACTCATTACATACAACATTTAGCTTTCTGTGAGCCCCATGTTTCTCTCTGTCCCTGTTCATTAATGCAACCATAAGTAAATAAGTGAAAGCTCAGTGGAAACCCAGTACAGCTTAACTTCTGTGCTTGAATATTTCCAACATTACAGAGTGATGTTCCAGTTGGACCACAAAGAACATATTACGTACAAATAAAGCACGCTATACACAGCTTCTGCGCCACCTAAAATTCACGTATGGTCCTTATTCAGTTTGATGCCAGTTCTGCATGGACTGAGGATGCAGGCATCAAGCTTACAACCTATCCCTTTACTCTGAAGATGTACTACCCACTATAGTTCTCTGCTAAAGGAATGATTCTCCTAATCGATACCTAAAGAATATTGCTGTTTTGTCTGTGGCTGACTTGTCTAAGAGCTGCAAGGCCAAACTTTAGCCCTACAAGTACTGCAGCATTCGAAGCAAGCGCTGTTTGGACTGATCTGTACAAATTCTATCAAACTGCTCTTTGGTCACAGAGAACTAAATTACTCTCTAGCACAACCACGTTCCAGACATGACTCTCTTCTCCTCCCAGTTGTGCTACTCCATGCAGTGTCTATATAGTGTCCTAGATAGACGGTGGCCAGAATGATGTATCAAGGTCATTTTTACATACAAGCCATCATATGATTTGAAACCATGTCTTCCACAAGTTAGGCATCTGAACAACTGATTTTAAAGTGACACCGAGCTAGTGTAAATCAGTCTGAGACAGATAACGAGACAGGAAAAAATTCATGGATTACATATTCCTATAATCTAATAAACTTGAAAAGATGAAGTAGAGTGATAGCCTACTATATTGGAAGAATGAATTTTTGTGATTAAGAATAAAATTTATTTTTCTTATTTAAATAAGGAAGCATCTATCTACGCAGCTATGGTTGCTTATAAAAAATAACAAACATAAAATGCTGCACATTTTTATGGTAACAACAGAGGTTTATGGTGAGATTAAAAAAGTACATCACTTTGAATGGAAACACTAATCCAAAGCATTCAAAAGCCATGCAGCTGACAGACCTCAAAGGTGCTTATTTATGTATTTATTTTCACTTTTTAAACAGAGGACATTTTCTTAATGGCTATTTAGCTGCAGAGTCATTTGCAGAACACATTCAGGTGGCAGAAAGGATCATCTGAGGGACTTCACTGGAGGAAGTGGCAGGATAATAGTCATATAAATGGTTAATAAAATCTGCAGGAGCCGGTACTAAGAGTTTCGCCACATGCTCTGAAAGCCAGTGTACTCAAGTGCTGTCAGCTGCAATTTCAGCGTCAGCTTGTCTCTTTGGACACAGGCACTGAAGTAGATATGGCTCCTGGAATAGCTCTTGCCCCAGACAGATAGTGCCTCTGAGGAGATAAAGGAAACTGAACTACAGATTCTGTGCTCCCTTGCTTACATTTGTAGCTATACATTTTAGAATTAAACCCAGATAAACAATTTTTCTTCAGGCTGGGGTTCATAATAAACAGAAGGTTCAGACACCACCAGGACTGAAAGCAAAAATCAGAAGAGGATTGTGTGAAAGACGAATGTTAAGGAAAAATAAAAAGTTACATGTAATTATGCCTATATAATTCTGATAACAACACTAAACTATGCAGAAGTATTATGTTTTCAGGCTTATAATTACTAGAGTTGAGGCAGAGCAAAAAGCTGGGACACACGTTAAGTATGAAACCATAAAGCAAGCCCCTGCTGTGGCTGGCACTAGGTAGCTGGGCAACCAAAAAAATCTCTCCAGCAAACAGCACTCAGAAAGGGAAATCTTCAAGGACATAACAACCCAGAGGACATGCAAAGGTTTTCCCAGAATGGATGAGATTGCAGGAGCTTGTTTGTGCTTTCACTTGTCTCTGATGATACTGGAAAAATTCTGATTACTTGGGCATATACTCCCTGGAAAGTGGTGGTGAGCAGAATATATTCTCATCAACGTCATTTTCCCTTTCAACAAAGCTTAGGTTCCACCATCCCTAGCTTCTAGTCTGTTAAAATAAGAAAAAACTGTTTAAAATAAATATTATCTTGCTAGAGTGTAAGAGCTGCAGATACTATTAGTTTTACCTGATGCAGAATTAAATACTATTATCTAAACCTCATAACCCAGAGTGTTTGTGTTGATCAGCTGCCTATGGCAGAAGCAAACAGTACATAGTGAACAACCCACAGCAAGAGGAACATTAATGTTGGTAGGCGGAGTTGCTGCAGCTCCTGGTTCTAACACCGCACAAACAACCTATTTCTGATAATTATTTATCACATATTTAACCTCTGATTTGGCTTGAAATTGATTGTAATTTGACCTTCAGTTTATATATGGCTAGATTCAGAGTCATGGATGACAAACTCCTACTCTTTTTTTTAGAGGATATAACTGGAATGTTCTGCATTTTCCTCAGTCTTTCTTAGTCCTACAGATTTGAAGGTGGGAAAGTTGATAAAATGTCGTTTAAAAAAAATGGGAATAAAAGGATTTTAGAGGTACCCTAACCATTAGCAACAGTAAGCAAGACTTTGGAAGACTTCCTCAGTGTAAGACATGAACCCCCTTTCTCTCATAACTCATGGTACCTTAGAACCATTTCTAAACACCTCTGTGGCTAATAACAAAATTATTTTTTTACTGCTTCTTTCAAGCCAAGCATTTAGTACTTTTTAGTGATATAAATGTCCCCACTTCTCCTTGCCTTAATGACTAGTTCAATATCAGGCAAGTTTGGAGCAGAAAGATAACAAAGCTGAAGTTATTTAAAATAAATTTCTGAATCACTGAGGGGGAAAAATACAGACTGAAGATTTGTCCTAGAGCCACAGTGAATTATATCATTCAAGCATTAACCAGAATTTTACTGGGTTCACTGCATTCACTTTTTAAAAAGTATTTATTAACATGATAACCAGCTGCAATTAGTAGGGTGACTGTGCAGTACATAGAATAGAAACACTTTTCATTCTTTACACCAGCGAAGGCTGGGCCCATCTTATTTTGAAATTCAAAATGAACAACATGCATTTGATGGAGAACAGCCACAGTGAATAGAGCACCACTGCTACTAGGACAATTTAGACTTCCAATTTAAGCTCTTCAGGGATTAAATTCATTCTTCTCAGGAAAAGCTGTACAAGGCTGATATAAAATTTGTTTTTAATAAGATTTTAGTGAAATATTGGGCTTTGCGCTGGCTCCTTGCATGAGTGAGTTTTATTTTATATATACAAAAACTCATTAAAGGTTCATTGAAAGGATACCTTCCATCCATTTTAATCAGTAAATGTGGAAAACTACTCCAGCTGAACATTGTGTTTACTTGGCATTACAATTACATATCAGTAATCTGAACACACGCTGCCTTCTGAGATTGCTACAGCTATACATAGACCAAATACACCAGAAAGGAGGAAATACAGAGGCATACTGCTATGTAAAGATGCCATACCCTTCCTTCCCGTGTACATCTAGGATCTGACTAACAGCTTTCGTGGGCTGCTAACGTACAGTGGAGATCGGCATTAACAAGCTTAAAACCTATTACAATTCACTGGCATTAGCTATCTCTCTTAGTGGTAATAAACCTCAGTAGCAATGCTTAACAGTCCAAAATGGCTGGGTAAAGCTGAACATTGCCCCATGTTCAGTGCAGCATCCACATCCCTCCTCTGCAGCCCAAGAGGAAAGCAGTGAGAGCTGCTGCCTGGGAGGAGACACACGGAATGTGTACAGCAAAGATCTTGGTTCGGCTGGTGCTAAATAGCTGATACGCTTAGTTTTAATTGCGTAAGTGATCTCTGAATGTCAGTGTCTAACCAAAGCACTCATACCACTGCCTCGCTGAACTACAGCCCCTACACCTGGAGTGGCAGCAGCTCATGCCCGTGGCACAGGAGATGATGGTGGCCCCAACACACCCCCCCACACACACATTTGCACCGGGATTTCAGTCACAGTCACCATTTTTGCCAGAAAATGGATGAGTGGCAAAGGAGGTAGAGACAACTCTTTTCTGGACAGCCAAAGGAGACCAAAACAGGAGAACAAACAGGAGCGAAAAGACTGCCAAAGCACTGCATATGGCAATTTATAAAGCTACTTGAGCAGTAACTGCCAGATTACAAATTACCAAATTTGCAGTTTCCAACCCCCTCTTCATTTTTCCCTTTGGATTTGAGGTTTCATATTACACACAAAAAAAAAAAAAAAAAAAAAAGTAATGTTAAAATGTCAATAGTACATTTAGAGTGTTTGCTTAGCAATAGGCTGGCAAGACAAGGTGATGAGAGAACTGCAAACATCCTCAGCTATACTGCAATTTGAATTTCAGTGAGTGAGCCCCCCATTCATTTTCTGGAGATGATGGCCCCATGAACAGTGGGTATTTTCTGGACCTTTTCAATTCTGAAAGCTTCTCGAAGACACAGAGCTGGTGTCAGAGAGAGATGTCATTACAGCTATGTGCAAACCGCAGCCAGTTTGTTTAGCCATGTCACTGAGAGTGAGTGGCTGCCAAAGGAAAACTGCAATCTGAGCTCATCTGGGAATTGGATATAAAAGGAAACAGTCCCTTCCCAGTTCCCACCTCCCTCGGACTTCCAGCCTCCCTACTATTCACATGCCCTTCCCTTCATCTGATAGACTGTGCTGACAGCTACAGCAGTAGATCTCAATACTAAAAACATCAGCATAGAATTTCAAGAGACACATAACACACACACAAAACCCTCAAAACAAAACCAAGCCAGGGAAAAACTAAACAAAACAAACAGCACCAAAAACCTAGGGAAAGGGTGGGGGATAGGGAAGAAATTTTTTTTCTGCATAGCCTTATTCAGCTTACTTTGTCTCCAGGTTGTTTCTTTGACACAGTTCCCCTTTTGCAGGAGCAGTGTCCTAAAGTCTCTATTAAAAACAAATACATAAATTTCTACTGCAAACAATCTACCTTAGCTTTCGTGCACATACAATATCCACTTTTTCCTTCTTCAGTGAATATATATTCCATATATTTTTCCAAACAGAAGTAAATCTATTAAATGACAGATCATTTATATGTAAATGTTATGCCTGTAGTAAAACCTCACGCGCAAGCAAGCCTGCACCAACAGGAATTCTCTACATCTTGAGCAGCTTTCAAGAATAAGGTGTGCAATGCAGATCAGAAGAAATCCAATGGATTTTGGTTTTTTTTCTGCATGCAAACTCAGGTTGTCCTGGGATTTTCTAGGCTAATTTACCAACCTGATCCCAGCAAGAGAGAGGAGTTATGTTAAATGAGACACCTACCGCTGTAGACCCCGAAGATGTGGCTACAAAGACTTTGATCACCATGTTAACAGTGATGAAAATGAATCAGCAGAGCACGCCTGCTATCCACAAGTCACCCCAGTCCCAAGAGGAATGCAAGCACTCTGCAACTCCTGGGCTAACCCCGGTTCTAAATGAATGTCCCCCCCGGACCACCCCCCCAGCAATCCAGCAGCTTTGGCCTCTCCCTGGGGTCCTGGGTTTTCCCACTCCATTGGCTCTTCAGTATTTTGGGACAAGGAGCCAGTAGAGGATTGGTTGGTAAGAGGAGCCATAGCAAGGGCTTTGCACCTGCCCCTGGCCTTATTGCATTAGATTGACAGGGTAACAGTCCAAAAAAGGCAAAGGAGAGTAGCGCACCAATGAGACAGGGCTGGAGAAATATTTGGGAGAGGGGGAAGGGACAAGTGAGAAGGGACAAGTGAGAAGGGACAAGGGACAGGGAGCAGGAAACTTAGTGCCGGGGGCGATCACAAAGCTGTCGGGATATGTTTAAGGTTGCATGAGCACTGGCACAGCTGCCTCCTGCTTGAAAGGGCTTGTGCCTTTTCCCTGGGCACAACAAGGTGGCTTCAGAGTTGTAGCTGCAACTTTTACATTATAAATGGGGAAGGGGGCAGGGGAGGGCAAGGGGAGTATAGATGCAGAAGTAATTATAGCAGAGACCATATTGAAATAAGTCTCGGTTGTGAACGCTCTCAGCTTTAAAGAATTCAGATCATCACCCACGCGACAGGGCTCAGGGTCGTCTCTGAAATAAATATGTGTCAGTGCATATTGAGGAGAGTGATTCAGCTGATTCTATGTATCGAGAACTTATTGTTGTATTTTCTCCTTCATTCTGCATCACCAGTGAAAATTCCCAGGGCACATGGTTTAAGAGGAGGTCCAAAATATTTGTAAAAAATACCCCATTTTACAGCATTGTCCAGGATGCTCTTTTTCCATCTGGTTGTCACCTTCTACCCCAGACATAACTTGGTGGCTGCCTGCATGTATTTGCCTAAGGAGGTCTCTGAGCCTGAGAGGTATTTTAAGAATGTTAAATGATAACAGATTACTTTTAGATTTTAAGGGCCAAGTTTGTTTTCTGCTGTAAGTGAGCAACATGCCACTGAGCTCAGTAAAGCTGATCCTGTGTCAGAGGTGGAACTGGCCTAAGTTTTAGAAAGTGCTTACACACATTTAAAATGTTAAGACTGAATATAGCAGCATCTTATCCTGAAAATACTTAAAATGGAACATAATACTTTATTTCCAGGATTTATTAGGTAGGACTGAATGCACAATAGTAAAGACACTCTTGAAAGTAAGGGGTTTTTTGTCTTTGCAACCATTATAGGCAGCTGGAAATGCAGTATTCCATGTATGGAACAGGGATCCTGAAAAACTTAACTGAAAACTAAAAATAACAGTATGGATGGTTTGCACCATTTACTGTGGTTCACCATCTGTCGTTTCTTTTTTCTCTTAAGAGGCAATAGGAGATCTAGCAAAAAGAAAAGCCTGTTAGAATCGGGTATTTTCAGAGTATTTTCCTGTAAAACAAACAAAAATAAAACACTACCTCTGTGCAAAAACATAAATTATTGCCAGAATTTATTATAGGTGCTTGTTTCTCAGGAGATTTTGTATGTAAGTACAGCCAGGTAGAATCAACAGAAATTTTTGGCCATTTGATACATACACTTTCCAAATTAATTTATTTGGTTACTTGTGCTCTGAATAACTGCAAACAAAGAATGCAGTGGTCACTGGCTTCAAAGCGATATTAATAATACTCAAAGTGGTAAATATTTGCACCATCAAATGTCCAGAGTCAGGACTGGGACAAAATTGCCAGTTAACACTCTTTCCTGTTCTACTTCACACCTGAAATGCCCACTAAGCTACACAGGGAAGAAACACAATGCAGCCCAAAGCTTCTGCCCACCTGGGGCTTGGCCGGTGAGGACTTTATCACAGAATCACAGAACAGGGATTGGAAGGGACCTCAAAAGATCATCTAGTCCAATCCCCCTGCCAGAGCAGGAACACCCAGATGAGGTTACACAGGAAGGTGCCTGGGCGGGTTTTGAATGTCTCCAGAGTAAGAGACTCCACAATCCCGCTGGGCAGCCTGTTCCAGTGCTCTGTCACCCTCACTGTGAAAAAGTTTCTTCTCAAATTTAAGTGGAACCTCTTGTGTTCCAATTTGAACCCATTACGCCTTGTCCTGCCATTGGTTGTCACCAAGAAGAGCCCGGCTCCATCTTTGTGACACTAACCCTTTATATATTTGTAAACATTAATGAGGTGACCCCTCAGTCTTCTCTTCTCCAAGCTAAAGAGACCCAGCTCCCTCAGCCTTTCCTCATAAGGGAGATGCTCCACTCCCTTAATCATCTTTGTTGCCCTGCGCTGGACTCTCTCCAGCAGTTCCCTGTGCTTCTGGAACTGAGGGGCCCTTGTGGCCTTCTTGGCCACAGGGCAAAGTCCAGCCTTGAGGTATTCCTGCAGCTGCTTGCATTCGTATGGGATTTTTTTTCCCTGTTTTCAGTATATAAATGTTTTGTGTGACCCCACACTACGAGTTTGGAGCTGGTTGGGTTTGGCCCCTGTGCCGTCGGGACACCCACCACACCACACCGCGTGAGGCAACACAACCCCAGGCCCCGCCAGAGCCACTAGGAGGCTTCGAGGCCTGTGGCCCATTGCTCAAGGGGACCCGCAGCCTTCGTACCACGTTGCCGAATTCCCACCGAGACGCCAGTGGGGCACAGAAATAAGAGGGCTAACATTTACAGGCAGACACCTCTGCAGGGTGCGGGGCCAAGGAAAGGGCTGAGGGGGGCGGCACAGGCCGGGCCGCGGGGCCGCCGCGCCGCCTGAGACTACAGCTCCCATGGTGCCCCGCGGCCGCTGCTTGTCCCCATGGCAACGGCGACGCGCCCGTGGGCCGGAGAGGCCGGTAACGGCGGCGGGAGCGGTGGGGGAGACTCTCGGGAGGCCGCAGGGGACAGGGCACGCCGGGGTGGGCAGTAGGGCCAGGGCAGGGTGGAGGTGGGGAGGGACGTGTAGGGGAAAGGGACGTGGGGGTCCTGGTAGACAGCAGGATGACCATGAGCCAGCACTGTGCCCTTGTGGCCACGAAGGCCAATGGCATCCTGGGGTGAATTAGAAAGGGGGTGGTTAGTAGGTTACTTTTTGCATATATACTGAAATTAATTCTTCCCCATGATAGTTTAGCAGTTTCTGGGTGCTTGAAATGGTGCTGTCATCTCTGACAGGTAGATTTGGCCCTGATTATTTTTTTTTTTCTGCTTTTCTTCCTTTAACATACATTCTCCTGGTGTTTGTGCATTTCATTCCACCTTCAGCTACTGCTTTTTTTCATTTCTATCGTAATATCTTTTGTTTAATTTCTCTGTTTTTTTTGTCTTTCACCTTTTGTTTTTCTGTCCTTTCTTCTCCTTTTCCATTTTATTTACTTCACAACATCTGCTTTTGAAGTTGGATGATGAGGTTCAGCCCACACTTCCCATCAAAACAAATTAAAGCAGTACTTTTAAGCTTAATTTAATTTGATTTAAACACGATTTGGCCAGAAAGTGCTGACAGTGCCAAATGAAATTTAAACAGCAACACAAATCTATGTACCAAGCTGGTCTTTGCCTAATCCTCATCTTAAAATGAGTTCCCATCTCTTAGGGGTTATTGCAGTAGCTGAAATTTAGTAGGACCCTTGGCACTCCTCAGTCTTCCACAAAGAAGAGTTGTTCATGTAAGGGAATGAAGAGTAATGAAAGTGTATTGATCCAATCTGGAACATTTTGTGCAATCCTAAATTACACTTATAAATTTTCTTTGGGAGTTATGGGATTCCCCTCTCCCCTTTAAGAAATTTAATGTAATTTAAAATAAAATGCCATCAAAAAGCAAAAATGCCAACAAGGTAGTTAGAATGTTCTAAAAATATCTTCCCATTTTTCTAGCTTAGGCTACTTGTTAAATCCTATTGGAACTAAAATATAATTGTAAGCCCCCTCAAATTGCTATGCCCCTTTTTGACCTCTCCCCAAATATACAACTTATTCCACTAGTGGGTAGAGTTTTGCATGTATAAGACTATGGTCTGGGTCAAGTGTCATTAAGAAAATGAAACAGATTGAACCGTATCCCCAAAAATATTTTTACCAGAACTATAGTGTTTAAACAATTCTGCCAGGAGAATGAAGTAATCTGTTCTTCTCTCCAGTAGCCTCAATAGGCAAAAACATTGAGGTGTGACAGATATCCACAAAGACATAGAAAATTAGTCAGCATTTTATATTTTATACTAAATATATGCTTTTAAAAAAGCTAGACAATTAGGAGAGTTCATTTAGTTTGAAAATTGGACTATTGAGAAAAGACAATTCCAGAGGAAGCAACATTACTTAGAACCCAATCAAACAAAATGAGATCATCATCAGACAACCACAGCTCTGGCAACAAGAGTGCATTACAGGTGATATTTTCCAAGCTATATGGGTGCGTAGGCATGGAGATAAGTGTCATACAGCATTTTCAAAAGCAAACAAATGTGTCAAGTATAGTTAGGCTGTGAATACGTTGTTTTCATTTAAAAAAACTTCTGACATTTTCCCTAATGTTTCTTCTAAAATTGTGCAGAGACACTTTCATTACACTGTGAGGTTTTCTTTAACAAGCTTTTTTTTTTTTTTAATTTTTACAAATAATTCTGATGTAAAAAATAAATAAAATAAACAACTTCTCAAAAGTATAAGAAAGCCTTTATTTCAGTCTCCAAATCAGATACTCTTGTTGTGCAGCTTTAGCTGCTGCTATATCCTCTGCCTATAATGGTTATAAGGCAGCTAAATTGGGTTTTTATATATATATATTTTAATCCATAAGTTAATCTTGTGATCTGATTTCTGATATAATTATTGAAAAATATTACTAAATTATATTTTTATGACATGAATGGAAAGGTAAAAATACTATAAAAGCACAATTAGAAATATCTAGCTTCTAGACACTTGAACAATAATTTTTTTATATTGCGAAGCACTTTGTAGGTATGGAGCATAAACACAATTACACTTCTTTTAAATTACATTAATAATGGAGAAAATGTATACATTACAGAAAACAAACTCTGGTATCTGTTTACATTTAAATGGTAGTACCTTATAAATCTTTGGAAACCACATGCCAGTTATCATAGAAAATTCTGAGATAAAAACTAAAATGTTTCATATTGCAGTTCATTCTGGAAACCTCCGTACCCACTTACTACAGACCACACAATTATTTTAATGGATTAAAGAGTCAGGACTGTTGGGTTTTTTTCCAAATGTGACCTAGTATTTCTGAACATTATTTAGTATAGTTGAACACAATTTAGTATTGTTTATGTTAAATGTAAACAACTCAATAACATTCTGATTCCTTATGACAGGTCAGTTCCTGATGATGGAGGTCAGCTTTTAAGTGGTGAACTCAGATGATTGTTTCCTCTATATTTTAGTGACAGAAGATAATAAGTCAGAACATGGCACAAAAAGCAGGGGTACTAAAGATTCCCCAAAACACAGAAGTACCAGAAGCAGCAGCTGTAGCAGAGATGATTGTAGGCAGCACAATAGAGAACACAAAAGAGACAATTCTCATGCTGACTGTTCTGAGGGCTTTGTCAGAAACTTGCTGTGAAACAGCTAGAAACAGCAAACGTTTTGTAATGTCAGGAACTGAAGAGAAGAAAACACGGGAAAAGGAAAGAAAGAGAAAGGAAAAGAAGAAAAAAGGACAGCGTATCTTTCCCCAAGATGATAAAAAAGGTACTTTGTTGTCTGCACTAGTAAAATGAGACTCTGAGAAATACAGCTGTTCCCCTTCTTTGGCATTTTTTCAGTAATTAGGAAGACAGGGGAAACAGTTTTTCATTGAAGAAAAATAGTAAATCATGTTTCAAACTCTAGGAAGGGGAGGGAAGAGAGACAGAGATTCCTTTTTTTGTTATCCCACAATACTTGGTGATCCAAGGGACAGAAAAATAACATCGGATGTGGGAGCACCTTTGCAATCCTTATTCCTCAGTTTTAATCTGAGGACTTGAAAAATGGTTCTCCCACATATACTGTAATTTCTGGTTTTGCATCACCATATGAGTCTGAAAAAGCCTTTCCTGAGGAAAGTTACTAAAATAATTGTCTGCACTGAAGTGTCAGTTTTGACAAAAAAAATCACCATGTTTTGGCCAGCTAAGTCATGGCACATCGTGTAAAATTAAGCTTATGCTTCAATGGAATAATCATATAGCACAAATATATTCCCTTTACATAAATGTTAACAGTGAAGAATCTTTTCATGTCTACATATTTTCATATCTAGACCTAC
Organism: Streptopelia decaocto; assembly: GCF_964273445.1. Taxonomy (NCBI): domain Eukaryota; kingdom Metazoa; phylum Chordata; class Aves; order Columbiformes; family Columbidae; genus Streptopelia; species Streptopelia decaocto. Next base: position 118,770,907 of record NC_138663.1, read on the forward strand.
ACTTTCTTAAATCCCACCATGCCATGTCAAAAAATGAGTGTAAAACCAATGACTATTTTCTTGCTGAGATTCAAAATTTCATCTAGATCTACCCAATCTACAAGATGCAAATCAATGAAAAGAAGAGTGAGGAATCACTGATTATCTCTTCTATTATATAAGTTATATGCTGCTGTCAAGAAGTTGCACTGGCATGAAAATAGCAAACCAGAAAGAATAACCATATTTTAAAAATCTATTTAGCAAGATAATTATTGGCTACTAGCTGTGTTGGATTTTTAAGTGGTTATTTTTGCTTGTTCATGACTACTTGAAATGATCCACTTCCCAGTAACGTAATTATAACCTACATTTTCCCCCTGTATAGACATGTATAGATTTTACAGAATTTTTGTCAGCTTTTGCAGGAAGGTATTTTGCCATTTCTTTTACATCCTCTCATTCAATGCTGCCATAATAAAACAGTAATGTAATGTTTTTGCACATATTTGTGTGACAACATTTGTGGTCACATTGTAGTCTTCCTGCAGTGGAATCACAGAGAATGTGCAGGCATGGTGCTTGCCTACCTGCCATTTGCTTTGTGTTTTACCTCTGGTGAGGTTTTCTTCACGGCACCTGTTAATTTTGCTCACTGCAGAAGGCATTGAACGTCTGACCTCGACTGGCTGCTGTAATTTCTTCTCTGTTTACTTGAACGTCCATGATAGTCCTTCTTAATCCACTTAAAACATATGTAAAATACACCCAAATCACAGTCTCTCCTCCTTTTGACTCCTAATCTCAGATTCTTTCTATCCTTTCCTTTTGCTGTCGTGTTGAATTTGAGTCTCTTCTCCCTGCGTGGCTCTCTGTGAGCGAGGTCCTACCAGCTTGCCCCTGCCTTCCCTCCTCTGGGCCACCACAACAAAGACCATTTGGTTTGTTTCCTGAAATGGCAGAGTGCGTGGTTGTTCTCCATGCTGTTCCAACCTCATTATCTTCATCTAAGTGACCCTTTTTACACTTCCCTCAAACTCGCTGCCTCGCACAGGGGCATGTGGGTGTCAGGCCCAAGGCCCCATGGTGGGATGGGGCAGAGCTGAGCTGAAGCTGTGGGGCACAGGGAGGCTGTTGAGGCTGCTGCCATTAGGGAAAGAAAGGAACAGATGCTGCTCCAGCGGGGAAGAGCATCTGCCCCATGTGTCTCTCTCTTCCTAGATAACCCTCTTTTCATAGCTTTACACTGCTCCGGCTTAGGTCATGGAAGCAGCAAGGCCATGATGTGGTGCTGCCCAGGCACTGTCCTGCTTTGCTTTTCCTGCCACCGATTAGATGTTGCTTTCCATCTACAACGGGGTGTTCCGTTTAGGGCCTGCTCCTGTAAAGAGTTTGTGTGTAGAACACCCATTGGATTCAACAGAAGAGCTTGAAAATATCTGTCCTTTACTGGGTTTTTTTAGGTTAGGACCTTGCCGATCTTATCCATAAAATGTTGTGTGATCAATAAATTATTATAATAAGCTTCTAGCAGAATACTGCCTGAGATGTCTTGACAGCTGTAGTGAAAATGAATATATATGCTTAAAAAAGGGGGATACTCTCAGATTTACAGTCTTGACTATTTTCAAATTCTGTTTCAGGAAGGGAAAATGAGAGTAGTTCACTTATAATGCTGGCCATAAAGAAAGGCAAATGACAGTAATACGCTTAGAAAGCTAGTCCGTAAAGATTTTTTTCAATTGCTGTATAGAAACAGTGTACACAACTGCATAACTCTTCTGTACTAGCAAGTATGTTAGGTTTAAAAATGTAGTTTGATTTGAAGCTGACTTGAAAATTCTAGAAAGCTGGTTAGAAATCCTAGCTACGGAGAAATTTAACCAAGTGCTATTGTGATCAGTTTGTTTTTTGAGTTCTTGCAGACCTGTAGCTTACTATGTTGTTTTTTCTACCACGCTTCCATTCAAGATGTAGGTCCTCCCTCTTGGGAATCTTTCTAAATGGGGTGAATTTGTTTCATCAATCCCCAGATCATGGCTTACATTAATGAACTGCATGTCTCTGTCTACTCTGCCGGAGGCTGTCCTGGGGAGCCCTGTACCCCTGAGACCCCGGATGAAGCCAGGTCAATGGAGGAGTTTGCTTTAGTCAATGAGGACTGGGTTAGGGAGCAATTAAATAGTCTGGACATTCATAAATCCATGGGTCCAGATGGGATGCATCCGCGGGTGCTGAAGGAGCTGGCTGAAGTCATTGCTGGACCGCTCTCCATCATCTTTGCCAAGTCTTGGGAAACGGGAGAGGTGCCCGAGGATTGGAGGAAAGCAAATGTCACTCCAGTCTTCAAAAAGGGCAAGAAGGAGGACCCGGGTAATTATAGACCGGTCAGCCTCACCTCTGTCCCTGGGAAAGTAATGGAACAGCTTGTCCTTGGTGCCATCTCAAGGCATATCAAGGATAAGAGGGTTATTAGGGGCAGTCAGCATGGCTTTACCAAGGGTAGGTCATGCTTGACCAACCTCATAGCCTTTTATGAGAATGTAACAAGGTGGATGGATGGTGGCAGAGCGGTGGATGTGGTCTACCTTGACTTCAGTAAAGCCTTTGACACAGTCTCCCACAGCATCCTCACAGCTAAGTTGAGGAGGTGTGGTCTAGACAATAGAGTAGTGAGGTGGGTTGCAAACTGGCTTAGGGAGAGAAGCCAGAGAGTGGTAGTCAATGGTGCGGAGTCTAGTTGGAGGCCAGTATCTAGTGGAGTGCCCCAAGGGTCAGTGCTGGGGCCAATATTATTCAATATATTCATTAACGACTTGGACGAGGGAATTGAGTGTACTATCAGCAAGTTTGCTGATGACACCAAGCTAGGAGGAGTGGCTGACACGCCGGAGGGCTGTGCTGCCATCCAGCGGGACCTGGACAGGCTGGAGAGCTGGGCAGGGAATAACCTGATGAAATTTAACAAGGACAAGTGTAGAGTCCTGCATCTGGGCAGGAACAACCCCAGGTTCCAGTATAGGTTGGGAGATTACATATTAGAGAGCAGTGTAGGGGAAAGGGACCTGGGGGTCCTGGTGGACAACAGGATGACCATGAGCCAGCACTGTGCCCTTGTGGCCAGGAAGGCCAATGGCATCCTGGGGTGTATTAGAAGGGGGGTGGTTAGTAGATCAAGAGAGGTCCTCCTTCCCCTCTACTCTGCCCTGGTGAGACCACATCTGGAATATTGTGTCCAGTTCTGGGCCCCTCAGTTCAAGAAGGACAGGGAACTGCTGGAGAGGGTCCAGCGTAGGGCAACGAAGATGATTAAGGGAGTGGAGCACCTCCCTTATGAAGAAAGGCTGAGGGAGCTGGGTCTCTTTAGTTTGGAGAAGAGGAGACTAAGGGGGGACCTTATTAATGTTTATAAATATATAAAGGGTGAGTGCCATGAGGATGGAGCCAGACTCTTCTCAGTGGCAAACAATGATAGGACAAGGGGTAATGGGATCAAGCTGGAACACAAGAGGTTCCACTTAAATTTGAGAAGAAACTTCTTCTCAGTGAGGGTGACAGAGCACTGGAACAGGCTGCCCAGGGAAGTTGTGGAGTCTCCTTCTCTGGAGACATTCAAAACCCGCCTGGACATGTTCCTGTGCGACCTCACCTAGGTGTTCCTGCTCCAGCAGGGGGATTGGACTAGATGATCTTTTGAGGTCCCTTCCAATCCCAAACATACTGTGATACTGTGATACTGTGATACTGTGATTTACAGAGGCAAAATTTGTTTCTGTAGATATTGGAGTAATGTGTTAACATAAGATACCACCTGTGTAGTTACCCTTGTTAACAGAAAGTGAGCATGATGGCTCTTGCAAATAAAAAAGCCTTCAGAGAATGAAAGGAGGGAACCTTGACCTCCTACAGACCTAGTTAGCTATGGTCCAGTGCAGCCATGTAAATGCACACACAGAGATATAAAATCTTTAATAGATTTATCTGTGAAATACTTGAACATTGGAGTCTTAGTATAGATCTTGGGCATTTTGTCAAATATACCACAGGTAAGCAGCTTGGATGAGCAGTGTATGAACTTATGAGAGCAGTAAAGACATACAATGATTTTGCTAGTTGAAATGATTGCTATATATCAATGTCAGTTTACTTTGGTCTGAATGCAGGAGGAAAAAAATTGCCAGCTGAGAAGATAGCATATCAGAATTCTTCATCTTTAAGCCTGCAGAGTACAATGATTTCCCAGAAAAAAAATGCAGTGGCTCAGCGAATATTATCAGCAAGACTTCACAAAATTAAACAGTTGAAGAATGAAATATTTTATTTACAACACAAAGTAGAAGCATCAAGCTTAGAAAACCACGATTTGAAAGAGCTTCAGTGTCGACGCTTGAAAGCAATAGGTAGATACGAAAATTCAGAAAGTAACTTGCTGAATCTTTTAGCCAGTCATTATAACAAGGTGAGAGCACTAAGGAATCTCCTGAAAGTGTCTCAGGAGAATGAGAAAAATACATCCAAGAAGCTCAGAAAAGTTGAAGCAGAACTGCTAAAAACTAAAGATGCTTTCCAGGCCTTGCATGTGCTTTCAGAAAACAAGGCTCTTGCAGAGAGAGAAGAACTTTATCACAGATTATCAATCGTTACAGAAAAAATTGAAATGAATAATAACAGAATACAGGTAATACGTGCATGTCGTATTTGTGGAACAATAATAGGAGAGGTTTCTGTGCAAGTGTAGTGGAAAGTTTTTAGCTGCTTCTTGTCACGTTAATGATTCAGATGCAAACCTGTAACATCAAACATTCTTTTTAAACCAGTGCTGTCCCGAGTGTAAGGTACAGAAAATGCCAGTTGTACCCCCTTACAGTATTTTAAAATCTGTCAGAAATGTATGAGCGGATTTGGTTTGGCAAGAAAGGTCTTTTAGGAATTAAGTCATTTGCCTTAACCCTGTTAGGTCAGAAGCGTAGTGTATAGCTGGAGAGCAATCTTCAGCAGAGTGTCTGCTCTGCGCCCCACAGCAGCGTGGGGTACCAGGCTTGCTTGGGCGATCCAACTCCAAGAGCATGGACCCTAAATTACCCTGGCAAAGCACAGGATTAGTCACACATGGAGATCACCAGGCTCCTGCTGATCTGCTTCCCTGGACAACCAAAGCTGGCTTATCTGGAACTAGCACCATTTTTTTTATGTGGTGCTGGTGGGCTGTATGGACATACCTACGTCTCCTGTTGACTGTCACTCACTGTAGTCTGCTGGGGGATGGCTGCTGAATTAAGAAGTAGAAAGGTGTCCTCAATTTTAGGGTTGGTTCTGCTGTTGCTTTATTAGGCAACTTTAGTAAAAGCCTGGTGGGGGTTTAAGAGGAGAAAATGCAGCTCCTTTTCATATCTCATGCTTCTTTACTCTTATTGAACCTTTCACAAAAAGACAGGAATACAGTTTTTAATACAAAACTGAAAGAGTGAAATTTCCATTGTCCTCCACGAAATAATTTCTCTTTTCTATGCACTATATCATGCATAGAATTAAATAGAGAGACAGGTAATCTTAGAGGAATTTCACCATCTGAACAGCTAGGTCTGAAGTACATTTATTACATGAAAGAAAATGGAAATATAAAGCGCTGAATTCAGACTCTCTTTTGAAAACTTTCTATTTACAGAAGTCATAGTGAGAAGGCATAAAAAGCATGCAGTGTTGGGTATCCACCTTACAGTTTTAGTAACTATAATTTCAGTGCATGGCACTGTGTTCTGATACAGTACTCAATAAAATACACAATAAATTACCTAGTTTTCATTTACATTAAACCTCCTTATGCTGCTGCAGATAATACATCTCAGTGTGAACAGAAATGTTGTCTTAACATTTCTCAAAGATAACCGTATTCATTAATCCATCAGAAGGGTAACGTACATCCTTATTTTTCATGTTTGAATGCCAAAGTATACTTTTTGTTTTAGTAAAATTAGAATTTAAACCAGCTTTTGCTCATTTTTAAAGTATTTTTCAGATACTTCAGCATAATTACATGCATTGTTTACAACAATGTAATTACTGGAAGTTTACTTTTCATTATACTAGCATGCTTATTTTTTAAATCTGGTAAGAACTGAAATTTTTCAACAGTCATACTGAATATGTCCATACAGTAAAATATGTTATTTTTTTAAGAGCCTAGAAGAGCAGCTGAAGTTGAACAATAGCACCTTTAGTCGGCAGCTGGCAATTGAGAACAAAAAAGCTGTGGAAGCTGGGATAATTACAAAGAACTTGCAAATGGAAATTAACTCTCTTCACCAAAAAATTAAGGTATTCAAGATTTTAAACAGGTTTCTGTTCCCAGAAAGGATTTAAGTATTTAATGTTATCTATCCTTTTTTCCTCTTTTATATTATTTAGGAGTGGAATTTTTGTTTCCTGGTTGATTCTATGGTCTACCAAAATAAGGTCAAAATATCAAATGATGGGATTATTGTAAGGTCTATTTGTCAAAAGTTAAAAATACTTCAATAACTAATCAAAACAGAGATTAATGCATCATAGTGTGAACAAGTAATCTCCACCAGCTTGTTACCACTTTGATAGATATAGGTCAATATATTAATCTACTAGCCCTAAATGAGCTCCCTTACAGAAACACTTTCAAATCAAAATGAACTAAATATTACAATCATCTGCAAAACTAGAGTTTAACGAAGAGAGTTAACATAAATTTTTCAGTAGTTTGTTTGAATTCCAACTTGTTTTTTAGACAAATATCTTTGGGACAAATATGTCTGGTTAAACACGGTAATCCTTGCAAACCAAACATACAAGAAAACCTAAAAGTGATAGAACCTAGAAGTAAATAGAAACAAAACTGCCATGATTGGTATGTGAACAAGAAAAACAGTACACATTCCAGAAAACATGAAAAGCCTTGTGGCTTTTTGATAATTTTAACTGTGTTTCTAGCACAGTTAAAATACACTTTTTAAATTTGTATATAAGGTCACTGATCCATCTGTTGATCCCACTACAGAGTTTTCTCTTTCTAAATGGAATCAAGTGTCTGTGAAAGATGTTACGGTGAATTTGCCCAGGCATTGTTTAGGGCAGAAAAGGCAACTCTGCATTTCTGTCCAGGGACACTGTTTCTTCCTCTTACCAATGTACCAGGTGCAGAAATTTTCTTCCTGATATTTGGCAGCAGCTGGGCTCATTGTTTTGGTGGGAAAGGAAAAAAGAACCATGGTCTTCCCAGGCCCCGTATCAGTCACCCGAACATCACTTGCAGCGCTACTGCCTTGCCAGACCCTGAGCTCCTCCCGTGTGTGCAGATCTGGGAGATGGGAATAATTATAGTTCCAGGAACACTAATGTAACACTGTTCCAAAATGAAAATTATTCTAAAGTACAGATCTCAACGCTTCTCTAAAATATTTATTTCCTGTGTTTTCCACACAGTTTTCTATGTGTTTCCAGGTCTCTTAATGTTACATTTAGATTCACAAAACCTTCTATTGTTTTACCACAAAGAATACAAGACATACTTATTAACCTTATTTCTGTGCCAGGACAGTGTTTATTCTTACACAGTCACAGTTGAGCACCTGGCTTATTCAGACCATTCAAGGTATTCAGACACACAGTTCCCTTTCAGAACAACCTCTATCTCCAAATAAATTGCAGCTCCTATTTTTCACACTAAGAACTGATATGGTGAGAGTGTTACTGAAATCTCTCTTCTTTGTTAAGATTTCAGTAAGGAAAGAGGACCCTTGCTAAAAACAATTTTGAAGTGTGCCTCTGAAGTTTATGTGATCTCCTGAGCAATAGGTTGTAAAACAGAACTGAGCGCATCATAACCGAGGATGCAGAGTAAACAAATTTGAAAAAGGAAGTAAATCCAAAACTTACTTAGTCTGGAAAAAAATGGAACAAATGAATAATTGGAGAAGATTTCATCTTCTAAACAGTGTTTTATGAAAAAGATCACTTAGGTGTATAGATGTGTCCTTAGCCTTAAAAAGGGAGAATTTTTTTTTGATTCATGAAAGAAAATGACAGATTACTATTTAGGTAAATGTCAAAGGTACCACATGGCCTGGCACAAAGCAAAATCACTGACAGTTTTTTCCCAACATGGGAGAATTAAGTTGGTAAAAAGTAATCTTAATGCACATTAGAATTTCAATAGTGTTTATTTCTTCTTAGGAAAAGGATCGACAACTTTATATACAAAATATCTATGCAAATCGGATGCCTCAAATCCCAAAAAACAAAAGGGATTCAGTACCTCATGACAAAAGTATGTCTATATTCATTTTCCTTTGTTGTTTAGTTAACTGAAATTTACATTGTTTTATAACTGGGACATATATTCTGAAATAAAAAAAACAATGTCGTACTTTTATATGGGTTAAAATTATTCTAGCACTTATAATTTAAAGAGAACTGCTTGTTTTTTTTGCTCATTTATTTTATGAACACAAATACATGACCTGTTTTTAATATTCAACCCAATTTTCATTATGAATAGCATTTAGCATGCATAGTTTTAGTATGCTAACAGTGACACTATAGGAGCACTGCTATTTTAAGTGTCTATTTGCATCAAGAGCAGCTTGCCTCTAGTTTTTTAGCAGGGTCCACAATTTTTTTGCGGGCTAATTTATGTTCAAGCTGTTCCCTTTGAACTGGCCCAGAGAAATATCCATCCTAGACCTAGAATTTCCTAACATGGCTCATGAAATCAAAGCACCTCAAACAACCCTTCTCTGAAATGTTCCTAGTTTTAATACAGACTTTCAAGGTGCTTTCATATGAGGAAAAATAATGGATTTAATTGAGTCTTTAAGAACTGTTTTCTCATCTTTAAAATCCTTAGACCCTGTGACTTGTAAGTAGCAGAGATTCTTCAATGTCCACTATTGAAACTTCTGCAACTTGCATTCTGTTGGGGTGTAAGGAGAGGAGGAGTTTTCAGATGCAAGGTTTAGGAAGTTTAAAGGCCAGTCTGGTGATCGTACTGACAGCTTACCTGAGAGAAGATAAGGGTTATCCTTAGTAGTCCTTTGGTTTTTAGTGTAAGTAAATTTAAATGGGCAACCAGAGATCATAATAACCCAGTTATTGTATATCCTATCAATTAATTCTGTCCACAGAATTGATGTTATTTAGAACAATATAGTAGAATGATAGTGAAGAACAACAGAAAGTTAATTCTATCATGGAACAAATAGCTCTTCAGTGAAGATTATTTCTTTATGAGGACACTCAGACAGGTGTTGTAGAGAAATATCTATTATACGCAGCCTTGTCTGTCAATCATACCAAGGGCAGCTACCTTGTGTGGGATTCAGCTGCCTAATCATAGGCATCCAGTGCCCTTTGAGATGTCCTAGCACACTCTAGTTGTTGTTCCAGAAGGACATGGGTGTCCCATCAGTCCTGTGTAATATTGACCAGCATTATACAGATACCTTGAATAGTCGAAGGCATCTCAAATAGCATGAGGTGCCTGTGTTCAGACAAGTGGATCCCACCCCTGGAACTGAGGGATCGACAGCTAAAAACAATTATAAATCAGACAAGCCAAGAATGGTTATGTTGCCTGTGTGTTCACTATATTCATCAGGGACAAAAATGTTAAAATTGTTTTCTTGAAGCACTTATACATTTCTAGTTGTCTTATGCTTTAGATACAATATCTAGAATTTACTAATAAATGTGTTTCATGTATAAACTAATAAATGGATTTTGAGTACTTTTCCCACATTGAAAGTAATATTCTGCCACCTACTCAGGATGATAAACATTCTTTTGATATTCTAAAAGAGAACTTGCTGCACAACAAGCTTACACCCTTTAATTTTGGATAATGCTCTGATTATTGACTGTCCTGAGTTGAGCACCTCTTTAAAATGCCGGTCAGATATTATTGCTCCTAAACCGAAGGAGGAATTGGAATGTTCAGGTTCAGAAGAATGCTTAAAATTGTCTTGGTAGCAACTGTATTTTCTGGAAATATTTCGTGTGCCCACAGAATTCTTCAAAATATGGTAATGGTACAATGCCTTTTTGCAGTCAGTTGTTTATTTCATTCCCCATCGTTACCTTTGCAAATCCATTGCTCTGCATTAACAACAAGCGAACTACAGGGGAAGTGCTGGTAATTCAGCTTGTAAAATTAAGAAACACAAATTCCTACTTCTCATTCTAAGTGAGACAACTTTTTCAGGAAGCTCTGAATTCCAATTTTAGTTGCAACACATGATCAGATATGGGTTTTTTAATTTTAATTCCATGTGGGCTTGTACAATATTGTTACTTAAAATACAGTATTTCAATCACTATTTATTATTTGAGGTCGTCTTTTCTCTAAGGAAGATAAGGGAGCTTAGCTGGAGAGAGACCTGGTGTTCTGTTTCAAAAAGGTTCCAAGCAAAGTTATCTGATCTTTTGGTATTTTTGGCCAATAAGGGTTTAATTCTCTGCCATTTAATAGAAACAGATGATTTAGAAATCTAGAACTGGAATTACTGACAGTTGTTTTTTCCTTTTCACTATTGATTTGAATTTTCTTATGACAAAATTAGAAAGAGCTACTTCTACAAGTAGTTATTTTCCATTCTGCATTTGTAAAAATTTTTACCCAGCAGGAAGGAGAAATGTGAAGATGCATTTTGTAACACTCCTGGTAAATAGGTAGGCTTGCTTATATTATCAGAAAGCTCTGTGTACATAAATAAAATTGATTTATTGAATGAAGCCATTAATTTCATAAGCTCTCCATAACAGCAAAGTTTGCTCAGTTGTGGGAAGGCCACACCAGCTCATCTAGAGGTACAGCTCCCCCTAGTTCTGAGTCCGAGGAATGCTCCACTGATTTCTGTCAAAAAAAAAGCTGCTAAGTTACCTACTTACTGGTTCCCTTTTGAAAGGGAAAATTAACTCCACATCATCAGGGCCATTCCTTCAAGAGCAATCCTCAAATCAGTCATCAACATCCTTTTTTACCACCAAGCTGCAAATATTTGAAAATCACCGTTTTTATGGGTAGTGTTCCTCTGATTTCCCAGATCAAAACCGGGAATAAGTTTGAATGTTGATGTAGGTAAGATTACATTTTTGCTGCTGTACTCACAACTTTCTCAGCTACTGTACTCATGCCAAAATTATTCTAAAAATAGAATAAAAGAACAATATATTCACCTTCCCCATCTTTAAGGCCCCCTCCAACCCAAACAGTTCAATGATTCTATCATTTCTTTAAATGTCTCATTCGATCACTCCCTTGTAATCTCTCTTCAAAGACCATTGATATTTCAAGCAGTGTTAAGCATTTCATCTGAAGAGTTTTGTTCCATAAAGCTTTCTGTAAGTGCTTAACTTTGAGAAAGACAAATAATCAAGTCAGAAGGCATAAAAACAAGCATGTTTATTATACTTCGTAGGATGCCAATTTAGGAACCTAAAAACTGAGGCCTCATACTAGACCTCTTGAATTTACATTGGAATGTTACCACACAAATTAAGCCCATGTGGACCCCAAGGTATAGACACATTTGTCTGACTTTGCATGTTCTATCTGAACACGATTTTGTAGATATAAAACTCAAGTATATTTACAATGTACTGATGTGGAGATGAAAATGCTCCAAAGTCCAGGTATCTTTGTTTCTGTTCCAGTTTCACATTTATAGATCACGCAGAACAAATAATTTCTTTATTAAAGGGCATTAAGACATGCAGCAAAAAGATGTTTAAATCCTAGGCCACATACCAGTATGATCAGTCATCAAAGCTACCTTTTGTTTATACCAACACGATAATTCCAGAAACTACTGTATTACTAACAATTGTCCTTTTTCAATAGGTCTTAGTGTAAACAGAGCAGTACAAGTAGATAAACAGAGTTTTAGGTCACTGCTGCTGTCACAGTACCAAGCTCAGGAAACAGAAAAAAGTCCAATTCAGCTAACAAAGGTATGAAAGATCTGAATCCAATCCCTTGTTTAAACTCTCAACTAAGCTGTTATTTCATAAATTTCAGGAATATGCCTGAATAGCCTCATTTGTCATCTTAACTTTCCAGGATGTGGACTTTGTGTCCGCTTTGTGTAATATAATTGTATTACAGAAAGTATGTAGGACAAATGTTGTGATAGAAAATAAGAATATAACAGTAATAGAAATTATTAATCCGTTTATAAGTATTACACTGTGTACTTTTAAAAGTCACTAAACAAGTATTTCTTCATTAATTTTACCTTTAATTGCCAATTATAGGAGAAAAAGTCTTCTGAAGATAAGAATCAAAAAACTAAAGCAAACGAAGCATACACAGATCCCCACTGTAGAACAGAAAAGAAAGCAACCAAGAAAATACCAAAGCCAGAAATGTTTAATAGAACACAAAGAGGTATATGTTAATATTTTTTTTTCTCAGAAACTCATTTGATCTTTTGAAAAGAAGTACTGATGGTACTGGTTATTTTACATGGGTCTGACAGCCATTAGCTGGCACCTGACCAACAGCAACTAATTCAACAAAATAATATATTAAGCGTCAAACAAATCCAACTGTTGGCAGCACGGCACTGACAGCAGAGCAGCTCCACAGTATGAGGCATCTTGGTGCTAGTCACGTTAGTAAAAAGTCAGTGTTTTAGCTGTAAAAGTATACTTCAGTTAAAAGCTTGTTAATGCCACACTAATCAGCTACTGATCGCAAACTGTTGGTTGCAAACCTTCATCACAGCTCACGTCAACAGGTATCTCTGGCTCAGGTTCTATTGCTGGGAAAGGAAAAGGACTCGCTCAAGGGCTGAGAGTATGTCCTCATTACAATGATCACTGTAATAGATTTCATGTAAATCTTAGCCATAGATTGTGTTCTCATGTAACAGTTACATGTGAGGGACTCATCTATAAACACCTTTATTTTGAAGAGATTCTACAGAACAGAAGAAACCAATGCATTCCTTTATCTGAGTTTTTCTTCATGAAAATATTCATGTTATTTGCATTATAGTGAGGCTTGAAGGAAGAACCAAGATCTGAATGCCATCATACTAAATATTTTACAAATGGGAGGAGAAATTATGTGACCTAAAGGTCACACTTCCACAGAGGTGCAACAGGTTCTTGAGGTCGCTTGCTGGATCAGTAACAGCGCCAGTAATCTGGAATGTGTATCCTGTATTTTGTACTCCACCTTTTCAGCCTGCAGCCTACCCAGGCCCCGGCAGATAACTGAAGTCACCATTTGTCATTGAAATCCCCTTTTAAAATTGACAGAAAACAGAATCTTCTGATTCTGCCTGTGAATCTCTCTCCTCACTGTTTGCCAGACTCTTCTGGTTTTCTCCCACTGCCAATATTAGACTTATTTATTGAAGTTTTATTTAGCTATTTCAATTATTGCAACTTCATACTTCTCCTTTAAGCTTGGACTCTATCTGATTTTGGAGGTACTCTGAACCTCTCCAAACCAGAGAACCTATTATTTGTCCCCTGCAGCAAAGAAATGTATTTACTGTAGGCATTCGGTATCCACATATCTTTTTCTACTAAAAAGTGAAGCCAACTCAATTATGGGTTGGAAAGTTGCAGTATGTTCTGCTCCACGCAACAAGCAACTGTGTTGTCAATCAAGGGAGAGAAAATCATGCATACATTTAAATTCAATTTAAAAGCAGAAAATTACAATTAGAGTTCAGATCTCATGTGCTTTCTCTGCTGCATTGTACAGGATTTTTCTGGCCCTATATTTAGCCATTACTGATTATATTTGCATATTAATTCATTTACTAAAATTAAACATAATGAGAAAGGTAAAAATAAATATATTTACCTGAATTCAATGGCACAATGCCATTTAAATATTTAAATATTTCCCCATCCTGTTATATTTATTAGTAAATAGCATTGTCATAACCTTCAAGACTGAAATACCATCGATAACACCAACTTAAGGAATAAGTAAAACTTGCTCTCATTAATGCTTCATTAATCTTTACGTTACTAGGCAATTTAAGAACATTCCTAAAACCCACAATATTTCATTTTAGATTATTTAAGTGAGGGAAGACTACTGATGGAAGAATACACTTGTTTGGAATTTATGAAAGAAGGAAAGACAGAGTTGCTTAAACAGCAGCTGAACAAACCAATGAAAACCGAACAAGCTCTAAGTGACAAGGTAAAGGTGAACAAACAGGAAGAAGATGCAGTGGAAGAATATGAAAAAGAAGAAAAAAAGCCAGATGAAGAGGTAAATAGCAGTGAGAAGGCAGGGAGTAAATGTGTGACTCCAGGCCCCAGAATGAAAACACCCATTGGGCTGAAAAAAAAATACATATTCTCAGAAGCCACTGAGAATTTGCATCACGGGCTTCCTGCATCAGGCAGAAAATCCAGACAAGGCAGTTTTTGCAACCCCGGACATGCGGCTCAGGACTGCGGTGAAACAGCTGAATCAAAAGAGAAAAATTCCTTTGGGCTATATGCACCGTCTTTTGGCAAAGTTACCAAAACAGGGCAGAAGGACAGTTCCACCGAAGTGGAAGGCTGTGCTCATATGACATTCGCTGAAAGGAAAAACAATCTTATGAAAGAGCTCTTTGGACCAGGCTGTGTTTGAAGAGACAACCATGCAAGTTCTGTCATGAGAGGAATGAAGAAATGGAAGTGAAAGGATGCGGCGTTACACAAGCCAAGTGTCAAACCACCACTACTAGTTCATAACATAAAGCATGTAATGCTAATGAAATTCTTATTACTAACCTCATTAGCATATACAAACTAATTATTTTGCTATTTAGTTAAGTACGTCAATTTATCTTTAGATCTGTGAATAATTTAAAACATTTTTTTAAAAAAGCAGTGGTTTGACCTTCATTAAATATGTATTAAATCTTACAAGTACTGAGAATTTCTTTCAATGATTTTTCCAAGACGATACTCAAATCAGTTGACACAAAAGAACATTCTTCCATTCTCGGTCCATGTGCATGTATGTGCCTGCATATCCATCTTAGTAACGAATGCCTTAACAATTACAACATTTTTACCTGTTAGCAGGTGTTCATGTTAGTCCTTGTTTTGTAACTTCCATTTTTTTGCATTCTCTCTGCAGTTTGAATTTTGAAGCTGGTTATTTGTTAGCTAGCTGAAGTGAGCAATCTGCTTTCATAAGGTTCAGTGTTTGGTTAGTACCAACAATGCAATAAAAAGAAAATAATTTTATTTTTTATTTTCTTCACTCCTGAAATAGCTTCCAGAATTCACATATAATAATTTGCTATTACATTGTTTTCCTTAGTATTATAAAGCTCTAAAGCTTCATTCTTTTCCACCGTTAGAACTTATCAAAACAGTTTGCCTGGTAACTTCCAGAGCTGACATCCAAAGATGAATGTGCAAGAGTAAACTATTGTTTTGGAGAAGTCAGGCATACCCAGTTCTCAAAAAGCTTTTAAAAAGCCTGTGTTTAAGGTTATGTAAGCAAGGGTAGGAGGATTATGTTTTGTTCCTCATGGTAATTCATGAAAACTTGCTAAAATGATGTGAAGTTCAGGAAAATTATGTGTATTCTATTCATTTTAAAATGCAGTAGCACTTTGGAAAAAAACTTCAAAAAATTATACTGCAAAAGCTTTTAAAGATGATTAAGACATTTAGATCTGAAACCTGCTTGCAGCACATTTCTTCTCAAAATGTTGAAGGTTTTTCTTGAGGCTTAAGCTGTACATTGGGCAGGCTTCAAATGACTTTGAGTAGGCAGAAGAGGTATTTCTCTATGAAGTATTAATACTTCTACAATGCCTTCACTGCTGTCCCAAAGCTCAGAGCAAACTAGAAGACATAACCCAACAATACTGTTTGTACTGACTCGGTGATCAAAAGCCGTTTTGCCTTCACTCACCCCAACATTTGACTACAGCAGCCAACAAACTGCGTATCTGATGACCCCACGCTAAATGTGGATGAACAGCAAATGCCACTGGGAAAGTTTTAAATTTTGCTGCTTTTCTTGACTTCATAACAATCTAAGTAGAAGTATCATTAGCCACATCTTTAGATTCAGAAATATCTTAATGTCATAGCTAAATAATCTGTCCCAAATACTTAAAAACAATTAATAAATTAGGTCTATTGATTCCAACAGTATCTCCTTATGCAAGAACACAGGGTGAGGGGGTGGCACAGGGAAGGAGTTGTTCTTTTTTGTTTGGTTTGGTTTTGGGGTTTTTGTTTAGGAAAATTACTACTTAGGAAAATAATTACTACTGAGAAATGGATTAGAAAACTTGGGATGAGTTGAAAAGCTTTATTTCATTAATAAAAACACAATTATACATAACATTCAATCACAACATTTTTTCTTTATATTTAATGCACCAATTTTCATGTCGGCTAAATGTAATCCCTACTATAAACCCATCTTTTTGAAAAAATAACATTAAAATCAAATAAATACATGCATATATACATACACACATATGACGCATCATGACATTTTGAATGAATTTCTAAGTGCAGTGCTAATTACGGAGGGGCCCTCGCCCTTTCCTGCAGGAAGGCAAAGAACCTGAAGTAACACAACAGAAACATCGCACTGTACAGAGTGGGAAGCTGAACCAGAATGGCCAAGGCCCAGCAGAAAAACGGTGTCCCCTAGAGCTTTGCTAGAGCTTTGTTCAGGTTCAGGTAAAAAAAGAAAAAACACATGGAACATGAATTTTATAAACCCACCCATTTGTCTCCTGGGGCAGCAACCACAGGGTAGCACAGAAGATACCACAACTTTGTCATTGTCATTGTTCTACAGGCACAGTACTATGAAGAATTCTGTCTGTCTTTAAATTCAAAATATTGTGGCTGTTTCCTGCACCTAAATACAGCAAGAAGGATTCACTCCAAAAGAGAAAACTGTTTTTACCTGCTCCTCCTGATTGCTACCATTCTGTTAGTGCTTTAGACATTTAAATTTGCCTTTTTACATTTACATAGGTGTTTTGGGCTATCCTGGACTGTTACTAATATATGCTAAAGCCCTTAGAAATGTAGTTCTCGGGAGGAACAGCACCATCTTCTACTTTCTCTTTCTTAACATGGAGCTTGAGAAGGTTGGCCAGACCCTTCCCCCCAAAACAGGGAAGGAAATTGTGTCAGTGATCCTCACTCAGTTTGAGAAGTAGGAAAAATGTAAAGGAAGGAAAGGTCAGTTATCAATAACAGTTGGAAAAAATACAAGTGTTCAGTGAATCTTAAAAGTCAGGGAGGAAAAAGTATCCAGCCATCCTGTATTTGGCAACTGAGTCTCTTCAGGGTTGACTCTGCATATATATCATTAATAAATTCTCTAAGACAGTCCAAGAATACGCCAATTCTAGTGTAAAAAATAACATGAAGGAAACTAATTCTGTTTCACACTAAACAAACCAAACCTCCTACCTCTATCCTCCAGTACCACTTGTCACCAAACATAATCCCACCTTTGTGTGAAACTGCCATATTATACAGAATGGAAACAGCAAAGGTCTCAAATGAATTCCTAATGACAGTGCATTTCCAACTTAAAAATACAAACCAAACACTTAGATTTGGGTGAATTTATACCATGACAAAGTCTTACGGTTCTGCCATGTTCATACTTGTCGAAACAGACACAAAATGAGGTTCTATAAATAGCAATGCTATCCTTTGAATTCTGACCCCCAAACTGAAAAGCAAACTAAGGAAAGATAAAATAAAAGGAACACTGACTGATATCCAAATGAAGTAACAAATATTATCTCAGACCTAGTCTCATGAAAGACAATTGTTCCTTTTTTTTTATTAATTTAAAACAGCAATAATGACAATGTAGTTGAGGACTCCACGGATTACTGAGATTCCTTCAGCTGAAAGGGTGTAGCATGATAGCTACAACTTTATTACAAACCACAAGCCAACATGTAATTCCAACACCACCTGAAATAGATATAAAACATTATTTAAGTCATTGCATCAATAACTCTGATGCACATATGACTCTGAAAAAAACTTTGGAAGTGTGAAAAAAAAAGAAACTTAAGAGTTACAAGATAAACAGGAACAAAACATCTTTATATATACAAATGTCTCTCTTCAAGGGATAGCAGCCAACTTGGTGCTGGTCCTGAAAAAAACTGAAGATTGTCCAGGGAAAAAAGCAGCAAATAACATGAATATGAGCCAGTCTGGTATATACAACCCATAGCTAAAAGCATTTTCTATGTACCTAACAGAAAATGTCTAAGCGCTGAAGTTAAAGGCTTGGCAAGTACAGCATACTTTGCTAGAACCTAAACTCAAGATCTGAGATAGGTAAAAAGTAAATTTCCTCTGAAACTTAAATCAGTCTTTTTAAAAGTATTATATCCACACTCCTCTCCTTTCCCCTTGCTCCCCATACAGCAATATAAAAAAACCTCTACTGAGACCTTTGCTACTGACCCAGATGCCTTGCACAACTGTTTTAAAGGGTCCCGTCTCTCCAACCAGCAGCACAGAGATTTGTATCGGTATGACAGAACAGAGGGTGTGCCCAGACTGTAACACACAGCACACCCATACTGCAGACTACATAGAATCACACTGCATAGAATCGCAGAACACATAGCTATTCATTGTACATGTGAAGAAATTATCTTTTTTTAGTGATTTTTAGACATTTTTGCATTTACCACCTAGAATTCAAAAGCAAGCTCTTTACTGTAATTATGAGCCAAGACAAAAAAGGAGATTGGAAGGCAGATATGGATAATAACCTTGTTAAATCCCTTCAAATTATATTTAAATAAAAGTATGCCAAGGACTATTCCCCCACCCTGCATAGAAGCAGACTCTTCTCATCCAGTAAGCATGCTGGATACAAATCATTCTCTAGACAGTATTAAAGATACAACAACATACAATTCCAACAACGTATTTTGGAAATCCTCCTGGAACAGCTAGGACTTACAAGCCTAATATGAAGTTTCACCAGCAGCTAAATTTCCATGCTACATTGTCCTGTCATTCTGCCTGCCTGCTTATTCCATTAGCATGGAGTCAGCACATATTTCATCCAGAAACAGGTGTCTACAACCTGTGATATTGTTCTGATTATTAATTGATTAAACTGCCCAAAAGAAAAGGATTTAACCTGTGCATGCTCTTCATCACTACACAGTTAGCACCCACATAGGCTTGGGAAATGTATTTTTTCCAGCACGCAGTCCTTACCTGCCACGCCCGTAGGAAAGGCTACCAAGCGCTCCAGAGGAGCAAGCCATTTGCTTGGAAGCACTGTAACTGGCTCGGAATAGTACTTCCAAATCAGAGAGATCATCAAGGCAGCCTAGAATTGAAAGTTTTATTAGCTTGGATAATACACACCAAAGTACATTTCCAACACTATTTTGAAACAGTAAATAACAAATTCTATTTAAAGGGAATAGTTTCTTTGTTATTTTAAATTGTTCTTAAGCAAGTTGAAAATATTTTTAAACTCAGTATGACCTTAATTTCATGCACATTATTAAGAGGTAGAAGTGAGACATTGGAAAATACTGCTTTCTTTTGAGACCCTGGTTCCTATCTAGCATAGACAAACATCATAATAGTAATTGTTAAATTCTGATTACTGTTTTTATCCATAATACTTGCCTGCTTGGAATCCAACTTGCTTTAACACTACCCTAAGGACATCCTCAGGCTGACCACTGTCATCCTGATTGGCAGACAATTCTTTGGCATCAAGTCTGAACTACAGACAATCTGATGAGGCATCATGGGGAGATGTGTGGCAGCTGTAAGTGGAGATCTGTATCCTCAGCAAAAGCATATTTTGTTTTCAAAAACATAAGTAAAATATATTTGCATGTATCAGGACTTTCCTGCGTCCACTGCCACATGTAAATGAAAAAAATCCCATTGATTAAAAAGCTAAGACAAATTCCTATCTTGTGATGTCAAAACTAGAAACACCAAGCTAAAATGAAACTCAAAATTCCTTACATCCACAACCACCAGACCTTATCAGCAACATCTCTCCCTTCTATTTCAATAAACCATCTATGTTTGGCATGCACTGTCACTGAAATGTCAAACAACTTTGTGACTAATCATCAGCCAATAAATGCAGGAGAGAATTGTAACACTACTGAGGATTTAGTTTAGTACTTTGTATTCATTTAAAAAAAAATATTTACTTACTTGTAAGATGTAGAACACAATATTTATAACCCACTTTATTTTGGCTAATTGCGCAGTCCGTGCTTTCACTGTTAAAAAAAAATATTCTGCATTATTCATAATAGTGAATTATATTTACATAAAACTATCAACGTATTAATATTTTGCTCTTCAAATCACTGTTTAAATATCTCTTTTCAAAGGACTCATAGCTATATTGAAAGTACCCTTCTGCAAGAAAGTGCAAGGTCTGTATCATATCGTAGTTTCTTATTAACACTACTATGAAAAGTTGCAAAACACTGATATCCAAGACACAGAAATGTCACGTGTAATCAAGAACACTATTCCCAAATGAGAGCAGTCACTGTGTTTACTAATTTAAGAACCTGCTTTAGCTGAAGCATAAATTAAATTTTCCCCTTTCCTAAAAAGGGGAGAATGCTGGCTTTAGCAGGTGCACTTTTTGCCTTATTTCATTCAGGAACACAGTTGAGACAATTCCTTCACTGAATGAATCTTGGCCAGGTTCAGTATTAAAAGTTCTCATGCCTATTTTCTTCTGTTACAGTACTTCAGACCAACACAAAGAAGCCCAGTGAAGACAGCACATCGTCAAACAAAACGGTGGCCTCAGGTTTTCTAAAAATGTTGTCGGTTGCCAAGTAAACTACTGAACTCTAGTTTAATTGAAATTATTAGGGTAAGTTTGGGCAAAGACAAGAGCAAAAGCTCTGGTGCTAAAGTTTTACGTGTACTTTCTACGACAAGACGATGGACCATAGTACCATAAAATCCTCATCGAGGCAAAGCACTACAGCTTTATTGCTAATGCTGCTGCATAAGATGAAGCAGGATTGTGACACAACAGGAAAGATCTCATCTGTTTACCTTACGGATTAAGGCTTTCTCTCTAGAATTTTGTAGTACACCAAACAAATAGCCCCAGCCAAACAATGCATCCTTTTGCATTGAAGATAAGCAGTAGACAACTTCCTCGACATAGTGAAAACATGATTCAGTGATGACCATCACTGAGAAAAAGTAGCTACACAGTGAAGACTAGGAAATACCTTGTAAAAAAAAAAATGTATCTAAATCACTGCCTTACCAGTGTACGCAGAACTATGCACAACTGAAAGACAAAAACAAGCTCTCCAAAGACTTTAAATACATTAAAAAAAGGGGGGGAGGGAGGAACACTTGAAATGGCTAAGAGGGGGAGAAGAACAGTTGAAGGAGAAATATACTTAAAATTGAAAAGACTCTTGACAAAAACATTTTTCAGATACTAGAAAAGGGAGTAAACATTGCACTCTACCATGAGTTTTAAGCTTGTCAGTCATTTTGTTAATTTTTCTTTCCAGACGGGCATATCTAGCAAACTCATCCATCATACTAATGGTTGAGAGTTCTTGCTTCATGTTCTGAATTTCAGCTCTCATTTCGGATTCCTGCTCTGCATCCTTTTGTAACAATCTGGATATCTAAGAAGCAAAGAAATAGTACCAGTTATTAATCCAGAATTCCACTCATTTTCTTTGATATGTATAAAGTATGATCTCCTGTTTATATATTCAAAAGCCTCCCATAAAAAAGGCCCTTTCATCAAGATACTTAACATCTGCAACATGTTCTAAAAGCCAAAGAATTTTTATTCTCTTATTCTGACTGGAGCAAACCAAAAAGGGTTTTACTGTGCCTGTAGGATAGTGATTTTCAACTTTTCTATCCCTTTTTAACTGCCTTTCCCTTCTCTATTTCTGCTTTCACCTCCTCATCTCCCCACTCTCAACAATGCTGCCTTCTGAGACCTTTAAAACCCCCCAGACCTGGCCTAGCGCTGCATCCTGAGCTGAACTGCCCTCCTCCCTCCTTGCAGTTCTCATCATTCACTGCCCATTACTTATTCATAATTTTCAGACTCATCAAGGGTCTAAACTAATTAACGTGGAAACTTTATTCACTGAAGCCCATTTTTAAACCTCACCAGTAATGCATGGATCACAAAATGGGAATCACATGTCTAGGTTACAAATTGCCTAGCCTGGGCTGTTTAAACACAAAAATTGCCGTACTTGGCTGAGAGCTGTGATCCATCTTGGGCAGCATCTTATCACTGCTTCAAAACCAGAAACATAAATTTGTGTTAGTTCATAGAATCATAGAATGTCCTGAGTTGGAAGGGACCCAGAAGGATCATCGAGTCCAACTCCTGTCCCTGCACAGGACAACCGCACAGTTCACACCATGCGTCTGAGGGCATTGTCCAGTCTCTTCTTGAACACTGTCCGGCTTGGGGCCGTGACACCTCCCTGGGGAGCCTGTTCCAGTGCTCCACCACCCTCTGGGGGAAGAACCTTTTCCTAATGTCCAACCTAAACCTTCCCTGGCACATCTTCCTGACATTCCCTCGGGTTCTGTCATTGGTCACCAGAGAGAAGAGATCAGCACCTGCCCCTCCCCCTCCCCTTGTGAGGAAGCTGTAGCTGCCGTGAGGTCTCCCCTCAGTCTCCGCTTGTTCAGGCTGAGCAAACCAAGTGACTTTAGCTGTTCCTCATACAGCTTCCCCTCCAAACCCTTCACCAGCTCCATAGCCCTCTTCTGGACACTCTCCAGTAGCTTTATATCCTTTTTATCCTGTGTTGCCCAGAACTGCACACAGTGCTCCAGGTGAGACCACAGCAGTGCAGAGCAGAGCAGGACAGTCACCTCCCTGGCCCAGCTGGCAATGCTGTGCTGGATGCATCCAGGACACGGGTGGCCCTCTTGGCTGCTAGAGACACTATTGGCTCATGTTCAACTTGCCATCAACTAGAACCCCCAGATCCCTCTCTGCAGAGCTGCTCTCTAGCATCTTGCCCCCCAGTCAGTATGTTCAGCCAGAGTTGCCATCTTGCAAGTGCAAAATCGGGCACTTGCCCTTCTTGAATTTCATGTGATTGGTGATTGCCCAGTTCTCCAATTTGTCCAGATCCCTCTGCAAGGCCTCTCTGCCCTTGAGAGTGTCGACAGCTCCACCCAATTTTGTGTCATCAGCAAACTCACCAAGCAATCCCTCCAAGTCCTGAGTCTAAATCATATATAAAGACATTGAAGAGTGCTGGCCCTAAGATGTGTCCCTGAGGAACGGGCTGGTGACTGTTCACCAGCCCAACATAACCACCTTTACTAGAACCCTTTGAGCCCAGTCTGTCAGCCAATTGCTCACCCACTGCACTGTGTGTTTATCC
Source organism: Streptopelia decaocto (assembly GCF_964273445.1). Lineage (NCBI taxonomy): Eukaryota > Metazoa > Chordata > Aves > Columbiformes > Columbidae > Streptopelia > Streptopelia decaocto. The sequence goes on from NC_138663.1 coordinate 118,794,315, forward strand.
AGCTGTGTGCTGGAGATCTTTTCCAGGAGAATATTGTGAGAGACAGTATCAAAGGCTTTGCTGAAATCCAAAAAGATCACATCAACAGGCTTCCCTTGGTCAACTAGGTGGGTAACCTTGTTGTAGAAAGAAAATAAGTTTGATACGCAGGACTCTCCCCTCATAAACCTGTGCTGTCTGGGACCAATGACTGCGTTGTCATTCAGATGTTTTTCAATAACTCCCCAAAAATTTTCTCCATGATTTTGCCAGGCACAGAAATGAGACTGACAGGCCTGTAGTTGCTGGGCTCATCCCTGTTGCCCTTCTTGAAGACATTTGCCAGCATCCAGTCCCCTGGGACCTCTCCAGATTCCCAGGAACACTGAAAAATCATGGAAAGCGTTCTCGCTATGATGTCAGCCAGCTCTTTAAGCACCCTTGGATGAATCACATATATATATAGTTATTTTTCTTACATCTTACTCGTGTATTTAAATGCAGTTTTCTTATAACATCTTATTGATTTCTTGGCTAAAATTATTTGCTGCAAACAGAAATGTAAAAAGGCAATCACGCATTGTACTGGCAAATCTTTTTTCCTTTTCTTTTCTTTCTCCTTTCTTTACTTTCCTTTTACTTTCCGCCTGCTTGTTGGTTCATGAACTCCTTTTACCATAGAAATGAAGATACAGACAACATAAAATCTTTTTATTGCTGTTCCTTAAAAAAAATCTGTCTTTCTCAAGACACATGTAATTCCTTTCCTCACAAACAATGTTCTCAGTTCTGCAGTCAATGAGAACATTACACAAGTTTCTGTCACAAACCACAGCAGAAAGCTGAGCAGAGATTTTCATTAGTCATCTATAGTAGCACTGAGTTCAGCTTCCCAAACTAAGACAAATCTGTGTTCTAAAGGATTTTTATCCATTTATTGAAGAGTGTGCACTGATCCGTGTGACAGTAAAGTTATTTATGTTAAAGAGCAGAACGATAGGTATTTCAGCATGCCTGCTTACATGCGAGTTAATGTGGCAGTCACAGAGTTTATTGGTCCATAATTCTGTTACAGACACTTCCACAGAGACGCTTAAGATCAGACCAGGGGGCATCCTGATTAGTGACTGGGACTTAACGTTTTCTCCTATGACGCCTAACCCCTTAATCTCTGCATCCACTGATCTCCCTTCTCAACAATGGAGACGTCCATCTGTTGGAAACACAGAGGACTGAGCATAACCATCCTTTACATTCCCTGCAATGCCGTAAGGGCTGGAGCATCATTTAAGACACTGGTAACTCATTACGCTGAACTTTGCTTCAAAGAGCTGCTTAATCGAGGCTACTGGAGTCACCTACTATCACGGTGTTTGATCACCTCCATTTGTTCCCGGTACCAGCCTCTCAAGTTTTCCCTAAGGCCCAGGCCCTGCCAGTGACCGCTGGGGACGCCTAACGGGTACACCGGCAGCCCTCCCAAACGGCTCCCCTCCCCCGCCCGCCTCCCCTCAGCTCTCAGCTGGCGGGCGGGGGTGACGCCACCTCCGCAGAACCCCAGGCGCTCCGCAGGGGCCTCCACAGCGCCCTGCTCCAGGGCCTCACCGCTCCCTCAGCCACCCGGGGACCAGGCGCCCAGCCCCAACAGCGCCTCGCCCAGCGCCCGCTCCCGCTTTGTCTCGGCGGATGGCGGCAGAGCCCGGGCGGGCTGGGCGAGGCCCACAGCACCGCAGAGGCCCGTGACCAGGGCAGAAGAGAGAGAGGCGGCGGGCGCGGAGCGCGGCCCCGATTCAGCAACGGCCGCCCCCCTCCCCCGGCGGCCAGGGGGCGGGGCGGGCGCGGTGACGTCACTTACGATGGAGGAGCAGGAAGGCAGGAGGATCTTGAGAGCGTTGCAGAGGAAGACGGAGCTCAGCACCAGCAGCCAGGCGCCGCTCTCCGCCATGCCGCGCGCGCCCCCGCCGGCAGATGGGCGCGCCCCCTCTCTCTCCTTCCCTGCCGCCGGCACTAACGAGCCTCCCGGGCGGGCGGCGCCGCGTGGGGGCGGCTCTCCCGCGCACGTGGGCTGGGACGCGGGTGCCTATGCGAGGGGAAACGGGGACAGGTGCGGCCACGTGACAGGAGTTGGCCAATCAAGAGGCCGCCCCCCCATTTCCCTCAGCAAGAGGAGGCGGTGATGAAGGGGAGGGGGCGCGCGCGCGCGCACTGGGGCCGCTGGCGGCGGCCCCGCCCCGCAGAGGCGCCCCTCGGGGGGGCGGTGCCGGCGGCCTCTCGAGAGCGGGGAGCGTTTCCCCCCCGCCCCCCCTCCAATCCGGCTGGATCCTGTTGCGGTGCCGCTGGCGCTGCTGGGATGAGGGGGGGCGGTGGTTTCCCTGCGCAGCGCGGCGGGCTCGCAGGCAGCCGCAGCGCTTGGCTGTGAGGCACTTGGCGTGCGCAGCAGCCGGGCGGGAGCCGCTGCCGCCGAAGCAGCTCCGGGGGTCGCGGCCGGGAGCCGCCGCCGCGCAGCCTCGCCATGCCGAAGAGAAAGGTGAAACGGGCGGGAGGCGCCAGGGAACCGCGGTGCCGCCGCAGGGACGGGCGGGCGTAGCGGGGGGAGGGCGGTCTGACCGCGCGGGGAACGGGGCTCTCGGGGAAGCAGCTGCTGCGCCAGCACCGGTGCGGCGGCCGCCGCCGTTCGCCGACTGGAGCGGACGCCTTCCCCTTGCCAGCCGGCTCCGTACACTCCCTGGTGGGGGGGCCCCGCTGGGGGCAGCGGCGCCGGGCGCGGGCAGCCGGCGGTGTCTGGAAGGTTCGGCGGGGTCTCGCCGGCCGCCTCTCCGGGACTCGCAATCCGAAAGAGGCGGCGGGAAAGGGGGCGGGCGGGGGGGCGGGCGAGCGGCGGCGTCACGTGCCCGGCCGCCATTCCCGCCCCGCCGCCGGCCCGAGGCGCCTGCGCCGCCTGACGGGCACTGTTTGTCTTGGCAGGTGACGGTGGCGGACGGGGAGGCCCCCGAGGAGGTAGGTGCCCAGGGCAGGGCGGCCATGGTGGGCCAGGCGGGGCCGGCCCGCCCCGCTCCCAGCCCGCCCGCTGATGCCATTTCTCTTTCTTGTCCCCCGTGTGTAGCCGAAGAGGCGATCGGCGCGGCTGTCCGCGGTGAGTACGGGAGTGGGGTGTCCTTGTCGGGCTGGGAGGGGGTTGTGCTGCCTTCCCGAAGCGAAAAGGGGATTATGGAGGGCTGCATCTCTCCTTTATGTGTTCTTTCTTCACAGAAACCTGCTCCTGCCAAAGCAGAGCCGAAACCAAAAAAGTTGGCTGCAAAGGTGAGAGTCGCTGGGAAGAGGGGTAGGTTGTCGAGTTCATTGTGCAGGTGTCTGGTGGCCACTCATTTCCTGTCATGTACAGTGTCTGAACATTTTCACTTGTCTTCACATGTTCCTTGTGGGAACGCTCGTTTAGCTGAAGTATCATTTTCAGATGCTTCTGTCAGTATCTACAGGTCCATTCCACCACTGGTTGAGCAGGTCCTTGTGAAGCATGCAGAGTATTGCAGTGGTCACTGATTCCTGAGTGTTAGATGGTAGTTTGGTACTGAGGCCTGCTTGAATGTCAAAGCAACTGTACATAGGATTGTATTTCATCACTATAAAAAAGGGAGACAAAATATGCTGATTATTTAAAGCAGTGTGTTAGGACCAAAAAAAAAAAAAATTGAATTATTTAGCCACTGAAAAATGTCTGAGTTTCCCTGCATATAGTGTAGCTTTCAGGTCTTTGTATGTATGTGTAAGTGTGGTGTAGCAGAATCTTACAGTTTTTCAGTATAACCTGCACAGTGCCAATAACTGATGTGTAAAATTCTTTGTTTTTTGGGAGAAATGTGTATTTGTTGGCTTTGTTGGTATGTGTTTTTAAGTGTGGTCATATGTTTTCTTTTTAATGTATGGATTAAGAATGTTTCAAATACACTAATAAAGAGTTCCTCTTCACAGACTTGATATTTTCATTTTATTCATCCTACTGAACAGTTACTTATCAGTAATGCACTCTAATTATAGTGGTTTGAATTTGGGGAAGCTTTCCAATTTTACTTAAGTGCTGTTTCTCTTTTTTTTTTTTTTTTTTTCTTCTTTCTTTTAGTGTCCTTGTGCTGTACATCTAATTCTTAATGATGGTACTTGGTGCTGACTGATATGCATGATTCTTACTTGCTGCCTATAACTGATTTAACTCTAGAAAGAAACATTTCCACAGTTCATAGCTGGGAACATACTCATGTAAACCAAGTACTTTACAAACAGTTGTTGTCACAAGATACTGAGTAGAACACCTTGCACAAGGCCCCTGTGGAATACTGTTGTAATATGAATACATGAACAGAAAAGTCCTTTTTTTTTTTTTTTTTCATCCCTATTACCACTGGCAATTCAAATGTATAACTTGCTTTACGTTTGATCATGCTGTCACTAAAATCTTTAATCACTTGAAAACTTTCTTACTGCTAATGTAGAAATCTCTTTTGTTCTGATTGTGTTTTAGTTTTCCAGCTTTAGTATTTTCTCTGCCATTTTAGCTATCTGTGGACTCACTGTTGCATACCAGTCAATTAATAGTTTTAATTTTTTTTAATTGTTATCATTTTTCTGTATTTAATCCATCAAAAAAATTCTTCTTTGCATCAGCTTTGTAACCTCTTGATACTATTTTTTCTGTTTGAGAGAAATTTGCTCATTATGTACTCGCATGGTATTTTTCTTTAAAAAATATTAATGAAGAAAAACGCATTTTGACAGCAAAACATAGATGTCTGTGTGTTGTGAAATTGTTACCTGAATTTTTAATATGGAGCTTAGCATTTATAACTTTTTAATTTTGTTTTCCATTAGCACGTTTCAGCTGTTTTTTCTGTGCTTTTGAGGATTAAAAAAACCCAATAGATCTTTTCTAAAAATAGGTATAAATAATTCCTAAAGTTTTGTGGACACAAGATTCTTCAGTATTGATTTTATTTATTTAGTGTTTTTTTTTTTTTACTTTGCATCTTTTCTGTATTTGATGTAGCTTACTGCATGTTTATATCCAGTGTTGTAAAACACTTAACTTTACTTAATAGTTGCAGTTGGTTGACAAAATAGTATTTTTATAAAGATAGCATTTTACATGAATGTTCATGTAGAATAGGAAACCTATTCAGATAGCTATTAAAAAGTTGCATGCTTTTTTTAAGGAAGGATGCTTGGAGTGTGGATATTGTGGAATGCTTCTGACCAAATGAATTCCTAATGTTAATCTGAGATACACATTTCTACAGTACCCAAGATACAAAAAAAAAAAATGAGAACTTTATTTCTTGGAGTTAATTTTAGGTCAGAAACAACAAATTAGGACATAATTTGAAGAACATACCAATGAAATACACACCATTTTTAATGAGATCAGGTGCGTTTTAAGGTAGGTCAGTGTAGTGGTCTGCTCAGAGGAATAAATGCGTTATGTTTTTTTTGTCACTTATTCAGATTGTACTAAAAACAGTGTTATAGTTTGTAATTTACTGGAAATTTTTGTTAGTGTCATTAAGTGATGTTTGTCAGATGGTGTCAAAAATAGTGCATTTATGTAATTCTGAATTGACAGAAATATTTTATAAGTAGGGGGATCAGCTGGAGGACAGGCAAACTTTGTAACATGTGGTTGCTGTGAGGAATGCCTGGGAGGATGTATTACATATTTATATGAAAATAGCTCTTGAACAAATACTTCTTCCCTACCCATTTAATAACAGTCATGTAGATACAGAGGACGTGACTGAGATACTAACAAAAGGAGCACGGAAAATGATACTACCAGATGATTCATTTCTTTAGGTTAAGTTGCTGAAATTCGCACCTGTCAATATAAGAGGAAAAAGAGTTTGAAGTGGTTTGTATTTACAAAGTGGAAGGACTGCATTGCTGGTTTTTATGCACTACAAGGCTAAATAATATATTGCAAATTGCTCTATCTAGCCACTAGAATCTTGTTATCTTCTCATCCCAGTTTGATTCTCTCGCTGTACTATCTGAAACTGTCATCATCTATATACAGTTTGGAAAATTTTTTTGGCAGTTGAACTACGTATTAGCTCATTAGTTTTTGGTAATAGCTCTTGCTGTTTGGCAAGTCCATCTTGGTTTTGTGTGGTTTTGATGATTTTTAAAGTTCACCTAGCAGATCACATGAATTTACTTACTGCAAATTCATTTCATTGTAGGATAAATCTGAGGACAAGAAAGCTCAATCAAAGGGGAAAAAGGGGCCTAAAGGAAAACAGACAGAAGAGACAAACCCAGAACAGACAAAGGACAACTTGCCTGCAGAAAATGGGGAAGCGAAAAGTGAGGAGGTAAAGCTGTCTCTATTCTTTGGTGCAAAGCAGCTGAATAACTTACTGTACTGGTTTATCCAAATATTTATCAGAAACATATTCAGTTCTTATAACAGAATCTATTTCTGCCAAGAGAAACATGTAGGCTATTAAAATATTAGTAGATATGCCTGGACAATTCTTGTTGCCCCAAGAAGAGCTGCAGTGATATGATAACAGTCCCTGAAATTAAGGAAAAAGGTGAGAATTTCACCCAAGTTACAGTACAGGGTAATGTCCTTCAGAGAGGGGCTGTTTTCTCTGTGAGCAGGTCTTGGCAAAATAATACATATGGAATGTACAGAGAGGATACTGCTCTGTGTGTGTGGACGTGTCTGTCTTTGGAGGGTTTGGTTTGGGATTTAGTCTGCCAATGCCATTACTGGAAGAGAGGTTCCTTCTTGCTACGAAAGTTTTTTGATAAGTGCACTGAAAACCCAAAATCGAAATGATTTAACCAAAGTTGAGATAACATTTATAGAAGTCATGGATACAGACTTTGATAGAAGGGACACCTTGGTGCAGGAATGGAAGGGAAGGCACAAGAAATACTAATAGTCGTCATTGCTGAAGAAATTAATATGTCAAATCAGTCTTGTCTGTAATACTATGCTGAAATGGCTGTGTTGCTGACATTTTTGGAGTCACTGATCATCTAACTTAAAACATCCTCCACATTCTATTATTTTTGTGGAATATGGACGTAATTAAATTTAAGTTTAGGACAAGATCTGTGGTGAGCAGCAGCGCCTCTTACTAGGGCAGCTGGATGCAACACAAGTTTTACTGTGGCAACAGGCTTATAGTTAGTCTCAGGTTTCTGCACTGTTTGAATGCCTTGCTCATTTTAATTAGTTCAGTGGAGTTTGATCAGGTAGTCAGATAATTTTTTTTTTTTTTTTTTTTTTTTTTTAATTTAGATGTGTGATTCATGTTTCCTCTCTGGTAGTTGTATTGAAAAGTAATTTTTTTTGAGATACTTCTTTTTTCTATCACACTGATCTATCAGTGTCCAGCTAGACCTTCAAATAGAGGGGAAAAAAGTATTCGGTTTTTGGGTAGATGATGGGTTTTGGTGGGTGAGGAAGGTACAGGATGGTACTTGAGTGTACAAGACAACGTACTTTGGGGTAACAGTTTTCATTTACAAGCTTACGGTGTGATCGTAGTGGAAAAGTTGTGCTATAATTAAGAATTGTTTAGTTGGCTTAACTTTCTGTGTAGCTCTGGTTCTGTACTACTGTCACATAATTCAGTCTTTTAATTTGTGTGTGTAATATTTCAGCAATACCAGCAAAAGTTAAATTTGGCAATATTTCTCAGCTGGGATCTATTTAATACACCAGTGCAGAGAAGATGTAAATTTATAAAAAATGGATGATGAGCTTTAGGGCACATCTTCCTGCTGGTCTCACATTGATCATATGCCAGCCAAAATTGCAGGTTTAATACAACACCCAAGTCTAGAAGAGGCAGAGGAAGAGTTTGTCCTGTTGGACGTTTCTGTTGTCAATCAGGATGATAGTGTCAGTGATGCTCTTGTTAATCCATGATCTGGTGAAGGGGCAGTGACAATTTATGGTGATGCTCACAGATGAGTGCCTGCGAGTGGATATGGCTTCTGTAGGCCATCCTTGAAAATCTTCCCCCAGGTGGCAGTAAAGACTGAACGGGTGCTGGAGTTCCTGTGTGGGTGCTGCTGTGATACAACATGCAGTTATAATTTTTATGTTAGTATATATGTTGCATTCCTTTTTTCTAACCTGCATTGCAAATGTAGCAACTTTTCCTATCTAAATGGAGTTGTGATTTTACTCAATTAATTTTGTATGAATTTGTTCTGAAGTTAAGGTACAGCATATAGAGACTTTCCTTGAAAACAGTATAGCTCTGCTGCCACGGCTCAGTTTCACTGAATGTATTTTTACAAAATTCTCTGTCATGCAGTGCTGTGTTTCTAAGTCTTAGTTACTTTAAAACATGATAAGATTTGAGAATATGTTAACAGTGCTGCACTGAAATTTAAATGCATGAAGTGTATCTGTAGTGTTTTCTAAACACCATATATGCAGGGATTTTAGCTTAGTAGATTAAAGAGCTACTTCTTTCTTTCATAAAGACAGTAACTGTTGAAATGGGATTTGTTCTTTGGAAAAAAAATGCTTCACAGTGTATTGAGTAGTAACAATAGCAACATTCTGAAATTCATAGAGATGCATCTGAGGAGATAGAAGCCTTTTCAAGACAGTTTGTTTTTAGTAGGTCATTATCCAAGAGAAATAAGCAGATCATGACACCAATTTATTGAGACTGTAAAACATGGTATGTAGAAACAAGTAATGTTTTTTTCTCTATATCAAGTTAGCTAATTTGTGCATTAAAAATACTATTAACTAAAAAGCTGAGTCACTTAGAAACTTTCTGCATTTAAGTGTGCTGTTTTGTTTTTCTCTTTTCAGACCCCAGCATCTGATGCAGCAGTAGAGAAAGAAGCTAAGTCTGAGTAACATCTGGTACCAAGTCTTTAACTGGTGGTCCTTATACCTTTCTTCTTGTACAATTCAGAGGAATATTTTTATCAACTATTTTGTAAATGCAAGTTTTTTAGTAGTTCTAGAAAACACATTTTTAAAAAGGAGAGCCCAATTCAACTCATTTTTTTACATATTTAGATAAGCGTAAATGCTTTTTTTAAGTGGTAAAATCATGTAATGGTTGTCTGTTTTCTATGAAACAATTAATGGCATGTTACATTAAGGAGAAAGCTTTGAAGTCTTGATTAGGCTTAATGTTCCATAGATTCTGAGGGACAGTTTTTCTATCCTATTAAAAGAAGCATAACACAGATCAGACTTTGGAATTCCTAATGATACGTTGAGAATGTCTTAATATTTTAGTTATTTATCTATGGTTGTACCATCAGTAGAATTGCTTATCTAATAAAACTGCTCCCTAGTGTTGGATTTCTTGCTGAGTGATGTATATCTGTGACAAAGTTATTTTTGGTAGTTGCAGCTTTATTTTTTTCAAAAACTTTGTAGCAGTGATGCAAAAGTTTGGAATCTTTTATTATATCTTTAAATACTGACTAGGTAAAAGTTTGTTTGGCAGATGTAACTTGTTATGTCAGTTTGAGATACTGGAACTTCACATCCAGTTTTAAAAGGACAGCTTGTCTACAAAGATCAAACAATAAATATTTGAAATCGTTTTAGGGGAAAAAAAAGTATTATAGTTTTTAGATTTAAAAAAACCCTTTGTGAATAAAAACAATTGTAAAATTGTTCATAGTGTCTGTGATCATCAAACAAAAGCCAAATAAATCTTGATTATGAAAGGAAGTTTCTGTAGCTCCTGCATTGACTATCCCAATCTAAGTGGTGTAGTGATTCTTAACCATATTCTTCATATTGTTAAAAATGTGCTTTTGAAGAGATAGGTGGTAATGCAGGGAGTGAGTAGCAAGTAGAAAACGGTAGTTGTAGTTGTATTTGGATTGAAGTTTTAAAGCTGATAGCCTGGTGCCGTTTCTGTTCCCCTTAAAAAAACTAAGTCAATAATTAGTAAGCATCAGATATTTTCATCTGTTTGGCATCTAAGAGTTTGCATATGCACTCACGTGTAAATAACTGTTTTAAGGAAGATGCACAAAGCAATCATCTTGAACGTTAACTGGTCAGATGGTGGTGTTGTTATGTTGGAACCATATTGGAATTTCCCCAAATCTTGCCTTAAAATCAATAAAGCTTCTGGTGCCTGGGGAAGAATGAACCTAAGGCTGTGGACTCTTCCAGGTAGCTGAGTGTATGTAATGGAATGCAGAGAGGACAAGCTGGGGAGCAGCCTGGGCAGGAGCAGGGAGGCACAAGAACTCTGCCCTTTTGGTGCGGATGAGCTGTTGGGTGAGCGTGACATGCTGTGAGCAGAGTGTACCCTCTGCATAAGGTTTTAGGTTGATGGATTGTGGTTTCAAACAAACATGCCTGTGCTGAGAGCCACTTCGTGTTGTACAAAACTGTCTTGATTCTTTCTTGCTGTATTTGAGAAAATTAAATCAATCTTGACAATGTAACAGCTTTCAGCAGAAGGGAGCATGTTTATTGTTGTGGTTTAACCCCAAGTAGTAATCAAAACCACAATAGCTGCTCGCTCACTCCCCTGCCCCCAAATAGGGGAAAGAATTGAAAAGGAAAAACTTGCGGATTGAGATAAAAGCAGTTTAATGAAATAACAAAATAAATGCTAATGTACTACTAATTATATATAGGAAATGGAAATAAAACATAAGCGATGCTCAGAACAATTCCTTGTGAACTCCATCTGGGCTGAGCAGTCAGTCCCAGGAAGCAGCATCCTGGTCCCGAACAGCTGATCCTGGGGGAAGAGGGAAAAAGGCCCAGAGGCCTCTGCAAAGCAGCTAAATTAAAGGAACTCCAGAACAGAACTCAACCAAAACAGAAGAACCAGAACGGGTCTCCCCAGCCAGAAAACCCAACTCTCTGTAAATATGCAGCATGACACTAATGGCATGCCATGTGTTCATTGATCAGACTGGATGTCAGTCAAGGCCTGTCCCATCCATGTCCCCCGCTTTTCCAACTGCGTCACACCTGCAGATAGCTCAGAAAAGACCTTGGCTCCCAGACAAAAACTAAGATACTGGTAAGTTCTTACATTCTCCTCATTCCAACTTAAAAACAGTGGGAAGTTGAGAAAAACAATTCTGTCCCAGGGTGTTATCTTCTTGTTCTCAAATGAAACCCAAACAACCGTGCTAGCTGAAAAACATTTCTAACTGCATGAAGAAGATAGCCTCATTTCAGTCCAACTAGCACAAGTATATATTAAAATAAATCAAATCTAGTACAGCATTACTACAGTTTTCCCACAGAGTGCAGGGTTGTTCTGTTTTGGTTTGTGGTTTTTTGGTGGGTTTTTTTTTGGTTGTGATTTTTTTTTTCTGTGTGTCAGTTTTGGTTTTTGTTTGGGTTTGGTTTGTGTTTGTTTGGTTTGGGTGTTTTTTGGTTGGCTTTGTTTTTCTCATTTCACATTATTTTGCTGTATTGCAGCAGTTAGTTGCGTGGTTTTATCTTACCACTCTATTTGATGCCTATCAAGCAACTGTCAACCTTGTCTTGGGAGGAGTCAAGATGAAAAAGTAACATTCTTTGTTTCTTCCTTTTTCCCCTTGACTGAGAACTTGTTTATGCTGTAAAGTAACACCTGCAAGCACAGTGTCTGCTTCCTGTACATTCTTGGTGCCTTCTTCAAATTATCACAGTTATTTCTAAAAAAAACCCTTCAGTTTCACCTCTTTGTTAAACAATGCTTTCATTTGAGAAACCGTCTTAGCATTTTAGCCCTTCAATATTTAAGCAATGTTTAACGTTTCTTTAGCTTATATGTTGGATGTCCTCCAACGCTGTACCACAAAGTGCTTCTGGTGCGATTCCACCACAGCTGTATTCCTTGCAGAGTGCACTTGGCTTTGGCTTGAAGTTCTTGGATATTCCAAAATTACATTTATCCTACTTTTTCTAACCCCCTGCCTTCCTCTCCAAAACCCCCCTCCAGTTACCTTATTGGTTTAATTTAGTAGTAGTATGACATAGCTACATTGTGTTTTTAGCAAGTCAAAAGCACGAGTTAAATGACTAATAAATTTGCAGGTAAATACTCCAAAATAACCTCTTACCTCCTTTACTGAATGCCTACTTTTCATGTGTGTTTTGAGTCTCTCATGTTGAGATCCTGTTGTCTTTCTCTATTATCCACTGTTTAATTTGTGGTAACTGCTCCTAATATTTACTCTTGGGGACAAAAAGTTATTTCTTTATGATAGAAGTGAAAGGACTCAATGAGGGTAAATCCGTGACAGCGTCTCTGGAGTTTCCATGCTGGCAGGCAGACAGAACCGGGGCAACTGTCTCAGGAGCCTTACATCTGCTTTGAGCAGCCCCACTCCACGTGGTAAGGAATGTAACAGGCTTCCCTAGTTAAGTAATATATATCTCGTAAATATGTCAGTGAATCAACTATGAACTTTGGTTCTGTTGTAGATGGGGTTGCCTTTCACAAGTCTTAATGTGCGATTCTCTAGAGCACATAGATACAGGCATGATTCTCTTAATTAAAGATAGCTACTGTTTGTGCACCCTTTTGGGGGGGGGGGGCAGGGGCACCTCTTTAAGTATTTCCCAGCTATTACAAGCAGTTAACTGGAAGAGAAAAAGAATTAATTTAAAGCTAAACATGTTGTACCCCATAAATAAGGTTATATAAATGACAGATACACTGCCCTCTTCCACAGCATGAAACGCCAACGTGTAACTGTAAAAAAAAAAAAAAAAAATCACCAGTTTGGCTACTGAAAAAATGAGGAATTGTATATATTGGCACTAGAAGTCAATTCTGCTTGTGGAGAATTGGATTGGAAGGTATTTTAATTAATCCAACAAGAATTTCCACGGGTGTGCTTCAGAAAAAGTGTTCTTTCCTCTACAATACCAGATCCATTTGCTTTGTAGAATGGAGTGACAGCTAATGCAGGTTTGGACACAGCACTACGGAACACACATAACAGAGGGCTGTCCACTTCAAAATACAACATGAACAGAACAAAACATGTTTATTTGGAGATACTCTGTGGTATTTGTATGCTTCTAATAGTGGTTAAGGCAGTGCTGCTTTATACATTTTCACACTGCACCATTCTTCTGGAATTCATTTTCTGGTGTCAACTAGACCACAGCTCTATAAAACACGGATGCACCTCAAGTGCATCCAGGTTGAGCTAATGAATACTGAGTTGTTTGGCAATGAAATCTAGAGGAACACAGCTGGCCTGTAAGAACAATGCAGCTGAAGCTTGCAGCAATACAGGAAGCAGAAAACCATGGATCTCTTCTAAGGAGAGGATTTTTAATGGGCAGGATACCTTTTTCTTGTACCTGAACTGTGATGTAGGAACACTAACCAGGCTGGAGGTGAAAAGCAAGAGGCAGAAGCAGCAGTCTGCCTGCCTTCCAGGGATGTGCCTGGGGAAGCTGCTTGCTGCTGCGCCTGTACCTCAGGTGTACAAAAGCTCTTTGTTGAAAACTGAACGTGCATCTGAGGTAGTGAGATTAATAAAATACACAGATATTTCTACAACTACATGTAAAAATATTTTTATTTCAAAGGTTCTCAAAGTGCATACCATGCCACCATGGGTGGGGAAAGGAAAAAAGGAACAGCTCAGATTTAAAATCCAACACAGGTATAGCCATTACTGCATTCACATTACTGTTCATGCTGGGCAGAAGTGAGAAATAACTCTAAGGAGGGGAAAAAACAAAACAAAACACCCATAAATAGGCTCTTAAAGCTGGGGTGGGGTGGAGGTGGTGCTGGCACCCTTCTGCAGAGAAGCAATGCAAGGCACTGGGGTAAAGCTGCCAGTTTTGTTGAAGTGATGCCTTCCTCCAGAGACGTGAGGAAATAACCAGTCTCTGAATTGAAGTTTAGGTCAGCTGAGGTGCCCCTGAGCATCCCCCCCATGTAGCTTCAGTAGCACAGGAGACCTATGAGTCTGAGGAGTTAGGAGATCCACCTAAAGTGGAACTCAGGAAGCAGAAGACAACTGATCACGTGTAAAAACACTAGTTGGTGATGCTCTGCTTGCAAATACACTCGCGCTGCTGCCCGAGCCATTCCTCAGCTCCCTCAGCACTGAGAGAAGCACCGCTGTACCCAGCTCTCCAGCAACCCAGGGCACTCGCAGGGCAACGTGCTTTTTACGCGAAGGTTTGGGCCCCACGGCACACGGTGCCTGCTTCGCCTTCCTGGCTCCACATCCCCCCGGGGAGCCGCCAGCCCCGCGGCCTGTTTTCGGTGCCTTGCTACAGGCTCTAGCTTGTCCCCGCCGGTCCCCGGCCTGCCCAGAGCAGAGGCCGCGCCACAGGGCCCTGGGGCGACCGGCGGCAGCTGCGGGGCACGCGCGCTCCCGACCCCCAGTCACAGACCAACGGCCACGCCGCGCGCACGCGAACGCGCCCCGTGACGCCTCCGGCACCTCAGAGCGGCCCCGCCCACCAACGCGCCGTCATAACCACCTTCGTCGCGCAATCCTTCCGCGCACGCCCAGGCCTCCCGTTCCCCTACCGGGCGCCTTATCCCCTGCTCGGCCGCCCCTCGCCCCGCCGCTCTCCCCGCGCCTCTGCTGCGGCTTCGGGCGCACCCTCTCCCCGCGCCGGGCGCACGGGACAGGGAACTACTTTTTTCCCCTCCGCCCTCCCCGGGGCGTGCCCGGCGCAGGTGGCAGCGGCGGCGCCGTGGCTGGTCGCTCGGCGGCGATGGCGGCGGCGCGGAAGCTGCGCTAAGCGCCAGCGCAGGGGGAGGGGAGCCCGAGCGCGAGCGCGAGCGAGGCGTCCGGCGGGGGGCGGGGGCGGCTCGCTCCCGCGCGTGGAGAGGAGGGGGGGCGGTTGGCTGGCGGTTGGCCGTGGGGGAGGGGCGGCGCTGACAGGGCTATGCCGAGCCGGGCCCTGCCCGCGCCCGGCGCTGCCTGAGCCCTGCTCCCTGCCCGGGCAGCAACGGCCGCCGCCAGCAGCGACTGTGCCGAGCGAGTGAGCGGCAGCCGCCGGGCTCAGGCCGCCATGGCTGAGCTCCCGGGCTCTTCCAACTCCGGCGGCAGCGTGTCCCTGCCGCTCATTGAATCAGGTAAAACCGCCGGGGCGCGAGCGGCCGCGGGCCAGGGCGAGAGCTACTGCCGGTGCCGCCGCTCCCTGCCGCCATCTTCCTGACCGTGATTATGAATTACAGTCACCCCGGGGGCTCCCCCCCCTCCGCCCCAGCCAGCCCCGAACTCATCCCCCGTCTCTCCCCGTGTCTCTTGCAGAGCTCTATTTCCTCATAGCTCGGTTCCTGACCACCGGGCCCTGCAGGAGAGCGCTGAAGGTGAGTACAGGGGCGCCGCACACTCACCTGGGCTCAGCACCCCATGGCCATTCGCTGCCGCAAAGAGGATTGAAGGGGAGGTGTGAACAGCCGCTCCCCCCCTCCCCCTCCCGAGCCCTTTTGCGGCAGCAGCTGCTTGAGAAACCAGAGGCTTGCTTGTCTCTAAATCTGTATTTTTTTTTTCTCTGCAGGTGCTAGTGCAGGAGTTGGAGCAGCACCAGGTCTGTGTGGGCTCTGAAGTAGTCTCTTGCTGTCGTCAAAAGTTTCCTTTACAAGTCATTCAAGTTTCTTCCACTCTACTGTCCCAACTTTTTCCCCTCAACACGCATTGTTTTGAAAATGGTCTATCCTTCATTCCCCTGTAGCCGCTCACTTTTTTTTTTCTTTCTCCGTTTAGTTGCTTCCTAAAAGGTTGGATTGGCAAGGCAATGAACATTATAGAAGTTATGAAGAATTGGTGAGACCTTTTCTTTTTTTTTTAAAAAAAAAAACAAAACGAAAAACACCTTTTCATTCGGATGATAACATCGTTGTTAAACCATTTACCTTTAAAAGCAGGCCCAAACCTTTACCTTGTAATTTCATTCCAGCTCTGTTAAGACATGGGAATTATTTTGAAAAGGCCTTTAATTTCTTTGCATTAGACTAACAAAAACGCAAGTGGTGTTTTAAATTGAGGATATTGTTTACATAGCAGAGGTGGAGCTTGGCGTTGTGCGTTGGTACATGCCACTGCCTACATATAGGGAAGAACCAATCTGAAGCAAGGTTTCATTTCAGTGTTTCGTGAGCAAGTTTGTTAAGTGTGTTTTGATTTGACGGTATTTATTTTCTGGTTGGCTTCCTTCATCTGCCCCTTTCAACAGATTAGGAAATGAAATCGCTGTTCAGAAATCAAGGGTTGGCAGTTCTGGTGCCTATGAGTATGCTCTTTATCTCTGACGACTCACTGGTCATATCCTTCTTGCATTTAGAAACAAAGCTATGAGTGATCTTGCAACAGCCGTTTACTTTATGCCTTCTTCTGCTGATACAGTTTGCTTTAAGTGTTTTCTTTAACTGATACCCATTTCAGAATGGAAAGTTGTCTTGGTGTCTTATTTTCTTGCTTCTTAAATGGCAAAGTATATTGAATCTTATGAAATGATGGCCTGGTAGTGCCTGACCGGTGTGCTTTTATCCTGTTTTATTGTAGTTGATCTTGTTTTCTTTAAACCAATGTTTATTCTTCCTTTTCCTCCCCTAAGATTCACCATGTTAATTTACTGACTTCTCCCTTACCCATCAGTTTGTGAATTGTTACAGCTAAATCCCCTTGTCCCTCCTGTGTAATACTTGAAGATATCAGAATTGTGCTTGCACAGAGAAGGGATGAGATTTTGTTTAAAACATTTTCTTAATTTTTAACTGTTGCTTAAAATTATAGAGTTTCTATTTCTCCCTCTTTTCAGTGTGGTCAGTTGAGCAAATGAGGTTTTAAATTAATGCTTCAAGTCACTAAAAAGCCTAGTCTTGTTAAACAGGAATACTTTCAAGTTCTGACTTGAATTAAGCAAATCTAAAGGTAGCATTAAGTTTTAAAAGGATTGTTTGGTGGGGTTTTTTTTGGTTGGTCTTTCTGACCGCAGCTGTTCTGGCAAAAGGTGATGGTGTTGGGAGATGTCGTGTGGATTCTTCTGACTTCAGTACAGTTTTGTTTTTTTTTTTTTTAACTGTGTTTATTATGCCCGTACAGTTATCAAATTAATTATTTAATGTGCTGCTTCTACCTCTTTTTCCTACACAATTTAAAATCTCTATACAGAGTCATAGTATTTCAGAATATCAAAATAAATCTTCTGAAGGTTTTAGTTTCTGCTTTTGAGGGGTTTTGGGAACCTTTGGTCCCACTGGTCTCAGTCTGAATTTGCAGAGACCACAAACAAATGCAGTCATGTGGTGTAATTATTTATTTTCCTCTTTGTTCATCATGGAATTGGAGCAAGACTTTGAAATAACTGTTTCTTCCAAAATCTGAGCAAAACTGCTTAGAACAGAAAATAATTGGAAGGTTTTGTATGCGTGCTTCTATCAGAGATTGTATTTGGAATAGATACTTACTGACGATGGCATGCAAACAAAATGGTTTATAATGCTTGGCACAAAGTATCTTGAACTTTCTGTCCTCAGTGTTGTGGCTGCTACTGCTCCATACCGGTTCAAGAGGCAAAGTTTATAAAGAAATTATGAAAAAGTGCATTTTGTAATCTTTGAACTACCCAGTATATTTCTCATAAACAACCTTAAGCCTCTGGTGAGCTGGTTTGCGTGGAAATACTTGGCTATATGGTAATGTTAACTACTTTACTGATACTACCACCCCCCCTGCACTGCTTTCCCCCCAGGAATACAACCTATAGCCCCGCAAGATTTATAAATTACTTGCATTTTTATTGTTAAAACAAATATTAGGTTGTGGGTTAAATTGTATGTTCTCAATAATCGGCATGCGTTTGGTCAGCTTTTTGTTGAATTGCCTCTTACATGACAGCATGTAGTCTTTTTATTCCTGCTGTTCTAATGATTAGGTCAGCCTTGTCAGGACTTTTCTCATCTATGTTCAGGCAGTAGGCTAAGGGAATAGCATCATAAGCACAAGCTAGTTCTGCCTGTGTTCTGAGCACCATGGGCAAGAGGCCACATACCTGTGTTGGTGTGGCCCTCTCCCTCTCCTGGATGTGTTCACTGTGAATAGGCTGGCTGCTGAAGTAGCAGTGCGGCTTCTGAGTCTAACTGGTTTTTATTTGGCCAGGTCAGAGAGTGGAGTAAGCATGGGGCTGTTTGTGCCTGCTGGCTCAGACCTCCCCAATAGTTTAAATTTGTGATTATGATGGTTTGGTTTACTTCAGTCTGTGTGACCTTTGCTTCGTATATTTAACTTCTACATTATTGTGATTGACGCTTTATAGTTAGATAAGGATTTTTTTTGTTGTCGAACTCCCAAAAAGAAAAGGGGGAAAGAATAATCGAAACCCACACACATCTGTTCTTGACTGAGACATCTGAGTGTATGTGGAGTTGTATTTTTTTAGGTTATTAGATGTAGATAGTATGGGATACTTCCTGAATGGATGGGTGACTGTTTTGATCCTTTTAGTTTAAGGAAGTAGGGCAGTCCTATGCTATGTAGTACTGGTTCTTCAAGGAAACTATTTCCAGAGGGTTTGTACTCAAACCTCCTAGATTGCAGTTTTTTGAACAAGTACTGTGTGACTGAAGTACTAGTTGCATAAATTCTTGTGCTTGATTATGAAAGAATTCTTCATGATCTGAAGTTATAAGGGTTTGAATTCTATTTTTTTATTTTTAATAATAATTGGGTGAATTGGACAAAGACATGCATTGTAGGGTGCTGCACAAATAAGTGCCATACATGTGAATACTGCAGGCTTTCGGTAATAAAATACTGATGTGCAGTAAGTAATTTTACTGCAGTTAATTTTACTACAGCACTCCCATTTTTGGAGTCTACTCACTGAATTTACTAGATCAGAGCTTAACAGAATTGGTTTTGTTTTGCAAGTTGAACTTGAAAATATCTAAACAATCTTTAATATAACTGTGAAAATTGATGCTTTTAGATTCATCTGTTCTGAATGTACCCGATGTATTTTTAACACTTAAATTTCTGTCAGGTGCTATCCAACAAACATGTGGCTCCAGACCATTTGTTACAAATTTGCAAGCGTATTGGCCCTATACTGGATAAGGAGATACCACCCAGCATTTCGAGAGTGAATTCCTTACTTGGTGCAGGGAGACAGTCATTGTTACGTACAGCAAAAGGTATGGTTTGTTTATTATTTGAAATGGGTATAGTAGATTTTCATAAGTGTATGGTGAAGACTATTGGAACACTTAAAAGTGGTGAGCTCTCACCAAAACTGGCCCACCCTTCTGTACTGTGTTTAATCAACTAAATCACTAGTGATCTGTCTATTAATGGTATAACTGTATATTGATTGTTGTGAAGAGAAGGATCTAAGTTGCATGACAGTTGTTACTCTTGAGTGCTGAGGCTGCTGAATGTGGCCATTTTCACTGTTATTGCAATATAATGAAGCATCAGGACACTGGTGCTACTTCTCTAACATCTCTTGACACTTCCAGTAGTATATTGGCCTGTGTTGGTTTTGAATGCAGTAGCTGTTGTACTGTGTTCAGTGCAACTGTGAGACAGTGACACCAGTTTTCTGAAAGCTTTCTTGGTTGATGCAAATGGCATAAAAATTAATATTTGTGAATTCTCTACATATGCAGGAAAAAAGTTCTTGTTTGTAGCTTAAAGGGAATAGTTGGCGATGCATAAGCATGTACTTTATTTGTTAGAGTAGTTTTTAGCTTTAGACTTATCTCTTTGAATATTTCTAGGAGGGGAGTGTTTATGTGTTTGTATGAAATTCTGTTGAGTAGCTAGATGCTATAATGTGGGACTGATTTATTGGATTCTATTGTGTTTTCAGTATCTGTCCTAACTGCTTTAAAGGATGCACACTGAATGACAGTGACCGTGCTATCCTGAAAATCAGGATAGCAATTATTTCAGCATGAGTGTGTCAAAATAACTGTCAATGTGGGAGTTTTTTTTACAAATTGCAGAACTGTCAGGTCGGAAGCAACCTCTTGAGATCATCTACTTAAATAATTCCATGCTAATAAATGCTCAATAAATATTTTTAATCTTTGTTAACATTTTCACAAATTTTTATTAATAATGTTAAATGCTTTAGACTGAGAACGTGTAGGAAAAAATCAGTTGAAAAGTTGGTTTTGTGTTACGGGAACTGCAGTGGCATCACCACTTAGGAGCAATTTCAAAGTTTAGCAGTTGGTTTTGTTGTTTTTTTTTTCCTCCTTCTGTTACTCTAATAAATGGATTTTTCTCTTCTCTGATGTTGCACTGTTCATGAAAATTCTGGGGCATTTGATGTTCTATTTTTTTAGTTGTTCAATACTGTGTTTGAGACCACCTATATGTATTCTTTCTCATGTTTTGGAACTGCAACTCTCTTGGCATTTCTGACATATACTTTCAATAAACATCAACCAATTGGTTTTAAAGATTGCAGGAACACTGTTTGGAAGGGCTCTGCATTTGCTGCTCTTCATAGAGGAAGACCTCCTGAAATTCCTGTGAACTATGGCACACCACCAAATCTTGGTAAGCTGTTTTCAACACTGATCACTGCTGCTGTGAGCATACGATGGCTATCTTGGTATACTGGCCTTGCTACAACACTGAAAATGGTATCTCAGAACTGGATCTGGAAACCTTTATGTGACTTCAGTGGAGTTACATATTGGGTACAAAGGTCTGCTCACAGCACTAGTGAAGCAGTAGCCTCTAGATCACATCTCTTTCATTTATAAAGCCCCTGTATTAAGTCGAGAAACCTACAGAAAATACAAATTGTTCTTCTTTGGATAGAAGGGCTCTTGTATGGTTCAAGGTATAAAAAGCTATGGGAAAGTAAAGATAATACTGAATGCTTCATATTTAGAGAATGAAGTTTTTATTGGAACAGGTTTAAAATACTGTCTTAATTTGTACACACAAAAGTGGCAAATAAAAAAACCCCTGACTTTATGAAGCCTGAAAGTAACTTTTCAGAAATTCTTAAGTAATATACTAATGGAAGTTAAATAAAACATTGTTTTAGAATAGACCTGTTTTAAGCATTAGTACATTCATGCTTTGTTTTCTTTGTGTTTTAGTGGAAGTGTATCGAGCAAAACAATTAACTGGATATGCAAAGTTCAGTACTTCATTTCCAGGAAGTATGTATCAGCATGTCAAGATGCACAGACGGATTCTTGGCCATCTTTCGTCAGTATATTGTGTTGCATTCGATAGGACTGGACACAGAATATTTACTGTGAGTTGTTGAAATAGATCTGAATCTTAAAATAGTTCTAGATGGATGCAAGGAAAAGAACTTCAAAATGCACATTACACTAAAAGTTTTGGAGGTGGATATCAGTATTATTAAAATGTAGCTGATAACTCCACTGCCATGCTTAAGTAGAACAATTTGATGTAATTAAAGGTCAGAAGCATCTAAGAAATTATTGTACTCAATGTCTGATCAGGTCTTGACATTGGTGTAGGAGCTTTATTTAGTGATATAGTTTAATGTTAAGCATGTTTCATATTCTGTATGAAGTGGCAGAGGAGAGATTGTTTTTACAGAACAGTACTTCCGTTGGCCCTTGCTGTTTGTGTCAGGAATCCCCTCAAACTTAATTCAGACTTTTTCGCATTATATGGTATAGATCTTTGGTGATTGCAGTGTTATCCTGAACCATAATTGAACATTTTCTTTTTATAATTTTGGTCATATGACTTTATTTTTTTCAGCTTAAGTAACATGCATAGTTTTAAATAGAAGTGTAATTTACTAAGCTGCGGAAAAACATAGGTTCTTTAAAGGACACCTGAAAGTTTTACCCTGAATGTCTTTGAAAATCCTTGCTGAGTGTAACAAATACTTCTTTCTAGGGTTCAGATGACTGTTTGGTAAAGATCTGGTCAACTCATAATGGCAGGTTATTTGCCACATTACGTGGACATTCAGCAGAGATTTCAGATATGGCTGTCAATTATGAAAACACTATGATTGCAGCTGGAAGCTGTGATAAAATGATCAGAGTGTGGTGTCTGAGAACTTGTGCACCAGTTGCAGTCCTCCATGGACACACAGGGTCCATTACCTCCCTACAGGTATGTGTTTTTTAAGTATTTCTATGTGTTGAAGCAGAAAGAATGTAGATGGATTGTAAGAAGCAGCCAGTCTATGAATAAAGTCAGATATTAAGCTCCACTTGACAGCGTGGTATTGAAAGTTTGAAGGTATTTTAATCAAATAATAGGAAGCAATAAATAAATTGGGAAATAATTTGAGCAAAAAAAATATCCTGTTGCACCTAATTTGAAAAGTTAAGAGTCTGCTTTAGTAGTAGGATGTTGACTGATGGGATACCCTAAGATTAGCTAGCTATCGTATTCATAAGAAGTAATCAGCTTCCTTGGTTGCTGACTGAAATTGAGAAATGTAGTTATGTGACTGCCTGACACCAATAGAGCTTTCTGTCTTTGGGTTATAACTTATTGAAAAGGAAGATCAGTACCTCATTTTCTGTTTGTGAAGAGAAGTACTTTGTTGTTGCTGTTACTAGGTTAAGAAGTAGCTTGCCAAGCATACTTCTTAGTTTTTCATATCCAAATGCAAGGAATTGATGTTCTGTTGCCCATGCATGGCAAATTTCACTGTGCTTGTCACTGTGTTTTTCACATAACTAAAATTATTTCTGTGTGGCTGTGTTAATCTTAAAATCCGAGCATTTAAATATTGATGTCAAAAATTAGTCAAGACCGCAGGAGAAGTCTTTTTTTTTTTTTCCAAGAATAATAATAATAAAAAAGTTCCTTGCCTCTCTGAAATTCCTGAGTATTTAACTGGAAATAATGGTAGGAATCCTTCTTCACTTAAAGTAGGTCATTATCTGTAATATTTGAGCTGTTGGAACCAAAGACAATTTCTGGGAAATACAGAGTTCTCCTGTTGTCTGTTACTGGAGATGTGGGATGCTGATTTATGTAGGCAAGTGTTCTGATCCAGTATGTGGTTCTTACAACTTCTGTGATAGAGATATCTGTCTTAATTTCAAAAATACAAGTTATTTCAGAAGTGCAAAGGTGCCAGTGTAACGGGTTGTGTAATAAAATTTGAAAGTGTTGGAATACTTTATGTCCTATTGGTAGTTCTTTAGATTCAGTCTCATTTTGGCCTTTGTAATTCCTTATTTAACAGAGAAACTAATAGCTCATTATCCAGATTTGCTGTTTGCCAATGAGACAAACAGGCTTATGTTGAGTGGTAAAGAGTGGCCACCTGCCAGCTTGTGAAGTTCAATACAAAAAGTAATTTTGCAGTTTTTTCAAAAGTGCTGACTCCAAGGGTGATCTTCATATTCACAAAGTTTCTGTAGCATTAATTGCATTTTTTTAAATGGCAATACACTTATTTGTGGTGTTTCTTTTACTGTACTGTAGTATTGTGGGGGTTTTGTGTCTAATCATTCTTAATAACACTTTAATTGCAACATGTACAATTTATATGGCCTTTTCCAAAGGTGGCAGTAGTGATTAATGAGCAATTTAATCAACTTGTGTAACTTGTGGTACCTGTGTGCATAACAATGAATCCATGTCTTAAAGAAGTATGTGTGAGGACTTCCTATAAATTCTTATGTGATGCTGGGTACATGTACTTGGACTATCTCATAACTGATATTCCGCTTAATTATAGAATTTTAAAAGTCTAGTGAAACTTCTTCCATTTTATTTTCTGTTTGTTTTCCAATCTGTTTTGCTCATTACTTCATTCATGGACAAAGTGGATGATTGTGGTTAGTTAAGACTTCAAAAACAAAGCAGTGAATGCGTTGGTTTTATGCAATGCAATAATTAGAACATAGATTATGACCTTATTTTAAAGTGTAGGAGATGTTATTTTGTAAACATTAAAATTGACAGTTAACAACTGCTTTAACAGTTTCAGTTGAAAAATGTGAAGTAAATGAAGTTTTTACGTTAACTTTTTAGAAGTTCACAAACAGTTTTTAAATATCTCTTTTTGTATGTGTCTGATTTTACTTTCTTCTCTTTAGTTTAGTCCAATGGTGAAAGGCTCCATGCGATACATGGTGTCTACAGGTGCAGATGGAACTGTTTGCTTTTGGCAATGGGATGCAGATACCATGAAATTCAAGTATGTAAATGGGTTCCTTATTAACTCGGTGCTATACTATGCTTGATTAAAAGAAGTTAAGTCAAATAATAGTAAGCAAAAATAAGTCAAGTCTAGGTAAAAAAGTTTTGAAGTTCTTTTGTGATTGTAAAAATACTGTGGAAATAACCTATAACATAATTATTTTAAAGTGCCATCAATAACTATATCCTTTATAAATGTATGTTACTCTATTGTCTTAGGAGTTTAGTGGGGAAATCTGTTAACTTTTTTACTACAGTAATAACACAAATGTGGGACAAATAGAATTGCCCCAAATATAAATATGTTGGAACAGTATAATACAACTTTTTGTTCATTATGAGTTTTCAACAGCCTTGTAGTTTTAGGACGTCTCTTATAGAACTTGCATGCAGAGTGTGTTCAGGATAATATTTAAATGTTCTGTATGTGATTGCTGTTGATTTATACAAAAATTAGATTATTACCAGAAAGAAGATACGTGGGATGATCAGTCTGTATCTAGTATTGTGCTACATAGTGGAAGTTGGTATAAAATTATCCATTTTACATTAGAGCAGCTGTTTAAAAAAAAAAAAAAAAAAAAAGCAGTACTTTAGAAAGCAGAAGATTACTTTGCTCTTTAATTCAATCTTGTGATCTTAAGATAGTAGAATTGCAACAAAATCTATCAAAGACATAGTTGCATCTGAAGAATCTTTTAGGGCTGTAAGATATAGGAGGAGAATGTTTAAACTGAATCCTTAATTATTCTCCTCCTAAAAATAATTTAGAGGATTGTATGAGATGTAAATGTTGTTTAAATTAGTTAAAGCATAGACTTAAATTGGTTTAAGCTTTGGTATGTCTCAAAGCAGTATTCTTAGGATTCGAATCTCTATATTGTGTATCATACAAACATGAGAAATATTGAGACGTTTAGTATATTTCCTTTGATAAACAGAAAACACTTGAACAGAAAAATAGCAGAATGATGAGTAGAAACCTATAATGCTTGTAAGTGGCACAGTTTGCTGGATTTATCCATAATGTAGTTCATAGTAGCTACTTTCGGTGAGATTATGGCCATGTCAACTGGAGGAATGTGTACATGACTTGCAGAACAGGAAACCAGTCCTTTAAATCACAATGTGCACAGTGTTGAAGAACTTTTATTTACTTTTTTTTTTTTATTTACTGTAAAATGGTATGATTTTGTACAGCATTCTGCAGTAATGGTATTTGATAGGCCTTATGTACTGTTGGTGATTTGTAATGTGAAGGCAAGAGTTCAGTACTTTGTGGATATGTTATGAAGGGTGTATATCATACTTACCAAAGGATGAGAAAGAATAAACATTCTTGGCATGTCATGTTATCCTTGCGAGGTAATAGCATCTTGCAGAAAAAGTCATGAGCTGTGCGGGCTTCAGATATCATTTGTGTATGTGTGTACAGTAATTTTGAAAAGTAAACCTTATTGCTCATCCTCCTGCACAAGATTTACAGATGGTATTGTATGTATTTAAGAAGTACCTGTTACGTAGATGTTTGAAGAAATGGACCTTTATGTTTTGAAATGTTGACAAAGCCAGTTTTTTGTGGCATGTTTTCTTTTTAAGCAATCGGCCAGTGAAATTCACAGAGAAACCTAGACCAGGGGTTCAGATGCTTTGTTCTTCATTCAGTGTAGGTAAGTTGTGTACAGATTGAGTTTAGCATTGTGATTTCTCCTCTTTTCCCATAGGTATTTATTATAATACACTGGTTGTGACAACTTTAAGATATACAAAAGCAGTAGCTGTGTAGTCAGTAATTGTTTATATGTGTATTGTTAGCCTATGACATAATTAAATAGTGTAATTTGCCTTAGTTAACAGTGAAAGACTGTAGAACTAAGTGATACTGTTTTCCTTTAGCCATTGGTAATTTACAGAAGTAAAATGCACCTGATGCTCATTTACTTTTTATCCATCTCTACTGGATTTTTATTTTTGTTCAACCCCTTAGAATAATGTCAGGCATTTGCAAAGTTAGTTCTTTAGGGTACCACAGTCAACAGCGGTGGAAGTGGTTACTCCCAGTAGTAGGAGCTCCTGATTCTGTGCCAGCTATATGCAAGGATGGACATCAAGATCCCTTCTTTCTTAAGAATCCATAAATGTATCTATAAATGTATTTCACTTCAGGCTTGTAGTTGTCTTTCATTCTGATCACGTGGGTGACTTGTGGGAAGGCCTACTGGTAGCAGACAGCATGAACATTAGAAGAAACTTGAGAATTTCAGAAATAAAATAGAAATCAAAGTATAGCTTGTTAATGTTGTCAGAATATAGCCATGGGTTGTGTTTGGGCTTGGGGGTTTTGTTTGTTTGGGGTTTTTTTGACAGCACTTAGATGTATTAAGAGGCAGATCTTAATATTGCTGCCAGCCCAGCTAAATACTGGTGTACTTATGCTGATTTGCTTACGCATCTATGCAGTTTTGAAGCAATTCACATGCTACAAATGAGACATGCTACAGTAAAAGAGTCAGCTGGATAATTCTGATGAGGACTTGCTGTATTCCCCATAACCGAAGGCTTTTATGTGCAATTAGTAGTGTAGTAGTAGCAGCATTCCTCTAGTTACATATTTTAAAATCTTCGTAACATGGAGTTTGACTATTTTTAGTATGGCTGAAAAAGTTTTCTGGGGCAAGAGGAGGATCTACTTCCACATCTGTATGTCAGTGGAAGAGCATGAGAAATGCAGTGCTCTTCAGATTATTATTTTTTTAAACTAAGCATCAGAGGAATATTGGTGATCTGTTTTAATTTCTTATACAGTAGCTTATTTATTGCTTGATTTTTACAGGTGGCATGTTTTTAGCAACCGGCAGCACTGATCATGTCATCAGGATGTACTTTTTTGGCTCTGAAACACCTGAGAAAATAGCTGAATTGGAAAGTCATGCTGTAAGTAAGATTCTTAGATCTGATAACTGGTCATCTATAAAGCAGTATTGAAGTTGAAAGTTAATGTTGTTAGTGGGTTTGTAGCAGTGTTCTTTTATTGAATATGTTTGGAACTTACGCAGAATTTCAGCTAGTCATCTGAATGTGACTTGGCTACTTTGAAGGCTGGAACGTATCAAGATGATATTTAGAATTCTTTCTTTTCAACTGGATGTCATACATATCTCTAATTTTAAAGTGCATGGTTTGCTCGGTTGCTTCCCTCTGATGTA
The DNA here is from genome assembly GCF_964273445.1 of Streptopelia decaocto. NCBI lineage: Eukaryota > Metazoa > Chordata > Aves > Columbiformes > Columbidae > Streptopelia > Streptopelia decaocto. The sequence continues at coordinate 118,821,626 of NC_138663.1, forward strand.
AGTGTGCCTTGCCACCCACATATTACACATATTATATGCTGTATACAGGAAGTAGATAGGCTGAGAATGTGTATATCGTTACTCAAGTTATTTACAATTTGACACCTTTTGTGTTAAATCTTTAAATGAGATTGAGTTTACAGAATTTTAGTTCTGTTCATCTTGGCCTTTATTTTTGTTTTAAGGGGCTGTGCAAACTGCTTCATACTTCCTAAGTCAGCCTGCTGGTTTAGTGTTGTTTCCCTATGTGTGTCATTTAATGTGTGCTGTCTTTACTTGCGTTCTTGATATAACTGATACCTGTTAGGAGAATAACTTTTTAGATAAAATATGGTCATTTTTTTTTATTTGTGTACCTTAGTCTAGTGAACTCTGCCTTCTAAGGAATCTTAGAAGCAAATGAGCTTATGCTCATATGCTGAAGGCTGAGACTTTTTTTTTTTTTTTGGCCCTTGATGCACAAAGAATCTGTAGTTTTACTGTAGAGATTTTAGATTTAGTTGAATCCTTAAAGCTCTTTCAAGGGCAGCTCTTAAAGTACTCATCTTCTTTTTGTTTGACTTAATGTATTTTCTCTAATACTGAATCTGACTTCAACCATTTAAGTTATAGTGATAAGGCTTGATCAATATGTATTTCGTATGTAGAAGAGACTTTCAGCTCTGAAGATAAACTGATCTGAGTGTGCTATCTACTTTTCCTGTAGTTCTTATTGTGATAAAAATGAATAACTAGTTGTATATTTCTTGAAGGAATGTGTAAGTAGACTTGGGAACAACAAAGTCCTCTTGATTGTAGTAGGCATAGGATATTAGAAATATATATTCAAATGTGATTTAATTGTATGCCAAGTGGACAATTATTTCACCTGCCCACTCTTCATATTTAATTGGGACAGTTTTTTAAAACTTGCTTTTTAAATGCATTAGTGGTTAGTGAATTCTGGGACTTGGTTCAACTTGCAGTTAAAACTGTTAAAAAATTGCTGTTTCGGATTTGTCAAAACTGTATTTCCTGTTTAAAAATATAATTTCTAACAAACTCTACCTTTTCTTGCAGGACAAAGTGGACAGCATTCAGTTTTCTAACAGTGGTGATAGGTATGTTGAGAAATGCTCAATTGTGAACAAACAATACATTATTTCGGACTTCAAAATGTATTATTTTTCTTACCTGGAGGTTTCCAATAAGGAAATTCTCCTTATTTAGAACTCAAAGGGGAAATTTGGACTAATCCAGGAGAGCATAGCTAAATTTCATCTGCCTGTCTCAGCTGTTAATCCTTGTTAGACAGTGTCTTTGGACTGGCTGGATTTTAATTTGCTTACAGAAATGTTACCACTTTTTAACATACCTGATGTATTTGTCCCTTCGTAAACCTCTTCTTCCCCCTCCTTTCAGTTTGAGGAAGTATTGGATCAAAATAGGAAATGGGAAAATGCAATGCAAATGAATGGTCTAAAATAAGTTTTAATCTTTTTCATTTTTTGTTCTAGCCTACTACTTTTTTTTTAAGGAAATTTATTTAACAAAATTCTACAGTTGTTTGGGGGTGGGGGAATGTGAAGGGAAACACTGTAAATTCCATTTGTAAAAATTCACTTCCCTTCTAGTAGAGAATGGAGTCAAATTGATCTCTGGCCTATCCCTAATGAAGATGTGGATTTTAACCTTCAGGGTAGACTTACATCTGCAACCATAAGATGCAACTTTATTGGGTCCTTTCTTTTCTTGAAAGCCACATAACTGTGACTAAGAAAACTAATAATCTAGATTCAGTTTGGAAGTTGTAGTTGTCTTGCTTTTAAATGTGTTTTTCTGCGATTATACGGGTCTTTGGGGCCATCATGTTGCACTGGTCTATCCATGTTGCTTGCATGAATTACTTCTCAAGGCAGTGCAAAAAAAGTCAATACAACTGCTCTTTTTGTTTGGTAACACTTTCTATGGAAGGTGTTTGAGATTTATAATTATTGTTAAGATGAATCATAGCAAACTAGAGCACTGTCTGACACACAGACTTTTCCTGGGGGAGGTATGTCAACTGTCTTTCTCAGACTTGTGATTAATGGACTAGAGAGATTATCTTTGAGTATCTTAAAATGTTTCGGTTCCTCTCTTCAGGAATTTCCATTCTGCTGCATTGACAGTTCAGCAGTTCATGAAATGGAAGCCTGAACTGACGTGGTTTACAGCTTGCTATCTTAAAGTAAACCACTGATGGTCTTTTATGCACAATTGTTCCCTATGTGTGTCATGTCTGTCCGTCTTTCATTGTAGTGTTTTTTTAAATTGTGGTGGTGTAACTCTGAATATACTTTAAAGCAAATCCTCCTCCTTCAAGGTTCATAAGTGGCAGTAGAGATGGAACAGCTCGAATTTGGCGTTTTGAGCAAGCAGAATGGAGAAGTATCTTGTTGGATATGTCTGATCGATTACCAGGGTAGGTGAAGTGTTGTCTTTTGTGGGTTTTTGTTATTGTTGGGTTTTTGTGTCCACTTTTGTAGAAACTCAGCAGAAATGAATTTGTAGGTGATCAAATGGTGGGGTGGTGGGCTGAGAACAAACACAAAAAATGGACCTTGGGTATACTAGTTTATTGGAGGGTGATTGCAAGCTCTTCTTTGATGCAGCCATGAAAAAAAAAGTGTTTTTTCTAAGAAAGGAGGAGGTATTAATATCTGAGATGTGGTTATGGTATCTTTCTGTGTTAGTATGTACAGTTCTGTATAATGGAGAGAGAGTCTTTGTAGGAGAGGCTACTAGTTGATGTGGAATATAGACAATGCTGTGTGAAGAAGTGTTTCAAAAAAACCTTGTTCTTTTAGTTGACTAAGATGCCGAAAGGGAATGTTACAGTTTCCTATAAATGTATTTTGGGGAGAGAAACAAAGAAATAGATTGATGTTAATACAAAATATTATCTTCAATATATTTATGTTGGAAATTGGAAAAAATGCTTTGTTAATGTAGAGGTTAGCTTCTGAAACAGTTTATTTTTAAAGGAATTACGTTATGACTCTTAATTGTAGAAGAGATAAGACTCTATGAAAAAAGAAAGCCTGTTTGCCTTTCTTCTCAAATGGGAAAGAGGTTATCATGTCCTATGAAATAAGTATGCTAGAAATCCAGATTTGCTTAATAGTTAATTGTGTGAAAAAGAATCAAGTGTAAGGACAAAAGTTTCAAAACAAATATAATTCTTAACTTCCCTTCTCTTGTCTGATTATTAACATGGGAAAACAGGTTATTTTTCTGTATTTTGAGGTTGAAATGGGCTAATTAAAAATACCTCATATCTTTTCAACTCTTTAAAATAGTGATACATGTTCAGAAGAAGACAAATTTATGAAGCCTAAAGTAACCATGATAGCTTGGAACCAAAATGATAACTATGTTGTTACGGCTGTGAATAATCATCTGCTGAAAGTTTGGAATTCCTGTACAGGGCAATTACTTCATGACTTGGTGGTATGTAATTTTACGTGCTTTTTGAAATACATTGTCTTCCTAAAATTGCAATGACATGTGCCTGCTGGGTTTATAATTAGATCTGATTTGTCTTGAAAGCTCTATATGAATGATAAATAAAGTGTAGTGTTTCTTGGATTTTTTTTTTTTTTTTAACCAAAACTAGCCACTTCCTTGTGCATTTGAACTATCCTTTCCCTAGCTGCTGTGCTGAACTTGCCTCTCCTGTGGAATAAATAAAAAGTTTTTCTGCAGTGACACACTTGTCCATTTAATAGTTTGCTGTCCTGTGGAAAAAAAACAACTCCATATTTCTAGAGTTCTTGCGTGAATCTAGACAATTATTTAATTTAGAATTACAGTCTTTCTGGCTGCCTGGGATTTTCCCCTACTTATGTGCCATGAGGAAGTAGTCCAGATAGATACACTGTGGAATTTGTAAAAATCCATGTTTTTTGGAGGCAGCTTGTAGATGTCTTATTTTCCAAGAGTCTGAGTGTGAGGAGATGATAGTACAGTGCTTTGGGCTCTACTGTAAATATCCTCTTGATGTGGATTTATGTCCTCTCGTTTGCACTTGATATGCGATTTTAAATTCTAGGGACACGCGGATGAAGTATTTGTCTTGGAGACCCATCCTTTTGATTCCAGGATAATGTTGTCTGCAGGCCATGATGGCAACATCTTTATATGGGACATTACCAAAGGCACGAAAACAAAGCATTATTTTAACATGGTAAGACCTTTTTAAATTTTTTTTTTTGCTCAACACACAGCAGTGTGTTCACATACTAGTTTAAGGAGTGCTTACTAACATGCACACCCCCTGCACTTTTTTTTGGGGGGGGGAGGAGGGGGCAAAAATCACCAAAAAAAAGCATAAACAACCAAGACCCACCAAAAAAAAAAACCCAAACCAATAAAATTTTTTGTTTTTTCTTTAGAGCTTTTACCTTTGAATTTCTTGATTATTGCAGTATAGGTGGAAAGTGACCAGGAGCCATTTTTAACAGTTTAATGTGGCAGCAAAGGAGGGCTGGGATTGCCTCCTTTGTCTGCTCCCAGCTGCCCACTACCATTCTTTGTCTTCAATCAAGTGCTTCTCACTGGACCTTTTACAAAGCTGAGTCAGTTCACTGATCTGCAGCAGTATTCCCCACTTCCCTTCATCACTGCTTTCCTGCAGGGCATCGGAGTTGAAACCAGTCAGGGAGGTCTCAATAAGCTGAGACAAGGAAGATTAATTTTGAGAACTTGCAGTTGGGTGTGAGGAATGTGAGACATGGGGGGAGGAGCACACAAATTTACTTTCATCATGGTCGATGTCTGAGCTTTGCAGACTTCACATGTTGATCAGGACTTCTCTGTGATGTGTTGGGAGGAGTTGACATCAGGGCTTTTCTACTCTTCGTCACTGAAGACGTTCTCGCACCTCATTCATTGTATCTGTTTTCCTTAATTGAGATCAGGCGCCGTATAAAAGACTGAGAGGTCCTGTTTTAGACCATCATTTCAAGAGTGTTATTGACAAATAATTATATTCTCAAATGTCTTAAAAATGATCATGTTATTACCTTAAGTATTAGTGGATCAGTGCAGTTCTTCTTGAGACCTCCAATGGCATTTGTTCCATTTGAGAGTTTGTGATTAACATTTTAAAATAGGTTATTTTCTCTGAGACTTAAGTTATGATCCAATGTTCCTAATATTTTTTTTTTTTTTTTTTTTCTGGCTACACTCAGTAGCGAAGTCATTTTTTTTTCCTTAGCTTTAAGATTTCTTGTGCTTTTCTTGAAAGTGCTTTAACAAAATCAGTATATATTAGCTGCAATTTACTTTTAAGCAGTATACTAAGAGCTAAAAAGCCTCAAAAAGCTTTTTTCTTTTTTTAAATTCTTAACAGTAAGTTTCCATACCCTTTAATACATCTTTTAAAATTGAGTGCATCTTATATAACTATATGGTTCAGGACTTAAAATCGTTTATCAAGTGGAAGAGGAATAAACTGAAGTAATGGAATTATTTTTGCTTTGAGTTATTTAAGAGATGAATGGCTGCTTTTGATAGAGTAATTAATTTTTGATGCTGCGTTATTGTTTGCTCAAAAAAAGAGTCACATAATGTTGAGTTTCTTTCCTTCAATCTAGATTGAAGGCCAAGGACATGGTGCTGTTTTTGATTGTAAATTTTCACCAGATGGGCAGCATTTTGCATGTACAGATTCTCACGGGCATCTGTTGATATTTGGTTTTGGCTGTAGCAGGCCGTATGAAAAGGTAAGTTCAGCTTTTTATTGGAACTGTTTATTCAGACTTCTTACTCAGATTAGTTACATTCACTCTTCTAAAACATGGTGTGTAAAAAAAGAGTTTTGTATGGGTACAGGATGTAAATATAACAGGTTCCTTGGTGTCTGTGAGTTCTCCTGTATGTATGGTCCTGGCACAGCAGAAACAACCCGTGTCTTAACATTCCCTTGGGAGTAGCTTCCAAGAACTTTTCTGGAATACATTTTCATTTTCCAGCCAGCTAATCTGCATGTTAATTGTTCAACCCCCAGATTACTTTCTTTTTAATTTCTGAAAATAGCTTGATGTTTAAAGACTGGAATGTATCACAAAGTTTATTGCATTACTACCTAATTAACAAAAAAGCAGGCTGTTTCTATGTTAAGAATAATTTGCTGGTTTATTTCAATTATTGGAACTGGCAGTTCTTTATACCTTTCCTTATTCAAACCTAAATACACTGTAGTAATTTGTTTAAAATAAGCAAAAGTAAATATCGATCCAATGTTGTGGATTTTGAAATGTTAGAAAAATGTGCATGGGATAAATCTTTTGCTTTTTTGAGCAGCCTGTTTCCTTTTTGTTTTGATAAATACATGTGTTTCTGTTTTTTCAAAATAGCTCTCAAAAGTGCAGTTCTGGCCTATGCCTATGCTTTTCTTCACTCCCCCCTCAAATTTTTTAAAGTTGCAATGGTAATTCCGTGTTTGTCATTTTAAATATTTTTTTTTTCTTGCTTTAAATTCTTAGCTGAAATTGAAATTTATTCTCTTCATCTTGCTTATAATTTTGCAGAGCAAAGATTCTGACTGTGATCTAACACTTGTGTAACTGTCTTCCTTCAGCTGCATGGATTTAACAGACTGTTTGTGTTGCAGAAAAAATTTATAGTGGACATTGCATGATTAAGAAAGAACTTTACTCTGAGGGCTTAAGTTGAACTTCAGACAGTTATTTCCTTGCATGGAAACCAAGGAAACTTTTCTTAACTATATGGAAAAAATAGAATGAGATGTAGAATGTTTTTAAAATTAAGTGTAAAGTAGTGTTTCTGCTTTAAGTTACCTCAGTCATTGCCTGCAATAGCACTCTCAAAAATGAGAGTACTGCAACACCCCTACAGGTTAATTGTAGCTATGCATAACTTATTGGGAACTTGTGCTTTGTTGTACCTTTTAAGAGAGTTTAGATATTTTAGTGTCACTTGTTCTTCTCTGTTATTTAGCATATTTTTTTTTTCAAATCGATAACATAAAAACTTCATTTCTTTCTAGATTCCTGATCAGATGTTCTTCCACACTGACTATCGGCCACTTATTCGAGACTCTAACAATTATGTCCTAGATGAGCAGACTCAACAGGCTCCTCATCTTATGCCCCCTCCCTTCTTAGTAGATGTGGATGGAAACCCTCATCCAACAAAATATCAAAGATTGGTGCCAGGAAGAGAGAATTGTGCAGATGAACATTTGATTCCTCAACTTGGATATGTAGCAACAAGTAAGAACAGTGTTACTAAAGACCTACCTCTAGAAGTTAGAATGGGAACAGAGTAGATAATGACATAGGTTATTTAAAAATGACTTCATTTTCTCACATCCTGAAAGGTCCCACAGGATAATAAGATTTTAAACAAGAAAAAAACCCCACAGTTGGTTGTTGAAATACATATCTAAATTCTTCCAACTCAGGACATTCTGTGATTCTATGATTTTCTGTGGGCACTGACATGCACAAACTGTGTTTGAGTTGTACACTTCATAAATGTCTCATTTGGAATAAGTAAGTCAAATCATTTCAAGAATGGATTTCATTGTGTTTAGTTGTAGTTGTAGCATGTCTCGCTGTGATGTGAACAATGAGATTAAATAATTTGCTATAATCACTTAGTTAACCGAAGCCATTTGTTTTATTTGCATTACACTTGCAAGGTGATGGAGAAGTGGTTGAACAAGTTATAGGCCAACGGTCAGTTGATCAGGATGAACAAGGCTTGGAGCCCAGCATTCTTGATGGTATGATTAGACAATTACAACTACAACAAGATCAAAGAACTGGAGCTGATCAAGAATCTGCTTCAAGTGGTCCACAAAATGGGGAAGGAACACCTAGAAGAGGTGAATACATGCTGATAATTGTTCTATCTCAATTTTTATTATGCTGTGTGAAGTATTTCGAACAGGTTTTATGTTTGATGTTGTTTTGGGGACTAAGATTCCTTTAACACAGTGATACCTATTTTAGATGTGTTTTATTCATTAAAACAATGCTACGCTTCTGATTAAATTACAGAGCCTTTTGCTTTTCCTTTTAAAGACCATTAATTGTATTTCTTGTAGAGTGCTACATGTTTAATAACATTCGTAGAGTGCTCACACAACATTTAGAGGAGCTACATTTGTTGTCCTCTAAAGTTCTCAAAATAAATATTTTACCATTATTCAAACTGGGGTCCTCTACCCCTTCTTTATGGGTTTAAGCCAAACAGTCTTCTGATCTGTGTGTGTCCTTGTAGTTTTAATTATTTATGCCCAGCTCCAGGAAAAGTGCTTTGTAGAACCTTCACTAGCCTCAGAGCTGCTAAAGCAGTTCAGAAAAACATCTCTGTTATGTTATACTTCCTGTATTAAAATTGTAGAAGAAATAACCATTTTAAAAGTACATGTGTAATCTCACATAATTTCCTAAAGGTGGTAACTAATCATATACTTACAATCGTGGAGTTAAAAATATGTAAAGTGTTAATTTTTTATCTTTTAGTAAGAAGAAACAAGGGTCCAATTCTCTGTAGTCTGGGAAAAACATTTTTGTATATTTTAGCTTTTAGAAGGCCAAGTTTTGACATCCAGTCTCCTCCCAATATTGGTCTACGACGTAGTGGACAAGTTGAAGGTGTGCGTCAGATGCATCAGAATGCCCCACGAAGTCAGATGGCTACCGAGCGAGATCTTCAGGCTTGGAGACGAAGAGTTGTTGTACCAGAGATACCACCAGGCTTACTCAGGTCTGTGGACAGCTTGTAGATATGACTGGAGAGAACACATCATGTTATTTTTTTCTAGGTCTAGTGCTATTAGACTGAGGGTAAAATAGATGCGTGGTACAAATTGCAATAGTGCAGTGTTATGGTCATCTATGCTTAAAAAGTTCTACTTGTAAAGTCCATTCAACAAAAATAAATGGAAATTTCTCTAGTTTAATATATTCTCCCATATTTCAGTTATTTGAGTCATCTTAGAGGACAGCTGGATTGCCTAGAAAATTGCTTTTTCCAAAATAAAGGGGTATACGTTAAATTCATTTACATGAAAGAGTTCAGAGAGATTGTGCTTTTCTCAGACCTTGTGGGGGTGATGTGTTAAGACGAGAAGCAGCACTGAGCACCTGAAATACTGAAACAGCTGTTCTCAAAAGTAGTATCAGTATGCATCTGTAAAAAGGAGTAGTATCAATAGCTAAATATTTATTTTTAATGGTTCAGCCATATGTGCTGCCTCATCTCTGAAGTTTTTAAAAAACTTTCCTGGTGTTGGGAGATACTAAGAAAGTTTTCCTTGCAAATATCAGAATATAATAAACTTTTTCAACCCCATTTTTAATCCACATTCTTACCTTTCAAATCATACTATCTGAAAATGAGAGGACGTGTGTTATAGGTGTTTGAGCAATAATAATGTCTGAAATTAATAATGTAATGGAGTTAGGTGTTAGGGGTTTTTAGATAGATCCTTCAAAGAGAATGGATCATTTAACTTTTCAGTATTCTCAAAATAGATGTAGAGTTAAATTTTCATTACTTTCTCGTAGGAAGCAGGAAGACTATCGAATTGCAAAAGGGGAAGAAGAGAGAGATCTTTATGCAACAGAGAAGAGAAAGTCATTCGAGTCATTGGAAAAGGTATGCAGCAGCTTCTATGGAAATGGACATTCTGTGCCCAGGGACAAGGGATGGTTTAAAAAATGAAAGTAGACATTTCTGGAAGTATGGTCTTCAAAGGATCCTACTGGTTCAGCTTCCACTTATTGCAGGATGAGGTTTTATTTCTTTTATGAATACCTACTTTATATATATATATATTTTATTTTTCAGTTGTGCCTCCTTCTATCTGTGGTATTTGGTAGTAATTTTTAAAGTCAGGCTTGACTTCAGGCCATTCTGGTTTTATGGCAGTTCAAGTTTCAAAGACAGTTGTTGCAGGTCTTTGCTAAAGTGTTGAGGTGTTAGGATGTTCAAGATCCTGTATTTGAAGAGTTACAGGCCATATTGCTATTCCCTTGCCGTTTTACTTCAGATTACTATGTTTTGTGTATGGGGCAACTTTTTCAGACTTGCCCCATTTTGAATGATTTTTTTCGTTAACTGCTGCTGATTTTATAAGATAGTGGCCGTGATTCACTGTGTCTTGCAGCACAAAACAATTTGATGCAAGAATTCTACTGCATGATCCCCTTAACTGGGAGGAGTTGAGGATTTCTGGTCCTCTCAAAATTGCACACTGTTGCAGTTAATGTCTTGATTCTGTAACCACTCTTATTGGATAATGTGAATGGACCTGTCACAGTAGCTTATACAGAGTAATTTCATAGAATAACTACTAAATCTCAAATTGGGAACAGCAAATTTAAAACTATTGGCTTACAGGAAAATTATTTCTTATGAAAAGGAGTTTTGACGTGATCAGGTTGTGATGTGATGAGGCTGTTTCAGTTTTTACATTCAGCAGTGCTTTTAAGCCACTCTTTCACCCTCAAAATTTTGCTACATATGTACTTTTATGTAACTTCCTTTTTTTTCTTTTACTTCCTGTATAAATCAGAGTGATTCTGAGTCTTCATTAATACAATCTAAGCGTAGACTGTATAGACGGAAATATGCCAATTACCGAACACGGAATAACATTGAACAACTGGAGTCCTCTGATGAGGAAAGAGATAACTGCTTTGACTTGATAGAGCAGGTGAGTTCTCTTCCAAGTTCTGTATTTTGATCTGAGTTCTTCAATAAGTGAAGTTTGATGTAAATTTGCCTTTTCTTTCTTAAACAAGCAAACAAAAAAACCCCTCTGTTACCAAAGAAAATATTTCTGTAAGAATCATTATTGTTAGCAGTTCTTAAACCTATTTATCTATTGTCTTAATAATGACCATCTTTCCTGTCATTTTATAAATGACTGAACTGTTTTTGCTGAGAGTCTCCTAAACCAAAGCCACAGCTCAAGGCACTGATGTACAGTGCTGAGGTTGGTTGAAAGTGAAATCTGGACTTTAGATACATCTTGCTGTTTCTCTGTGAAAACCTTCCAAATTTTTGCGCACATCAAACTGGAAATTTTGAAGCTTCTTGATAAAGCATAGTTACAGTCTGGTAATCTGATTCTTCCACAGAGTCTGGTTATCCTGGCTGAGTCCTGGCTTGGAGTGACACAGAACTTTGCTGTGGGTAGCAGGAGCTTTTGGCTGTTGTATTATCAGATGTACGTCAGTGGTAGGGTTGTTTGGACTACAGTTTGTCATAGATGAGTGATTTAGGGTCCTGCTTGCTGCAGAGCAGTATTTAGATCACTTAAAGAAAAGTGTGACTTAACAGAGTTTGATGGCAAGGTTAACTCTATTACTGCGTGGAGGAAACATGCCAAGCAGAATGAGGTGAAAGTTGCTTTAGAGTGATTTGTGTAGGACAGAAGATGCAAAACGGTAGAGGGAGGCCCTCCCGTTGAGTCATGAGGTTCAGAATGGACCTCCTTGCTTTCTAAACTTGTTCTCAGAAAGGAGCCTAGATGTGGCCCAGACTTGGTCAACAGTTCACGTCTAAGAGACACAAAGAGAAAACAAGTAAGGGATTATATGTGTTTATGACCAAAAGATTATATGTGCACATCTGATTCTTTATATTTCTTGGCTAAGATTTCAAAGTTCCATCATTCTGCATCTCAACGCTATTGGTCTCCAGAGGTCTGGTGCCAGGTCGCTCTGAATCCTAGGTCTCTCAAGCAAACTTTCAGACATAAAAGTTAATTGGCAGTGAGGATGGGATCCTAACTGTCTCAAAGCAACCTCTCAGGCATCAAAGTGCATAGAAATAACTGAATGGAGTAGTACAGCAGCAGGCTTGGCTCAAGCTGGGTATTTTTGCAGAGGTGCTGAGCTGAGGACAGAAGTCCCTGGGTAATATATACCTTTGCAGACTATTTACCTGCCCCTCACACGATGGTTCAATCCAGTAGTGGTATTTGTGTCTGGGGTCTTCTTGCTTCTCATTGAATCCTTTCATCATCTGCAGACAGGCTCGTGTTTTGTTTAGCTGCAGACATTTATAGTCTGTAGCTGCTTCATGCTGGCTCTGAAGATGTTATTTTGTTCAAATGAATCCTGTTTTGCTCAACAAAGTGCAAAACAGACCTTATCTTGCACGTGTTCATGATGTTCTGTAGCTGCTGTGTTTTCATTGAGTAGATGTAAGTTTGGTGAATATGAGAGGAACTTCACAACATACAGTTTAAGATTTCAGCAAATTTGTCTAAGTAACATGAAACAGACTATATTAAAAATCACATGACCTTATAATTCTAAGTTATTCTATTTAAAATGCATTTACTTAAGCTAAATTATTAATATAAAACTTAAATTGGGCTTATGCAGTGATCTGTGATTAGTGAAAGATCATTGCCCTACAGCCATGCTTGTCTAGCAGGGAGTGCTCACAGTAGCTCACCCGGGCTGTCATATCTATGGACTAAAGTGGTTGGCTTGTCATCTGATTGCAGACAGTGGGAAAGGTCTGCACAAGACTCCTTGTACCCACACCTTGCTGGTGTTCAGTGCACCGTTCCACTTCCTTGTGGGTTTCCTAACAGTTTTTGGCTTGGCTGCAGCTCAGGCCTGTACCATCTTTGGAGTCTGGACCAAACTGCTGTTGGTTTGGTTGTGGGGGTAAATAGAGTACATCTGCCACACAGCTGTCTGGCCTTGTACACAGGGAACTAGTCTTAAACTGGGGAAGGAGGAAGAAGCAGAAGGAGTGGAGAAGGCTGGACTTGTTGGACTCGTCACTTAGTTAAGGAAAAATGGTGAAGAAAAAAGAATGGCCCACCACTTTGTTCTGATAAAAGATGTGAACTTAGACTAGAAAGAACATAACTAGGGGGATATAGATGCTGCTTTGTAAAGGGTGGCTACAGCAGGTGAATCCATACGTGGCTAATAAAATGTTGGTGAATGTACAGAAGTTAATGATTATCTGTGCACTGTTAACTTCTAATAAACTACAAAAAAGTACTACTTTAATTTCCATTTTAACAACTCCTTTTACCAGATTTCATCCTAAATTGATAATACGCAGACATGAACAGAGTGGTTTATGTTTCCAGCCCTTAAAATAAGTGCTTTGAGAAAGTTTTGGATTGACTCTGCATATTTTTAAATTCAGGAAGCCAAAGAAAGTGAGGTCTCTGACTCATCTGATGAAGAGGAAGAGTGGAGAAGTGACAAGAAAAGCAACAGTAATAGTTCTAGGTAAAAGCAAACAAACAAGTCCCAGCTTTTACTGTAATGATTTTTACTTTAATTTTGGCAAGTTAAAAGTTGTGTGGAAGTTCTGTTGTGTTTCGTATGTAATAATATTTTGTGGAGTACTGTGCTGATGCATTGCATTGTTATTTAGTGTCCCATTTGATGAAAACATTTCTGTCTTTTAATGCAGTTTCAGATTGTTTTGGTTTTTTGCTAGGTGGCAAGGAGAAAGAAGATAGTCGGGAATGTTTTTTTTATAGTGTATTTTGTTCTGTAGCACTTTCGAGGGATGGGGGGTTTTGGTTTGTTCGGTTTGAGTTTTTTTTTTAGTAATGCAGAAACAATCAGTTGCTTGCTCTTACAAAAATATTTGGTTGAGAATAATTAATTTTGAAAATTTATTATTTTATTTAGAACTGAAGTTACAGATAATTTTTAATCACTCTACTATGTTTTAGATATTCTTTCTAGAGCTTTGTAGTAGTAGAACTAAAAAATACTGAGAAAGAGACAAAAGTAGATATAAAAAATAAAATGTGTACTTGTGAGATTTGTATAACTGTCTTTAAAGACTTTTAGTGTTTGGATGGTGTGCTCTTTAGGAAGGGCTTTTAACTAGTCCGGAATTTCATTGCACAACTTTCTTTCCCTGATTTTTTTTTTTTTTTTAAGAATTCTTCAGTTTTTTAAAAAATGTGCTTTGAATTACTGTGTTCTCAAAATACTATGTTAAACATCAAGTAGTTGTTACAACAGGTCAAAGTAATTTTAGTACTTTAGATAGTGCTTTTAAGAGCAATCTATATCTGCAGATATTTGTCTGAGAGAATTTAGCATTCTGAAGTATTGACAACTTGGTTCTGTGTTTGCATTTTCCCTGACCCCATCTGCTATGGACAGTGATTCTTCAAGTAGGTACTCTGACTGGATTGCCGATTCAGGGATTAACCTACAACCTCCTGTACGGACTTCTCGGCGGAAAGTGCTCAGATACTACAGTACGTCAGAAGATGAGATATCAGCAGAGAAATCATCTCCTCCAAAGAGAAGAAGAAGAAAAAGGAGAAAAAAGCCCAAACCAAAAAAGCAGGAGGAGGTATACAGTTAAATTATTCTACTTATTCTAATAAATTTCTCTTGTAAGTTTTTAGACCTCTTCACTGGGAAACTTTAAGTAATTGTTGTTGCCACTAAACAAGGAAATTGGTATCACTACATATAGCGTGCACTTAGGTAATTTGACACCATTGCAAACGCAAGGTATCTGCTGATTTGTATGGAAGAATCTGCATACTAAGTCAAGTCATCTTCACTTTCAGATAAAGAGTTGTCAAGTTTTCTCCTATCAAAGGAGAAATGTGATTATTAAATAGCTGTACAGAATATTAGACTAAAACCCTGTTAAACTGTCACTTTTTAAGTAACATATCTTTTCAAAAACTTAGGGGCTGTAGTCACTGTATTTATGGTGGCCATTTATACTTGGGTTGAATTTTTAATTTTTGTAAGTTATAGTAATTATTCTTTTTTTAAGTCACTGAAATTTATAAGTTAATCTAGTAATTATCCTTTAGGTTACAATAGATATTTGCTGGTTTCTGCTATAAAAGGACAAACAGGTGGTTTTTTTATTAATGTTTGGGGTAATTTTGGTATGTTTTGCTCTCCATTCTTTCACTTCTTCCAAGTATTCTCAAAAATATATTTTTAGAACTGTTTTAATATGGATATTTATTGTGCAATATCTCAATTTTTAATATTCAAATAATTTCTTGCAGTTTGATAGATTTTTAATTTGATAGTAAAAATGCCGTCTAAATCATAAAAATTTGTTTCTCTGAAGACATGGGTAATAGTAACCTTGCTCACTCAAATCTTCATATAGGGAGAGGAATGCTTAGTATTAGTACTACAAATAGTTACAACTTAAGCAAAGCCTTGGAGGAATTTTGCTGATACATTTTGGAAATGTACATTAGTCTTTTATACATCAAGCTTTTGTCTGCCAAATTAAAATCGAACAAGTTTTTTTTGATGTCGTGTCAGCAATATGTCTACTCTATCTGATTTTGCTCTTTGTTAAATGTGAAGGCTAATGCTCCAACACAACCAGTAAACTTGGAGTTGTCATATGATTGGCACCCTCCTGTTTGGATAACAGACACAGCTCTTCGAAGATCCCCTTTTGTTCCGCAGATGGGTGATGAGGTAGGAATATTGATTAAAATCTTTAAATGCTCGTGTTAACTAACATTATTATAGTTTCTAAATACAGGAAAACATTTACTGTTTGGGTGGTTTTTGTTTTTTTTTTTTTTGTTTTTTTTTTTAGGTAATATATTTCCGACAAGGACATGAAGCTTACATTGAAGCAGTTAGAAGAAATAACATTTATGAACTGAATCCACACAAGGAGCCATGGAGAAAAGTAGTCCTTAGGGTACGTCTGCACTTGAAGATGCTGTGGGTTCAATATTAGTAGTCTGTGAATGAAGAGTAGTGTTTACACTGTTTGCAAAACATTGATTTGTGAGGTTATGCCATTTCCCATAATGTTTCCTTGTGGAAACAATAGGGGAAACTGTCTTCAATTACCAGAGTATCTTCAAACTTACCTGTGGGAAGCCTGGAGTATAAACAGCTGTGTTAAAATTGCCAAGTCTGACTGACTATCTTCCATGGAAATCTCAAATACAGTTTCAATATTTTTGGCTTTTTAGATGTGGATACAATTCATGTGCCTGGTTAATTAATTTCAAATTAATGGTTTTGTGCATAGTCCAGGAGGTAATAATTTATTTTTTTTGTTCTTAATCTGTAGGATCAGGAATTGGTAAAAATTGTTGGCATTAGATATGAAGTTGGTCCTCCTACATTGTGTTGCCTCAAGCTTGCCTTTATAGATCATGCCACCGGAAAACATACAGACAAATCATTTTCCATCAGGTATGTGCATCTTTATTTTTCTGAAAATTATTTAAAAATACATTTCTTTTTCTAAGGCACACTCATGAAAGGGATATTTTTTTTTTTTTTTGTCTAGATACCATGATATGCCAGATGTTATTGACTTCCTTATATTACGTCAGTTCTATGATGAAGCACGGCAAAGAAACTGGCAAGCTTGTAAGTGCGTTTAAGTATTTGACTAAGTGATTTTGAAATCAGAAATTTTCCTTGACTCATTGCTGAATATACTAAATGCTATTTGCTTGTAACTTCAGAGAGCTCTGGTATGTAAGGTCCCTTTGCCCATTAGAAATTTGAGCCTACTAACTGCTGTGCTAAGCATTTTGGAGGGATTACCATGGATCTAAGATACAGTCTTCAAAACATACATAGAGACTCTAGTGTACCCTTTTCTTATTTCATAGCTAAGTAGCAAACTTATTTAGATTTTAGCACTTATATGTTTTTGGCATAATAAGTTGTCTTTTATTGAATATCAGTGGATTTAGAACTTTAAACTGGAAGACACTGATCGTAAGTTTTTCTATTAGCGTATAGAAGAAGCATAACTAAATACATTTTCTTAGTGGAATATCTGAGCAGACTTCTTTTGCTTTAGCTGATAGATTCCGATCCATTATTGATGATGCATGGTGGTTTGGAACAGTGTTGGGTCAAGAACCATATCAGCCTCAATATCCGGATAGTCACTTTCAGTGCTACAGTGTTAAGTAAGTATAAAAAGACTTGGCACTTCTAATGTTAGTTGTGTGGGTTTCCTCTTACATAGCTGGCTTATTGGTATGAGA
The DNA here is from genome assembly GCF_964273445.1 of Streptopelia decaocto. Taxonomy (NCBI): domain Eukaryota; kingdom Metazoa; phylum Chordata; class Aves; order Columbiformes; family Columbidae; genus Streptopelia; species Streptopelia decaocto. Next base: position 118,838,652 of record NC_138663.1, read on the forward strand.
ATGTATAAATTGTTCATATTATTTTACTGGTAGTATTATCACGTTTTAATGCTTACAAGTTGCTAATCTAGCATAACATGAATATGTAATAACTTGTGGCAATTTTTTTTGTGGATAGTAATATGGTAAAAGAAGTTATTGACCTTTTTATTATTTGTGAATCATCTTCTGTAAAGACTAATGCTGAATTGCTTCCACGAAGCAAGCAATGCAATTTCCAGTGTATGCTAATTACTTCTGTTAATTCATAATTGGTTTTGGATGGGGCATGCTGAATCTCTTCTGTTGTTGCTGAAATCATGATCCTTATGCTTCAAGTTCTGGCACTTCGGTCTTTCACGTTATAGTCCACAGGAGAAAGTATACATATAAGATTATCTCATATTATCACTTGAGATTCCTGTAGAGAGTGTTTGCAAATGTTGCTCTCTTCATGTTTGCCACATGAATGTGAGGAAAGAATTTGAGTCTCTTCATTACCTGGTAGCATTCTGCCACATTCCCTGTTGTGTAGATCCCACTTGCAATTTTACCTTTTGATGTTCTCTTCGGGTGATATTTAGCTAGATAACTGTCGGGTAATACAACACTGTGTGCTTGTAACAGACAAATCCCTTTGACCAGTCTACTTGTCAGGAGATAATACTGCCTAGATGAAGGCAAATAATATCAAATGAATTGTTCAAAACATGGCAAATTGAGCACATCAAGGGTATTAGAGCAGGAAAAAGCCCAACTAGTTAAACAGGAAAGGCCAAGAACATCCGGGTCAAGCTGGTAACAGGATAGTTGTACCCAGACCTTCTTTATGTATGCTGAAAAATGACTGCCTACTATTCCCTCATGACAGTTTGACATTAGTGGTGTTTCTGTGCATCTTCTTTCATATTGACAAAGAGGTCCTTCACATGAAGGAGAAAAAAGGTGAACAAAGATAACTCAGGACCTCAGTGTTCAAAATCAGGATATTGCCCTTCATAGAATCACAGAATGTTAGGGATTGGAAGAGACCTCAAAAGATCATCTAGTCCAATTCCCCTGCCGGAGCAGGAACACGTAGACGAGGCTACACAGGAATGTGTTTGGGTGGGTTTTGAATGTCTCCAGAGTAGGGGACTCCACAATGCCCCTGGGCAGTCTGTTCCAGTGCTCTGTTACCCTCACTGTGAAGAAGTTTCTTCTCAAATTTAAGTGGAACCTCTTGTGTTCTAGTTTGAACCCATTGCCCCTTGTCTTACCATTGGTTGTTACCAAGAAGAGCCTGGCTCCGTCCTCGTGACACTCACCCTTTACATATTTATAAACATTAATGAGGTCACCCCTCAGTCTCCTCTTCTGCAATCTAAAGAGACCCAGCTCCCTCAGCCTTTCCTCATAAGGGAGATGCTCCACTCCCTTGATCATCTTTGTTGCCCTGCACTGGACTCTCTCCAGCAGTTCCCTGTCCTTCTTGAACTGAGGGGCCCAGAACTGGACGCAGGTGTGGCCCTTGTTGTGGCCCATCCAAGTAGTCTGGAATGGTTCTGGGATTTTGTTTGCTTTGGATTCCCCCAACGGGGGAGGACTGTAGAACAGTCAGTGAATACATAATATTCCTGTTTCTGTTATGACCAGAGATTGTTCCATTGTCTTTTGCAGTATATTTGATATCCAGAGTTTCATTGTTAGAGGGTGCTTTTTTTTTTTCACTCAGAGGTTTTTTGAAAATGTCACTCATCCCAAGGAAGGGGGAAGTATTTGTAGCTAATAGACAGTTCTGTGAGGCTACCAAGATCGTGTTACGTATTTTGGTTCCTTGTATTATCTACTTTACTTGTCATCTGTCCTGTTGATTTTCCTTAGGAGGAAGATGTAACTTCCAGATTGAAGTTCTTGCTTGTACGCAATTTCAGTTTTGCTTTTACGGCTACAATTAGAAAATTGGCGCTCTTGATGTGCCATAAATACAAGTGGCATCAACATTTTGTCTTTAGAACACATCATCTGAACATAAGGGGCTTTTTTGTGTTCCTAGCCATGACAAAGCTAAGACTGTTCCATATATAAAAGATATGTCAGTGTGTGCAAATACTTGTTTTTGTCTGACAGGAGCTTAATCGCCCCCAGTGAGAAAGTACTAGCATGTTAAAAAAAGTATTAGACAAAAATAAGTAGATACTAAAGGAAATAGATTGGGGTCTGTTCACAAATATGCCTAGAGGAATACAATGATCATGAATCCTGAAAGTACAAGTTGAACAGACTTGTACCAGGATCATACAGCCTCCGTAAACAGCATCTCCCAAGAATAGTTTCAAAGATACAAATTACTGGTCTAGCTGGACCGGTACGGCATTAAGCTGATCCACTTGGGCATTTCTTATCTTTGAAATACCGAAATGTCATTCAAGACATGTAAAAATCTGCCCGAAGTGGTAGGATTTGTAGAAATATCAAAATGATATTCATACCTAATAGTTAAATATCAGAATGAATGTACAGATAACTGTGTTTGGCTTTGCTTCCTCTTGGTCCTTAATTAAGTTCAGTTTCTTCATTTTAGACTTCCTCTTATCTTTGTCTTAATGTGGTACACCTTATAACATGAAATATTAATATACCAAATACCTCACTTACAGTTCTTCCTTTCTCTTAAACGTTCAATGGACTTGCACAACTACTGTTGTTGTTTGCAAAAGAATCCTCTGTCCTGTATGCTTGCTCTTGTATTTTTCCCGTGACGTTATCTCTTTTTTCCAAGTGTACAGCTTATTTTTCTTCTGCAGTGTCTTGATACAATATCTATAAAATTGATTTTTATATTGAGTAAGTTGTGTATAGCCAAAATGAGGAGCACAAATGTAATTAGAAATTCATTATGAAGAATGTTTCTTTTTGCACTGTGACAGGTGATTGCTAGCTAATACTTATGTTTATATGGATATTTATACAGTATATTAATACATAAAAATAGCTGTAATTTAAATATGCTTGGAGGGCATACTTCTGAGTCAAAATAACGTTTGTTTTTGTTTGTTTGTTTGTTTGTTTTTAACTTTGTGAATCAGATGGGACAATGGTGAAATTGAAAAGCTTAGCCCGTGGGACATGGAACCAGTTCCTGATAATGGTAGGTAGAAACTCATTTAATAAAACAGTTTCATGTGCTTCTCCCTCTTTTCAGTTCCTTAGTCTCATGCAGGTATTGGACCTTAGACGACTCCTGTCTTTATTGCAGCTCTTGTCACTAAGTCATTTGAGTACAGTATCCATTGTACATATCTACTTAATAGGTGGAACTGATATGGTAGTGGTTATCCTTTAAATTGTAGGGAATGTCAGCAGGGCATTTTTCTGCATTTAAGCAAGAAAGTTCTTAAAAACAGTCTTACTTCAGATTTGGTGAAATACCTTGAATATACCTATATTTTTTCCCTTGGCATCTTCCAGAGCAATTTTGAAGGAAATACTTGAAATGTGTAGCTCTGGCTTATACAATAAAATCTGCTACTTAAAAATGTCAATGTTAAAAACTTCTCAAGTTTCAAAAAAACCAGTTTGTTGTAATACATTATAGTATAAAGGGATGGGGAACTAATATGTGTAAAATAATTTCCAGCCAGCATATCCTTACTGCATGTAGTTTAAAACCAGCAATTTATAAAGTTTGCTGGTCAAATCCAAATTAACTATAAATGATACAGTTGGATTCCTGGTTTGTCTTACTTGATTTAGTTTTCCAGTGCTTGTCAGTACCAGCTGGATGGAAGGAGGAAAGTTTGTGAAATACTGACAGAGTAGTTCCTGAATAAGCTGTCAAAAAGATACTGAATTTCTAATAACCTTTGCTAGGAGTTAGCTTGTTTCCTGGACACCAGAAGACCTTGTGCTATATTTTTATCTTAAATATGAGTATATTGTATACATGTGGATGTTCTCAGTAGCCGCCTGACCGTCTAAGCTCCAAAGTGTTAGCTGCCTGCTTGAGTCATATCTTGTGATGACAAATTTTGCAAAAGTCTGAAATCAAAATGTGAAATTGAAATCTTTATACATTTTAGCTCATAGAAAAGAAGTAATCAGCAGGATTTTGGTTTCACACATGCAGAGATTTACTTGAAACATCCAATTTTCTCATCACCAACATCTATCTCCTCCTAACATACAGAAGCTTTTCTTATTAATCATGAACTGCTTAATGCTTCCCATATGTTACTGAGAGGCAGTTAAAGGCTCACAAGCCTTACATGTAAACTTAAGTTAGGATTTATTTTAACAGGACAAACTGTATCGATTTGTTCTGAATGCTGTATAATACGGTTTAAGATGCTGTTCACAGTATCACAGTATCACAGTATGTTTGGGATTGGAAGGGACCTCAAAAGATCATCTAGTCCAATCCCCCTGCTGGAGCAGGAACACCTAGGTGAGGTCGCACAGGAACATGTCCAGGCGGGTTTTGAATGTCTCCAGAGAAGGAGACTCCACAACTTCCCTGGGCAGCCTGTTCCAGTGCTCTGTCACCCTCACTGAGAAGAAGTTTCTTCTCAAATTTAAGTGGAACCTCTTGTGTTCCAGCTTGATCCCATTACCCCTTGTCCTATCATTGTTTGCCACTGAGAAGAGTCTGGCTCCATCCTCATGGCACTCACCCTTTATATATTTATATCAGTGTATTAGTTACCACTTCTTCCTCCTATGGAATGAAATATAAAGAGTAGTGTTCTTGACCACTTTAGTTTGACAGCATAAAGGAACTAGAATTCTTGGAATTGCTACACTGGCAGCGTAATGACAAGAGACATCCTACGCATGCTAGTTTAAATCTGGGTAGTGTTCGCTATATCAGAGGAAAATGGTAGCTTCTTTCTTTGATCTAGTACGTTGTTACTTTGCTGTAAGAGCTTAAGGTTTGATTAATATAAGGAGCTACAACTTTACCATAGAAAAACTTGGAAGGGACACTAAAAAAAGGCAAGCTAAAAGCTAGTGTGTCTGTTGTGGACAAGGTCAAAGAATTGAGAACAACATCCTCTGAACAGGTGAAGGATACAGCAGCCACTAGGCTAGAAGAAAAAAATTATCTGAAGGCAATCTGGAACTCTTTATTTGCTGCTTTTCTTTCCAGGCAGAAACTGGCACTCAGTAGGGAAGAAAAGCTCTTACAGAAAGGTTTTGTGCATTTCTACAGAGCATTATTATATTAGCAATATAGTATAAAATGAGTGAAACCCCCTCTACTTCGCTTTCTCTTCTTTTCTTCAATTGAATGACTTAAAAACCAAATCGAAATTGTATCTCACGTTTTCCACTATTCTCTCAAAATATTTCTTTGTTCAGTTAACTAAGATAGGTTTATGGGAGAAGGAACAGCACTGAAGTTGGACTAACTAGCACGTTGCAACCTTAATTTGTTACCCTTTGTATCCAGTAAGCCTAAGTTTTGTCTCATGATTATCAGGATACAGTGTCAGATGTCAAAGTCTCGCCTTGTCAGGGACAATGCTGTGAAGACCAGAAAAAGCTGGTGCATAGAGATGTGGAAGTTCAGTTTTCAGCAGCATGTTTACTAAAACACTATTGGTGTGAACTGGGTGTTGTATGTATGAACTGTCTATACCTGTACTAGTAAGCACTGCAGCCATCCTTCTGGGGATTCAGCTTTCTGTGACCCATTTACTCCTGAAGATTATTCTAGGTGGTCATTATGTATATATATATATATATAATATGCCATGAGTTATATCAAGTCTTCTGTGTCACATATACCAGGATGCTGCAAAGAAAACAAAGCAGAGATCTTGGCGTGCATGTTGAGAAGGACAGAGTTTTGTTTGTTTTAGTCTGTCATTCTGCTTTAGTTGTTGCTCCTGCAGGAGAAAATCCCTCTTGAGCGCTTATGCAATGGAGTACCAGATACCATGTGAGTTCTTCTTGACGCAACCCTGTGTAAGTGTAGAAGCATTACTTGTGCTTTCTCTTAGTGTTGTCTTCAGGAAGTTTGGTTACAGAATTTGTTTTGGCTTAAAGATGAGTTAGAAGGATCATCTAAGTGAGTCACCTCTGCCCCTTCAGCTTTCCATAGTACCTTTTTTTTTTTTACCTGCTTCTTGAAGAGCTGCTTCATCTTCAGTATTATTTCAGGGGACAGCAAATACTGTTGGGCTTTGTCAATGCAATAGTGAACAGAGAACTAGAAATTGTTTAGGTTCATTAAGACTAACCCTGTTCAGCTGAAGGAAAAAGTATTTTTCTCAAACTTAAAAGATCTGCCGCTAAAGCTTGGTTTTTTTTCTGTACAGTAGTTGTAGCTGAAGTGTATCGAGAATTTGTATGCAGCATATTCATGGATCCTATCCTTTTTCTTGCTTTCATTTTTAATGTACAGACTCTTGGATGCTAATGGAAGTTCTTTCTGTTAATATCTAGCTATAATCCTATACTCTTTACACTGTTGAATTTTATCTGCTAATAAAAGATAATTTATCTGCTGATTCCTATTGTCCTAATCAGTACAAAGAAGTGATGTTGCCTACCTACGGTGTCTAATCAGGAACCTTCACGTGGTTGTTCCTTTTCAAGTGCACAAATGAAATGAAGAACGTAGCTTTTCAAAAACAATGAAAGTGCAGAAACTGCAGATAAACTAAAACCAGCTTGTGCAGTCAAGGGGGAAAGGCATCCAGGGATGATACATTATCTACTCAGTCATTCTGCATTAGCCAGATTGTGTTAGTCTTAAGAGGCATGACTCTTTCCACAGAACCATAAATCACAGTTTCATATTTCTGCTAGTTTGTACTGCTTTGAAATTATTAATCTGCCTTTTTTTTTAAATGTCCAAAAGATCACAGTTGTTAATACCAGGAAGGATGTGACAAAGTATATTGCCTACCTTGCACGTATTTAAAGGCTGAGGGCACAAATTGACTCATTAAAGTAAGTTACGATCCTGCGAAGTTTAGGGGCATGCATTTAAAACAGAAGCATATAAACAACTCTTCTGAGTTCAAGTCCTCTTCAAGTCTAGTGCTTAAATGAAGAGAGGAAAGAGTCTTCTCGAGATCCAGAACTGCAAGAAAAAGGCACATAAAGGATATCTTTGCTGTTGTAGTCAGTTTGTGTACTTTTTCCTATAGTATTAGCATCAATCTCAACTTTAAGGCAAGATTTTTTTTTTTGTCAGTTACGAGCATATGAGTATTTAATAAACATCAGTACTTAACAGTTTACCTTGTTGGTTTGCGTTCTAACTTCCTACCCTATCCTATTTGCTATCACTCTTCAGTTGATCAGCCTGAAGAATTAGGAGCTAGTGTTTCTGTAACTTTTGAAGAGGTGGAGAAGCTACTATACAAACCCCAAGAAGGCGAGTGGGGGATGAGATCTCGTGATGAAGCATGTGAGCGGATTATCCGTGGTATTGATCAGCTTCTGACTCTTGGTAAGCATGTCATCTAAGCTTTAGGTAGTTTTCTCCTCACATTACATTTATAAGCAGGTCTCTGGAATATCCATGGCATCCTTTAAAAATTCCCTTCGATAAAGTACTGTGAATGTTCATACATGTTTATGTGCAGTTCTTTCTGTTTGTCCGTACTGAGATTTTTATATTTTTATACATCACTGGTTTTATCAATAATATACATAGCAGTTGAACACCTGGCTCAATTGTCAATTGTCAGTTTAATTAATCTTGATATTTCTTAACAGACATTTCAGCAGCTTTTGCTGGTCCAGTTGACCTGTGTACATATCCCAAGTACTGTACCGTGATTGCTTATCCAACAGACCTGAACACTATTCGGACAAGACTGGTTAACCGATTTTACAGGTTAGTACTAGCAGTAGAAACAAAGGAGAGTTTGGCCTTAGGTTTGCCTGTTTTGAGAAGATCTGAACTTTTTTTAGTAAGAAGAGCAATTAATCTTTTTAAAAACATTCTGAAAAACAACGCTGTAGTACCTGAATTCAACATTACTAGTGTTTTGTAGCAGGGCTCTGATGCCTGATAACTGCAACCTTATTAAATTTCTTAGATCTTAAGGAAATCAATTTCAGCCTATATGGGTACCGTTTTTAGAGTAACAGTAAACACTGACATTCTTTCTTTGAGAAATTTTCTATTGGAAAACAATAAACATTGGAAAAAAAAAAACTTCAATCCTGAAGACTTAATGAAGATTTCAAAGTGCTGTACTTCAGTTACTTTGAACTTGAAGAGGGTTAAGCTCTTAAGCACGTATTACTTTCAGAAATTGGCTTAAACATGGAGGTGAAGTGTTAAATACTATCATAGGGGTTTAAAATTATAAAAACTGTACAGTAGAGAGAGAGGGAATAAATTGAACTTTAGTGGTGATAAAGTTCTGATTTGTTGGATGTGCTGAGTATCCATAGCTCAGAAGAAACTAGAGGATGTTCATCTGGACTTACCTTCTGTATGCCTGTAAATACAGTGAAGAGACATAAATAGCTTTTTTTTTCCTGTGTTAAGACTGAAATAGGGTCTTGGGAAATAGTTTGAAATTCTGTAGGTGAAGAGCTGCAAACTGGGGTTGTCTCTGCTTCATGATTATAAGGAATTGGAAAAATGAATCATAAAAATGAAATTACATGGTTGTGCTAGCTCATTTCTATCAAGTTACAATTTTAATTTGTAGCAGTTTCTACAAATCTGTCATCTTAGGGTACTGCTTTGACTGGTCATTTGGCCTCAAAGCAAGGTATCTGAGAGGAGACAGAACAGAACATCATAGCCAAGATGTCCTTAAAAAAGTAATTAGACTAATTTTCTTGTCACTCCCTTTTAATTGCTTGTGCTTTGTGTTTATTAGTTAAGGATTATTTCAGTGCAGGTTTATAATTTAGTGGTAACAAATATTACTACAACTAGCCAAGTACTAACTGAATTTTTAAGAGTGAAACCAAAGGGTGTTAGAATTTCACAAACTTTCTGAAGATGATTTATCAACAGTGAGTTGGAAAATGAGTGAGCAAAGATGTGCATTGTTGGTTTTGCTTCCTTGTGTGCATGTCTCCCTCTGTGTGTACAAGCATATTTCAGTTTTCCATGTGAATGAAAAGTCTGAGACTGGTCTAATGAGAATTAAAACAAATGACATTTTTCTTAATCTAATGTGGACAGAAAATTATTAGAGAATTTTTTTTTTTTTCAGTTTTTAAGCCTTTCAGCTTAGTATTAAAGGTGCAACATTTTTTTTTTAATTTTAAGGAGAATCTCTGCACTGGTTTGGGAAGTAAGATATATTGAAAGCAATGCTAGGACCTTCAATGAACCTGGGAGTGCTATTGCTAGAGCTGCAAAAAAGATCACTACCCAGCTCTTAAAGTTTATCAAGTAAGTGGCATTTTAATCTAAATAGTGCTTAAATATCCTGCTCTTAAGTGGTGGGAAGTTATAAGCATCTTTATTGTTTATCCTGCTGCTTTTGATTTCTTACTATTTTTCAATACACTGCAGGACAGTTGTGTAATTCTTCTAACTGGGGAAATACTTAAATGTTCAGCAGAGAGACATTTTAACTTTTTCCCTCAGTATCATTCACTGTTATTTATAGTACTAAAATGATATGAAAGTAGCTCAACCTGTAAAATAAGTTCTGAGCTGTCTAGCACATATGTAGAAGTTCCTGTTGTAGCCTGTCTGACTTCTTTCAAAATCAAACCTCTCAACTGAATTAAATTAGCGTAGGCAATCTCCCTGCAGGTAGATCAGATGTGAAGGCCTCTTCCATATTAATAATGCTAATTTTACCTTCTTCCCCTCACTTCGGAAATGCACAGTATGGCAGTTTTTCGGATGTAACATTACTTTGTTAATATTATAATCATCTTCTGATTTTTCTATTTCATTCTTAGTTACTGTCTTGCAGTTTATGTGTAGCTTTTGGTTATGGCTCAGTTTAGTCTAGGAAATTATAGCTATGTTTTTGCTATCGAAATAACAGAGATTTAATTGCATTACAGTGATCAGAACTGTACAAACATTTTTGAACTATGTAGCACAACAGATGATGAACAAGATTGTCTTGATGCTGATCTGGTAAGCTGCTTTTGTGGATAATTCCAATAATGTACAGTGGTGAGAAAATGCTACCAGCCTTCAAATGATTTTAGTAAAATTGCTCAGGTTTTTTAATAGATATTTTTGGGTGTATTTGTACATTTATACAGCTAGTATAAACATGGAATGTATTATGAATGTTGGAAGTGATGTGAGGAGATGCTTTATTAAAATAATTCTGATTTGTCAATATTTGGTGAGTATAACAAATATGCATTTTGTACTATGACTGTGTGCTATCAACTGGGACAACTCTTCTGTCTTTTGTGAGTGGGACTGTATTTCTAAAGCATGTTAATGTACCGTAATGTAAATATTTCAAGAGTACATGAATCTGTCTTTTGCTGTATTCTTTATTATATGCATCTGTTTATTTCTAAAATGAAAATTATTATTCATATAGTCATAAATGTTAAAAATTGACAAGCTGTATAACTATCATATTGATGCTTTGACTCTCACTATATACCGCAATATGAATCATACATCCAATTTGCACACTTCATTGAGCATTTAATAAAGTACATTTATCTTAAATCTGATAGAGGTAAATATGCACTGTTGTTATGCAGTGAATGCTATCTGCAGTGCTGTATGTTTATTAATAGTGTACCCAGAGCTGCCAGAACTGATGTCTCTTTCACTTTTTGATTTCTGATTTGGCATTTACTACCAATACTTCATAAAGTTTCAAAATAGCTGCTTTCCCTTGCAGGTTAATATGTAGGGAAGAAATTACACTGAATTGTTTTAGTTCTTTATTTCACTACTTCAGCATCACCTTAGTGTCCTTCCACATAAGATTTTTCTTTTTACCAAAAGTAACTTGATCACAAGATGTCTTTTCCTAAACTCAGGGGAAGCAAAAATCAGAAAGTTTTATGACACCTGTTACCAGTGATTTAAATTACTGACAAATTTTCGTTACTGAGGTTCAAAGCTGATGGGTATCTTCTCATTGCAATTTCTGATGGTGTTTTTTCCTTTATATTAAGGACAAGAGTGGAATCAGGAATCTTCAGTGGTAGCATCTAGGATCTTGCTTTCCAAGTCTCTCAGATCCTGTGTTGTGTGTTTTCTTATGTGCTTATCTTCTATCTCATTGAGAGAAATTAGAATAAAAATCAGTTTTTACCGCAGTAGCAAAGCTAATGACATTTTGAACACCCATTACCTATTTTTTCACACATCATTTTTAAGATGATCGATTTTATTTTATGCAGGATGATGAAAAATGTCTTCCGAGAACATCATATAGAAGAAGAAAAGTGAGTTGGCTAATTGTTACTGTATATACCTAAATCAGGTCAGGCAGGGAAAATTGATTAACAGACTGTATTGAAATGCTGTGATAGTGATGTTTGGTTTTATAACAATCATGGAACCAAATTTTCCTGATGGTATAAGGGAAGAAAAAGCTTTGCTTAAATAAGTCTTTGCTGTTTTAATGCTTCTATACCTGTTCGGTATAGTTGTCTAGGAAAATCTGACTTTCAAGTTTGATACCAGTGTTGTTCAGTGTAACTGTTTTCAGTTATCTGTATGACACTGAAATAAAAGCATTATTCAGCTGACATGCTTGGGAAAAAATACTTTTAGTGATGGATAATATTCAAATATTTTGAGAATAATTTAGTATCAAAAGGTATACTTTTGTGTGCCTTAGTTATTTAGTATTAAAAAACCCTTTAAAGATAGTAAAAGAAAATACTATTATTGTCAGAGTTTATTACTAAAGATTACAAAAAAATCTGCTAGTAGTATAGTGCCTTTTTTGTTATAAAATGATATGTTTGGAAGTGCGTTTTTCTGCTTCAGAAATAATTCCAGACAGATTATCAGGTTTTCCTTCTGTATTTCAATAGTGCTTTTTCCTAACTTTTTTCCCAAGGGACGGGGCTTGAAAAAAGGAAAAAATGTGAAAACTGGCTATGATGAAAACTGTTGGAAGAAACAGTGTATGGAACTGGTGAATTTAATTTTCCAGTGTGAAGATTCTGAGCCTTTCAGGCAGCCAGTTGATTTGGATCAATATCCTGTAAGTTGTCCTTACTAACCTTATAAGATTTTTTTTTTTTTTTTTTCCTCTTAGCATTTGGTACCATAATGACATCTTTGCATTGCTTTTCAAGGTATTTGTTCTCTTTTATGGCTTTAGTCCCAAACCATTGAAAGAAATTTGCTTTCCTCTGTGCTTAGAACTATGAGCTGTATGCTCAACCGCATCAACATAACTAACATCCAGCAAAATATTGACACATAACACAACACAACTGTAGAGCAGCAGTGGTGCCTAAAAATATCCTGATATCTTAAATATGGTTTGAAACCACTCACAAACTCTTTTGTTTACTTTCTTACTGTCCCTTATAGGGAAATAATTCTAGATAAATCTGTATGTTCTTAATGAAAACTAGTTTCTTGAAAGACAGTCTACAAAACCTGTTTAACTGAGCCTGAGCTATGAATTTGATTCGTTCCATCTCTTTCTCTTAGCTGTTCATGGTATTCTTCCTAACTCTTTGATCTCTTTTTGTCTAAAAACCAAAAAAAACTTTCAAGGAAAAAAACTTCTTGACAAGCAAACAAATGTTTTCCTATGGACTTCACATCTTGAATTTGGGTCTCACTTCAGGTTTTAGAACATCTTGAGGTTCTGTAAAACTCTTTGACAGGAGAGAAAGAGGTATTTTGAATTGCCTTTTTTTTTTTTTTTTAATTAAACCTGATCAGTTTTTCTCATAGTAAAATGCATCAGGGAAAGGATTATGTGATGATTTACAGCAGTCTCATTTCTCATAACAATAAAAATGTTGACTTGCATGTTATTGGGGAGTTTTTATTGAGGAAGCTCAGGAGAACTGATACTGAAAATCTGCGTGTGCAAGCTTGTGACACTGTTATCAACTCATGATCCTTCAGAAATTCTGAAGACCACCTTGAAAATGAGCAAGAGTTTGTAGGGGATAATGTAGTGGAGACTTTAAATCAGCTAGTCTCAGCAAAAGCATTGCTGTCTGTGGTAGTTGCTTCTGTTTTCAGGTGATGGTTAAGATAATCTGTGGTTATTTTAGCTACCATTAAATTAGAGAAATAAAATTCAAAAGTGTCGTTTTGCCCTTATACCTTCTTGAATCTTTTTGTCATGTGTTTTGTCTAGGATTACAGACATATTATAGACACTCCAATGGACTTTGGTACAGTGAAAGAAACTCTGGAGGCTGGAAATTATGACACTCCAATGGAACTGTGCAAAGATATAAGACTAATATTTAGTAATGCAAAATCTTATACTCCAAACAAAAAGTCAAAGGTAGCTGTTAATATTGGGGATTTTATACTTGTCTTAATGAAATGAGGTATTATTTTGGAATTAGTTGTTTATCAGTACTGTTGATAAAGCTGCTGGTTGGATGGGTAGTGGGGAGAAGTATGAGCATAATACTTAGTATATTAATTTCTTGTTTATTTAGTTCTACATAGGATTGCATGCTATGCATTTTCTGTTTCTCTCCTATACAGTTTTTCATTTTTGAAATGTTATTCTTGGATGAAAGGTTCTGTTTTTAATATAAGCACTTCCTTACCTAGATTTATAGTATGACCTTGAGATTGTCAGCACTATTTGAAGAGAAAATAAGAAGAATTGTTTCAGATTTCAGAAATGGTCAGAAACAGAATGAAAAGCTGCGAAGAAACCAGAGGTACACCAGAAGATATCATAATCAAAGCTCAGTGCAGCATCCTACCAAAATGCTCAGGTAACCACATTATGCAGACGTAGAGATACATCTCAACTGACTAATATTCAGGTTGACTGTCATGTTTAGTCTGTGAAGAAGAGAACAGCTAGCGTACTAAATGGTTAGCTAACTTGAGTGAGACTTTTTGTAATAATTTCTCTTGCAGAAGGAAAGACATGCAAAAAAAGTGGGGATTTTGTAGTATAAAACCATCAGTGAAACAGCAAAAGGACTGAAGGGTAGAAAAAGGCTGGGTTTTTTTGCTTTTATTGTTTTTAAATATTTCACTCAGGAAATCAATATTTAATCTGACGGAAATAATGAGGAATGAAACAAAGATTTACATGCTGTATATATTACAAAGATAACAAAGCTGCTTATATTACATGTTTTATTACATACAGAAGAAAGTCCTATGGAATTTATAGAAATTTTCACTTACTGTGGCATTCTGTTGGTGGCTAGATATGCCTTTTCTCTTTTGAAGGAAAACAAACTGGTTGACATGATTGACTCATTCCTAATTTGCATATGGGATGGAGCAAGACAAAATACAAAAGCTAAACTTGGTAAATTGTTGAAACTGAGCTTATACCTTTCTGCTACTGTCCAGCCTTTCTTCGCTGGCAATCAAAGAATAGGAATAAGAGTTTTAAGAAAAACAATCTAAGAATGCATTTCTTTGCCATGTGTCTTTGTTCTCTTAAAATTTCAGTGGATTATTTCTATGATTCTACATTTTCAAGTTCTATTATGCATGGATGTTGGATTACGCTACAGGTGTTCTTGGCAATGAGCTTTAAGCTTTACTGGCAGTATTTCTTGCGTTCTTGTTTCTTCCCAGAGAAATAAAGGAATACGCATCAGGATAGGCAGCCATTTTCTTTTGAAACTACACTTCTACTTGTATCTCCAGAATTCTTTACAAGTCAGTGGTGCTCAGCAGGAGTGGGTTTGGGACTATTTGGAAGAGTATGTGGATAGCAAAGACCATATACATCCAGTGTGCGTAGATGAACATCTGAAAACCTGTGACTGTAAGGAAGCAACTGACAAAACAGGAGTTTTAAATGTGGAAATAAGTGACTTATCAAGACTCTGTGTAGCACTCTAGCATGTATAGTAAGGAAGAATTGAATCAGTGAGTTTCTGTGCAAACACGTGTTTTGTTTTATACAGTAAACTTTCTCTAAAGATACACCTTCTTTGTTTCTTTGGAACTCAGTTTATTGTGGAGCAATGTTGGTATGCATAACACTTAGTTTGAGGCTTATATGCAATTAACAAGAGATTGGGAATTCAACAGAAATTGAGGCTGCTGTTGCAGCCTTCTCATAAACAGTAAGAGGACCTTGGTTTCCAAAAGGCATTCAGTATTGACTTCTTTGTTTCTGAGAACAGAGTGTGTCTCCCCTTGTATAACGTCACTATTAGTTTAATGAAAGTACTTAATTCTTATCCCTGTCAAAGTTAAAATTGTCCCACACCATGTTAGCTCACAAATCTACCTACCCTTCCATAAATCTAAAATCTTGGGGCATACAGTTAGTTAAGCTTTCACAGAGAAGTAATGTTAAAATACTTAATTGCTATTATTTCTCCTAGTTTTACAACCTCTGTTGCTTTTATTTCTCTCTCCTTTCACTAGAAATTTGAAGCAGAAACCATTGAAGTCTCAGGCAAAAATGGAATCTGAGCAGGAAGATTCTTTTACTCAACCTACCTCAAGGAAAGCTGCCTGCGTTGCAAGCCATAAAATGAATGCTGGCAATTACAACCACAGTTCCTCTGGTGAATCCTCTGATTCTGAATGCCTGGCATCCTTTGAAAGGAATGGAAAAGCTAGATCCACAACACTAACAAACTGTTCTGCATTATCATCAGGTCAGAAATAGAATTGTTTCAGATGAGGATTTTCATCTTGGTCTTTGCCATGACTTGCCCACTAATATTTCCTTCCTTTTATAATTCGCATAGTTTGCAATTGCATTCTAAATTGTTAAACAAGGGTTGCATTTTTAATGTAATTTATTTTATTTGACAAGATTTTGATGCAGTTTGGTTTTTTTTGTGTAATACAGAATTTTGTGTATTTTAATGAATTTTGGACACTATGTTATTGAATATTATAAAAATATCTGTACTGAATATAGACATTTCTACTTTAAAATCCCACAGAATGCAGCAGGCTTACTGAACTTTTAATGAAAAAGCTTGTGCCCAAGCAGGAATCTGTCAATAGAATAGTCTGTGTCTTAGACACAGAGCTATCTTGGTTGTGCATATTTTTTGCAGTCAAGTGGATGACACATTTTTTGCAGCTTTTATATGGGGATTCACAACAAAGCTGAACTGAGTAAGACTGATTATAAGAAAAAGTTGTCCTACTAACTACATGGTTATTTGATGCTCTCAGCTCTTACCGAATGGAATAACAGAATTTCTTCATTTCAAGCAGCTGTTCTAGGAAAGTGGTTGTAATAAACTGATGTCTTGTATTTGAGAGGGAAATGTAGTGTATTTGATAAACAGTACTATATAAAATACCGGTTGTACACCTATATATATTACATAAAAATTGTCACCCAAAATTAGCAAATAACAGAAGTTCCATGAGACATAGAAACCTTCCTGTCTAATTGTTTTTTCCCTACACCGCACCTCAACAAAAATTCAGTTTCTATCAAAGAATAACAATACA
Source organism: Streptopelia decaocto (assembly GCF_964273445.1). Lineage (NCBI taxonomy): Eukaryota > Metazoa > Chordata > Aves > Columbiformes > Columbidae > Streptopelia > Streptopelia decaocto. The sequence continues at coordinate 118,855,162 of NC_138663.1, forward strand.
AGTTCTGATTAAAAAAAAAAGTCTGTCAGAGTATATTTTGTGTATGTTTTTTGCATGCTTTTCTCTTAATTCTCTTATTTGGGAACAGCCATGTTATTTTACTTGAAACTTAAATACAGGTTAAAGAAGTTTCCTGTCACTGAACACTGTAACAATATGGAGTGGCCTATTTTTTAGATCTGTCAGTTTCATACATGTAAGACATTAAGGCATGATAGTGTATTGTAAGATAATATTGTAAGGAAATATTGAAGATTTCTGGATCAGCAAATTGTAGCTCTTAACTGGAAGCTGACTGTATGTTTAGAATTCTGATTGGTTTGTTTGTTTGTTTGTTTGTTTTAACAGAAAGTGAAACAGAAGGTTCCTTGGTTTCGTCGTCTACTTCCTCTTCATCCTCTACAAGTAGCTCAGGAGACAGCAAAGAAAGCTCTGTGGCTCTTGTGTCACCTCCACTACAAAATGGTGTATGTAGAAGAAAGAACAGCAATCGTAGGATAACTAGAAATCGAGCTGCTCAGAGAAAACAAACAGGTAAGATTTGAGTAGTTTTGTTGTGACTGGTAAATAACACAAGTGTTTATATAACTAAATAGAATCAGTATTTTAAAATTGTTGTATATGTAAGATGCCAGCTTTTTGTTGGTGGTAGTTTGGAAGCTCTCAAAATACTACAATCAACTTTTTTCTGTACTTAGGGGTGGAAACCAAGCAGAAACCAAGAGCCTAATAAGAGGGAATGTCTTGTGACAATTTTTTATGTAAACAGAAGTAAAAGCAGTAATTCGTAAAGAAGTTCTGATTGTCACAAAACTGGAATGAATGGAAAATTTCTGACATGGCTAAATAATTTCTCTTGGCAGACAACAAATGCACATAACTATTATGAGGAGTGTATTTCGTTTGTCATGTCTGTGAGTTGAACATGCTCCAGGCTTGACAAGACTTAAGCAGCTGCTGGTTTTATATTTAAGATGCTAATCTCTCATTTCCGTTACAGGAGCACTTCTTCAGGAGAATGGGAATACAAGAAAAACTGTCAGAAAAAAGTTATATGTCAGTGACTCTGAAAATATGTCAGCGGTGACATCTGGATCACTCAGTAATAGTACTGGTAGACACAGAAAAACTCCACGCAGAAGTGCTGCTGTGGCTGCTAATAAGTTAAGGCTAATGAGCGATGTGGAGGAAGAGGTCTCAAGCTCAGAAAGTATTGGCATTGGCTGCAAGAATAGGAAACTGCCTCACCGAAATGCCTCGGCTGCAGCCAGACGAATGTTACTGGAGGGATCTGAGGATGATGTAGGCTTAAAGTCTGAAAGTGAAAAAGAAATAGAAGAGCAGCTTACCAAGAGGAAAGTTCTTTCTCAACCTGGTTCATCTGCTGCACGAAGAAAATTTGTTAGTGAATCTGAAAATGGAACTTCAGATTCTGAGACAAACACACAGATGAAGCAGAAAACCTGGCAAAGCAATGGTCATAAACAATCACGTGGGACAGTCCATTCTGTATCTCCCAAAATGAGAAGTCCCACTCCGGACTTCTCAGAGGAGGACTCCAAAAGCCATAATTCAGAGTATGGGAGCAGTCAAAAAGCTTCTGACCAGTCTACATCTGCACATAATAAGCCTGCAGAGAGCAACTCTGAGGATGAAGTGGATTCTGAGTCAGGTAGATGGAATGGCAGAAAAGCAACTGGTCTAGAGCTTGTTCCTTTAAAAAAAGCAAAAGTCTTGAGTGATTTAGAGGACACAGCAGAATCTGAAACAGAAGACAGAGAGGATGGGAGAAGTTTTATCTCAGAGAGCTTGGTGCCAACTAAAACTGCAAAGAGTTCAAAATCTGGACCTGGTGCCAGTTTCAATCAGTCTTCTGATACAGAATCTGAGACAGATTCCAATAATAGCAATTATTGTGAAACTACTTCAAAAACAAAAAGGAGGAAGATAAAAGGAAGAACAAAAATTGTTAGAAAAGGTAAAATTTTTAAAGTTAATGCATCTGACTGTTGATATTGACTAGATGGAGACAAGATTAATGACTGCATAATGGCTGGGAGGATTTGGACTCTACACAGTGTAATATTGTTCCTTGTTGTTCTAAAATAACTATAAAAGGGGGAAGGAGAATGGTGAGCTACAATGACGATGATGATGACAGTGTCTAGAAGTCTAGACAGGTTTGGAGCTGAGAGGTTACCAGACACAGCACTGAGAGAAAACTATTTGAGTTTGGTGTAGTTCTATGGTATTGAGAATTTGGATTGAACACTGGCCGTTCTTGTGCAATTCAGGCAATACATTTCTCCATGAAAAACTTACAATTATCCCATGATTGTTCTTTCCATATTTAACTTGCACTTGCTTATCAGTGTCGCAGTATATAGTATCTAATGCTAAAATACCTATTCTGAAATAATATTACCGTGCTTACGTGACAGTTAAATTTGAGAAACGCTGGCTTTCAGGGTGTTGGCACAAAACTAAGCAGTGTTCTAAAGGATGCTGTGGATGAGTTCTGTGGTGTGCAGCTCAGGGTAGCACAGAATCTCAAAAGGAGCAGTACAGCTCTCTCTGTCCTATTCCTTGTTTTGAGAATTTCAGCAATGAAAAAAACCCCTTTGTTTTGTAGTCTTGTTACCTTGAGCTTGTGGGTAAAGCAATAGTTCTTACTGTAGATTATCTTCATTTTCCGTTGAAACTTTCTGTTTTAAAGCAGACTTACAGCCATTATTATTTTCAGTTGAAGGAACTTTATTTTTTTTGACTGAAAGATGTTGTAATTGTTCTTCCATGATGTACACTGGAAGCTGGAACTTGATTTGGCTTTTGGATTTTATTCTGTCAAGTGATGTGTAGTGTCCTTAAGACAGAGAGGCACTTCGGTGCTGCTTTGGTTATGTTTTGATGCATGTCTGGCTTTTCTCAGTTTTATTATAACATACAGGGGTTTGGATGGTTATCAGGGCGGGGGGGGGGGGGGATTTTGTATGGGGAAGTGCAGTGGTGACCCTGCTGTTCCTTACTTGCTTTAGTTTCCCAAGTGTCTAAGCAAAGTTGTAACTCATTGAAGCTTGATGGCACTTTCTAGCTATATTATCATGCTGATAAGACACTACAGAGAAGATCTATGTGAAGCAGTTGACAGCTAACTGAAGGACAGAAATTCCAGATAGATGCAGATGCAAGATTTTACCATTCCACTTGTTTCAAAAAGTTTAGTTCTTTGCGCCTTTTTTTCCCCTCCCCCCATAATTCTATCTGTCACTCAAATGTTTGTGTGTGCTGGCTGACACGTTATGATTTGGACATTCATATTTGGGGGTTTTTTAAAGCATATTAGAATGATGTTAAGTTTTATTAAAACAGGGTCTGTACATTATGTGTCTTCATATTGTTAGGGGATTGGTCCTGACTTAGAATTTGAAAGACTGTTCAGAGGTTGGTGTTTTGGTCTAATCCTTCCAAACCCGTCACTGGATCACAGAGACCAGATTATGAACCTCTAAAAACTCCTTAGGAATTTAAACTGTGTTTGGGGCTGTTTTGTTGTTTGCTTTTGGTGGTTTTGTTTTGTGGGGTTTTTTTGTTTGGTTGGTTTTGGGTTTTTTTTGGTTGGTTGGTTTGGGGTTTGTTTGTTTTTTGGGGGGAAGGGAGGGTAAAACATTGTGAAACATCTTGAGCACTCTTAAAAGACTTGAGAGAATACCCCTAAGTGGCAATAGACCTAGCTGCATCTAGATGATTAGCTTTTTCTATATCTAACCTTATTGAAGTGCAGGTTTAACATAGCATTTATTTAGGTTATATAGATTTTGTTTTGCTGTTATGGTGCAAAGACTAATCTTTCTCAGCAGTGTTCCTCACCCACATCCCTCAAACAAAGCAGTCTGCATTGTTTAGCCTTAACACATGGGTTTACAGGAATTTAGTGCCCTGCAAATAGTTATCAAAAGGCTTTAAGGAAATTAAAGGAAAAAACAGTACTCAAGCTCAAAGGCATGAGTTGGTTGCCTTTTTTACGTACCAAGCACACACAGCAGAATTAAATGTTTCTGGCTCACATAATACTTGATCAGAGTTGAAGACTGTAATGTTTTGGAGCAAAAAATCCTACCTGTTTTCAGTTACTTCCTACATCATTAATTTGGCAATTGAGGAAAGAGTGAGCTATCTTCAGTACTGTTTTATAAGATAGTAAAATTGTGTCCCAGCTCCTTACTTTTCAGTGTTCAGTGTCAACTGAATGCTGCCTTGCTGAAAAAAATAAGGCGAGGGGCAAGGATTACTTTTGACAGCATATATTTCTTTTTCTTCCAGACTGAGTAATTTCTAACAGCCTTGTAAGTTTGATTGTATTACATTTTTGTGCCCTATCAGGTAGTAGCTTTGGTACACACTTGTAATGCAGTGGTTTAAGAATCTTGAGAAGAAAATTGTCTCTTAAGATCAATCTGTCTTGACAGTTTTCTCACAAGGAATACATACTTCGTTTGTACTAAAAAGGCCTTAGTATTTATAGCTGCTAAACATACTGAAAACATTTCTTACTGTTTTAATATTAGCAAGGTGAAAGGATGGCAGATGGACCTGAGGAGCAACAATAAAGAGCTGCTGAGTTCTGTAATTGGTTATTGTACTCCAGACTTGTCAGAACTAAATTGCCATAGTCACTTTCTATTCTAAAGCTTAAGAAAACTGGGAGGAGGGAATCTTTTAATAGCTTTATGGAACTGAAAATCTTACTTGAATGTGCTTCCTGACAAAATCTGTGAGTCAAATATTAAACTTTTGGTGTTACTAGGAGAAGATAGGAAGAGACTTTTAATGTGACAAAAATGGAAGGTATTTGTACAAATCCTTAATCTAGTGGTAATTTTTAGCTTTTGTAGTAGGCAATTGGTAATGTTTCCCTTATCAATCTTGTCTAACAGCTCATTTTTAAGGGGAAAGCAAGACTGGTTAATTTTAAAAACTTTTTGTGTAAACATTCCTTGTGAATAATGTAGAAGCTGTCACACTGGGTAGTCAACGCTGAGCTTTTTGGATTGTTTGGATCTCCTCACAGAGTCATCTGCCAAAAGGGCTGAGTATACCATTAACTTAGTAAAAAAAACTTAATTTTATTATCCCAGTAGGTACAGAACCAGGATGGTTAAAGACAGAGGGCCAAGTTTGAGACTTCTTTCATGTGAAAGGGGAATATATCATTGTCCTATACAGTGTTCCTTATAGGCAAGTGACTTTCAGATGTTTAGTTTTCTTTACATTGAGTTATTCCCCATGTTGTTTTATTGAAATGTTAGTTGTCCTGTATATGAACTGATAGCTAGCTTTGGACAGTGCATACTGTAAAACACAATATTTATTTTCCATTTCAGTTTATCCAGTCTTAAATATGGGATATTACCACAGGTAGTCACATAATTATTTTTAAATTAGCAGATGCCCTTTCTAGCTCATTTTTCTCAATGGTCAGTAGATGCAACAACAGATTGTGCTGTTAGCACAGCCTAGTTTATTGTGTTTTACCAAACTGATGCGTGTCTTGCTCTTTTCTGAAGAGGCTGACAGTAAATAGGAAGCTAAACTTGTTTGTACTTCTAAAAGTTATTGTTAGGTACTGCTGGAGATGCTTTTATTTATGTATTTATATAATATCTGTTTTCAAATAAATACATATTTTCTCTCTGTATATATATACTATGTGGTTAACCAGCTAAGCAATTTATGTGGAAACTTTGTTTTGTACTGTGTTTATTTTTAATACATATATTGATATAGGATATTTTCATATATAAAACATAATCTATGTAGTGCTGTAATATGTATTCTATTTTATATAATATTTATTCTAGATATGTAGTACGTTTTTGCGTATATGTATATTTAAAAACAAACAAAACCCAACCAAACGCCAAAAAATAACACTACTAAAGCAAAGCTTTGACATAAATTGTTTAGCTGGTTAGTAGGTGCTGGGAAATAATTTGTGGACTGTAGTACACCCTGCAGGTGAGCTGACGGGAGTGGTGGATGAATATTGCTACTCAGTATTGAAGCCTGGACTTCCAGGTTTAGGATTTGATGGCATGAGCTCTTGCATTCTGTCTTATAAATTAGCTGCTGAAACTTTGAAAATATGCATAATCTGTTTATTATGATAAAAGTTTTTCTCAAAACATCTGTCTATAAACATCTAAGCACCTATCTCTGTGGAAAAATTGGCTCAAATAATTGTGTGCATGCTTTTTTCTTCAGCTGCCTTTCTTGGAATAGTTCCAGGTGATGTCTTTCAGTTTCAAACATTTACTTCTCCAGACGGCCAAAGGGGATCAAGTGAGCATTAAGGCCGGGCAGTCTTTTCTACCTTTCCAAACTGCCCTTCTGTAACACAGGTGTAGCTCAGAGCAGATGGGGGATCTCTTAATCCTGGAGTTGGGTTGTATGTTTCCACACTTACTAACTGGTCAAAATGTCTCTTTGTACCAGTAACTTGTGTGCTGTCGTTTGCCACTACCAGTATGTTATGATGTATCGTTACATTTAATTAGTATTTTCCTGTTTCAGGTCTAATTCAGAGTGTTAAAGCTCTTTACTACTGCCTGTTCAGGTTTGCCTCATAACAGCTATGAGTAGCAGCTATATGTTGTGTATATGTCTACTTGATAGTACTGGAGGACAGTGTATAATTTAAGCCTTAGCTCTTAATTTTTTTAATCAGTGAATTGGTTTGCCTTTTTTACAGCATGATGCTGTATTCAGCAGAAATAGGTTATGTTTTGGCCATAAAATCACACAGTACCAATAGCAACAGTAGTAGTGTTCATGTATAATTTCTTAAAACTGTTAGAAAAGAGGGTAAATTAATGATCTGTTGGAAACCTCAAAATAGGAATAAACTTGAGTAGTACATAAAAGGAATAAAAGGATTTACATTGAAATAATGACCAGATTTGGTATCTGAAGGGATTTTTAATATTGGTCCTCAAGCTGGACATCTGAATTCCTGTTTCGTAACTTTTTTTTTTTTTTTTCTATAATACATCTTTACTGCATTTATTCTGTTCAGAATTTAGGGAAACTGTTGCCCTATCCATACCTTATAGGTGAGGAATTGGGGAATGAGAGTACAAAAGAGCTGCCATGCTAACACGTCTGGCTAAGCTGATCAGAAGGAGCAGGGTATTGAACCTTACTCATTTTACTCAGGCTGGTGTTCTATGTTTAGGTGGCTGTCATTCTCAGAAGGCATTTGGCCATTTGTAGTATAAACAAAGTTATCAAGACAAGCTTGTTTCGTCCCTCTGTAAAGGAAGACGAGAGAGCATGCCCTCTCTAAACTCTGCTTGCTTCCCTAAACTTCTACTTGAAAAGATATGTAGTTGCTGAGCATTACACAAAATGCACAGCAGCTGCCATGATTTTTTTCCCCCTCTGTTTCCTGAATACAGGTAGAGAATTGTTGAAAGTAATGAGATAAAGCTAGAATAAAATTGACTGATATCAGGAGGTAATAGGCTAATATAATTTAGGGGCTTTAATGAAGCACATGTTTATCCACTTCACTCATAAAATCAGTAACAGCTACGAAGAAATAAAGATGGACAATATTCTTGGGAAAACTAACTTTGCAAAACACTTTTCTGCTAAAATAACATTTTTTTTAAATCAAGTCTATGCAAATAAATTTACTTCAAGAACTTCTGCTTTTAATTTTTATTGATACCTATGAGTAAAATTGTTCTATTTAGAAGGTAAAAGTTTAAACCATTTATCTTTGTAGCATCATTCATGTTATTTACAGACCGAATATTTGTTTTCAAACCCAGCATAAACAAGTGCTATATTAAAAATACTGAATGGAAGATTCACTATTAAAAGCAGTCTTACTGTTAAAGCTGCTAAGGAACTGAACCGTTTAAACATTTTTTATGTATATGAAATGATTCTAAAGTTAAGAAATCTCTCTGGGGTTTGTGTCTACATAAAATATTATAAATTCTTTTTTAGAATCCAAAGGTCTAAAATGTGTAATAATTCATTTTGAAAGTTAATTCTAGTAAGAAAATGATAGCTTTTAATGATGGCAAACAACTTCTTTCATATTACTAATACTTCTAAGTTAGGTAATTTGTAATTTCTAAGCTAATTACTAGAGTGATACTAAAGAATATTACTTTTGAACACTTCCATTATCTCAAAGCAAAAGTCTGGGACTGCCTGACTGTATTTTTAGTAAAGGCTTAAGGCAAATTGCGCATAACAGTTGAAATCAATAAAAAGCTTTTGTGTATTTTATTAAAGGCAGTAGCGTTTGTGCTTAATAGGTTTATTTCAGGAATATAAGTTACTAAAAAGAACTTTTAAATCTTTATTTTGTAGAATCAACATCTGAGGAGACTGGACAAAGTGGAAAAGTGCTCAGGAACAGGACATGTATTATTAACTACAAGAAACACATAAAGCTGTCTAATGTAACGGAGAAGAAAAATCCACGCAGATGTGCCACTTTAGCAGCTAATAAGATTAAGATAATGAGTGATACAAAGGAAGAATTATCAAGTTCAGAAAGCATTTACACAGTAAAAAAGAACAGAAGGCAGCTTCATGGCAATGTGTCTGCAGCATCCAGGAAGAAACTGATCAGCAGCTCAGAGATCGATGCTTGCTTAAAGTCTGACGATGAGAAAGAACAGCTTTCTGGTAGGAAAAAACTTTCCTGCCCTGAATCATCTGCTCCTAAAAGAAAATACATTAGTGAGTCTGAGAATGAAAAAACAGAATCTGAGGCAGAGATGCAAGCAACTCGAAAGCAGAATGATGATAACCACAAGCAGGTACACAAAACGATCTGTGCTGCAGCTCTTAAAAATTTTGAATATGACTCCTCAGAGGAGAATTCCACAAACCACAAGATGGAAAATGGGAGAAACAGGGGAAATTCCAGTCAGTCAGCTTCAGCCCACAACCATCATACGAGCAACTCTGAAGAGGAGGTAGATCCTGACTTAGCTAAAAAGGAAACTAAAAATATCAGAGAAGTATCAAAGAAATCTAGAGTTCCTTTCAAAAGATCAAAATTATTGGATGACTTAAAAGAAACAGCGGAATCGGCAACAGGGGGGAAGAAAGATGAAAAAAGCTCAGTATCGGAGAATGTGGAAGCACCTGAGACTGCAGGAAGTTCAAAAGCCAGTTTCCATTGTTCTTCTGATTCAGACTCTGGAACTGATAACAGTATCTATAGTGATGCCACAGAAACAAGAAAGAGGAAGAGGAAAGCAGAAGTTGTTAGAAAAGAAGTTACCAATTCCAGCTCACTTAAGACTTCTAGAAGACCCCAGCGAAGGAAACGCTGGAAACCTAACCAAGAAAATGACTCTGAAGATTTGGATTACACCAAATATAGAAGAGCTAATCGGCGTTCTAAGATAAGAACTCGGAACGGTGGTAGACGGACTGTGAGATATGACAATTGTGATGTCGACGATGACAGAGGTTTAGATGATACAGATTGCGAAACGTAACCTTAAAAGGAAAAGCCAGCCCACATTTTTTTTTTTTAATGGTAATAGCACTAGAACTCATGATGGATGCTGGCTCTTCTTTGTCCTACATTTCAGGGAATATATTTATATTTTTCTATGAAAAAGTTATGAATGTGATTAGATGATGACTTTCTCCTTTTCATATTTTGACTTGCACTTGCCTGCCCATGTAGCAGCATTTAGCACAGATGCCAAAATGTGCCTCATTATAGGGGCAATTTTTTGTCTTTACTGGTATTTTATTACATATAACAAGAGTTTAAAAAATGTTAGAACACTGCACAACAGGTTAATAGCAGTATGTTGAGTATTATTATTATGGGTGCTGCAATGGAATACTACCTAGGTCATACAATGTTCAAGAACAGATTTCAAACATCTCTAATGCTGTATGAAATCATATACAATAGTAACAGGCTTATAAATAATACTGTACACTATAAACATCTGGCAGATGCTAGCATTGCATCAAAAAAGTAATGAATGGTCACTAGGATAAATCTTCACAACATGTATTAGTACAGATGTTAAATGTTCTGTACTTCCATTATTGAAAACATGCAACTCTAGAACCAGTTACCAGTGAAAAAGTGTATTTGCCAATTAAAAAGGCATATTGGTGCTGGTGAAAAGAGAGTTTATGCTGACAGGTAGTACTATCATAACTAATGTGACTTCTATACTGTAAACTTAAGAATATGAAATGCAGGTGAACTCTTGGGCCTAAGGGTTTTTGTGTGTTTTCTTTATAAAATAGAAAAACAAACAAAACACTTGTTCTGTTTTCTTTATGTGGGAAGAGCTTGAGGTACAGGGTTCTTACATTCCAGACATTATTTGCTACATTTCTGTTGTTCTTCCATATTTAAACTTCTAAGTGCTTTATTGTTAGACTTTGCATTGATTAAACTTTACCAGTTTCTAATTATTGCAGTCCATCTCCTGTTTTAGAAATGTTTGAGGTGGCTCGTGTTGACAAGCAATAATTCTTGCATAGATGATAGAAGAAAATTTCTCCAGAAATAAAGTATAAATTCTTGGTTGGCCATGTATCAATGATGAGAACGCATAGCACCTCTCTACTCTTACCTTGCTTTTCCCTGGAGCTGTGCTGGTGGAAGCCCCACCATCGCTGCCTTCAGCCTGATACCAGGATCTCCTCTTCTTTACTGCTCTCTGCTATAGGTTTCCTCCCTCTGCTTTCCTGGCTCCCTTTCTCACACTTGATAAGACTTTGTGATTTCTGATCTCGTCATTCAGTAGGAGATGCGTTCATTGGAACTGAAACAGCAAGTTTGTAAATTAGTTTTCCAGCAGAGGGACTGGTAGTAGCATCTAGAAGGGTTTTGGAAAAAAGAAGGTTAGTGCAGCTGCATAATCACAGCCACCAATGCCAGAATTGCTTGTACAAATGGAAGCAATGTAATGGAAAAGGGAGTCCCACACACTGCTTACCAGCAGTTAGTGGGAACCACTTCTCCAGCAACTTCGCTGACATCGTGTGCCAAAAGGGTGTATTTGGTATCTAGACTGTTACGTCAGTACAGAAAAACACTTTGTTTTTTCTTAAAAATTCTACATGAAGCCCAAAAATAACTTAGTTTATATCATTCTTGCCTGAGGAAATTTCTTTATTTGAAGCATAGTCCTTAGTATGATAGGGCAGAATTTTGTAAAGTCAAGATACATGTTTATCTGAGTTCTTGAAGTTGGTTTCTAAAGTGTGAACACAGTTGTGTTTAGTGATGAAACTTTGAGGTGGCTTTGTGTATCTTACCTTTTAGGGGCAACTTTGTTACAAAAGAGCAAGTCAGTGGGTATTTTTATATTATCCATAAACTGAAGCAGCTGCTTATGATCAATGTTCTATGGAGTATAACCTCCAGTATAGGAATAAATACTGGTGTAAGACCTCTTCAGTGAACGTCAGGAGTTTTTATTAATCTTACATTTAAACAGCTAAAAGTAGGCTGGTAGGTTTCCATTTCTAATTCAGGCTTAGATTTTAAAAATACTTTCTTGACCTTTTTTCACATGCTGTATTCTCTGTCATACTGCGGTCATATACTATGTGCTCATAGCGATCCCTGGCAGCTGGGAGGAGGTTCTGGTCTCTGTACTTAGTATCTGAGTGGGAATTACTGGCTGTGTGACTGAAACACTTCCTCAGCAAAGACTGGTTTGCATTTCCTAATTTTATACATAGAGACAGGTTGCAAAGAACCAGTAGAAAAAGATGTGATTAAACTGGAAAGGGACTTCTGTTACTCTTCTGCCCTCTAAGAGTTTGATTTTTATTTCTTTTTAATGAGCATGCTTCCTCTTGCCAGAAATGGCTGGTGTCTTGCAGAAAGCAGTTCTGTTATGTTCCTGGTAACTTTAATCCTTCGGCTTGCTTTATTTGGTCTAGCTGTACTCAGGGAAGTGATTTAGTAGACCTGTAAAAGTAGTAGCTTTGTTTAAAGCTGCTTAATGTGGTGCATTTGTAAACTGTTGTGGTTTGGGTTTTTTGTTTTGGTTTGGTTTTTTGTTTTGTTTTTTGTTGTTTTTTTGTGTGTGTGTGTGTTTTTGTTTTTTGTGGTATGGTTATGGTTTTTTATTTGTTTTTTGGTGAGGTGCTTTGTTTTAAAGCAGGACCTTAATCTGGGATAGTGAACAGGCTCATGAGCAGCATGAACAGAGGAAAATAATAGTGCAGCACAGGAGTGTTAGGAGAATCGAATTATTTAGTATGAAAAAGACTTTTTTTTTTTTTTTGGTCCACTTCCACATGTACATCATAAGTAAAGCTATACCTCCAACTGTAACGTCACTGCACTCTTATTTGCACGTCTGGTATGTTTAACCTTACTCTATTTGGGCTTCAGTCCGTGTGTTCCCCGGGGGCTTCCTCGTTCCTGGGCTGCCCCGTTGTACCGAAGGCAGAGAAGCCTAAGGCGCGCCCTACCGACCAGCGGCGGGGGAGCACAGGCTGCGCCTCCCCGCTGCGGGTCCCCCGCTTTCACCCCGCTCTTCTTCCGCGATTTCCCCGTGCAGCGGTACGGGGCTTGCAGCAGGGACCGGGGGTACTCGGCCACCTCTGCGGCAGCTGCCGCCGCGGAAGTCGCCGAGGGCCGGAGCGTTCCCGGGCGGAGCGGAACTCGGCGGCGCCGGCGAACCGGAGCGTCTGTGCGCGCAGGCGCGGTGAGCGGCGCGGTGAGCGGCCATGGCGACTTTCTTCGGGGAGGTGGTGGTAGCGCCGTCCCGTGCTGGCGTGGACGATGAGGAGTGGGCGGAGGAGGCCCGAGAGGAGACGCCCGAGGACCGGGAGATCCGCAGGGAGCTGGAGAAGAAAAGGTACCGGTCTGGCGGGGCAGCCCGGCCGCTTTCCTCGCCGCTGCGCTGCGGCCTCCGCGACGGACCTCCGGGGGCGGCCTGGGCTGGGCCCTGGGCCCGGGGGTCGCTGCGCCACCGCCCTGCGCCTCTTTTGCCAGGGAGATCGACGTCCTGTGGACCCTGAAGTCGGGCGCCTCCTTGGAGAGCTCTGCCGACCAGCCGTTCGTGTGCTCGAAATTCATCGTAGCAATAGGACACAACGCTGCAGGTATGTGGTGGTGTGAACCGCGAAACCGAACCTGCTGAGAGTGTAAAATGCTGGCGTTCTCTTGGTGTTGGCCGAATTTGAGAAGGCTGGAGTTTGGAATCTGCTCTAGGTGAACCTGATTTGGCAGGTGGGTTCGACTATATGGTCTCCAGATGTCCCTTCCAACCCCAACCATTCTGTGATTCTGTGGAATAAAGTGTAAGTGTGCCAGGACACTCCCTTTGCCATACTGTTCTGCATGCCCCAGGCCATGGTTCATCGTGTGTCTCTGTTGGGCTAAGGTCCTTACGGGTGTTCAGCCCCTCATTTAGGGAGCAGAGTTTGAACCCTGCGGCAGCTGGGCCATCCCGAGAAAGCTGAAGTTGGTCTGTGCGTGTGAGACACGAAGTTTGTTCTGGCTGCTTGTTCCTCCTGTCAGATCGCAGGGAAATTATACATTTTCAGTTGAAGTATGTTTTGGTTTTGGATTTTAGTTGGGTTGGAACGACCCTCCTTTCCCTTTGTCTGACACTTGTTTGGTAGACTTTCCTGGATTACTTGTTAATTGTAGAAGTTTTCTTCTAAGAGTAGTGAGTTGCTTAGTGCAGACTAGTGTTTTGAAGTAGGGATCTGTCAAAAACATAACAAAAACATTACAATGTTATGTTATGTCAAAAACATAACATTGTAAGTCAGTAAGCTGCAATTTCCTTAACTTCTAATGAACAGTGACTTTTTACTTTTTTCCTTGACCATCAGTCCCTTTTTTATATGTTAATTCTCCACTTCTTCAAAATGCATTTTTTTGAGATGAGTATTTACTGATTAGGCCTAGAATCTTGAAACGCCCTCTTCCCTTCCCACACACACTTACCAAGATCTTGAGTTTTTTAATAGCTATTTGCCTGTGAATATAAAGAAGTTTTATTTCTTCATTATATTTAGGTCACATCTAGATGACATTTAGGTGATTGATATCAATGTTAACTTTGGTAACTTGTTTTTTCTTTTTTCAGTTTTCCCCTTGAAAAACAGTTATAGATATTTTAGATCTGTCTTCCATTTAACAGTAATTTTTGACAGGAATTCGATTTATGAACATTTGATTTAGGATCTCTTTTTGCCCTAAGTCATGCATAGTCTCTTCTCTGCTTCCTAGAGCCAGTGTAATAGTTCTGCCTTATGTGTTCAGTGATTTTGTTTTTTTCTGAGAAGTCTGTTATATCTGGTATGTCAAGAAATATTAAAGACTGAATATTTACATCCTTAAAGTGTAATAAAGGAATCAAAGTTGACCGTAGTGATATAATTTCTAAGAATACATGGTTTTGACGGTAGGGATCTCTGTACACAGAACTGCTCTTCATCTTTTAAGTCTTGATATGCTGAGGTTGCACTCATTCTTGGTCTTTGCTGCATTTGGTCAATAAATGTATGTCAATAAAAATCAGTTATTACATTTTTAAAAAACTTGAGATTGCAAAGAAATAGTCTAATTCAGTTCAGGTATTTACTTGTAGAACAGAGATTTTATTCCTTATAAACCAACAGTATTTATTGTTTTTTGCAGCTTTCCTGTCTTCTTTTATTCTGGATTCTGTATGTTGGGAAGTAGTTGGAGTTGTGAAGCTGTGGAATGAGTGGTGTCGAACATCCAACACAACAAATGTCCTCCCGACAGATTCTTTCTGTTTGTTCTACCGATTAATATCAGATCCAACAGTAAGTGACTTATGCATTAATTCCTCTGTATTTTAGCTTTATGAAAAAGAAAGAACAACTTTTGTGCACCCCTTATGCTGCCCAGGACAAACAAAGCATTAAGGCTAGAGTATTCTGGATTAATCTCGTAAAATATCTCAAGTGTAATTTTGCTCACCAAAATTATTTGAAGTTCTGGCATGTGAAATTCCGTGCAAAGATGATATATGAGAGCCTGATTGTTTCACATCAGCTGTGAATGGACAATTATTGTTGAAATAGAGTTGAAGAAGCCGAAGAAAACTGAACAAGTTGTTGGCTGCAGTCACATCATCTTTGCATGTGATTATGAGCTGTTGCTGTGCTCTTCAAACCACTTGCTTATGCAACTTTTCTTCTTTTTTTAAGGTTTTGTTGTGCCAGTGTAGTTGCTACGTTGCTGAGGATCAACAGTTCCAGTGGCTTGAAAAGGTAAAACTGGCAAGACAACAAATTGAGTAATGACATTTTATGGGTGGGGGATCTTCAACTTAGTGCAAGTGCCTCCTCTTCTCTGATATTCTCAACATGACAGCGTTATAAATTACTGTTTTCCCTGGGGTTTTCTTTTCTTAAATATTCAATAAGTGAATAAATTTACTGTCTGCAGTTTCTGTGAAATGCCTTTCTAGAATTTACCAGTTGTATCTGCTGTAACTTAACAACTTTGTGCAATAACTTCTTTTGGACAGATTCAGTTTTGTTGCCCTTAACTATTTTTCAAACCTTTTTCTTGTTTGGCTTAAATTTTCTGTGGCTTACTGAGGCTCCGGGAGAATCCCTCCTTAAAAAATAATAACTGCACTTGTACGGCTGCCAGGTGATCACCAGACAAGCCTGTTGTGAAACTCGTGATGTACGATATCTTTACTAATGGGTGTGTTCTGTTCCTTTCACAAGGAGGAACTCTAAAGGTGCCTCCAGAGCAGTATCTGCCCCGTTTGTTCATAGACATAGTATGCCAGGTGCCTTACGCTGGCATCACATGAGTGCTGCTGGGTCATTTGGGTCCCTCATTAAAATTTACATGGTGATATTCAAACATAAACTGGAGGGTGTGAAATGTTCTGGCTGTCAATTTCTCTTTACAGATTTGGGTCAGTGCTTAGCCTGAGGGGAGTATGGCTTGTTTTGTCTTGCTGTCTGTCTGCTAACACACCTTCCTTTAAATCTCTGCTGATCTGATGAAGCGATTATGTGATGCTGAAGTTGTGTAGGGCTGTGGCTAGAGATACAAAGAGCGGGATAAAAAGCGGTGTGTCCATCTGCTGGGAGCAAGTTCTCAGCCTGAGCTGAGTGACAGCTGCTCAGCTGGCCCAGCTGGCATGTTGGAGGGATTTCTTGGTTGGGAGGGAGAACCACACGAGCATCTCTGTGTGAGGGAGCCAGAGGGATTAGGGGAAGGCGAAGAGGATGGAAAACCAGCATAACCACTGAGCAATACAGGGATTTCAGACCCAAGTTTGTGGAAAACTAGCCCTTTGTGGTTCCTTGGCTTGTCGAAGAGTTTAATTCACTTTGGTGGAGAGTCATGGTTCACTTAAAAGTTTATAAATCCTAAGGCCCTAATATTTTGGTTTTGCCATATTCCACACATTTTTACACTTCATTTAAACTGGGATTACAAAAGAAAGATGATTGTGGTTTTGCTGTCTTCTGTTTGTGTTTTTCCAGATTTTTGCATGGGTTATATCAAATGTGGGTGTTTATGAACAGTAGGAGTGTACGGTTTTTACCAAGTCAATGTTCTTGAGTATTTTTAGACTTCATGGTTATTGATATTTTTAAATGTGCGGCAGAAATGTTGTGCTGGTAATCTTCTGCTTTTAGTGTGAGTTACAGAACTGTTCCGTGTGCTTTGTAAATTCTGATTCACTGAGTATCTTCACATTCTCTATGGGTCTCATTTTTACCTCTGCATGTGTTTTCTCAGTAAGTGATCACTGACAAAATGAGAACATAAAGACTAAAGTTTCGCATTAATGCATACCAGCCAGTGTTTCCAATGAAATAGATATACTGTAAATTGAAACTGTGTGAAAACTGAAAAGTTTATGTCAGTTTTAAATTATGCTGGTAACACGCTGATGTGAGGGAACAGTCAGCTTCCCTTCTGGGATTCCTACCCCATACAGAAACAGGCGAGTGTCTGTAATGTTTACCAAATTCCCTATTGCCTTGTTAAACATAATTCTGAAGAGGACAGTGTAAGGGGAAGGTGCAGGTTTATGATGCTTCTGTTCATTTTGACATATGTTCTTTAAAAACAGTGGAGCGCTGTGCAGCGTGTTGGTTTCTGATGGCATGCAATAGATCCAATAGTATGTTTTGCACAATGTTTTTGAAACTCTCTTCTTTGAGTTTGAGGAAAGCTGGAGAAAATAAGGTTCTCTTTGTCAACTCTCAATTCTACTTGAATATAATTACATAAAATCTGAATATTTAAAATGAAGACTCTCTTTAAGTACTACAGAACATCTGGTGAGCACAATTTCAAGTGTCTTGCATCTTAGCAAGCTGCCTTCCTGTCATAAGCAGCCTGGTTTTATTTGGAGGTCTTTTCTTTCTGCGATCACCATTAATAAAAATAGTAAATCTTAGGATATTTGCAGGTGAACAGGAGATGCTGAAAACCTAAGGCCTCTAAAGAAAATTAGAGGCTTGATAAATATGTTAGCTGGTGGTTGTTGTTTGTTTGTTTTTTTTAATCTCTGTCCCAAGAGCAATGCATATGAAATTTCTACCTGAAGTTTGTGATTTAAATTTTAGTTGATCCTGCAAACCTGAGTTAAACTACTGTTTGCCATCCGTACTGAAATTGAAACAAATCTTTGTGTTTTTATGCTTTTATTGTGAGAAGATAAATTTTGCTCATGTATTAACATTTTTATTTCAGGTTTTTGGCTGTATGCAAAAGGACAGCTTGCAAGTAACCATTCTTTCAACGTGTCCTGTAGCTGATTATAAAACTCAGGAATCCACTTTAACACTTCCAGCTCCATTTCTGAAAGCCTTGAAGACAAAAGAATTCAAAGAGCAGATCTGCTGCCCACTGCTGGAACAACCCAACATTGTGCGAGATCTTCCTGCTGCTGGTATCGTGCAGTTCCAGTTCTTTACCATGCTGCTGGTGGCAACACAAAGTTCACTTTGAAGAGCATCCCATTGCAATTAGAATTTTCACTGAATTGTGTGAGCTAGCTAGCAAGTTAGCTTTTTGAAAATTAATTCCTAACAGTTCGACATCTTATATATTGCCTTGTAAAATAGGGACAAATTTCAAAGCCACCCACAGATCATTTTACCCCTTATGTGTAGGACATAAGCACTAGCAAATTCTTCAGTATAGCCTCACAAAGCATAGTGGGTATTGAGGTTTTTGAGCTTTTTACCTATGAACTAAGTATGTTTTACTCAGTTGTTTTCATCTAAGTGTCCAACCTGAGGCTCAAAAAGTCCTTTCTTTGTATTACAGGTGAAGTCAGTTTTACAGTTTTCAGTTTTATTACATAAAGTAATAAAAACCTGAGGCTTTTCATTATAGAGTACCTAATTAGTTGTGGCATCATGAGGAAAAAATTGTCTGGCAGGAGCTATAAGTGGATGATTTTTCTAGGAAAGTTTATCTTGTTTGCATTTCTTTATGTTTGGTTGGGGTCTTTGTTGCTGTTTTGGGTTTCATGGTTGGTTTGTTTGTTGGTTTGGTTGTTTGGGGATTTTGAGGGTCTTTTGTTTGTTTGTTTTTTTACGGAAGCTCATGTTATTTTTGTTTACCAATAATACACAGTTTCCAGTTAAGGTACTTGCTAGGAAAAAAATACCAGCTGCCTTTTACTAATTTTTGGTGGTTTGTTGTTTTGTGTACCTGAAGAATGAGGGGTGGCTGGTCTGGCAGCCAGTATCCTGAGTAGATAATTTATAAACTTCCATGCTTTTGAAGTTCTGGCCAGACCAAATGTGCTTTTATAGACAGAGCTGCAATTCCTGCTCTGTTGAATGTAACACACATTTTCTTTTGCCTTGTATTTAGTTCTGAGCTATTGTCAAGTATGGCAGATTCCTGCAGTGTTGTATCAGTGTTACACTGATGGCATCAAGCTGGACACGGTTACTATTGAAGCATTCAAGCCTCTGCTTTCCTGTAAAATCCTGAACAGTTTAGTCAAGGTAAAATTTCATATTTAAAAATTAATGGGAGGTTTGGTCTGTTTTGGTCTGTGTTTCATCTCTTGCATTCTGCTGATGTGTGTAATGTACAGAAATGTGCAGACTTTATTGACAGAGGCCAATGATTTCTGGTATTAGTACCTGCTGTAACTATTTACATCTGTTTATAAGTTGCTTAGAAATAATGAATCTACAGCTTCCCTACAAACTTCGTTTTGACTTTTCAGGCTCCTCTAGTGGTATTAGTGTGTCAGGGAGGGATTTCTTGTGATTGTTTAAGCTGCAGTTTGCTTTCAAGGTGTCTCGTGTTGAAACGTTTAAGTATAGATGTTTCGCATTCTCCATTCATGTGCAAGAATGTTCCAGCTCTGTCTAGTGCAGTGCATGAAAGCTGCTTAAGAAATTTATTTTGACCTATAACTTCTTTCTGAATTTCTAAAGATGATTCCTCACAGTTTTGCACTAATTAAGCAGCTCTGAAATCACGGCGTTGTAGGTACTAAAGTGAATGTTTTGCCCCTTTCTGAAATGTTTTTAATTGAAGTGTTTGTTCAAAACACTCTCCTCAGTTTTGCCAGTTGAACTTACATTTACATGACAGAGGAGGTTTATGTGTACTGTTATTTCAGCTTTAAATATGGGAATTGTGACTTAGTTTTCATTGCAGCTTATACTGGTCTGCTAAATGAGTTTAACAGGCTAGTATGTAAATGTTTAAACTCTGAAGGAAAAAAACCACCAAATATGCAGGCTCTTCCTTTCCTACAAAAGCGAGGAGGAATGCAAATTAACAAATCCCATTCTATGGTTGAACTGCAAATTCATTTGGAGTCTTAAGCAGATCTCTGGACCACCCTTGGAGGTGTCTAAAAAACGTATAGATGAGGTTCTTAGGGACATGGTTTAGTGCCAGAGGTAGGTTATGGTTGGACTCGATGATCTTGAGGGTCTCTTCCAACCAAAATGATTCAGAATACCTGAGGTTTGCTCACAGTTAACATTTTAATCAAACTGATATTCAGAGAAATTAAAATTAGAATAGAGGACACTGAAACTTTTTTGTGTTGTTTTGTTTCCAGCAATGTAGCTAATGCAAATAATCTCTTCCTTTTCCTAGGATGTGTCTGAAAGCACAAAGATTTTGAAGAAGTTACTGACAACCAATGAAATTCACAATAATATCTATATCTAAAGAGGACATCTATGGCACAGACTGTACTTCCATAGACATCAGTTTATTCTGTAGAGGATACTTCCGAATTATAATTGTTTCCTTAAAAGTGGAATAAATTCCAGTAGATTTTTACTTTACACTCATTTTTGTTATTTTCAAATTCATCACTGCAAACAGGTGTATCTGCATGGCTTAGGAGATTTTCATCTGGAGCAATTTTAGGGAAGATACCGTGAATATGAAAAGCAACTTTTGTTGGCAACTTCAGTCCTTGAGGAGGAGCCGTGGAGGTGCAGGAGCGTTCTCTGCTGTCGCATCTCTTGCAACAGTGGGAACCTCTCCCAGTGCAGCAGGGTGGTGGGCGTGCAAGCTGCTTCAGCTGGATTCACCAGGCCAAACTGATTTAATCTGTCCACTTTAAAGCTTTGAATTGCTGACAATGGTAGGAATAGTACCAGTTTTTTTTATGCAGAGTGTGTGATTTTTAGAGGAAAGTAAAAGTTCAAATTTTGAAAGTGTCTCAAAAAGTTCTCTGAAAGTTGGTAACAATTTCAGTAGCGTATTTAAAATATTTGTTAGGATTGTCATGCAGTTCTGACTTGCATATATCCTCTGTTAAATTTAGCATTTTGTTTAAGAAAATGGTGTTTAAGATAGTATTTCTGTTGCTACCAGGTAGTTCGCTGGTGGTGTCATTGCACAGAGATCTTTAAATTGCACGTATCTTATCCTTTTGGAACAAAAGGATAACAGCTTCAAAGTTCTCCACTAAGTTTAACTTCGACTTACACTGGGTGCCCAGTGGACAATTTTGAACAATGTTTTCCTTCAAGAGAACTGTCATACCTTCAGTTTTGAAAGTGGTTGGCTCAGTCACCATCCACTGAAGCAAGTAACCCCTGGCTTCAGCAGACCTGCCGCAGCTTCTGGTTTGGAAATTTTTTAACTGCACGCCGTATTGCAGTTTCAACATCAATAGAATGTTCTTGATGTGGATACAAGCTTAGACATTGATTTTAAATTTCTCTTAATATCATTACAGGTAAGCAACTGTTGCTTTAAGTGGTACTGTATTTTGGAACAAACTCTGAAGCATAAAGTACAGGACATTGGTCCTTTTGTTTTGTTTCCCATTTCTGTGCAGCATTTTAATTAAAACCTGTTTGTATGCCTGATCTGAGCAGAGAATTCTGTTGTTCTGAAAGAGTTGCACATTGTCTGCACCATTTTCTTACTTGCGTACTGAATGTGTTTGATTCATAATAAATGAAGTACATAATAATAAATATCTTTAATAATAAATATGCAGGCTCTTATAGGAACTGTAAATATTCTTCTAGTATTGGTTTTATCACCCACGCAGTTTGCAGTGTTTCAAAGCAGTTATCCATTGAATTATAATTCAGTTTTTGCTACCTGAGTTTATGCTGAGGTGTGAGAGTACTCTTAAAGACCTTGAATAAAAGTGGCAAAGAAAACACTCCAGCAGCTTGGAAGATAAAATTAGAAAGACTGAAAATAGGCGTATTGGCAGAATACTCCGGCAGCTGATGATTCTTGCTTCAAAAGGTGTGATAGCTCTCCATAGCTGGAAATGTTTATGTAGGGTGTGGTGCTTTTTCTGTTGGATAGTACCAAGCCAGTGGTTTCACTGTGTGTATCCAGAAGTAATTCTGTGACCCCCATTACAGATGAAGTCAAGCTCTGTGCAGCGCTCCTCTCTGGTGTGAACTGTATAGTCAGAGCACATGCACAGCGTGTAGTCAGTACAGCTCTCCCTCATCCATGTCAGCTGGATTGTGCTGTAAAAATTTGAAATGTCAGCCTTTTCCAGTGCACAGTACTATAGGTGAGTGAAAGAAGATATTTCAATTTAAAATTCCTTCTGTCTTCCATAATTTGGTGGATGAAGTAGCTCATATTCACCCCCTTAAAACAAGTAGTTCTGGAAACAACAGAACTAGTGATGCCTGAGTATCTAATAAAATAGTGTTGGCTGAAGATTTTTTTCATATTTAAACATTGCTAAGTTCTATGCTCCCCAGTATCTAGTAAGAGCCTGCAATAAAGATTTGTTTCAAACAGCTGCTGGTTTTTGTAATACTTGTGGAAGTGTATAAACTTAATCTTTTGTCAAATGTGGCAGATGGCTTCAAAAGTTCTGGGGGTAGAAGTGCATTCTTGCCTGCGTGTCTGAACTGTGATTGTAGAAGACTTGTTTCCTTAAGGTATTGGGCTAAATGCATATAATGAAACCAGACAGAGTAAGCTATTAGACTAGAAGAATTTTCAGTTTTCAAATAATCTGAGCCACTTACTACCCATATTTTTTTCAGATAACATAGACCTGTCTTCTTCTATCTTGCAAACCAAGGACACAGCCTCTTCTCGAGTCTAATCTGATTTATTGTGCTACAGAATATATTGGGTAGGCAGACGTGTTCTGTCTTTCCTCAAAGGCCGTGACTCAAAGGTGATGTACCTGACCTAATTCTTAAGTCTGGAATCACACAGTATCACAGTATGTTTGGGATTGGAAGGAACCTCAGAAGATCATCTAGTCCAATCCCCCTGCCAGAGCAGGAACACCTAGATGAGGTCACACAGGAACACGTCCAGGTGGGTTTTGAATGTCTCCAGGGAAGGAGACTCCACAACCCCCCTGGGCAGCCTGTTCCAGTGCTCTGTCACCCTCACTGAGAAGTTTCTTCTCAAATTTAAGTGGGACCTCTTGTGTTCCAGCTTGGTCCCATTACCCCTTGTCCTATCATTGTTTGCCACCGAGAAGAGCCTGGCTCCATCCTCGTGGCACTCACCTTTTATATATTTATAGACATTAATAAGGTCCCCCCTTAGCCTCCTCTTCTCCAAACTAAAGAGACCCAGCTCCCTCAGCCTTTCTTCATAAGGGAGGTGCTCCACTCCCTCAATCATCTTCGTTGCCCTGCACTGGACTCTCTCCAGCAGTCCCCTGTCCTTCTGGAACTGAGGGGCCCAGAAGTGAAGCTCCTTGGGTTTTAGCTTGTAACATGTTTGTGTTTGCAGTTTGGGTCATAGGTGTATGACTACAGGACTGTACAGACATAGTTAGAAGGTAATGTCCAAGCCAGAAATCTGGATTTTATTTGAATTTGTTACAAAACCTCCACATTTGAATGCCCAGAACAGCAACATACCTGCTACTCTGCTTTAATTTTTCCCTGTGGTTGTTGTGGTCGCATCGAGTGCAGTGACTCTCCAGTAATAAAATTCTTGCAGCCTTTTGAAAATCCAGCATGAAAACATGTGCTCTGCTTCCTGAGCTCTTCTCTAGTCCGTGACGTTCTTTCTGGATTTAACATGATGTACCAGTTCTTCCTGTGCCATTTCTCCCTCCTGTCTGCTATCAGCAGAAAAACTGGCACTGTGCACAAATGTTCCTGTTGGAGCCCCAGCCTTTTGTGGCACTGAAGCAGGGGGTGTTAGAGCTCACATCCTAGAGGCTGCTGTCAGTGGTTGCCTCCCATCCAGTAATGCGCTCCCCTCTGCATTCCCGCTGCACAACAGAGGTGCAGTAGAAAAGAGCGTTATTCTTCCATCAGTCCATCCTTGGCCCCACACATGATGCACCTCTCTGTCCCCTTCTTATGTGAAAGTCTCCTCACCTTACTGCATGTCTCTAGCAAACAGTTTAAGTCTTCCTAGACTCTAGCCTTCCTAGACTCCAGCCTTCCCAGGCTGCCAGCAAGTGTCTTGGGCTCTGCCCTGCAAACTGCTTTCTTGCCAAAGCCTAAGAGCAACAACCTCACTTATGACATGTAATTTTATCATTTCTATGCCAAGAACTGTATTAAGACATTCCGGAAGTCAAGCAGGCAAGATTTAAGAAAATCCTGGAAGTTTGCCTTGTAAATTTTAATTCAGTCCCTACCTAATGCCTGAAGGCATTTGTGTTTTTAATTACATTGGGCACTTTTTCCTGGATAAAGTTGCCCAGTTACGACAATGTGGAGCAGAGGAGGCTCAGGATGAGATTGCTGGTTTCATTTCTCTTCCCTTGGAGAGTGTGGCAACTAAGGCGAGTGAGTATTCTAATGGCCCATAAAGGAGTAATTTGTTTCTGCCGCAACTTCAAACAGGAGTTTCTTCAGTAATGCTGGGTGAGCCCTGCAAGTGACAATTTGGCACGCAGCTGGTATCTGTATGTTTTGTGGCTGAACAAACTGAGGAACCTGGAACCTGACTTGCTGACGTGTTGAGCACTCACAAGATGAGTTGTAAGAACTAAGCTGGATCAGGATGGTGAAAGTCAAAATCAAATTATTATAGTGAAACCTGAAATGTTTGAAACGTTGCAGGTAATGAAAAAGATTTTTAAAAAGGCAAGCATTTTGTTCAACCTCAGATGTTCTGTTTTTTTAAAAATGTTCTGTCTCTAAAACACTGAAAAATAGAAATTAGAATAAAATTAAAGTAGGAGAGATTAATTATTTTTTTTCAGTGCTATCAGATATGCATTTTTTTCTCTTTAAATATTTTAGACTGGGAGCCTTGACAGCTGCTGCATGTAACAGCAACCAACATTAATTGGCACCTCTATCTAGCTGAGTGACATCAGATCTTCGAAGTAAGACTTGCTTACTTTATAGAAAGCACTGAGATGCTGTTGATAGATATCCTAGAATAGTTTATGAGGAAAAGTACTTGAGAATTCCACACAACAAATACTGTGGGAAACCATTAACTTGCAGAGGACAAAAATGCCCAGCACTTTTTTCATTTTGATAGCAAGGTATCCTGAGATGTTTTCAGTGAGGGTAGAGCACCACGGACCTCGAACAGTGTGTATGTGGAAGAAATCTAAAGGTTGAATGGCAGGCTATAGTCTCAAGTTTTTTACTTTCAAATAATTCCATAACCAGATGTTTAAATGTTTTGTGTCTGAGATGCTAGGTACTTCCCTGGGTAATTACTTTAAAGTAGAAAATGTATTTTAAGAATGTGATGTACCTTCAAAGGGCAGTTTCTTAACATTAGCATTTACTGAAAAGACCATGGGTTCTTCCCATGTTTTAATCAGAGGATTACTGCATGCTTTCATACGCTAAACCTACTATATTGCTTTTGTTCAGGATTGATATTTTAATTCTTCTCTTAGGTCTGATTTGGACTTGGATCCCTTTTCATTAAAGGAAACAAAAGCTCTCTTTTTTTTCATCAGCTCTATAGACTTTAAAGTCAATATGCTGTTTCATAGGGAATTAACAAAAGGGGGAATAAGTATACTAGAGTCACAGTCACTAAAGGCAGCAGTTTGATTGCTGAACAGATGAATGGTGAATGTACAGCCCCGCTTAAAAAAGAGTGAACCTGTGGGTAGAAAGGTTACAACTAGAAGATTGTATGAGAACAGAGGCAGCCAGTATGGAAAAGGTGAGAGCACAGTAGGAAAAAAAAAAACACCACCTTAGTGCTGATCAGACGATAAAATTAAGGTTTGAGGCAGTGGTTGTGAAATGGAAGTAGGGTGCAAGGTGGGTTAGCTATTCCCTGCTGGCCTGAATAATGTTTTCACAGCTCACAAAGAATGTCTTTGTGCAGCTACACTTAACTTGCTTGCAGGTTGGATTGGAAAAAAGGTATTTTTTGTGCAGAATAAGCACAGTGAGCAAGTACCAAATACTGTGCCTGGCTATTCCACCATGAGACCCTGGAGGACACTTGAAAGAAACCCTGCGGATGCAGTCAGGAACAAGCAGTTCTTTTGTTCATTACTTAGAAAGTGCTGGTGCAAAACTCTTCAACCTGAAACCAGAATTTAAAGTGCCCAACATAGCTTCATTAGGTTGTTGGTTTGGTTTTTTTTCCAGGTGGCAGGGAGCAAGCACTTTTAAGAGAACGTTGTAGTGCCATGTGTGAGGAGATGCTCTGCAATAGTGGATTCACTAGAAAAGGCGATTCAACACCTGCCCTCCTAGTTTCTACTTTTTAATGTTCTTCCACTTCTCTATGAGCTGTGTGAGTGTGTGTGTGAGGAGTATTTACTTTTAACAAGTGTTCAAATTTAGTAGAGTTTTTTTAACAAAAAAATAATTAAAACTATGGGGTTCTTATAAGTAGACTTACACTTAGGTGTTGTGGTAAGCATATTTTCTCTCTTTATGAACGTGAACTTCCTCTACAGGGCTTGTTGTGGAGATCTTATGAGTAAAACCCAAGTATGAATCCACACAGTTCCCAGCTGACACCCTGTCTGGCAAGTAAAGAATTTTTGGATAGTGCAGGGGTGTCTACCATAATTTTCACTGAAGATTTGGTTGGCTCCTATTGTGAATGCTCTGTTTTGTGCCCTACTGGACAATGATCCTATTACTTGCTTTTCTGAGCATACCAATATGGAGCTGACTGAGAGGTCAGATAATCTGCAGGATAGTTTGTTCTGTGATGCTCATTCCTAGTGAAGCTTTCTAAAGCTTGTGTAAATTTCAGTTTTTCACTAATTTTTTCAAATAATTTAGTAGTGGTCTTTAATAAAAACCCTGGATAGAAACATTTCTCCTAGTCAGTAATGGAGATCAAATTTTGTATCAGTTCTGAGGTGGTATTTGACTCTGTTCTGATTCAGGTTCAGCTGCGTCTGACATTATTCTAATTCAAGCAGTAGGAGTCCCGTATTTGATGTGGTTACCCTGAATGTGCTCAAAATTATTTCTGTCAGAAAATAAAATATTTATGGACAGGACGGCTCACAGCAGCTGTGGCCACAGCACAGGGCTCCCCCTTCACCGAGTATCATCCCAGCTGCCATTCACACATGTGCTGTTCCCTTTTCTTTGCAGGGATCACCTGGAAGCGCAGACACATGCCCGCTCTCAGGAAGTAAAACAGCAGATGTGCCAGCTGAGATCTCAGAGCCAAGGAGCTCAGGTGGTGCTGTAGGTGCTTCTCGAGGTCATGGCATCCACTTCTACACCATGGAACAGCTCTCTGAGGACAGGCTGAGAGAGCTGGGGCTGTTCAGCCTGGAGAAGAGAAAGGTCTGGAGAGAACTTTTTGTGATCTTTCAGTACTTAAAAGGGGCCTATAAGAAAGATGGGGACAGACTTTTTAGAAGGACCTGTTGTGATAGGACAAGGGGTGGTGGTTTTAAACTAAAGGAGGGGAGATTCAGGCTAGATATGAGGAAGAAATTGTTTACAATGAGGGTGGTGAAACACTGGCTGAGGTTGCCCAGAGAGGTGGTAGATGCCTCATCCCTGGAGACATTCCAGGCCAGGCTGGACAGGGCTCTGAGGAGCCTGGTCTAGTTGAAGATGTCCCTGCTCATGGCAGGGAGGTTGGACTAGATGAGCTTTGAAGGTGCCTTCCAACCCAGACTATTCTATGATTCTCTGGGACAGAGGGAATCGACTAAGGCAACTCTTTTCTGTTGCTGCAGTATAACTAGTGCTTCCCTTAAAGAAGGGGAAGAGTTTCTGCACTAAAAACCACTTTCTGTGGTCTTCAGAGCATCCCAGTAAAACCACAGGCTGCAGAAGTGGGTCTCCATGTTGCTCATGCTGGTGTGAATCATGTGCTTCCTTCCAGCCATGTCCCCAGAGCTCTGTACCACGTCAGTGCACCAGGCAAGAGGTTCCAGCTCATTCATTAAGAAGCAACTCATTTGAAATAGAAATAAACACTGAATAAGAGTAAGTAGGGTTCTTTAATATCACAATTATTTAGCTTTCCCTCATTTAGATTCCACTTTATGAACAAAGAAATGGGATCAAAAGCAGTTGTTTGCCTCAGTTCTCACTCTGCATTACACTTGCAGCATACACTTCAAGTTACACACTAAAATTAAGATCAGTTGGGAAAGGTCTTGACTTAATCACTGTGGGGTAGAGAAAGTAATGCTGTAATGCTCATAGAAACGACCGCTTGTCTGAAAGGAAAGCAGTTTGCCTTAACTTTTTACATCACCCCTACCTCTGGGGTGCTGCTAAGTGTTTCTGCAGAGCAGGCTCCTGCCACAGCTGGGATGCTGAGCAGCAAGTCTGTCATGTTTTGGAAGTGGCCTTTAATGTCTGAGCTTCCAGCAGGCCAGCCTTGTGTTTCCTAGTGTTGACATGTGGCTTCCAGACTTGAAAATCCAAGACGTGTTATGAAAGTGCATGAGTGTTGAATTTAAACCATATTTTAATAATTTGGCCACCTGTACAATATCCTAATAATCTTAAAATAGAGAACTTGAGATCCTCTGTAAAATTATTCGTAGCAGATGTTAAATCTTTGGTGTATTCTACACATTTACACGCTAGGGGACAGATATTAAACATTACCCTTACAAAAATAACCCAAAACATATTTATTTCAAAGAATTAGAATGGTTCGTAGCAGGAAGTGGATGCAGGAAGCTCTGTCCATTCTTGTGGTTTGTTTTAAAGCTGTGCTCAAAATGAGATGAAAAAAGTTTCAGTCGTTACTGCAGTTGGACAAAATTATTTGAGTGTTTAAAAGATAAAAAGCGTTTTTTTATATTTTATTCCACCACCTTTCTCAGCTGATATATTTCTAGCTTTCTTTTTTATTATTTTTTTTTAATACATCAGCTCCCTGACCTTAAAGACATAATTATGGGGCACTAAATCCTAAGTTTCAAACCCATTCTCTGATGATTGAAAAATTACCCTTTTGGTCAGAACTTGAGAGCCAGAAATGAAAGAAATTGCTGGCACGAAGCAAATGTTACAGTGTGACGTGACTGGGTAACAAGTCCCTCCAGGAGCAAAGTGCTGCTTTTAAAGATAAAGAAGTTTTTCACAAGCAAAGGTGCTTATATAGCCTCTGTTGATGTAGCTAGCTCCAAATGTGTGAACTCTGAATTGGCTTCAGAAACCATGACAATTTTAAAATCTGGGTATGTTTTGGGGTGTTTTTATTTGCCTCCTGAGGTTTTGAGTTTACCCTATGACTATGGAGGCTGGACTTTTCCTTTCTTTCTTTGTGATGAAAGTTAACGTGAAGATGAAGTCATGCGTTTCCAGGAGACAGGACTTCAGGAAAATCAGTGAATAAAAGGAGAGCAAGCCCCTCCCTGCTCCCTCAACTACTGCCTCTTTCTCTGTAGGAAACATCACCTCTAGGTGCTTCAGTTTGGGATAAATATCACTTTACGCGCTTTCCCCAGTCTTCCACTTTCCCTTCGCCAACGGTCTCTTGTCCACTTCCAAGCCTGCCTGCTCTGTGCTGGCATCCTCCTCCCTCCCCTCCTGTCCTTGAATTTCAGATGTTTTCCAGCCTCAGGTGTAGGGGCAACCTCTAGAATAATCATAGAATCATAGAATGTCCTGAGTTGGAAGGGACCCACAAGGATCATCGAGTCCAACTCCTGTCCCTGCACAGGACAACCCCACAGTTCACACCGTGTGTCTGAGGGCTTGTCCAGTCTCTTCTTGAACACTGTCAGGCTTGGGTCCATGACACCTCCCTGGGGAGCCTGTTCCAGTGCTCCACCACCCTCTGGGGGAAGAACCTTTTCCTAATGTCCAACCTGAACCTCCCCAGCACATCTTCCTGACATTCCCTCAGTTCTGTCATTGGTCTCCAGAGAGAAGAGATCAGTGCCTGCCCCTCCTCCTCCCCTTGTGAGGAAGCTGTGGCTGCCATGAGGTCTCCCCTCAGTCTCCTCCAGGCTGAACAAACCAAGTGACTTTAGCCGCTCCTCATACAGCTTCCCCTCCAAACCCTTCACCAACTTTGTATCCCTTTTCAGTTTTGCCTTCATTTGTCAAAAGACAATTTGGCCACAACTTCTGGAAGAGCAGCACATGCTCAGGTCTGACTGGGTTGTCTCACCTCTTCAGCCTCGAGGAACTAATACAGGGTGAGGAATGAACAGGCAGGTGCTCAGCCTTGGGCTGGAGTTGATGTGTTTTGCTTAAGGAGCAGAGTGGAAAACTCTAGAGGCTGTTGGCTAATTAGAAGTTTTGCTACATTTTCAAGTTCACAAAGAAAACAGGAGCATCAGTCAGCAAACTGGTGCTGACTGGTGTGTCTAGGGGCTGCCACTGAAAATCAGGCTTAGGGAATGAGCAGCATGAGAGGCACTGTTGCTGGAGCTCGTGAAGATACATCTGGCTGGCTTTTCCTGCAGCAGGTCTAGTGTCAACCTGGATGTGACCTTTCTGTTTCTGGAGGAGAACAGATCATGTGTGTTATGCAAGCAAAAAATATTTGCAGCTGGAGACAGGGGCAAACTTTTCCTCTTTTATCATAAATTAGTGCAAAGCTTTCTTCATGCTTAGAAAAAAAATTGATTGTCCTGTAGCTTTGTGGTGCGTAAAGTGATGCTGAAATATGTTATAATCTGTGTTTTATCCTCAAATAAACTAAAACTCATCCCATGGGCTTTTTTTTGTTCCAAATTATAGTGAATGTAAACATACGTGTGTATATATGGACTTACATAAAGAATTACAGAATTTTGGCATGTAAACATTAATTTACAGTTGCGGAAATTGTATTGAGAAGCCTTTGGACACTTAGAGCTTCAGATCTTTTGTGTGAAATAAGTGTGATTTTTCTTTGGAAGGCTGGTTTATTTAACCAGGTAGATCATCATAAGCAACAACTGAGATCTCTATTCTGATTTCTTGGCTATACCATTCAGCACTAAAGGTGCCTGTTAGGACTGGGTAGATGGGAGCTGTAATGGTGTGGCTAACTTGAATGTGTGTGCAACTGATGAGTGTCAAGTCACTACTGTGCATAACTCACTCCCCGCAGCTCTGGAGCACCAGCTAACCAACCCCAGCAGCAAGGCTGAATTAAAAAAAGGCAAAAGTCCGAGGAAATGGCACACAGACAAGGCCAGTCAATGAGTGGGACTATTATTCATGTAAAATGAAAGAACAAAAAAGAAAAACTGGATGATTCAAGCATCAATTCTTGATTGGGCTGAGAACTGCCTGGCTTCTGCCTGGTTCAGTCAGGATTCAGGAGTTACTCTATCTCTGATGGATGTGTGGCATGGTCAGGTTTCTCTGGGCATCTCTCTTACCCACTCTACCTTTTGATGTTTCTCAAACCTTTTGGATTTGGTGCTGGTGCTCAAACCCTCTGAGCAGGACATGCACAGACACCTGTATCCAGTCAATCATGGACCTAAAGGGTCAGGGCCAAAGTTCTCCAGCAGCACATCTGTGGGTCAGGATGCTGTTGTTGGGGGCTTTGTATTGCAAGTAGCGTTGGCCTCTATGTAAGCAACAGAATGGCACGTGGGGTAGGAGAACTCAGGAGTCTTCTCAAAGGTCCTTCTAGGAAGACATAGTGGAGCATTTGGAGCTGGTCAAAGCTGTAATGAAATATATTATTTTCCCAAAAGGGTTTTTTTCTCAGAGTCAGCATACACGTTGTTGCTTTCTGTGGGGTTTGGAACGGTTGTTCTTGTGCATAAATCATATACAAATTTAATAAACACAAAATTACTGCTTTGGTCTTTAATATTACTGAAGACATGAACTGAATAGGTAGCAATACACAGAACTGGTGAAATGGTTCCTGAACTGTCATCATCAAAAAGGAAAGCTATAAATCTTGAAGAGTTAATGCAGAAAAGCTAATGCCTTTTCCATGGACAAAGGTTTTTTTTTTAAAAAATCTATTTCCTGTATCTTTAAAAGTCATAAAAATTAAGAAATGAAAATCAGTTAGTTGCTCATGAGATGAGAACATAGGGGATCTTACTCTTAAAGGCCGTAGTAGCATAACCTATGTATAGTCCTGTGCTTTAGGTCTTTGGATAGTGCTTTCACACAAAATGATTCTGTCCTGGAAACGTTTCGGCAGCTGATTAGCGGTACAAAATGTGGCCTTGGTGACCGTCAGGTTGCTGGCTGGACCACGCTTCAGTGTGTTCCATCATTTCCTCCTTCTTTTGCCCTCAGAGTTGAAACTGTGAATATTTCTTCTTTTCTGCTTTACTAACTTAAGCAAAAAAACCTGGGAGAAGTGACTAATTTGGGTCTATAGAAAGCATTAAAAGATTCTGCTTTCTCAAAAAAATGAAAAGAGAAAAGGAATTGTAAGGGTTTTTTTTAATTGAAATTTTAATTTGTTTAGAGATTAAGTGTTCATTTTCCTGGGTTATTAATATTAATTATTATTATTTTTATTACTTTTTTATTTTGTTCTTTAAATCCAGACAAAATATGAAAAAATCAAAGGCATGAAAGCAGTCCAGGTTAGAATGCCCTAAATGTTCGAGTGGGAGAGGTGGTTTCTCCTCATTCTCCTGTCAAGACGATGAAGAAATCCGTCCCAAATTCAGGGAACCCTTTCGATTTCATCCCCCGCTCCCGGGCTGGACCCCCTGGCTGACACGGCTGAACCGCGGGGGGCGGAGCCGGAGGCGGGACGAGGCTCTGGGAGGCGGGGCTACCGGGTGGGGCGGGGCGCTGCCGGCGGCGCCGTGCGGCCGCTGGGCGGCGCTGTCGCCTAGCGCCAGCCGCGGCGGGGCAGCCGGCAGCGCGGCGGCCGGAGCGGGGAGCGCCCGACCCGGCTGTTGCGCCCGAAAACCGCGGCGGGAGGGGGCGGCGAGGCGAGGCGAGGCACCGCCGGAGGCTCCGGCCGAGCGCGGGGGTGTTCCCGCAGCGGGGAGTTCCCCCGTTTCCCCGCGGGGCGGTGTGCGCGGCCGCTGCGCCGCCGCTGGGGCCGCGGTTCGGTCCCGGGTGAGGCCCCAGCGCTCGCCGTTGTTTCCCCCAAATGTAAATATTTGCACTTTCGGCTGGTTTTATGTGTCTGCTCTCAGGAGACAAAACCATCGCCGGTTTCTTTAATAAGGTCACAGCCGTCTGGAAATTTTTTTTTTTTTTCTTTTTTTTCCCTTTTTCAGGGTTTTAGGGATCTTGGGTTTTGTGGGCCCAACCACGGTGCTGAACCAGGGGAAATCTGCAAACACATCTGGCTGGTAGTGCCGACCGTGACACTCCTGCCTTCCCAGTGCATCTCCTGGGTGCATTTCCCCTCTCCAGCTCCAACAGTGCTTTATCTAAAACCTGCTGGTATGTTCACTGTGTTAGCTATTTATCAGCACCGTCCATCAGCAATTTGCTGTTGTGATTGGCATCGATTTTACAGCGCTCTGCCTTTTTCTGTTGCCGCGATAACATATATTGTGCCATGTTTTTAGAACCTGGCCGATTTCCCCATATGGTTTCCATATGGGAACATGCTGCTCTTGTTAGCCACCTTCGAAGCGGCCTGTCAGCCAGGTCCCTGCTCAGAAACAAATAAATTGTCTACTGTCTACTGTATTTCCTTTCAGGCCGCACTCTCCACTTTAAACTTGGCAGCGTTTCAGAACAATCAAAATCCAATCAGCGGCCGTGCTAACTCCATATGTTTTATTTCCAGACTACGTGAGGTGGAGGAAGCTGAAAACTATTTTCGGCGTGTAGCAATGTTTAGGGTGACATGCCGCAGATCGTGCTGCACATTTTCCGCTGACTCTTACCCAAAGCCCCATTCAGTGAAGAGAGGCGCTTGGGTTTCGTGCAGAAAGCTGTGGCTGGCCAAGTGCTGCACATCAAATTAGTTTTCCTGGGAAGTGGAGCACCTCTAATAGAGAGTGAAACAAATGTAAACTACAATTAGTTCGGTGTGTTGGAAGTACACTGGAGTCCTCTGGGCCCCAGCCTTACGACGTAAGCAAACTTGACAGGTTACCTTTCTTTAAATGGTGTTTTAAACGCTGTGATTACCCCTGTCATGGGTCTGTTGGCATGTTCTGTTAGGCTGTGTGCCGGAGTCCATCAGTCAGTCTGCTTCTAAAAATGGTGCAGCCTGCATCTGGATGTAAAATAGTGTGTCAGGAGGAATGCATGGGCAGAGGCGACACTAGAGTTGCCTGGCATCCCCTGGGATCGGGCTTCTCCCTGCGAGTTTGAGCTGGATCTGTTTATTTTACCCTGATCTGCACTAATAGTTGGCAAATGCCCGACCTGTGTTGGCAGGATCACTCATGTTCACGGCAGCTCTTGTGCCTGTGCACTGTGAAGGTGAGAGCTGGATGTAACAGGGTTGGGTTCACCTCGCACCAGAGGCAGGTTTGGTCCTGTGTAAAGTGCCTGACCCAGTGGCAGGCAGCAATGAGGGATGCAGACCTGAGGAAGCTACTTGTTTAAAAAGCAGTCAGGAGGTACCAGGTGGTGTTGGGACTTGTGCTTGCATCTCTGGAGTGCAGACACCAGGAGCCAGCTCTCAGAACAAGTTGTTCCTGCTCAGAGAAGCGCTCATGTTGTGGTGTGTAGGGGAAAACGTGAGGAAGCAAACATGAGGAAGACTCACCTTGCACACAGGAGAATCAGGCTGAATCCCAGAGGGATCACAGTTCTCCCTTAGAGGCATGCAAGGAGGAAAGTGAGAGGGTAGGTAACAACTCAAGTTGTTGGTAACAACTCAAGCACATGTTTTTCCTTGGGCCAGCCATGTAAGTAAAGAGTTGCAGACTGAGTTCACAGAGGCTGAAAAGCAGCAGCAGCCTCATCTCCCAGCCTGTGGTCCTGCTGTGTTGCTCCATTTCCCTCTGGCTGTGTGTGATGAGCCTGGCGTAGCGCAAGCGAAGCTCTCCATTTTGAGATCTTTCCTGAAAGAGTTGTAACCCATTCCGTGAGCGTACGATGGAGTGGGGAGAGCTCGCTGCCAAAGTGCAGGAAGCACCAGCAGAGCTGTTGAATGTTAATCCAATATTTAATGTTCAGTGGGTTGCCAGTTGTTATAAAAACGTTCATATGGTTTGATGGCTGTATACAGCTTTCCGTGGTTGCTTTACATCTGGCTTCAGGAGTGATGGATTTGTGAATACCACTAGGATGTCTGTTAGGAAACACTGTGAAGCCTTGGGAAAGGCAATAAACCAAGATTTGTCATTGTCAGGGAGCTGGCTTGAAGGACGCTTTGAAAAAACACTCTGCGTGACCTTCAAGTGCAGAACAAAGTCAAGCTCCCAGGCATCAAAGTAATGCCACATGTCAGGAAAACCCGACACGTATGGAAAGCCTAGAAGGTGATAGCCAGCATGAGGCGAATGTGCAGATCAATGCTAATTAAGTGAGTAGTAACGTCTGAGTGAAAATAGCTGTTGGGCCGTTCAGCTGTGATGTTCGATGACACAAAATGCCGGTGAGCGTGGGGGAAGCAACACACGGGAGAAACTCCTGGACGCCGTCCTCTTCCCCAGGCTCTCTGGAAGGAAAACATGGTGCTGCATGGGGAGAGGGGGACGAACACAGGGGTGAATGGTGTTGGTGATGCCTGTTTGGCACTCCTGGAGGGCGTGCGCTTGGCAGGGGCCAGGGTCTGCACCAGTGGAGAATGTGGCCGTGTTGATTGCTGAGTGTGCTCATGACCACAAAAAGCTTTGTTCAGTTCCGTGGCGAGGGAGGGTAAAGGGCATCTGGGAGAGCATGCTCGAGCAGATTGTTTGGGTATTTGCAAACTGGTAATATTTTGGGTTCAAATCAGAGAACCATAATGGCTTTGGGGCAACAAAGTAGACAAGACTAGCGCCTGTGTCTGTTTTTTCTACTTTTTTTTTTTTTCCTGTGGAAGCAGAAACATCTTTCCTAAGGCATATAGCAGACAATTTTTACCAGTAAACCTTTACCTTTTAAGTGCGAACGTTTATGTGACAACCGAGGGGACTGCAAAACAAGCTTTGCACTCTGGAAGGGGGACAGAAGACTGGTGGAGTTTGCGACACATGAACACCACGGGCTCAGGTTTGTCAGCAGCGGTGCCCATTCCTACAAGAACTTGGAAATAAAACAGAGCGGGTTTTTTTTTTCTTCATAAATCTCCTCTTTCGCACTTTGTTTCTCAGTCTTGTTCAACTCCTGGGTTCAGTAAGCCTTTTCAAGCTTTTTTTTTTCCTACACCTTTTGATTCTTTCCAATTTTTTGTAAATCCCGACCCACGTCCTCTCTTTGTGATGCATTTTCTGTTCCTTCCTCATTACCACTGTTATTTGTTTTTCACAATTGTCTTGCAAGCTGTTCCTTCCTTCCCTCCAGTTTTCTTGGTTTATTTGCACATCCTGGCTTGTTTTTGTTTCTGGAAGGAAAAAACACGGAGGCTCGCCGTGAAGTATTACACAAAATAAAAAGTAGGGTTTCCATCATTTTTTCCTTAACAGTAGTGAGCTGCTTCATCATACACTTAAATAAACCCTCCGAGTCACCCCATTGATGTGCTGGGACAGCGTCACTGGGCTGCAGGGCCCATCCTTGGGCTGCACAGGGAGCGGGACATGTCCTGTCTTCTTCTTGCTTTCCTCAATAGGATGTTTGCTCTCTTGGCCTATGGAGAATGGCAGCTTCAATAGGAGCACATAGGAATAGGTCATAGGGATTAATCTTTTAAATTACATTTTAATTTAATTATTTTTTAAAGCTTTAATCTGGCCAGGGTTGGAGTATTGTGTCTTTCCCTCCCTGCAGTCACCCAAACGCTGAATGCAGAAAGAGCAGGATTAGTCCAATACAATCCAACAATCTGTTTCCCATATTTTATAACCTTTTCCATTGTGTTTCACCTGATGAAAAGAACATATGTAAACCATCTTCAGTTCTAAGATGAATTAATTATGATTTCATTATTTGCTGTTAATGGAGTTATAAAGCATTAAGGTGATTTATAAAGCCTAAAGCTAAACCCAGAAATCAAACAGTGGATTTTGAGGTTTTTATAGCTGCATGTATTTTCCCTGAGAAAACCAAGAAATTGAAGTTTTTGTCTTTTATTATCCTCTTTTCCCTAGCGAGATGTGTCTTTGCTGGCTGCACAAGGAGACTTGAATAGACTGAAGGAAAAGCAGAATAAATCCCTCAACACTTTTGTGGTGGGAGAAACTGCCCAGGACAGCTCTTTGCCCAAGGTATATCGAATATGAGAAAAGGTCAGGAATCACTAAGAAGCAGGAGGGCAGTGTTGCCACATCGCACGAGTTTATTTTCAGTGCTCTGGTACTTGCTGCTTTACTTTAAACCCCTACATCTCTGTAAGTGGTGACATTTAAAGTGATGGAGCCCCATGTTGGGAAACCACGCTGCTGAGCGAAGCCCCGGCATTTGTGCCCTGCTGCTCTGCTGTAAGCTCAGCTTTGGGACCCTGCTGGGACATTTTCTTTGGGAAATTAAATTCATGGTGCACATCCACAAGTGTATTTTTGTTCTGGTTAGCACTTGAAAATGGAGCCATATTTTGGTTTCGTCCATAGTACAGAATGATGTTTTTACCAACAATTTTGTTTGCATTGGATTTTTTGGCTTTACAGATTATACTTTTGAGCAACACTGCTGTTAGCATAAGTGCTCTAAGTGTGCCCAAAATGAATTTGATGAGTCCCTGCAGAAAATATATTTTAAATAGAACAAAAATGAAGTAGGACCTACTTCATTCATATGCTTTTGCCAGAGGTTTCATTTTGGGGGAAAAAATAAATAACCTGCTGTTCAGTGACAGTGTTTTGGCTCACGCTAGAAATAATAGATGAATTCCCATAGCCGGCCTCCAGCCTGCGTGCAAGCATATACCTGAGCACACTTGTGTATACTTATTATGATAAGGTATATAAGGCTGATTTATGGAACTATTTTGTAATCTTTTGCTTGCTGCAGAATGTCAGTTTTGCAATGACTCACATCCTAGAGAAACAGAAAGCCAAGATTTGAAATTATCGTTGCTGTCTTCCCACTTGAATTCCTGTTAGTATTGGTGAAATCAGTAAGAACTTAGTGTTTAACCCAATGATCTGGAGTTGGGCACTCAAGGTTGCATTGACCCTACTTATTTTTTCCTTTTCCAAATGGTCCATGATATATTTGATATTTAACCCAAATGTACCACAAATCTTGATACAGAGCAAAATAAGCGTGCAAATGGGATATCAGTAAAACCTGGGGAATGCTTACAGCTTATTTAGTGCCTCCAGGTGTGTAAGGAGAAACAGCAAACTAACAAGGAAACCTCCTTAGAGCCCAGCCTTGCCACAGAATGTGTCTTGGTACTTGAGGATGTAACCACTGCCCTCACACCACACAGGCAAACCATTCCTGCGCATGGTGAGCAAATTTTGTGGTAAGCATGAAGAATGAACTCTGAATTGAAGTGGCAAAAGGTAATTCTCAGTGCCAGCCTTTCCCCCTGTGGGTGCTGTCCTTCTGAGCTTGGCGGGGGTTTTGCACCTCCAGAGGTTGCCCAAGTTCAGACTTCTGGTTGTTGCTTTTCCAGGTGTGGTGAGAACTTTGGAGCGACTCTCCTGGCAGCCAGGGGCTGTTAGCAGAGACCACTGAAGGCTGTGTCAGAATGTAGCTGTCTGGGGAATGGGGAAATTTATGTGCAGGATATATAGAGAGAGGCCAGAAGTCCATTAAAATTACAGGGTGCAGACAGAGCGGAGGAGAGAGGGGGAGAGGCAGCCATAGCAGTTGGGTTTTCTGGCCAGGACATTTTAAGCCAGAAGAAGGTCTAATGAGAAGGGCAGGATCAGCAGCTGAGCTTCAGCCTTTGTTGACCAAGCACTCATGCTGTACGTACTGCCTTTCCTTACAGACCCTCAGACAAGATGGTTTATCTTAATTTTTCACTGATTTGTGTCCCTCTATTTTCAAAAGCGCAGTCTTCAAGGTAACCCCATGCTTCCTTGCTGCCCTAGGGTCCCTCCGTCTCCCCCTGTCTCCCCAGCTGCTGTTTGATATAAGCACAGTCCGGGTGCTTTGCTGAGCTGGGAACTTGCTGTGGTGGAGATGGGTGGATTCACAGAGATGAAGGAGTGACTCCTGCAAGAACGGGTCTGGTGTGAGGAATGGCAGGTGGCACTCCGTGTTTGTGTCACCCTTCCTCATTCTGCACGCTGGAGTAAAGCATAAATTGTGTGTCTCCTTCCTGTGAGAACCAACAGCAAATAATGTGTGCATGAACAAGGGAAGGAAAGTGGCTCAGGGGTTGTCCGTCCTTGGATATCAGGATGTAGCAGTTGCACTTACTGTTAGTGAACCCAAACTGTAGAAAATGGGTGAGTCAGCCGCACAGTTGTTGAATTGTTCCTTCTAACATTTGCAAGTGAGTGAAAAGTTTTGAAAAACTGGGGAAGGCTCACTCCTGTCTATTGGACATCTGCAGAAAGTGTCTGAGGGGACTGACACTCCTGGAATGGTAGTTACTCAATGTGCCTCCTCAGTGGAAACCTTTG
Organism: Streptopelia decaocto; assembly: GCF_964273445.1. Classification (NCBI taxonomy): domain Eukaryota; kingdom Metazoa; phylum Chordata; class Aves; order Columbiformes; family Columbidae; genus Streptopelia; species Streptopelia decaocto. The sequence continues at coordinate 118,894,569 of NC_138663.1, forward strand.
AAGGGGAGCATTTAGAACACAAACTGTTTTCAGAAACCAGGAGGAAGGTGGCTGTGGATGTCTCAGCAGAGCCTGCCCTGACAGGGAAGAAGAGCTGAACTTGCTCAGTGAAGCCTGGTGTTCAGCACCTTCATTGTCCTTGTCTCTGTGAGACATGGACAGGAGAAAACATGACAAAATGGTTCTGAACCTATTTTTTCAAACTTTTGTTTTCTGCTTAGTTGTGGCTTTGTGGCTTCTGGTCACAGCACCTCTTACACAAGTTAGAGTGAAGTATGAGCTGTTGGTGCTTTAATAAAAATGCTATTAAAGATTTTTTTTTTTTCTTTTTTTTCCCCTGAAGGGTTTTCAGCTGTTAGAACAGATGGACAAACAGCATCAAGGGATCCTAATAGACTCGTATCACACCAAATATTGTTAGGTGCTGTCTCCTATACAGCCATTTGTGCCACAGCCAAATGAGCAGCAGAGGCTGGGTGTCCCTGGTGCCACAGAAAACAAGTTGGGGATGTCTGGCCGCTCTTCTGAGCCCCTCAGGGCTGCTCTCAAGTGGACACTGGGAGCAGTGGGTGTCCCTGGGGTCCTGAGGAAGCAGCTGCGGGATTGTGGATGTGGTTTTGGGGACTGTCAGAGCCATCCGGCTCTGGCGGTGCATGGCTGGGCTTGCTGGTGGCTGCCACTGTTGCGCTGGTGGTTGCCGTCTGATGTCAACGGGCCCCTGGGGAGCTGCTGGGTAATTTTAAGAAGTAACTTGTGAGAAGTGTCTAAGAAAAGGAAGCCCCATGTTCACTGAATGAACGAATGAGCAAATAAATGAGTGGATGAAAGAAGAGGGTGTGTAAGGGCTGCAGCCACAGAGGTCTGAGCCTGACCTGTGAAAAATGATCTAGTCCCTGCTGCCTGGGCTGAACACTTCAGCAGTGACGTGGTGGAAAGCTGTGGCCAAACTATCTCAGAAATGCTATCCCTGAAGTTTTTGGTTGTTAGAGAGGCTTACTGAGAAATTGCTTGGGCTTTTGTAGTCCACACCCCTGTGATTTAGAGAGGAGAGGGCAGAGCCAAGAAGAAGGACACACACACAGCAGAGGGATGCTGTAGTCCCCGCAGCTTTGTGAGCAGCCACCAGCTTTGGGGGTGCTGCCAGGGTGAGGGGTGAGCATCCCGGCCAGGGTGTGGATTCCCAGCCCCAGAAAAGTTTACGCTGGCATCATCAGCCCTTCATCCTCACCCCAGAAAGGGGGTGACCAGCAGTGCAAGTGTCACCTTGTGCGCTTTGCTCCTTTCTAGGATGGAAAGACACCTGGCAGTGGGAATGAGGTAGCTCTGGGGGTGGGAGCGTGCATGGCTCTGCCTGCCTTGGGGTATGGGCCTCTTCTTCATGACACTCCTGGCCACCTCAATCCCCATCCCCTTCCTTGGTTCCCTGTGCTATTCCTAATCCTTACGGCTGCTCTGTCTGTCTTGTCTTTTTCAGCCCTGCCACTAAGCCTGGAGAATTGGGGTGCTTGCCCCACCTCATCTCTGGTGCCTCTTTGATGGTTTTACTGTATTTTGTGTGTGTCCTATTTGGTGTGAGCAGCACTGGGCCCATGGGTGGTACAAAAATTAAGGGAAAAAAATCTGTTCCACACTGTTGATTATTATTATTTTTTTAGTGCCTACCATATGCTATTTTGAATAGCAGCAATATTTTTTGAAAGTGTGTGTAAAGTGGGACAGAGAAACGTCTCATTTTAGTCTTGTAAATTTGCCTTTCTGTGTAGAGAGAAGAGCAAACATCAAAACCTTTCACCAGTTTAAATCAGTGCAACACTTTGGAATGTGTGTCAAATCTTCCTCCACCAGAATTTGTACTACAGCCCTGGGAGTAAATACAGCAGCAGAGGGCAGGCGTAGCAGTAAGCATGTGTATTTGACACAGCAAGTACTGAGACCTAGCTGAATCATAGATTCTTAGAACAGTTTGGGTTGGAAGGGACCTTCAAAGCTCATCTAGTCCAACCCCCCTGCCATGAGCAGGGCATCTTCAACTAGATCAGGTTGCTCAGAGCCCCGTCCAGCCTGGCCTGGAATGTCTTCAGGGATGGGGCATCTACCACCTCTCTGGGCAACCTCGGCCAGTGTTTCACCACCCTCATTGTAAACGATTTCTTCCTCATGTCTAGTCTGAATCTCCTCTCCTTTAGTTTAACACCATTACACCTTGTTCTGTCATGACAGGGTCTTCTAAAAAGTCTGTCCATATCTTTTTTATAAGCTCCCTTTAAGTACAGGAAGGCTGTAATAAGGTCTCTCTGGAGCCTTCTCTTCTCCACGCTGAACAATTCCAACTTTTTCAGTGTTTCCTCATAAAAATAGTGCTTGATGTATTGTTTGGGTGGTTTTCAGCATCCCAACCAAATAGAAACATCAGTCGTGATTCTCTCTTCACTGTGTTGAAAAACAGCCTGTAAACCAACCAACCAACCAACCAACCAACCAATGCTTTCCATCCCATGCATCTGTGGCACATGACCTCCAATTCAGAGACGCTGCCTCATGGTGCAGGGGTCAGTGACAGTAAATCTGCAGGAGACATGATGAGTGATGGCTCTGAAAGGAGAGCAACCTGGCTGCCCCAACGTGGTAGCCATCAGGCTTGGCTTGCAGGGCCATGACCATGCCAGCCCACAGCAGCCAAGCAGGGCCAGCCTGGAGCCAGGCCCCCCAGGCTGGCACGGGGGGATGGCACTGCTTTGCTCTGGACACTGGTGTGGCCTCACCTGGAGCACTGTGTGCAGTTCTGGGCAACACAGGATAAAAAGGATATAAAGCTACTGGAGAGTGTCCAGAGGAGAGCTATGGAGTTGGTGAAGGGTTTGGAGGGTTCAGCCTGTTCAGCTCTTTAGTGATCAATGACAGAATCTGAGGGAACGACAGGAAGATGTGCCAGGGGAGGTTCAGGTTGGACATGAGGAAAAGGTTCTTCCCCCAGAGGGTGGTGGAGCACTGGAACAGGCTCCCCAGGGAGGTGTCACGGCCCCAAGCCTGACAGTGTTCAAGAAGAGACTGGACAATGCCCTCAGACACACGGTGTGAACTCTGGGGTTGTCCTGTGCAGGGACAGGAGTTGGACTCAATGATCCTTGTGGGTCCCTTCCAACTCAGGACATTCCATGATTCTATGATACCTTGCAGCCACAGAGGACAGTGAAGGTGGCAGCTCTGGAGCAGGAGGTGGAGGGGATGTGGTTTGCAGTGAGGTGCAGAGTGATGCCATGTGGGGCCGGGGGACATAGGGAAGGCGTGTGAGGAGCCCCACAGAGAGGGCTGCAGCTTGGCGCTTGGGGTGTCAGCCCTGGCTCCAGGACTGTGCACGGCATTTTGCTGCCTCGGTGTTCTCAGCGAGCGTGGTGGGACCGGTCATGCGGACCGCTACTCATATGTGACTAACCCTTTCTGTGCTTTTGGGTACTTTCACAGGAAATGGACACCATGTCCAAAGGGCTTTGTCGTTCAGATGAAATTCAGAAACAGAAAAAACAAAGTAAGAAACCAAAAGAAGGAACCAGGAGCATCACATTGTTACGTTGTTCTGTGAATGTGAAGCTCTAAAATCACTGGGGCTGATGGATGGTTTTTAACTACACAGAATCACCATCCCAAAATTGAGTAGGTGCTTTTGACAGCAAAGGAGCATTTTATATTTTACAGGTAAATCTTGTCACTCAAGGATTTCAAAGGCCCTATGCTGAACCCAGGTGAGGGACTGAGCTATTTCTTTTCATAATTGCCACTCATCTCAGTTACTCAGTCATTTATTGGGTGTTCTTAAAACTCCGATCCTTATTCTCAGTTCTTCTAAGACCTGACCTTATCTTCTGCTTCTGCAGAGTCACGGCAGCATATATTTTTTCCCAGCTTTGTCAAAATCAGCTTCCGAAGGGGATGCCACATGTGACAAGAAAAGGTCATGCCCCCAACCCTCCTGCCTTTTAATCATTAACAGATTACTTTTTCAGAGTTTATTTTAGGAGACTCAGTATTTGGGTATATGATGGAAGAACAAAAGTTGCAATGAAAGCATAAATCAGTTCTCAGAAAGAGAAAATAATGTGTTGTAGACTGGTTGATTATTCATCACACAAGCAATCTGTATTTAGAGAGTTACATAAAAATAGTTTCCATAGTGAGAAGTGAGAATGCCCACCAGTGTTAGGCAGTTGGGAACAACCACTTTATATGCAAGCTAGAAAGAGGAGTAACATAAAGAATACCCTTCAGCTTTCCTAACCGCTGTTTTACTTAGACCGCAAGGTACACTAAATGTTGCTGAGAAAACTTAATACTTTCTCCAATGTGCTCAAGAATTCGGATCCATGTCTTTCATTGTCACTGGTTAGTGCACGTATTTACTTGCAGGGCACTTTTAATGCAGTGTGATGGAGACATTAAGCTTGAGCCTGGTCTAGTGTTCTGAAAATAACTCACCATTTGGGAGGAGAATAAAGGGTGTTAATCTTAGCTCCTTGGCTGAAATTCCTAGTAAAGTTTTTACTTCTTCATTTCTGAGAATAGGCACAGTGTTCCTCGAGAAATAATTCATATTCAGCGTGTTAACTCTCTATATAAAATTTCAGTGCAGCAGCACACAACTAATCCTTAGAAAGAAAAGTTGCCCTCAAAAATCTAGCCAACTCTGCAATACTTAATGTATATGGACTTGAATGATAGGCAAAATGTTGAAAGAATTAAGTTAAATGTATTTCAGGGAGAAAAAAACTTTAGGAAAACTCTTGGGCAAATCTTTTACAGATGGTAGACAGCTTAATTGCTGTGGTAAACTTGTCTAACATTTTTGGAAAAATTTGGGTGCTACAGTAATCCATAGAACCCAATGGGCCCAGGTTCAAATGGCTTTGAACAAAGATGTGCATGTCTTTGTCTTAGATGGGTTGCTAAAGTTTCACCCAGGGTTTGGGGGGTGAGGGTTTTTCCTTCCTTCATTTTTTTTTTCCATTTAGCTCCTTTTAACCAGTTTCAAAGTTGTACACATATTATTTGGACAGGAAAGCAATAGATGCCTTAAATGACGTGAATGAGGCTACAGTACTTCTCTGTACCAAATGCGTCCCTGGAAAAATTTATGCTGTACACAGCTGGACAAACTTTAGGAAAAGAATTATGATTTTTAAATTTTTTAATATTTTTTTTGCATGGAGTGTTGTGCAGGACACAACACTGACTGGAAGAGCGCAGCCTCTGGCTGTTGAGGGAAGCGTGAGGGCTCAGGTGTGATTTCTTGCTCCATGTTTCCCAGTACGGTGACTGAATCGGCGTCCGATGCTGGTCTGTAATGTGGCTGCTTCTCCCGTGTCTCGCCGAATGCTTCTTCTGCAGCTCATAAACACACATGTAACATGCCCTTTTTTTCACCTTATATCTAAACCGAAGTGCCTGCATTGAGGTAAATTGTAATATTTTCCTTATTTGCAGGTATGAAGAGAGAGATGCAAATCAGTGTGATATTCAGCTCTTATTCTTTCCACTACATCTGTTTTCTTTGTCATCAAGCTACAGCTGAAAGATAAACTCTCACCTTCTGCAAAATCAGTCAGTGCTTCCCTTTCTTGAGAAGCTGTTTCTTCTCACACCCTCTTTTTATTTACACAAATAGCAAAATTTCATGTCATTCCCATAATTCGAATGGGAATTGGAATAGAAAAGAATTATTATTCAATTATAACCCGTTTTTATTTAAAGCCTACATTGTCTTGTATACGTGTTTGATTTTTCATTCTATCTTCTTTTTTTTTTTTCTTTCTCTTCTTCTTCCGACTTCTTACTAGGCAAATCCTGTGCTCTCCTTGGGTCTGGGCTCACCGTGTGGCCTGGGACCGAGGAGCCCTGTGTGTGCCATGCCACACACATGACAAAGGGAGCGCGAATGTGTCCCATGCTGGCTGCCGACCTCCTTGTGTGTGGCTTGTGTGTGACCTCCTTGTGTGTGTGGACAGCCCAGCGCTTTGAGGCTCTATCCTCGGCACTGTCAGTTCCTGGTGTGGTGGGAGCCGGGTTTGCATGGACTTCCTGAGGCCAGTGGTGCCTTTGGCATCTGTCGCTCATTGTGTAGCTGGGGATTTCTTCCTTTCTTCCATTCTGCTTCTCTGTTTGGTTCACCATGTCCTGTCTTTGCCTTAGCAACTTTCTTTAATAAACTTTCCCTTACAGAGAAAGTGTTTGTCGTAATAATGGGCAGCAGAAAACAATTCCCATGTCTCTCAGAGAATACAGCATGAAAGCTCATTGTCAGTAGGTGCGGTGCTGGGATGCTCCCTGATATTTCGCATTACAAATGTTATGTTTCAATGTGTGATATCTAATAGTATAGTTGTTTTACACTGGATAATTTATGCACATAATATTTTGCATTTGCTGGAAACTTTGAGTGAGACTTGTACCAAATCAGGTTACTGGTGTGTAAGTGTTTACACTTCGAGGATTCTATTTGTTTTCTGATTCTATATCTTTTTGGATGCTTTCTGCATCAGCATTAGCCAGGCTGACTTAATTGTTGCTCAATGCCTCTAGCTCTCAAAAAAACCAAAAAAGTCTCTTACTTTTTGTTTGCCCCAAGCATGTATTGCTTTTAAAGGCTGATAAAGCGCTGCATATGCTGTTCCTCTAAGGGTGGAACTGGTCTCTCTTGCTGCACATTTATTTCCTTTAATGACAATCTTCCTGGGAGTGAGCAATCCCCCAAAGGATAATATGATTTCAAGATGAAAATAAACCTGTTGGGGAAGTGGGATCAGGAGTATACAGTAGTGTCATTCCTCAAAAATCATAATATTAAAAAAAAAAATCCCTGAATATTTAATTCACTACCTAGGTTGCCCCCAAAAGAGGTGACATTTTCAGGGTTTTCCTCTGCAAGGTGGGTGGCGGGCATCTCTGTTTGCAGGTCAGTGCCTCACAGGCTGTTGAACCACAGGAGTTTTCAGCATTCAAGGCAGATGCTGCGTCCCAGTGAGGAGGGATTGATGCTGGGGCACACCAGGAAAGGGTCCATGCTACCTCGTGTTTTCCTTAGCAAGGCTCTGTGGAAGCCCCAGGGGGTACAGGCATGTCAAGGGGGCTGGATGGGCTGTGTGGGGTTGCCAGAGAGGAGTCCTGGGTGGTGGAGAGAGGGCAGCAGAGCTGGCCAAAGGTGTGCCAGGGAAACCCTGTTATCTTGGGGGCAAGGCAGTGGGAAACCCCACCGTGATGTGGGTTGAGAAGCTTTGGGACTTTAGGCTGAGGAGGGATAAGGGCTGTCTATGGGGACTTAGCACTGGGGTTACGTGCCGTGGGCTGGTGAGAGGTCAGTGTGGGCATGATTTCTGGAGGAGACGGAGGTGGGTGACCTTCCCCACCAGCCTGGCAGAAGCCCCACGTGCATCACATTGCGTGAGGCACTAAACTGCCAGAGCCAAACTGGGGAAACAGGTCCCCCAACACTAACCCTGGGAAGGGCTCTTTGCCTTCAGGTTTGACAATTGCCCCAGGGAAATCTCTCTAAGGTGCCGCTGCGTTGGTTGTGGTGCAGTCTGAGCTCCACTGAACATGCCCGTGACACCTTTCATTAAAAAGCAAAGCAACAATTTTTTTTAAATTTTATTTAATTTAATTTTATTTATTTATTTATTTATTTATTTTAAAGACCGTTCAGGGCAGGTGCTGTTACTTGTTGCTTCCTGGTCAACCTAGAAGACGATTTTTCTCCCTCTTCCTCTCCCTCTCCCTCACCCTCTCCTTCTCCCTCTCCTCCTCTCTTCTCCCCTCCTCTCTCTCCTCTCTGTTTCTGCACACAGACCCTGCTACCAAGGGCCCTGGTTTGGGCTTCCTCACACACCGTGGTGTGCTGGACACTTTGTTTTCCCCCCAGAGTGTGGCATGGGGCACCTGGAGGAGGCAGAGGATGGTGTTTGGCACGGTCAGTGCAGCTCATGGAGCACTTCAGGAGCAGAGGTATTTTTTTCTCTATGAACAATCTCAAATAACCTGCACTTTTCAAGATGTGTTTTCTAAACATCTTAACAGCCTGCTGTTACATCTGCTAATGTGTTTTCAAATGCTCTTTGCAAGGCTGGCTGTCCCTGCTAATGAGCTACAGCTCCTGTGAGGAGAAGGGCCCTGGGGATTTTGTAGTCCTGTGGGAAACAGGTGTTTCTGTTTGAATATGCCATTTTTTCCCCCTGAATACAGATCATAAGCTTCTGCAAAGCAGCTGACAAAGCCATCTGAGCTCAGGCACCTGGAATATCCCACCTGTGACTCTACTCCTGCTGGAATTTTCCCACTGCTTTGCTGGAGGGGGGTGTCTCTTCTCCAGAAGTAGCAGGGATTCCTGAATGGATCCTCTGATTACCTACAACCGTCTCCCTGTACGCCTGAAAAAGGCAGCAAGTGCAGGCTGTGTGAATGGAGTAAGTGTTTCTTGTAGACCTCTTGCTTTTCTTCCATTAGCATCTCTGCTCAACGGTGGAGGGATTCTTCTGGTTGGCATTTCTCTCACTTCCCTCAGGCTGAAAGATGGTGCTGCCTCTGAGCTTGTGTGTGGTGCGAGCACCACACAGCCTGCCTAGAAAGGAAGGCCAGGGGTGAGTGGAATGGGAAATGCAGATTGTACCCATAAAAGGATGAGGAAAGTGACTCTTTGCCCATCGGGTTATAAGGAGAACTGCTTGATGAGAAACTCTTTGACTCAGCTGGAGCCCTGCAGGACTTCCTGCAGAAGTGCAGCCATCCAGCCCTCCTTCAGGACCGGCTGTGACAAATACCCCACAGTTTCCCTAGCAACACTGAAATCCTCTACTTGCTGCTGTAAACCGGTGTTTTGGTAGTGTCTTGAAGGGGACCATGCTGTCGCAACAAAAGGCTGTTGTTTACTATGATGCCTCATGTGGAAACCCCTCTCTAGTCAATGGAGAGAGCCAGGAACTTCCAGAGTGTGATTAATCCCAGCTATTTTAGGCACTGACTTCCGGATGGGATGGTTCATCTGCTGTGATTTGTCTATCTCCCTCCACTGAGGGCTCTGCCATCAAGATCTCCAGCTTACATGAGATGACACGAGATAGATTGGTTGCTTTATCCCGCAGACGTGGGACCAGAAAGATCTCACTCCCTCTGACAGACAGTAATCTTCTTTTATGTCAAGGTTGTCATGCAATGGAAATATTATTATCTCTTCAAGGGAATCGAGTCTCATATTTGTGGAATAAATAATGAAATCCTAATAACTGGCTTTGTTCATCGTTATGCCTGAAAACAGAGACAGCAGATCCACCAGCAGGGTGCTTTTGAGTTTAAAGTGGGTAATGAGACCATTACAAGAACCTTTATTTTGCAGGCTAGCAGAATTTATGTAGATCTTTTTAAGGAGGTAAAGAATAATAGAAAACTAAGAGTAAATGTGGAAATAATTCTGCCTGGTTTTAAAAGGTTACTTTGTGATTTGAGAGAAAAAAATGCAACTTTTTTATGGTTTAACCTAAGCTAGCAATACAACCATGATAGCTGCTCACTCGTGCTCCTCCCCACCCCCAATAGGGGAGAGAATTGGAAGGGAGAAACTTGGATTGAGATAAACACAGTTTAATAAAATAACAAAAGACCGGTAAATATATATACTGGTAAATATACATATGTAATAGAAATATAAAATAAAATAAAAGATACTCAAGGCAATTCCTCACAAACTCCATCCACACTGAGCAGCCAGTACCAGGCAGCAGCACCTGGTCCCGAAGAGCTGATCCTGAAGAGAGAAAAAGGAGAAAAGGCAGAAAGGCCCAAAGGCTTCTGCAAATTGGTAAAGACTGAACTAAACGTCCCGAACCAAACTCCCCCTGCTCCAACAAAAAGAGCAAAGAAGGGACGAGACAGAGGGAGAGATGGAGAGAGAGAGGCCCCCCTTCCTTGCTGCCTCACACCTGTGGACAGAGCACTCAAAATATCCTTGGCTCTCAGATCAGAGCAATTAAAAATATTAACTCTGTGCTGGGTTGTTCTCTCTTGTTCTCAAACAAAGTCCAAATAATGAGTGTGCTAGCTATGAAAAAGAAAGGTCTCTAACTAATTTTCAGTCAAACTAGCACAAATTCTACACTTTTTCTCCCTCTTGTGAAATGGAAGAAAATTGATCCAAGTGCTTGTTAAGTGTTGTTTGAGAGTTTCAGACAAGAGTTTCTGTTTGAGAGTTTGAGACGTCACAGCTCTCTGGGATCACAGCATTTATTTCAGAGAAAGAGGGAAGGGCTGGACTGTGTAAGTCAGGGCTTCTCCTTGCAGTGTCCTCTTTTCTACTTATGGGCCAGCTGATTTAAACAGCCCCCTTTATTTCTTGTTTCAGTTTGCATGGAGCACGTGTAAGTGCAACATGCAGCACTCAGACAGTATTTGCCTGGAAAATGGCAGAAACCTGATGTCTTTGTGGCTGCTTTCAGAAACACAGTGCAGATCCTGGCAGAGGGCTGGCTGCTTAATGGTGAGGTGAGCCAAAGTTGAGATGTGATGGGTACTTAAGGGGTGATGGAGCATCAGGCTTGGCCTGGGAATCGGGGGCCTTGGCCATCCTGTTTTGGTCTGGCCGTGGTGGCAGCTCGGGGGATGTCAGTCATCCTGTGCTCACAGGGTGATGGTAGCATCTGGCGGCAGTCTAATTCAAAGTCGGCTGTCCCACAGCAGTGTGGCACGACGTCCTACTTTTCTGCATCATGTCCTGCTCTTCTCTACCACGTCCTGCTCTTCTGCACTGCATCCTGCTCTGCTGCTTCTCTGCTGAGCCTGCTCCTGGTGTAGGTGATCGGATGGAGGCAAACACGGGACATCACCTGACTTGATTCCCAACCTTGAACTGGCAGAGTTTGCTGACGGCATTTGAACCCATGGGGAGCTGTGGGATTCCTCTTTGCTGTACTGACATTCAGTAAAAAGGCATTCTTCTTTCTGTTTTAATGCTAGATGGCAGTAACAAGCTGACAAGAAAGTTGCATAACTGGAGGCAGATTTTCTTCCCCCCATCTTTAGGAAATTGTAACGGGATGTAAACTGCTGATTAGTAAATTAATTAATCTTCTCATCTGTGTTGCAGATGAATATCTGAATAGAATAGTATATACATTTATCTGGGCTGTTGGTTTAATCTGCTGAGGAAGCTCTGGGGAGCAGGGGATGCAGTGCATGTCATTCCTGCTCCCTGAGCATGTTATAAAACCAGATTTGCTTGAATCTGGAAAATAACATGTTTCAAACCTGACTGCTAAACAGCTGCTGCTCAGGGTGACTGAAAGCATTCTCCATTCAGAGACCTGCAAGTGTTTTGCAGAGGAAACCCATGCTCTGCTCCCTCTTTCCAGAAAGGAAGTGGTGGCGTGGGGTACAGGGGAGCATCCTCATAGCAAAGCCTTGGAGGCGCCACAGTCCTGAGCTCCGCTCTGCAAGTTGCTTGGTACCAGCACCCCCTGCTCTAATAGCAATGTGACAAATAATCCTGTGATCATCACAGTACTATAGGCACGGCACAGGGACACTGGTAACCAGAAGTAATACTTTTCCTTAGGAAGAGATAACAGGATAAAAGCTTTTCAGGAATGAGATCCTTTCCGCTTGCCTATATTCCACCACGTACCTAACCTGTCCCATGGCATTTATGCCTAAAACCTTTTCATAGAATCATAGAGTAGTTTGGGTTGGAAGGGACCTTCAAAGCTCTTCTAGTTCAACCCCCCTGACATGAGCAGGGACATCTTCAACTAGATCAGGTTGCTCAGAGCCCCGTCCAGCCTGGCCTGGAATGTCTCCAGGGATGGGGCATCTACCACCTCTCTGGGCAACCTCGGCCAGTGTTTTGCCACACTCATTGTAAAAAATTTCTTCCCCATGTCTGGCCTGAATCTCCCCTCCTTTAGTTTAAAATGATTCCACTTGTCCTATCGCAACAGGCCCTGCTAAAAAGTCTGTCCCCATCTTTCTTACAGGCCCTTTTTAAGTACTGAAAGGCCAAAATAAGGTCTTCCCGGAGCCTTCTCTTCTCCAGGCTGAACAGCCCCAGCTCTGTCAGCCTGTCCTCATAGTAGAGCTGTTCCAGCCCTCTGATCTCTTGCAGCCTCTTGCTACAATATCTGTAGTTCTGAAACAAACCCCAGAAATAGGATTCCTATTCTGCCACCCAACCAGGCCAGAGCAAAGCAGGAGACAGTGTTGACTGAAAAGAGGTGCTTCTATCAGCACTTCAGAGGGAATCTGAATGCTAACAGTGAGAACACTGTGAGATTAGTTTTGCTAAAGCCAAAAATGACTTACCCACATTTAACACCTTGTGGGAGAGATTTAATTCTTTACTTTTGTATGTATGAGATGAATTTGCTTTAATATTGAGCAGATTATGAACAGGAGGAAACCAGCATGTGATCTACGGTGTTGTCCAAGTGGAAATAAGAGTATAGTGTGTTTAATTTACCAAGAGTTGTCAAAATAACATGCCTGTGAATGTATTTCTGTTGCAGGGGCTCTTAAAAAAAACAAACCAAAACACCCAACCAAACCAGTGGCAGAAGATTCAAGTTCCCTGTTGCTTTTTCGTTATGGTCTCCAGTCCAGCCCACTCTGCTCTGCTGGCAAGTTTCAAAACAATAGGGTTTTATCCTGCTGTTTGCCTGTCTAGAATAAGGTCCTTTCTTTTTAAATATGTACTTTCTGAGCATACTTGAGTACTGAAGTGAATAGGAACTTTGTAAATGGAAGCACAATATGATTCAGCTCTCAAAGGTGTGGAAATTTCATCTTTAGATACTCGGAGGAATATGTTCTGAGTTGTTTTTTCCTGTATGTACCCAAGTCACATTTAGTTGACAACTAATATTTCTAGCAAGATAATGAGTGTATTTCTCAGAAATTGTACACAGAGGATTTCTTATGGGTTTTCTTCAGTCCCTTCCTTTTTTTAGAGTTGCATGTAGTTCTCTGTTATAAGGTAGCAAGTGTTCAGTTAAACTAAAGCATTGTCAAATGTTGTATTCCTGTATTTTTACAGGTAGGGCTGAAAGGCAATTTTATAGGGTAGATTTGGGGAAAAAAAAAAAAAAAAGGAAAATATTTCAGCATAATGGAAGCTCGCTTCAAATGAGGGTCAAATGTTAATTGAGTCAATAGAAATAATGCAATGTTTTGATGGAACTATGGAAAGAGTTGGCTTGGAAGGGACCTCTGGAGGCCTCTATCCCTCTCCCCAAACCCCAGCACGGGTAACTGCAAATCCAGATGTCTCGAGCGCTTGCCTAGTTGCGTTTTGACACTGCAGTTTGGAGACTGATGGAGGTTGCAGAGGAGTTTGTTACAGCCCTCCAAAATTAATCCAAGATGAAACATCAAGTGAATGAATACTGACCCTGGATGGGCACTTTGTAGGATGCAGAGTCTCCAGGCCCAAGGAGTGACCTTGCATGGGTGGCTGGACCCTTCCATGACCTTGGTCATCTCTTTTAGTATGAAGGTTTCAGGACCTCTTTCTTTTACAACCCCATGCTTTTGCGGGGCTTCAAATGGGCAGAGTCATTGTACTTTGCTGTGCGTTCAGACCTAAGTTTCAGAACCCTATCAAATCATTAAAATGCTAAGAAACATGAGCTTTTTATTTTTATAGTCCATGGACAATAGAAAATGCTTTTAAGCAGGATTTCAGCAGCCTTCTTGCTTTGACATTGAAAACATTTTTGTGCAGAGCAATGATCACTCAGAAATTGCTATAATAAACTGTTCCATTTATAGAAATGTAAACAATATTTATGTGCTATTGGCAGTACTTTGGACAAAATCAATGTGTGGTCTTGCGTTTAAAAAAATAACAGTGGAGGAAGAATGTGACACAGAGAAAGAAAAAGCTTTTGAATAAAACTCTGCCTGTCACAATGGCCTCAATAAATCCATGTACTAATACTAGTACATGATTTTAAGGAGGGAAAAGTCAAGTCTTTCAGTTCTCCACAGTGAGCCAAATCTGTTCTGTTCAGGCGATCTTTCTACATCAAACTGACATGGTCTCTCAAGAGAAGAGTTGTAGACACCAGGAGAGGTTAGCACTGAAAATCCAAAGCTGATATTAGTAGTCCCAGCTGGTTTTGCGACCAGGGAGCCCACATAAAGACCCTTGTCCTTACAACACCTAGTGGAGGACCTGACCTGAACCTGCTTGTAAACTACAACCCTTAGAATCACATATTTGAAATGAGGTGGGGAGAGGAGATACCTCCTACCAGATGTGAAGGGAAGAGCTCTGTGCATGCATTGGAAAGGACAGCGGAGCCCTGTGGGTGGGTGAGTACCAAACTTGAGGGCCATGTCAGTTCTGACATGGTCTCCTGGTCTCAGTGGGTCAGGTTTGAGATGTTGAGCCAATTTCTTGTGATTGGAAGGCTTATGGCACATGATCATGACTACTTTCAGTACATCTCGCTTACCCAAAGAATGGTTCAATCATCACATTGTTCATGGGTCTGAAGAGAACAGGTAGTCTTGTAACACGACAGGACAACATGAAGAGGCAGGACCAGCTTCATGCTTGAAATTATTGGGTAACAACTGGCAAAAGTTAGCCAATAACTCCAGATCATAAGCCTGTAAAGAGGGCTTGTTATGGGGCTTGGAATACAGCCCACAGAAACCATTGCTGAAGTGGCACACTTACCACCTCAGCAAGTTGAATCTTTCAGGTTTCTGAGGGCTGGCAAAGGTGTAGGAATAGGATTTTCTCATTTGCCTTGCAGTGAGTTCTTTTCATGTTTTGGAAGTAAAACAATTATTTGTTCTCCCACCTGGCATGCTTGGTGCGTGATAGCCCTCAGAATGATGGAGACAAATGTGGACAGTCAATTATAACTGCTGTCAAACTATGGAGATGATAAGGTGCTGTGCTGTTTTTATGAGAACCCAATGAAAATATGGTGTGCCAGCTGGAATTTATTTCATTTTAGGACTATGATGTAAGCTCAAAAATTACTGTGTTTCTGGATTTTAACAGTGGTATTACTAAAAATTATCCAGATTTGTGCTTGAAATGCTGATTTGATGTGGTGGCTGCCTTTTTCAGCAAGAGGATTGGGTTCCCATATATTAGGGAATAGAATTAGGCCTCAAAGAGTGATGAGTTTCACAGTCTTGTCTCCAGGTCTCTCATCTGCAGGTTAGGATAGGAGCCTTCAGACAGAGCTGAGGGGTTCGTGCAGACAGAAGGTGCTTGCTCACTTTGGGGCTTCGGGTGCTAATGGCCAAAGGAAGAATGTGACATGAGACCAGACCAGGACCTGCTGGGTCTGTGTTTCATGGACCAACACTCCCTTCTCACAAAGCCTTTGTAAGGGTCATCCACGGTAAGAAACAGACAGGCTTGGACACCTCTGAGACGCTTTTGAGTGCTAATGGTAAAACTGAGGGTGAATACCACTCTCACAGCCAGTACAGGGAGAGGAGCCTGTTACAGCCTTTGCTCTGACCTGCCATATAGCACACGGCATTAAACTTCACCTGAACTAAAGTCTAAATGTGGTAAATGTTTTCCCCAAATGTGACGTTTATTCCCTACTTCTCTGTGCCTGACTGTTTGAGTAACCTGCCACTGCTCCTCAGCTGGCTCTGATGTACATCACTGTGGAAAAGAAGGTGATATGCCATCCAGGTAAAGGAGATCTTTCTTTATTCAACCTTGTAGCAGGCAGCAGTCCCTTGGGCGCTGACATGGGAGGGGGGCATGGACAAAGAGCTGAAATGAAGCCAGAGCAGCGGTGGTGGGTTTCGGGTGACTGCCCGGTCCGTGCTTGTCGTCTTGGAGGCATCGGCTGGTGTCGAAGCGCTGACTCTTTGCGGGTGAACTCCATGAAAATGTAATAGTGGGCACTGTACACTAATTCAAAACCTAATGTGTTATTCCTGGCTTTTATATACCTGGTTACCCATGGATAAAGCTATATGATATTTATTATAGCAGGGCAAGTCTGCTTTGTAATCTGAATATGCTGCATTCACACCAGTGACTTGAACAAAGTGTTTCTTCATTTCTCCATCCGTTAATGGTTTTCTCATAAGAAACCATGAAGTCAGTTTTGTTGTGTTTGTCAGCTGGGTTTTGACTGCATGTATTTTGTTCCACAAAGGGGTTATTCAAAACCTCCCCTTCAGTCTTAATTAATTGCAGACCAGGTGGAAGGCAAGCCCAGTGGGGCTGGAGAGGTTCCCGTCTGGTTTCCATTTCGCCCGCAGGCGGCGTGTGGAAGCACGGCTGGTTCCTGGGGCTGGGACCTCACTTGCTCCACACGCTCTCACCAGCCTGCTGCCATGAGGGACGAGCGACAGGATTGACAGGTATCACTTATTTATTGACCAGCCTCCAAGGTGCTCATTGGGGGTGCCTGGAGGCAGAAAGTACCTTTGTGCTGGCAAAAGAGGATGAAAACCCCAAAAAACACCACCACCTCCAACCCTCTCTCTGTCAGATAAAGGCCCGTGTGACCCTTTTGGAGACAAACTCCCTATTCACAGCACTTAAATCTTGTGACATTTATCTGTGCCTTCTTTCAGACCTCTGTCTGTCCCAGGATTTCCTCTGTGCTATCTCCCAGTGCCAAGGTCTGCTACCAGGGAACCACTCAAAGCGAGGAGTTTCACAGCAGTCCCACCACATTAAGACACCACCGTGTATCTTACCACAGCTGTGAAAGTCAGACATGAAGTAATGCTCCCTGTGGAAAAAAACCCCTATCCTTAATAAATGTGTAGTGTGTGAGTACCCTGGCTATCTTAAACCCTTCAGAGCCTCTACCTATCCTTTTAATTTATGCATTTCATCTGCCTACTGTAAATATACACAAAGCCTGGAGGATACTTCTGTTTTCCCAGGAAAATATTTTCTATGGCATTTGGCTGTGCAGGGCTCTCTCTCGCAGATGAGTTATGAAGAGCAGAATAATAAAAGCAGGAGGCTCCCTCAACATTGCACCAAGGTACAGCGGGATGAAAGGTGGACCCACAGTCATGTTGCCCTCCAGGAAACCGCATCTCATTGTAAAACATCAAAATTTCAAAAGTACTACAGAAACAAGCCCCTTTTAAAGCAGAGTTTTGTGGAAATACCATGTCCCTCAGGCAGAAAGGGAGTCTCTTTCAATGAAGTTTGAGGCTCTCATCTGCCTGCTGGGCTGCACCCATGGAGAGAGCAGGGTATGGAGAGCCACACACCATGAAACGAGGAGATGAGAAATCCTGTTCCCACCACGCATGGCCCCTCACGGTTATACAAGGGCTTGTACTGCCTTGGGTGCCAGGGTGAGAAACCAGGGCAAACATGCTTTCTGCTTCAAACAGCTTTCCATACAGTAAGTTGAAAGTCAGACATAAAAATGCCTCAGGAAATGCCAGAGATGCCCCTAGCATAGCACATAATGATTTGTTACTTGGCATTTTAGTGTCTTCTTCAAAGACAGACAGGAAGATTTCTGAGCTTTGCAGAACAAGTGGATGCTGTAAGAAGGATGAAACTACAGAAAGGACTAGAAATGATCACAGCAGATAAGCATAGAGCAGAGGCAGAGCACAAAAATGAGGCAGGATTTACTGACTGCTAAATTCAACAATGATGTTTCAATAGGACATGCCAGGTCAGAACACTTATTCCAGCACCTTCCTGTGATAAATGATTTCAGATGCTTTCAAGGACAGAGTGAAGAAATCCCGTAGTAAAGTGGAGTAAAATGGGAGAGAGGCGAAGGTGTTAAGGAACAAGGTCAGCAGCTTCAGGTTGCTACATGGGATGTGGGAAAACTGCAGGTGCTGGCTAGGATGCAGCTGTCTCCCATCTCATCCTGTGCAGCTGGGCAGGCTGGTGACACCAGGGCCAGAGGGCCCTTGCACCAAGGGCTGCACAAGTAACCCAAGCCAGTCAAAGCTGGGCTGCATCAGTAATGTACCTGCTGCAAAAGAACCAAGGAGATCGGCTCTTCACGTGTGAAAACAAGCAGGAGATTATTCCTGCCATGTGGCATGGTTATTGAGGGAAGCTGACACCCCTGGCTTTTTTGGAGATCTGTACCTACTCTGTCCCACTGTGCATCAAGTACCAAGCAAGAAGAGCTGGGGAGAGCATGTTCAGCCGTACTTCACTGTGGCAAGTGGAGTTCATAAAGCTGAGCATGAAACTGGTGCTACCAAGATAACTGTGCTGATGCCACATGAAGGAAAGCATTTCTGTGACCAGGACCTGTGTGGCAGGTGTAGGCTTCTTGGGCTTGGTCTAACAGTGTTTTGGGGGCTGAAGCTTTTTGGATCTTTGTGCACATCTGTCATTGGCATCCTGACCGCTCTACATGCAGTCTGTGCTGCTGAAGGAAGTCAGGTCCCATCATGCTGATGCTCTGTGACAAACTGCACGCTGATCTGTTGGCTTTTTAGGTTAGAGGGATTTCTAAGATAAGTGGACTTTCAATATATTATCTACTTAAATTACTATGCAGCTCTACTTAATTATTAAGCAACCTGTTACACAAACCACTATTATCACAAACTGGTAGAAAATTATATAAAATCTTTCAACTAAAATTATTCTGAAAAGAAATAAGGAATGCAGTCCCTCAGCACAAAAGGAACGTGAACTCGAAGAAATCATGGTGCAAACAAGAAGTAGCAAAGAAGCATGCAGGAGCTTCCCCTTTGAAAGGGCTACAGTGAGTGTCTGACACCTGGGACCACAAACCTCGAAGGCTGGACACTTCAGATAAGATAAACCTACTACTTTCTACCTCCATCTTTGCCAAAAAAAAAAAAAACAACAGGAAAAATCACAGTCTTCAGGAGTGTTTGTCTTTTATACATGCTGTAGAAAAATGTTGAGTATGCACTTGAAATTACTGAATTCAGAGAGGAGAAGAAGCCTCCAACCAGCTCCTGTTTTCTGAAGCACCCACCCACAGAGTTCAGGCACATGAGCTCTGTTGACTCCACCAAGTGATTATGGGAGCTGAGGGCTTTGGGCATCATTTAGACGTAAAAGTTCTGCCAGAGTAAGTGCCTTGGCCAGCCCTCTGGTTGCAGGCAGCGCACACAGGCAAAAATTACTTCCCAATATATATTGCAGACATAGTGAGCAATACAAGATATACAAATGCAAATCTTCTGTATGCTTGAAAAGTTGTTTCTATATTAAGGCTTTTGCTGTCATAAAAATATTGTAACAACAGCAACAAAATCACAGCAGCTATAACTGACCACTGTTATTAGGCAAAAGTTTTATGTGACCATTTAGTGTGAAAAATCATGTCTGTCAGCCTCAGCATCAGTTTTGGGGATGTGCTTATGAAAGTTGTGGCAGGTGAGTTGCAAGTCAGCAGGGCCCAAGGGTTTGATGTGAGAAACATGCAAAAGAAGAAAGGCTGGAACAATGCTGGTAGCATCAACTTTTTAGTCAAATGAAATAAACTTTCACCTTTGCAAGGCTTTAGGAGCGATTAATAGAAACATTACCTCCTAGCTTTTTTAGGAGCTCATTCTGTTTGCAGTTCGGTATATCTTGTACTGAATCAGAAGGACTCACAGGCATGAGGGGTCTCTCTCCACCTCTGACTCAGCTGGCCTGGAATTGTTGGGGCATAATAACAACTTGTGAAGCTGCTCTTCCATCAGCTTTCCTCTTCATCGGCAAGAGCCTTGAACAGTTGTGGATGCACTGCTACAGAAGAAGAGACGTTTTCCACCTGAGAAGCAGTTTAATCAGATGTGGGGAACCATTCAAAACAGTGCTGCTTTATCAGTGTTTGCAGACAAATGGGGAAGCACTGTAGCTTGTAAATTCTTTTAAAAATCAAGTGAAATATCTCCCAAGCATGGCAAGCAGCTTTAGCCTCAAAGAGATCACCTGAGGACAAGAAAAATAATTCCAAGGCTACTACAGAATACACCTGAAAGTGTTCTAAAGTAGATATCAAAGTGACAATATTTCAATATGGATCGAAAGTTCATTGCAGTTCCTGTTCACTTCAACTAGGTTTTGACCAAGCTTTTACCCAGCAGGCAGCTCCAAGGAACTCTTACAAGCAAGATGAAAGGTTGTGAACATTAGTTTCAGTGAAGAAAAAAAGTTCAGCTAGAAAACTGATAAAGCAAAATGGTCGCATGTAAATAGGACACCTCAGAGTATCAAAAGCAATCAAAACAGACTTCTGTATTCATGACTGTAAGCCATTTGCCCAAGCTAGTAAAAGAGAGAGCAGAATTATCCTTTCAGGTCTGTGTTTTATGCCACGATGTCACTGGTCATGTCTGTCTGGAGGAAGAACAAAATGATGGAGCTGAGACGCCAAAGACAAACCACAGCCCCATCCATCTGTCCCAGTAATCACTGCAGCTTTTTGCCTTCTCTAATGTCTAAGGAGTGTTAGCACAAGCTGAACCTGAAGCCTGAGTGATGTTTTTCTTGCCAACCTGTGTTAGCGTCTCTTTCTTTAAGACAAGTTTAATCATGTTCCCAGGAATGGCTCTGCAGAGACAGCACTCAAAGCCTGCGGGAGATTTCTGTAGCAAGTTACCCTTGAACTTGGTCTGTCCTTGTGATTCATCACCTAGACTCCCTCAGAAGCTGATGGGACATAGAAGACCCTCAGCTGCTTGCCCAGAGACCTTTGGAAAGTCAGAGCCAAGCCCCACCCCAGTTGCAGCATTCCCATTATGACTTTCCAGGTAACTGCTGATTTGTTGGAAGAGTATTTGTGTATAAGTGCTCAGTTTGTCATGCTATGGCCAGCCCTCTACTCCTGAAGGTCCTGTCAGTCCTCCTGTAATGACACACCAGCCGCTTTTGTGATGATGTATCTTGATGTCACCTGCGGAGCAGATTCTCTGATTTAATCAGCCAAAGGGATAAACCTGGTTAAGAAAAAAAGTTTTGTTTCCACACAAATCCTTTGGGAAGCAGAGATGACGGATGGAAAAAACTGTCAGCGGGACTTTAGGAAAACACATATTTCAAAGTTTGCCAGTGTGTGGCAGTGGTCCTTTAGTAATGGCAGCCACATGATGTGAAAGCAGTTAAGTTGCACACTTCGCTGTGGAGGCCAGCTTGGAAGACGACCCAGACAGCCTCTCACAGGGCACACACAGGATTCAAAACAATCCTGGGGCACCACTTAAATAAAGACTTGTTAAAAAAAAACCACATTGCTGCAAGATCTACAGTAGCTTGACTTGTTGTGTGACAGAAATGAATGGCTAATAAAACCTGCTAAGGAGGAGCAGTTTAAAGGATGCCTTTAACACTTTTCACAATAAAAGAGTTTGCATAAACAGCTCATATATCTGCCAGGCTCCCTTGGATGTGTTGCTGCTGAGTGATTCTGCAGTCATTAATGGATTGCGAACTCACCCGGCTCCCTGCGACCAACATCAAATAATTAGCAACTTAGTACCTTTCCAGGAGGATAGCCTTCTTTGAAATATGCTTTGAAATGCACCACATTTGAGTAATGGGCAGGGCTGAAAGCCATCAAGGGTTGGTTATCTCACCACTTCTTGGACCTCTGGGAAACTCCCATGGAAAATCTGCCTTGTTTACAACTCAGGCTCTCAACTGCAGGGGCATTGCTTTGGCAGCAGCCTGTAAAGCTGAGAGGTAAGTACGAGGACAAGCCCAGATCTATTTAAGGACTAAGTTTGAAGCTGTGGTCCGGAAAACATCTGTTCAGTGTCTGCCTCAGTCAGGAGGTGCCTGGTGGGCACCATTCACGGGACCTGAGGAGTTGGGCAGTGCCCTACACAGGAGCTACTGCGGATTCTGCTCGCACGTGATCTGACCCCAAGTTTTCTCCATATATTATCCAGATGCTGTTGCATATTAAGCAGGGGCACAGCTAAGATCTGGGAGTAGGTCTCCCTTTGTCTACATCACTTTCATAACTGTTGGGAAATGGAGAAAAAAGCAGAAGTAGTGGGATCAAGCTGGTTGCAAAAGTGGCTTGGAATCAAGACAAGAATTTGGCAGGAGAGTAAAACAGGGGAGCAGAGAGCTGCTCTTGGAGCAGGGGAGTGAAGGGTGACTGGTTCAGTTGGCCCTTGTCTGCTTTTCTAAGAGGTGCCTATGTTGGGCACCAGCTGGTGAATAGGCTGCATTGTAACAGTAAGCATGCTGAAGCTGATTTGTTTTACATTTTGCTCTCCTTTTTGTAAATGCACTTGAAAATCCTCTGGTGTCACTGTAGGGTGATAGAGAGGTGGACATGACTTCCATGGCCATAATCAAGAGCTCCATGTGCACTTCCAAGAGGTGCTGTCACTGCGCAATGGGGTGTGCAGGGCAAAAGGTTGAGTGCTGAAAGCGCAGCATCAGAGGCAAAGCAAAATAATTGCTGAATTCAGAGCCAGGTTCACACTCAGCCTGCTAATTAGAAGGCAAAATGATAGCTAGTTGTGTGCACGGTGTTTACAAACACTTCTGGGTGTTTGCAGAACCCTTTGCTTGCCTGAGACAACCAGATAGTCTGCTAAAGTGCAAATGCAGCAATCGTATTTGCAAATGTTTGCCTTGGCATTTGGGTGGTGTGTGCCTGTAAGAGACTTTGTGCACACTTAAAATGGGGCATTGACAAGTAGCATGACCTGAACCACCTCTTTTTTATGGTGAAAACCCAGTGGAAAACTTTCCTAAGAAGGAAGTATCCAAAATGCTTCTACCAGAAACCTTTCCCCCCTCCCCAGTGTTCTGGTTGGAAGGACAGCATGTACATCTGCATGTACATCTGTACATCTGCAATGCTGTGGCAGTGATTCCTTTATCTTGAACATGGCTTCATTGCAGTGATTTGAGTTCAGCTGTGAGAACAGTGCAGAGGGGGCATTAAGGAAAAGAACTGGTGTTCCAAAACAGGGACACCTGACCCTGCAACTTCTGGCACTTTAGAAACAGGAATGTGAAACCACAGTACTTTAAAAAGCAAGTGGTGAGAAAGGTAGTGGTTTGAGAAAAAAAATGCATTTGGATGTCTCCTGTTTTTGAAGAATGATGACCTGATTCTCCTGCCAGCTGCAGTGAGAGCTTCCTCAGTCTTGTATTATGAGCTTTACCTTCACTGATGGAGTCATGTGGTTTCTCTCTTGCAGATGGCCCAGCGTGGAGCCTCATGGACGTTCCCTGCTGTTGGTCCTGGTGACTGAAAGGAAGTAACAGAGTCAATGAGACTCGCAAGTTTGCTGACCCAAACGTGAACACAACCGAAGTGCAAGGGAGGTACCCCACACGGGTGTCACTCCCCTGTGCTACAGGGATGTGGTTGGTGCAGGGGCGCCGGCGGCCAAGAACTTGAACTTTGGTGGGAGGTATGTCTCTGTGCCGTTTCAGGGATGAGTGAGCACATTATTAACATAGATGGCGCAACAGTTTAACTAATCGTTAAACTGTTAATTTTAAAGCTGCGGCTCTACAGGTGGCAGTCCTTAAACTTGATGTCTGCATAGGCACAACCACCCTGGTTTTGAAATGATGGCAAACAGCTGGGGAGCAAGGTTGCCTCTAAATCCACAGCAGCTCCAAGCAAAACAGGGTGTCAGAGTATGCCCTGCAACAGGGGGCTCTGCCTGATCCTGAGCCTGTCAGTCTAGGCTGTGCCTGCAGATGCAGTAGTGAAATCAGTGTTTAAAATCCAGCGAGAGGGTGCCAGAGCCCTCAGAACTTCTCCTTCCGTTCAGCAGTTAAGGGATTTTACCTTAATAATCACTCTCTGATAGGGGAAGCATGCATTCTCCTTCTGCCAACTGTAAATAGATCTACAGGATTAATTAAGTGACTGGAGTAAGGGCATGCAGGAAGCTGTGGTTGAACTGGAAATTTTTGGTGCGGGCTCGTGAGTTCTGGCCTGGCTCCCTAATCATCGGCTGCCTGCCTGAAGGAATAAAATGCAAATTTGCATCTTCTAAGTGCCTATCATGTTACTGAGATCGGGGATTTGCATTGCTGTCTCAAGTTCCTGATGTCTATCACTAGGTCTACTGTGTATTTCTTTGTGTAGAGTTTGCTATAATGAGAAATAATGAAAGATATAAAGAGATAATATATCCCTAGACACTATTTCAATGTAACTGTGACAGTAAAGGTATGAAAACTGTGCTTAAACCAGTCTGTTGTTTTAATACATCTACCTTGCCATGCTCTAAAATCCAGAAAATAGCTATAACTGGAGCTGGTTACAGTATAGATATGCATTGAGTTTCACTGTAAATGAATTGGTAGAAACTTGGGAAGGAGAAAGGCTCACTAGGTAGCAGAATCAATAGAGAAGGACATCTTAAGGGAAGAAAAGGAAATGGCCATAAAATGAAGCTGAAGATGGAAAGAGAACACAAGTAGAGGAAGACAGACCAACAATTGTAATGGAGCACTGAGTAAATAGTGTTAAAGCAAAAATCCATTCATTATTGTGGATATAATTAAGGAAATTTGCTTAACTGTTCTTGCCATCCATTTGCATGTGCCTCTCATGACCATTAGGTCAACTGAACCATAGTATCTCATAGTGGTTCAAAGAATGATTATTTCAAAGCTGCAGGTACAAGTATTTGAAAAGCAAACAGAAAATAACACCGTGTTAATATTAGCCCTGAAATGGCTTGCCTTGTCCTCCAGTCAGGAAATGGAAACAATGGCACACACTTTATGTGACCAACAAAACTGAATTGCCGAAAACAAATAGTCCCAGGGAACTGTTTAAGAACAATTGATGGATGCTAAGGGGGAGATTGCATCACTTTGAATCATGTAAGCATGAATGGAAATAAACGTGTTTGGTTGTTCCAAAAATAGAAAATCATGGTGTCACTGGATAAGCTGTTTGATATAAACATGCAAACATATTTGGTTAGGTGGAAGTGGACTTAATGGTGATGTGGAGAGAAGAACCAGCATCTGAAGCACAGTGTGAAGGCAAAATGATAGCTAAGGGAGGAAACAAATTTGGAAATCTGATAAAAAAACTGGCAGCAAAGTTTTGGCTGTGCTCTTTATAACCTTAGAGGTGCTTAGAAATTGAATAGCTTGTTATTTTGCCAATATTAGTGTTAGGCTAGCTGGCCTGCCTCTTCCTCCCTGATGGATGAACTTTTAATGATGTTTACTTTTTTCCAGCTCTGTTGCATTGCTGCATGATTTTCTCTGTCTCCTCAGATGATGGGTAACTAAAGATAGTAACTCTTTCTTACACAGTTCCTTGACAGCTGGCAGTAAATGACCCATGTCGCTGCAGATATATTTTTGGTTCAGTTATTCTGTCATTTGTGTTTCACTAATCCTGACTCTTCTTATCGCCCAGGCTCCTGCTCCCTTCACCTGGGCAGTGACTGTAACTGCCCAGGGTTTCCCTCGTTCCCATAATTTACCATGACCCAAACTTTTACAGGGCTCTTGTGTTTTTTTTTTCTCTGTCCTCACTCTATTTCACTTCAGTGTATTTGCATTGGATTCCTGAGGCCTTTGAAAAACTCCTCTTTGCAATCTGCCCTGTAGCACTTCTTGCCAGCTCTGCTTTGGAGGCAGGTAGTGGAGAGAAATGCAGCTCCTAGGGTGTTTTTTGGGTTGGTTCTTCATGAAACCTACAAGGACACATGGTAAGCACAGCCAAAATGGTGCTGTTTGGTGGTGATGAGTGCATATCAGCACAACATGTGTGATACGTCCTGCTGGTGGTAGAAGAAAAAAGGAAAACCACTTTTATGAAATATTCAAAGATTGTTTTACTTTTACAGACTCCACAGAAAATTCAGTACAGCCAGAGACTGAAATAGCGGTCTGTATACAATGGCAATATTGATGCTGGTTTACTTCAGGCATGTAACGTAGGCACTTTGGATCACACCCCTGTCTGTCTTGGTCTCTTTCTTGACTATATAGGGAATTTGGTCAGCTAACTTTGGTCTTGAATCACACCCACAGCAAATGACTAATGCTGCCCTGAAGAGGGATTTGTAGTATAAATCCTCATAATTTCTGCTAGTGCTTTTCTCTTGGGAGTTGTGGTGTTGGCAGTACCCGGAGGCGTAATGCAGGTGACCTCGGCCAGGTGGGTGGCTCCCACCTGTCCCTGCCACTGCAGGAAAGCTCTCCTGTCCTGGGACATCCTGGCTGGCCGGGTAGCTGCAACACCTGCTACTCCTCTCTGTGGATGATTTGCTGGTACCCTCCCCACTCAGCAGCTCCCCAGGTGGCTGGTGCTTATGGGAGCTGGCTATAGCCCGGCTGCCTCCCTCTGGCCCCGTGCTCTTTTTGGGTACTGAATGGTATGGAGCAGGAGCAGCTCCCTGCTGGAGAGGGGGAGGGGAAGGGGCATCGATGCTCTCCTGGGCTCCCCCAGGCTGATTCCTGCCCCCCATGCCACCTTAGCTAGTATTTATCCCAAGTTTTTTCAACGTCCACTTCATAGTTTCCATTTTTCTTGCATTCAGATCTTTGTCTTTTACTTGTTTGTCCAGTTTTGCATAGCGAGGTTGATGCTTGCAGAGTCACATCCTTGGTGGGGGAAGCCCTCTCTGCTACCTCCCCAGGATGGTCAGAGCCCTGCCCGAGCACTCATCATCCCTTTTCAAGCCCTGAGCACACTTCTTAGAGGAGAAATAGGTGCAAAAAGGATTTCTGCATAGATGGCACCCTCGATGTGCTGGTCCAATGCTGAGGCTTCGAGTGGGAAAGTATTTGGGGATCTGCTAGGAGTGCAATGGAAGTGAGGTGCCCGTTCAGTGAAGATCACCAAGCAGCTTTCCACCAAGGGTGTCTCCCAGCTGCTTCTGGCCCACTTCCCCAGCTAATCGCTTTTCCAGGAGTGTTGTCACACCTTCCCATTCACCTTTCGCTCAGCCAGCTAGGTTTTCAAGCTCTTTGTGGCAAGGATGTAATTATTTAAATTGCTCTCTGTAGTTACAAGCAGGCTATAAAACTAATAACTTGAAACAGTGCCCTGGCCTAGATAATATGCCCTGGAATCTGAAACACTAAACTCCAGTGCAGGTAAATTTGTAGCTGGTGTGGATATGCTAACCAATTTCTGCTGAACCACCAAAATGCCTGAAATGCTCCTGAAAAGCTTTTGAATGCACTTGGGTCCATCCCCCTCTTTCTTTCATTTTGTTTTAATGGACAGGGCTGTGGCAATGCTGCAGGAACATGTCCAAAACTTGTGTCTGACCCAGGGGTGGGTGCTACATTGGGATGATGTGAGGAAGGGTGTGATTATTAAAAAAACAAAAGTCCCTTGAACATATATCTAAACCAAGCTTTTGAATTGAAAATAAACTTAGTGTAAGTTAGTTTGTTGAGCCAAAACTCTCATTAAGGGAAAAAAAAAACCTTAGAAAGTCATTGAAGTTTGGCTTATTCAGACTTTCCAGCTGTAAACCGCTCAGAGTTCAGAGCCTGACAGGACTGGAAAACATTGGCAGTGTTGCCGTCGGAGCTACGGTGCCGCCGGACAGCACATGTTGTGCCAGCTGGGCTCTGCCCACCTGTGCCAGCCCAGCGCAAAGGGGCTTTGCCAGAAATAGAGGCCTTAGTCTTTTGCCAGCTTGCACAAATGCTGATCCCAACAGAAAAAGAATAAAGTTGTGCTTTTTCCCCCACCTGTAAGCCATTAGGGAAAATCAGAGTCACTCCTTTTATGGCTGTTGAAGCTGTGCTTTCCTTTGATGGCCGCCTTCCTTATCAGCACAGCTCTGCAAAGTGGCTGCTGATACGTGGTGTTTGGTGTTTGAGGCTCCGGTGTTGGGATCACAGAGCTGAGAAATAAATGTGTGTAAGAATAGGCAGGACAGCAACTGCAGCTTTCTTCTCCTTTCGTTGAGTCACCTGGTATCTTACAGAATTAAAGATTCAAATGGGCAGGCAACTCTGTGTGCAAAACCCCATCTATTCTGTATAACAGCAATCAAAGACCTGGCTTTTTGGACTAGATCCACCCAGTGCTTTGAAGCAGGGCTGGAGGAGCACAAGACTGGAGATGAGGAGGTTATAAATCCCCTCTCCCGCCCCCGCTGCTCAGCCTCGCTGTTCACGCCTGCATGGCAGCTAAACCACCCACGAGCTCTGGAAAGCGCTCTTGCATTTTT
Source organism: Streptopelia decaocto (assembly GCF_964273445.1). Classification (NCBI taxonomy): domain Eukaryota; kingdom Metazoa; phylum Chordata; class Aves; order Columbiformes; family Columbidae; genus Streptopelia; species Streptopelia decaocto. The sequence goes on from NC_138663.1 coordinate 118,922,703, forward strand.
CACACTTGCCTTTTTAAAAAGCTGAGCTCCAGCACTTGCAGCCTGGCCAGCTGAGAAGGTCTGGGCTGCTCTCAAGAGCTGGGTGTTTCCACATCATGTGTTGTGGATGTGAAAAAGCAGCCCTAACCCAAGTCCCCAGAAAGAAACATTTCTTACTTGTACTCTGCTCACATGATAGTCTGCCCTGGCAGCTGAGGCCATGGAGAGAAAATGCCTCTGCTAGTTTTAGGGATGGACTCCAGGTGTAAGTCTGTGCACTGCATGCAAACACAGTGGTCTCACAAAGGAAAAGGTGGCTTGGGAGCTACCTGGGTTGTCTGGGGAGGCTTAGCTATGTGGGCCAAGACAAGCTGCTTTCACTTCGTTTCAGTCCTCCTACCCAAGAAAAGAGAATAATATTTGCTCGCCGACCTCTCCGGGGTGTTGGGAGATGGCAATGAATATCTGCACAGTGCTGCAAACATAGAAGGTGTTATAAAAATGTGAAACCTCTAGGTGCTGAACAGTATATTTGAACATTGCAGGAAAGGGAAATACGGTGCTCAGACACTTGTGGGGTGAGCAGGACAGGTTTATTGCAGACAGGAATGTTTAAAGTTGCAAATACAGGGGGTGTCAAAATTCATTTATGAGGAGGTGATGGACTGCAGGCACTCCATAAAGTACTCCCCTGCTGACCAGTGGCACCAGGCGGCAGACCCGGAGAGGCGTAGTGTTCACCTGTGCAGGCGGCCAGGTCTGTAAGCTGGACAGCATGGTGAACTGAGGCACCAAGTGTTTGGGAGGGTGCAGGGCAGAGGTGATGGAGCATGGAGAGGAGGCTGATGCTTTCTACGAGTCACCTCTGGGTAGAGCCAGAGTGGTAAAAGCGGGTGCTGCCAGCCCTTGCCTGCAAATACTTGTCAAAGCTGTCATCAGGCACACGCCAGAAACATTTGTGTTCCCACAGGGGTGATAAGCGCTGGAAGTGCCACCACTTCACCACCAAACACCGTGCCCTACGGTATGGGCACATCACTGCTCCCCATGGGTTTTCCTGGCCACCACACTGTACCTCCAGCCTGGCCTAAGGGGTGCGGAGGGGGACAGGTGCCGTTCCCTTGTCCTGCCTTCCCTGGCAGGTCTGGCTGCGTGGGCTTGGGGTACCAGCATGCTCATAGGCCAGAGGAGCAGAATCTGGTCCAGAGTATTTCCCAGGGTACCAAGGCTGAACGTGGCCATGGGCACGTTCTCCTCTCCTGAGGGGTAACATGGTGTTGACAGTGACTTCACAGGGTGGATAGTGTTTGTTGCAGGCGGTACCCCAGCAGTTCATGGATACGTACGTGCCTTCTCCCCAGCCACTGCAGCACTTCCAAATGAGCAGAAAATACTTTGCGAGCAGGGGAGATGGGGTGATGCTCTGTTGCATCAAGATACACTAAGTCAGATATTCAAAGGAAGGGGGAGAATGCCTGAGTTAATGTTACAGAGCCATTAACCTGGTGTTGGTTCGTTAGCAGAACGGCTTTTCCCCAGCAGGACTCGGCAGCACTGGCTCCCCATAGCAACTGGCAGAAACAAACCCCAGGGCTGCAGGGGCGTGATGACTGGAAGGAAAGGGTAAGGGAACAGCCAAACTATTTTTATATTTCTGAACTACGCAGCTATTTTTTTACTTTTGCGTGCTGAATTCTTGTCATGGTGTGATTTCTTGTGGGGTGATATCCCTTTGCTTTCCTCTGCTTTTCTCATAGCTGAAATCCCACCTATTTGATTGAAGGGCTTCACAGTTTTTTAGTGAATGCCTCTGTGCACATGTGTAATGTTCATTTCCTTACTGTGCATATTAATTAATAGTCTAAGTGTGTACTACTGGTCCCTCAACCCCAGCATCTGCCAGGTCCCTCCAAGCAGAGCTGGGACATGTGTTGGGTGAGTGTGGGCACCCTCCCTGGGTTACTACATCTCTCTGAGGGCTGGGCACAGGCCACCAGCCTCCAGGCTGCAGGGGATCCTGCACGGCTCCATGCCACTAGGTGCTACCTCGGACATCTCTGGTCCTTCTGCCCCTCAGAGGCCTTCTCCTCATAACCAAGCTTGGGTGCAGGCAGTGGGGGTGGCAGAAGGGAGGAAGGAAGGTCATCACCTTGCCCTCCTCCAGGCCGTGTGGGCCAGAGGGTGCTCGGCATCTGTGCTGACTTATCTGGGGCATAAGGGTTGCTGGTAAGCATGATGGCAGTTGCAATAGCAGTTAGGTGTAATATCCTGATCTATCAGACATTGACACTGAAAGCTCAGAAGACCAAGCCCATGGACTCTAGCGATGGCACCAAATGATCCGTGGCCAGTTTGGAGAGGTGAAGGTGTGAGTTGGCATGTGCACCCAAAACCCCAGTGGCAAGAGCAGTGCTCCAGGGCCCCAGGACCTCATGCCAGCAGGCAGGCACCAGAGCACCTCAGCAAACCCCACAGTAAAACAAGTCTTCTTCAGAGATAAGCGCCAATGATGGCCTGGGTGTAGCAAAGGTAGGAAATGTCTCTCCTCTCCACACAACTCCCGGAGGTTGGGGGAAACACTCTCTTTGGGAAACGAAGACCTTTTGTCTGCTTTTTATGAAACGAAAGAAGGGAAGAAATCGGTCTCCATGTCACACCCAGCTCAGGGGCAGGAGGTGGACCATGCACCCTAGGCTGAGGGCTTCCACACAGGAGTGGGATTTGACTCACCTACCTTCACATGTTTATGCTATGGCTGTCTCCGTCAGCACATCACCCAAGGTTCTCTTTACTGTTAACGGGAGAAATGGGTGTGTTTTGGGCATGACTCAACTGGCCTGTTTTTGCTTTCTCTCTTAGGGTAAGGTGAATTGTTCTGGATTTTCCTCTTCCTTTCTGTGGGCTGTAAAGGGACAATTAGCTCAGATGAACTTGATGCCTCCAGTGGGTCAGATGAATTGCCACCTCAAGTTAGTTAGTAAGCATTAGCTGCCCATGTGCCCTCCCCTAACCTGAGCAAAATTAAGGTAATTTCAGTTAACTTTACTCATAGTGCAAGAAAGCATGTAGGGGTCCCTGAGTTTTGGTAACTTCTTTTTTATTTCAGTGTGAAGAGAGAAGAAATTCAGTGGCTCAGAAACCAAAGACCAGGTATGATGAAAACAAAACTGCCATGCTTTCTCCCACTAACCTGATTTTTCTGTTAAAAGATTTTTCAATTGTTTTGGTGCAAAGAGTTTCACAGTAAATTGGCAAAAACACAAAAGAAAGTGAAGGGATTTACTTACGAGGTAGCTATTTTTTTCTGCTTTCAATTGCTTTTACTTTTCTACTGGCTTTAAACATCAGGCTGAAATTCACAGCTATAGTACGAAGAAGCAAGGGTGGCATCCATGCTTACTTGTGTTACAGCTGTAGTTTCCCATCTGGTGAGCTTGGGTTTGGACACCGCTGTGTGTCAGGCAGTGTGCAGAGAGCTCCTATCCTAATTCATCACAAAAGTAGTAGCAGTTCCTGTTGGTCATCATACATTTGATATGCTTCTCCTGGAAACTCCTAGAGGATCAACAGCTTTCTTCAGTAAGCAGCCATCAGGGCCAGACCTGGAAAGGAGCCTTCGCTGGTGGCAATTTATAGCTAACTTGGTACAACTGTCACTGGTGCGATGGACGTCATACCAGCTCCTGCTGCAATCATCTTGCAGAAATCATTCTTCTTACTGGAAATTTTTTGTTTATGCAGATGCTAATCAAACCAGTACATCTCTCTGGTCTTGTAACACACTTGGAGGTCAAGTTTCAGCATGCAGTTGTGTTACATGCTAACTAGGTAACTGAACAAATGAATCAAGAGAAAAACTAACGAGGTTTCAAATGTGGAGACAAGTTAGAGCCGCTTCTTTACACCTATATGCAAATTTGGCTTAAAAAAAACCCCAGCCTATGTACTTGCCAGGGATTATAGCCGCTTGCTCAGTGCTTGTTAAGCAATCCAGTAAAGTACTTTGCGTTCCTGCCTGCCGTGGCAGAGACACATCAGCTGAGACATCCACAGGGTGTCTGCAGCCTGGTGTTGTTTGGACAAGGGCTCGTTTCTATTTGGGTGGGTATGTGTAGGAAACAAAAGAACAATAACACCATTCTTCACATGTCTGACAAGTTGGACCTTTGTTCTCTCCTCCTTGATGTGCTAGAGGAAAGTCACTGCAAGTGCCATTGTTTTCCCAGAGTGTTTTTGAAGGGTTTCAGTGTGTTTCTTTCCTCTGCTTAATTTCATGGATTTACTTGTTGCCAGAATATTTCAGATGGAAATAGTCAAGGAGAAAGCTAAAATACTAATTCTATTTTGCTGCTTGCATTAGGAACAACCTCTGGAAGGTTTCTAAACTCATTTGTTTGCATAGTAAGAAGATTTCAACCTAGCAGGCCTATAAAGAGGCTGGGGCAGTTGGATGGGGAAAACCATCTCTTTATGCCTATAGCCTTTGCTGGGGCAGCCTGCCTACCCACTCTCCCCTTGGCACAGTTCAGATGACCAGCACCATTCAAGCAGGCTATAATTAAGCAGTTCCTAATTTCAACAGAAGAGTGCCTCAGAAGTGAAAAGGGTGGCCCTGCTGGAAAACTCACATTCATGCTAATATTGTTGAAATTTTTTTTTTCCTTACGTGTGCTGTACATCCTAAAGCAATTATAGGAGAAAAAAGCTATAAAAAGGGCTGTGTGCCCAAAACCTCACCTGTGTTTTCCAGCTATGTTAGGGAACCTAAGAAAAGCCATTTCCTGTTTCCACAAACCATCTTTCTTTGAAGGAAGTTATGTGTGGAATAGAAGGTGGTTTTTTTTCAGTGCCACTGCATGGTATTTAAGGAAAGCATTAATAAGATGGGTCTCCTTCACAGGCCAGATAAAGAACCAGTCAAGAAAAGCCTGCCCTCCGCCCTTCCCACAGCCTGGTATTTCAGGGAAAGGCACAGTGTTGTTTCCCTGGCACAAAAGCCATCTGTGCAGAGGATCACAAAGGATGAGACAACTTCACACATCTGGCATTGTTCCTGTTGGCACTGTCACTGAAGTGCACTCTTGCTTTCCTAGCTAGTCTCACCTGGGGCAAATTTCTCGTCACTTCAGTGGCAGAAAGGCAGAGGCTTGTTTCAGAGGGAGAAAAACAGTGAAGATGTGGTTACTGCTCTGTGGAGCAGTGGAACGAGTGAAAAAACTGGTTTAATATCTGAAAAGTGATGGATCCTTCTGTCTACTTATTCACATAACCCCTGGCTTTCAGCATAACATAGAAATGTTTTTTGTGTAAAATCAACAGGATCAGCAAAGTGGTGGTTGCATGCGGTGTTGTTGTGGCACAGCAAAAAAAGTGGATCTGAACTAAATCTCTTGGGAAAGTGTGGGGTTGAGCTTGGAACTTGGAACCATGAACATGTGCGGGCATGCTGGGATGTGATGTAAGGTGTGATGTGAAAATGCACCTAAGGTATTCCCCGGGAGTTGGTTAATTGTTTATTGTTCCCAGTTATGATCTCGAGCAATAAGATCTGTGGAGATAAGGAAGGGCTTTCTTCCAAGAAAGCTGAGTGAAGAACATGAATAAGAATGTGATTCAAGAAGTCATTGACGTATCCATTCAAAAGCTGCAGCTCTTGTAGTGCCAAAAGGCTGGCAAGCTGCTGGCCTAAGGAGAGCGGGCCTGGAGGCTGCAATATGGGTGTAGGAAAGTCTTCTGAGAAGACAGGTCAGAACTGGACTCAGCCTGGGGTGAAAGAGAGGATGTCTTGGGAGAGGGAAAGAAAAATGAGACCTATGACTAGAGATGACTGGAAGGTGAAAGAGATTGCGTGGGAGTAGCGTGTAGGTAACAGGAGGCACATTTCTAGTGTAGGTCTGTCAATGGGACTTAGGTGGATATGAGAGTCATGTGGCTGAGCTGGTCATGCAGAAACAGCCCTTGGCCGGTGCAAAACCTACCAGCTGCCCTCTTGCTGTTTAACTTTTTCAAGGCTCCACAGGTAGAGAGGCAGGTTGTGCCGTGATGCAGGGAAGCAGAACTGTGTGCAGAAAATGTGACAGAAAAGAGGAGCCCAGGAGGTGGACAGTGGTCAGATGGAGATGCTCTGGCTACTTCGCATTCATGCTTTACTAGGGAAGTACGAAAATATGAGCACAGAGGCATTAGTCATATCTTTCTTGGTAGTCCCCAAATACATTGGGTTACTGGAAAATTCACTAATAGAGAGATAGGCGATGACTTATAAACAAAGAGCTTTCGGGGCAGGAAGTGTCAGTTGTTAAATGACCATAATTCATGGATTTTGTGATTATATGTTTTAAATAGAACCCTGTGAAAGAAAGACATGTGCCCTGAAAAGATGTGCAGTTCCCTCATGTTGGATAGAGCTATAGAGTGTAGAATGTAGACTCGTGAATGCCTTCAACTACCTTTCAAAACTTGAGAAAAGGTTGGAGCTTCAAAACTCCCATGTTTTACCACTTATATTTTTGATGGATAGCATTGAGGAAGGATAGGAAAAGTGATTAGAAAAGACTTATTGATTCACCTTGTCCAGGTATATGCTCTGTTTTCTAACTCATCAAACTCCACGTTAAGAGTAGGTGGACTATTTGTGATCCCATAGGAAGCCTTTTCCAAAACCTGGTTATCCCAATGATTTAAACATCTAATCTAATCTAATCTAATTTACAGTCTGAATATATTGATGGCTACTGTGTATCCATATGCTCTTATGATGAAACTGTCCTGGTGCCTAAACAGATCTTCTTCCCAAGTGTTTGTGCCCAGCACACTTACAGACAGCAGCTTTCTTCTGAGCTTTTGTTCTGCTGGTTTCCCAAGCCAAAGCTTTTATGAAAAGTATTCTGGTCATACAGCCCTTTTTTTCTCTGATTATCCTGATAACTCTTTTCCATTCTTATTTTGTATTCCTTGGGAATTAGTGTTGGGAACTGGAAGCAAGAATTGTACCTGCTATTGTAAATGAGAGCTAACCAAAATCTTGTACAGTGGCATTAGTATGACCCTTCCTGGGGTGTCCCTAATAGAGATACATCTTTGGAAGCATTTTAAGGCTGAAGTTCCCTCTTCACAGCTGCATCATGTTATTGTTCATAACTGCCCTTTGCTCAGGGGAAAAAGCTCTGTTGCTACTAGCTGTTGAGTTCCTTGCTTACAGCAAAAAATAAGTAGTTCCCAAGTGTATGACCTTGTTGTTTGTGCTACTGAATTTCCTCCCTTTGCTGTTACTTTGGTTCATGAGGTCCTCCTGTAAAATGTTCCAACCCTTTAAACTGATGTTGCTTCCCAGTTTTGTGTCATCAGCAAATTTTATTGGCGCATGCAGACATTCTGAGCCAAGGTTGTGAGAAAAAATATTGACTAAGGTCAGTCTTGGAAAAAGTCCTGGGGAAGGAGCCTCTGTTGCTCCAACTCTTCTCCCCACTACCTGAGGCCCCATCCCGTTAGCCAGGGTTTTGCCCATTAAACCTTCTCCTTCTCTAAGTAAACTCATACCTTGGCTTGCAGCCTTTTTGGAACCCAGAGAAGAAAGGTTTATCCCAAATTTGATATCTAGAAAATCAGATAAGAGATTTGATGAGAAAAATCTGCCCTGTGGTGAACTTGTCTTGCATCTTACCGCATCCAACTCCATGCCTTCAGATGTATGTTCTCCTCCTTTAAAACACACACAGAAGACTTGTTACAAGAAGATGAGTCCAGAAGGCTCACAGCTGGACACGTGTGTATTTTTTACCTGGGAGGAACACCCCAGCATCAGCTTCTCACCACCTACGTGCCTCTGCTCTGGGTGGTGGCTGTGGCTGGGCAGCTGTGCGACCACTGCCTTCCCCACAGAGGTCCACCCTGCAGCTGCACACATTGCCGCTTCCCCGTCCTTCACAATGGACTTCAGTTGTTCCTGTTTAATCATACATCTCCATCCCTGGCTGGATGGGCATGCTTGAAATAGGTACTGGAACACTCAGAACCACAGTTCAAGCAATGCTTGTATGAAACTGTGCTGTGCTGGCACCTGTACTGCCAGAAGCCGCACTGTTTTCCCTTCACTGCTGAGAGTCTTCTAGGAAAACTTCAGGTAAGAGCTGGCTTTTTAGTTTTTAAAAACAAGCAGAAATGAGACAATTAAGATGAGTAACTGACAATTATTTCCTAGAAGACACAGAAAATGGGCAACAGTAGCTTTTTCAGGTAGCATCCAGCGCGGTGATTTATTTTTGTATCAATTTTCATCACAAGCAATCCATCAAGTGAAGAATCTGAGGAAATTTACTTTCAGAATTGTTTTGATCAAAAAAAAAAAAAAAAAAAAAAAAGCCAATTCCAACCCCCAGCCCCAGTCTTCACTGTAATATGAAGTAGAGACAAACAAGCACATTTCAAGTCTCCTTGTGACATGTTTTACGTTGCAATATCTTTTACCACAACAGAGGCACCAGTCGCCTTCCAGCAGCAGTGCACCCATCTTGGTGTTCACTGCCATTTGTTTTGTGCTGCTGCAAAAACAGATTTCACCTTTCCTGGGTGTATTTTCCAGTGTGCAGGCACTTTCTGTCCCATCCCTATTGCACTACCCTGGACTGCAGGAGGTCCTGGTCAGACAGTGCAGTTGCAGCCTTGCCTCTGGGGGGGGACGTCATCTGGGTGGTGGCTGTGCAGGCTCCGTGTTGGACTATGCCCAGGGAAAAGAGCCCATGGGCATGCCCAGGCAGCTGGCATTGGGATGCCAGTGCTGTAGGTCATTCTGCTGCATGAGCAGTATCCCCATTATCTAGGTGCATGCCAATCCCATCCTGCCCAGTTGGTGAGTTGTGAATGGCTTTACCCTTTACAAAGAATTAATAGTGTTAAGTTATGGTCGGTGAGTATAAGTTGCATTGGCATAGCCATCAGGAACAAGGAGAAAAGTCGCTCTCTTTCTTAACGAAGTGGCAGCCATGAAAAGACAGCTGAGGTGCAAGTTTAGCCATAGTAACTATACAGAGCATAACTACTTATCTAAGGCATAACCAGCCTTGTTTGAGGACCCATACTTGGTTGGCTACACTGACAAAGACTTTCTGGTGCAAACAAGTGCTAATTGTGTCAAGAAGTCCTATGGTGGCCTAGGGCAAACACCAACAACTGTTGGGTCCCCTGGGCACACAAACCTCCTCCCGCTGCCATCCCCTTGAGGTGGCACCAACCAAGTCCTGGTGACGGAGGGCTTGCACCCCCTGCACAACTGCAGAGGCCATTGCCTTTCCAGCTCCACACTGACTGGCAGTAAAACAGTGAGGAGAGGTGGCTTGCCATTTTCCAAGTGGTCGGCATCTTCTTGATGCTCGGTGGCAGCAGCATGCCGCTGGTCTGTGAACCCAGGCTCAGCATGCATGCATGCTGCTTTCCCTGCACCTGTGTGCCTTGCACCACGGCCACCCTTCACCCCCTGCTCGCAAACCTGACAACAGGCTGTGACACCACGGCTGAGGCTGGTCCCCATGGTGCACCTCCTGCAATGCAGCTGGATTGGGTGGTGCAGAGTTGTCCTCTGCATGTGGATGCACATGTGTGTCCATGCGTGTGTGCTGCCTGCCACTTTCTGCAAGGGGAAGAGGAGCTCCTGGGCAACCTCAGGGTAACCCATGCAGTGAGTGGTTGCTCACCCATCCTTCACTTGTAGACCTATCCATGGACAGTGTGGGGAACCCAAATTAATTCTTGCCTAATCACACTCACCATGTCATTTTCCTATAATCAGTGTTTACTAAGATATCAATACATCCCAAATCAAAAGAACTGAAGAAATATATATATATAAATATAGATAGATGGATAGATGGATAGATGGATAGTTAGATAGATAGATAGATAGATTTATTTTTTTTTTCCCAGTACCACTTTCTCCTGGTTGCCCAGGCACCTCAGATCCTGTGTTCAGTTTTGGGCCCCTCATTATAAGAAGGATATTGAAGTACTATATGGTGTGCAGAGGGGGGCGATGAAGCTGTTGAGGGGTCTGGAGCACGAGTCTGATGAGGAGCGCCTGAGGGAACTGGGGCTGTTTATCCTGGAGAAAAGGAGGCTGAGGGGAGACCTTATCACTGTCTACAACTGCCTGAAAGAAGGTTGTAGCGTGGAGGGTGTTGGTCTCTTCTCTCTGGTAGCAAGTGATAAGAGGAAATGGCCTCAAGTTGCACCAGGGGAGGTTCAGATTGGATATTAGGAAAAAATTATTCTTGGAAGGGGTTGTCAGTCATTGGAACAGGCTGCCCAGGGAAGTGGTGGAGTCACCATTCCTGGAGGTGTTTAAAAGGCATATAGATGAGGTTCTTAGGAACATGGTTTCGTGCCAGAGTTAGGTTATGGTTCAACTCGATGATCCTGAGGGTCACTTCCAACTGAAATGATTCTATGATTCTGTGATTAGTGGCAGATAAGAAGGACATAACTTGTCTAAACTTTCACATCAGGGTGAAAAGGGGGACTTCACGCAGAGGGAGTGCTGTTTGACATCTAGTTAAGAAAAAGGGCAGGGAATATGATAAAATAATCAGGCCTAGCTGGCACTATGATACAAGTCCAAAATAATTTCCAAAGACTCAAATCAGTCAGGAATTAAGAAAAGTAGGGAAAGCTTCTTATGTCAATGAAATAGAAGTATCAACAATTACATTTTTGGAGAGGCAAAAAATAAAACTCTGTTCCTCTTCTAATTTGTGGATTTTTTTATAAACCTGTCATAAACAAGAACATTTAGTACATAAACAGTCCTTTTATTACCACTTTTGGGCTACATAAGGTGGCATTTACCTCATGTGTAAGTATGTAGTACCCTTTCCAAAGGAATACATCTATGTCTACACTTGGCATCTCCCTCTCCTTATGTGTCCATTACCAGGTTACTTATGGGTATGTGATGCATTATCTAATTAAGTACACATGCTGGTAGCTGAAAGGACTGTGAACAGCTTTATTTAGTAGTTGGTAATTAAAAGTGAGTCTTTCTTTGAGGAAAAAGAGGCTTCCCTTGGGCATCATTGCTTACTTTTAAAGATGCAACTAGGAAAGGTTCAGTGATATGAGGCAGCAGTTCTTGCTGACACCAGCTATAATGTTTTTAGGGTACGCTAAAATTTAGACATGCAAGTCGGCTAATGGAAACCACAGTGAATCCTAAAGCCAGGGTAATCTACATGTTGTGGTGAAGCCCACCAGCCCCAGCAGCACTGTGCAGAGGTCCCCAGGAGGACCAGGCACCTTTGTTCACAGGCACGGGGGTTATAACCTCCTGGGAGCCCAGCCTGTACTATGCGTGGGCTCAGGTCTGCCATGGCAGCGTATTGCTGTGCTTTGAATGATGGTATGTTGGTGACAATGATATTTGCCAAAGTAAGATGACAATCTGAGAGAGGCAGCTTGAAAGACATAGCCCCCAAAATGCAAAGTCCTGAAAGCAAGTAGTCTTTATCACTGCTTCCTATATGAAGAATAACTCCTGGCTGGCCGCTGTAGCTGTCAGGCATTAACCTACTGCTCCCAGATCTCTGAAATGAAATGCAGTGTGGGGGATCAGGAATACAGATTTTCCACACTCCTCTTGCAGCTGGAGACCTTGGGCCCTGCAACTCCGACTAAGATGTAGCAGGAACTATTTATCCCATCCTGTTTTAGAATTGTTAACAAAGTCAGCATCAAAGGAAATTTATCGCTATTCATTTGCGACATCGGCAAGTTGCGAGGCTTCAATTGTACACCGAGGAACTTGTAATGAGAAAGATACACAGTATTCACAGCAACTGTTTTTACAAAAAGTGTCTCTCTTTTTACTCCTGGTAACATCCTAAATCCAGGGAAAGAGGCAACTTCCTGCAAAGTAATTAATGGGATTCACAGCCATGTTTAGAGGCATCTTTTATCTACTAGTTTTCCTGAGTGCAGATTTAAATCAGAGCAAAGTGCAAGTCTGCTCCTAAAACATTATCTTCCATAGTATAGCAGAACACAGAGACTTAATTCGGTTAGCATACACAAAGGCAGCCTGTACTTCAGTCAATGCTTACGCTGAGCATTGAGAAAACATCGTAAAAGATGTAATGCAACAGTAACACTTGCATGCTTACCAATCAGACATTATATGACATAATTTTAATACGTTGCATGAGCTATAAAACAAGAGATAGCACCTAAGCAGTCATGAGAGGCAACCTAAAGTCTACTAAGTGATGACGCATTCAGTCTTCAAAGCTTGCTAGCTCTCTGTCTATCACTTTTACCCACACCCTAGTACAAATGTAGTGTCTGCTCCTCACTCACCTGCTCCCCTGTTGAGAAAAAAAAATCCTACTGCACTTTCTAGGTATTTGTCAGGAGCTCAGCAGAGCAGTAATGAGATGAACTGATGCCTAAATTAGTCTCTTATTGTGGTGCTGCAGGTGTTACCATTCCAGTCTCAGATGAAAGGGTTCTTGGGAGTTTGGCTTTTGGTGAAGTTAAATTATAGCTGGTGTTTCTGAAATTTGTGTGTCCAGTTGTGGAGTCCTCAGGGTAGTATTATACCAAATAAGTTATTGATAGACTTGTTCACTGAAGGGGGTGGGGTGCAGATAGCTCTGTTTTTCTTCTGACCCATTAAAAATTTCTTTGGTTTATAATTTATTTCTTTTAAGTCTGAGCACAGGCTTTTTGATGGAGTTCACTGAACATGAGCCTGTTGAACAGTGCTGCTCCACTTGTGTTGCTGAAAGACAAACCAGTTGCTTTGTTGTTTTACTCTGCATCTGAATCCCAATATTTACTTTGCATTGCTGCTGAAGCAGAATGTTCACTGGGCAACTTCTTCTTTGGAAAAGCTCAGTGTATTTATATGATTGAGAGCTGGAAATAATAAATCGAGCATGTTTGTGAGTTTTCAGAGCTTGGATAGTTATTCTACTGTGAAATATTGACCTTAGTAGGTTTCATTATCTGGCTGAGAAGTCATAAAAAACCCAAAACACTGCAGAAAACAAGTCTGACTTGAACATCTGGAGGACAAGGAGTAGGAAAACAAATGAAAGGGCCCGCTGTATTCTGTGCCAGTAGGATTTGCAATCCAGAAAGAGATGCAAATGACTAAGGCTGACTGATCTACTTTCTGTAAGCAAACAACGTGACAGACTTAACCCCTTTTCTTGTTTGGAAATTATCCTGAAGTATGGGCTGCTGCTCACAGATGTGTTTTCTATTTGCATACACTTTGTGAATAAACTTCTGCTTGTGGGTTAGTCATGTGCTATTCAGCATGACTATTGCTTGAGTATTGTTATTTGTAGGGTGTGATTCATCAGACCTGCAAGAGAGCTGTAAGGAGAGCTGCATGAGCATTACTAGAAATATGTGTATGAATGCATATTCACAAATTGTGTGCATGTTTGTGATGCTTTTCATCTCTCTGCAAACAAACTTATTTCCAAAGAAAATTTTGTTTGTGCCAAAAAGTACTCTGTAATTAGTAACTCTTGGAATGGAAATGGTTGTGGAAAACTTCTTGAAACAAGTTACATCTATCTGTATGTCTCTAGTAATCTGTTTTACACTGAGCAATGTGGCAAGTGGCCAGGCAAGGGCAGAAAGGTGTAAATGGCAGTGGGTGCAACCCAGTAATATGCTTCTATGTTTCTCTGTGCTGCTCCCTGAGGCAAGTTCTTGAGCCTCAGTGCCAAGGTGCTTCCCTATGGGATCCATTGGTTTTTCTTGTTGCTGCAGACGTGCCTTTAGCCTAAGCAATGCACTGTCCTGACATGCTCTTGGTCTCCTGAGGGATCTCTGCCCTCGGGTTTGCTGCCCTGCTGTGACCCTGGTGTCTGGGGCAGAGGCTGTAGCATCACTGGGTTTGCATACCCACGGGGCTGGGTGGCCTTGGTGCAGGCTGCAAGACCAGCATAGATGTGGAAAGTTTTGGGTTTGTGATTCTGTATGGTATCAGGTGTGGTCACAGGACATGTAGATGCTTCAATATGAGTGCGCTGAATATCTTAACTACTTCAGAACAAGTCATAATGTAGTTTATACTGGGAAAAGACCCAGTGTTCACATATTGTGTGCTCAGAAAAGGCCCCCACCCCCTAAAAAACCCCAACCGCAAGGTGAAATGAAAGTCCCTTGGCTGTTCCATGTTGGCAAAATGGCCCAGACCACATTACTGGTGAGTAGAGAGCAGAAGCTTTTGGTATTTCAGTGCAAAATAGTGACAAAAATGTCATTTTGCTTCCCCTCTCTTGGAGTACATGAGGGGTCACCCCTTTCTCCTGGCAGTGGATCTCTGGCCTGATGAGGCAGCAGTTAGGGAACCTGTGGGGTGCAGGAGCCCCGTGTGTCAGCTGTCCCTGTGGGGAGAGGGGGAAATGTGTGCAGGGCTGATTTCCCCAGCATGGAGGCCAGTTCACACAGATGGTGCTGTGCAAAATGGTTCTGCTGTTTTGGGTGAGAGGTACCGGTGCCAAAGGTGATCCCTGGGCTGGGGCAGCACCGAGCAGCCACCTCAGCCAGGATGGGGTCCCTGCTGCACCTTGCAATGTGATTCCCAGCTCATGGGATTTTTCAGCCTGGTTGGAGTTGTGATGTAACCAAGGCTCCCAGGCCATTTATGAGTTTAATGATCACTTAAAAATATATACTTTATATTGTACGCCAACTGTCTGTGCTCCCAGATGCTTCCCCTTTCTTGGCCTAATTTTCATTAAGAAAACACAATCAGTTCTGCTTGAGGGTGTCTTTTTGGGACAAAGAGAGAAGGGAAAAAGAAGCTGAGGAAGATCCTTTCTTCTTCAGTTTTAAAGCATAAGAAGGCAAGAAAACAAAACACATGGGCAGGGGATTTGTCCTAGCCCCAGCACTCCCCTTATCTTTCTTTTTCTGCTGACTTCCTGCTCTGAATGCTTTGGCAGCTCGTAGGACAGCATCTAAACTTTGCAAACATGAAGGAATTCAAATGGAACCCTGGACGTCATCGCATTTTCCAAGTTGGCCATAAATCACAGTTTGTTATGGTTATTCTCCTGTGAGGCAGAACATGTGCAAACAGATAAGAGCCTGGAGGAAGGAGAGGCAGAGGGTATCTCAGAAGACAAGAAACACCATGAGGAAAGCCCTAAAAAGAAATGTTTTGACAGTCTTGATTGAGCTGAACAGCCATTGAGGAACTAGCATGAGTTCTGATTGTTGTGGGGACATCACCCCACCTAATTTCAAATACAGTAAGTTTGCTTTGGAGCTGGAAGAGAGCTCTTTCCCTTGCCATTCAGATTTTGTGTCACTGAAAGTGGGTTTTTCCCAGTGAGGCAGCATTTTCCAACCACAGTAATATGGTGATTCATCAACCAGATCCTCAGGTGATATAAATAGACATAGCCTCCACCAGCTTTAGTGGTCTTGCACTGACTTACATCAGCTCAAGAAACTTGGGATGGAAAGTTCCCATCTGTTTGCCCAATCTCTATCACAGCTGCTTCCAGCTGGTCTCTTACCATGCATCAGTCTTGTCTAGAGCTAGGAAGAGTTAGGGTCATCCCAAGCAAACTGGAAAACTCGCTTTCTCTTAATGAACAGAAGGCATAGGCAAGTTTCTTCTCAAGAAGCCTTATTTTATATCAGTCATGTATTTTACCTTGCTTTGCTCTTGGTTTGACAACATTTTTCTTGGTTGCTGGTGCTGTTTGGATGTTTGGGGTGTGGGATAATTTGCTGGTCCTCCACAAGAAAACTGGGTCTGCTGGGGAATTGCTAGGGAGATCTGAACTCTGGATTTAGCTGAGCATTTAATGCTTTTAAATATTAATCTCTTTAACTGGGGAGGTGGCTGGTGGGAGGTTAACCTGAGGAACAGCTCTAGACAAGGAGGTAATTATATTTATTCTTTGGCTGCATTATGTGGAATGCAGATGAGGGTTAAGTGGCTGTAATTGCCTAAGCAGTGTGCAACCTGTCACACCTATTTTTCAATAACAGGAGCAATGTTGGCTGAGCCTGGACCTGTTGCTTTAGCTGTGTTTGGGTTTCCGAGCAGCTTCCACCCTGCCACTTTTCTCTGCTTGGCCAGCATATTTCATAAGAATAACACCCAGTCAGGGTATTAGATGGTGTTCAGAGGTTTTTTTACTTCCCCTGGTGAGCTATTATTTGCTCTGTTATGATGCCACACAACGGACAAAGGCAAATAACTAGTTAGGAAATGTTTGTTATTTTCGGACATATTCAATGAGGCATTTTTTGCATCTCTGTTGTGCTCAGGCCTCTCAGGAGAGGAGAGATACCTATAATTTGGCTGAAGTTGTTTCTTCCCAGTGAATGATGACTTCAGTAGTCTCCCTGACTTCCAGAAATAAAATACAGTGAGATCCTTTCCCTTTATGCTGAGTTTGGGAAAAAAAAAAAAAAAAAAAAATAGGGAGATCTTTGGATCACCAGGAATCTGGATTTGGGGAGAACAGGCCAACACCATCTATTCCAAGTATAGGAAAGTGTGGTTAGTATCAAGAATCCATATCAAGCATATAACGGTTACATTAGATGTGGCCTTGTCAGGCAGCTCATGCCCCTTCATGTGCTCAGAGCTAGGAGCCTGCAGCTCACCGCCTAGACTGAGGGCACCGGTGTGTTGCCTCCCCACTTTGGGCTTTCTGGGCTTGACAGAGAAGCCAGTGCAAAGGATGAGGCAGTCCCAAGGCCTGGCCACACTAGAGGTGCAGTCTCAGCAGGAACCAGAGTCTTCAGCCCTGCATAATCTCTGCTTTGCACTGGGGTTGCTTCTCCTGTTGAGCACTGTCCATTAAACATCTTCAGCTTGCCCCACACCAGCAGTGCATCTCTGCTAGTTTTTCCTCATTCACTTTGGTAATCTTATTTCTACCTTCCAGAACCATGTTATGCAAATTGAATCAACAGGGATGCTACTTTAAAGGGGTTCAATTGCTCTGCTGTGTGTGCTTCCCTGGCCTTCATCCTGGGGTCTGCCTTTGCTTTGTGCAAAGGAGACAGAGCAGTGCTCTGAGCAAACAGAGCCAAAATGACCATTGCTGAGCCATGAGGAGGTCCCAGGCAAGCAGCAGTGACTCCCTGCAGCAATGCAAGCCTGGAAGTTGGCTCATGGCAGAAAACTTTGGAAGCTGCTGCCAGAGCAGTGACAGTCATGGGGAGATGGTACAGCTGGTGCCTCAGCAGTGGGGCAGGGCCAGGAGGCTTGGGGTGCTGTGAGGAGGAGGAAGAGGAGGAAGAAGAGCACTTCACTAGGTGGCAGTCTGCCCTCCAACTGCTGGTGGGAACATGAGCGAGTTGGGGCTGCAAAGGGGCCTGGGAGCAGCTTTGCACAAGTGTCCTACGGCCAGGGAGCCAATGCTCGTGGTCATCCTGCGAGGTCTTGTTTGCCAGGAGCTCAAGCAGGTGACAGATGGCACAGGAGCCTCTGCTCTCTTCAACACATCACAGCCTGTTTCTAGACCTGGTATTTGTGGGAGAAAGCTCAAACTGATGACCAGGATATGCCTGCAGAGATAATAAACCAAATTAACTTAACAGTATTAAGTTTTAGAAAACTTTGAGCTGTGGGTCATGACTTTTTAAATTATTGTCTATTTTTTAATGTGTCTTAAAGCTGGCAGAACTGCTAGCATTAGTCCTTGCCTCAGTCCAAATGGTCGTATTGTTGCTTCCAAACTTTCTGGTTGCCTAAATCCCTGTTATTTCAGTTGGACTGCCTTCTCTTCTGGCTCTGCACTTCTGCGCGGGCCAGCTGTGCTGTTTAAAGGCTGTCAGGCCTGATTCACATTTATACTCTGGCAGCACAAACCTTCACACCCACTTGAGGGTCCTTTTCCTCTGCTGGAGCATTGGAAGGAAGATTCTTCTCTGCAAAGCCTGGAGAAGAGAAGGCTCTGGGGAAAACTTATTGCGGCCTTTCAGTACTTAAAAGGGGCCTAAAAGAAAGATGAGGACAGACTTTTTAGCAGGGCCTGTTGTGATAGGACAAAGGGTGATGGTTTTAAACTAGAAGAGGGGAGATTCAGACCAGACATGAGGAAGAAATTCTTTACAATGAGGGTGGTGAAACACTGGCCCAGCTTGCCCAGAGAGGTGGTAGATGCCCCATCCCTGGAGACATTCCAGGCCAGGCTGGACAGTGCTCTGAGCAACCTGATCTAGTTGAAGATGTCCCTGCTTATTGCAGCGGGGTTGGACTAGACGGGCTTTGAATTTCCCTTCCAACCCAAACCATTCTGTGATTCTATGAAAGCATGGATACAGGAGGCAGCCATGCCCATTGTATGGGGCTGGGTGTTATGGGATTCCTCTGGTCTTGAGTCAGCTTGCAGAGTGCTCTGTGATCCTGCTGGATGAAAAGCCAGGTACAAAATGTCAGTTGGAATTTATTTGTGCAGTTGCTAAAGCCTCAGGCCCACTGACTGCTCCTGTCTACTTTGGGACTCCCACTGATGCGGGAGGTGCTTGCAGGCTCTAGCTGAGGGTAGCGCCTGCTTGCAGCTTCATAGCAGATTCTGCATAAGATAAAGAGCTGCTAGAAAACTTTCACATGTGGTCTCTCTCCAGCTTTGAGTAACAGTCTAACAGCATGCTAAGGGTCTGTCCCCAAGAGCACCAAGGAAATGTATGATCAATTAATCAAGTTGTGTTATGTGCGACACTGGTGTTTCCAATGTTTGTCACATGCCTGTGGTTCATGATGTATGCCTGCATCCAATGTAAAATTAGTAGGTGTGTCTTATAAACAAAAAATAATAATCCTGTGAGTCAGAATTAAATTTTTTCCCTTCTGTGTGAAGTGCTCATTAATCTGGAATTTTAAGTGAGGAGAAGGGCGGCCTGGAGATGGTTTGTGCTCACTTGCTGCTGCTTCTGTCAGTGGCGACGTAGCTGATCATGGCACTTCTGATGCACCATCTTCTGCACATGTGTGTGTTGCAGCCACAGGCCAGGTTCCACGGCTGCTTCAGTGCCACCTGCCCAAGGGAGGTCTGGTAGGGTCAGTTGTGATCTTATCAACAACACTAATGAATAGTAGATAATTTTTAGGGCTGCTGCTGTTGCCTTAAGGTGGCAATTTTCCTTCCTGAATGTGAGGCTGACAGTAGATGTTTTTGTTGGGTTTTTTGATTGGTTTTGCCCATCTTGGTTTTTAAGTGGATCTGAAAAAACCCTCACAATTTCATAGTAGACATGTTTGCCCAGAGATGTTGTCATCACATTTAAGCATAAGCCATATGGTGGGCTTCAATAACTCTCTGCTTCTGGGACACTTGACTCTTGAGCCCAGACTGGCACGTGTATATTTGACCCTTAGTTCTGTGATTTCCCTGAGTGAAGGTACTATGTCTTTATTACGCACAGGCAAATAGATACAGCAGGTCAGCATCTAAGTCAGAGGAGAATCCCTTTTATAACCCCAGGAAAGGGATGTCATACTACTGATCCTCCAGAAGAGGATCTGGCAGATAAGACAGCAATAGCTTGCCTGCCAATTTGACCAGAAAACCTGTGGAGCTGTTTGGTGGAGTTCCTGATGTATTAGAGCTGAAATGCTGGAAGCATTACTGTGTGCTTTTAGGCTTCTTGTCAGCTGGAAGCTTCTGCCAGATCTCCAGTGTGGCAAGGAGGCTGTTTCTAATCTCCTCACATCTGGACCCTATGAAATTAATGGCAAAAGCAACTTTCTCTTGCAACTCCATCCAAAAACTGCAAGCATCAGCCCTCCGCATCTCCTAATGAGGACTGAACTGGGGGAGCATGTTTCTCTTACAGTGCCCTGTGACAAGTCAGCTGCATGCCTCTCGATCTATTTTAATGATACTCCTTGTGGAGACCTCACATAGGCAAAAGTAGAGAAATTTGAAAACAGTATTACTCTTGCTTATTTATCTTGCAGTAAATTCAAAGCATTAAATCATTGCCCTGCTAAAAGCCTGTCTTTCTCCAAGATCACTTCCTATGAGGTCAACTTCAGCAGTTAAAATGGCTGCTAAATCTTTGGTTGTCATTACAACACTTTAAAAAAAAATAAACAAAAACAAAACTCCAACAAAAAAACCCAGCAAAAATGACAACAACAAACAAAACCCAAACCAAACCAACAAAAAAACCAAAATGAAACAAACCCCATGTTAAGTAATTGAGTATTTAGCTGAACAGAACGAGAAACGCAGAATTTATTTTTAGAAGTTGAGCTTTAAATAAACAGGACACTTTTAAACATAACTCCATTTTGGAGAATGAGATCTTTTCATGGACATAATGGCTATTTTCAGTATCTTCTCCCGAGGCTCTTCTTTTAAAATGTAACTTTTTACATCTAAATTGGAGTAATATAGAATATTTGTGCATTAAGAGAGGTCAGGTCTTCTTGAGAATAAATATTTGTATGTATGTGGGTGTGTGTGATATGTCTCATGCAAGAACTCTGTGTAACAGTAGGAGTTAATTTAGTTTAATAATCAAGCTGTAAAAACCCAACAGATTGATGAAACACATAGATTGGTTTCCTAGTGTAAAAGGCATTACTTAAGTATATTTCCCTACTACTATTCATGTTCTTTATGTAAATATGCATATATACTTAAGGAAACATTAGCTATCATGTATATATCACCCAACTGCTGTTGTCCCCCTTCTTAGCTGTGGAAAAATTTGATGCTGTTCAATAGAAGTAATATAACATACATAGACATCAGTATTTTCATGCCGTATTGTGGTGTTTTCTGCTTAATACAGGCTGCATGAGTGACCCTCTGCACCAGCAAAAAGAGGAGCTTATTACAGCAACAAGCAGAAACACCTTGTGTGTTAATATAAGTATGAAAAGGGAGATTTCTGTAATCTGTCTAGAAAGGGGCATACAACATTTCTGTTTTCCATAGGCATGGTACACTTTCAGCTATGCATGTTTCTCTGCTGAATCATCCCTGACACACCTACGCAGAGCTGTGATTTGCTTCAAATAAGCACTGATGCCTGAAATAGATCTGAGCAGACATGTGCAGCAGTGTTTGTCAAGAGAGAGAAAGACATTTTATGTTTCATTTTATATATAGCACGAGCTGCCAAGCTAGTCCCTGTCAGAAGAGGAAAGTTTCAGCTCTTGTTTTCCAAGAAGTGATGTTTTTTTGTCATTGTGTTTGTCCCTTGCGAGTGACCTGCAGAGAGGTCATGGCGGTGCTTCCTCAGTCCGTATGTTCTGATGCATGCAACCTGATGCAGCTGAATGAGAAAGAATAAAAGGGGGAGGGAAAGATATCTTGGAAGGAGGGAAAGGCATTAAGGTGTGGGATGGAGTTACTTAATTCACACCAAACATAAATCCAACAAAATTGAGCCCTGGCATTTGCCACTGCATGTTCCTGTTTGGCAGGTGCTTCTGTTTCTGCTCTTTGGTATAAATACCTGTCCTTGTCTTGGACTTCCCATGCTGCAGGAGGCCCAACGGCACCGTGCCTGGGCAGCAGATCCTCACTGGAGATGAGTGGCCTGGTCCACTTGCCCATATTAAATAAGTATCTGTTATGCTGGGCTTGACCTCTTGCATACTGTGAGTGACCTTGCCCAGTTACAACTGCTGGGTAAGTGAATTTTTGTTTTTTTCCAAGGGCCTGTCTCCTCCCCGCCCTCTTGCTAACCCACTTATGGAAAAAGCTTCCCACTTGGAATTCAGCCCGTCCAATTAACCTTTGCAAGCAAGGTGGTGATTTCAAACGGTGGAGTGTTTGAGAGCCGCTCCCAGGTGATAGCAACGCCTGCTACTTCAGAGGACACCACTCTCAGGCTGCTTACAGCTCAAAGCAGGCAGGGAGGGGAAAAACCAACTTGAACACAATGAGGCTCTAATGCCACCTGCTCTGGCCTCCTGCAGCAGTAAAAACCTGGTTTTACTCCCAGCCAAGTATCCCGGTCTCCAGCATGGAGAACACAGTGGTGGGAGCAGAGGACACTGCATCTATTCCATGTGTGGCAATAGTGGTAAACTCCCAGATTATCGACTTTGCTCACTGTACATGCTCTCTGTTTTGAGGCCATATTGCCACACACATTCAGGTC
This sequence comes from Streptopelia decaocto, assembly GCF_964273445.1. Lineage (NCBI taxonomy): Eukaryota > Metazoa > Chordata > Aves > Columbiformes > Columbidae > Streptopelia > Streptopelia decaocto. The sequence continues at coordinate 118,944,783 of NC_138663.1, forward strand.
CAATATATTCACACCTCTTACCTCCTGGTTTAGTGGTGTGTTTGTACTAATAATTCCCTTGCAAGCCTCCTCAGTCACAAACTCACCCCTTGGAGCATGTAAATGCTATTTGGTCACTGAGGTCACTCTGTAGGCTCAGTAAATCTGTGCCAAAAAACGTGTTAGAACCACGCTGCTCAGGAAAACCCCCACCTGAATGAGAGCAGGGCAGGCTGGTGGTGATGGGATCATGTGAGCGCAGTGAAGGTGGAGCATGTTTTTTTTCCCCTTCTCTTTCTTGAAGATGAAAGAGAAACATTAGAAGTAGATTGAATCCATTACATTACTTGTGGGTGTGTGTATCTAGTATTTGTTTACACTGGTGTCTATGTACAACTGGGCAGATAAAATAAAAGGTTAGGACATATGTGACATGACCACACACTTCTAGAACACAAGATAAACAATAGATAATTGCATGTTTGAAGCATTTTCCTTGATAACAGATTGAATAATTTGCCAGTAATTACGCTCAATGATAGAGCGGTTAGTGAACTGCGATGCACTACAGCTGAACTACGTGAACTGCATCCATGCTGTTTGGGCTATTTTGTTTGTTTGTTTTGGATTTTTTTTTGGCAGTCATGTGTTGCCTTTACAACAGAACAGATCCAGTGGAAAATGCCCCTGGGGAAACATGGAATGGAGTATGTGTGTAAAAGCAGCAGGGGGGAAATGTGAGAATTTATTTTTTGCTTGCTTCAAGGAGGTGCACTGAACTTGAGAATGTGATCAGGCACATCTGGCAGAAATGGACCCAGGAGCAGGATTATCCTACCTGACCCCAGAAACACACTTGTTGGCCAAGAAGCAGAGGAAGAGCTCTAAACTCACTGGTTTCTTTCCTTCCAGGATCATCTAGCCTATTTTCTACCCCTCTGCTCATTCTCCTCTCATTGCATTCTCCTGCTCCGTCACCTTTGCTGTATTTCAGCAGCTCAGTCTTTCCTGTGACTTGGTATCTGCCTTGATCCTAGTGCAGGATGGTCTAAAATGTAACCATCACTGCAGTGAGATGGTAGGGAGCAAAAGTTTGCTTGCAGGCACTCTTTGAGGGACAGATGCTTTCTCATCTGCAACCAAAAGAAGCAGAAGACAGGAATGCTTCTTCAGCTGCCCACATGTGCTCCCCTTAAAGTATGGTGATGCTCAGGACCTCTGCCTTGACCTCATCCCTCCCCAAAGGACAGTGCTGCTGTGTGCCATGAATTTAGTGATTTGGTGCTGTCACCTTAGTTAGATGACGCCAAGCCGTGTGAGCTCATGGGTTCAACACCTTTGCCTTGCTGGAGCTGATAGAAAATCACTAGCTTTGAGTAAATTACAGCTTAGCCCTCAGTTAGGTGTCAGGGAGTCAGGTCACTGTGTGGGCGCCACCGCATGATCCAGGTCAGTGGCTGCCTGCACGCTGCAAAGCTCGGTGACATGCTTTTGGGCTCCTTCCTTATGGCCAGGCTTCAGGCTCAAACCTCGGTGACCCAGTTTCCAAGGGGTTTCCTCTTGATGGACACCGTGTGAGCAAGCCTGGCCTCCAGAGCTGTCTGGGGAAAGTTCTTCACAGACAGGCCAGACTTACAAAATACCCACCCCTCACTGAAGAACAGGATTTATAGTGTATCAGATGTGCATAGGACCATTTTCCTTCAGGTTTGGTTTGGTTTGGTTTGGTTTTGCTTGACTCAATTTGCTTCTTTCTGGTTTCTGCATCTTCAAGATTGTCCATTTGTCTCAGCAGGGAAATCAGGATTTCCCAGCTCTCCTTGTCTGTCCCAGATGGGCTTTTCCAATAATGCACAGAGACACCTTCCCCCCCATCCTTGCCTGAAAGACAGAGGCAGCAGCCCCTGAGCAGGGCAGATGGGTCAGCAGGCAGAGCCAGCTTTTGTCCAGGCACCTCTCACCATTGCACAGGGCAGGCATGACACCATTCTTCCACCCCATGGCCATGCAGGGTTCCTCCTGTTGCTTGCCCCATTCCCCTTTGGTCTGGGTTGTCGCCTATCACCACATGCACTCACCAAGAGTCCTAGTGCCATGTCATAGACTGTGGCTGAGACATCAGCTAACCCTTCTGCCACACAAACACAGGCTGGACCATAGTACTGCATTTCAGCTGATAAGTGATGTTTCATGGGGATCCTCTGGTAAGCTTTGGCTGTACAACAAACATGAATTTTACTGTACACAGCCTCATACAAGCTTATTTTACCATCTGTTTATAGACATAATGTGTGGGAGGGAGAATTTAAATGATGGGGAATTTTAAGAGGGAAAAAGTTTCTGTGACTTTTAAAGCTGATCGCAGATCACAAAGGGAAAGACAACCCAAGGCTGCAGAAGATGAGCAAGTGCATTGAGAAATACATGCATGTGAGAGCAGGCAATCGTTTCAGAACAGGTCTGAGCTTTTTATTTTATTTTCCCTTCTCTTCAGAGAGAAGAAGATGGTTTTTGTGTTACACTGTGCTCTCGATCCATCTCACATGGATCACATTCACTTCAGCGTGAATGTGCATTTCCTTACTAGTATGCTTGAAACGTGAAGGGCTCCATTCAGTCTAGCTGCAGCAGTTTGGGAAGTTGTTTGCTCCTTTACCAAAAGTTACTGTTCCCGTAGGAGAAAAGCATGTGGGCTTATGACTCATCCATTCATGCTTGTGTATGAAATAATAAGCTGGATGTTGACCTGTGGCGGCTGAGAGGCTGCACGTGTTTGCCTCAGCCAGCTCTCTTACAGGGGTACTAACCCCACTGCAGGGGGATGTTGGGGGGACTATTGCATGCCAGTCAGAGCCCTGTGCAGCAAAGCTGGACATATACTCTGGTAGAGTAAGAAAAAATCCTTACCTCAAGCAGGAGCTAGGAAAAGTAGCTTAGTTTATGATGCAAAATCAATGTGCTAGCACTAAATAAGAGCAGTTAGGAATTGTGAGATTTGAAGGCATGTGACAGTGTTCATGTTGACCTGTGATTCATTTTGCACGTGGGAGCGAAAGAGAAATCCATGCTGAAACTAGATGGACAAAATGTCACTTGAAGAGCAAGTGTGGTGAAGACCACTGCTCCACTGTGCTGGTCTGGGTTAATCGATATTCCTGAAGAGGAGAGCTGCATCTTGACGTTTAGAGCTTTTATGGCTTCTGTTGGCTAGGTCATGGCCACGCAGGCACATTGCTTTCTAGCAGATCTGTCTTCACCCACAGCAGATTCAACTGTTTCACTGTGGCTTACAAAGCATGGGTTTTTCAAGCTTGCCTTTCTAATATTTTCTGTGGACCTTTTGTTGTGGCTTGGGTGTTTTCCAAAGGCATGTTGCATGCAGGCGGTACAGCAACAGTAACCTTCATTGCCATGGACCTGTTGATGGTTTAGGATTAATTTGTACTGGAAAGCAGTTACAAAATCAACCAGGGCATGAATTTATAATACAATAGTGCTTTTGCTTCAGCGTACCACATGGGCATGCCAGACTGACATCATGCCTATGCTGCAGACAGATTCAATTTGAGGGAAAGCTAAAATGGCAGTGAAGACAAAGCAGCCTGAACTTCAACAGTTTAAGATAAAGGGACTGAACTTGAGTTTATTAATCAGTATCTTCCTTTCTACTTCAATAAAAAATAAATTCTGGCTATACATCTGCATTATGTGCATGCCTACTCTCTCTGCAAGCAAACACTGAGTCTCAGGAAGGAACATTTTTCCATGAAGCACTCATGCAGTGGTGGGGTTTGCTGTTGTGGTCTTGAAATTAGACCAGAAAGAGGGGTGGAAAAGTTGGTGTCGTATGCTCCTGTTTGCCTATCTCTTTGCCCCTTATAAGCAAGAAAAAAAGGGATACTACAACTACTGAAGTCGATGGTGTTTGTCCCTGATGACTTGATGCCACATGATGCATTTTGAGCAAGTATTAACTGCTCCCTGACATCTGTGGCTTAATTGTTTAGGATGGTGCTTTCTTTCTCACTTGTCTCTGGGACAGATGTTGGTTAAAGATGGTTCCTTGTATACACATCCATGCCGCTGTGTGTCATTCACAAGATCTGCTGGGCTTGTGTAAGCATGTGGTGAGCTCTTCTGGCATCAGGTTTTCTATGTACAGATCATTTGCCAAGTATTTCAGCAAGAATGAGGACTCTAGGCTTTGACAGACTGTTCCCCACTGCTCATACATATGTTTCCAAAATCATCTGCACAGATTATTTTCCTCCTTTGACAAAGCCAAGTGTCATTATATGATGGTACTGGTACATTTTCAGAAGAAGAGTGTTTTAAAAATAAATTTCAGTGTTCTTTGTTCACTAGTCACTTTTGAAAAGAAACTGAAATTTCTTTCTGAGTTTTATTTAGCTAAAATTTACTCTATAGCACAGCAGCAGAGAAGTATTATTAAAAATCATGCTTATTAGTAAACTCATTGACCTACATTGGCAAAACTCCCATACCAAAATTCCACCCTGTTATTCGGCAGTAGGTGCAACCAGTGAGTGACGTTAGTTTTGCAGTTTGAGGCTTAAAAAAATCCCCAAACAAAACCAACATGTAATAATTTACAGATGTTGGCAACTAGCAATGATGCATGAGTTGAAGCACTCTTTGGGTGCCAAACCACAAATATATATCATTTTTTATAGTCTACCATTCCTGGAACTGAAAGAGGCTTCAAAACAATCAATATGTAAACAAGAATACAGAGCACTCCCTTCTGAGCATCACCAGTGCTGCTACTGCTATGAGCTGTCTGCTAGATACAGAGGGCTTTTTCTTATTAATTATGTCCTTCTCCAAAACATGTTTGCTTTTTTTTTTTTAGAGGTAGAGGTATGCAGGGCTAGTACAACTCTTTGAAGAGGAGGGGAGGTATTCATACTTTCCGAAATTTTTAAGTTACTAGCCAATGTAGACTGTTTCAAGCTGAAACCAGAAATGGGTTATATATGATATATTACTATATTTCTTTATGTGCTTTCTACTAGACAGTACCATGTCGAATGGCTTTGAAAACTGAAGTTTTCTATTTATCCCTTGAACAGCAGTGCCCCCCTTCAGCCCCAAAGGTATTTTATTTTTAAACCAAAGGGACTGCCTTAGAAAATGAGCTTTCTTCCTTTGCCATGAAACTTGAGAACTACTTTCTGTGTGTTTTTATCAGATTTTCTTACTAGGAAGTGAACTGATATCATCACTGTGCTAACCTAGGGAGTGCCAAGGTGAAATCAAATGCAAAAAGCTTGCAGCCACCTGCTATCAAGGTTAACTTTCCCATATGGTCTGCCATGACGTAGGGGTATTTGTTGTTAGATTGTGTCTATGACACCAGTCAGAAACTGGGACACCACTGGATTAGGCCTTGTACAACTACATATTGGAGAGAGAAGGTCTTTCCCAAAAAATGTGTGGTAGAACTGCGAGACAGCAGCCAAAGGAGTGAGATAAGAAGGCAATAAGGAAACAAGAGGAGATGGCCAGTCAGAAGCATTTATTGTTGTATTAATTTCTGCATTTATTTAGCCTTCCTGACAAAGAAGAAGTTTTTAAGAAGAGTTTGAAGAGGGTAATGAAGTTCCTGGGAGTTTTTTTGTTGTTTCTAGAAATCTTCCCCGAAGAGTAATGAGAACTTAGGAGAAAACCCAGAAATGCTTGTTTGTAATGTGGCAATGAAAGGGATGTTGCTGGCCAAACACAGTATAGACTGGAAGCTCAGCAGTGATTGAGGGATGACATGAAGTGGTGACAAGCTGCTGATGGTTTGATATGGCAGAGAAGGTAGGGGGACCTCACCAGGGTGTACCAAGGTGAGAGTGCTGGTGAGGAAAACCATCTCTCCTGCCATATTTGGATGTATGAAAGTAAAGAAGGTTTTTATTTATAAAGGCTAAAGAAAAAGATGCTGTCTGAATACAGACATGGGGTATTGAAAGCCCACAGAGCAGATTTTTAGCTGCCTGCATGGGCAGGCGGCCACATATTTTAAAGAGATGATAGTCTGTATGAGATGGACACAGCAAGAGATCTCAGAGAGCCACAGCGGCCTGTGGTCATACTGGTTAAATCCCAAATGATACAAACGTCTAGAATAAGACTGGGAGAGGTGAACCACTGAAAATGGTGATTCAATGGACTTGGAGATGGAAGAAAAAAAAAGAGACCCATCAACAGTTGGAGAGGGACCTAGGTTTAAAAAAATAGTAGTAATGGAAAGACCGAAGTGCATTTACAAAGTTAAAAGAAAAATGTTGGAAGAGGTATGACTGTTTTCAAAGGAAATCAGCACATAATTTAAGGGAGGGGTCACATGCAGATAAGTCATCAACAAAGCTCATCTCCCTTGCACTCTGTCTCATGGTGTAGTCACAGAAGAAGTAAAACCAAAAGTGGCAGAAGGGTGTGTGGGATTCTTGTCCATCTTCTGTCATGGGAAACAGATGTACTTCTCTGTAGAGAGAGAAAGAGAACTGGAGACAGATGGAAGAGTGTAGCTGTGAGCTGGAGGTGATAAGAAGTTAGAGAAGCTGTGTTCTCCTAGGTAGGAAGCTGTCAGGACAGCTGGAGGGTGGGACAGACTAATAGTGAAGTCAGCAGAGTCTTTGCATCTACCAAAAGCATCAGTAGTATAGAAAAGAGTTGTCAGATGTGAGCAAGGGCTGATAGTGGGCAGGGTAGACTTCATGTTGGGAAAGAGAAACCAGCAAGAGTAGGGTTTGGAGGCATGTGTGAAAGAGTCTTAGCTGTGCCATTGAATTAAAGGGAGGAAGGAGCTCAGAGAGGGTCCCAGCAAAACAAAAGCAGTCAGTGATAACAAGCTTGAAGTGGTTAAAACACATATGTACAGCGACTGGGTGTGAAGATAATGATTGAAATATGATGTATGAAGAAACCAGGAAACAGATGGAAAACTTCTGATCTGGAGAAAGAGATGGGAAAGGGCAAAGCGAAGTAACCAGCCTTTGGGCAAATGGCATAGCAGAGCCAGGCATGGGGTGTTATGGCAATGAGAGATGAAGGAGATGGAGGACAGGATATAGAGGGAGGGCCAGGAATGGAGCAAGGGTGAGGGATGAAGGAGTGAGGATGCAGCTTCTGGAATGAGGGTGAATGCAGGAAAGGGAGGGCCAATGTGCAGAGTTGTGTACCCTCAGAGAGAGGAAGGTAACCATGAGAGACATGTGAATAAATGGATTCTGGTCAGAAGTACACCTGGTAGAGCTCTGTAACTCCGCAACCACTCTTCCCCACTGCATATCCCTTCCAGCTCCTTTATCTTCCTCCCCAGTTGCCAATCAGCCTCTGAAGTCCAGACCTGATGCTTACCCAGTGGGAGCAGCCGGACCCCTCCCCATCCGGCAGCAGTGCTAGATGCTGCTGCTGGAGACTAAAATACACTTTGTGTTTTCAATTGAAACTACAGATACTTGTCCCGAAGGTGGATCAGGGGACTTCTATATTTTAGAAAGAAAAAGATTGAGCAAGCTAAGTTATGCACATGCCTCAAGAGACCTGTAACTCTCTGTGTACTAATGTGATCCCAAATAGTGCATGTGTTTGAGCAAAAGGCCATAAAGGCTTTCTGGATAAATACTACACACTTTATAATAACTTTCAATGGCTGCTGTGTTCCCCTCCAGCTGGTGGGTGAAGGCAGCCTTCTGTACATGCTGAATTCATTGCCTGGAATCTGCTGGCACCTGGAGCAACCTTTATTTGGCTGTACTCAAGAGGTGTAATCCAGCCCCCACGGCGGAGAGAGCTTGCTGGGATGCCCACAGGGTGACACTTCCTCAGCAGGTCTTCTGCACAGCCAATGGGGCTGTGCAAAGCTTGAGGAAGCTACAGCTCTTCTCTGGCTGCACCACAGCCCTGCCTCCAGGAAGGTAGTGCCACCTTATTACCAGGGGTGAAAATCGGTGCCATCACCTCTCTCCTTTCCCCCAGGTTACTCTGGAGAGAAGAAGCTCACTTGAATGAAAAGAAATGCCCTAAGGGATAAATCAAGGTATCCCTCTGAAAAACGGGTCCTCTAGGGATGAACCTGACCAAATTTCACAGCACCCAAGAGCACCGAGGTGTAAGTAAGGCCCAGGGGATTTGTATCCATCAGACAGTGCCATGCTACACTTGCTGCAAATGCGTTTGAAAGAATGGGAAGTAATCCAAGCCTGAATCCCTGTCTGATGGCCCGCTTCTGAGAGAGACTATGGGATCCCAGACTTCACCACCAGTGGAGGTCTTTGTAAAAATCAGGCTTTTTTTTTTTTTTTTTTTAATTAAACAGTATTATTAGGACTTTGCTTCTTGTTCAGGAATTCTATCACATCAGATCAGTGATGTCTGAACTATGTAATGATGATGCATAATCTTACACAGTGATCTCTTTTTCTGGGACAAAAAGCTGTTTGTTTACATGATATAAGATGGTCTTTCAGCTATTCAGTGTTGGCTAAGTTTAATGATACTTCTGAATTTGGTAAGATCACGATGCAGGGGAGTAGTGACATTGTGCAACCAAGAGCAAAGTTTCCCATGCCTGCTGTGACTCAGTCTGTTACTGGTGTCTTAGAAATAGACATAAGAGAGCAAGGCATGGAATTCTAGCACTAAGTAAGTCAGGGTGTTGTGGTTTTGTTTTTTTATTTGTTTGTTTGTGGTTTTGAAAAAATTTTCTTCTCCCACAGGGTGAACAACCTTCTAACTCTTATGCAGAACAGGAGTGCTCTCTGTTTCCATCAAGCAACACCAGGAGACTTATCAGGAAGGGTTCCTCTGAACTAGTCACCCTTAATCCCTTTCACAGAAGAGAAACAAATGCAAATAAGATGCAATTCCTCTCTGCAAGATGCTCTGCCATTAAATTCAATTACAGAGTGGAGCTCAAACCCAGCAGCTTACACTCACAGCGAGACGCCACGCTTTAAAAAATAGCACACAGGAGCTCCAAGATCAGCCACAGTTGTCTGTTTACTTCTTGGCTATGCTGAAGCCTGAAATGTGAGGAGTGTTGACACCTGTCTCCGAATACCTCAGCTGACCTGGGATATTGTTGGGTTCCTCCCCATGCCTTGTGTCTGCACATAGAGGGGTGGTGGGGCAGCTTTGCCTGAGCTTTGGTTTCTTCCTCCATGGACATGAGGGCTCCCTCCCTCCTTCATCCTCTTCATGCTCCACCATGGGGCATGGGGAAATGTGGGACTGGGGTGGAAATGGGGCTTTTTTGGAAGAGCAAGGGTCACCCGTTTGTTTCTCTGTTGGCCTGTGAGGGTGGGATGTGCTGCCGTTGCATTTTCAATGCTAATTACTAATAGCTTATTTTAGCAAAAATAAATGTTGCCTTTTAATGTGTTTTGGTTTATGTTATTGTTTTAATGTCTAAATAACAATACAGAACTTGTATGGAGTGCATTTAATGAGTTATCATTAATCATAAGGATTCTGTGTTGTTAGTAAGCCTGTGTATTTACCCTACCTAGTGTAACAAGGGGGTCACATAGAGAAAGCACTTGCAAAAAGGTTAAGAGCTAAACAGGCAAAAGAAACATCAACATTTTAGCAAAGCAAAGCAAGCCTCTGACATATTAATTACACAAAAAGTCTGTGTCAGAGCCAGGAACGGAAAGGAACAACCCCTCTCCATTTTTAGTGAAATTCAGGCTATTATATTAATCAGAATCATATCTTAAACACCTATAAAACTGAAATCTGGTTTACTCAAAAAGATAGTCAGTTGCTTTCAGAGCTGTGATTAACATTCGAGTCCTAAATTTAAGTCTTTGCTTGGACTACTACAAACTTCTGAAGCCTGGAGCTGCCTTCAGTTGTTGCAGTTTCTTCTCAACTCCATCCACTGCAGGCAGATATTTTATTACTGTGTGTCTGCCCATGGAGGCTGGGTGTGGATGCCAAGTCATATAGGGCTGTTTTGTTTTGTTTTTTTTTTGATAAAATTTGATGTATTTCACCAAAAAATATTCACTATGGATAACCACACTGAAGACCTACAAGCTATTTGAACCCAACAGTAATGTAAATAACTAAGTTAATTCTGTAGCAGCCTTCTCAGTGGGTTTGCATTGATGCTTGAAAAAGCATTTCCCTTCTGTTTGTTTTTCCTCATTCTTTCTTTAAAGGATTGTTTCCTTAAAAGCTCCTCCTGTACCTATATTTGTGGGTGTTGTTTTTTTTGTTTGGTTTGGTTTGGTTGTTGTTGTTGTGGTTTTTTTTGTTTTTTTTTTTTTTTTTTCTGGAGTACAAAAGCTAGAGCTCTATTACAATTTCAGCTAGCTTCTCTTTTCAAGTACATGTCTTGGTGTTACAAAGCAACCACACTCCCTTTATTGTAATTGTGTAAAACATTATTAAGTGTGGGAAAAATCTTGATCTCTTGTTGTTGCATTTCTTTGTGGAGGGGTGTCTTGTTCTTTTTTTTTTCCCCCAGAGACAATTGATTTGTGAGAGAGGCCTCAGCCAGCTATTCTCATTAACTCACTGTGCTTTTATGCTTCAATACAAAATACAATCAGTGTTTAAAAATCTCTTGTGGGTTCCCCACCCACTGGTACTCCCTGTGCTGGGGACTTTTGCTCATCCCTCCTCTTCTTTCCTCAAGGCGTTTGCCTCCAGGCTTGCTGCTGGCTGGGGACTTGCTCCCCCATGGCTTTGGTTGAGACTTGCTTGGCTTCACTTGCCCTCCTAACACAGAATCACAGAATGTTAGGGATTGGAAGGGACCTCAAGAGATCGTCTAGTTCAATAACCCCGCCAGAGCAGGAACACCTAGATGAGGCTACACAGGAAAGCGTCCAGGCGGGATTTGAATGTCTCCAGAGTAGGGGACTCCACAACCCCCCTGGGCAGCCTGTTCCAGTGCTCTGTCACCCTCACTGAGAAGAAGTTTCTTCTCAAATTTAAGTGGAACCTCTTGTGTTCCAGTTTGAACCCTATGCTGATGTTGTTGTTCCCTTCCTTGTCTTGTTTTCTGCACTTCTAAGTCTCCAGTTTTATTTGATTTCCAGTCTTTATTTGATTTTCCTTTTCTCTTTTTATGCTTCCGAAAACATATTCCTGACTATTGGAGAGAGTCAAAATGCTGTGCTATCATTTTTCTGGCCCATGCTTTTTCTGCCAGGTGTCGTGGCCTTTTGACTCTATGGGTTGAATAACAAAAAAAGAAAAATTAGATATGAGAGAAATTAATGTGTTGAACTGGGGCTAGGGAGTTGCTTTTCCTGTACTGATGGGTTGCCTGGTGTGAATGCAGCTGCACATATAATGGACTGATGGACTGATACTACTGAATGTGCACAGACTATAAAATGCTGTTTAGATACATTAACGTGGAAGGAAGAATTAGCAAGGGCAGTCCCACTGGCTGACCAGCATACAGTGACAGTGTTCAGTTCTCTTCTCTTTAGAAGAATGTTTTAGAAATGAGGCTGCAACTCCTCATTTGAGAGGCAATGTATGACCATTCACGCCTCTTAAAGAAAAGACAACATTGCAGTGATCATAGGACAGTATTTTCAACTGGTGATACTAGAGACTCCATATGACTGTCTCATGTGCAAGATAAAAGGCCAAAGCTGATGTCATCACACTACAGTGTTGCAAGTTGTCAGAGCTTAAATTAGGTCTGAACTTGACTCCATGAGACAGAGGGGTATAAACTGTGATATCTTTATCAAAACCTGTGTGGATGCAGAGAGTTGGGTAAGCAGAGGAGCTCATGCACAGACTCTAGTTCACTGAGGTGTGTGTCTCTCTCCATTCCTGGAGAAGGCTGGGTGGAGGATGCCTACAACTGACAGAGTGGCTGGTGCAGTTTTAAAGCATGATTCCAGCTGCAAAACAGCTGTCAGCTCAGCTGGGCTGTGCCACAGCTCCTGCAGAACAAGGCAAAAGTGATGCAGCTTGGGGACCACTTACTTGGTAGGTGACCCTATCTGCCATGTGCTTACAGTGCTGTTTGTGCACAAGCCATGGCACTGCTGTATGTCAGGGCCACAGCTGATTTAGGTTTGCTCTGGCACACACTGGCAGTGTGGGAACTACACTTGCTTTGAACGAGCATCTTCACTCTTTCTCTGTCCCTACCAGTGTGGGGACACCTATGCCAAAGGGTGTGTAAATCTGTGTGTGAGTAAAACCCCACGTCAGTATTACTCTCCCAATTTTCCTGATTAACAAGGCAGACTGGAAGACCCTGACTGCCCTCTGAGTGGGGATGCTGAGCACAAGTATGAGCTTGCCCACCTTGTGAATTTCATCAGCCCATCCCTTTCTTTTGATCATGCACTTTGTTTCTATAATAAGCATCCCTACCAATCTCAATTTTCATATGTGACCACTGAAAGCAGGACAACCAGCTGGCTCAATGCCCCTTAACACTCACCAGTCTGGTCCCTGTTGTCTTTTTGCTCTCACTGCCTCATGCCCACCAGGGCAAACCATTCTTGCAGGGCTGGATCCTCATCATTCTGGTACCCTGGACAACTTCTGTTTGTCTTAAAACCCAGTTAAATGCTCATTTAATCTTTTTGCCATCTCCCTTTCTTTCAAATTTCCATGGGTTTGGCAAATTCTTTATTTGAGGAGCAGGGAATGTACCCAGGAAATAAACTTCACTCTTCTTTGTGCTGAACCTCCAAAGTTCCTTATGGACACTTGATAAAATAGTTCTGACAGATGGTAGAATGAATTCACACAGATTCAATGTTTATATATGTGTGCTGCTTTAAAAATATGCACTAAACATCTAAAAGGCCTGTGAAGCTTGAATTTTCATTCTTATAAATGTTATCTAAGATATTTAAGAAGGTGGAGTGATTCAGAGTGGAATTCAAACTTGAGCTGTAATTTTCAAGTGTAACAACCGACTTTACAAGCTCCACTTCCATTTCTCCAAGCTCAGCACAGAAGACTTGTTTGGTTTTTTTTTCCAGAACTACTGATGAAAAATAGTAAACAAACATGATTTCTGGTACATGGGAAATCTTGTGAAAGTTTTGATTTAATTTAATTTTATTCCTACTTCCCAGGAACTGGAAATTTACTTTTAAAAAGTACTGAAACACAATGTTTACTACTGAAATAAATAAGAGCAGCTGGGAGGCCAAGGACAGTGCCAATTTCACAAGTAGCTGCCAGGATGACGGGGAGCTGTAGCTCTGGAGCAAACCCGTCGCCAGCACTTGCAGGGCGATGGGCTGTTGGAGCGGATGCTGGCTTCAGCTCAGCGCGATGCAGCAGGGAGCCTGGGAGCTCTTGATGCCCCAGATTTATCTTGAAAGTCAGGATTTCTGGGCTCTGTAGGAGAAAAAATATCAAGCCCTAAATAGACCTGGATCTCTCTAGGGTTGGGAGTTTGGTGTGTGATGGCAGAAAGTGGGGGGATTGTGGTGTCTCTGGTTGCCCCTGTGCATGGAAGTCTGGGTCCTGGTACCTGCAGGACTGCCCAGGTTTAAGGGAGCTGGACAAGTCACACATCTGGCTGTGGGATCACCGTCTCCAGCCTTGGCCACCCCACACTCCCTGGGTTGCATTTCTGCAAGGGGAAAGATCCTGTGGGGACTCATCAGTGTCTCACAGCTGAGCTACATCCAATGACACTCCTTGGGTCCTCAAGGCCTTGATTTTTTGTTGTCTGTTGCCTGTTGTACCCAAGACAGCTCTGTTTTTAATCACGTGGCAGGTTGCAGGAACAATTTTTTATCAAAATCAGCACAGTTCAGCTCATGACATTGTACAAATAAAGCTCGGCAAAGCCTATGGCAAATTTCAATCTCATTTTTGTCTCTTGCCTTGCTTTTATTTTAATTGTAACTTTTTGAGAGAGGAGGGGAGGTCCTCCCCTCCTAATCAGTGCATTTATTTCAGCTTCAAAAAAGCATTTTGACATCCTAACTGCTTGTGTCAATCAGTCTCTCTCCATGGGGACTTGGAACAATCAAGAGCAAATGCCTTTTTACAAAAACTCTGAGCTAAAATCTCATGGCATTTTGGCAGAATTGTGTTACCCTCTGTAATCTAACACTATTGCAAGCTTTTATCTGCTCAAATTCAACTTGTTCAAGCTAAAGACACATTTCCCCTTTGATTGGCTTATTAACTTTTTTTCAGGCTGTCTTTCATGTTGTTAGGTTATTCAAGTTTGCCTCCAGTTCTTTGAGGGATATTAATAAGAAGGTTGATAGCCAAAAAGCACACTCTTGGCACAACCTGTATCTATGAAAAGGTGTGATTTGAATAATATTTTGTTATAAATCCTTTCCACCTGTCCGATGGTTCAAGGTTTAGCAATGCTAAGGCTAACCTACTTCAAGTCTTGGTCCTTGCTCTGGTATCTTAGATGTAATACATGATAATTTTTGACTATATTTCCCTGATTCATGCAAATGCCCCACACAAAGATGAGCCAGATAAAAAGAAGTGTCCGCTATACTGATGCCAAATACTGAAAATTGGTTCGGCAGCAATGAGAAAACCTTTTTGGCTTTATAGGGACACTTTCTTAAAGCATTTAAGGGATTACACTCATGTCAGAGGGCTGGAACAGCAATATATCACTTACTGCTAGGGGCTGGTTAACACAGACTGAGTTTCCATTATTTACATGAATTTGCATAATTTACAGACCAAGAATCATTTGATACAATGAGGAATGATTAAAACTAGACAAGCCAAAGTGAAATTGCAATTCAGTTCATGGCCATTCTTGAGGAGACGGGGTAAAATTTATTGTATTTTAAATACTTGCTTCAGATTATTCCCAAATCTCTCGTCAATGTGTGCTATGTTTCCTATCTGCCCTTGGTATCTAGCACTTCCAGACAGATCTGTCCCAGTGCAGACAACAACGTTGCTTACTGCCCTTTTTAATTAAGTGGACGGTGCGACCATGTGTTGGTAAATTTTCTCTTTAAAGGTACTGTGGCAAGGTTTGACTTCTGAGGCGGAATGCAGTCCTGCTTTGCTTCTGTCCCACTCGCAGCAGGTTAATGCTCCAGAGGCCTCTCTTCTTAGATCTCCCCTCATTACCAAAACCCTGCCTCTGGTGTGAAGTGATGGATGCCTGGAAATGAACTGTGCAGGGATTTATTCCGGGAGAGGAGATAAAAATAATTTGGCATGTTTCTCTTTGTCATGAAACACTGAACATTTACGTGAATTATGAGCAGCCAATACGTCTTGTTCTCAAGAGAATCAGGTAGGAAAAGAGTTTATAGCTGGTGAGATAAGCCTTGCCCAGAAGTTGTTGTTGACTTACGCATCTAGAAATAACCCAGAGTTTTCAAAGGGTAAGGGGCGGTCCAGTGATTTAGGTAAAAAAATAATTGCTAGGACATTAAATCCAAACAAAACAAGCTGGTGCTTTTTCAGCACAGCGAGGTTGTGAAGCAAAGAGAAAGGAACAGGAAGGGCCATTATAAAATAGTGCCATTGGAATTAAATAGATAACTTGTGAGGTGGGGAATTTCCTGAGGATTTGGCTGCGTGCCTGCTCTAGTTAAGCACTTTCTGACGGTAAGGTGACAGCAGAGAGAAACTGGGACTTTCACAGAAAGTTTATCTCTAGTCATTCTAGTCTTATTCTCTAATTGGCTTGGATTCTGGACCATTAGAAGAGCTGACAGATGCTGTAGGACCAAAAGTATTAATAGCTAGCACAGTTAATGGTCTTAAATAGCCTTATTACATGAGGGATGAATTCTCCTTTATTTCATGAGAATGTAAAGGGACTTTGCCATAGGCATTAATTGCATTTAATTCCATGTTAAGGCCCATTCATCCTACCAACATCTTGGATAACAGCCCAAGAGTTAATGTGATTCTCTCTGGAAGAGTTTCTTCTGATTAAGTACAAACTGAAAACACTTTTGGAACATAGCTTTAAGTTTTTTTTTTAATGTAATATTAAAATGATCTGCTTTTGTGAGTATAGAAATTGGCTAGTGAAACCAGGTAGGAGTGCAGATGGGTGCAATATTTTTATTTTGTGCCTCAGGTGATACCATATGCCAAACCTTAGGAGATGCTCAGTTGCCAGCAAGGTACAAATAGAGATTTACAAAAGGTGAAACTGAAGGCCGTCTCCTCGCTGTGCTTTCACACAGCATGCACCAGTGAAATGTCAGCCTCTCCTGAGAGAAATAGCAGCTTCCTAGTTCAGAAATTCTAGTTTCACTTTTTGTCACAACATTTTCTCTTGAATTACATTCTCCGCGCTTAAGATAACTGTGACCAAGATGCTCAGTTCTAGTTGACAGGAGAAATGGGCAATATTTTGAAGGCGGGTAACGTCACTCAATGCCAGTATTTGAGAAGAGCTCAGAAGGCTGAGGATTCGGAAGGAGCTTAAGGACCTTCATTGTCTTTTCAAAGCACATCTCCTATCAACTAGTAGTCACGCAATTATCTGTCGTAAGATACTCACCTCTGAATAGGCAGGGTATATTGTGCCATATCCCAGAGTAGTCTCTGAGCTGTTAGTATGGAAACACTTCAGAAAGCAGAGGGGGTCATACGATCTTTTGTGGGCCAGCATTCTTATTCAGCTTTCCCATAAGAGAAGCCACAGACTGCTGAGCTATTTCCATAACACCTCCATCTCACCAACATTCACCTACCTTGTCATTTGGTGGGGGTTTTGTTGTAGATGTTTCCCATGGCTGTGATGATGATGGCAGGGCTCGGCAAAGCAGTTAGTCTACAATTTAGTGCACCATGACCAGTCATGTACCCTTCAAACACAAAACGAAACTTGTGAACAGCTTCAGCCCCCCCAACCCACTCCCTCCACATTTTTTTGCAATGATTTCATGTCTCAAATTGGGTCCTCAGCTGGTGTAAACCAGTGTGGTTCCACCAAAACCACTAGTGCTGCACTGATTTACATGAGCTGTGGATCTGTGTGGCTTTGACAGCAATACTGGAATGCTACAGACATTATGCACCAAACAGGGTGATTTAAAAGGCTGTTACACCACTGGCCACTTTTCCCTATTGATCCCAAACCTAGTGTATGTGACTCCTAATTTCTGTTCCTACTTGCTTTGGCGTGTCACTTAAACAGAGAGCCCCATCACCATCAGGAGAGGATGCCGATGCCTGTTGTAGTTGAGTTTCTGACATGGCAACCTAGAGCTGGCAGGGAGCGAGAGTTCCATTTTGTGAAGAACTGTGAGGGTTTAATACTTGTTTCCATTTGCTTTTTTTTTGGTGAAAATATAAATATGACTCACCTTCAGAAAATAAAACCTGAAAGAACTGTGCTGTGAGCCCTGAAGTCAGGCAGAGAGTCAGAGGTTTCCAGCAAGGATCCCCTGTGCCCCCTGTTTCTTTGTTTATTTATTTATTTTTTACTTATTTTTGCCAAATCAGTTTCCTTCAGTTCACTTTTTCATAGGTGCCTTATTTTTATTTTTATTTTTATTTTTATTTTTTTTAATTAACCTAACCAAAGAAACCAACACATTCTCATTTCCATCTTTCCAGGACAGTGAAAGAAGTGCCAAAATATCAAAAATGCATGGCAAGGCTCATACAGTTTATTAAACATGAAGCAATCTCATCCTAGCCTCTTTTTCATAACATAGACCTTCTGTGTTTCTTCTTCAAACTGACAAGTCTAATTTTCAAACAGTTTTGGGCTACATTAAATCATTAATTAATCTGAGGACATAATTGCATTAATTAATCTGAGGACATAATTAGTTTTTGTGGCACGCTTATTTTCCCCTCCCTCTTCAATATTGAATCAATGGAATTTTGACATTATACCTCCACAGTTTATTGACAGGTTATCTTTGGAACAACCTAGAATGGAAATAGAACAAATAAGTTGTAAGATAAAGAACTTCACGCTAAATTATTCTAGAAACTGTTGAATAGTGCAACAGAAGTGGTGTTATTTGCTAAAATATGACTTATGATAACTTGGGAAAATATCAGGCTGACTAGATGATTAGAGGGACCCAAGCTTTCATAACTTTCTTGGCAATATCACAATTATTAATTAGGAAGGATATGCTATTCACAGTGATATAATCCTGCGACTGGAGATAAAATATTTCCATGGTTAGTGATTTGAAAGCTGCGTTCAGGAAATCACATTGGGTGGTTGAACCAGTGCCACCAGGATGCAGCAATGTGGCGTTTTAGGGCTGCCTGGTGCCAGTGACCAGAAGGACGCTGATGCTGAGCGCTCCTGTATGCAATTTGGTGGGGGGGATTGATAAATGTCAGCTGGCATGCTAAGCCCCACCACTCACTGAGAGGGTGAGCTGCTTGTTGACCTTCTGCAGCTGACTTGGGCCAGCTGAAGCTGTGACATGCCGCAGTCTCCTCCCTGAAGTACGGTGCTGCACCAGGCAATTGCAGTTAGGTAGAGGAAAGGAATATCCCCTGTGAATTATTTTTGTGATATCTTGGTGCTACTCTCAGAACAAACCAGTCTGTAGCTGTGTGGCTTTGCTGGACAATTTGTTTCCAGAAAAGATGGAAGAATAATTGTGGTCATCCACAGAACCATTAGATGGTACATTTAATGCTCTTGCTGCTCATTATGGGTGTTTTCCTTGTTCAGCTCACCACAATTGAACAATTATTCATTCCAGCCATTTAAATGCTGCCCAGACAATGGGCTTTCTGGTGGTATGAGCAGTTACTGCATCTTCCCAGGCCCCACAACATGCGGTGACCGGGGAGCTCCCCAGGATTTCTGGCAGGAATTAATTCAAGGTGAAATGTCGGTTCTCTAGGCTGATGTTGTTGCTTGATCCCTGTGATCTGTGGTACAAGTGATTTGCTCCACTCCTGTTACCTATTTATAAACTGTATTACTCCTGACCTTCAAAATGCCAACCTAGATGGAAAGATGAAGGCTGGGACCCTGCAGCTCTCCCCCTGGAGCAGAGAATAAATGCTATGGGGAGCACAGGGAGACCGAATGGCTTGCTATAGGGTGGCAGCCTCACCAGAACCTGCAGGGAAGGTGGTGCTCATTCTGAAAAACACCTTTCCCCATGAACCTATTATTCATTCCCTGAACTTAGAGTATCTCCCATGTTAGAGTATGCCAAAATGCTTCCCAGCCTCTTTTAGAAAATAAAAGAAATAAAAGGAGAAAGAAAAAAAAAAAAAAAGAAAACAAACCAAAGCAAAATGTCTTGCTCCTGTTGAGGGTGCTGGTGTTCTGGCACAGCAGTGTAAGAGGAAATGTTAATAATGCCTGAGGGTGGTACCCAAACAAGTAGTGCCGGGAGGTGCACAGGCAGAACAGACTAGCCCTACAGCAAGGTTTGGGCTGTCTAAGTACCGCTGGAGGTTACATCTACAGCAGCAAACAAAAACGGACCACTGCTTGTTTTCCAGTGCTGAGGGCAAGACTTCTGCTTGTGCAGCTTAATTCTGTTCCCTCCACCCCTGCAAAGCAGGGTCGCATCATTTCTGCTGCATCCTGGGACAGTCCCTGGCCAGGGCTCTTCCCATCAGCAGGGGCTGGCTCAGGCCACAGCTCGCCAGGGCATGGGCAACCAACAGTGAACACAAGGAGAGAACCTCACAGGAAAACCTGTGGGCCAGGTCTTCTTGGGCCAGAGCAGTCCCTGATTCCTGAGTCACTTGTCACTGCTGATGGGGAAAAAAAGTGATCAAGCAAAGTACCCTCACTGGTGGTCTCTGTGTCACCTGCATTTGACTTTAAAGTCCTGGAAAATGAGGAAACAACACTGTGGCTCTCACTTGGGTTTGTTTCTTGTATACCGGACCAGGTTGCTGCTTTATATTAGGTGCTTTTTAGACTAAGTAGACTAATTTCAGATTTTCTTTTGGAGGCGGTGGCCCTCACCCTGGCCACAGGCTGTCATGCTCACCCCACACCTTCTCTTCCATCTGCCTGGCCTTGTTGGGTTTTTTTGTGTGCAAGACAAGAGGCTTGGCCTTCAGAGGTACCTCACGACAGCAAGGTAATTCAGTTAACAGCAGTGGCTGTAAAATGCACTGATAAAGCAGAGCAGATGTTAAAGTGCAAACACTGTTTCTGGACATGGGTGTACAACCTTCCCCAAAGTGGCCTTGCAGGGCAGAACTGGTATCGATTCAGTGACATTGTACTGACTGTAGAAACTCTCCTGTAGTCAGATAGCTGAGAAACGCTACCAGCTCTTTGTCACTTGAACGCTTTTCATCAGCATCTCCTGCTGGATATGCCCTTTCATTTGTACATAAATTGCCTCAAAAAATAATCTGGCATGACTACAATGTCCACTTTTTCCAGTCTCCAAACTTCCAGAAAAAAAGCACTATGCTGGGGCATGACAATGTGTTGTGCACAAATTTGTACAATGCATATTCTCAACTTGGTGCAAAGAGTGATCTTTTTCCATGGGGTTAAGCCACAGCAAACAGAACATGTGATGAATGGCTGGGGGATATTGTTAGCACGTGTGCCTGGCACATGGGAAAGAAAAGATGAAATACCTGACTTGTATTTTCCAGTTATTTTCATCCTACATCAAAACAAACTTTTCCTTATGTAAACTGAGATAATTAGTTAATCCATATACTGTCAGTATCTACATTGCTACAAAACCAAACACTACCCTGCATTCAGGATATTTTTCCTGCAACAGAAACAACAGAAGTGATATATTCAAGTCTCGTGAAATGGACTGTAACATTTGGCAATGTGTGCAGGTCTTGGAATACGTGTTTTACTAAGACTAAACTGTGCTGAATCTCATCCTTTGAATTTCCCATCTCACACACACTCCAAAAAAATAAACAGCAGAGTGTTTATTGAGCAACTGTCTTTGCCCCTCAACTCAAAGGAGGCATTGTGCTGTCCACCTGCAGATCTTCTTAACTTTCCTCCTGCTTTCTCCTCTTTTGTAATGATTAAAGCTTTCACACTTGAAAAGCCAGAAAGACATTTTTTGTTTTTACATGTAATTTCACATCTTCATGTGTGGAGCTTTCAGTCAATACAGCTAAGATACAGAAGGCCTTCAATTTTAAAAATAAATAGGAGCCCCCTTTTCTTTAACACAACGGAGTAACCTCTGAAAAGCTGGAGGAAATCAGTCAGTGTCTCTACCCTATGGTGTCTAGTTCCTATGCAAATACATGATAGTTCGTAGTAACACTGGGCTGTATCACTTGTTGCCCACGCTACGTGGTTGTGCACACCTCCTGCCATTGTAACGCCTTGCTCATACACAAACCTTAATATCCGTATTCTCATCAAATCGAGATGCAGCAATGATGTATGGTACACATATGGTTCTTGCTACTTTGGTAAATTAACTGTGGAATTACTCAGCTCTACTTTAGTAGCTGTGATGGTTCAATACAACTCTTTCATTTAAACTCTCCTTCCTTTGTTGCTCTCTTTGTAGCAGAAACGGTGACTACTTTGAAAGGCTCAGAACTGGTCTGTTAAAGGAATGTCTTGCAGAAATGCAGGGCTCAAGTGAGCTGATTGCTGCTCCCACTTGATCTCAGGTTGCCAACAGCACTGAGAGATGCGAAGAGTTTGCCACTGGCCCGTGGGTGGTATATCGCTGGGGTAATGCTAAATTCGGTGAGTCATATAAGCTACTTCTTACGAAGACATGAAGTCTTTCAAGCATCTCTGGCTCATTAAAATCCAAACTGAGTGGGAAGGACTGAGATCTGACAGCTCTACAAGTTGTATGAACTCTTACGACATTTATTTTGATACTGTAAAAACTATGTCCAAAAAAGTGATGTTAAATTTCAACCTAGAGCTATTTGAGGATATTTGTCCTAATTTCATCTTGGTAATCACTGAAAAAAAAAATAATAAATGAAACTTGTCCTCCTGCTGTAGCACTGCCTGCATGTCGCTCTCTCGGCCAGCAGTCTGGACACAAACCACATATGTTAAGTCCTATCTACAGGACTGAAAAGTCTGCTGCTCCTATAACATTTTTTTATAGGTGTTAATGTTTCTGGATACACTTTAAAGGATACTTTACAGATGTGTACTGATAGTATTCAGCAGTAATGTATTGTAAACCAGGCATGCACCACAAATTGCACAATACATCACTGCTATTACTAAGCCCTGATAAAATGACTGCTTCTGTGATAAATGTGTTCTAGCCCTTTCATATGCTACTTGAGTAAATGATAAAAGCTGCAGTTAAATTTTAATAGGCTATGTTTACAAAGGCATTTTTTAACTGATGCCAAAATATACAATCTGTAGTCTGTATTTTTATACACCCCAAGGTGGAGTCTAGGTTATTTTTATGGTAAACATATGGAAACTTGTTTTACTTACTATTTTTTCCAAATAAACTTTTTTTTTTCTTTTTCTTTTTTTTTTTTTTTTTTTTTTTTCATTAGACTGGGCCTTTTTGCTGATGTGTTCAGGCTGTTGGAAGAATTGGGAATGATGGATGCATCATGACTAGGTTTCTCCCCCTTTTTCGGGAGGATAAAGGGCTGGCATGCATTCATGGCTTCACTTCAGTTAAAAACAAACAAAGTGTACAAGAAAAATAAACAGAAAACTTGGGCATATGGCTAATGATCTGAATCTGATGACCGTTTTCATGGAAAAGCCATTGTTACCTGCTGGAGAACTTCTGAATCTTTGTCCCAGACTAAAAATGTCTAGGAGCATTGTAATGGGGGAATATCATCTGTGGTCTGCTACTCCTGTAGGTCTTTTTTTTGGTCCTTGTACAAAAGGATCCACGAAAAAAAACTTATCCGGGGGAGGTCTTTCTTTGATTTCAACAGACTGGATCGGGACAGAACTCATGCAAAAGCAAAAAGCTTGGAAAGTTTTTGTAGCTGTAGACATGGGAAGAGCTGGAAATGGGAAGAAGTGTTGACTGAAAAGTGAATGGTTGTATTAGATGCTCTGGGTCTCACTCAAATCTCACTCAGCTGTCTCAGACATCAGTGAAGCAGCAGCACCTGAAATATACACCTACATTAAGCAGTTTCTAACCCTGTCTCAGGATCTTGACAGTCCTTATATAGTGCTTGCAAACCTTTAGTTCTCTGCCTGATACTTAAACCAACTATATACACAGTTTATCTCAACAGTAGTAGTAGCAGCAGTAGTAGTAATAATAATAACAGTAATACTAATAGTTTGTAGGTGAGTGAATTATTTCACAGTAGATACCGTTAAGTCAGGAAAAAAGTATCGTCTGTCCTAAATACCATAAAATATTACAGCTCTGTCCTGGCTAATAACTGTGGTGATGGATGTACATTAATACCCAGGTACAAGGACTGGGATTTATTTATAGCTTGATTCCATGCCTTCTGTAGGTCACTTCTTTTGCAACAGAATGGTACATCTGTGCTGGGTTTTACAGCCGTGCTCTCCGTTCCTTTCTTGTTTTGAGGGTCGGTCCCCTGAGCCAACCCTATACTGAGACTTTGGAGAGGCAACCACGAGACCCTATTTATTTTCCTGTTTTTCCTGTTTGTGAGAGCAGAGCCTGTTGTGGGATGCAGCAGACCTCCAGACACAGCTGCAGTCAAAAGAAGTCCAACCAGCTTGTGGGCACGTGCTTTCCTTCACACATGGGCACAGTCCCAGTGCAGGTAACACCACAGCTCATGCATACAATTAAACAAGTATGTTCGTGCTCATAGGGCTGAGGCCAAAAATCAGATCATACTGGCTTAGCAAGGGGTGAACTTGACCAGCGGTTTTACCAACCCTGTGACATCACACTTGCTTGACCTACTGTGAGTAATGTAATTAAAACCTGGGATGAGCAAGACCTGAAAAATAGGATATGAGAAGAAAGAAATTACAAGGTGAAGACATGACAGAAGAGTTAGCTTTGGAGGAAGGTTCAGTGTGAGTGAAGTCCAGAGACTTGGGGAGATGGTTGCAAACATCAAGAGTTGAGGAAAAGAGGGCTGAGTGAGTTGGGTGGGTTTCATTTCCCTTAACACCAGCAGTCACTGAGTGAGCTTCTCATGTCAAATTCTTCCTGCAAAGACATCTGGTGAAATGGATATCTCCGGGGGCCTGGACATCCTACCAGCCCTAGGCCACTATCTGTTGATTTTAGGGAGGATCTGGGGGGTCTAGATGAGACTAGACCCTTCTTAGGTGATAAAATTATTTAGATGAGATAAATTCCATACAAAATGACATAACATAGCAGGGAGGCAGTGGCTGGGATGAGAGCTAAATCTAAAGTTGCTGGAGCTCCACAGGTCCCTCAAACCAAAGCTGCTTGGGGCTGGCCTACAGAGATACAGAGAGAAAACTGAAGGGGGAATGGAAAAGGCCATATTTGAGCTAGACAGCTGTTAGTTGTATGCCTGGGTTTGCTTTGTGCAAGGAGGAGGATGATGGTCATCTGCTTGGTGGGACCTGGTCTCCTGGAGAAGGAGGTTGCAACAGCAGCAAGGACAGGTGGTGGCCTTGAAGGAGGAGGTGGAGTGGAGGAGGCATCTTGCCTGGTTAAACTGTAGGGATGAGCAGGGAGTCAGGTGTGTATTTCTCTGGAAGGATAATCCAAATTTGAGGGTCAGAGTGTTGATGATGGGGAGGCATCAGCCTAAATATGGGAGAACCAGGCAAGAGAGAGAATATTACAAAGTCCCAAGTTTGTGCTGTGGTGAGAGATGTTGAACTGCAGGGAGACTGCTGGGGAAGGGTTATTCCTTCCCCAGGCAGGACAAGGATGCCTACACGTGTCCCATAATAAAGGTCCTCTCCAGGAGCTGGTGGTCTGGCAGCTCATGCTCACTATCTACATCCCAGAAACCACCTGGTTCCTGAGGGTGCATGACAGGAATCCACTGAAAGGGTTCACAAAGATTTCCAGGAGGTTAAAAATCTATCAGTTTGGGACCAAAAGTCTGACATTGTTTGTTCTGCCCACAAGTGAAACAAAACTGCCCAAATCCTCTCCCTCCTCATCATTGAGGGGAATGGACTGATGCACATGTTGCATCCTCCCTTTACCCGGGCCACCATCAGTTCAGCATATTTTGTGCTCCCTGGGGCTGGGCTAAGACTCCCAGAGCTCCCTTTAGAGATGGATATCAGGGATGGAAGTTGGACTACTGGAGCCATTAGTAAGAAGTCAGGTCCAAAAAGGCAAGGGAAGCCCCCAGACCTCTTCCCGCTGCCTCACCATCATTAACTTTATGTGGCTACAGGACTGACCTGGCCAGAGAAGAGTTCTGCAGTTGTGAAGGTAGTGGGGAAAGTGTGTAAAAGAAGATGAGGGTTCAGGCACAAATCTCTGTTATTATCGCATCTATTGAATATGTGCCAGTATTTCAGAATATGCGTCAGTATTTTAGAATATGCATTACATGGACAAAAAACACAGGTTTTTTATATGCATTTGTGAATTAACCTTTTTTACGAATGTGTAAATAGTGCTTTGGTAACAAAGGACCAGTCTGAAGTTGTGGAAACCATAACTGAACCCATGGAGATGCTACAACTTCAGAGGATTGTATTCCTAGGAATACCAGCCTCTTCATTCACCCTGACAAACTGTAGCATCGAGTCCTGGAAGAACTGAGCTGAGGAGAGCTACCCGTTCTGGTATCTTGGTGAACATATAAACAAAGCAATCTTGTCCTGCAGAGACTGAAAGCCACAGGCCGAGAGTCACTCTGAGTGAGCTCGGCATAACTCCGGGATGCCTCTCTCTGCAAAGATGATATCACATGAGTGGGATGGTTTGGTGCAACTCCCACTGGTTAGTTCTTCATTAGCAACCATTACACACCTGATAAAAACATCTTATACTGCCTGTAGCAGGATGTGCCTTAAGTGTCACTGAACAAGGCAGGTTACATGGAACCCCTGTGTAGTGGAAGTTTTGTAAGCACGTGCTCTGGAAAAATGTTGCAATCTCTGTACGCCCATTGCTTGTAGGCAGCACTGATGGGATGTCAAATGTGACGAAGTCACAGTACCGCTCAGTATGTTGAAATGGATGTTGTGATGAGCAGCACAGTCTTTAGTTTGCTATGTAAATGTAAGCATAGTTGTTAGATCTGGGGAGGGGGGTTATGGCCAAACCAAAGGTATGTGCATGGTGTTGGGAAGATGTTTGCCCTGGAAATAAGAGTAATGTGGAATGCAAGTAGCTGTAGGAGATAGTCCCTTCTTGTCATTTTGTCAGCCTCCAGGGGCCCAAGTGAAGGCCCAGGACATCCTTGTGCTAGTGGCAGGGCAAACACGGATGAGGATGGGCTAGTTGTTGTAAGTTTTCCCAGCTAGTGTGAAAGATATTTGTACCTGGTGGCTGGTGCCTGAACTCAGATGACCTGGCCAGAAAGAAAAGACTTAAAGCAAAAGAATTTGTGTTAAATATTATCTATATTTCCTTTTCTGAGTTAACAAATGGGCCTTGTGTTATTTTTAAGATTAGTGACACTGAATGATGAAGATACATCACTGTAACTTGTAAAATGTACCCATGGCACACCAGGGTCCTAACCACTGGTGAAGTCCCCAAAATGTAAACTGTGTTAAACATTGTGGGCACAGACTCCTGGCAGGTGTCAGTCTTCCAATGGACAGATTATGCGTCAAAACAGTGCAGTGAAGACAACAGATCAAGCCACTGCTCTTCGAGGACTAGATATTACTCTTTGTTGAAGCAGCAGTCCTAGGGATGCATCCTGAAACTACAGAGTGGCCGTTGACTTAGCCAGGCTCTGGACTGGACTTCACATTTCCAAGTGGACTTTCATTCCCAAGTGTTGCAGTATGTGTGTGGCGGCTTCAGTTAAAAATTGTTTCCACAGGTACCAGCCACTCAGACTTTTTGCTCTGGATAGAGGATCACAGGTTGGTGACCATTTAGCATGTTGGTTGGGATGCCAGGTTCAACATAAACTCTTGCGACTTCTCTTGGACCTTGCAAAAGTGTATTTCTATTTTTTTTTTCTTTCCCTTGTAGTGCTCATCTACCAGTTAGAGGAAGAAATTTCATGTGTGTGTCTGCAGGGGCTGGGGGTGAGTTATATATACAGTAAAGTTTCTGGTCTTCATGAGATCAGAGAAAAATGGAAAGTGCATACCCAGAAGACCAGAAAAACAGAAGGAAAATAAAAGAAACATTATGTTAACATGAAAATTAAAAGGTTATTGAAAGGAAAAAATGTTTTGATTTTGGAGCTTTCCAGCACATGTTTTTTTTGTAAGCTTGTGACTGAACACAATCGTCTTGTCTAACGTAAAATTGAGTGATATAGGCCTTTACCAGTTGTTTTTCCTTCTGAGTGACGAGAAGCAGTTTCCAGTAAATGAACAGTAATCAACTGCTGAATCATTGCTGTTGAGCAGAGGTTTCAAAACCTGAGCCAGATAATTGTGTGAGTGCTGTTGGCACCATATTCCTCCTCTTTGATTGACAGAGCCAACCTTGAGCTCACCTCACGCAGGCATGTGGTGTCCTTGGCTTCAGGATTGTTATGGCGAGTGAAGGCTGCCAGAGCCGGCCCCAGGAGGTGAGGAATGAAGGACCTGTAGGTATTTGTCAGCCTGTTTGGTGAGGCAGTTTAGCTAATGTTCCCCCTCACTTGGCAGCCTTTCCTTCCATATGCCAAAAATATTTAGTCTAAAAAGGGGAGAACTTTAGGCTGGGTTTGGTGCCTGCTGGCTCTGCAGTCAAAAAAACCCAGACCTTGATTTTAGTTGTGCATTCCTAAAATGTGCAAATATGTGACTAACAAAAATAATAAAACCTAACACAAAAACATGTGCATTCAAGCTTTTTCCTTTAGGCTCACTTGTTTTTGGATGAAAGGGAGGATTCATCCTGCCTGACTTCCAACATTTACAGTGTAATTGTGTCCAGCTCAACTTCTCACCCAGGCTCACTTTACAGGCAATGAACAGAAACAATGTCCTCCAAGAGTAAGATTTACTCCATCCTCTTGTGAGGCCTAAAACAGAGTTGACTGAGCTGCAGAGGGGCTTTATCTCCACACTGCTTCACACCTAGTGGGCATCTAAAGTCTGGAGGGAGGAATCCCACCATCAGCCACTGGGAAACAAGTCTGGAGACATCCTCCCTCCTGCCTAGCCTGGGTGGAAGCTGTGGAAGCCACAAGCTGGTGTGTGGTGTCCCTCTGAAGACCAAGGGAGTGACAGAAGAGGCTCCTGAGCTGTATGCAGAGGACCTGTGCAGGCTTTGCTTTGCCGTTGTCACCTGTGTGCATGCCCGGCATTGTCTGCTGTCACAGCACCATGCAGGCTGCTTGCTCAGCACCTGCTCAGTCATGGATTTGGGCTTTCCAACAGGTGTGAAATGTCTTTGTGCTGTTAACGTGCTGTTCGTGCTGGCCTGCAGCGAGCAGGGATTGATGGTGCATGTTCAGCGCTGATGGATTGGTCACACAACTTGTACCGGCAGCGGTAAGAAATGCCTGGGAAGAGGCATCAAAAAGCATCTACTAATACTTTCTTGCCAGGTTTAGCTGAAATGTTTTGCTGAATCCAGGATCTAATTCTTTCTGTTAAAAGATAAATTTACTATAGCAACACTGAAATGCATTTTTATGGGGATCTCTTTTCCAGCATCATCAGTGGGGACAACACTGTGCCTTCTGTAAGAAGACCAGATATCCTGGTTTTTCAAGGGCTTCAAGGGCTGTAGTAGGGAGGTCAGAAATGTGACTCAGGAAAGGAATTTTCCCTTAGAAAGTCTCCTTAAGTGGAATACCAAGGTGTATTTGTTTATTCATGACAATGACTTGGTACCTTTACTCAACCTCATTTAAAAGTTAGTTTGTATAAGTTGTTATCCACCCACAGGACCAGCATGATTGGTTTAGATTTAAATTGTAGCATGCTGCACATACCTGTGAGTAAGCAGCAACTGGTTTTCATAACTAATTTTTCTGTGTGTCTCCTTTAGAAGGCCAAGTTAAAAGGAAGAGAATTGATAAAAGTGAGACAGACACTTTGCCACTTCAAATACTTGGGATTCCTTGAAGTTTTGCCAGAAGAACTGTAGGAGCATAAAAATAAAGAAGGAGGCCACATAGCCTGAGTTTAAAATAGTAAGATAGAATAGAGATTTCAAGTTGTGGTAGCAAGCAAGAACGAAATAATAATAGTTCTAACATAACACTATGGACAGATAGACCTAAAAAGGCAGGAAATGTGGAAAAAATACTGATGTGAATTACGACGCCTACAAAGCTCATGGCCTAAGCAGAAATTCTGGGGAAAGAAACGCTTATGATACAAAGCATGAGAGAAGCGCAATAAAGTGGCTTTGGCTACAGGGCGATGGGTTGGTCAGCATGAGGGTTGTGCAAGACGCTAAATGTATAACAGATGGCAGTGATATGAGAAACACACAAGTATCAGATCTTGCTGCTGTGGGTGATGGAGGGAGGAGCTCAACTGAGCGTGTCCTCTCCTATCAGAGGTTGAGATTTTGATAACTTTTCCCTGGAAAATATTTTTGTGTTGTGAATCATGGTGTTTTTCAAGCTCATCTGTTTGACATATAGGAGAAATGGGCAAACTTCGTATTGCCAAATTAGAAACTTCATTACTTTTCACAGCTTTGTATGGCAGAAGTGAGGCATACATTAATGAATGAAGACATTTCTTCTGGCTGGCAAAATTTCAGTGAGACTTATGTGCCACAACAACATATCCAGACTTTTAAGAGATGTTAGAAAGGTTAAAATCATTTAGTGAGAAAAAAACACACTGAAAAAGCCCCAAAAAACCCAGGGGTTGGCAATATTGTGGTAGAAGTTAGTGAGATGACAGCTATGCTGATGCTCGTGTCTTCTGTACATGGGAGGTGATGTCATTAGGAAAAGCAGGTGAAGCTGTCAGACCACAGGAAGAATAGGTGATGGAGATAAGTGAGGATTTAAAGCATGCGCTGGAGATGACCTCTGCCTTTGAGTCATGAACCGAACGTGTGTGTTTAGACAGACGTGACACCATGTCCACTGAGAGGGAAAAATACATATCTGTGAGGGGTGTTGTATGCAATTTCCATGAATTGCAGTAGCAGCCTTAATCATGAACATCATTGACAGGGATGAATAAAGCACTCTTAATGAGCAAAAAAGCCAGCAAGCAGTTCACCGCGCCCTCAAAGGCATGTGACTGCCTTGCTTCACAGGGGAGGAGTGTCCTGGGATTGCAGTTTCCATTTCAGTGGCACGAGATCCACACTAAGTGGGAAAGGATTGTGGGTTTGGCATGAAAGAACATGTCATAATTTGGCAAGAAAGGCAGCTGAGTGTCCCTGGGGGTGTGTGTGTGGATCTCTCTCTTGCTGCAGCAGAGAGGCGGTGAGCACTTGGGGGGTCTGGCATGCAGGGGCATGTGGTCATGTAGGCTGGAAGAGACCTCTGGGGTCCTCTGGTCAACCTCCCTCAGCCACTACTCAGAGCAGAGCAATGTAGTGTAATGTGAGGGTTGAATAACACACAGACACACCTTGTAGCAGAATTAGGGATAAACCCTGTAATACTGTCTGTGTTTGGCTGACAGTTTTGCACTGCTGTTTAGGAAATCTGAAATCCAGATGGAAACCTCCTCAGCAGTACCTGTGGGTCGTGGAATATCTCCTTCTAAAATACTCCACCCTGTCCTCAGTCAAGAGTGCCGGTTGCCCACCTTCTGCCACCACCACTAGCAGATTTAAGATCAGCACTTGCCTCTG
Source organism: Streptopelia decaocto (assembly GCF_964273445.1). Lineage (NCBI taxonomy): Eukaryota > Metazoa > Chordata > Aves > Columbiformes > Columbidae > Streptopelia > Streptopelia decaocto. Next base: position 118,975,496 of record NC_138663.1, read on the forward strand.
GCTGGCTCACCCAGGACTGTCCCTGATGATGGCCCAGTTACCTGCCCACCTCCATCTGTCCCTTTCATGGCTGTTGGCCTGTGGGAAGTGGCTGGGGTCTTTCTGCCCTTTGTCTCAGCCCCATCTAAAGAGTAGGATCAGTGGGACAGGGTCTCCACATACTGTTTGGTTCCATGATATTACGCTGATCTCTCCATATAAGGTCCTCAGCACTCAGTGTCATAGTGGTGACACCAGCCACCAGTGCACACCGTCCTTCTCTGTTGGTCTAAGGAGGTCAGCATAGACATGCAAAATTCCCATTAACCAGCCCCAGAAAAGCTGTGGCAGCTTGAAATTCAGGAGAGCTGCAGTTTTTTTCATGCATTTTTGTTCCCTGATCCTTTGGGTAAGCCCAGGCCACATCATCTCTGCAAAATTATTTTTATTTTCCCTGTGCTCTCTTTTTGTTTTGAACAAATTCTTGCATTCTTGTGCTTCCCCATAATTCTACGACCCAGGGCTTTATGGTAGGTATTGTGGGTCTGGGAACTCACGATAAGATCAAGCTATAAAAAATAACGGCAATTCCAAATAATTTTCCACTCTGAGCACTGTGGAGCCTTTTTAAAGTGGTGTTTGTTAAAACATGGTCTCCCTTGTCACCACAGAAATCCAGATATATTTCCCCACTCATCTGGCAAACACTGTTTACATCTTCCAGTGTTTCGAAAGGAATGACAATTAACACAGCTATTTATGTTCCTAAGTAAATTAAAAAAAGCTATGTCATAACATATTTGTTGTATCAGCATCATCTGCTCAGCCTGAATTTTTGAATAGCATTTGCTGGGAGTTTATTTTGAAAGATCTCCAAAAGATGCGGTGGTGACGTCCAGCAGCGCAGAAGACCTTTCGTCCCTGGTGCTATGGCAGAGGGCTGAGGCAACTCTTCTGCCCTCTTCTGCATTAAATCACCTTTATCTGATCTGCCCACACTTTCAAATGTCTCAAGTGCCTTTTCAGCCCTATCTGGATAGAGATGAACTGCTCCTGGGTGGAGCGCTGGTAGGAAGAACAAACTTCCTCCCCTCTATAGATGGCTGAAATATATAATCTTTGAAAATTAAAGGCTCCAATTACCTCTCAAGGAGATGCGCACGCAGGAGCACTCCCTGCCACGACACAGGGGTGGAGGAGAGTGGGTAATGCCTTGGCAAGGATGTTCTTCTCCCTGGGCTGTGGTCTGGGTGCCTGCACCAAGGCCAAAACCTAGGGAAAAGGAGGGAACTGTAGGGTTTCATAGGAAGAAAGTGGAAATCACCTGGAAAAGGCAGCATGGTTTCCCATTGTAATTTTTTTTCACCACGTCGCCTTGCTAGAAGGCTACCAGGATGTGGTGGTTGCAGTGTTAATGCTGGACCATCCAAGCCAATGTGAAAGGTACCAGTCTTCTGGTTTTCTTCATTTGCTCAGACAAAAAGGTGTCATTGAAAACCCTGAGCAGCAGATACTGATCTCTATCTTGGCAAGCCAGCTGAGAGATGACATCCCCACACTCATTCTCACCTCTGCAGTTTCCTTAATGCTCTATGGGGCAAGGCGGTGGTGGGCCCTGTGTAACCAAGAGGGTTGTGGGGGCTTTTCCTCTCAGGTCCCCTCTTAAGTGCAAGTATTTAGGAGGCAATGTAGGTTTTTATTGGCTGATGTTTAACAGAAGCTCTAATTTGTCATAATGTAGGATATGTTACCAAAGGTGAACAGTGGTTGCAAGCTCCCAGGATGGGCAAATTGTGCTGAGCTTCCCAGGAGACCTGGCAGTCTTTGGATGTCCATTGAACCTGAAGTACAACCCTGCACTTCAGGAAGGCGGACCTGTGCAGGCTGAGGATGGGTACACAAAACAGCGTCCCAACAAACTGCAGCAGCACCCACATAGCATTAAACCTAGCGTGGCCTTAACGCAAAAACAAATTAGGAAAAAAAGGGCGATAGAAAAAATCCATTCCACACAAAGTATAGCACACTCATGTCTCCGGGGCTTTGGCTGGGACCATGGGCATGCTGATATGCTTATTCATTGAGCAGCTATTCCTCAAAAGCCGCCCTCCAGCTGACTGTCTCCAGCTCACCCACTTGCCCCGCCACAGACCAGTTCCCCAGCACCCCAGCAGTCTTCTGATCCAGCTTTTTACCTTCTCCGTCTAAAAATCACCACTGACAGTGACCTGAAGGCACTGGTTTGCTTTGAGTTCAGTGCCTGGGTGCACATTCTTGAGGAAAAGAAGGGGATTCCTGCTCACAGAAGTTAGCGGAGGGGAAAAACATCACGCTGCAAAACAAGGCTGAAACAGAAGCATCATCCTGTGAGTTATAACTCACCCTGGCTGCCTGAACAGACAGGAGCAGCCAGGCTCAGGGTGCCTGTGTGTTGGTGCTGGGCACCTGCACCGGATGCTCCCAGTAAAGGGAGATCCCCCAGTGCCTCCTGGAAACGCTAATGTTTCTCCCTAGTTTAGGTGGTGAATTTGACACTGGCAAGAAAATTGACTGCTGGATGCTTGGTTCTGGTGACAGCATCGGCCAGTCACTGTCTCTCAGGTGAAAGCTGTTTTGCAAGAAGCTGAAAATGCCAAAAATAGCAGTGTTTAGGTAAATGTTTGTATTTGCTTATGGATTTCATGGGTGTTTTTAAAACCTCAAGGAGATGCACACAGTCATTTTTACCTTGGAGCCAAGCTTATACCAGTCAGGATAAGAACCACCACAAGAAGACCAGGTTTTGTGCTGTGCTGGACACATATTTTGCTCCCTCCATCTTTAGCTGAGCCTGTGAAAAATGTAAACAAGCACCCGAAACATGAAACTCTTTGTGCACGGATATTTTCAACACTTGCACTCTTTCCCCTCTTCCTCCCAAGTCTCCTTTTAGCTCTTCTGGAGGGTCTTTTCCAATTTCACCCAAGCTGATATAAGGACCAACTATTTTTTCCCCTGAAGGAGCAGAGGCACAACGGCCACTTGGTATTTTTTTTTCTTTTTAAAGGGACACACTGTCTGTTCATACAGTGCCAAGAGCACTCATTAAGGCACTTACTGGTTATGGCTTTCCAGGAAAAAAAAATCACTTGCAAGCTAAAATTAATCCTAAGACATTTCAGACCAAGAGGAACATCTTCAAGAAAGCCAAAGCGTAAACAGGGGATGAGAAAACAAACATTGCTTTGAAAGCTGCTCCTTGTGTTGTTGCTCCGACAGAAGGAAATGGCCTCAGACTTTAACGGATCAAAGGAAACAAAGCACTGGCTTGGCTTCACTCAGCTGTATATACTCAGTGACAGCTAAATGCAGACTATTTTTTCCTCCTACAAGTAAAAAGAATGTCTCAAACAACGATCATTTATAAGCCATGGTATATAATAGTTTCTGAATCAGAGGGCAAGTTCTTCATTGCAGATTAGGGTTAGCAGGTGTTTTCACTGCATGGCAGGTTTAGTAAAATACTGTGGGACAGTGGACTGAAACTAATGCCACTTCAAACATACATTTTAACAGAGAGCTAGGAGCTCAACAGGTGCATTTAAGATTGTAGATGATGAAGGGAATGTATTTGCCTAAAAGAGCATCAGGCTAAGTTTTGTGAGCTGTAGTGCCAGCACATCTTCCCAGATTATTTATTTAAATACAAAGACATAAATATATTGCAATAATATAACAAGTATATAGTACAAGTGAAACATATCTCTCACTTAAGAAAAAAATGATAGTTTAAAAAGGTTACAGCTCCCTGTACAGCATAGGTTTGAACACCTTTTGTTCTGTAATTAAAGAGCATCACCATACATACATTGTTTGTTTGTTTTTTTTCATATGTCTTGGTCTAATTCAGTGCACAGCATGGCTGGTGGTCTTAAAACATTCAAAGCTGATCTTTAAGACTCAAGTCCAATTGTGATGTTAATTTTACAATTAACACAGTCAAAACACCAACTGCTGCTAAACATGGTTGCACAAGTTCAAATTAAACCTCACTCTAATTTACCCAGAGCTATGCTATATATCATGTTTTATACTGGTTATCATCAACTACGCAGTTTGTCCAACAGTTTAGATGTTATTACTTCAAGGAGGGGTTGCAGCTGCTCTGTGCCAAAATTGCCAGTTGTACTGGATTGACACAACCATTAAACTCTTGCAGACTGAAGCCAATTTCATTATGAATCATGGATTTTGTGGATTACCACATGCTTACTTAAAAGGACAAATAGCTTTGCTACTACAGGAATAACAGTCTCGGTGAGATCAAAAGCAAGAAGGAAAAAAAATGCCTCCAGTCATGAAGAACACTCAAAACAAGTGGTGGCACAAGGATTATATATTACCCATGCATATAGAGCAAAGCAAACTGCCATTACATGTTCCCAGGGAGGCAGCTGAAAGGTGTTGGTAAACTCTTTTATGCAGTGGAGATTCGGAAGCCAGCATCATTATTTTCTTTTAAATTGGTGCTTTTTGTTAAGCAGCTAAAAGAAGATGTCAGGCTTGCCTTGGACTTTTATGAACATGTTTGAAGATCAGGGCCAGGGCTGATGATCTGGAGCTTAAGAACTTAGGAACTCAGCAATGGATAGGAACAGAAGGAGATGGCTGGGTTTTTGCTCTGGTTGACATTTCTGAAAACCTTGATACTTACCAGAACTTACTTACCCTAACTTAGAGGTACAAGTCCTGTTTAGAACTGCAAATACTGAAAACCCACATGTAGCCTACCCCTGTCTATGTAGGAGAAGAAATCAAAGAAACAGCTATTTTGACCTAGTGGGAATATACCCTAAGTGAAGACCTGTCTGTTCGATGTGTTTGCAGACAACCAGCTTCCTTTAAAAAACCAGTATCTGTATAGTACACTGTGCCCTATGTGCTACACATCTGGCTGCAGGGATAACTCTTCCTGTCTGCACAATCTGCAGGAGCAGCACCAGAGTCTCTCAGGCAGCAGCTATTTTGCTTTCTAGGACCTATTTTTAAAATATTAAAAAAAAAAAGCAAAGTAAGAAACATGACAATTTAGCCACAGGTTACTTGAGGTCATCCCTGAACGTCAGTGGGCTTCCCACCAGCCCCGTGCTGGAGCTGGGGCACTGATGCCAGTTTTGGCCACTACTCTCATGCCACCAGGGCTCAGGGACAGAAACCAGTACAGCCCTGCTTGTGCTGTGCAGCCACCACTTGGTCATCACCACTGCTTTCCCCAGGATCTCTCTTTATCTTCCCTAGGACAACAGCACCGTACAGAGACAAAAAGCTATTGCTTAGAGCAAGGATTTTTTCCTTCTGTGCTGTGGCACACTTCCCAAGTATTTAAAATAGTACAGGACAGAATAAGAGATTGACTACTTCTCTTTTATTTCTTTTCCAGCTTGAAGGAAAAGGGAGTTGAGATGTTTTTGAAGGTCCCCCTCTCAAGTTCAAGTTTGACTGTGGCTGCAGGGAGGTGCATGGCTACATGTGCTGAAGGAGAACAAACTCCAGAGAGATGTGACTTTAGTCCAGAGAGTGCCAGCTCTCATTTCTTTGGACCATATGTGTAAGCCGTCTCTGTGGCCTTCTCCTAGCACCTCTGAGAGTTTGTTTCCCACCCCTGTGAGCTGCCAGACATGTAGCTCTCACCATTGCTATTCACGTATGTGAAGAGAGAAACACAATCTTTCAGGAGTTTTGGGTGGTGGGCTGATGCCTCATTATGACCTGAGGTGAGGGGGGATGCAGGATGGTGCTTGGTGCTACACTCGTGCTGTGGGATAAGTGCATAGCACAACTCTTTGGGATTTTTCATTCTAGCTTTGTTTCATGGCAGATAAATTTGTTATCTTTGATCCTGGCCACTACAAATGTGTGCTTAGCAAATGAAAATGCTGTGGAGTTTAAAGCATCTCTCATTTTCAGGATGAAGCAAAGAGAGAAATCTAAGTTTTTTTTCACATTGGGGCTGGAGCTCCCCTCTGCCAAAGACATGGAGAAAGAAACATGGGATGTTGTTTTTCAGAGTTGCGGGGAGAGAGAACCAAACTGTCCCCATGGCTGTAACGTGGGCAAGGAGTCCTCACACAGGTACAAATAATTGGTGCTGACTAGTCCCAGGGATGTGGCAGTGTCTGAGATATGCATCTAGCAGGAGTCACAGGAGGGAGTGCTGCCCAGGTAACTGAGGAGTAGTGGTGTGGAGACACCCCAGTGCCTTCTTACCCATGGATAAGGGTTTTGATCATCCCATTACATCTGCTTTGCATACCCTGGCCACTACCTCTGCTTTGCATACCTTGCCCTTGGATTTTACACGTGTAGGTTGCTTGGTCAGCTGAAAATACTGTGTTGCATCTCATGGAGATCACTTTCCTTCGACAATGTGTAAAGAGCAGTGAGCATTTACACAGGCCTTCTGCAGAATGAATGAATCACAGGAGATAAGTGAATGAAATGACACAGCCCATATGACTTAGTGCAGTCCCATGACATGTGCAGAGCATGTTAGGTCACAGTTTCACCTCACTCAGATCCAAAAAGGCGTAGATGGTACTTCTCCTGTGTACCTTGGTGTGGCCAGCAGGATCAGAGTTCAGTATTCTTCACAACAGGTGTGACAGGGGATTTCTTCCTCAGACAAACCCTGCTACGTGGAGCACTGGAATGATGCAAGTTTGTGTTTTGCTGATACTGCACCATCAATATGCACAGTACAAAATGCATGAAATAGAAACTTTGAGGCCTTGCTAACAAGCTCTTATGTTGTCCTCCCTTGATGCAGCAGACCAAGTGTAGAGTAGCCGTCCCCATTCGGGCTGCAGAGTTGCCTCAAGCCAAATAAGCCTAAACTAAGAGCTGGAGGGGCAGGCATGTGAATCTGAACAGCTGGACAGCCAAACAGGGTTTGGAGCTTTGCTGTCTTATGTCCCACCAGCTCAGGGCATGGCTATGATTGCTTGTGTCTGGCCTTTGTATATACAGTACTGGTGAGCATTGTGTTGCTGTGCTGGATGCAAACCCCTCTGGGCCTTGCTCCCAGAATGACTGTTCCCCATCTGCCCACTTTTACAGTCACTTTCTGTTGCCTCTGGTCACCCATGAGCCTTCCTCAGCCCTCCTGTACACCCTGTGGTACCTCTGTCCTCCGTCCTGAATAGAGACAAACATCACTCCCTGACAGGGCGAGCTGCACTGGTGGCTTTGCCTTTTTTGCTCTATAAGGGCTCAGCCAGGACATCCCCCTGCTTGCTTGAGAGAGGCAAGTAGTTTGTGGCTGAAAGGACAAATTTCGCTCTGATGGTGATACAGCTCATCTGGCAGCCCTGAACTCTTGTACAGAGCACACCACCTACGCTGCTGGGCAGACAGCCAGGAGCTGCACCCACAAGGAGCCCAGCCCACCAGGATGAAAGAAATCGGCTTTCTGCTGGCATGAGGCTTCTCTGCGTTGTGTGTTCTGTTGTGCTGGGTTTTTTTTTTTTAGTTTTTTAGTTTGTTTTTTTCCCTCCCTTCTCTGAAAACAGTTCAATTTTGCCACCAGATTCTCATCCTTACTCTCTTCTGTCTGCCAGAAGCCTGTCCACATCCTTCCCAATTACATTTAAAACCTCCTCCAGCCTGTAAATAAACATCGAGAAAAACTGAAGCTCTAATGATAGCTATTAATACTTGGTTATAAAGCATCTGTCAGGCAACACACAGATGCTGACAGCAGATAAATGCTGGCCTGGGCAGTCTTTGCGCTCCTTTCTGCCATTCTCTCAGCACCCTGCTGGCCCTAGCAGTATTAACCTGTTGCTCCGCTGCTGCCTGACCTGAAGATTCCACGATGTGCAGCAGAAGGGGACCGCAAAGCTCAGGGTTCCCCCACCTGGCCCTGCTCCTTGCCCAGCTCCTGCCTCAGAGGGGTTGGGGTAGGGCTGTGCACAGGGTAGCCATCCCCAGCCTCTCTCTACACCTGCTACCAGCCTGGGGCTTGGATCTCCCAGGTGTGTCCAGACAGAGGGTGAGGAACGGAGTTCAAAGAGGCAATGAGCAGACCGTACATGACTGGCTGGAGATAAGAGGTCAGACAGTGATAACATTGTGATTCAGGTGATGAATGAGGGCTGCTCCCTATCAGACCGCTGAAATCTTTGTTCCTTCAGACAGAGAAATGGAGAGCCAGCACGCTTTGTGATCCTGACTGCCCTCAGCTGCTCAGAGGACAAGGCTGCTCCCTGTCCTCAATTTACTCACGGGTCAGGACCTCAGGTGCTAAGCCTCACTTCTGAGGCAACTCATAAAAAGGATTTATGAAAGTCAAGGAGTATTGTAAAAGTTGTCACACCCTTGCCTATACTTTATGCATCTGCAAGTAGGTGCTGCTTCAGTAATTGCTGCTGCCTCATAAAGAAAAGGATCTGGTTCCAGCCGCCATCTTCCGCATGGCCCATGTTACCCATGGCAGGGGTGCTGCTACCATGGGCTCCTTGGTCGCTCACTGTGTGAGCATCTCCTTGGCGCACTGTCAGCAACAGAAGGTGTCCTCCTTCACCACCCCTGTCTGCATCACAGAGGTGCAAGAGAGCTTGTCCTGGCTGATGAGAGCACAAATTGGCTCAACTGGGTTTTAACATGAGGCTGGGTTTGAGCAGGTTGCAGAGTCCTGCAGCAAGGTTAATGAAAGGCAAACAGCTCTACGATGGACGAATCATATCAAACTGTACTCCTCAAACCAAAACAGGCTTAGTCACCTTTTCTTGGTGGTTTTGGAAAATGTGCTGTGAGGGGGCAGCTCAGCTGCAGTGACCTCGTGGTGTGAATCTTCATTGCAAACCCTGGCCGGTCCCAGCTGTTGCCAGGGAGGGCTCAGCTGCTGCCAGCATGAGGTCAGCCTGCAAAAACTGGAGATGAAGGCCAGGTTTATTAGACTGCCTTCATTCTCGCTGACATCTTTTCAGTGCATGATCTGTGGATGTTATCAAGGGAGATGCTTAGAAGGCAGAAGTCCCAGTCTGGGGACTGGACTGGAAAAGACGGCTTCCAACAGGCAACTGAAGTCTCCTCTAGCTTAGTAACTCTCCATCCCACTTGCTGGCACCAGCAAGGGAGGAGAATAACTGCAAAGTGGAGCAGCTGGAGTCGATGCTGATGTTGAGTGTGCCAGATGGGCCCCTGGGGCATGGGTGCAGCAGGAGAGAGGAAACTACCCCTGGTGCCCCAGGGCTGGTCTTTGGCCATGGTGGTCCTCAGCAATTGGTTGCTGCAGGAGGTTAGTGCTGGACACCTTCCCTGCAGGGGTCCTGCCTCCACTCTCCCACTGCAAATTAAAAAATACTTCTGGACATTATAAAAGGCTCATAACAAGTTTTGTCAGGTTTTAATGATCTTCCAGAGCTTAGCTGAGCAGATAGGTTGGCAAAGATGCAGTGCCTCTCCTTAAACACACACACACACACACACACACAGAGCTTCCGTAGGTCTCTCTTGGTCATGTTTTGAGTCTCTAGGGAATACTGACTTGGAGCAACGCTATTCTTAGAGGGCAAGAAACAGGCTCCACATGCTCCAGAAAGGCTTTAACTTGTGAAGGCTTGTTCCTCTATCACCAGTTTCAAGTAAGTTAAGGGCTGTCAAAGATAATTAGTGAATTGGGCTTGTTTTTCCCGGAAAGATTATATTAACTTGAAATAATCTTCTTCTGAAAACACTTTGCAGACAATAAAAGGTTATTGGCAGCTATTAAGTCCTAAACACTGTTATCTGCTGCAGCGCGGGAACACAGCAGCAACAAGGGTTCAAATTCCCCACAGGGACACAGGCCGCACCTCTCATGCCTCCCCTGGGCTCTCACAATGCCTTTGGCAGTGGGGACCCTTGCCTGGCCCAAACTCCACTCAAAGCAGGGCTGGTTCCAGCCCTGTACCAGGTTGCCCTTCACTCCCCCATGGCATGGTGGCTGCTAGATCCTGAGGTGCCCTCCTTTGTGACCACTTTCCAAAGGAGCCTGCCCAGCTCCATTGTTTCCTCCATGTCCTTTTTTGAAGAATAGGAACAAAACCATCATATTGTCACAGAATGGACAATTTTTAGGAAATATTTTGAAGATCTTGAGCCTTTAATTGTAACCAGGATTAAACCGTCATTCTCAAGACTGAAATCCCACACAGCAGGGGATAACCTTTACTTAGCTGTGAGCCTATGTACTGTTGTAGAGGTGTTCATGTTAAATTATCTGCATTGACTTTTTAGGTCCTAATAGACCAGAGTAGAATAGAATATAAGAGAATAATAGAATAGGCTATTTCAGTTGGAAGGAACCTCAAATGATCTCCTAGTCCAACTGCCTGACTAATTCAGGGTTGATCACAAGTTAAAGCCTCTTATTAAGGGCATTGCCCAAATGCGTCTTAAACACTGACAGGTTCGGGGCATTGACCACCTCTCTAGGAAGCCTGTTCCAGTGTTGGACAACCATCTAACTAAAGAAATGCTTCTCTGGTGCAGTTTTGAATAGAAGACATTCACAGGTGGGTTTACATCTCTTCCACCAAGACTTAAGCAGATTTCCTCTCCCATATTACTTCAGGCTGTTCTATTTCATATACACTTTTGTGTGTGCTTTTAGTCCTGATACATGGTGTTCTTAGGGTACATCCCAAATTTCAGAGGGCCCTCTCAGGGGTGTAAATGCTGGCTTTGTCCAAACAAAGTGATGTATGGGACTGGCATCCCTTAGAGGCTTTGTGCCATCACTTCAGAAATGTAGCAGTCCTCTGTTCAAAGTCCAAGAACAGAGGTCCAAGAGTTTTGCTTTGGCATCCTAAAGTAATTTGAAACAGCTATATAACATCTTATTTTAAATTAACATATTTTAATATAAAATATAGTCATACATAAATACGAAAGGCATGCATATGTATGTACCTGAATACATACAGTATATCTTTCTTTGTTATCAAGGCTATTAGGCATGCTTATTAGTTTTGTTAAAGATTCAGTCCTTGTGTTTAGTTTCTCCTACATCTTTCTGCAGTGGCTAAATGAAAAACATCTGATTTTAATTAACAAAAAAAAAAAAAAAAGAGGGGAAGAAGTTATTCCATTTAGTGTAGGACCTTGTAGGCTGGTTGGATTTCAGTGCCGTGTTTTTTTTTTTTTAATTTTATTTTTTAGCTAACGTAAAAATTCCTTTTTTTTTTTTTTTTTTTTTTTTTTTTTTGGCAGTGAGTTGACTGATACTTTGGCTTAACTTGGAAATTTAACTGTGCAAACCCAGTTGCCATAAAGATTCATCTCAGCTGCTACAAGACAACAGGGTGCTCTGTGTTTGACACTAGCACCAAATGGAGGAAAGAACGGAACTCCTAAACCTGCTTTAACGAAGGAGTAACATAGACTGAATCTATACCGGTAAATTAAATGTGACCAGGAATATTGCCAAACACTGGCACCAGAAGACACAGACCAGCCCGTGTTTGTACTAGTAAATTGGCTCACCACCCAAAACAAGCTAACTCTGTTCAAGCTACCTTCTTGTAATGGTCCTTGAAATGCTCTACCTACCAAATCTTGCTACAAAGTTATTTAGGTTTGATGCCAGCAGCAACACCGAGTTTAGGTCAGGAAGTATCCCTATAGTTTACGAACATAAATGATGGCTTTGCAGGACCTGAAAATGCTTAAGGGCATTTACTTTGTCATGATACTGTATCTTCTGACCAGTACACAGCTGAAATCTTCAGGTGATGGGCCATGTATGGAGAATTTGTATCAGTTTTCCAAAGCCATTTACCCAGATTTCTTGCAGTGCATCTCATTCCTGTTTGCAGAGAATTGGTGCTGCCTGGACTGCTGCCAGCATGGGAATACCATCACATCACAAAATCTACTCATGGTTAGATGATGCATTTTGCTTATCCATCTGAAAAGCTGAAACACCCAGAGTTCACAAAGTGTGTGTGAAAGACAAGTTTCTGCTAATGTGTATCTTCATGAGCTGTGTTGAGGGTGGTGTTGCCTGCTGTGTTCTTACCACTGTACAAATAATTGGCATTACTGGAATCCCCTTACAAAATAACACATTTCCCCTCCACAAAAAGTTGCTGTTCTGTATTAGCCACTTCCCTACAGCCAGTATATCCCAAGAAGCTTATCTGCATGATATATTTGTTGAATGAGTGCAAAAACCCTCTAAAAATGAGACCAATGTGCTTCTGATTCACTCCTCCATCATACTACTGCTACTCATAAACCCAGAGGTCAAAGAAAAGGACTCATTTGTCTCTACATATGTCTAACAGAGAAGAATTTAGTGCAGATAGCAGCATGTACTCTCCTCATCCCTGTAGGGAATAAGTGACTGAAGGGAAGTTAGTGTGGGCACAGGGATGAATGCAATACAAACTTGCCTTTATTGAGTTTAGGCAGGAAACAATGTACCTCTACTCCATCAAAACAGTGAGGTCCAAAGGCAGTTTTCAGCAGGAGTACTGGGACAACTTCTTTCCAACCCCGGATAGTTTCTAAGTAGAGTTTACTGTTATGTCCAAAGGATATTATTTGAAATGGTAGCAAGGGACCATACACTAAAGCAGTCCAAGGACCTCCAGTCATATGTTCCTACTGGCAATCCAGAGACAAAAGGCTTGGAAATCTGTCCCTGAACTGTTTTCTGGATTGCTTGGCACCAAGATAATTCAACTGGGAAAGTCAAAGAGACTTACTAAATAGCATTATGGCAAGGTGCTGGAAGGACTCAGCAGAGTCAGCAAACTGTACAGTTTAATGGGTATCACTTGAAAAGCAAACCAGAAGTTAATCAAAAGCAAAATAGGACACCCTGACCGAGAATTCAACTCTGCTTCGTAATAGTTTGGTATCATATCTACAGCTAGCTTCTGCAGCTAAACTGCACACCACATTCTACTTCTAACTCTTATGTCAACACAATCCACTAAGAAGTAAATGTAGGAATGTTTCTTCTCACTTTTGCATGGGTCTGTGAAAATACAATGAACTGTAATTTGTAAAAGAAAGAAGTCTGCCTCTTGTTCTTTAGACTTCATTATTTTGATGGACTTTTTTTTTTTTTGAGCTGTGTCAGATTCTTTTATTTCTAAACTAACCACCTGGTAAACAAAAAAAACAAAAATGCCCTCCCCCGCTTCCCACCCCACTTGTATTCTTAAATCATACATTTGTAACTGTAAGGCCATGTCACACTATGTGGAAGCAACTCCTAGTAACATCAATTCATGCAAATTGCATGCAGAAAAAAAAGCATTAGTTCTCATTGTTGCTCTCCCCCTTGCCTGCACTCCCTACAGCCTGACATTTGTTAATGATTTTCCTTGACTGAGTAGTTCTTCTCTTAGGCAGCCTTGGAAGAGTTTCAGCTTTGTCCGTCACTGTGCCCACGCAACGCCTCTTGGAGGTACTTGAGGGGAAGTGAAGGAGCTTTTCCAGGGGCAGAGAGGCTGATCCAGCTGGGCTGGAGTCTATGGCCTGACACTAGCTAAAGCAGGCTTTGTTTGCTCCAGAGACCCTTTTGTGAAGCAACCACACAGGTAGTTGTTTCTGAAAGGTCTGGGAGACTTTTAGTTTCATTTCAATGAGAAAAGTTTTTGTGGTATTTTTATGAGCTTGGTTTCTGATCACTGGTTGACACCTCAGATGTTCTTGGCTTCCACCTAAACTGGCTACCTGAATGGTGAGTCACAGCCTAGTTTCACCTGAGGGCAGATTTTTTAAAAAAGTCCCTTGTGTGGAGTGGGTGCTTGTTTTTTGTTTTTTGGGGTTTTTTTCTCAGATATCACAGTGAGAAAGTTCTTGCTGAGTTATGCCAAGGAAAGCTGCCATAATCCTCCGCAAGCTGAACAGCGTGCCTTGTGGGTGTAAAAGAAGATTAGTACTCACTATGAGAGACATGGAGACAGGAAGGAGGTTTTTTCCTAAAGGCTTTTTTGTATGGTTTTGGGTTTTTCCCTCTTGAAACGCTTGAAGTTAGTTCAAATCGTTTGTGAGAGGTAACTTTCCTTGAGACATCACATTTATGGCCCAGCTCCTAGGCAGTTCGTTTGCCTGTTATTTCATAGTGAAATGCTTCTGTTTCACAATGTTTTAACTCATAGGGCTTGAAATGACCTGTTATTTGTCTTCAGCAGTATTTCAGTCAAGTTCCTCACTCAGGACAATTCAGATCTGCAGCCAACACAAAAGCACAGACGTGCCCCCCTCAAATAACAGCAGCAATTTTCAGTGATGAAGCTCTGAAATGAGATTCAGTGCATGGCCAGATTTGTCTTTGCTTTGCTTTGTAGGAAGTGTTTGTGACTTGGTAATCTGTTTGATTTGTGATCCTTAACTGAAATGAAACAGACCATGCAATCCACAAGCTGCTTTTTTTTTTATTTCCTTGTCCTCTGAATTTTGCATTGAGAGACCACGTTTGGCACTAGAAGAGCTTGTGACGTGTTCTGTGTGCTGCCCCAACAGATGCATCTGTAACAAATGTGTGCTTAGTCTTCATGACAACAGCTGATTACAATTTATTCCCTTATCATGAGGGATTTGTCAGACTTTTGAATCTCTGGCCGACAGTGTTCCATGAATGATGAATCACAGTGGCTGTCCATGCCCACTTCAAAGACAGAGATGTTGACACACATGCTTGTTTTCTGAGAAAAGTAGATTTTTATGGGACACAAAATCCTATTACCTTTCTGCGTCTTTCAGTCTTGTGACAGAAATGATCCAGCACCCTTTTGACATACGGTTTGGATTCAAAGGGCAGCAGATACTCCTGCTGCATGTTTTGCTGCCCCAGGCTTGGAAAATTGATGCAAGAATGAAACCAAAGAGCACTTCTGCATGTGTGTCGTGGCTTCTGCTGGCTGCTCAGCCCTGTCCAGATGGACCCGAGCAGAAGGTATGTGCAAATGCACTCACCTAGGAATGCCACCTTTAGTGGTATTTTTCCTCTTCTCCCCACTATCAGAAAAAAAGAGGGCTTGACCTGTGATCAGATATCCTAATTGTCTTCATATGGCTGGTCTGGAATTGGAAAATGGTGTAAATATCCAATTGTCTAGAACAGCAAGCTGCCTGCCTCTTACAGCACCTGTGACCCGAATTGCCTAAGCACCTAGCAAGTGAGTAACTCACAGGGGTGATGTGGAGATGGGGAACTGGAAAAGGGAGTTTCCATACATCAGCATCCTCTGGTGCAGCTTGAGCTCCTTGATGACTCCACTGCTCACACAGCAGCTGCATCCAGCCTTGGGGCCTCAGGGGCACCGGCTTGCTAGGCTGAAGCCTGCCGCATTAACTCCCATTGTTTATTTGCATCAGTGCCAAGTACAGACTTTGCCTTCCATAGGTATGGGAGGCCTGATTTTGTTTTATAACCAGTGGCTTTCATCATCCCTCTTACAGTTTTGTCCATTACAGGCTGTAGCAATTGCAGGCCATGGAGCGTGCCTCTAAGCTGATCACGCAGCACGCTCCTGGTCTCTAGCTGTTCCTCTCCACCGCAGCCAGGGTGTGGAAGATGAGCTAATGCACCCATGGTCTCACACTGGCATAGTGTCAGGAGCACTCCCATGTCCAGTGGTTCTGCTACAGTTATAATTGTGTGATACACACCCAAAACACAGAAATACAATGCTGCGGGCACATTTATGCAGTCTCAAAATTGCACCTATTAAGGGTGAGGCTGTCATGAAACTCAACAGGAAACCGAAGAGTACAACTACTTCCAGAAACAAAACCTGACCCTTCTCTTGAAATATCAGTATTCTCAATGCATAGAAAGAGCGAGCATTAAACAATAATGTCTGTTTAATGACACATCATATGATTTTGAGCAACAGTGAGAGTCTACCTGCATGTTCAGGCTTTACTTTGAATATTTGGTGAGAACAGTTTATAGAAGGTCTTTCCAGGCATTTACACAAAGAAAACTCCATTAAATTGCATACTAAACTGCAGCCTCCATTTGGTGAGCAAAACAAGGAGAATTTAGAGGGACCAGAGAAGCTGTAACAGATTGGGGGAGAGGACAAGAACAACAAAAAAAAGGGTGAGGAAGTATTTCTTCTTCACTTTCTATTGCCTTGTTTTTTAAGTGCACACTTCTGTTGAAGGGTTGTAGGTTGTGCAACTGTCACCCCCATAAAAAGCTAAAACTTAGAGACAGTCATGGTTCTGGCTATGGATGGGGAGATTTCCTGTTGAAAGAGATCATGGGGCCAACCTGATCACAGAGCCTGATCTCAGACATGCCACGTCACCCCTTGGATTTCCTTGAACTGATTCTAATCTGAACCTCACCATATCAGTTGAAAAAACCCCTTCCTGTCTTGATGATGGCATTTCTAGAGATGAGGAATCTGGTACACAAAAAGAAATATTGTTTCTCTTGGTTAATTCCCCTCACTATGAAAAACACACCTCTGGCTTTAATTTTGAGACACTGAATTTTGTTGTATCTTCATCAGCTACTCTATCATCTGTATTTCCCAAGGATATGTTTTTTAGGCCAGGGCTCTGCCTTTTTGTTTTTGTTGTTAAGAAGCTAGACTGAGTTATTGAATTTCTTCAATGAAAACACCTGTTTCAGTTTGAGAGTTTGGGGTATGTTTTTCATATCTGTAATTACAGTTCTTCTGTAACATCTTTCCTAGAAAGCTCGACAGAACTGATACACTTTTCTACCATTACTATATTTATTTGCTGTAGCAGAAGCTGTACCTACATGGTCCTGCAAAGGCTGACTGTGCATGTTAGTGTAAGAGTATCCCAGTGGCCCCAGATGAGGGCTTAGACATGATCCATACCTGTGGTGGTCCATACAGTGCAAAAGGGTAGCTAGCACCCGGCATCATCTCTTCACCGCATTTGGTCATGGGTAACATTCATGTTAGGACCCACAAGCTCAGAAGAATTCTCCAAACCACTTCTCCTTTAGACATGGCCACTGCACTTAGGAAACCTGGGGGAACCTAGGACACCACTGTGCTTCACGCTGTGCAAATGCTACCCGTGGCCAGGGGTAAACCAAAGAGACAAGAAATGGCAGCATTGCTAGCATGGCAGGTGATGTTGCTGCAGCAGCTGGGACACAGCAGGAGCTGGTCCTTTCACCAACTATTTGGCAGATAACACAGTGGAGGAAAGCCTCATGCTAGGACATAAGGTGAGGTAGAAAAGAAAATGCAGGAATGTTTATGGGTAGTTCATCCCTTGCACACAAGAAGTGAGGTGTGGAAGAAAGTACATCTTCTAGCTTCAGTGTTATGTGGTAATTGGGACAGGAACAGGCAGGCAGCCACAGACAGGGGCTGTGATCTCAAGGCATAGTGAGAAAAACTGTGGGCTGGAGACAGGCTGCAGAGAACTCAGCAATCTGACTTGACTCTGACTGTAAGACATCTAACTTGAAGATACCAGTGGTCCTGAGGGGTGAGAAGGCTGATGCTTTTGAAACCTTTAGTACAGAGATCACGTCACCTTTGCATTTTTTATTTTTAGTGTTTTCCTAGCTACACATACAGAGATGGTATTAGCTTTCTGGTCAAATGCTGTAGGTCAGATGGTCCCAGCCTCTGGATGCTGAGGGCTGCCGTACCACAGCTCTAGCAGGTCTCTGTGTAGCCCCTGGTGAGACGGTTCCCATGCTAATGACACATCTTCAGTCTTGGCTTCCAACACCTTCCAGGACACGGAGAAGTTAGTTTCACACTTATTTCCAAGAAGAAGTTGTGTTTGGTGACAGTGTGTTTTATTTCAGCAATGGGATATGTTTTCCAAGCTGATAAGCTTTCAAAACCTGGAAAACATTTAAATGTTCACACTTGTGAATCTACCCTTGTCTTTGCATCCAAATCCAGGTAATATTCCTATTGGTAAAGCTTTGTGTATTGTGACTGAAGTCATGGATAATAATTGGATTTCTTAATGATTCCACTTGAAGTTTCAAATATGATAGCAACAGTAACAAAATAATCACAAACCTGATTCAGAAAGCTAAAAAGCAGATTTAGTGCTCTCCAAATCTAAGAAGAAAAAACAATTATAATCCTCCTGATAGTTATCTGTTCAGATTTTCTTGTGAACTGTTACATGGTTGCTTGTTTTCTTTCAAATAAGCAAGCAACCAAAGAACAGACAACTTCCCTAAATTAGGTTTATCAGTGTTTGTTTGTCTTTCTCCATAGAAATTCATGCCTTGTCCAGACTTGGAGCCTGTAACAATGACTGATACTATAATATAAGAGATGAGAAAGGCAAACACAGCTGAGGAACGGATATACTGTCAGGACTTTCATGGGTTGAGCTACCCTACCTTGGTTTTATTTTTCTTTTCCATCAATATGAAAGTCAATCTGCATTAGAACTGAAAACATGATGATGCAAGTAGTGTTTTTCCATAAATATATAATATTAAAATGTAAGGCTTAAGCTTCTTTGTACATTGCATGCACAAACACTCCATCTCCAGCAAGGGAAGTATCTAAAACACCTTATCTTGGTTTTCATGTAAGTAATTCAAATGAAAGGATGATAAAGATCCAAAATTTTTTGCTTAAAACACTAGAATTAAAACTAGTTTTTTGTTTTAATGTTTTTCCCTCACCCACAAAGACACAATTTACTTTTGATCAGATAAAACATTTCATTCATAGAGTATGTGATGTTCTGTTTTCAGTTCTCATTTTAGGCAAATTGGGAAGGGACAGAAACATTTAATTGAAAAAGCAGATCTTTCAGTAGAACATTTTGAAAAATAAGACATATTTTTTGTCCCCTACATGTTATTTTCCCCAGTTGAAAAAGTGATAAGTCTGGCACAAAACTGAATAATCACAACTGGCTTGTACATGCATTTTTTTTTGCAGATGGAAATATTTAATTGAGAAAGTCTCTAGCTCACAGAGCATCTTCCCTGAGAGTGCTTGTTTGGAGTGATTGCGTTTAAAAACACCTAAACTTCAGAGCCTGATACTACAGGTAAGAAGAAAGAGAAAATAACCTTAAAACAACTAAAAAACTTAAAATGTTACAAGTAACTTCTACTTGCGACGTTGTTGAATCTCTAGCAATGTTTTCCGTACGCTGACACACATGGTTACTCAAGAGCTCAGCACTTGTTCGTGACATGCAACCCTGCCAGAGCCAAAATAGTAGGGACATTTACAATATAATGATGTAACCTTCTCCCACATTTTGCAAATGTGGTCGTATGTTGCAACCTTCCTTGGTTTTTAATAGTAAAGCAGCAATGTTCAGTGCACCAAGCGTATGCTGCAACATTAAGACTCTTTCCTACCAGCTCAGCTGGCATTTCATAACTTGATGGAGAACTCTGTGTTCACATAGTTATCACCCATGACTTAATCTGGGTACAACTTTCTGTTCCTCTATTTATTTTTGCAAACAGAACTGACCAGTACTGCTCCTCTTCTTCTGCAATGGATGGTGGCTTCATGGCCAAACCTGAAAAGAAAGGGAATCATTGCTTCACCAGGGCACCAAGGGCTCTCCCATCCACAACCAAAACCTTGTGTGTCCCACAGAGACAAACAGGGCAAAAGTATCCACAAGGACACCATGTGTGCATCTTCATGTTGCCTCTGCACTCCTATTCCAGGGCCAAGAGAAAAGTTGAAGCTATTTTAACTTTGGACTTGTCTGCATGGGAAAACTAATCCAACGCTCCACAGTGCAACAGTCCCCTGTGGCTTGGTTTACCCCAGTCTGGGAGCAGAGTTACTGCAGAATTCAAACCCCACTTGACATTCAGTCCCTGTTTTATGAGATAATTGCTCTCTGCCCCGCAGGCAGACCCCTGCAAACTGCTCTGCACAACCCTCGGAGAGCCCTGGGAGCCCAGAGGGGCTGAAGGCAATGCCTATGCCCTCTCCTCCCTTCCTGCCTCCTGCATAGGCCTGCAGGGTTGGGCAGGAGTGAGCTGGAGAGGGTAGGCAGAGAGCCAGGAGCTGGTCAGGAAGGGACGGCTGTCAGGGAACCATAACATGCTCCGGTTATTTCCTGGATTGTGCCACTGGAGCTGCTCTGATTTATAGCCAGGCCAAGGAGGCCTGCGAAGAAGCGGCTCTCCTATTTCTCTTACCGCCCACACACAGGAACAAGGAACAATAAAGATCTTGACCTGCTTTCCACTTGCATTCCCAGCCCCCTCCATGTTGTGAGGAAGCGTGGAAAAGAAAGCATTGTGGGAAAAGACAAGTCAAGTGGTGGTGGCTGGGGCAGGAAAGGTCTTTGCTTGGCTGTGGAGACAGGGCAGAAGCCATGGTCCCCGTTCTCCCTGCCTTCTTTTAGTGTTTGCGGATCTGCAGCTGGCTGGCTGGTGGAAGAGTCCGGGCTAGCCTGGTGACTTAAAATCAAAGCCAAACAAGGGCCTATATGAGCGATTTGAGAACCATCTGTCTGCACAGCCCTCTTATGCTGACTTGAGTGCTAGACCTCTCTCATCTTGCAGACATGGCTCCTGAGCGGGACCCCCACAGCTGAAGCAGCACCTTGGTACCTGCCACAGCCCCCACTGCTGTGCTGGGTCTCAGGTCTCAGATTAGGGTAGGACCTGGTACAAGATGTCTGGCTCTGCATTTCCAACGTGCTGAGGAGGTGCTGAGGCACAAATTTTATGGACTCCCTGTCTCAGCACAGCAAACTTTCCTTACACAGCTGAGTGAAGGCAATGTCAGAAGATGGGTGACCACTTCATCTGCTGTGAACCTGGGATGTCAGAGTGAAGGATGAGTTGGGCCTCTGTGAACTAACCCCAAACTATTCCATGATTCTATGATTCTATGAAAGCACCAAGACACAGAGTAACTGAGTCTGGTTGGGGCCTCTGGTGCAACCCCCTGCTCAAAATAGGGCCAGCTTAGGGCTTACATTCGATTGATAAGGAGGCAAGGCTGCTGATGGTAATGAAGCATTGCTATAAGGAGTTACACACTGTAGGCACTTTGCAATACCATAGGGTGAAAGAGGAGGTAAAGCCAAAATTGGACAAAACCTAGAGGGTGTGGGTTGTGTGGGTGTCATAAATGGCTCCCACTGGTCCCCTGCAGCTCCATTAGGGAGATGTCAATCCCTGCAGTGAAGAAACTGTAGAAATGAAGCTGCAGTGGCCAGTTCCTTGCCTGAGCCTTATGGGAAGAGCTGGGAGAGCTTCTATCCAACAACACCGTTGCTGCAGTAGAGACTTGCAAGAGCAGCAGAATCTCACTAAAATCTCATTTCAGCTGGATCGTCTGCAAATCCCCCTCCAGCGGAGGGAAACGCAGGGACAATAATTGGCATGGAGCAGCAGCTCTGCTGTGCTAATGACTGAGAACACTGTGGGAGATATTAAGGGGCTGCTGTTAAGGTACTACTAATAATTTACGGAATCATTTCCATTCCTATTCTTCCCCTGATGGTCTGAAACTGCTGTGGGTCCTTTTAAGGCCATTCTGCCTGCTAATAGTTTATTGCTTTATTTGATGGGTTGCTTAGGGATAGCTAGGCAGCTCATGTGTTCCCCCCCCCTCCCCTCTTCAAATAGTGAGAGCATTTTAATACTTCTTGGAGAAAAATGGCTGTAATAAAATATGAACATCTCAGGCCCAATCTTGCTGCAGTGGAAAGCTCTGCCCTGAGAGGCTGTTTTGCTCTGGCTCTTCTGGTTGCTGCGCTCTGCAGAGAGCTGGCAGCACTGTCGGTGCTCCTGCTTCTGGTAAATACCTACTTGCTTCAACTAGTGGAAAGGTTTGCTCATTTAGGAAGGGAAGATGGAGCAGATATGGACCTCTGTGATCTCCACCAATGGGTTTTTTTGAATGAGTCATTGCACACTGCTGACCTGGGTAAAGTCACGTGACGATGACCGAACTTGCCCAAGCACTGGGGTTACCACCTGTGTCATTTTGGACTGTGGTCTTCAAGACTTGGTAAACACACAAGCAACAGCAACATCACCATTGAGAACATGCCATACTGAACCAATGGAGAGGTGTGGTGGTTGTGACTGAGCAGTGAGCACCATGAAACCAAACAGAGTTTGACTGAGTACAGGTAAGGTCTGCACAAGGCTTCTCCAAGGGAAATGGCAAATCCCCTGTTTCAATGTTGCTTAAGGTTGGAGCGGGCCAAGAAACAGGGAGCACTGCGCAGGGACCGGCCTCGCTGGTGACTCTCACTCTTCCTCAGTAGCAGCAATCTCTTCTCCTCACAAAGCACAAGTCATGAGATGGGGACTCAATCACAGCACTGGGCTCCAGCTGGGGATTTTAGAGATTGCTTAAGAATGTGAATTAAAAGTGTTCCTGTGTATGAAAGAGAGAAAGAGGAATCTGTGAATTCTGGAAGGTGCTGCCTGTGGAAAAGATACATCTTGAGCCTTTGGATCCTGGCAAAGCCCCTTTAGGAGCAAGTGGAATTTTCCCTGCACAGGCAACAATGTCTATATTTATTTAAAAGAAAAAAAAAAAGGTTGGGAAGCCAGCAGACATAGAGTCCTGATGAAGAAGAAAAGGAGCATTGTGCCCAGGACATTGGGGAAACTGTTCAAAACCAGTTCATCCTTATGCAGAAACTGTCCCATCAGCAGCAGCAGTGGCTTGAGGTGGGGCTGGCTGCAGGGTGGGCAGTGTGCGAGATGGGGGCTTGGGACCTTGTCCTGACTTCAGCAAGAGACATGGGTTCTTGGCATCTCCCAGGGACTGGCACTCGAGATGGGGAAAAAACGAACAAACAGGTCTGTTCAAAGGCATGTAGGAGGAATTATATTTCTTTTGGAAGAACTCCTCTTCTTCTGCAGGCTAGAAAGCTCCCTGTAAGAGAACGAACACTCCCTGCGAATGGGAGGAAGCTAAATGGAAGAACTGCATCTGCCAGATTGCTCTTTGCCTTCTGTCAGGAAAAACAAACAAAACAAAACAAAACAAAACAAAACAAAACAAAACAAAACAAAACAAAACAAAACAACAAAAACAAAAACAAAAACAAAAACAAAAACAAAAAAAAGAAAAAAGTAAAAAAAAAAAATGGAAGATTGATTCAAGATTCATGAGGCCAAACAGAGGCAGCCCAAATGGGAACAGGTCTCTTTAGCCTAATAATCAGGCATCCAGTTGAAGGAGAGGGGGAGTTCTGTTTTCTGTACCTGAGACTGAATTTTAACTTGCAATCACTTAATGGAAAACACTTTCCTCCTTGTCTACATTACACCCAGAGGGCCCAGGTGGGAGATGTATGGTGGAAACCCACTTGTGGCACTGCAATCCCACTGCAGACCTTGCTGTGCAGGCAAGTGAATTTTACCTGAAGTGGGGCAAGAGCTGCTGCTCCACAACTGTCCCTCTTGGCCTCACTTCAGGAGGGCAAGAACAGCCTTGTGTTTTCAGGAAAGGAGGGGTTTGCCTGTCAGTTTTCTGCAGGGACTGCAGGTTTTAGCCTCTCTATGCATGTCGCCTTGGGCCGCACATGCATGTACCTGGGATGGGGCTGGGAGAGTCGGGTTAGCCAGCTCTGATACACAGCGGGGGTGGCCTGGAGGGATTCACACTCGATGTGATGGCCCCCACCATTTCCAAACCACACACTTTCAGCTCAGCTTGCCTACCTCCCTCGAGGCTGCGGATTTCACTCTGCAGCTCAAGCACCGAAGTTTAAGTAATGCACAGACAAACCGATTTTCTTTCGTGGTTCTTCTATGGTGAAAGAACATAATGAACAAATAGTTTTTGGATATGCAGGCTTCAGAGGAATGGTGTCAGGACTTTTGCATTTGCACTCTTGTTTTAGGTTATGATGCAGAAGTCATGCAAACCTTTTATATGAGAGTTAGGGCAATTTTGCTAGCTATCTAGAGAAAATATAGGCAAAATATCTTCCAAAGAAGATATTTGCATGTGAAGAGATTTCATTATAATTGTTATACTCATTACTCATTATATTTTTAATACATATTTGTAAATTCCAAGAGAAGTAGAGGCAGAAGGAAGAAAAATGGCAAGATCTGTTGCTTCTTTCCCAAACCACAGATCTGATGCTTCTTTCCCAAACCACAGAATTATCTTAAAACCCTCCTATTCATAAATGAGGCTTATCACTTGAAAAATCTCAATCTGCACAGAGCAAATTATGCTGTCTGTGGCCAGCCTATTTTATTTATTTTTAGTAACTTTTGGTGTTGTGTGGTTCCAGACTGCAGATCACATGACACACATTACAAATGAGATACTAGATATCTTTCTCAAAGATTGTTCACCCTGGGCTGAATTTTTCATTCTTCTTGCTTACAGGGACACCTTTTGTTCTGTCTCTAGTGTCCTGAGCATTCACATGTCTAGCATATGAAGCGCTGCTGCAGTCACATGGCTGTGTGAACACACACAGATCAACTGCTGCTCCGCTTCACACAAAGAGAAACACGACACACAAATTATACGGTGATGGCCGAGATCTGGCTTTTCTTTATTCTGTCAAAATTTGGACCATCCTTGGAGAGGGCATCAAAAAGTCTTTCCATGAGTACTGTGAACATGTAAATTGCTTTTTAGTTCTTGCTTCCTTTTCAATTCCAGATTTTTAGCAAGAATACGGGAAGTTCCAGTGTCTGGTTGACATTTGTAGAATACCACAGTTTCAGAGCCCTTTACCAAAACCTCGAAGGCCGAATGCTGTGTTTCCATATTGTACAAGCTACTGCTGGTCTTATTCATTGCCAGATGTGGCCCTGCATCACAAGTGTGCTGGCCCACAACCTACTGGTGGAGAGGGAAAGCCCAAAAGACAGTGGGTAGAACACCACCTCGGTGCTACTGGTCCCATTCACAAGCGTGGGTGAATGAGTCGTATACTAGAGCAGCAGCAGCGTTGTCAGAGAGGCTCAGTCTTGAAGTGTTTTACCTGAGGCCACCCAGAAACCCGTGGAAGAGCTGGGAACTGAAAACAGAAGGGCTGAATCCTACAGCAGCCCTCTTGGCCCTTCGCACAAGAACAGCCACCTTGGCTCTGATAGGGGCCAGAAAACCCAAGCTAATGAGTGAAACCTCCAGGTTTGCAGATGATACTAAGTAGTTTGAGTAGTCAAATGCCACGGTGCTGGCGAGGAACTCCAGGAGAACCTCACAACACAGTTAGAGTGGACAAAAGGTGGTAGATGAGCTTCAGCATAGATTAATGTAAGGTAATACATCCAAGGAAAAATAACACAAACAGTGTGTATGTGATGCTAAACATGGAAATGGTAGTTACCAGGAACTGGATCTCAGAGTCATCAGTGGCAGCTCTCTGAAATCATCAGCTCAATGTACAGTGACTGCTAAAAAAGGGTAAGGTACCATGAAGAAGGATACTGAGAAGACAGCTTTGTTTTGCTGCTGAGCAAAACCTTGGTATATCTGTACCTCAGCTCCTGGGTGAGGGGCTGGTCTCCAATGCTTGAGGACAACAGAGCAGAGAGTGGCCAGGGGGGTTCTGTACAGGTTGGGCAAGGCAAGAAGTCCTTCAGTCAGTAGTAAAAGAAACGGGCAAGGTGTCCCATCCAACAAGCAGCAACACTGTGGGAGTGCTGGGAGATCACATGGGGAATGGACCAGCAGACAGTGGCCAGGTTTACTCAATCCTCCTCCCACTGGTAGAGATACTGTAGTGGGTTAAGTGATCCATCATCTGCCCCATTTCTCATGCTCCTACCCTCTACCTGATGGTGGCCAACAGCTAAGGCCTAAAGTGAGTGTAGAATGGGGTGCAGTAGACAGATGTTTCCCAAAATAGCCTCCTGGACACCAAGCATTTGTGGCTCACAGATTTCCCAACCCAGAGGTGTCATTTTACTTAGGATAGGATTAGGTTTTGTTTTTTTTTTTTTTTTTTTCTTTAAGAAAATGAATAAAGAGGAAAAGCAGCTTTGAAGTTGAACTTCTTTATTAGAGGTGACATGCCAACCATGGGTAGGTGCCAACTGCAAGACTTTATTTTGACTGCTGTCTCCTGAGGAAAGCTGGCAGCTGGGAGGGCAGGGAGGCATGACCTGAAAAAGGTGAAGGATTTAGCCAGACTACTTTCAACAGCCTCTTTGACGCTGGGTGGTTGAGAAAACAGAGCAGTGTTTTCTGTGTGCGCTAAGACAAAATACCCTTTAATAATTGTTTTTTGGGTCACACTGGGTTACAGCTTGGATTGCTGCTGACCCAACCCAATGCAAGATACCAGGTTTTGCTTCTGGAAGACACGCTAGTGTGGGTTGCGTGTATCGGGACACTTTGCCGTTTTTGCTATTGTGAAATTCCTTTTTCTGCTCAGGGAGGAAAACAACCAGCTTCCCTTTAGTCTCTAAGTTGAAGTCAACATTGATCACGCACACAATAAGCAACTAAGCTTTCAGTCTAAATGAAGAAATAGTTTTGTGTTCGGAGAAAACAGACTGAAAATCAAACTTGTACAGATTGAGAGAACGATTAGGGCTCTGCAGCCACGGCATGAGAAAGACAGCCAGGGAAAAAAAAAAACAAACCCCACATTAATCATGACAGACCATATGCTATTTCCTGCAAAATAAGATATCTCCCCCTGTTAGGATCACAGCTCAAAAGCAGGTCATATAGGTTATTAAGATGTAGTACCACCTTTTAAGAGTGTTACTCAAAGCTTGTGGTGTTTTTTTCTTTTTTTCTTCTTTCTGCCAAGTTCTGTCTGAGCACAGGGGCCTGCAGCTTTCTTCATCCCCTTACAACCTCTTCAGTAGTGCGAGACCATCTGTGGTCCAGTGCCCACTGAGACACATCCAGGCCTGCAGCAGTGAAGGGAGGATGTGGGAGGCTTCTTTTCCTTTATGGGGACTATGAAAAGACAGAATAAAGGACAACGTCTGTAAATATTCAAGAAGACACAGGCCTACCCTTTCCACTCCACCCATTTAGAAAGGTACTTTCTTAGAAAAAAACACCCTTTTTCTCCGAATTTTTAACATGCTAATAAACCTGAGTGACTACAATGAAAGCAAGATCAAGACATGGCCACAGATCAAAGGATCGAGCAGCCTAGGGGAAGCACCATTTTTTTAATGACTACATTTTCTACTTCTAAACATATGCTTAAGAACAAATGTTTCCTTATTTCCTGATTTTCTGTGAAGTGGAGGGATGAAGAAGAATATGAGCTAAATAGTTAGGACAGTAGCCTTCCTTCAATATGGGATACAATCAGGAACATAAGTAGTCTTAACACGCCTCTGCCCTGCCATGCATTTACCCATCGGTTTACACACTGAATCCCAGCACAGTGCCAAACTGCTGGTTTTCTCTCAGAGGCACAGCACAAAAACTTTAATTTCTATCTAAATGAAGAGTGGTCACATACATCTAGCTTGGTTCAAGACCACAAGCCTATGCACTCTTGCAGAATTTTCTCTAACAAGCTCCTGACCGCTGTAAATCTGTTTTGTTTATCCCCCCAGTCTCTGATTTTATCCTGGTTTAGGGTAGGTGAGTTAGGAATGGACAAGCGTTGAACCAACAAATAAAAAGAGGGAACTTTCTGAAATTTTCCAAATTAAAAAGCACACGTGCTATTTTCTTGTTCAAGAGGTTTTAATAAAAACTCATTTTTAAACCTCTCACACTGTACAACACATTTAAATGTACATCAAGCTCAGATAAAAAATAAAGCTTTCTTACAAAGTACATTTTTCCAGTGATTTTTTTAATTTTTTTTTTTTTTTTGCAGTAAAAATAGCTGCTACATAAATCCCTCCTGATCTTTGAAAAGGAGTCACAGTTATTTCCAAAAATAGAGTTCATATTTTAATCATACAGGATACACTGCAGGAAGAAGAGACAAGTCAAATGAAAAAATAAGGCTTGTATATATATATTTTTTTTAAAACGACATGCATAGAAGTCAAAAAACATATGCCATTTATAAAGGAAAAAAGTTAATTTTATCCATATTAATATTTTCATTTTCAGTTACAGAAGAAACCACAAACAGGCCCTTTATGTCCCAGAATACAACATCAGTTTCTTGTAAAAATGCCAAAATGCACAAAGAATTGCCAGCTTCAGTCTTGACAAAATACTGAGCCAGCCTTCCCTCCCTGCCCCCCCCACCCCACCATTTCATATCATAGGCATACCATATGCATGCATACTGAATACTTATGTTGTCTCTCAGGCCAATTAAATATTTGCAGAAGGTTGTATGTCCTAGACAAACATGAAAAAAAAAATCTCATAAATTTACATTCATCCTATTTAAAAACACACATACAATTAGTTTAATTTACACTATACAATATCTGTTAAATAGGAACATTGCAGAGTTTCAAAAAGAATCACAGAATATATACAAACTGACTATTGAAATGGTACGATTTTCCTTCCCCTTCTTTAAAGGGTCTTTTTTTTTTGTTAATGGTTGCTACATCTGGTTTTGGCCACATTTATGTACCTATGCAGCACACTTCTAGAGTAGTAATAATAATAATAATAAAATGTGCTTTAGAACAAAACTAATATCAATTTTCCTTACTGGTCATTTAAAATAAATTAGTTTTTTTTTTTTCTTTCTTTATAAAATAAGATGTAAGCAAGGATGATGGTACTTTTAAAATATCAGAGCAATAGTTCTGCTGCATCACTGGTTTCTCACCCAACCTTTGGTTTTAAAGCCAACCCATTATTACATGGCAGCGTTAAGTAGCCAAAATGCTTTATACTGCAGTACAGGTAGTTGAAATGCTCAACCCGAAGAGCATCTCCATGTCTTCATGGCAGAGCTGGGGTCTGTGCTGACACCCGTGCTGCTCAAGTGCCTGACATGGCCAACACCCGAAGCCACTGATGAAATAAGGCCACTTCCTTCCAGCTCTCCCTGGTTACAAAATCGGTGAAGGTCCTTATTTCCCAAGAGTTGCACCCATCTGAGCAGCCAGAAGAACCGACTGCAGACGGTTTCCAGACACGGTCCCAAGGCATGATCTTCACCCCTGCAGCACCATGTCCCGGGGCTCAGTCCTCTGTGTCGGGCTGCACCCCCAGCATCGCGTGCAGCTCCTCCGCTGTGTACCCCAGCAGGTTCTGCAGGTCGCACACGAAACGATACACGTAGCGCTTCCCTGAAGTCTTGTGGATGATGTTCT
Organism: Streptopelia decaocto; assembly: GCF_964273445.1. Taxonomy (NCBI): domain Eukaryota; kingdom Metazoa; phylum Chordata; class Aves; order Columbiformes; family Columbidae; genus Streptopelia; species Streptopelia decaocto. The sequence goes on from NC_138663.1 coordinate 119,004,639, forward strand.
TGTCGTAATAGTAGCGCAGGCCTCGGCTGAGCTTCTCATAGTTCATTTTCGGCTTGTTTTTCCTCCTTCCCCACCTCCGTGCCACCTGCCAGTCCAAAAAGAACATGAAATGCAAAGGGTTTATTCGAGTCATGTTTTTCTGGTTGGTGACTGATAAACAGTTATTAAAACCCTTTCTCAGCCAGAGCATTTTATTTGCTTTAGATGTCCCAAACTCAGGTAAGAGAAGAGTTGGTGACTGGTTCCTCAGCTGAACATGCTCCAAGATAGTTATTGGCAGCAGCTTCAGGAGAAAGTGGTCGATAGCAAATACCAGTGAAAAGGATATGTATTCCTAGTGGATGGGCCAAGATGTGTTTAAAGAGATCAAGTTTATGGGAAACAGAGTTTCCTTTCTCAAGAAGATACTATTTCATTATTTAAGCATAAATTTTCTATTAAGAGGTATGGACAGCTCTTTAGATGGAAGTTGAATTATATGAAGTTCCTTGGATTTAATTATTTCCACGCCCCATTGTGTGGTTTGTGTGTGGCACTTTCGTTCGTTTGTTTTTAATAAAGGCTTCAGTGGACTTGATATCGTGTCTCTTAATACAATAACAGTATCAGAAGATGAAAATGCATTCTATTTATAGCTTTAGTCATTACAAATAAGTTCTCAAAATATTTTAAAAGCAGCACTACTATATTTGCTATGTATCTAAAAGAACAGTGATACATTGAGTGCATTTTCCTCATGCTTTTGTGTGATCCCAGCCATTGTTGATTCAACTCCATTCAGTAAGCTAATTACAGTATTACACTGTCAAGAGAGCTAACTTGGTATACTACCTTTGAGTTTCAAACTACACAACACGTTCTCCTAACTACAAGCAAATGCTGATATCCTTGGGGGGGAGGAGAGGAGGGGAACATCCCACAGCCATCCTGACTGTACCGTAAAGCATTTGCAGATGAAGAGATTTCAGTTAAATGTCTGATCGTGTAAATGCTTTATATTCAAGACTAGGCCCACAGATGGCAGATCAGACCGTAAATCTTTTTGCTCATCACAATTGGTCACATACCTCGTCTGGATCAGCAAGTTTAAATTCCCATCCGTCTCCAGTCCAACTAATGAATGACTGACAGGACTTGTCAGTCAGTAACTCCAGAAGGAATTGCCATAGCTGGATAGGTCCACTGCCTGTCAAGAGAGCGGGGGTGGGGAAAATCATAATTAACACTTCTGCAAGCTCTTACCACAACCAATGTATGTGACCATACTCATGTCATAGGATGTCTTGTAATTACTCCTTTTTTTTTTTTTTTTTAAATACCTACCATAAAGAAACTTTAGATTTTTCTCTGTAACACAAATCTACTCATAAACACGTTAAAATTAAAACAAGCCAGCTTTTTCATGGCAACACAGGATGTGACATGGGTTATGTCCTTCTTTTTTGTATGGACTCCTCACTCCTTACTCCCACTTCCCATCAGCTGCATTTCAAGCTCTTGCGTCTGTCCTACAGTCCCCAGCTTGACAAATGTTCTAGAGGAAAAAATTTCAGCAAGGACTACAGGAAGAAGGTCTTAACAGGCAAGCCAACACCTGCAGAAACTCCCAAGTGTGGGAGATTTTGTCCAAGTTTCACTCTTTTTCAAACAGACCAAAAAAGTGCATTTGATTTTTCTTTTGTGCTCAGACATACCTGCCTGTTCTTGCTTTAGATGGATATTCCTACGAGACTTTCTTCAGTAACATTTCAAACTGAAACTCTTCATGAGCAGTGGTCTCTGACCAAGTTGTAAGACATACCTTACAACTACACAACTTTATCATCATAGTACACATTTATAGAGAATATTGATGTTACACAAGAAGAGGAGTGACCATTTTGCTTCACTACGTACCTGTAAAGCCAGCTAGAATTGCTGCTGGTATAACTGGTTTCCCTTGCTCTACAGGATCGCTTCGTTCTTGAATATAGTCTTTGAAAGACATTGTAGGCTTGCTCAGGCACAAGGACTGGCTACAGTCATCTTCAAAACTCTCATAGGATGGCACGCGCTGTAAATCCACTAATGACGACTGGCTGTTCCAGGACTGCAGCATCGAATCTGAGCTTTCGTAACTTTCTGCACCACTGTCGCTAGACTCGTGTTCTCTAAGCTTACCTTTATAAAATGAAAAAAAAGAAAAAAAAAGAAGAGGTAAGTGTTGGCATGTTTGTTTGTTTTGTTTTTTTATCCCCCCTTCCCCCACTCCCAATCTAGTTTGTAAATACGAATTACACAAAGGAGGAAAAGCCATTCAGAATACAGCCTTGGACCCACAGTTATCATGCAGATAATCACTCACCAGAATTATCCATCAGCAAGTTCAGATTGCTTCTTGGGAAATCTTGATTTACTGCACAGTAGTTCACACCAACAGCCTCTGCTTGGGTTTTAGGGAACAAAGAAAACTCTTGTTCTGGAGTGAGGAGATTTGGTCCTGTGGAAGTCTGACAGATGTCAGTCAGGAGACTGGGTTTGGGATAACCAAGGGCTTTAGGGTATCCAGGCATCTGCATACCATAGGAGTTCTGATCTACATTGACAGCTGAAGAAAGAAATAAAAGACTGAATTAGATGTTTTCCTCTGCAGTCCCTTAGACTAATACACCTCCAGCACCTCATTACAGTTGCAGAGAAAGAGTGATAGATGCTACAGACCTATTGGAAAGGCTACTGAAGTCAGTGAGAAGATCCCCATCTAATGGGCTCTGAATCAGATGCTGTATATCTCCCTCTATCACTTGCCAACCATAAATATGTTTATTGTTTGTTCTTCAGGGAAAATACAGGGCTACAGAAAAAGCTGGAAAAGCTTAAATGGTTTTGAGTAAGGTCCTCATCATTAAGTGATGTAATAAGGTTGAGCTGGAGATTGACTGTGGCAGAATGAAATACAACAATGATCAGAGATAGCTAGCACTGCGGCCCATATGCTTTCAAAAAAGCTCTATTACACTTCCACAGTCTTCAAAAAGGCCTGAACGTAACTCCTTTTGCTCCCCAGAGATGCTAATTTTTGACCTGGTTTGCTAGAGCTGGGAGTGGTCACCCTGCTCCACAGATGGAGGCTTTGGCATACCAAGAGGAAATTGGATTTTCTCAAAGCTTTTGCTCTTCAAAAGATTTCCAATATGAATGAGACTACAACTAAACAATACCAGGAAAGAAGGCTGTAGCAATTGAAGTCAAGTGTTCTCCTCAAGCACAGTAACTATTCTGGTACTTCTAATTTTTTGGTTTTAAACTGGGATCTGTGACATGTCTAGAATAAACATAAGAGATGTAAAATGTCACATTTCTTAAAATACTTACCTAAGGAATTATTATTGACCCACTGAGGAACTGAGGTAAGATGAGAGTTCTCCACATATTGATCCTGTGTTTTCTCTTGGCTGTCTAGGGAGAGGAGGAAAAAAAAAAAAAGGAAGATTTGGTTTTATAATTTTAAAGATTTGACCTGTATGCCACAAAAAGCTTCTGATTCTTTTGAATACTTTTGAGGTCATCATTTACAGAAATTTTACTAATACACTGCATTGCACTTTCTTGAGATAAACTACACAAAAAACCCCAACTACACAACCCAACCAACTCCCAACCATCGTACCAAATGAATTTTAACATAAAACTTAGAAAGAACAATAATTGCAGTGTGCTTCAAGGCTGAAGTCCTTAATGCATGCAACTACTGAATGTTACACTCCAAAAAGCAGTGGAACTCTCAGGATACTGCATGTAACATTTTAGCAATACCAGTGTTCACCTAAGACATCTCTAGGTGTCTTTGACTTCTTTATACTCATTCACTGAATTACTTCAAAAACACTACATTGAAGGAAAAAACACAAAACCTTGTAATAGAAAGTGACCAGATTTTTTCCAGCTCTTTGTTCATTTCTCTTTAAATGGGCTATTACAGTGGCCTTATCCTAATTTCATTTATTTCAATGATTACTCCAAGCAAAACTTGACTGCAATAGGTATTCAGCCTGAACATGGAATCATTTCTGCAGATATCTGCATCTGTGCTTTGCATAAAAAAGGATGTATTAATAGTTCTGATAATGCTTTTATTAACCAAGTTTTAAAGTTCGAGTTTTCATATATAATAAAAGTCCTTCATAATGAAGCAAGTGTTGAAAGAGTCCCACTTTTATTTCTGTTAGGAGAGACTTAAACCAAAAGCTCTTTCTGGCTCCATAACTCTACCTTTTATCATCTGTTCCAGATGTTCCCACAGAATATCACCCACATAGTCAGGTGCCAGTTCCAGGAAACGCTCCTTGCCCAGGCTGCACAAGTCCTGGCCGCTCATAAGAAACTGATGGAAGTTCACATTTGCCAAGCTAAACTCATTGGTAGCCCAGGAAAGCCACTGGCAAACTTGCTGTTCGGTCCACAGCCAGGGATCTGTAAGACAGAAAGTATCCTGCATTTAGAGATAACTCCTGACCTCTGTCAAATAACCTTCATTGGCAGTGAATGAAAAAAACATGATAACCGAAGTTACTTAGTTCTTAGTCGTGAATTTATTCTTGAATTTAAAGAAAAACACAACAACAAAACCCAAACAAAAAGAAAACAAACAAACAAAACCAACAAAAACCAGTCCTCTATTTTTCTTCTGCATTCACTTCTAGTCAGAGATGTCCTCAGTTTACTTGATTCTTACGCTGCCAAAGCATGAGCTCTCCATGCACCCATTTTTAATACCAGCAAGTCTGGTCTTTCCAAGTCAAGCTGTGCCAGATTCACATAGGATCCATTCTTGTATTTCCTATTGACATCATTCTTTCTCTTTTGAAAGAGCTGCTATTCAGCCTCCTCCTTAGCATTAAAAAAAAAAAAAGAAAAGCTTATAAATAGAAAACACTTACTATTTGGGATACCCAGCCGACACTGTTCCTTTGTGAAACCACTGAAAGTATCTTTCAAGGCCTGACTCATCACAGCCTTACTGCATGGGGTTAACAGAGGCAATTCACAGTTGTTCGATTCTACAAGAAAGAAAAGGGGCAGCGGGGAAAAAGAAGATACATTAACTTTCAGGCCACTGAATTGAGTGACAGGTTTTTGCTACACTGTTTGAAAAATAAGAAAAGGATGCTAGAAATGAGGCATTTTAAAAACAGTGTAGATCCCTTTTCTGATTATAGTAAGTCTTTGATTTAATATATCAACATGACCATCTCTGTGATACTGGCTTGATAAAATTGCATCATGTTAATTTAAAGCTTTGCAGCTTTCCATGATATAGACACTCATTTGTTCCTAGTAGTTACATAAAATGTCTTTGTTGCAGGGAAACGTCACTATTACTACTTTTTTTTAGAAGGAAATAGAGACCGCTTATTCCTATTTTGTCACCTATAGTTTGACCTCAGACTTCCTTATAATTCCAGAGTCTTCATTTAGTTTGAGAGCTAAGCAACTGATAGCAGCGTTGTGAAGAATCAGCTTGCACTATTTAACACTGCTTTCAACTTGGCTGTATTTCAGACCTTCCCATGCGTATCTCAATCGCCCAACTACATGGTATAACAGATTATTCTAGTGTACAAACCAAACAAGTGTGACAGGTAACAAGCTGGTACTCAGTGCCTAAATAATGCAACAAGATTCAAAAAAAATCAGCATCTTCCTATGTAAGTCTAAATTACAAATATGCTTAACTGATTTTAAAATTTGCAAGTCAATTCCATTTTAGGGACAAATTTGGCTGCCACTCAACCTTTCTTATTGGGCAATTTTCACTAGACGATGCCTCATTTTACTCAGAAAGAAGAATTTCTCAGTTGAAGAAAGCCAGCCACACTGCCTAGAAGTTTCAGATTAGGAAACCCTTTTCTGGTAGTTTGTTTGTGATTGGCGTCATTAAGACAGGCATAATCTGAGGTTAACAACACACTTGCTACCACATCCCTGAACACTTGAGAGCCTCTGAGAACTCACACGCAGGTTGCATCTAAAGGAGCTCTGCTATGTTAGAAGCATACAATGGTGGCAGGATATATAAAGGTGATGAACTTGGCAGACTTGAAGCCAGTTCATGAAGCTGTGTGGCTCTTCTTGTTTTCCTGCACTGTCTACCGGCTCCACTTGACCCAGCAAGTGCAGCTCATTACCAGCCCGCGCTTAACCTCTGTTTTCACCACACCCATCCTCAATATCTGCTAGGACTTGCTTCGTTGACCAGAGCGGGTGACTGATTAGAATCACATTAGAACAAAGCACTGGTGGTTTTCAGAGGTTTGAGGCTTTTTTTTTTTTTTTTTTCTCTTCCTTCCCTAAGGGGAAATAAAGTGCTTCATGAAAAAATATCTACATTTTGGATAAAACTCTTTGTTTTGTCAGGGATATTAAATAAGAATAGGCAGACATCTTTTAGTAGGTACTGTCCTACATACACACACAAAAGGATCTGTAAACATTCCCGCCCCTGTTTTTTAAGGTAAGGAGTAAAACAAACCCTAGGGGAGGGAAATAAAAAAGAAAGTCAAAGGGAACAAAGATTTTGTGTTCTGGCATTTAACATCAAAGAGTCCAGAAGTGAGCTTTCAGAATACCTGCAACATCTCAAACATAATTAAACTGTAAATTTAAGTACACATACCAAATATGTATTTTTTTAAATTAAAAAAAACCCTCTTAGTTTGGGTTCAATACCTACTAAGCATTCTTCCATGGACTTTAAGTTTTAGGCTACTGAATCCCAGTGCTCATTCCTTTTCAGCAGAGAGAACACCAACTACCAATAGAGCAACCCCCATGGAAAAAAAAATCAAGTATGGACTAATATTCTATGTAGTAAAACACTTATTTTTAGGGAAACAAATGTTGCACTTGTAAGAATATACTTCTTTCTGAATAGACTAAGGAACAAAGTGAAGACTTACCATAAGAAGTACAATCAAATCCCGTTGGCACTTCTTGAGGCGTTTGATCTTCATTTAGTGAGAAAAAATATCCAGCAAAGAGAGAGTTTGAGCTATCAAAGGTGTCAAATGCCGGTTGACGCTGCAAAGCAACAGAATAAATTAAAAAAAAATGTGAGCATTTTGCTAGAGAAGTGTCAACTTCATTGCTAGGTAGTGGCTGGGTTATGTTTCCCAGACTGGCAGATGATGCACAGCCACTGTCTTGAATCAGCTAACTTCTACCTTTGAAATATAAACACAATGATAGTTTCTTGTACGTTAATACAAAACAATTAACATTCAGACCACAATACTAGGTGGGTGGCACGTTCTGCACGTTACAGTAAAACCAAGTAAGGATATTCTTAGTTTTCCTGTCATTGAGGCGTTTAACAATAGAGAACACACAGACATGTGTGTATGTGTGTGTGTATATATATATGTATATATAAATTGTTTCCCGGTATATTTTAAAGAAATACTTATTTCCTTAACTCTTTAAATATACTGTCCACTTGATGGGTACTTGATGGCAGAGACAGAATCAGTAAATTATGGAAAAACAACTTCCAGTGCAAGACCTACAGTAGGTTTATGCAGCTTTTTTTTAAAATGGAAATATTTAATCTGAACCACATCACTTGAAGTTATACAGCAAGCTTTACAGGGCTTGAGGAAAGATGTTACTCCTTTGCTGTGACCCTTATATTTCTGTCTTCCTGGATTTGGCACGCACTGTATTTTGCAGTCTTTGAGGTGCTCAGATGCTCAGTGTAACATGGCTAGGTTCTGTGATGAATGTTATATTTTGAAAAGCTATGTTCTTTCAAACTTGACTTGTGTCAATGTGTATGCTAGAAATACAGAGTACTATTACTTTCAGCCACATTAGTCTTTGGGGGGGCCGAAGCAACGTTAACAGAGGAGGAAATAACTTTAAAAATAACTTATGCAACTTGTCTATTAGTCACAAGGAAAGAGCATCTGCAATATCTAGCGGCACGGGTGGATAAAAGTTGCCACCGAGATTTTTAAAAGCACCTGAAGATAGAACATTGTTCAGGAGGGCTGCAGCATGAATTCATGGCAGCTACTGCAGTTCAGGGAGCTGGAGACAAAGGCAACTTGCAAATGCTTCTTTGTTTTAGGCATCCACTGGTCTGCAGACTTAGGTCAATGTAGAGAACTTAGCTGAGGACAAGGCAAAGATTCTTCAGGGCAATATTCATGTGCGATGCAAAAGCAACCTGAACTATCCTTCTGGAACAGCAAATAAGTATTAATGTTTCCTCACATTCCCTAACTTTCCTTTTTATGTCACCACAAAGTTTCAAGTGGCTTGGAGCCTTTTTTGTACCATGTGCTGTATGTCATCCACCTCCCCAGATTACATTAACCCTAGTAAGAAACTATAAATCATAACTTTTTAGTTGTATTTTATAACAAACGGCAATGCATCCTAGTACATACATTATACAAGCACACATTCCACAGAAGAAAAAGCTGTTAAAATAAACAATATCATGCCTCTAGGGGTTAACTGGGTTCAGAAATCTCCACAGAGCGTTGGCCAGTGGAGACAAATTGTGTGCGGTTGGTTCGGGTACCCCCCACAACTAGAGGAAAGAGTCAAAGCCAACCTATGAAAAGGCTCACATCTGAATGAAACAAGTTAATAGCAATTGCCAAATCTGCTAGTAAAAGATTCTTTATGCATTACTAGATAAAAGCACTGACTCATTGCTAGTACCTAAAAGAAAGGGCAAGTTCTTTCAACACAATTTGGAAACTCCTGCGTTTTGTGTAAGTATCTGACCCTTATCCTGAGTCACTGGAAAAAATGCTGTGGCATGTGAATGAGTAAAATCCATACTGTGCTAGTTTCATATTTCAAAAGGAGAAAAGTAATGTTTAAGCAGGTTCTTGATTCAATAGTAGTAAAAGAGGAAAAACCCAATGTAGAATAAATTCTGCTTGCCCTATCAGTTATGCAATATTTTATTTGTTTTTTTCAACATATCTAAGGGTAATTATTACAGAACTAAATAAATGTGAACAGCTACAAAATAGTAGAATACACATCTTGATTTTTACTTCATTATATGACAACTGAACACTGAACAACTGCCTAGAACAACCACTGCTGTTAAGTTAACAACCACACAACTGTTAAGTTGAGGGATGTCTAGTGGATTTTGTTGCTGTTTTGGGCAGGAGAAAAATATAAGAGAGGACATAAAACCTCAGAAAAGTTAGGGTACCAGAGCCTCACTAACCGATTCTTCAAAACACAGACATTCCCCAAAGTTAATGAAAGCAGAAAGTGTCTTCCTAACCTTTATTTGGTTTACATTAATCAATGCTGTGCACAAAAAAATTATACTGGGATTAAAAAGCAACTTGCATAAATGGGGAGGAGGGAAACCCTTAAACACAGAATCTGTAGTCTGCTTCTCATTTGTTCTCAGTTTGTAAATTCCTTTCAAAACAAAATGAGTCTGTCTAAAGGTAAAAAATATTTAAAAACTACCTTTGTTTTTTTACAATTTATTTGACTTCCATTTTACATAGGTGCATCTAGTATGTGAATAACCTACTTTTTTTAATATAATGTTCTTGAATGAATCAGACCTAACCAGTCATATCAGAACAGCCCTCTGCTAGTCTCATCAAGTTAAAGATGATACAAAGACCACCCCTCCTGCCAACCCCATAACCTTTATTTAGGCAAAAGTTCCACCAACTCCAAAAATTTGAGCTCTGTTCTTGAATACCTCTTATTTTCAAATTGTTAAGATTTGGGAGCTTCTGTGGGGGAGAGGGTGGAAGGTGTAAGATTTACATCTTCCTATTGCAGTTCTGCTTTTCACATCTCTACTAAACTCAGTGAGAATGCTGTAGAAGACTAGAGGTTACAAGCAAACCGTTCAAACCTGAATATCTGTTTTCACCTTGCCGTGGTTATACAATCCCTCTGCTAGCATAAGAACACAATAAATGCACTAGCTGGGAGATGGACCGGCTGTGTTTAGAAGCCAACAGCTCGAGAGTACTCACCTTGAGCATTCCCCTGTACATGTTAGACACTGGAGCCACTTGATCCATGTTTCTGATCCCAAAATCACTCATCTGAAAAAACAAGAGGGGTCACATGAAAAACATTGCTAACCAAGGAAACAAGCCTGTTAACAGACTTATCTCACTGCTCCAGTACAGACTACAGAAGAGCCCTTGGAAGGAGAAAGCTTTCCTTCTCATTGCTCACATCCCACCACATAGGGTACAATTCCCATCTTGCTTGCACAGCTTTTTAACTGGAAGATTTTTCACAGGATCACTGACATTAAAGTTTTAGGATAGGAGCAAGTGAAGATGTCTAGTTTCTGATAACCAGTGTGAAGGCTTTTAGTACCTTATTCTGTTAGTCTGAAAGTGCTACAGAAGTCCTTTGTCCGTCGAGTATCTCTCACTTAGAGATATTTTCTAACTTTCACCCATTATCTTAAGCATTTGGTTTTGTGTTATTTTTGCTTACTGGATTCCTGTTCACACATCATGATTCACTTTGGACTTTAGCTTTCAAATGAAGGAAGTGACAGAGTGTTCACCATGGTACACCTTCACATTCACCCCTTTCACCCCTTCTACGAATTATCATTGAAGCCAATACTCAATATTAGCTACCTCCTTCCTTCACTAGCCAAAGCATCTCAAACCATGTTATCTTGGACATTTTGTAAACATGTGATTTAGGATGCGATTTAGGCCCACTTTAGGAGGGCCTAAGTTTAAATGCAAAAGGGTTTATGCAGTAAACTACCCTTCTTAAATAGTTGGTAATGGGACCACTACCAATACCTTCATGCTACTGAAGCTCTATCGTGTTGCATGTATTACCAGGAACAGGTTGCGTGAGGCCTGTATAACTTGTTCTCCTATATATAACTTAAGGAAAACAGTGATAAGATTCATATCCTTTTGCTGACCGACGGGAGAGATCAAACGTAAGGGATCAAGCCAGTTTTATGGCCATTGTTCAGGTTTATCGTGATGCTGTAATGCAGGTGTTGGTGAATGATACCTTATCAGGCTACACTGCGGCAAGTTGTCTCTCAACTCTTTTCCTTCTCCTGTTTCACAGCATTGGGCTAAGTTCTCTTGCACAAGAGAAACTGAAAATGTGCATTTGTATTTAAATAGTTGCACAGGACACTATTCATATTTCCACAAAATTGTGATCACTTATTACAAGCCAGTTCTCTCATTGGCCATGTTAACAAAAGGAGAAATCAAAATACAAACTCAAACTCAGGAAAAGATGGGAAATAAGGAGCTTAACAAAATAAGCTCAGCCTGTTAAAATGGCAATGCATTCAAAAGCCATCCATATAAGTAAAGAGGAAAATAAAAAAAACCCAACAGCCAGAGACAAGGAACCCTTTCATCCTCTTACAAAGTTGATCACTTAAAAATGAAGAGTCCTTAACCTGAAAGACTCATTTCAGCTTCACTGTCATCAAAGGTCTGGAGCTTATAATTGAAATAAAATGTATCAACTGACTATGAAAGGAATATTTAACTTACACTTCATTAATGTTACCCAAAAGTACAAGCTATGAATGATGGTTTTTACCTCAAATAGCATGTACAAATATTTGATCTAAATTACGCATCTCACTGAGCAGCAAAGAATTTTACACAGCATGAGTCTCACTCAGCAAGCATCCTAATATTTTCATTAAATTTGCCACAGTTTAAACAACTGTTTATCCTTGCATTTGGCTGGGCTTTCAAAAAAAGTATACGGGAATTCCTAACACCCTTGGTTTTGCCTTTGAAACCTGCTCCAGTGTCTAGGGCTAACTAGCTGTAAGCCTTACTGATCAGAAAGTGTTTGTGAAAACATTATACACATTTTCAGTAAGTTTAGATCTGATCCCCAGTTAGGACTACAAATAAGATTTCCGACACTTTCAGGTGCAATCGTGGCCTCTATATGAATCTTATTAGAAATTTCACCACAGACTAAAAGGACTGGGATTCTCTCCATCCTGTTTTTTGTTTGTTTCTTCAGAAACACTCAGGGTCCTAAGACAAAAGGTTTATACAAAGTCTTCATTACATGGTGTTGCTCATTAACCCAAGTCACTTTTTCTATGCTATGCTGCTCACTTGCTCTGTGGCCTTGCCTACGCACCACACAGCTTATGAAAAACTAGACATTGAGCTTCAGTCTAATAACACATGAAGATCTTTAGTGCGTTTTGTAACACTCCAGTTTTCTTCCTACAACCACATCTCCCACGCTGTTATGAATTTCTGTAGCCTTCACACATCAGCTTTCTCCCCATCAGCAGGACTAGTTTCCAGCCCTGAGATCTGAAACCCTTACAGAGGTATCACAAGACAAGGGAAGCTGAAAAGCCAACACAAAGCCTGACACGAAGGGTCAAAGCTGGCTTTCTGCTGGACTTTGAAAGCTGCTGTTGAAGTTCAGAAAAGACACTACAGCAGGGCACGGTGTGACTGGGCCTCACTTCCAACTCCTCCACTAATGCTGATGACTGCTACTTGCCAGCTATAATTGGTTTAACTGGCAGGACACCTTCTTCAACACCCCCGCATAGCTGAGTGGGTGAACCAGAACAGGGTCAACAGGATCAGGCACTTATTAACTAATACTCCTGAATTCTGATCAGCTTCTTTCCAGCAATAGCCAGGTGCTTGCCCAAAGCTGGAGCCTGCTGGGAATCATCCACATGGAGAACAAAACCATGCTACTGTCCGCAACATATCTCCAACGTTTTTTTTGTTGGATTATATTTTTTGGGGGGGGGTGAGAGGGTGGAGGTCGTAGTGTCTGTTTGTTGTTTTGCTTTTAAATGGAAAATTTTTCAGACAAAAAAAAGTACCAATTACAAAAGAGACAACTGCCTGCCTTGAGGAGCGCTGAAACCCTTATGCATCTACCAGGCTCCCGAAGTACCGATGGGAGAGATAGCTGAGAGCGGCTATGACTTTTCACACATATGACACGCTCGCCCACATAAAAGTTAGATGGGGAGATCATACAGCCCAACATTTTTCAAGTCCCTTTAAAGCACTAACCAAACCCAGCGAGAGCGCGTGCTGTCCATTAACCCTTTTCCTCCCGGGCGCGCAGCCGCTTCCACACGGCATCCCCACCCGCCGCCCCTCCCGCCTCCGGGCTCTGCCCCGCGGGGTCCCCTCCGCCACCCCGGCGGCCACCGCCGCCCCCTTCGCCCGCGGGATCTGCCCGCTCCCCGGCAGCGCCTCCCGCCATCGCCGCTGGGGCAAGTCGCTCTCGGGGCCTGGCCGCGGGGGGCTGGGGGAGATGCCCGGTTTCCCCCGGCGGCGCAGCAGAGCGGGTCGGTGCTTGCCGGCGAGCCACCCTTTTCTTCCTCCCTCCCTCCTTCCTTTCCCCGCTCCCCGCGGCCGCCCCCGCCTCACCTGGCCCCCGAGCCCGGCGCTCGCCCGCTCCTCTGCGTCTCTCCCCGACGGCGGTGGCACCGGCACCACGCAGAGTCCAAAAATAAAAAGAGAAAAAAAACCAGAAGGCGCCGCTGCCTCTCCGGGAGCCAAAATATCCTCGATGTGGCAGAGCCGGCCAACAACAACAGCAGCAGGAGCAGCAGCGGGTTGATGCCAGCGGAGAGTCCCGGAGGAAGGGGGGCGGGAGGAGGGACGGACGGCTGGATGGATGGATGGATGGATGGATGGATGGATGGATGGAAGGCGGGTGCCCGGTGGCGGGTGCGTGGGCGCTGCCGGCCGAGCCGCTGCTGCCGCCGGCCCGCGCTCTGCCGAGCCGATTCGTTCCCAGCCGATCCGAGCTGTGCCGCGCCGCCCGCCCTCGCAGGCGCTCTTCAGCGGCAGGGGGGAGGTGGCGGCGGCGAGACCCGCCTCCCCTCAAGCCCGGCCCCTCTCGCCGCCGCGCACCCGGTTGTTGTTGTAGTCGCCGTCCCTACGACGGAGGCGGGAGCGGCGGTACCGCCGCTCTCTGGCCGCGGGCTGGGCCGTTCCGTTCCTCCGGCCCCGACGCCCCCTCCCTGCCTGGTGCTGCTGGGTATGGGGAAACGAGAACACAATTTTAGCTCATAGAGACTGATTTTTAATTTTTTTTTTCCCTGGCTATACAGGAGATAATTCATGCTCGACGTTCTCCGTGCTTATTTTTGGTTAATACCGATCCTCAACATAGATAAAAATAGGGGAATTAACCCATAAAATCCAAGCATCTATATAATTAGTCTATTTTGGTAAATAAACCATGACATCGCTGTGGAAATTCAGCAGTTGCATCTTGTTGCATCTTCTACAATTATTTTGGGGAGTTCTTAATATAAACCAGATGCAATGTGAAAGCTGTGCTGACAGTTTCATCTTGTAAATTGCAGATCCAAGCACCACAGTCAGTATAACAGAGCTGGTGTTCCTCAGACCTTGAAAAAAAAATGGTAGCCCTTGGAAAGTTGTGAGAAGCCTTGTGCCACCAAAATATAAAGTAACTTTCTGATAAATCTATTATGTCAAAGTGAGCACCCCCTGAGGGGTCGTCCGGGCTCTGTGGACAGGCAGACAGGAGGCATGGATTGTTCTTATTCTACTCTCTGCTCACTGGAGCCACTTAAGTTCCCTGACTCACTTGCCACATTACCTACAACTGACTTACTTTATGTGAAGTTAAACACTTCGGGTGCACCCAGGTGGGGGGATCTGTGCTTGCTTCCCAACTCCCCAGCCTGGCTGTGCATTGGAACCGTGTCCTGACAGTGTCTTGGTTTGAGACCTGTCTGTGAGCCATCTATCATGCTGTGTGCTCCAGTTGGAAAGAAGCGGCGGTATGTCCATCTGGCAGCCGTCCTGCTGTAGGTGCCCAGCAGAGCTGGATGGCTGCATCCTGCAGCACCCACCTCACAGGTTACAGGTACAGTCCTTGGTAGCGGTAAATCCAGGAGCTCTAAGGAGAAAACAACTGGGAGCCACAGTGTCTTGTTGCTTCCACCCTTGACCTCTCTAGATTTTCAGTGAACACCAGGGACCTAAATTGCATTTAAAAAACTGTTCTTTAAACTTGCTATCACACCTTTCTTTATTTAAACTAACGCCTCGTTAAAATTAACACTTGTGGCATATGGTTGTAACTTTCCTTGTGATAGGTACCCAATAACTTCTCAATTCACCAAATTTCAGCTCACCCTTCACCGTGTGCCTAATCTGTGATTATTTTTGCCATTAAAAAGCCAGTTTATTTGGCTGTTAGTGGTGCAGTTGTCAGGACGCCCTCCTCCTAATTTTCCAGCTTTTTCTGACCACTCCAAAAGCTGGACCAGGCACCTTGTTACCCCGGAGTAAGATTCTCTAGCATTTCTTTCAAACTCTTCAGAAAGCTTTCTCCTTAGAAAAGTAGGATATACTTTATTCCTTAGGGTCAAATGTTACTGGCCAAATTGTGGCAGTTTACTTTGAGAGACTGAAATAAGTGTCTTGATTATGCCAATGACATTTCTTACTTCGGGAGGGTCCTGTTCTAATAAGGCAACATCTGTTACAGTCCTAAGGGAAACTATTAAAAACTGTATGTCAGCTGCATAGCAATTTAATTATAACACTGACAGAAACAACTATGCCACCTTTTATATAGGGGAAACATCTGTCAAAAAGGTAAGATGAAAGCCTGGAAGTTATTTATTTCTTGCTAAATTAACATTCTGGGATCCAGAGCAAAATGATTAATCTGGCCATATTTTGTTCTATTAAAACTTCTTATTTTTAAAGTAATTCTTCTTCTACAACAGTATTTAATTTCCTTAAATAATACTTATCGATAGTATAAAAATGCACTATTGCTTCATTAGAAGTGGCACAAGCCTAGTAGTCTGGAGCACACAATGCATGAGGAGGGACTGAGGGAACTGGATTTCATTAGTTTGCAGAAGAGCAGGCTAATAGGGAGTCTCATTGCTATTTTGACCTACTGAATGGAAGGTTACAGCAAAAAAAGAGCCAGACTCTACCAGAGGTGCACAGTTCAACAGGGGAAGTGCTAGTTGGATACTTGGAAATAAACTTTCCCAGTGCAAGTGAAAACTTCATCCACAGAGTCTCTGATCTTCACTGGCGAAATTCCCGAGCATCCCCAGCAGAAGGTTGACAGAGAGACCTGCAGTGCTCCTCTCCAGCCTGAGTTATCCTATAATTGTGTGATCGCTCTGCACGGCTCATTTTCGAAATGTAACATCTTTAAGCTAGAGACCCAAAGAAAAAAATAGTTTTTTTCTTATTTGAAAATGCTTATCTATCATACCTGTGTGTTTTGTTCTGTTTTAGGAATTGTCCATCCTCCTCACAATTGCTTTATCTCTTACCTCTGCTTTTGTGTGTCTGTGTATTGGCCTACTATCAGTCAGGGACAAATGGAGGAGTTCTGAATAAAGTTAAGAATAATCATGGTATCAGCACCATGCTGTGATTTTTTGGTATGGACCCACTGGTGCTTCTGTTTTGTGTGTGTGTGGTTTTGTTTGTTTGTTTGTTTTCAGGAGTGAGGGAGACCTAGCTGTCGTACTCTAAAGTGGCTGGAAAGGTGAAGGGAAGGAAAAGAGATAAAGACTAAAGAATGTTGTACTGAGATTCTCCGGTAGTCCATATAGGTAGGAGTATTTTTGAGTCCTTCTTTCCCATGAATTTCTCATTTTAAAGAAGATCCATGAGGCAAGAGAGTTTTCAGGGCTTGTTTCTGTTTGTTTGTTTGTTTGTTTTAATTGCATTTCTCTGCAATGGTATCTCAGAAATATGCTAGAGAATAACCCTCTTATAATGAATTAAGGTGAAGGAACATGGTAGATTTTTTTTTTTTTTTTTTAAGTATGTAAGTGCAAGACATTTTGCACTGAAAGCAATGGATGGTTGTCTGAGAGGATAATTTGGCCTCAGATTTCTGGTTTGAGCAGCTGCAATGCAGATTTGTGAGTTCATTGGCAAAGCCAGGGAGGAGGAGAAGAGCAGCAGCTGATGGTCAGGGCATCCCAGGGAAGGGTTTCACTCAGTGTGTGCCACTGTCTTCTCACTGAGGCCAACACAGAGGGGGAATAAGATCCTAAAAATGTAGAGGTTTAAAGCATAGAGCGGGAATGCAAGGTGTCAGGTATGTGGCAGAGCTGCATTGCAGCCAGGGCTCTGGAGCAGCCATGACTTACTCCTCCAGAATTCCTCTTGCGCCATGGGAGAGGACACAGAGGAGTGAAAACCCTGTTGCGCTGTCAGTGTACGTGTTGTGCGCTCATCTGCATGTTGGCTCAGCTCCTCTGCCTGAGTATGTTTGGACTGCACGTGTCCCTTCTCCTCCTCCTTCTCTTCCTCCTCCTCCATGGGGAGCAGTGTGGCTCTGTTGGGCTGGAGCATCCCTTGCTGCAGGAGCACCACGGGTGTCTGGGGGGTGCCGAGGGGTGCAGGATGGCCTGTGCCTCTTAACCCGGGGGGTGCCTCTTGGTTCATTTGCATGCAGTAATGTAAATTAACAGAGTCATCTTGAATTTGAAAGAAAAGTCTGTATATTTGTGCCCCTAAAAGACAATTAACAATGAAGCACCAGGAGGGACCATCTATAAGATCACAGCTTAAAGGGCCTCAGGAAATAACGTCTTTGAGAAATAAAGGCCCAGCTATCTTGGTTTGAAATAACAACTTCAAACAAGATGCTATTATGATTGAAACAAAGGATGAAACTGATTGACTCCACCATTCAAGCACAACTAAACCAAAATATTTATCCAGGGTTGGGGAAAGGGGGATCAAATGACCTTATATTCTTTGCTTGTTGGGGAAGAGGCTGTTAAAATAAAACATCACTGACTGTCCCTGCCGAAGTGTTCTCCCCACAGTGTTTGGTGTACAAAATGTGACCAAGATCATTTCTGTGAAGGCATCTCAGTGAGTCACAAAGTATAGCAAGTTATTCATGTGCATGTCATTATTCTGAGCACATGCAAACCAACATTAATAATTACCATGGAGAAAAAAATACTATGTCAAAGTGCTGCCAGCATGTTTGAGCAGTAATAGAAATTGCTACATTTTGTCCATAAAGTGCTACATTTCACCTTCATAAAACTGAAGGAAATTAAGTAAATTGCCAGCACCGTGAAGTATGAGATTTGAAGTCCTTATGTTTCTGATTTTTTAATAAGTGAAAATATTACAAGTATGTCTCAAATGATGTTGCTAGCGGACAGGAGAAATGCCTAACACATGAACCATAGGATGATGTCTCGTATGACTGAAAAATCTG
Source organism: Streptopelia decaocto (assembly GCF_964273445.1). Classification (NCBI taxonomy): domain Eukaryota; kingdom Metazoa; phylum Chordata; class Aves; order Columbiformes; family Columbidae; genus Streptopelia; species Streptopelia decaocto. Next base: position 119,022,909 of record NC_138663.1, read on the forward strand.
AGCCCTTACCTTTCATATTAAAGCAGAAGATTGGTCGTTAAACTAGCTAGTGCTTAAGTGATTGCTCATATCATTTTGGGTGTATTTAATTCATTTTGTGCAGTCTGAGGCACAAAATAAAAAGCACATGTTAATATTTTAATGCCAAGTATATTCAGAAACATCAGAGTTTAATAATTGCTTTTGGATGACTGTGTTCTAAAAGGGACACTTGAGCTTCCTTTAGCAACAGAGTTTTTTCTTTCATTCTCTGCATTTCATGTGCCACTGGTTTCCTTTAAGAATTACTTTCCTTACAATTCCCCTGTCCAACTCACTAATCACTGTGATTTGACCTTCATCACCACATTTGCTCTCCCACCTATGTGGGCAGCGACATGCTTCTCTTACCTGTAATGGCACATACTTCATCTTGCCATGGGTATGGTTCCTGTCTTCTACTCCTTCATTGCCGAAAAACATAGGAGTTTTGCATCATTCTTCTGTGGCTATAAAAGTTGCATGCTGGCACTTGCTAAGTTGTCAACAATTAATTTAAAAACTTACATTTGCCCTAGGTGTACTGATGTTGATGTCTACGCTGCAGAAAGGGAGACCCTATTGCCAGGAAGCCTTGCTTGGTGCTGCTGCTCTTGTACTTTTTTAAGTGGGAACCATCTGTGTGAGCACTGGGTATATTCTTGGAAGAGAAATCTAAGATTATTTTTTTCATACTAACATATACTACTGTATGTGAGTGCCTGAACCCCAGCAGAGTAGAATTTGCTGATCTTTTATGTTTTCTATATACCTTCTTTATTATTCTTAACCTACTTCTTTTGTATCCCTTACTTTCCAGAGCAATTTCCCAGTTTGCTTTTTTATCTCATTTGGTTCTGTTTGTCTAGCGAGCAGTACCAGCCAAGTGCTGGCTGGTGGCAGAACTTGTGGCACAGAAAGTGAGCACAGAGTCATGTCTACTCACTTGTTTCTTTCTGGCAAGAAAATACTATGATTTCATCCGTGTGTCCTCTTACTGCATGAAGACACCCTTACACAAAGAGCAGCAGTGAGTCTTATTGTGGTCAGTGAATAACAAGGATATCTCTGTTTACACAATATTTTGAAATTCATGGTTAAGAGACTGGTAGGTGCTACATGCTGGGTCCTACAGGACGTGCAGTTTTCAGTACCAAGAGTGGGGGAGAACTTTCTGGCCTCTTTCTTGACTTAAGCAAAAATTCAGGCTAGGTGTATGACTAGCATAACATCTAAGAAAAACGTATATCCCATTTTAACAATCCGCTCTTCTGCTGGAAAACTGTTCAGGCTTTCCTACCTTAAGGAATTTAAGCCCAGTCTCACAGAAGTAGGAAAGGAAAAGGCAATACCAGCTTTAGCCATAAGTGGGTGTGTACGTTGTTGTGTCCACTGGTGCATACATTGGTGGACTTGGAGAGCTGCCTGTCTTTGATTCGTAGACGTCTCCTCTGTGAAGCACTGCTCTGTCTTAGCCAAGTTGGCTGTCTTTTTGCTTTTACTTCCCCAGGGGCCATAATGTCAAATTAGTCATTTTTACAAGAGAGGGAAGCTTTATAACAGCCACAACATACATTCTCTGGAACACTGACAACATAAATTCGCTTTATACAAATATAAGCAACAGTTGCTGCCCTGGTTTTGTTTTGTTTTGTTTTATTTTATTTTACTTCTTTTTTTTTTTTTTTTTTTTTTTTTTTTTATAACAATGGAGCAGGTGCAATGCCTGTGTCTGTTATCAGTATCTAATATGGTTTAAGCAAACACTGAATTGCTCACGTTGTCTAGGTGTTGCATGTAGTCAATTAGTCACCCTGTCTAGTGCTTATCAGAATGCAAAAAAAACATTTGAGATGAGTCATTAGGATTCATTAAAGAACATCTTTGTCATAACACCAAATGAGGTAGAAATATGGAAGGGATGGGCGGGGGTATGTCTAATATTTGTGGAGAACACATGACATATGCCATATACCAGGGATCTAGAAAACAGTACTGTTTGTAAGAATATTATTAATATTAGCAGAGAAAAAAAGTGAGCTTAGTTGTGTTGATCTACCCTAATTAGGAAATTCTGTATTTGGAGTTTGAAATAATTAGCTTTGATGGGGGGACTGGGTTGTAGGGTATTGGGGAAGCTGATATTACACATCAGTGTCAAAGTGGGGCCAAACCATAAGTCTTGCTTCACCCTGTGTGCAGCTTTGTTAGTGGTAGGAACACAGGGGACTGTGGTCCCCTTGCCCTGATAGCCATGCCCCCAGCAAAGAGACATTCCTGCAGGGTGTGACATGGCCGCCAGTGTGGCTGCACATCCCTGTCCTGTGCCACTGTGGCCATCTGGCCCTGCATGAAGCCCAGACGCTGTGAGCTCTCTACTTAATGACACACAGGACTGAAACCAACACCTCTGTGTTGACGCTGGCCAGGGACAGCCTGTGCTAGGCTGCCATAAAACAAGGGGGAAATAATTTTCTTAGCTCATGAGGATCTGCTGGAGTTGAGGTGTTGTATTTTTCACCTGTTGTTCCTGAGAACGACAAAATCAGTCTCAAAAATAATTTGTGAATTGTATTTTGGAAAGAAACTTTATAAAAACAAAGAAAAAACTAACCACGATTGATCAAACCCTTGCATTCTTTTTGCTCCTGGCTTTTTTTTTTTTTTTTTTTTAAAAAAAAAAAAACCCAAACATGCTTTTACTTTAAACTGCCTTTTTTACAAACAGTGGGTTTGGGTGGAGTTCTAGACACATCAAGCAAAGGCTTAGTCTTGTGGGAGAGCACTGTAGGCAGTTCCTCTCCACACAAATCTTCATGTATCTTTTTCCCCCACCAGCGTGAATTCCCCGCTGTGGGCCAGATGTACTTTTCTCCTCATACAGATGAGTGTTTCCATAGCCAAGGAGCTGGTCCCGCTGACAGCACAGAGATTTCTGGAGCCACTGCTCACTCGCAGGTGTGAAGTGGATTGCTCTCTGGCCTTGGGCAGATAAGCAGCCATAGGAATTTGTTGTTCTTGTGCCTTTTCCCAGCACTGGAAATCCCTTAATTAAGGGAGAAGTAGATTGTCCACATTTTTTTTTTTTCCCTGTAGTGCAATCTCTTTCCTTCATTTCAGTACAAACTGGTTTTCTTAACATGGCTGATTTATGAAGAAAGCTGATGCTTGCCCAAAAGTATTCAAATGAGCATATGTATATTCTACTATGACCTTTGTGGGAATCATTAATTTGCTTTTTTATCGATGTCACCCACGTGATTGCTACCCACATCACAGCTTTAACTCTGCCTATGTATGGACACTGAACTTTGGAAGTGATAAGCTCTTGGGTCCTGCTCAGGCGAGAGCTGTTGATTTCCATCGGGTTTCTTTAAGCAGAACCTGTATTGCTTTCAGTGTTCCTAAGTAAAGCCAGGAGAAACTAACTGTTGTGTGGAGCTCTTATCTCAGGGGAACACATGCTTTGGCCATGCAGGAAACAAACTGAACAGATTTTAAAAGATAGCGATTTGGATCTTGCCTTCTTTAAATTCCTTCTGTGCCCTCACAGAAACCCAGCATTTCTGGGAACCCACAGCCCGTGTGTGCCAGGGTTTAAGGTCAGCAATCATCTTTAAATACCCTTTCCCTGCACTTGGACCCTCTGTCCCTTCCCAGTGTTTTTGCAGCTTGCAGCCCTGCCTCAGGTTGATTGATCTCTCACTGCTGGCAGCTTCCAAACAACAAAGGCATTTGGGGCAGTGCTCTGAAGATGCTTCCCGAGAGGAACTTATTGGACTCTCACCCAGCATTGCTGTAGTAGCAGTGTCTCCTATTGTAAAAAAAAAAAAAAAATAAGGTTGAGGATTGTGTATAAAATGTCCCGTAAATCGTAAGAAATGCATCTGCCTCACACATCAGACATTTTAGACATTTTGACAATAAAAACTTCCCTCACTTTCCTTAGGTCTCTGTATCCTGTGTCATTACATGCTCCAGTGTAGAGTTTAGTTACTGAGAAAGAGGCAAAGAGTTCCTAAATGAGCACACTTCACTCCTTTTGCTGTTTTCAAGGATGTTGAAAACACCTAAAGAAATTTCGTTTTTCTAGGATATTTCATTCTCCCACCTTTGCATGTATACTCTCTTCTTCCCTTGAAAGGAATATATTCCTAAAGCAAAATTTTGTTTATCAAGTATTTGTTACACAGGTTCATGCTTTCTCTGCAAGGATGTGTTTTAGCTTGGATTTAGCTTAAGGAAATGAGAGTCACGGAGTTGCTCAGACATTTTTTCTTCTGGCTTCCTGTTTCCCCCAAAGAACTTTTGAACATTTTGGTCAACTTTAACCAAAGCTGGGAAGGATCTTATGATCTGACGGAAGTAAAGTTCTTACACATTGTAGAAATAAGAGACAGCAGAGTAGATAAAAGACACCAGAGCTAGTGCCCCCATGGAGATAAAGGCAGAAATGTGGGCTCAACTATGTTTCCAGAGAATCACACAAGAAATAAATGCTATTAACAAGAACCTTTGATTAGAGCTCACATCTTACTAGGCTTGAGATAAGAGTTTGTATCTTGTTAGAAATGAGATTAGCCACCCAAATACGCAAGTCATGGGAGCCAGGCATCATTTATTCTCCCACTTGCAAAATGTCTTGTTGCTTTGGTAAACTGTAATATTTATTTCTGTTTGGTGGTTTCTCATTACTACTCAAGCTCTGTCTGAGCCAGCTCTCTTGTGGGAACATTTGGTGATATGTGAGGTGAGGCTTGAGCTTGTGTTGCTGTTTCAGTGTTGCCTGAAGAGCTGAATAACTAGGGTCAGCCTTTAACTGGCTGCCAAGCCTACAAGTGATGTGGCTGGGTAACTCCCAGCCTTCACTGGGAGATGCCAAATGGACCTGTTCCTGTCCAAATGAGATCAACAGTGACTGAAAGTCATGACTGTCTGAAGGTTATTCAAACTCTATTAATTAGTGAGTTGGCAGTTTCATTTGGGAACCTGTTTAGCAAATGGTCACTGCCATTGATACTTAGGCTCGTCAAATTTTACCAAGAACGAGTGAACGCGCATGGAAAGTGGGCAGCTATCCATCCCTAGAAAGTGAATCAGATATCTGGTTTTATTTCAGGAAGATCATTAATGCCTCCCTTTATTATTATTATTTTTATATATATATACTCTTTTTTTTTCTTTTTGATGTGCCAGGTCTGTAAGTAACATGGGGACCTCAGCCTAGAAGTCCCAGTGGAAAGTGTGGCAGAGTGCCTTCCATATTTTTCTCCCTGCGGTGGTAGTCCTCTGGAATTAAGTGCTCCCTACCTAAATCTTACCAATTTCCCAGGTTTCCAGTATTTCAGTACAGATTATATGTCATCTATGTTCATTATGAAGAGTACTCTCCATACTCAGTAGTTTTCTGGTATTTGGGATACGGATCACACAGGTGATGATCTTAAGTGATTTAAGTAAGTATGCTTAGCGTTGTGAAACTTGGGACCTATATAAAATTTGGTTTTGGGTTTCCACAAATAAATCTTTCCCAGTTATCTTTTTGACATCTTTTGTGAACAGTAATTTCAAGAACAAACTTTGTAAAGCTCCTAACCATAGTCTTTGTTATAAGATGCAAAGGCCAATTTACTGATTATGCTCTGTGTTTGTTTTCATCCTCTGGGTCTCAATTTTCATGCTTGCTTTTGCTCCCAGGGACTCTGTGAGGCTCTTGGTTGTGTCAGGTTTTATACAAGCAAACCAAACCATTCCTTTTCCAAAGACCTGACATCTAGTTTAATGAGGGCAGTGAAGAGCAAGAATGACTAGAACTTCGTAATGCCTAAGTGGCAGGTTTCGAGCCAAAGTTTACAGAAGGAGAAGTGAATTAATTTGTACAGGATACCATCTTGTTCTCTACCTCCATTATTTAAAATGTTTTTCCTGCGCCCTCCAGGAGAAGCCCAGTGGATAACCAGCTGCTTTGCATTTTTCATGTCGAAGAGGTAGCAAAGGACTTTTGATCCAGAGTGCAGAGGGGGCTGTGGGACCAGGTGAGAAGGTACAAAAACAGGCATGTAGGAAGGACTAAGTCGCATGAATCATGTCTCTGTTAAAGGCTGGAAGCCTGTGGCTGGTGTGATGTAAAGCCTTGGACGAAAAGGTGTTGAAGTGACAAACCACCAGGATGACTCTAGCAGCAGCATTTTCAGCACAGCTTGTGTAGGGAAGGGTTGGAGATGGAAGAAGCAGAGAAAAGATTGCAGCAATTCAAAGGGAAGAGAAATATGCATTTGAAGAATTATGTCTCGTGCTGTTGCTTCTCTGTGGGATACTGGTTTAAAGCCTAGCAATAGTTAAACGAAACCTTTTTTTCCTGTGCCTCTCTCCCTGATGGATTCCTGATTAAATCAACCTTCTCAAGGTTTCTCTTTCAGTGAAGACACTGACAAGGTCCCTCTCCTCTACCCAGTTACTCGTTTGCAGTAGGGGTAGGAATATAATACATTTGAGACCTCCTGTATTCTACCAAATGTTACTGCACTTGGCTAGGGGGTCAATATTTAATAAAGGAAAACAGACAGTCACCTCAAACATACCATGATCACTAATTTCCTTATGAAAACATGATAAAAATAGTAGAATAACTGAATTAGCTCAACAGTTTTTAAGTATCAGTTCAACACACCTTAATGAATTATGTACTGTATGTTTCACTTTAAAATATAGCATATTTGAGTCTTTTCAGCTAAAAACATGCCAGAAATGGCTTTTGATGAACAAATAATGAAAAGCTCTGAGAAATGTCGTTAATGTATCACACTGTTGGCTGATGTTTTGGTTTCTCCATCGGGGCAACACACTGCTTCAACCCCAGCAATAACTTTTCTGAGAGATGGTGGTACCTCTGAAAAGCAGGTATTTGAAAAGACAGTTTGAATATTTGATAGCATAGGTGTTTGGATGAACTGGTCATTTAAAAACAAATCAATAGGCATGCATCTTTAGGGAATAGTAAACAAAGCTGGAGTCATTCGTAATTATTGGGATACAGCTCTGTCATCAGCTCCTTCTCTAGATACTATTATTTATAGAAATAATTATTATGCAGCTTTTAAATTTGGGATGCACACAGTTCTTTAATTGGGGGCTGAACTTGTATTTGGTGATCTGGATTCCTATCCTTACTCATCTGTCTATCATTTATGAAGATTATATATCTGGAACGTGACCTGTACATAATTACAACTAATTAAGTCACCAGTAGTATGCTGAAAAACTTGCATTTAAATCAGGGGTTGAATAATTAAAGCAATTAGTTAGAACTGACTGTTTGTAATACGGCTTCTTGAAAATATGGAATAATTGCTAATCTTCTAGGCAGAGATGGACAGAACATCAGCCTGGCATTTAACTTTGTAAATATGAATTAAGTAAGGTGGTCCAAGTATGAAATCCATTTTTTGTTTTTTTTTTGCAATTTTTCAGAGATCATATGAACTGGTAAATGATGTGCAACCCAATGGGTTATTTCAGGGCACGGTAGATTTAGGCTATCCACATGAATCCTCAGGCTATTAAAACATTTCGCTCTCTTGGCTTTCATAATTTTTATTTATAATCTTTAATTTCTGTGGTTGGGACCGTGCCACTCAGAGGGTAACAGTTCTTATTTTGCACCCTTGCTCTTCTACACGGCGCTGCTGGTGCTTGCCTGTACAGCTGCCTACAAGCTGCAGCACGAGGGGCTACCCATGGATTCCTCACCTCCCTTCGCAAGCTCCCTGTTGATTATTTATTTCAGGAAGGCGTGAGGGAATATAACACCCACGCTCGGCAAACTCACCTCCCCGTCACCGCGCGCGCTCGTTCGCCGGCTGCGGCTGGAGTGAGCACGCCACGTGTGGGAGAGCTCAAGAGGAGGAGAACAGCTGGCGTGGAGAAACCAGACCCAGCCTTCCCTCCCTCCTCCCCAGCTTTGGCCAGGCATGACGAAGGGCCCCAGCCCAGCCTGCTGGCACTTTGCTCCCAGGTGGATGGCCTAGATAGGGCGGCCCTCCAGCCTGATGCGAGCACCCTGCCTGTACCTGGGGAAAGGCAGGTGACTCAGAGGGGGATGTCAAATGGGAAGGTGTTCAAGCAAGCCAGCCCTGAGGAGGACAGCCTGCCCCCAGCCTCACGGGGCAGCAGCTGGGTGTCTTACTCAACGCTGTCATCAGGTGGTAATGGGTGATACTATCTGCATCTTTCCCAATTCGTTTGCTGAAAAAATGTGTCATGATACCAACAAGTATCAATTGGGTACCCTTCAGAGAAAGGGCTGGGGACTTCCGAGGGCTGTGGTGGCACCAGCCTCTCCTCTCACAGTCCCAGCCCAGGGACAGAGGGAGGCTCTGTGGACTGGGGTTCTGCGGGCAAGCTGAGGTTCCTCATGGAGGATGGGTAGCTGTAGAGCCCAGTGTCTGCTGCTTAATCCCTTTTGTGCTTCCAGCTTTTAGTTTCTATCTGTAGCTGAGATGATAGGCTGTAACTTGGAGTGTTGAATTTTTTTTGTATTATCGGGCACAGAGAGTAAGGTGTGCCATGGCTACACCATGTGCGTGGAAGGTGAGCTTGCTGTAAAACAGTCTTGCCTTTACACAGATCTTTGTCTTCTTTTTAAAAGCCTGTTGTGCTCGTGGAACTGGAGACCATTATACAAGATAGGTAGGTCCAGTTATTTGAAAGCTCGGCTAAATAACTTATTGTAAGAGCTTAGCTTTGTACTTATACCCTAAGAAAGTTAAATATTGCTCTCAGGAGTATACATACATTTTCCAGCACTCAGATAATTGCTTTCTATGTTTTTCCTATGTCTGTCTGTTTGTTTTGTTTTGTTTTTCTCAAATAGCATTTGAATGAAGCACTCTAAGATTATGACTTGCATGGCAGTTTTGCATGCTTAACATTGGGCATATGCACAAAATAGCATTGGTGGGACCTTAAGAGGACACCTAACCCATCTCCTGGCCCCAGAGCTTTGCCAAAGTAGGCTTGGTGCTTTTACAGCAAACAGAATGATTTTGTGTCCCGTATGTGGGGGATGGCTCCTAATGAGTTTGGAGATATTTTTAGAAGTTGATAAAATGACGCTTTGTAAAAGACCCATCGTGCAGCTCAAAAGAGGAAATAAGAGTGGAAGAGACTTTGGGAAAACATTACTGTATTTTTAATTATCAGTCCTTTTGATGTTGTCAGCCCATACCTTAAGCAACGGGAATAATTGTTTAGCTTCCTTCCTATTTAATGTGGTAATTTCATGGCTTACAGAAGCGATTTTTGCTGATAACACCGTTTATGGCCGCGGTGGTGACACGCATGGGGCTGGCCAGGGAGAGGGCATTTTGGGCCACGCAGCTGCCCCAGAAGTGTGCAGAAGCATCCTTCCCAGAGCAGTCAGAGGATGCCTCCCTGCCTGCTGCCTGGCATAGGCAGCTCCCCTCCATCTTCTCCTCCTCATGGACCTGCTCCATGTAAAGTAGCCACCTGCTTCCCCTCTTGAATGTATACAGGAGGGCAACTGCAGGCTTCCCCTCGCCCCCAGGCCCCAGTAAGGCTTTGCCCAGCTCCCCACAGAGGTGGGGGCTGTGGCAAGGCAGGGAGAGGGCAGAGTGTTCCACCTCCACTTTTATGGGGCCGTCTCTCTCCGAAACCCATCTCCTTACACTGCTGTGAAGCGTTTCTTGTAAAGCCTTGCTTGGTTGTGCCTCTCTGCTGCTGTCCTGTTACTTTTAAGGGATGTTTGCTCTCATTAACAATTCTGACCATAGCAAAGATCCACTTCATGAAGTTGAGCTCAACATTCTCCATCGTTAGAGGCAGGACCTGGGCAGCTATGCCCACACTCAGCGTATTGTTTTCCATGGGAAGTTCACCTCACTGAGTCCACTGAAATTTCAGCTTTCTGGGGCTGAAATGTGCCCATATATGGTATGGGCACATGAGTAGCCATCTGCTGAGCCTGCAATGGAGGCCAAGCCTCTGCTGCTCTGCTGGCCTCCATGGGAGCTGGAAGTTCTCTTCGGGAGGGGGCAGAGGTTTGCAGGTGCACCCCAGAGCTTGCTAGCTGTGCTGGGAGAGGACCGCCTTTCTCAAAATGAAAGAAAAGGAGGAAGCAAGTCCAAGTTTGTGGAAATAAATCACCTCAGTGCAAATGGGAACAGGGTCTCAGGGGTTGTGGGAGTACTAAAATGTACTGAAATGCACAGATCTAAAATTAAAGCAAGATTCCTTCATATTCTGCATTGTATGCTCAAGACAGCTGAGTCAACCTGTTCTCATTGAATTTGGCCACTCCACATCAGTTGAAAGTCTGGCCTTGTGGAAAAAGCCTAGATGTATTTCTCATTTTTTTTTCCCCATTTTAATCGTCCTGATGTGGCATGGTCTAGGGCAGGACATTCTCAGCCTTTCAAATAAAGATATCTTAGGTCAACATGTTGTCCCAGAGATTTTTGACATCAATTACACCCACAACGAATGAGAGTTAATATTCTTTCAGTTAAAACGCTTGCCTTTTCACAGGTTAAACTTGCTGAAAAGACAAGTGTGATACTGTCCACAGCATGCTCCTGGTTCTGTATGACAGCTTGCAGGTCAGCACAAGGAGAGACCATGGTACTCACTAGACTCCCAGCATGTGATGGTCTTTAGGATGTGGATTTCTCCTCCATTGTGTGTAAAGAAGCTCAGATAAACCGAGTCGATTTCTCTTGCTGCTGACCCCAGAAAGGGTGCTCTGAGGTTCTGACTCTGTGCAGTGGGAGGCAATATGAGTTGCTCAGTCTAGGAGATTCACATTCATCCCCAGAGCTCCACTGAGCCTCAGCAGAAAGGATAATACCGAAAGGAGAATATTCTTGTGTATGCAGCTTGCCCAGGGAGGGAATTCAGCTCCTGGAAGAAAGCTGGGGACTAGTGGCCTTCAAGGAGGCCCTGAGAAGTTGCCTAGATACAGGTTCTCTTGCCCATACATCCTCTCCTGAGCAAACAGGTCTATTCTGGGACTGCAAAACCAGTGGCACAGATATGCCTCATATGTTTAGCACTGTGCAAAGATTCCCTCTATGGCAGAAGAATTTCTGGGTAGCAAAGTAGTCAGCTTTATAGACCCTTTATATTCTTCAAGAAGTACAAAGGGGCTGCTGCAGCAGCAGGAGATGGACTCTGTCTTAATCTGAATCGTTAAACTAGGAAGGACCCACCTCTAAATCAGAGCAACACAGCTGCTTCAGTGCCCCTTCATTATTAACAGTGCAGCTCTGGGAACGACAGGCTGACGTAGATTTGGAGTGATACGTAATGGAGAAAATTGTCTGTTTCAAGAGGGACTTTCACATTTCTTGTGGCTTTCCCTTTTCCCAGTGATGCAGTGAAGGGCATCTGCCGTGGAAAAACTGTAACCGCTGGGGAATTCCTCCGCATGCCAAAAAACTCTGGCCTGAGCATTAACATCTCTATAGTTGTAAACATTCTCAGTGTGTCTGTTCTTCAGGATACATGCAAGCTGTGCTGCACTAAAATGCGGTTATATTACTGCTGGATGATACAGTTCATCATACTTTTTGTTATGTTTCACTTGTTTTGATTGTCACCAAATAACTTTCAATGAGGCATTTTTTTTGTTATGATAGCTGATCAATATTGTGTTGGGAGAAATAAAAGTTTAAGTGGGAATTTTGTAATCAAAATCACTGTTGTTTGTCATTTGTAATCTGGAAGAGGACAACGCACAAATTGAAAAAAGCAGGTAGGTGGATGAGTCAGCGTAAGTAGCATCTGATGCTTTTGAAAGAAAGACTTATATAAACACATGGGTGATCTGTTTTAATTTACTACAGATACTTGTGATAAATGAATTTGTTAAAGATTAGTTAAGAGTCTGAGAAATCTCTGGAGACCCTCTTCTACTGTTACAGTATTAGTGGAAGACATCTTTCAGATCTTCAATACAAGCCGAGACACTGATTTTAGTATGGTGGTTTGTTGTTTGTTTTTTTTTTCTTTTTCCAAAATGGAAAAAAATTAAAACTGTGTGTAAGCACTCATTCATGCTTCACTATGTGTAACTGGATTTAGAACAGTAATCTTGGCAATGTTTTTTCTTTCCCTCTAAAATGCATATTTTCCATTAAGTAGCATAGCTAATGAATGTTGCTACTTGTATGAAGCCTTTTTTCCAGGTTACAAGTGAATCACTTCAGGCTGTGACCTTATCTGATCTTGCATGCTCAACAGGGCTGGGACTAATCAATAACTGGTGAGATTTCATCACAGAGACCGTGGGTGCTGCAGGAAGCAGTTTGGTGATTAAGTAGTTGACACTCTTTTCTCTCAACCATTAATGAAACTCTGTCCCATGGAAGCCTGAACTCTGCAGCCTTTTGGATGGGACAGAAAATTAAGATCTTCACTGTTCACCGTTCATATCCATCTCATGGCATTTTTTTATGTGTGAGTGTGACAGTAGGACCATTCATCCAGGCAGTCCTGGCCAAATTCCAGCTTTGATAGTTGTTTTCTGCCTAGCTTCCTTCAGTTTGAATTTAGACTGTTATTCTTCTTTGTTTCCCAGTCCAAGGTGTTAAACTCCTGGTATGAATGCTTCCCAGGCCAGAACTGGGAACACTGCCTGGCAGAGGGGGGTGCAATTCTGCTGCCTCTAAAGTTTATTGAGTATTTTGACAACTTCTCTAAGTGCTCTCTCTGTGAAGAGCTGATAGCTTTATGTGGAAACATCTGGACAGGGTGAGCTTTTCAGCTTCCTGGGCCGGAAAGACTTTAGCTATTGAGGTGCACAGATGTAGTCTGATCTGCAGTTTGATGTTTAGATCATAGACAAAACTCATGCTTTTTTTCTCCCTGTGACTGCCCCTGGGAATTATTAGCGTTGGCATTAAAGTGCTCTGTAAAATACAGAGGCACATCTGAATGCTTTTCTTGTTTGTTTGTCTGTGATATGTATAATATAAAGACAGCCTGGAAAGCTCCCAGTGTTTGTTGTTGATGGCATTCTCTGAATGCCTCCATCTCCCTGCTGCTTGTGGAGAAATACAGGGGATTTAGTAGCTGATCTCGTGCTCCACTTCTTGTTCCAGCACTGCCCCTCCAGGGACAGAGAGAGTGTCCAGGATGTTTCTCTGGACTAACAGGGAATTGGGGGTTGAAGAGGGCAAAAACATGATATTCCTGGTATTTCTGAGAATCACAAACTCAGTTCCCAATCAGGAATATGTACTGCTGAAGTGAGCACTAGGTTTTGGAAAAATCAGTGCTCCCCCTCTTCCCAGGTAAACCGGTCAGGTTATGAAAATCATTCAGATAATTTCTGTGCATCACAGGAGGGGCCAGTTCCAGTCCCCCACTCCTCCCTTTCCAGTCCAGCGGCTGGTCTTACCTGGGTTGGTTCTTTGCAGCAAGACAATTCAAAGAGGTAGGAGGAGAGACTGGCTTCCTCAAGCTGGAACTATTGCTCCTCAGACAAACCCAGAAAAAAACAGAGCAAAATAAACTTATCAAAATCAGATTTGTTCAAGCTGATGTGAGAAGTTGAAATTTCTCTGGACAAAATGAGAATCCTAAACCTCTGGCTGAAGCCTGGGCTATGGATGTACACCTTCTTCTGACTGCAGCTATGCCAAATGGAGCTCATCACTGCTTTCCTCATCCAAAATTACCCCTAGTCCCATCTCCTGGTGGACCTGTTCCTCAGGCAAAGGTGGGGGTGGGAAAACTAAAACCTGTTTTAGTCAAAATGGGCAGGTCACTTTACGCAACATGCACAGAAAGTCTTTGCTGACTGGATTCATGTAATCCTCAGGTAAGGTCTACCATGGTCTCCAGGAGCTTCAACACACTTCATCTTGAGCTTGGTGACTTTACACTTCTATGCCTTAACTTTCCTTAGAGTTGTCTTACAGACAAGCTCTGAAAGGCAGATTGCATTTTTTCCTGTTCAGCTGAAGTAACATCACCCGTGTGGAGGAGGGACGGTCCCTCCTGCCCTCTGCCTGCGTCAGGCAGCATCAGGCAGCATCCACAGTGCAGGAGAGCAGCTGTGGCCAGCCCCTCGCTGGCTGCACTGGATGGATTCACACACTGGGCCTCCCTGTGCTTCAGCCTCCCAATACCTCCCTACAGGGTCATCCTGTTGGGCCTGTTTGGGCACACATTGTTTTTGTGGGATATTGTCACCTGGGGAGTCCCAATGGAAATTTTTTCCCCATGTCCTACGTGTCACATGAACATATGAGGAGAAATAGGCCCTGCCCAGAAGAGCTGTAAATAATGAAGCCAGAGAAGGGTCATGGCTCCCCAGCTGATGCCACAGTGTTATGACTGCACAGATTGCAGCCAGCGATGAGCCCCAGCAGAGCAAGCTCACATCTGTCTTTACATGGCCACAATAAACACTCTTGAGTTGTGAGAGTGAGAGAGCACCAAGTTGTGTCTAGACAGGAAACTGAGGCAAAGAGGCAACTTGTCTGTCTGCCTGATGGAGCTGAGAAATGAGCCTGGACCTCCTTCCTATGCCCCTGCAGCAAGCCCTCAACCATAGCTATCAAGGTCCGAAAATGATCATCTGCATGAACTGGTCCTGGGTGCTCAGGACCAGTTATTTCCTGCTATGAAATCTCCTGTAGCTTTAAGTCACGGCTTTATTTTTAGATCAGCTCTACCTCAGCCATAATTACATTTGTACCAATCAAGTATGTGGTAATGCTCATAGGTCTCTGACTAGTCCTCTAGTGTAAGAATTAATTTGTGGGGTTGGAAAAGGCAGAATGGCAGGTGTTTCATGGTAGCACGTCACTGAGGTTTCACCTACCCCATAAGGCTACTAAAAGGTGAAATCCCAAAAGAAGATAGCAGCAACAGTGGACACTTCATTTAAGAAGTGGTGGTTCAGGGTCTTTCTGTACCCCCTCATTTCAGAAGGGGTCTTTCATCACTGACCGTATCTTAGCCCTAACTCTTCACAGAGAACACATTTTTCATACTGCTTTATTAGAGAGTCAGAAGCATTTGTGGGATTGGTGTGGGAGTACAAAATTGTTTTCTGATGAGGAATTGAGTCAAAGTTTGTTGGCGGCTCATGTAGTGGCTGTTTATATGCAAACTTGAAACCAAACCAAGCAAATGGAGTGAAACCATCCAAGGCCTAAAATGTCATCTGGCAGCAAGGAGCACTGCAAATACCAGATTAGGAGAGCCCAGAACCAGCTGGCTGCTGTTTGCTCTTAAGTGAGTGCTCACCAGACTTTTAAAAGCTGGCCATAAAGCATTTCTAAGCTCACTTGCTTAAGCTTCTATGGTCACTGCTGCCCATTTCAGGATCACATGCAAGCATGAAGGGTGCTTCTGTTTAGCCGTGGGAAAGAAGACAGGGAAAGAAGCACAAAGTCAATAGTTTTAGCGTCTTTTCTGCTGTGGTCCACAGCAAAGACCTGATTTCTTCTCCCTCTGGAGTCAGTTGAAAAGTTTTTGCTGGATTTCAGCAGGACTAGGGTGAAACCAAAATATAATGACAAGTCACAAAGACTATATTAAAGACTGATGCATGCTCCCTGAGAAAACAGCTGTGGTGGTTTAAGAGGTTCTTGCCTCCTCCAGCTGTTTTTCTCCTACCTCTCTGATGGAGGTTACTGCTCCCAAAATGGTGCTAGAAGGGAATGTGAGACCATGCTCTGCTTCACAACCTTCATATAACCCTGATTTCCTGGGAAACAAGCCCATTTGCAGTTGCAGGCTTGAACGGGAGCAGGCAAGCTACCGACACACACACACACGCATGTCTTCTGGCACCTCTGCTGCAGGGTGGCCATCTCCAGCCGAAGGGTGGACCAGCCAGATGTAGGTGATAAGAAACCCGCAGCAGCAAGGTTTGTCAGAGCCCATTGTCAGAGCCTGTCATTATCCATTGTTCCCTTTATTGAATACAATTGTGCCTGTTACATGTCTTCATACTTGGTTTGACTTAAAAATTAGACGTGAAAAACAATGGATAGAGGTTGTTGGTCAGGAAGTGTTTCTTTTTATACATTAAAACACAGGAGTTTTTGTTGTTGTAGCAGTGATATCCTGATACATTTGCTGTGATGATGGGGGAAGGAAGTTTCATTCTGAATGTAGCTAGTCTCACACTAGAAACTTAACGCTTTGAGGCCTGGAAGTAACCATCACATGTTAAATCTCAACTGTAATGGGAAAGGATGAGTTTTAAAGCCACCTTTGGAAGTTTATCTTTAAACCAAATCTTACCCAGTTTTAGACTCAGAGAGATGAGTATTTGTGCATATGTGATTACAGTGACCTCGATGGAATGGTTTTGCGTGTAAGTAATGCCAGAAGTGGAACTTGCAACTACAAGCACATATGTCTTTGCACTGTACTTCAAACAGGTTATTGGTGTAATAGCTCTTGTATAGTGTAGGTCTGTCTCCTTTAGTGTCTTTTTTTGTTTTCCCTGATGCTAATGTAGCTTAGCGTTTCCTCAGCTAAAAAACCTCACATCTCCTTGCATCCTGCCCCATGGCATTTACCTGAATCTCTTGCAACCTTCTGTGACATTAGTTCTACTGTTGAGAATGTAATTGATCTTACATAGTCTCAAATGTGTTTATTAAATCGTGCATTATGGCTGCTTTTGAACACTGGTACTTGTCCATCTCAGGAGGTCTATGCACTATATATGTCCATATACTGTCTTTAATTGTATGGAACATCATTAGGGGTTATGGGTTTTTACTCCTTGCAAAATAAAGATTAACTAGCGGGTTAATTTACAAGTAAAAAACATAAAGCATCCAGTAGTTCAGCCTCTCACTTCAAGAAGCCTTCCTGCACCATGCTACTGTGGCCCATAGAAATTCACTTCAGATGAAGGACTGTGGGAGAAAGGGACTGGGAGATCCATTTCAGTAGTCATTTATTAGCTCTACTGTGGGTCCCATCTCAGTGGCAAGGACTCCTGCATAAAATGGAAAACCTTAATTCACACGAGGTGAGTGGAATGTATAGCAGACTACCTATAGAACAGTACGGTCCGCACTGTACATTGTTTAAGGTGGGTGCATTAATAGGAAGAGGGAAATTTCCTCCACTTGTCTCCAGGAATTTGAGACATGGTTTCATTTTTTAAATAATCAAGCATGTTCAGTAAATAGCATAAACATCGCGACTGAAGTAATACCTCATCAAATCCTGTGAAAAGGATGAAGACGTTTAGATGACACATAAATATAATGAGTTCCCAGCCACTGTATACAGTGAACTATTTTCAATGGAAAATCAAGGCTTTCAAAGGAATTCATTTAGCATTTCCATTCTAACACTTCCTCAAAGTCAATTACAGCAGAAAACATAACGCTCAGTGTGTTTCTTCAAACCAAGGCACAAAATAGTCAAGAACTTCTGCTATGAAGCAACAAAATCCCTCTGGGACAGAAACACAACCTTTTTGTGCAACGACCGTTGACATGGCTTAAGGGCTTTTCCAGTTTGCTGTCAAAGAAAAGTTTACGTCTTCATTGCTGATTTAAATTCAGTATAATTAACTTAAGTTTGGTTTGGTTTGATGTTTTTCCCTCCCAAGTTACTTTAGTGTGGATAAAATCAGCCCCTTCATGAAATGAAATGTGGGCAGTTGGTTACATGCTGGTCCTGCACTCAAGCATGTATTGTGCAAAGATTGCTGAGCGGTTTATCCTGGGGGTCTTTGCAGGAATTTGTCTCATTTCATGAATTTTTGCAGAAGTATTATCTCGGCGCACAGGGTAGCTGGGGGAAGTCATTACTGAGTAGTTATACCCAGAAAGTACAAAGTTGCCAAAATTGTCTTGTTGGCAATTGAAGCTGTGTGCTAGCTGGGGCTTTAGCCTGTGCTTCCTGCAAGGAAGCTAGAACTGGTTTAAAAGGTACTAAATGTGAGTAAAGATCTTTATATCTAAGTAGACTTCTGCAGAAAAGCAACACTCAGGTTATATGTTTTACAGTGACGACAATCCCCGAGTATTTCTTTTCAGAGTACTTGTTTTTGTTTCATTTATTAATGGCTTCACTGGAATTCCCTTTATAATCAGACTTTGGGGGAATAATAGTACCAAGAAAAAGCCAACATAAGCAATCTCCCATCTTGTCCTTTAAAAATAAAAATTAAAAATAAATTCCACCAATAACAGTTTGTTCTTTGATAAGGGGCTAATGGGATACAGAACTTGGCATGCTGAAACAGCAACTGGAATGAAGATATTATCATAAAAATCACCTAAATCTTGACTTCATTAAAACCTATTTAATAGAATCAACATATTTTCCTGGCCAAAATTTCTTAAGTTATGTAATAAACTCTGTGTGCCTTATCCTCCAGGGTTATTTCCACACTCCATTAACAGGCTATAGCAAGCTTTTAAAATATGCAGCACGGTATGGTGTGTACCTGGAAACGGGGAACAGAAAGTTCTTTTAAAGATTGTATGTACATATGTCCGTAGGCTGCATGAGCTTGCCTAAACAATTCACACCATTATCAAGAAGATCTTGGCAAAAACAAGACAAAAAGAGATTCAGTAGGTTACATAACAAGCACATATCTCTTTCCTTTTTAAGCAATGGCTGTTTCCACTTAAACGATGTTTGAAGCATTTCATAAAAACTGCTAACAAAATCAGTTCCCGTGGTCTCTTCGGGAATGGAATTGATTACAAGTAGGATGTTAAAACATTGGCCTCAGTTGCCTAATCTTCTGGGTAATTCCAGATATTGACATTCTTGGAGATTTTAAAATCTAGATTTATAAATATTTGATGCTAAGAGGTAGATACAGAAAGCATAAGTTAGGAAGAAAACTGGAAGGGCCAATAGTATTCTTTTTTTCCTAGGCTGAGACACACCTGACAGTACTATAGCTTTAGGTAGCGGTCCACTGGAAATCCCCCCAGAAGAGCTACTGAACATCCACAGATGGTATATTTTTGGATGTATGTGCATATTTCAGAATATTGGAGGTGGCCAGATGATCAGATGTGTTCACAGGGTTGCGGGGGCAGGTGGAGGTGCCAGCGTTCCAGCTGGACCACCTTCCTCAGAAATCTGTACTTGCTTTAGGAAGCTTTTACTGCTTATTTCTTCACCCTCAGAAGCAGCAAAACAAATATTTTTTTGTAAAAGTTATAGAAATGGAAATAAATTACGTAAATGCTTATGGATATTTTTCACTTATGGGACTGATGGGTGTTGAATATGACTCAAATTCCTGGGCGACTGAAGGTTTTGACCTTGTAGCAGTAAAGCCCCAGTGCAAGAGGCCGCATGGCCAGCCAGTGGACTGTCCTGTCTCTGGACAGGGGACACCCTGAACAGGGTGCAAGGGGGGTGTGAGCAGACGCCCACGTTTCCTCCCGCGCATCCTCCCTGCTCCTGGCAGCCGCTGCACAGGGATTTCCTGGCCCAGAGGCTGTATTTGTGTTTTTGTGTTTAATAGCTCACGGTAGAATTTTCTTCCATGAATTGGACTAATCTCTCCAGTTATATTTTTGGCTTCCATAATATCTGATGGTAATGAATCCCACAGTGTAGCTACGCGCTCCATGAAAATGTGTGTGTGTGTGTGTGTGTGTGCGTGTGCATGTGGTTTAAACCTCTTTTCCTCCTCTCTCCACATCTTGCAGTGTGAGAAACAAAGGAGGAACATCTCGTGTTTGCCTTCTCCCAATCACTCAGGCTGTCTCACTCTCTCACTCAAACTAACCATGTTGTCTCTTGTGCAAGCCAAGGCCTCTTCTACTCATAGATATTTTTAGCCAATTTGCATGGAAGCTGAACTTCTCTAGTTCTCCTTAATGCTGTTACAAAACTATGTGGGTACATTTATATTATCAAACCCTGTTTTGCATTTCCTTAGCTGATATGGCTGTCTTGTACTTACTCCTCAGTGGTGCCATCCTTTTTCTAGTCAATGACACTATTTTCCCTGATCATGTAATTTGTCTCTGCTCCTTTAAGCAACATCTCAGAATAACAGCTTTGAAAAATGCAAGGCAGGCTTGATGGGAGTCTATCTTTTATGTGCTGAGTTAGCTCCTCTGCCAGCCAAGATGAGAAAGCTCTGGAAGCAAAGTGCTTTGTCCAGTGGGGAAGAAGGCTCTTCTATCCCTTTCCCACAGTTAAGAAACAGCTTTTGTTGAGTTCTGAGGAAAGCCACTTACATAATCTATGGTCAGAAAGCTGTGCTGGCATGCTTTTGGATGACTGGAAGTAGAACAAAGGGGAAAAGTATATTGAAGTTTCCCAGTTGACCCCAAAATGAAAACCTCCCATTACGCTGGCACTTACGGCATCGCCACTGTGTAATTTGGTTTTGTACTGACTAGTTAAATTGAGATTATCTTTATGTAACTGTCATTCAGTTGTATATGGATTTCCTCGTAGAAAATGCATCAATGTCACAGGTTTCGTGTCTGGAAATACATCCCCCAACGCCTTTCCCCACCTCTTCATAGAGGCCTGTTCTCCTTCCCCCCATGACACCATTCTCTGCTATGCCTGTATTTTATGGGGAACAAAAGGTACATCCACCTTGCTCTGGGGACAGTGGCTTTCTGTCCCTGGGCTGTTGGGCCTGGGTGGGCTTATGTTACGCAACCACAAAAAAAAAACCCACTTTATGACAGAAGGCTGTGAGAGAAATTCCTCTGATTGTTTCAGAGGCTTGTGTGGGACTATTCCCAATTATAAATCACAGTGGTTGCTAGCTACTTGGGAATATTGGATTTGATAAAGTGCTCAGGTGCAAATTCTACGGTGTGTTGTTACACATTTTGGCACACTGATTGCATGATTGTGTGTCTGGTATATTAACCTAAGAAAGAGGTGCAAACCTCATTTCTTTATTGGTTGGAATTTGGAAGTCAGTAAGCTGTTTTTATGGTGCCTTATTATCTTTAGTTACATGCAAACATGAAATAAATGAGTATATGCAACAGACAAATATAATAAAAAGTTTAGCATGTAAAAATTAACATTAATATAAATGCAGGGAATAGCATAAATTCAATAGCAAAATATGAAAGTACATATGTATTTACATGCATATGCTTATATACATGTAAGCCTAAAAGCATTTGGTATATTTTTATTTTAAAATAATTTGATATATATAAATATTAAACATTATTACAGTCTGAAAATGCTTAATTTGTCTGCAAGACTTAAAGAAATCCTTACATAACAATATTATTGACAGTAAAGACTCATTTCTGCTTCTGATGTGAAAGTCTGTGAGAGGACCAGAGGAGAGATTTTCTGAGAGTCTCCTTAGATTACATCTAAATTCTGCTGTTGTAGAAGGGAGGGAAAAGGTGTGTACAGTAGAACATATAATTGGTCCCCGAATTCTCTGCTTCATGAGCGTGGGTTGCTTATGTAAGCTCCCTGTGCCCTGGCATGTAGAACTAATGATTCCTCGCTCCCCAACTTCCACACCGACCACACTAGAAGAGCCTTGGGGTGGAAGCACAATGCCCTGCTGCCCTCACCCTCATTGGCACTTTGGCCAGTGGATCTTCTCAAGTGATACCTATGTCAGGCAGCCTTCACGGTGATGTTAGAAGAGCTGCTGCCTTGTCCTGCTCCCTGTTCAGGATGCTTGAGCATCCCCAGTCTGCGTTTTGCCTGCAGGGTCTCTGCTGTGCAGCTCTGAGTGCTCCCCAAAGTCTTCAAGGAGAATGACCCACTGCCTAAAGGTACCTGACCCTACATGAATTATGGCTTACCCACGTGGTCATTCACTTTCTTGAGTGAAAAGTGGCCCCTTGTCTGATGCATTTTGACAAGGCATGCTTTTTGTTCCTCCTGCCCTCAGCTGTTTTACAGCATTGCCTAAATTGGCATGTTAACCTCCACAAACTCATAATGAATCTTTGCTATCGTTCTTTTTCTCCTCCAATCCTTCCTCTTTCCCTCCCCCGTCCCCAAACTCCCTTATTTGCAATTATAGTCATCTTCAGTGAGGAGCAATGGCTTTTTAATTTTTCACAAGAAATGGAAGTGTGCAATTATTATGCAAAGCAGCTTTCTTTTAATTCCCCAAAATTTCCGGTATACACTGTAATCAGTTATTTTCTACTGTACATTTTACAGTCTGAATTTGTAAGCCTAGACCATTAGAAAACCATAATAAATAATTCAGTGATTTCCTTTCAGCTTCATATTCTATTTTGCTGAATATGTTTGGAGGTGTAAATATCTCTCTGGAGGGGGATAATTTTAAGTTTAGTTTTCTAATTTGATTAAGGAAGCAGCGCCTGCCTGTTTCATCTACAGGCAGGAATTCAAGTGCACCAGGGAGATGTTTAGATATCTGTGTAGGTGTGTTTAATATGTTCTGCCTAATTGTATTTCCTTTTCACTAAACAAGAAAAGTTGTAATGCAATGGGATTAATCTTCCCATTTCCCCCCACCCTCTTTTTCCTGGTTTTAATTGTCTTGTTCCTCACAGCCACAGCAGTAATGGATTTTGGCAGATCAAGTTCCCTGCCTGCCAGGCGCATCCCAGCATAGATGGCTGCGGCCAGCTCAGTGCTCCAACCTGGTGGCTTCATCCAGGTGGCACCTGGTGTGTAGTCTAGCCTGGAGTGAAAACACCCAGCTGGGTTCAGCCCCAAGGCTGCACACGAGTTACTCTGTCAAACGCGATGTGATGCAAGGGACACACTTGAAAAGACTGATCCGTCTTGCTCTGTTTTCTCAGCCTCTGAGAAAGAAAGAAGAGATACCTGTGTTAAAGTGAAAGTGTACAGTCTGTTGTCTCCATCTCACAAGTAAAGTAGGGACCATTACGTCAACAAGTTTCTAAAGAAAGCAACTCTCTTCTGTTTCCATACAGAGTTGTGGCTATCAATTCACTGTAACAAAAGAACACATTTCACTTAGCAGCTTTTTGGAAATATTTCAACATATTTTGAAGAGCTGAATGTGGGAATTCATTAGAACAAAACCAGCCATGTGACATGTTAAAAAAAGAGAGAAAACACAGTCCATAGCTACGCAGAAATACAGGTGGGCTTAAAATTGTGATTTTTTTCGTACATAAGCTGAGGGTTCTTGAGCTTGTTTTCAGAGCCTGTGGGATGAATTTGCTTTACCTTTTCAAGCTATTCTTTGAAACCATGAGAGCTCTAAACCCTAGGTCTTCAAAACAAAATATGAAAATCCTCACATGGTCTCTTGGTTTTTGGAGTTTGAAGGGGAGTGAGGGAGAGAGAAAACACTGCCATAGCTGAAATGAGATTGCAAATATTGGCAATGCTCTTCTATGCACGGCAGGAGGGGGTGTTAGTGTGGGTGGGTATCTTCTGCAAACTAATCCTTGTGCATCTTCTCTCTGCTTCTGCAGAACTTGAAAGGGCAGGTCTGCCTAGTTTCTGATCTTGCAATTCATATTTATATATGTGGTCTTCCTGAAAAACTCTGTTACCATCAAAATATGCAAGGTTTATTGGGTCATATGTTTCTTCAAATGTTCTCTCTCTCTGTTCCTGCAGACATCATGACCCCAAGTACTTCTGCTGAGTTCTGAAACTTAAAGGTGAAAACCAAAATTGGTAATTATGTTGCTAATACCTGAGCACACAGACTACTCATACAGATAAAACAATTTTAACCAATTTTTTTTTGTTGTTCTTTAGACTTTTGAAACAGAATCCTAGTAATGCGCACCCAGGCCTGCTTTGTGGTGGCTTCTCCCCAAAACATCCTGAGCTTTTCTGAGACAAAGTGGTGCAGTAGTTCCCAGCAGGTCAAGTGGTGAGGGCATCACAAACAGCATACAATTTGCATCCCTTCTGCTTTGCCTCTCCTGCTGATGGGGAACACTATGTGCTGAGGCTGAATAATCCAGTTTTACTTACATTGCTGTGTCCAGTTTAGCAACCTCCAACCACACTGCAGTTTGATGCTCTTGCTGATCAAACAAACAAAAGACTATTGCCTGCCTCCTCCATTTTTTGTCTCCGGTTCCTGTACTGCTAACAAACTAGTCACTACTGGGGCTGGATAAACAGCTTTTTGAAGAATAACTAGAACAAGGCTCAGTGTTGCTCAAAATGTGAAGAAGGCCTGAAAAAGAGCATTTTGGAAAATGCCCCAACACTACTGCAGGTAGAATATTTTTTTTCTTACTCATCACTAGGTTGTTGGAAGGCTCGAGGGCTCAGAGAGGTTCATGAACCACTCACATTTGTTCTGTCCATGAGTGCTGCACTATCGTTTGCTTCATGTCTCAACACTGATGGCTTGTGCCTTCTTGGTTCACAGGAATGTGATGTTAGCAGGAGAGCATGGTGTTCCTCACATGGGGTGAACCATGCTGGAGATCAATATGTTGTTTTGTAAAGTATGCTTGACTTCCTACAGGCTGTAGTGGGTTGTTTCCAGCCCTTCCATTTCCTTGGCCAATTATCTGGGCATCTCCACCTTCTATAGCACTATTTAAAAAGAAATCCTGCTGAGTGCCTTTCGTGAGGAACTTGGGCTTGTTTGAGGTACGCTCTGAGTATGCTTGGCAGGTGAAGCACTCCAGTGTATTGACACTCAGAGGCCAGTGGAGTTCAAGCGGAAGCTAAAGGCACCAAAGCAGGACAGTGCTTGGAGCAGGGGACACCCAGAAAGTTCTGACCAATTTGATGGATAGGCATCCTATCTGAGGGAGGGAAGGCATGGACGAAGGTATTAATGAGCCATCAGCTGTAGGTGGGATTAAATTCTTTTTGAAGCTGGCCTGTTTTCACGGGATAGTTCACCCTACAGATTTTTACAGGCTCTTGAAAACATCCTGAACTTCCTTCAAGGCCTCACCCATTATCTTCCCTTTCATGAACCTTTGCATTTCTTGATTCTGTACAGGACCAAAACCAGAAATGCAAAAGCACCAAGAAAAAATGACATTGGAGCATTCTTGGCATGACTTGGCATGTGGGAGCAAAGAGATGTGGAACCTGATAGGTCTCCAGACTTGTTCTGCAGACTCAAGAAGTGCAAGCAGTTGGATAAACATCTGAACTTTTGTGTGTTTATCTGAACTGAACTTGAACTCCAAGCCATTTCAGTCCACCTAGCAGTGGCTAATAATTAATAGAGTGCTTGTTAAAATTGGGAAGTAATCTCAATCATGTATTAATTCACAAAAATACATAAACAAAATCCCCAAAATCCCTTATTTAAATTGTGTTGGCTCAGGAATTTGAAGCAGACGTTCCTCTCAGCAGACAGTCTACAAAAGCCTTTGAAAGAAAAGATAATTATTAATTCTCCTCTATGTGAAAAACTGTTGTGAAACTATGAAGCTGAAAAAATAAAAAAGGTATTTGATAAATAGAGAGGTGAGAGGTCTGAATCCAATTCTTGCATAACTTCATCTGTCAACAGCAATACTATGAAGTTACCTGCCATACTGGTGTGAAGCCAGTATAAGACCAGATTGTGCCTGACACTTCCAAAGGTTGAGTTATATTATTGAAAGAAGTGTCGTCAATAAAGGTTCATTACTGTGAAAAATTCATTTAGGATCCTGCCTAGGAACAATATGGTTGGCTTTCTCAGTAAAATCCATTATTTAATTAAATAAATAAAACCTTTTTGGTTATGTAGCCTTAGTTGTCATTTACTACCTCTTTAGTGACGTTAAACTTTAACGTGATAACAGCGTGGTGAGCAGAGAGTACAGTTTCCACCCATATGGATAAATATTGATCTCAGTGATAAAGAACAAACATTCTGATGGAGTGGTAGGAAAGAAATTGAACCTGATATTGGAGGGTTATTTTTACTGCGTAGTAAAATAAAGTCTTTCAACTAAGAACAGGGAAGGGCAAGGGGCTGGCTTATCAAAATGTTGTTTAAGGGTAATAAATTCTCTGACTTCAAACTGTAATATTTGCTCATTGGCTGTGCACAAAAACAAAGAGATGATGGGTGAAGTTCTGGTCACAGTTGAATAAGCAGCAGCTTTGCAGCAGACTTTAGTAGGGGTAGGTATTTATAGCTGGAGAGCTGTGCAGAGGCTTTGATGTCCTGTGGAGTTCTCGTGTGAGCAAATTGCTTCTGTAGGTCTTTCCTTAGCCCATGTCTGCTTGAAGCTAAGCATGCGCTTCTCTGATCTGCTGAACCTGGCTCTGAGATTAATTCTGATGTTTTATAAAAGCTCGAATCTCTAAGGTACAACAGGTTTGTTTTTCAATTGATCTTGCCTGTTTGGATGCCCATTCCCTCACCCGGAAGGTGCAGCTTTCTGCAGGGTCTCCTTTGCTTCGGTGAGATCCATGGGAGAGAACACAGTTGGGGCTGAGCAACAATGCAAAGGGCAGGGACGGTGACATGACCTACGTGATGGCATTATGTCCCCTTGTGACGTGGCACCACTGGGCAGCACTAACTTCTGGGAGGTCAAGGAGGAGACAAATGAAAACCTTTATATCTTTAAAACCCCAAAAGTCCTTCTAGGTGAGTCTGTGGATTGGAGTACAGGGCCAGAACCAGTAGGTGTGACTTGTAGTCTCAAGAAGAGTTAAATCATTGACCATACATCCAGTACTGAGACATGTGGATGCTTGGGACGTGGGGAGTAGAAGTGGAGGAGGGGGACGGGAAGAGATTAATCTGACCAAAAGCAGGTGTCCACAATATCTGTGTCAGAGTTAGTCATCTGGGCTCCACCTGCAACCAGTGGGGAGGTTCAGACACCTATAGGGCATGATTCATCTCCTTCTACTGCAGGTATGGATGAGGTCAGATTAATGGCCTCCTGCTAGCTGCTCTCCACTGGCTGTTAAAGGAGCCCTGTGTGACTTCCTATCTCTGCAGGTATCTTACCTGTTTGTACATAAAGGCAGGTCACATGAAAGCCCTGCCTTGGTTTTGGAAGCCATTGAGGAAATGTATAACACACTTGTAGGACCAAATAAACAAAGCTCTGATGTGGTATTTTGAAGTGTGACTTCTCTGCCCTACTTGTGTATTACTATGTGACCTTCTAAACAAATCATATCCATCACTTTTCCTAGTAGTGTATCCGGATGGAGCCTAATCATTCTTTCTCATCAAATTTGGGTTGGTTCCTACTGCTCAATATAGTGTGACAGTGACATACCACTACATGCAATGTTGTCATGCAGATATATTATTTTTCTATAGGTCCACTTAAAGGTAGTTACATAGTCCCATTCTCATAATATTTTAGCACTTTGTATGCCTTAATACATTTTTCTTTAATGTACAGATGTTACTTCTGTCTCCTCTACTTCCTGCCTCACCATTGCTTTGGCTTAGGAAGGACCTAGGGAGAAATATACTTACGGAAGAGCTCCCTTGGTTTTGAGCTATTCCTAGCAGCTCCATTCAACTCTCTTCCTCTCTCTTTATATGAGCAGTTATGAGTCTGTGGGGGAGGCAAGCAAACCCCACCTACCTCTGACTTTTGCCTGTCAACTTGTGCCTTCTCTACATGATGCAGAGAGGATTTTCCAACTCAGTCACTCTCAGCTACCAAGAACTTTCCTGACAGTCAGTAAATCACACCACAGCCTCTAATCTTGATTGGAGCTTCTGCTGACTACTATCAGATACTTACTGCAAATACTCAACATTACTGTTACATTAAATGCAATTTTAATCTCTGCCATAAGTTATTGTAGGGCAAAGTGTGTGTGTGGGCGTGTGTATGTGTGGCAGGGGGTGGGTTTTTATGACTTAGAGATGTGTTTGTGTGGCAATAATAATACATGTGTTCTCCAGAAGAATATTTCCCTCCTGAAGGTGATGGACTGCAGAGGAAAATGGTGATTTGGAATCAGTGTGCCTCTGTGTAGCAAACAAGCTAAGTGGGGTTTGGCTTTGATGAGATTGCCTGGAAGAGTTTATCTGTGGTGGTAGGTGTGGCTCCCACCTCAGGAAGTTTTGAAATGAATGTGTTTTTTTCATACGTGTTCCAAAGTCAGGCAGAAAGGTGCAGAATAAAATTATCACTTCTTGTTCCAGTTATGACTCTACCTAGCTGAGTCTCATACTTTCTTAATCATTTAGGTGGAGGTAGGCTCCCTTTGAAGAGCAGTAAGAATAGTCATCATTCTATCCACCCTCTCAAATGAAAACATCTTTGTGTTTTCCTCTGCCTCCCTCTGTCTAGATTACCTCCAGTAAGTCTTTTTCTCTGGCTTTCCTGGGATGTCCTTGGTTGTCAATGTGATATGCCAACCTGTCCTCATAGGCTCAAGATCAGGGTGAGAGCAGTGTGAGTCCTTAGTGCCTTCTCCCTTGTTGGAGTGCAGTTTGCCTGTTCCAGAGAAACATCATGGCCATCAAGACACTTTGGAAATATCTTACCTATGTCCCTGCTGTTGGCAGCAGCATCAGAGTGAAGATGCAAGTAGGAACAGGATTATAAAATCTAGGCTTGTTTATCAGCCCTCCTGTCGGACTAGTGATCTCTATCTGGAATCGTGCCCCATCACGATTAAAGAGCCTTTTGGCCTCGGGAGCTGTGGTGGTCTGTAAGGGCTGCAGTAGAGTGGGACTGTTGGGCCTCAGGCTGTGAGAGTTCCAGCTTGGTTCGATACTACATGTGTTGCCTAAGTCTGAGAGTTAAAGACCCTCAGGTAGCTGCCAGACTTAGCTCCCAGGATATCAAGCACATCCATTCACGCTGAGATGCATCCTCTATGTCTGCCTGTCAGTTCCTGAGTCTTGATTAGGCATGAGGCTGCCTATCTAGCAAGAAGTTTTTTGCTATCCTCCTTGCTTTCTAGGGCCACATACAGCTTTCTGACACACAAACTTTTTAATTAAAGGTTTGTCATTTTTCCACCAGACGTCTTGAAGAAATTATTTTTTCTTGGCCTCCTTTGTAGCTTCAGCATTCAACCAGAAAGCAGCTCTTAGGAGCAGTCTCTCCTCTCTCACTGCAGTCACGCACTTGTTCTCCTTCGGCTTCATGGTGGGCTTTATCTTTCCATTTTTGTTTCTAACTTATCGACATCAAGAGCCTGTCTGGGTTTTGCAGTCTTTCCTGTAATGAGGCAGCCAGCTTGTGAAAGGCTGTGTCATAGCCTGGCTTGCTATTGTCAGCAGCTTTTATCTTCCCTCTGCAGTCACTTCTGCACCGCTACTTTTGATTTTTGTTTTAGTTACTCTAGTTGGTTTTAGCTGAGGTTGCTTCCTCTGTTAGTAGAAAGGTGATTTAGTTCTGCTGAAGCCTTGCAAAGATAGCACATAACAGCAGTATGTATTTTTAATCTAGATTCAGTTTCTGTGTTTTATAGCACCAGGGAGAGTCTGTTTTTGTGTCTGAGGTGCCACTAAAAGATGTGTATGATTTCCTGAGTGTTGATGATTGCGGTGAATTGTCCCAGTTCTGTTTTTCTGTTGCTTAGAGAGTTTTGAGTATTTATGTACAAAGCTAGCAAAAAAACCCAGTCTTCCCAGTTCACAGAAAAATTCATGTTCGCATACAGAGTGGGCAGAATCAACTCTTCTCCCTCTCTGAAATCTCTGATGGATTTGTGAAATAGGTACCATGTGCAGTTGCTTGGCTCTTATCCCACTGCAATTTGACAAGGATGTCCCTTTGGCAAAGCTGCCCAGCATTGCCAGGGCTTCAGGGAGCCATCAACCACCAAAGAGGTCTTCTTGCTTGGCAGCCAGGGATCCCTGTAATTTGAGAGGTTCCCATCCCCAAGGAGGACAGGTCAGGAATCGTGATGCTGCCAAAACCACTTTGAACTAGCAGTTTAAATGAACACAGCGTTTCAGGCTGAGCAAACCAGTGTTTTTCTGAGAGTCTCTCTACATTTTAGTACTTCTCTGAAGAACCATAAGGCTAAAATGGTCCTACTTAGTGATATGATTTAGTGCTAAGACTGCACTCCAGACAGATGCGGTAAAATAAAGCCTGAAGAAATCACGTCTTGAGCTTCTCACAGTGTCAGCTTCTGAAACCCTTGGACTGCCTGATTTTGAGGCAGTTAACTGCTGGGTGTGTTCTCCTGCACTGCTCTGTAGTGAACCACTAGGGATCTGGGGGCTGTCTCTGGGCATTTTCTGAGGCTTTACACACCTTCTATTTCACAAGTGGGCCCATGGAACTTGTGCATTACAACAGATGGATCACAGAATCATGGAACGGTTTGGCTTGGAAGGCACCTTCAAAGCTCTTCTAGTCCAACCTCCCAGCCATAAGCAGGGACATCTTCAACTAGATCAGGTTGCTCAGAGCCCCGTCCAGCCTGGCCTTGATTGTCTTCAGGGATGGGGTATCCACCACCTCTCTAGGAAACCTGTTCTGGCATTTTACCACCCTCATTGTAAAAACCTGATGACTAGGAGACATCCAGGAGATAGATATCACTCTCATGTGCTTACTTTGGCTCCAGGCAGGGTTGCTGTTCTGTCCTCCCGAGCTGTCCCTGTGCCTTTCCAGTGCTTTCTGCAGAAGCAGCACTGCTCTTGGCCCAGCTGTGTGTGTGTTGAAGGACCCCTTTTTACAAGCTTGCTGCTTAGAACATGGTGAGCCCTCAGGAAAGCACACACACGTAAGCAGGCAAGACTCACAGAACAAAGCATGGTTCCATTTTGCTACTAAGTGATCCTCGCTGAAATACTAACAATTGGATCAGAGCTCTGTGTATTTCTTCCTTACAGGCTTCCTTTTTTGTCTGATCACCACTGGAAAAGATCAAAGATCCGGCAGAGAAGCTAAGGTGCAGAAGAAATGAGTCTGACATGAAGAACACTGCATAAAGTGTATGTTGTATCAAAGCTCTTCTGAGTTATGCATTTCTAAGACCTTTGCAGGAGCTGGCTGGTAGGACATGACTGAGTTTGATTTGAAGCTGTGTATTAGTTCATTGCAACTTTGCCCCCAGTGGGGTGACTGAGAATGTCCTGTAAGATTACTGATGAGCTTCTGTTGGGTGCTTTGGCCCCAACAAACAGAGTGGTACAATAGCAGAGGGAAATGTAAGCTATTTCCCTACTGCCCTGGTAGCCTGATAAAGTCCCATTAAATGTATTTTCTGTAAGTTGAGCAAGGACAAGCTTTTGAACAAGAGGAACCAAGTGAGAATGACTAACATGTTGGAGTGTGCAGAAGTGAGCTCATGTCCCCATGAGGATAATATCTTTTTATGTGTGCGTGTGTTGTGTTTTTTTTTTTTCCCCCCACTGGCAAAACAGAAGTGAATTTTTTTTTTTTTTTTTTTTTTTTTGAGCAAGGCAAGAAGCAAATCATAGTGATATTTCCTCATTTTCCATTTCCTCAAGGAAGTGCTTAGTCAGTCTGATTATTCATTGAGACATGTTCTTAGCTTTCTTTGCATTCTAGGAAGAAAAATAAATAGCTAAATAAAAAAAATACTTAATACATAAGTAAATAAATAGATAAATAGATAAATACAGTGTGTATGTACACACACACACATGCACACGCACACACATGCACGTTTAAGTTTGTGGACTGATACCTGGTGTTCACTCATCTTGATTTAGAGCATTTTAATTTTGGTGAGGAAACTGAAAAAGTAATAATTACCTCTAAGACAAGGTAGCTTCCCATGTTTTCATTAATTCAGGGGAAAAAAAAGAAAAGGTGTATGTTTTGTAGAAGGTTATACCCTTTGGAAGTGATTTAAGCTTTATTGAGAAAATGTGCTCTAATTTCAGATGACTTTGTCCGGACAGTTTGATGATATGAATGTGATGGTTCAGGTGCTGCAGCCATTTTCCTTCTGTAGAACTCTAGAGCTCTGTTTCATCTGCTGTTGCTTCTTATTTGACCTAGTGTGGGAAAACCAAACAAGGTAGGACAGACAGGATTGCTCATCAGAACAATGGAACATCCCTCCTAAAAGCAGAATTTGGTCCAGTGGGTATGCATAGTAATGTTATCAGTTTTAAGGAATCTCTCTTCTGAAATGGCACTGATTATTTTCCATGGTAGCTGGGATGGGTCATTCACTGCACTTTTCACATAAGATGCGAGTTCCAGAAGGTCTGGAGCAATACAACTGGATAGAGGAAGTCCAGGAAGGAGAGAAAGAATATTTTTCATGTTCATCAGTCTTTAGCAAATTATTGCCTTCCCCATGTTTGTCACCTGCCTTTCTATCATAAATGTATAGGTTGGAAAAAATTCTTCCTTCAGCAGAATTGGAATAAGAAGCCAGATATTCAGCCTTCTCCTAAGAGTGCTGTGTATCTATAAAATAAGGTTGTTGCTTTGGGAGTATGGTTGTTGGCCTTCCATAGTTTGGTGATGGTTTTTTTTATTTGCAATGCAATGAATACCAGTGAGTTTGCTATGACCAAAATATCATTGAGGCAAACCCCTGATATTAGCCACATTCTCAGCAGTTGAAATGCCATGTGTTGGAATCTACTGTGTAACCTCAAAAATGGTGTTGCTGCTACCAAACTTGAGAAGTTTTTGGCAACACAATTTTTGACTTTTCAAAATTAAAAAGATCAGGGAAATTTTTACTGTATGTTTTTTCATGCTTAAAGGAAAGAAGGAAAATCCTTTCTTTATTTTTAATCTGGACTGTTTTGATTTTTTTTTTTTTTAATCACAATTTTGGATTTTACTACTTTCCTCGTTCCCATTTTCAGGAGCTACTGATAAAAAACATGTTTTGCTTGAGAAATACAATTTTTTTCAAGGTAGTTGAAGAAAAAACAGTTGCAGCTGCTGTTAGTGAATAAGGACTTGATCCTTATACACTTTTGCACATAAGTAACTTGATGTATCTAAGTAGTCACATCAAACGCTCTCACAAAGTTACTCACATGAACAAGTGTTTGCAGGATCAGCATCTAAATCATGTTGTTTCTAAGTTCTCTCATGTTTCCCCATCTGTAAACCAGCAATGTTGCTGGCTTAATTTGGTAAATGCTTTGAAATCAATTAATATAAAGCAGTATATATGCATGTGTCATTTATTGATGTCAGAGAAGAAAAGGAATACTGACCAACAAAAAGGGTATTTTCCACTTTCTACAAGAAAGAATTATGAAGTAGAACAATGGAGAGATTAACTTTGGAAAGTAATAAATAATTCCTAAAAAGAAATGATCCCACAAAAGTGATGCATGAAAGAATGCAAAGAAGCCTCTGAAGAAAAAGTGGCAAACACAATTGAAGCAGGAGAAAAATGCTAAGTAACTTTGTTGTTAGCAGGGGAACTTGGTTAGTACGATATCCGAAGGGCTGTCTGCTTCTTTTCTTTCCCTCCAATAGGCAGAGCATCCATTGCGCTTTCAGACACATTTTCTGGTTGATTCTCCTGCCACTCTTTCTCCTGTAAATCAGGAACAGTTTTGCTAATGCACATGGATTCACACTTCCGTGAAAAAGTAAAGCCCCATATATTTTCACACCACTCTTAAGGGGAAATCTTGGCTATGCAGAAGCCCATGTCAAAAGTCCCACAGCCATCAGAGAAACCAGACTTTCATCCTGGATTTTCTGTCTTCCTAACCTTTCTGCTTTACTCCCCATAGCAAACATATAATCTTTATGTTTCACAAATTGTTGTTAATGATATATTGAATACCGGATCTCTGTCCTTTACACCCTGCCACTTAACCTGCTCCAGAAACAGTTCTGACTTCAGTGCTCTGAGCTTTCTGTATTCGATATGCTTTGATATCCATGCACTGTTGTTAGTGGTGCAGTGAGAGAAGTCATCTGGCAGCCCACTGGGATTCCTCCCAGCTATTTGAGAATAATTTTGAAAAACTTGGACTGGGATGGAAATGAGGAAAGAAAAGTTATTGGTTTTCTTTTGAGAGCATATTTTAGAATGTCATGAGACACTCTTACTCTCTAACTTTTCGGCATGATGTTCATTAAGTGAATGGTTTGGGTTCGGCAACACAGGTAATTCATGTATGTTTAGCCATCTATGAAGGTATCTCATAAATTAAAAGATGCAGTGCTGTAAAATAATACTGCAGTACTTATGCTGGGTTTTGTTTTTGCTGTTTGGTTGGTTGTTGTTATTTTTGTTGATTTTGTGTGTGTGAGTTTTGTGTGTGTATGTGATGGGGTTTTAAAACATCAATATTATTGTGCTATTTTTTTCTTTTTATAATGCCCTTATGATTGCAAGTGCTTATAGTGCCACCAGCTGGTTGAGACAGCCACTGTCTTTGTGTTCAGTTTTTATCTTTAAATGAACGTTTTGCTAGTACTACGAGAAAATACAAGCCAGTCTTGTGAGATTACCTATACTCCTTTTTGCTTTTTTTTCAGTCATTGAGAGGAATAATTTGAAGACATCGGCTAAAATGACTGGCATTCAAAAGGTAAGTATATCATCTATATAGGGTATGAAAAAAGTTATCCACTTTTTAAACTGTGAATATTAATCTATGTTACTATTTTAAAGCTATCATTTAAGCTAGAGTTCTCAGTTTTTAAATTTGGTATGTGTTTTTATGTTTATTTAATATAAAATTCTTCTGTATGTATGTAGTCATTCCAAAAAGGGTCTCTTTTCCTCTTTGCTTCACTGACTCAGTTGAGCTGGGCAGTGAGATGGTTACTTACTACAGCTGATTTTCCCTTTTTGATTTTTGCTTTTCTACAGTCTGATCCTGAAGTTGTAAATTCCACGTTAGCAACAACTATGGGGTCCAGGCATCCAAAATAAGCATTTGTGGTACCCTCTCCACTTCAGTCAAATAAACCTTGCCAAGCAAGCATGGAAGTGCTGCAACAAATACCTGTGGGACAGGTAGCCCCCTTCACAAGTGTCCTAGCAAGATGGACTGTTTTGTAATTCCACTTATTTCTTCTGCATGTTTTCCACCCCATGGGCCCTACAAATATGACTATGCGTGATGCCCAGCAATTTATAAAAACTGTGTCTGTGCTTGCTGCACTGCTCTGTATTTCAATCTGCCTGCTGCCAGTGTGGGCTTTCCAGTGTTCTGGCCTTGGATTTCGATCTCAGTGCCAAATTTGAGGACTTCTTCACTGCCTCTTCCCTGGCTGACAACTGGTATTACCTCCATCTGCATTAGATGCCAGAAGTTGCCCAGAACTACTCTGGCAGCTGGGAACAGATGGTCCACAGGGGAATCATGAGGATACAAAAATGACATAAGCCCACCTTTGTCTTCATGGCCAAGTGGCAAACCACTGCCTTCTGCTTTCTTGGGCTCTGCCTTTACTATCAGAGACCGAGGAGCAGATCTCAAGAGATGGACCCTAAGCAATTTGTTTCTTTGTTCCCTTTTCCTCTGTGGATGATTCCCCTGTAGGGTCCTGCTGGAGAACTTGGGCCTTTGCATGGGACAGGTTGGGTGAGCTGTTTTGCCTCTGCCCAAGCTGGGAAGACCATTTACGTGCTGCTTGCTGCTGCTTGAATCTTCAGTCCTTTGCATAAAGCATAGGCACATGTGAAAGTCATTGGAGGACACGGGTATGTAACCTCAGTTGTTCTTTCATGCAGCTATGTTGTGCAGGTGCCACAAGCAATTACCAATTTTATAGGACACTTGAGTGAAACATTTTCAGAGGGGGAGATGTGGGTAATCTTTGAGCCCCACGGAGTTGTTTCATTTTTAATTGTGCATTTTAAGGTCTATGGGGCTCTGATATTTCAAGTTCTGAGCAAACAGCGAACACACTGCTATCATTGTGTTCCCTTGCTCGTGGCTTGTGGCTGAATTACCTCATGATAGGCCTTTTAAGTCTTTTGGCCTACTTCTTGGCCTCATATTTCAACACAGCACGTGAAAGAGATGAATAATGAGCTAAAACTCCCAACTGTTTCAGAGTTATGGGCTATTTTATTTTTCATTCCATGTGTGTTTTAGCAACCTCTGGCTTTGCTAAAACATTTCAAGCTAGGTGAAGATGGCACAGAGGGATGGAGTTTCCCCTCTGGTGTCAGTGGTTTGACATATTTACCTTCACCTAAAAAGGTGGAGGTTTGCTTTCGTTTGCTGCAAACAAAGTGAAGGTCCCTTCCCCAGCATCCCTCTCCCCTCCGCAAACATCCATTTGTAAAGCATAGCCCACACGTTTCCTTGAAAAGAAAATGCATCATGACATTTCCCTAGCTGCACAAAAGGCTTTGCGTGGCTAAATGTCAGTCAGTTATTCATTACAGTAATATTTTCCCAAGGCCTGCCCAGCCCCCTGGCAGAGCTGGCTCTGCCTGTGCAGGCATCCCCTGCCTCAGCTGAGAGCTGCCAAAGGTTTGTGTTGGAGAAGCACCACTCAGAGCACTCAAAATCTGTCAGTGTTGGTGCCACTGAGGGTTACAGCCACACTGCCATGGCTTTTTCAGCTTTTAAGGTGGTTTCGGGTGCCCAAGATTCCCTGGCCATGATTCGTTAGGAAATAAAAGAGAAACGGAGCTCCATGAAACAGGGAAGGCTGGAGACCTTCTCCAGTTCAAGAATGAGACCTTTCCCGCTACAAATACAGTCCTGTCCCAGGCCATGCTTAAAAAATGTGCCAGTCTCACTGGAGAGGGGTGGTTGTGCCCCAACAGAAGGTGGGCAGCTGCCTGGGCTTCCCCCTGCACTGCCATGGGAAGGAGCAGTGCTGGTGCAAACCTTGAAAGCAAACTTTGTCATCACTCCACATTCAGGCAAATCTTTGTGTTCGCCTGTGGGTGACCCAGCTAAGACCTTCCTGTTGTCATTTTGTGACTGTATGCATCCACTGGAACAACTGTTCCTTGCCAGAGAAACCTTTTCACCTCCAAAATACGAATATTAAATCTTGGTCTTGAATGGGGAAAGACAATGCTTATGGAAACAATGATCAACATCAGAAAATGGGGAGCAAGGAAGGATAAAAGAAATAGTTGGATTTGTCTTATGACCATTTAATCAAAGTGTGTTCCTACAGTTTCCTGCCAGGCTGAGTTACAAGGCATGTGCTTGTAGACACCACAGCACAGAAGCAAAGGAGGAAAATGCAGAGAACGGAGCTGGGAGTGCTCAGAAAGCGAGTGCTGTGGAGTTATAAGGACAGAGGAGTTGGCTGATAAATGCTGCCGGGCATGCAAGGGAAATAGTGGGCAAACAGATGAGGTCTGAGAGAATGAGACCTCAGTCCACAGCTAAGGTCTGAAGGGGATGGGATCTTCACAGACCCTGTGGGGAAGAGCCAATGTAATATGGTGAAAAAGAATATCACTGCAAGAAGCACTTAGAGCAGAAGATACTTTTACTGGGTGGTCAGTCTAAACTCTGTAGCCCATTCTCTGTAAAGAGTCAGCCCAAATATATAAGAGAAAGTAGCTGTATTGAGCTGGAAAACATTCTTCCATGCTGTCATCTGGAACTGGTTGAAAGCAAAGTACGTAAAGATGAGGAAAGGATGAGAGACTTTGCTTCTGTTGGGTAATTAAAGGAGGAAAAAGCCTTACCACCATAAAAAGGAATGAGATAGATCATGTCACAAATAAATTTGTTGCTGTGGTTCCAAAAGTCTTTCCCTTTCATAAAAAGAAGCTAATATGGCTTGGATCAAGTATGATTAGAGTTAACTCCACAAAGAAAATAAAAATACAAAAACTAGAGCAACGATAGAGGAAGAGTAGAGGAAGAGATAAAGGAGAACACAGGAACAATATGTGGCTAATTTGTAACTTAGTATCACATTGAAAAAAGATTTAGAGAGCCTGTATCCTCCCAAATGAGCATTGGCATATCATTAAAACTTTTAGTATTGTCTTGACAACTCTTTGATTTCTTGTGTGCAGCTGACTGATAAGACAACGTTCTTAACTTCAGCCTTACCTACTTTTTATTCCTTAAGAAAACTGTAGCTGATCTTGCACTAAGGAAAAAAGAAGGAGAAGAAAAAAACTTCCTAGATTCCTTGAGATGCTTATTTTTTTTTAAGGTTGGAGCCAGGAAGCATATCAAAACATTAGAAGAGCCTACAGCTTCTCTCGCTGCCCCTCCTCCTCTTCCTCACTTTGCCGCTGGAAAATATTTCTACAGATTTGTTATGTACCTTTGCTGCAAAACCTGACTACACATCTGTGGGTCCGTAGGTTATCTGCCCAGGGACAGAGCTGAGCTAGACTGTGAAACCCTTTCTCGTGACTTCAGGTCTGGTAGTCTGCTGACTTCAGTGGGGCTGCTGCTGTTGTATGCTGGTTTTCAGCATGAGTAATGGTGTCATGATCCGGCCCATAAATTCCGGGTAATTTGTAAAGTGCCTGTCACAATGTTATCTAAATAGCAATGGCACATTGGAAACTGTTCTGGGCTGTTGCAGGGAGAAGCCTTCTCAATTTGCTTCTCCAATGCAGCTCTGTTCTTATATGTTGTGGTGTGCTCCTTCCAACCTCATCTTAAGATCATCTGAACTCTGTTTGTATTATGGTAAACCGTGATTCCTGGAGGCATTTTGATGCTTAACTTCAACAATAGACATAACTGAATAGAATATTAGATGTTGGAACAGGTGTTACAGAAGGCAGCAATTACATCCCATATTCTTTTGTGATTTCTGAATGAATTAATATTGGCTTTCTTTGTATCATTGCTTTTTTTGCGCTTTTTTGTGCTTTTTTTTGAGAGAGTTTTGAGTGCCTGATTTTCACTGGCACAATTCCATGGAAATCAGATTTCTAGGCTGTATGCATTGTTGTTGTTTCTGCTTGTGCCCACAGTGTTCATGGTTGTACAAACTGAATAGAAAATGCTTCATTCATCAGTTCCCAGTTTTTCATTCACATGTCAGCATTTATGCCAGAAATCTTCCTGTGCTCCCCCAGCCTGGTGAACACATGTGGTAAATTACCTGAGCAATTAAATGAAGGCACTTGTGTGAACAGTGCACATGAACTATTCTTTGAAGATGTTCTGTGATCAAAGCAGAGAAAGGAAATAAAAATGAGTATGTTTGCTGAATACTGAATAAATTAAACAGGAGGGTACTGCAAAGAAAAGGCAAAACATCTGTTTGTGGAAAGAAGCAGTATCCACTTCCTATTCGTGACAAAATATTTTCTGTTGTCCTGATAGCATTCCTTCCAGTGGTTCCTGGTAGAGGAACTAGAGGATAAAGGAGCCTGAGACGTAAGTGATTTTGTGGGCATCCCTTTATAATTAACTATGTAATGTTCCAACAGCTAGACCAAGGCCAAATTTCTTTTACCTCCAGAAGATAAAACAGAACTAAGGGGGCTGTCAGGGCATAGAATTGTTCAGTGATGAAGGCACTAGGTTACCATTGTTCTGGATAAGTAGCAAGAACCATTAAGCATATACCACTTCTCTTGAAGTTACCGGAGTGGCAGTAAAAGGAAGAAGTAAAAATCAAGCTAGGCTAGAGTCAAAATTGTTGGCGGCTTAACCTTTCACCACAGAATCACTGCCAGTTTGCAACGCCCTGTAATTTACTTAATAAGCTTTCTGTGGACTGGAAATTGAGCTTTTGTCTTTATATATCAATTACAGTATTAGCAATAGCTTAGTTCTTACTGTTCAGTAGGTGCTTATTGTAGAATGAAATACACTGTGTAATAAAAATGCATAGCCCTCAGGTCACAATTTCTGTCTATTGTGAAGAAACTCCCTTATAGATGTGGGAAAACGATTTTGCCAAGTTACAATTGGGAATATAGCAACATAAAAAAAAAAAAAAAAAGTGAATTGCAGATAGGCTTTCATGCTAATACTGTTGACCTCAATGTGACTCCGAATGCCAGGATCCCCTGTGCTAGCTCCCTGGAGCTCACCAGGATCTCCATGAGGGCTGCTGGTGGTCTGGGCACTGGCTGCCTGCAAGGGGACCGAGCTGACAGGGAATCACTGGGCAAGATCTGCTGCTGCTTTCCCATCCCTCTCCCACCAGCCACAAGCTCATGAGCTCCCCTCTCCTAAGCTCCCTGAAAGCTGTGCCCTGACTCACAAGGAGAAGGGATTTTTTTTTTTTTTTAATAGTCCCTTCAATACAAAGTAAAGTTTTGGTTTCCAGGCTCAATTTTTTTTTCAGGAGTGCTCAAATCCAGGATTCTAACCCATGAGACTGTGAGGGGCTTGAGAGAAACACCAGGTGTTCAGCCAGTCTTTGCATCCATTTATATTACCCCAGCAGCACTGACTCGAACCACCTCAATTAAGTTTGAAGTTATAAAGCTGCAATCTCACTAAACAGAAGGTGATGTTTCAAATGATGCTATCTAAAGCATGTTATCCAAAATGAATGTGATTTACAGCCCATTTTTTTCTTTCAAACTAACTAACCTCTAATTGCTGTGGTTGGCCTCCTAAAGTGTGGGAAATCCATTGGCTGTTGTTCTTAGTAGGCACTTACTGTGCCTCAAAATCTGGTGATTTTGCTCTCTCAAAAACATTGCACTTTGTTGTGTACTAATTTCCCTATACATTTGCAAAACTACATAGGAAATATAAACAATGCAATTTTTGTCTTCCTTAATGTGCATTCCCACACGTGACAGAAATTGTCATGTATTCTATTCACAAATACGTGAGCATGTTTCTTCCTAAAAATATTGCTAATTATCTTCAAACCCTGTGACATCTACACACGTGCTTTTAACCCTGTCCAAGTGAATTCAAAGAATGAAAGCAATGTTTCTTTATAGACTACATTTAGCAGAAATTCATTAATGTCTTAATTGTAGACCCTTTTCTTCTCAGAGTACATGGCAATTGCTCTAGGTCATGGAGGGCCAAATTGCTCTGGAAAACAATAGTTTGAATGTAATGTTCCTCTCTGTTTCGAATCACTCAAGTGTCTGTAAGAACATGTCTTCCTTCAATGACAAGTTACACTCAGGGATCATTCAATCATAAATATATGCTGTCCCTTCAAAGAACAAAACCTGTTTGTAATCTTTAAAAATAATCACAGTGGAAACTGGAAAAGAAGACATACCACCCTCTAATCTAATTTAAGAGTGGCAAATAATGTTAAAACTACTATGCCATTTTAAAAGTTGCCCTAAATAGCTGAACAGAATTATTCTCTAGGGCCATTGAGAGCTTAGAGCATCTGGCATGCAAGGATAGGCCGAAGGAGGTGGGCCTGTTCAGTCTGGAGAGGAGAAAGCTCAGGGGGATCTTATCCATGTGTTTAAATTCCTGGTGGAGGGTGAGTAAAGAAGTTTGACTCTTCTCAGTGGTGCCCAA
The DNA here is from genome assembly GCF_964273445.1 of Streptopelia decaocto. Taxonomy (NCBI): domain Eukaryota; kingdom Metazoa; phylum Chordata; class Aves; order Columbiformes; family Columbidae; genus Streptopelia; species Streptopelia decaocto. Next base: position 119,064,130 of record NC_138663.1, read on the forward strand.
TGAAAGGACATGAGGCAATGGGCACAATCTGAAATAAACATCAAAAGACTCCCTTTTACTACTATTAGGGTGAAAAAACACAGTGAGTAGGTTACCCAGAGAGACTGTGGGGTCTCCATCCTTGAAGAAGCTCAAAATCAAACTGGACTTGCCCTGACCCTGCTTTGAGAATAGATTTGGACTGGACAGTCTCCAGAAATGCCTTTCAGTCTCAGCTGTCTTGTGGAAAATGTGTGTTTCACATTTTTAATAGAGAGGACTGTGCCTAGAGGTCAGAGGTAGAATTTGTAAGGACTTTGGAGAGTGAACATATGCAGCTACCTCTCTGACTATGCAGTATGGCTGGTTTGGTCTTGTTGAGGAGTGCATGAGCGAGAGGGGAACCATGCTGTGGAAAGTGGACCCTGCACTATAGAAACCTCCTTCTTCAGGGGAAGCAGAGAGGCTAGACAAGGTGGCCACTCTTTCCCCTGCCCTGTTCCTATGGAGAACAGAGGTTCTCCTGAGTGGTTTCTGGATGTAGATGCACCACTGTTACCTTCACTCAGATTCCAGGACTACCTTCATCCACCTTTGCAAGGAACTCCTCTTCCTCCACTTAACAGAGGGGAAGGGCTTTTAGGTTTTGACTCCTGTTGTTCTTATTTTGCCACTGTAAGTATATTCCTGGCTCACAGGTGGGAACCTGTGCATTCTACTGGGACATGCTCTTCACTTCTTGTGTGTTGGTCAGACATCAGGCAAATATTCACCAGCAAAACTTCACCAATCCTTATTACCTGTCACAGTGAACATACCCGCAGGAAACCATGGCTGACAGAGATCATCACTCTTAATGCATACACAGATGTAGTCTGTTTTTTTAATGCTCTTTCCCTCAGGGTTTAGTTCATGTGATACCTCATATGCTACAGTTCTATATATTAGGGGTTCAGTGACCTTGCCTCCTGCCATTCCCCAGCAGTCTAGTCTTCAGCCGCTTGAGATCCTGGCTTTTGCTCATATGCTAAATGACAGGACATTTCTATGTGCTTGGTATTTTCTGGCCCAGAATTTCCAGTCTCAGAGCAGCTACATTAAGCAGCTAATTCCCTTTTTCTTATTACCTCCATCTATTAATAATTGCAGTCTTCAAGAATGGGAACATTCAGTATTTTGCCTAATGCAACACTCTCATTCAATCCAGATTAGATTCTCCTCCCCCCTCCCATTTATTTTAAGGTGCAGTAGAGAAAAAAAAAAAACACATGTAGAAAATAAAAGACTGTTTGTTTAAGTGTGCAGCATATTTTGTACAAAAATCTTAATTCATGCAGGAGAATTCTTAAAGACTTCTTTGTTATTAAGGTACAGCCTGAACAGTTACCATGTCCTAATCAGTCTTGTTCCCTGAGCCTGTCTCCTTTTGACAGTTACTTGCTGAAGACACAAGTTATTTTCACTGCAGAAAATAGAAACCTTTCTTCCCATCCTACTTGTCAGTAGCAGCCTCAGCCAACTTCACAGTGTCTTGCTTTTCTGATGCTATGTTTTGGCTTTGGTAAAATACCTGCTCAGAATGTTTCAGGATCTCCAGTCTGCTCTGCATCTTCTTCTTTTTTTTTTTTTTTTTTTTTTTTTTTTTTTTCCCCTCCTTCTATTTACCTGGTTTTGGTCTGTATGAAAAAAAAGCCCAGAAGGGCTGATTGAATCATGAGGTTTTGCGTGATGTTGTGGGTAGTTGCCCTCCTAGACAGATTGTGAGCCTTCTAGAAGCTCGGTTTCCAGCTCAATTACCCACTTTGCTTTTATCTGAAAGCAGTTTAAGAGCTTCACTCTTTTGATGGTCAGCAATCTCATTCCCATTTTAAATTTACTTGTGGCCAGTTTATGTTAATTTTCCCTTTGTCAAATTTATTATTTGCTTCAGTAGCCCAAATACTTCCCTAATTTGCTTGTAGAAGCCATTTATGCCTTTCCCCCCTTAGCTTTATCTTTCTTTGTTGGACTATACAAACCAAACACTTCTAGCTTCCTTGGATGAAAAGCCTCTCTGCCACCCTAGTAGCCATCCTTCACTTCTGCTCTCATTTGGATGTTAATCTTATAGACACAGTTGTATAGCAGTGTTTGCAATACCGAAGATGAGATCTTAATACAAACATGGGAGCATTAATAATTCACTCTTCGTACTGGCAGGACCTTCTGTTTGAATTTGTCTGTTTGCGAACTGTATCACAATGTTGTTTTTTTGTGAACAACACATGTGGGTCTTCTTGCTTTCTTCCCTCTCATTTTCAGCTGAGAGCTGCTCAGCATGCATGCCATTACTGTGGATATTTCTTGGATATTTGAGGGGACTGGGGAAATGTGGGACTTCTGTTTTCCTACATTGTGATCTTTTTTGAAGCCAAGCTGAGTTTGGAGATACCTTTGCATCTAACATAAGAAAAGCCAAGTGGGATCAAGTGTGAAGCCAAATTGTGAATCCTTTGCCCTTCACAATCCTCTGCAGATGTGCATTTAGTTAGATACTTCGAAATATCTCAGCAATTATGGTCATTTTTTATGAAGTATCTTGGCATTTAAACACAGTAATTCAAATGACACATCTAAGAACTGTTATTTTAAAAGGTTTCTTACATATTCTTGGCCACTTTATTTATCATTACTATTTTTGGAACACTTATCCTTGACAATCCATCACTTTGGCTTTAAACTAATACTTAAATATTCATGGTTTTGCCCAAAAAAAGAGCTGCTCTGATCTCAACACAGTCCCAAAATATCCTGTTGTTTCTGAAGGCTGACATAAATCAGGTAAAGTCTAGATTGGGTGTGATGCAAGATGGGAGACTGTAGGAGCAACTGTGGAAAAAGAAAAGCTTACCTATCCCCATCATAAACTAAGAAGAAAATTTATCAGAAAGAAATGTAAGCAAAATAAGTCATAGTTTCAGTATTAAAAAATGTGTACAACAACGTGCTTAATCTCTTTGTAAATGTGACAGAGGAGCACTTCAGACTCATAACCAGTGCTGATGTCCTGCATGCTGTAGCAAAGGCTCAGTAAATGATGGAAGATCAAGTAATCCAATGGATAAGGAATTTCTTAGCAGTTTAATGGTGTAAGAAGTAGTAAAGAAAAAAAAATGAACTGAAACAAGAAGTAGCATGAGAGAGATGACTAACCTTGGAAGTGCTAGAGGTCTTCTATGGTTGCCAAGATTTCTAGTTAGCCAAGACGAGATGTAAACTAGATGTCACACAACCCAAGCGAGTGAGTGCACAGTGACCATGTAAAGCAGCACACGAAGGGCTGTATAAGAGCACAGCTAGTTTTCATGAAATCCTCCTCAAGGTGCTGGCTATGTCTTCTCTGTGGCAGCTCTAGAAGAATCATTCACAGATTCCCAAGAGGTCTAGAATGAGAGTTCTGAGAAGTGGGGCTGCAGGCAATTATGAGTTATGCAGCATTTCTTTAACATCCAGAAACAAGGCAAAAATCCTTTCTGGTAGGGCACAGAAGGGGAAGAGGTAGTTTCTGCAGGTTATTCTAGGTTGCATGCTCTCCCTGCCCTGGCAGCTTGTGGTCTGATGGGTCTGCAGAACAGGAGCTGGAGATTTGTCATCCTTGGTTTGTTTAGTGTGTTGGGTATTTTCTGAAGCAGAGTACTGTCACAGCAGCTAGTCTGGTATGCAGGACTGGGGATGCAGTATTATTTAGTAATGGCTATAATTAAAGTATAATACTGATAATTTCATTTTGACTTTAAGTTTTTACATATGGTGTTGTTACAGACTGAATTTCATTTTTATTTTAATATCTATCAAATAATTTCATGGGAATAGTCTGTGATGGGATAGTGTTTTGCCACTCAAGATTTAGGAATACAGTAAATGACGCTTAGTACTTCTCAGTAGAGTCACTAGCGTCAGCTAGAGAACATAATCCTGCATATGCCATATGTTTCATTCATGGACCCATTAAAACAGTTACTCTCAGTACAGTTTCCAGAATTTGAACACTGTAACTTAAATAAATTAGAAATTATCTTCCATTTATTCAAATCTTGACAGTCCATACAGCTGATAAGTTTTGTTTGAATTTATTTTTTTTGAAAGCGTCATTGTAGTAGTATGTGTTTAAAATACTGAAAATGCAATTCAGAATTGAAAAATTAAGAGCATTTGCTGGTTTTGCCAGGCAGATTCAACCTGATGAGCTGTCAATCTGATATGTGTTCTGCATATGATGAAACTAAAGCACACTGGAGTAAGTGATATGGTTCTCAGATACTTCACAAGATTGTTGTAAAATGTGTTAATGAGTCAGTTAGTTAAAAATAAAAAGAAAAAATAATCAGCAAACAAAAACCTACAAAGAATAAAGAAGGAAAATAGTTTATCCTAAACAATACTTATCTGAGGAGGAGAAATAAAAAAGAAGTGATAATGAATGTTTATATTTGAGCATGACTAAAATACAAAAATGGAGATATTTATGTCTGATAAAGCCATTTACATGAATAGCTAAATACTTGGTATGTATACAGTTTCTAAACCGAAACTAAGCCATGGCAATGTATTACAAAAAACATGTATTAAGCATTCTTCACAATGTGCCTGTTTTGCCTAATGTTTTGAAAGAAGATTGAATAATTTAACACATCATGCTAAAGATTAACAAAAGGAGAAGTTACATGGACTTTTAATCTGAAATCCAAGGGAAAAAAATCTTGTGAGACCTCAATGGACTTGCATATTTGTTTTTGGAATTTTGGCTTTTAGTTCTCATGTTCATTAATTTATTAATTTAATAATTTACTTATTAATTAATTTATTAATTTATTAATTAAATAATTTTTGACTTACTATACATTTTCAGAAAGATTTGTCACCAGGTTTCAGGCTCAAATAGTTTTGTTAAGGTTTGTTAGAAGTTTTTTTAAAAATAAGTGGCTACAGAGAGAAGGGAGACCCTGCTGAAGGAGAGGCTGAAGTATTGGCTCTTTGCATGTTAGACATCAGAGAACCAGCGCATGAAAGAAAGCTTATGAATGATGCAAAAATACAAAACCCCTCAGCCAGACACAGATTTGATCAGGCAGCAGAGGATGCTGATTAGAACCCAGATGTCATTAGCTGCTGCTCACCAGCCTGGGACAGCCTGGAGGAGGGTCAACACTTCACACTGCTGGGATAGGGACAGACACACACCACGGGCTAGCCTGAGGACTGCCATGTGGCACATAATTCAGAAAAACCTGTGATAAAAGAGCCTTTCAACATCAAAAACTGAGGCACATGAAGACTTGTGTTAGCTATGCAGGGTAGAGCTTTAACTCAGCATCACCCTGCAGTACTAGCTGTTGAGGTTGGAGTCAACTGAGACCAGAGCTAAGTGGCTTTCTATGTTAGGACAACAATGGTGGAGTTAATTGCTATGCAGGTAGCCCATCAGGCAGCCACCAGGGTCAGCTGAACTTGAAGCACTTGCTCACAGCATTGTTTTATTTTTTTGGTAGATTAGCAGAAGGTGTCTGAGTTCACCTGTAAAACAAATATTGCCTATTTACTAGGGATTACCATGAACTTTGATAGACAGAGTTTCATTTACTCTTGTTCCACTTAGACTTCAGGCCTTGGCAAAGTTTGCAGGAGGGTTCTCACAGATCTGAAGTGTGCAAGAAAAGTGGAGTCAAAGCTCAGCTTTTGTTTCACAAATGAGCTTCTATCTTACATCTTATGAACATGCACCAGTATAAATCTATGTGACCTATGATCAAGCAAGCCAGAGAAAGTGGACATACCTGGGTAGGACAAAGTAGGGAGTTCGGTAGTTCTCACCATCCCCTAGCTCATAAATACTTCTCATGTACATGGACTCAGTTTGGTCAACGCATGACCTGGAAACACCTCTGAGCAGTCTGTTGCATCACATCTACTGTCCTTGTGGCTGAGTAGTGTAGCAGTGTGACAGCAGATATGCTGGTATTTGGTACATGAGGCAGGTAAATGCCACACCAGTGGTTTAGGAAAGCTCCTGTAATGGTGCTAAAGCTGCATCTGTCCTCTTACAAGCCAGGGAGCTAAAAAAATGGAACAAATTCTTCAAGGAATGATAAATTTTAAAACCTGATTTCCACTTCATTGGCCTTTAAAATGCCTACTCTAACTGTTTACTGTCTTGAAGGCACATCCTTCCAAGCCAACAACATTCCTGCATTAAAACAAACAAACAAATGAACAAACAAAAAACAACAAACAAACGAAATAAGAAAACACAAATAACTTTACTGTGGATGACTAGCCATTCTGTTCTGTAAGACACTCATTCAGCAAAGCCTTTCAGTACATGGTTAAATCAATCCCTGTTGACTCAAAGCATGTGCTCTCAGGCTGTCCTACATTCGAGCAGGGATTACCACTCTCTGTACTTTCGGCATCCTCAGACACACCAGCCATGAAGCCAGGGGAGGGAGTGCAGTCGGAGTGACGGGGGCTTTGTGCTGGAGGACTTCCTCCAGCACCCTCCTGTCAGTCTTGCCCCTTGGTTTTGTTCTTAGAACCCATAAACACTTAAAAGGAGAGGACACGCAGGAAGATGCAGTGTGTGGTGTTGGCCCTTTGCAGAGAGGGGGGCGGTAGCTGGCCAGAGCCGTGTGAGTACAGGAGGTTTTGGTGCGGCCGTGAGATCTGAGATGTGAGACGTGTCACGCTGCAGATCTGTGTGACTTGGCAGGCGCTCGCTCGACAGGAGCTGTAGGGCCTCCCAGGTTTTCCACCACCCCTCAGATCCCTGGCTGTCACATAAATCCCCTTTTGAAATCCAGCCTCCCTTCTCCAGTGATTGACTCCTACATGTTTTTTTCATCTCTCAGAGCAGACAAACAGCATCCTGCGCAGCTGAAAGCTATTCAGCTCCAGGACCAAGCACACTGCAAGGGAAGCTCGTGGCCTTTCGTGATGGTGATGGCCAAATATGTGTGTAATGTCCTTAGTCTTCACTAGCCCACACAGCGAGAGACTCTGCTCTTCTCTTGAACTGGGGCGTAACACGTTCCCCCCACCATCAGGCAGGCCAGCTCTGGACTAATATTTTCTGTAAAGTTAATTATGACAGGACAAGTGCTGTACCCCAGTGGAAATTTGCCACTTGAAAAATTGCCTAAAAACATATCCTCCACTAAACGTTTCTCTGCGTGATTAAGTGTGTATGCAGACTGCACTGCGCAGAGGGTTTCCCAAAAACAAATGTCTCGACTAAGTCTCTTGGCAAGCCCTTCTTGTTTTTTTAACAGTTTATCAGCTTTTGTGTTATTTACTAATGGCAGGAATTACTCTGTAATTCCTTTTAAACCAAAAATTCCAAAAGCCTGCAAAGATGAGGGACCATAGAGGTAAAAAGAGGAGGTTGGGCTGAGGCAGTGTTTCATTCTCAAGAAGAAAAATGTTCCAGGGGTTAAGATACATTCTTTGAACTACAAAAACTGAGGTCATCTCTTTGTTTTGCTTCAACCTTCATGTACTCTGTTGGTACCTCGTTGCTGGATGGTGACACACAGATCAGGAGGAACAAGTGAGTTCTGGAGCAGAGGTGATGTGGCCATCTCAGGCTGTCTGCACTGAGTGGCAGGTCAAATTACTGCGTGTATGCTGCCACGAAGATCTGTCTGTTCGGCTTTTCAGACCAGGGCAGTACTGCTGCCTGGCCCGTCCCCGTGCCACATGGGCACACCAGATGTTTGGGGTTAGTCGGAGAGCCTTTGCTGTCCCATTCAGGTGGATGGCGCAGACAAAACCACCTTCTCAGTGGATCTCAATTCTCCCCATTTATAAGGAAACCCTTCACCACTCCATGGGGGGTCACGTAGAGTCAGCTGGGCTGCAATGCCACTTAAGACCATATAAATTTAGATTATGACCAAGGCTCCTGCCTTCGGCAGCGTGTTCTTGCTTCTCCCTCCTGCCATCCCTGTTTGCCTGTGTGTGCCTCTGCTGTGAACTGCCTGGGGAACCAAAGCCAGAAATGACCTGACCAAAAAAAAAAAGACATGAAAAAAGAAGCATGCTCTCTCAAGAGGGTGCTGAGGCCCTGCTCCAGAGCAGGACTGTGGGGAGGATCACTCCCTTTGACAGCCCAGAGCTGCTGGATTAGTCCAAGCATTGTGTTAACCTGCCCTGTGAGGCACAAGGGGAGCAGGAGTTTTCTGCATGTGCAGCACTGAAATGGGGTCACACTCCCGGCTGGGAGGTGAGCTCCCGCTGAACATTCGGCTCAGCTTCTAGCAAACGCAGCCTGAGCTCTGATGCACTTGATGGCTTGCAGATTTCTCTGAAGGAATATTGTGTAGCTGGCAAAAGAAAACACAAGAAAGGAAGGAAGCAGCATTGATTGCTTTTCAGCTCTTTTCTGCTTGCCTTACCCCTTCCCAAACATGCAAAGACATCTTGCAATGCCAAAGGCCCTATGTGACATAAGGATGAAACATCACTTGGATGCACAGAGCAAATTTCAACAAGGACCTTTGCCTTTCCTCTTCAGACAGACTGGTGTAATTTGAAGGGCATAAGGCAAGCTGTGTGAATGAGAGAGCACCCCCCTGCAAAACCATATTCCAGTAAAATGTCTCCTGGTGTGCGCTGTCTCGGTGCTCCAAGCTGGATTTTTTCTGAAGACGAGAAAGGACTATTGCAATTGCATCCTTTGAGACAAATTAACACAATTCCACTCTGTGCTCGTACAAGACTTATGATTCTGTGATCTGCCAGGGTTGTAGTGTAGTTAATCTTAGAAGCAGAGTTTTATAAAGGTGCTAACTGGTGTTTCATGGTGCCCCTGTGGTGTTTCGTTTTCATACAAGGCCTTATTTGGAGAAATGCTGCGTGAGCATTTAAAGCAGTTACAAGGGCTGTTTGATCGACCAGAATGGTTCCTTTGGGCAGTATTTTGGAAAAATAATATTTGAAAATTGCACTTTATAAAAATTCCAAGGACATATACTCTGAATTGTTGAATGTCAGCATAATAACAGTTTGAGAAACATTATTTTCCTTACTTTAAATTGTGACATAAGAACACTGAAATTAGAAGGAAACCAAGCTGCACAACTTAATACAGTGACACTTTGTAACAGGGTTTCTACAGGTCTCTTCATATCACAAAACTACGATTTTGACGTTGTTTTGTTTTAAAATTGAACCCAAGGACATCTCCTTCCAGAATTAAATGTATTAGGCATTCATAAGTAGCTACTGGCAGGGGGAAATTGCATATTCCTTCGGGGTTTATTCATTTGGAGCATTTGGAAAGAATTCATGAGCAAGACTCTGTTTGTGTTTAGCCCTGAGCCTGCCTCACACCTCAGCACTGTCACCTCTCACAGTGGATGCGCAATTATAATCCTGGAGTCATCTACATATATTAGGAAGCGTGCCACAGCAATTCAGAGGTCCACACTCTTTTCTCTGGCTGTGGAGGTGCTGTGTGTTGTACAGAGAGGTACCCAGGATGGCATGGAGAAAAGAGAAGAGAAGGGGGAGATGGCAAGACTGTTTGCCAATAGCTCCTGGCTGTTTGTATCCAGTAAAGCTCCTATATATATATATATATATATATATATATATATATATATATATATATTTTTTTTTTTTTTTTTTTTTTGCAAGTTTTAAAGGTCTACCTTTGGTGTCCTGGCTGTACTCCAACTTGTCCAGTCTTTCCTCCTGACCTACAGTCCCTCTTCAATTTTAGCTAAATAAGCTATTCCTCATTTTCTATCTGTTTATCTTTGCTGTATCCTGTTAGGTTTCCATCTGTGAGGTGTGGAGTCCTCCTGTGATATCCCAAATATAAAGGCAGCAAAAGCCTTTCAGTTCCAGTAAGTGTTTTCAGAATATTTTCCAAATTCCATAGCTGGAAGAGCAGCAGGATATGAATTTGGGTGGGGGTCTTCCCTGCCCCCCTGGGCAAGCAGGCACTGTGCGAAGACTCTTCCTCTGGACTGGATGGGAAATTTCATCCCAAATTGCAGAGATGGCATTAGTGGAAAGGAGACTTTCTTAATTTTTGTTGTCAACAGCTTGCAGAGATTTAAGTGGGGTTTTCTGTCATCCAAAAACACCAGTCATCTCAAGCACTGAAGTTTCTTTTGACTTCACAAGCAGCAGGCAGCTTTCCCAGCCAAATGGATTTAGGTCCTTAAACTGCTGCTGCTCTTCCTTTGACTGATGATCTGCTCCCACACTTCAGCGGGCTGTGTGCCACGTGCAGCATAGCTCTCTCTGGTCAGGGCTGTCTGTCTGCTGTCACTCTTCATGCTTTGCAAAGGGTAGTGTTTGCTTCTTAACCCTCAGTTCTCCTTAGCTAACACTTAGTTGGAGATTAAACCAGTTTTAGTGTTTAAGTCTGCAGTTAGGTCAGTGTCAAGACCCTGTTAGCAAAGAGGCCTCAATTGCCCAAACCACTCTTACCTGATACCCCATTGATGTACCTTCTGCCCCCTGGCCGGGAGCTCCATTTATGCCTAGCCTGGGCACTTGCTCCTTGCCTGAGCTACTGTGTAGATACAGCCTGCACTCCAGCCCCATCTCCTGCTGCTCCTGACTGACTTCTTTAATGAACCCTGAACCTCGTTCATTACTTGCCTTCTTGAAGATTGTTGACGGATGCTGTTATGAGGCTCTACCTGCCATGTTCAGATGACATGGGATAGTGCTTCATTGGTGAGAGTAAAGTCTGTGGTGGGGTTACTCTCAGCTTCTGGGTCAGCCCCCCTGCATGGAGCAGCCCCACTCTTCCTACTCCCTGGCACTCATACCTCGTTGCTACATCCTGATCTGTCAAAAGAGACCTCTATTGCTATTATTGCTATTATTCATCTAGAAAGGGAAAACTCTGCACCAAATATGGCCTTGAGATCAACTGTATTTCCTTATTCTTCAGATGGATCTCTCATTGCATTTGTCAAGCTCCTTACCATTAGTGCCTAAATGCATCTCAGATTTTGCGCAAGTTTTCATACGGGAGCCTTTTATTTCAAGATCTACAGGATTTCCTTCAGGATTCATCTACGGTGCTTACCTCAGATCCAGGATCTTACAGTCTGTAGGCACCATTCTAGGGAACCACTGATCACCAGTGCAGGATTCCTGTCTACAGATCTTCCAAATCACAGAGAGAACTGGATGTAAAATAATATTTTGAGCCTTTATCAAGCGACACCAACAGAGAGACTGTCATTTTTGCACTGCCCTCAGAGCTACAAATGGTTCATTAAAGAAACTGGAGCATGTTAGTGCACCTGGACCACACTACAAGTCTGTAGTTCTTTTCCAAAGCTTGACATCCATAGCCCATAGCTCAGTGGCACTTGCCTCTAGGGAAACACCCCTGTTATATGATCACTTGGACCATGGAGACATGTGTCAATGATACCTGAAGCATCTGAGGTGCCAGGTCCAGGACAGCTGTCTGCTTAGCTACTCTCACAAATGTTGGCACAACCATCGGTTGGTTCATGGAAGAGGTAATCCTCGGAGAATGTGACATGAAAGCAACAGGAATGATAATTAAGCTTAATATCCTAATAAACCAAGCCTCATTATCTCTTCAAGTCACTGTAAACTGCAAACCACTCTGAAGGAGTAAGAACCTGTTTCATATTCAAATGCAAATCTCCTGGTATGATCTATGGCAGTCTGGATAAAATATATGGTTGAGAAACTCAGCTGTCTCCATCCTCTGATCCCTAATAAAAGATGAAATGAGACCTAAGCAGTAAAAGCTGCAAGACCCACAATTCTCAAGTGGTGAGAAATATGGGATCGCTTCTACCTGGTAATTGTTAACTGTGGCTGAAAGATGTTCAGGTATAATGATGACATTTCTAGGGTACCTCTTCAGAGACATGTAAGAATAAGTTGTTCCAAATGTTTTTGTTATTGGGAGATATATGTCTCTAAAGTTATTCTGTTATCAGTGACATTTGTCTAAAACCTTATAATATCTTTTAAAATATCCATCTTAAGGCATTCATGTGTAATAGGTTGTAGAGTTAGCAGAACAAGGGTCAGCTGCCAGACAGGAATTGGCCCTTTTAAGGTCTTCATTGTTGGTATTTGTTTCAGTGGTTTTGATTCAGCTACAGAACTAGATGCCAATTGCAACACACAGACTGAAAACCAGGTACAGAATCTTCCCCAGCTGAACTCCTGTCACTGTTCAGAGGTCATTGGTCCATGACTGTCATCTTCTATAATAATTCTTGCAACGACTTTTTAAAATGTCATTGATTATAAACTCCTGTTTTTACACAAATGGACGTGTATTCACGATACAGGAGGAACACTGTGGCATTAATACATCAAGGCCTATGCTGGTGGATCTCAAGGAATATGGAGTCCTTTAGTTCTAAATTATATCTGATCCAGCTCAATAACAGATTAGCTTGTTGACTGACAATTTTTTTGAAACCTAACAAGATGAGCAGGGCAAGTGCTTTTAGTACTTAAGCCACCATCATAATGAACATTGTCACCCTTATTGTTAGTGATAGAGATGACATGTAATATTCCCTGCCCCTTTCCCCAAACCTGTAATGAGATTTCCCCAAACCTGTAATGAGATTCCCCCAAACCCATAATGAGACTCCTCCCAGGTAAGCTTGCATGTTGAAACTTCCTTTGCTCTTCTGTGGAGCAGTGCTCAAGTCCATTTTCCAGAGATGTTTCTCTTGTGTGTCATAGGAAGGGGTAGGTTCACTGAAGTGTGCTTTCATAGATGGAGACAAAAATTTTGTGGATGGGAGAGCAACAGTCCAAAGGATATCCTCTTTCTTGTAGCAAGGATATCTGTTCATGGTAAATAGTAATACTTTGTCTATCATAATATTACCTTGTAGTTTCACTCCTGATGCAGAAGACCTCTATCAAGACTGTCAGATACCTAATCCTCACTGAAATAATTTTGAGTCAGGCATGTAAATCTTTTGAATGGTCAGGGCCCAAATTTATGTTTCTTTGTTTGCGTCTCTGATGTCTTCTCCATTTATACACAATCTCTCAGTATAAAATTCAGCCTTTGTATGTGTAGGGCCATACCTTGGCACTAATGAAGTCAGTAGTGGCTGATAACGAATGATACTAATGCAGTGATGGTGAAATGCACGTCAGTGAACAGAAAGCTTACAGTCATATTAAGGCCATCTAATCCTCAGCCTCACCTCTCGCCACCGGAACAGAAATAGCTGCAAGCAGAGATTTTTCACATTTGCTCATAAGATTTCCAAATGTATTAATTGTTTCTAGATGGTAAGTAAGACAGTAAACACTTGCAAGAGATCTGGAACCTTGAAAAATATTGGTACAAAGATTTTCCCCCTGTCAAATTCTTGTCTCAGCTGACCCCATCAGGAAGGGGCCTAACATACCCAAAGCTGGCAGGTCAGTTTTAGCCCATTCTGCTAAACACACACCCAAGGGTTTGATAACATTTTGAAGAGGCACTGTTTAAAACTGGCTGCAGCAAGAAATTAAGCAAATAACACTGATAATGAGAATAACCTTGCAGACAGTGTATTTCTTGGTGACCAGAACACTTAGAATAATTTACTATTGTATGAAGTGATGCAGCTGGTTAACTTAAAATATTCCTCTCTTCCACATGGAGAAAGAGAGAGAGGGCTGCAGGAAGCAGTTCTAGAAAGCCATTTGCATTCCCCTGTGGCTTGTTTTTCTAAATCAATGGCAGCAAAAGGAGCTACTCCAAATGGTGCATTTTTCCTTTCTTGGTTTATTTTGTACTTGCTCAATAAAACAGATTCCAGAAAAGCCAGGGTTGTATAATTTTTAATGAGATTTGTTAAAAATAACGCGGCTGTGGTGAGAGGAATGACCAAAGGAAGTTATTTGTTTCCTGCAATCACTCCTCCTCCTTTACCAGTGACCTTTCCAAATGCAAGCAGAAGAGAAAATACTCACTTTATTTAAGATTCATCACAAACAGTGAGAGGGTAGCAGGTCTACCACAACTCTCATAAATTAAACGCAAGCCTGACCCTTCTGGAAGACGGGGCCATACTTTGCTGAAGGGCTTTCAGAGTTTGGTGCCGCTGACTCCAACCACAGCAGCACACAAAATATCCAGTGAGGAGCTACCCTGAGGAGACGAGGGCCAAGCCGCTTGCTCAGCATCCGAGCTCGGGTCTGTCTGCCTGCTCCAGACTCCTGCAGAGGCTAACCCGGGAAGGAAGCCCTTGCCCGCAGTGGTTCCTGCCTGTTCAAAAGGGGAATGGCGTGTGCCTTAATGTGGCCGTGGCTCCTGCTTTCACCAGCATCCCAGCCCTCCACATGCTCCCCCAGGAGGGGTTCCTGCCCCTGTCAACCCCCGTCAGGGGCTGCAGTGCCCACATCGTTCCCTCTCACCAGGGAAAGCAGGAAAGCTGCCCCTGGCAAGGGCAGAGTGGTTTCAAATTCATATTCTGCCCACAGTATGCAGTCATCTTCTTAATTCTTGTGTGACCGATATTTCTTGTGCTGGACTGTGCAGAGATTGCAGGATTCCAACAGGCGCAGGCTATGCAAACAGCAAAGTACCTCTTTTTTTTCTATTTTTTTTTTTCAGCCACACCATAAAAGGGAAAAGCTGAGGAAGGTCCTGCAGAGTACCGTGGTAAAATAATCAGCGCAATGAGCCATATTCCAACTGAAAGTAACTGGTTCAGTGCAGTTCATCCCCCTAAACTGAGGAAGCTTCCTCCCATATCCAGAAATGATCATTTTTGTTCTGAAGGACTTTTCTGCAGGTCATTTTTGCCAGATAGCTTGGCCAGTTACTCCGTGCTTAGTCCATTTTAATAATAACAACAGCAACAAAACTTTACAAGATGTTCTTTCCTCTTTGTCTGGCAGGATTAGCAGTTCAGCCAAGGTCTGACCGGCCGCTGGCTCTGGAAATATAAGAGTCGAAGGCACTGGGAGTGAGCAGTCAAATGGAGAGCCTTGTTGCCAGTGGGCTTTGGGGATGGCTTTTTCCTCTGCGCTCACCCAGAGCAGTACTGACCGCTGGCCTGAGTGCAGAATTGGGCACTTATGTTGTTGGAGGTATTTGTTCTGAGGAGTCTTCTAGGAAAAGCAAAGTCTGGGAGGCAGACAGACATACCAACAACATTTTCCCCTGCAAATCCAATTTTATACATCTCGTTAGCACCGAAGGATTGAAATAGTGAACCGTTGGAAATAGCTTGGAAAACTGCTTTCTCCCTTGGAGCAGTCATCTTTGAACATTTGTGTTTAAGCTAAAAAGAAGAGCAGACGTTATTCAAGCTGTCTGAAACAAAAGAGTAACTCCATCAAACTTATCTTTGAACTGGTTTAGCCTATCACTAAAGTGGGGAGCGCATTGCAAGAGCGGGGCAGAAAAGAACCCATTAATAGAGCCTGGGGAGAGGAGGTCAGAGGGAGGTGATGACGATGACAGGAGAGCTTCATGCTGAAACAGTGCAGTAAATGAGGAGGTTTTTTTCTTCCCCTCCTTGTTCACGCAAACGGAGAAACTTCTCTTCTAAACATTTCATAGGCACAGGAATATAAACACACAACCTCAGGCCATAGGTGCTGCAAACACTCAGGCCTCTGCTTATCTTTAGTCCCATGGGCAGTTCCCATTGAATATATAAACCTCACCATTTGCTCACAGCAAACGCATAAATGTTTGGGGCCACATAAGTAAAGTCAAGAGGGAAAACCTGCGCACCCAACCACGCTTCTGAGGAAGTCTGGTTGAATTTGCCTTTTGGCTCACAAGGAGCCAGGATTAGTCCCCCATTCTTCCTACTTACATGCTGGATTTTCACCTTTCGTGCTCCTTCTGCTGTGCAACTGCCTGCTAAATTTAGAATACCTTTTTTAGAAGTTATTTTATGAACACACACACACACACATACACAAAATAATTACATTGTAAAAAAATATGCAGGCTTTTGAAATACCGTTTGTTAAGCTTTCCAACTATGTACAACTGGCTCAGTTACTAGTTCGCAATTGCCATCTGAACATCTATTTTTCCAAGCATTTAAGAAAAGTGATGTGTACATTTTTCATGTGTAATTAGGCAGCGTAATGTGATCTCTTGCTGCAGTCAAGCTGCCATGTGCTGTAGCCTCACTGAATAGCTTCCAGATTTCAACCCAATCTCTTCTGTCTAGACTCTACGTTGCTATTTTCTTTTTTTTTCTTTTTTTCTTTTTTTTTTTTTTTTTGCCTAGCTTAAAGCAGACTCCAGTATAAAATGCCAAAACCAGAAGGTTTTGTCCCTCTTTCTCATAAAGATGTGGGACAGCTCTGGGAGGCCCCGCCGAGAGCTGGGTCCCAGACTTTCATAAGACACGTGTCGTCTGAATCTGACATTAAAGATTGTGCAGGCATTTCAACAGGTCATGCACACGCCGGGGGGGAAAAATGCCCAAAAATATGGTTTTCATTAAGAAAGTGAGTATTTTTAGAGAGGTGTGGTTCAGTTCAGATGAAAAGGAAAGAAAGAAAAATGAAAGCGGCACAAGAGATCCCCAAACTGCAACATTATTTATATTGCTGCTGAAATGCAGTGTGTTCTCTTTATAAAGCTGCTTTTGGGAGTGAAATAATATAGACCCTGCCAGAACCAGGTGCATATCATGTAGATTGTTTATAATCCAAGTTAAAGGAAAGCAGATTTATACCAGAAAGAACTCTCCAAGGGGACTTTGGATTTTAAGTGTACTGTCTTAATCCATAACTCCTCAACAAATCAGTTGTCTTGAATAAAAAAATAAAATACAGTTTCAATGAATTCACAGATAATTCCAGGGAATTTTATCTAGTCTGCTATCGTTTTAGACCGCTTATTCTGTTCCCAGCTTTTTTATTTGACTCTAAGTTACTTTATTTCTGCATCAAGAAAATGAAAAAGATCAGAGAGGGATCATTTCCACAGAAAGGTGCCTTTGTGCAATATAAGCAAAAAGCTAGGCTTTCTCTGGCTTGCATTTCTACCACCTTGTCCTGGGATTTGCTGCAGTTTGCATACACTGCAATGGTTATTTCCACCCAGAAGCAGAAAGGCTCTTGTTTTGGTCAAGAAACAAAGTCCTGCAAATTTCCCTCCAGATATTTTTTTTTTTTTTAATTTCACTTTTTTTGTTTTCTGTTTTTTTGGTGAAAGCCTATCTTCTCATCTATACTGTTGTAGCACTGCAGCTTAACTTTTCCTTTTGCTCTCAAGAAAATAACTATTGTCCCATTGAAAACATGCCCTTCTGCCCACTTTTTGCATAAATGGCACATTGGGTGGAAAACCAGGAACATTTTCATTGATTTCGGAAGGCAAGTGTGCAGTGTTTGCTAAAAATTCCCATGCTTCTGGAGAATCAACTGTTATTTTCATTAAAAAAACATCCACCTACTTTAGCAAACTTTTCAATACATTGGCCCATTTTTCATTATAGTAAAATACGAAATGCTTGAAAAGTTTGAAATAATTGTGCAAATACTTTCTCATACATGCAAAGGGAAACTAAACCACAAAGCTACCTGATCAAAATAATGCTCCCTGCGAAATTCCAAAGGATGACAGTAGTCAGTGTAACAATTTGATCATTGTTGAACTTTTTAAATTACATTTTAAGTCCAATGATTTTTGTTTTTCTCATGTGCCTGATATCCAAAATGAGCATGGGAAGTGATTTTCACCCTTCTGTTTCAAAGAGCTTTGCAGAAACAAAGCTAAGTAGTACTGCCTTGTTAGGGAAAAGGGAAAAATGAAGCTCAGCAGTGAGTGGCCTTTCCTTAAGGATGCAGGATGGGCCAACAAGTACCACTTGGTCCCCACAGGGTGGCTGCACAGTGAAACAGGGAGACACGCAAAGCTAACTGTATGACAGTGACGTGCCAGTCAGCTCGATGCCATTGCTAGTGGATCTGACTGCCTGGCTCCCTATTAGCAATCTTCTCTCAGTTTTTCCTTTTAATTTCAACAAGGTAGAGGTGTGACGTTTCCCACTGTTCATACAGTAAGGACTCATTTCACCAAAATAGGGATTTTCTGAGCTGTAAATCAGATCAGAATTTTGACACAGGTTAAGGTGAATCTTTGCAAGCTTCACATTGGTAGCAGCTTTCTTACAGAATGTCTATCCTAGACTATCGATTTCATAAATCTTAAAGCCAGATGGGACCAATTACAATAATCTGTTCTGATGAATGGTTATAAAGACCGTAGGATTTCTTACAGTTGTTTTGTGTCGCCGTCTTATTATCATCTGTTGCACATTTCTGGATGTTTCTCTCAGTATTTTCAAGAATGGGAAGGGGCCTTGTCCTGATCTTTGTTCTACTCGTGAGTGTCACCAAATGCATATGTGTAAGGTGAGTAACAAAGGCTTTATTCAGCCTTCATGCAAAACTGCAGTTGCCCTGGGAAACTGTCATCCTTCAGGAGCCATGTTTTGGTAGATCATTATGTCCAGCACACCTATGCTATGTGTGTAGTTTGATAAAAAAAAAAAATCAGTTCTTGGTCTGAAGAACCTATTCTCATATTTTGCTCTAAACCCACACTGTCAGAAGCATATTTCAGGAGGAAAATATTCTTTTGAATACTTTACTTTTTGCAATAACCAGTGCATGTGAGCCAAGTCCCCTCTTGACCTACAAGCTTATTTCAGTGTTCTCCAGTTAATTCAAGGACTCAGATACAACATCAAGGAAAGCGTGTCCCTTTGTGGGATAATACAAAGTTTTCTGAGACTGGAAGTCAAAAAATGGTGGGGCTCCAACACATAATTTTTTTCATCTGTGACAGAGCAAATAGACTTACTTAATCCAGTCCTAATGGCTGTCCTGAATTGAACGTGTTCTTCATTTGTCATTATTTCAGAAGATCACGTCTGAAAGAAATGTGGACCATGAATTGTCCGTGTTGAACAAGACTGAGAGACGTGCTCGTGGGACATTCAGGGCACGTGCCACCACCCAGGCAGTAGCAGAGACCTCAATCAAGGTGTTGTCTGAGAAGCATCTGCCGCAGTGTGCCTGTCCCCACACACAGAGGGGTCACCTCCATCACCAAGTGCTGCAGCTCCAGCAGTTACCATTGCCTACTTAAGATGTGTCACTCTAGAAGCTCAAAGTAGGGAGTGGGTCTCTCCCTTTGCTGTGGCTCATCCTGAGGGTGATTCAGTGTCACATCCAGAGCTGACTCACCTTCTGCAGCTGCCTCTCCCTTCTTCGCTGGCCTCTGCTGAGGCATCTGCATCATCTGTGCCTGGCGATGCAGCCGAGAGAGCCCCAACCTGCCTGCAGCCTACAGACATGTCATTGCTGGGGCTGTGTAGCTTGTTTGCACTACTGCCACAAGGTAGGTGTGAAAAGAGATGTGTCTGTGTGTGTGTACATCTAACTGTAGCAGTGGGAAATCACCTATCTCCTGTTCGTGTATTGTGGAGCTTTTTGTGGCTTCGGGTTCCAGGAAAGGCTGGTTTTCTGCCTCTGACTGTAATTTCAGATATTACTCTGTTTTACGACACAGCCAATAAAGAAATGCTGTGGAAAACTTGTGCTGAATTATTTAGACAGAAGAGGGGCGTGGTAAAATGAAGTCATTATATATGTGGATAGCTGCAAAGAGATAGGTGTAGAGGAAGAACAAAATCCATGTGCTAAGATCACGTTTCTTAGAGCTGTGTATGGTAGTGTGCAGGTCTGCTAGTCGAAGCCATACATACAGCTGCATAGGTGCTTGTATATGAACACAGGGCTGATTCCACAGACCTGAAGGCAAAATTTAGGTTTTTTTGCTGGTACCACAGCAAATATAGAAAATGGACGAGCAGAGTAATGTAAAGAAGAGAGACAATTATGAGAGTTCACAAACTTAAATCCTACAAAAATTTTACTTATCTGCATATTGACTCTCTATTTAGTTACATTTGTACTAAACTATGGCCTCCTCAGAGGTGACGATATGCCAAGTAAGCAAAGGAAATGCAAAAATGTAAGGACATATGTAAATAATAAGCAAGAAACTTTATGGTATTTAAACTTATTAATTTGTCTCTATTGAACAATGTAAGCATTTTATTTTTGGTTGGGCTTGTCTTCATGCATTATTTATCTGCAGCCTTTTATATTTAAATACCCATTCTGACTTGAGTCATTTCTGTATGCTGGCTGAATTCTTCACCAGTAAATAAATACATAGTTTAGAATTTATTACCTTTTGTCACCTACCTTGACTTTGTCTTTCTGGTTTTGAAAATGATTCAACTTTCAGCTTTCTTATTTTTAAATTTTGCCATGTTGTTGAAGAAGTTCACAGTTCTTGCAAAGATGCACTGCTCAGCATTTCTCTGTTGATTCACTGGATGAGTTATTATTCCTTGAATCTAGGCAGTGATACAGAGAAATGCCTGTTTGCACAGAGAAGGGGAAATGCTGTGGGTAAAACAGGAAAAGGTACAAATTCTGCCCCTCACCCCAAACTGAGAATAAGTCAGAAGTTCACTTTTGGCCTTGGAAATTTGCAGAGGAGCATTTATATCATCATTTTACTAGTTTGCCTTTCGCACTGATCTCAGCTCTATCTAGTTTGGGACCTACCTGCCAAAATACAGGGAAAAGAGCTGGCAGTTTAATCTTATTTTGGAGAGTCAGGATGCTTAGGAGGGATTCAGTCAAGCATCCCAGTTTTCCCATCACTCAGATCAGACCTTCGACATTTTTTCATTTCTTCCATCAATGCTTGTGGCCTCATAAAAACCCTGCAGAAATTCATGGGAATCTCATGTGTTCCCTGGAACTTTTCTGCCAACATACTACATGTTTTTTCAATCTCAGCTATCAGTTTAAACAGAAAAAAATACTGAAAATGAAAACAAACAAACAACGATTACCTTTTTAACCAATTGTTTGGGAAACAGTGTGAATTGTTTTAAATTGATACAGCAGTCCTGAATATCCATTGGTTTTGAATATCCTGGTGACCAATATAACATTCATCTGAATACCTCATCTAGCCACATATTTAATCAAGTAATTCCAGTCTTTCATAACAAAATGCTTTCTATTGCTGCTTTAGAGCTTTTAATAAGAAGTGATCTTGCCTTCCCTAATGAAAAGTGCTTCTCTTATAGGAGGGACTCCAGTGGCCTCCTCAGAAACTACTAAGATGCTGTCAGTGTCCAGTCTGTGACTAAAAGAAATCCAGGAATGCTGTAAAAGTCATCATTTCTGGTACTTGAAAAATAGTTGCCTGTTCATATCTAGCCAACAGGATGAGTCTATACAGCTGCTTATCTCTTTTGGTTTAAATGTCATTTTTACATAAGAGAACCTTTATTAGTGAATGTCATCCACACCTGTGAGAGGTAGTATTTATAAAGGTGCTCCCCTTTTTGTTGCCAGACTACTTCATCTTAAATGATGTTTTCATAGGTACAATGTTAAGCCTTTCAGATTTTCCTGAGAAAATCTGGTGCTGGGGTTGTATTTTGCCAGGCAAGAATGTAACACAGTAGAAGAAATAATCTCTCCACTCATCTTGTTTCATATCAAAAGAAAAAAAAAACTTCATGTATCTTATTTCATTGTTAATAACTATTATATCATAATTAATCACATACTTTTCAGTAATATCCTTATTCAGTTTTGTTTAATGGACTGGAGTTGAAACACCTCTAAGATAAAGCTTAAATATTTTTACAAGTTCTGGAACTGTAGCCCACATAGGGCAACTGGTTTGTCTGAATCTGCATGAATCTGTGATCTGCATAGAACACAGTTTCTGTGCTTCACATTTTCTATGCTACAGCTCACAACCCATCCTGCTGGATTTTAAGCACAGCAAACATGGAACACCTTTCACCTGTTGGTCTATAGGTAACCCAGATGTATAGACTGAAAGCACTACTGGACACCTTCTTTTAATATTTGGGAGGTCAAAGGCAATTCCTTCTGCTTTGAAAAACAAAACAAAACATAACAGAAACTTCAAACTTCTATGAACCTCAAAGCACTGTACAAAATTTGCCCAACAGTAATGGAAATGGAGGCACGTTGGTGGAAAATGAGGTCTAGGTGGATCCCTCATCCAGTTTTGAAATCCCATAACACTTGCCGTTGCCTTCCATGGAGCCTGTGGCAAGCAGGCTCAAGGGTGGTAAGCTTTGCATCCCTGAAGTGGTCCAGCCCCCAGTGAGGAGGTGTTACGTTCTCCCATTAAGAGACTGCTAGTTATCTAAAGCTGTGCTACATGTTAGGTGATAAATGTATTTTCATAGGCCCACGGCTCTGGAAGTAAAACAGGAAAAGAACTGCTTATGTTTTTTTTTTCTTCTTCCAGAGGTGAAAATTCAGTAATTTTGATTGTCTCTTTCCAATTTGTATTTTGAAAACTGTGTTTAAGGAGATGGAAAATGATGTGAACACTTTTTTCTTTCCACATGTCACTCCTGAACAAGTGGCAGCGCTGGAAGGCCCACTCTTCATCTGCTGCTATCTGCAATTTTAATCCTTCCTTCTGAGAGAAAGCTCCAGGCATGAGTCAATGAGACAACCACCATGACAGAGCAACTGGCTGTGAGCAAACAGCTGCAGGGCAATGCAAGCTGAGGCTGGCTGCAGGAGGGGGCTTCTCAATGCCACCTTAGCTGTGCAGGTTGGTGGAGCAGCAAGGGATGCTCCAGCCTCCCACTTGGCTGGCTCCTTCCTCCATCCCTTTCCTACCTTGTGCTCCCATGCAAAAAGAATTACTTACTTTGTGTAGACAGATTGGCTGAAGATTTTATGTTATGCATGTAAGGTTTAAAGGATCAGCAGAAGATTGGTTTATTGGGCAGCACTTCAAACTTCAATCCCCAAGTGCAGCTTGCAAGGACGATGCAGAGCAGCTTTGCATGAGGAAGTTCACCAGCTCTCCTGTCCTCTGAGATGGTGGCTTCTTTGCAGCAGGGCTGCCTGTCCCCTCAGCCTGGGAGCAACCGCACAGGACTTTGCATCTGAAGGTGACGCAGGAGAGATACGGCTGTGTGGGCACACTGATAGCTAGGCACAGCCCCCACTGGCTTTGCTGCATCTCCTCAAGGGAAATACAGGATTGGGAGTTGCCACCGTGGGTACTGTTCCTCCATCCACATCTCCCAGGGTGCAGAAATAAGCTGACAGTGTGCTCAGTGTCCTCCTCTTTGCTGCATCACTCAAGTTAATGGGAATTATGCATCATCCAGTTTCCCAGAGCAGTTTGCGGCCATCGTGTATTACTGAGAGCAGCCACATGTACAGTGTGGCAAAGCAGTGTGTGATAGGGGCTGCAGGACCCCTGCAGCTCGTTCGCCCTGTCTTCTCCCATCCTGACAGGCAGCTTGGCCCTCACCTCTCTATAGGGTTATCTAAGTGTCCCGCTCCCCCTGGCCAAGGGGATCTAACCACAGTACCACTGGGCAAAACTGGTGCCACTGGCACATTTTAAGGATGAAACCACTGCTGGCCACAGTTTGTTTTGGGGAGCCACTGATTTTGGGGCTGTCTCCCTACTCGATTTATGTTCTCTGAAGAGTTAAGTACATTAGTATGGGTAATCTCACTCCATTACCTTCTATAAAACTGAATCTGTGATTTCCTCCCTGGTGAGCATTTACCATAGCAAAATAGGCTACTGTTTTCATATTTAACTCATTGGTAAGTCATAAAACCAGCTCAAGTTGTCTGCCCCAAAGAGCAGAAGCTGTGGGATGGGACAGTGGGTTGGAGCTTTTACAAGGCCCACCAGTGTTGGTTTGGTGCGCTCAGCATTGCCTCTCACTCACCCTCACATCCCTATCGCATCCCCCCTACTTCTGCTTTGAAATCGACAAAATTCAGAAATTTACAAGGCTTTTTAAAATCTGAGATGAAGCAATTAAATCTCCAGACTGGAGGATGTGAACCTTTAAAGGCCCTTAGCAGAATATCAAAAGAAAGAGAGGATTATATTTAGCAGGTGTGACAGCCCACGCAGGACGTTTCATTGCAAAAGGGGCTGACATGAACCAGGAACCGATACTTAAATTAATATAAAACATCTTGGGGGAAAGGTGTTTTCTTTTCTTTTTTAAGCATTAGGAAATCATAATGCTTTCTGGCTTCTTCAAAAGCGAAAGGTCCTAATATACAGGAGTCATCTGGCATGTAAAATACAAAGGAGGGAGGGAAGAGGGGGGTGCTGAGACACCTGAAAATGCTTGGGACAAGGTTGGGAGGCAAATGTTGGGGAGCAGGAGGGCTATGACCAAATGCCTGGCCAAGAAACCCACTTGTATCTTTTCCTCGCCTGCCTCTCTTGAGGCTTTGCATTGCAGCTTGCAGATCCACACATTCCCCAGCCCCAGGGCAGGTCACTCAGGGCAGAGGTGCAGGACTGGGACATGGTATCCAGCCCTGCAGGGTGCCCCAGCTGGGTCTGCTCCTGCTCCCGCTGGAGCATCTTTCCTCCCTCCCACCATCTCTCCTTGTCATTTCCCCAGCTCCCTGGAGACACAACCCTTCATTACAGGGGTACTTTATTCTGATCACTCTGTTTCTATTCATATCATAACCTACCAAGCCAGTGAGTGGAAAACTCGAGTCGGTAGTTTTGTGGGGAGGTGTCTGCGAACTTCTTGCTTCATTCACTAGTGCATGTTCCTAATTTTAACCAAACTGCTCTGTTTTGATTTTCCTAAGCTGTGGATTTAATGCCCAAAAGCTCAAGTTGTTTTAACGCCCACTCAATGAGGGCCACACGAGTGACGCTGCCTATCCATAGCAGGGGAGGCAGCAGCTGTGGGGAAGGTGGGACAGGCAGCAACACAGTCCCTAGATCTACACCACAGCCTGCGCGGAAGGGACCGCAGGGGCTCGCCAGGAGATCTCCATAGGTGGATGCTGCTGCGGCAGGTCTGTGGCAGAGGGTACTTGCTCCTACTTTTGGGATATTTTGGCTCTTAGCTTTTCTAATTTGAGCTGGATGTGTACTAGGTTGTTGCTCAGAACCTTCAGGTTGTTAGTCACCTGAAAATGCAGAACGGGGTAAAAAGCCACCTGGCTGCTATGGCTCTTCTCTAAGGTCAGAGGACATGTGGTTGCCTGGACCAGCATGTTATCAGGTACCCTTTGGCATCGAGAGAGTTAAAGGTCCTCTGCACCCACCAGCCCTGGTCTAGGCAGTGTCTAAAATCAGTCCTAGACCTGCTTTATTTTTTCCTTAAAAACAGGAAATGGAGCCCTGAAGGCTTTTTAACTGGAGCGAGAGTGAGGAGGGGGTATTCTCACTCTGCCCATATCCAGCCCTGAGCCTGACCCAGACTTGGGGGTCTCTGTGTGTGTTTTTTTTTTATTTCTTCTCATTTTTTTTTCCCCTATTATTTTGGCAGACTTTTTGGAATGTCTGGGAGCTAAGGGCTTTGCTTCATGGAGCAGAATTCTGAAGCAAGAAAAAGAGAAAGTTATAGACTAAACCACAGAAATGTAAACATGTCTGCAGCTAAAATAACTCCACTTTCATTGAAAACACTCCTCGCTCACAATCAGACTTCTGTGTGCTATGCTCAATAAAACTGCATGCTAATAGCAACCAATTAATACATTATGTAGTTCTGCTTTAAAAAGCGAGACGCTTTTTTTTTTTTAATTATTATTTTTAATTAAGGGAGTACTGGGTTTTCTGCTTTGCAGGCTGGCTCTCGGCGCTTACCACTGGTTGAGAAGCGCCGGGGAGAACGGCGGGCGATGCCCGGCGGCGCGGCGGGGGCCGAGGCGTGCCCGGGGAAGGCCGGGGCAGCGCGGCGGCGGGCAGAAGCGGTGCCCCGGTAAGGAGCCCCGGGCCCGTGGGCGGGCAGGCGGGACGGACGGGACGGGGCGCATCGCCCGCTTCTCCCCGGCGTGCGCGGCTTCCCCGCATGTGTGCGACGCGAGTGTCTCTGCAAGGGTCGCGACCCATCCCCTCTCCGTCCCCCTGCACCGCCGGGCGATGGGGCGCTCAGTCCTGTTCTGGCCGGGCCAGGCTCCCCTGTCCTCCCTTTTATTTCCATACATCCCGTTATTTATCTCGCTGCTCTCCGGAGCCCCACTGCCACCTGGTTAGAGGCCAGGCTTTGACTTCACGTCGGGTGCTCGCAACAACCGCACGTTTGTTCTGCCGCTTAAAACACGCTCTTGTTCCCCGCGCCGGGAGGAGACGAGACCCGCCGAGCCCCCAGCAGCCCCGTGTCCTCCCCCCGCAGGTCCCGCTCACCTCTAGTTCCGCCCGGCCCCTACTACCCCCCATTGCGGATCGGGGGCGTCCGGGGGAGGACGCCGGGGAGTAGGGGGGCGGGGGGGACCGGTGCGCCCCGGGGGGTGCCGGTGCCCGGCGGGCGGCGCGGGGCCGCCCCGACGGCGGCGGAGGAGCTGGGGACCGTCGGGGAGCAGCAGCTGTCCCGCTCGGCGATTGGAGAGAGGAAGAGGCGCACGGAGCCCGGGGCCAGCGCGATGGGCTGAGCCCGTCCCGACTGAAGTGACTCACTGCAGTCGGCAACGCCGCCGTCCCCTCGCTCGCTCCCTCACTCCCTCCCTCGCTCCCGCCGCCGGCGGCCGCTGCCTTCCCAAGGCGGCGCCCTCCGCGCCCCGGCCCCGTCCCTTCCCGTCCCGTCCTCGCCTCCCCCGGGACCCCGGACTCGCCCCCTTCCCCCGACCTCTCACGGTAAGTCCTTTCCCTCCGAGGCTGCGATGGGGAGTTGGGGCGCCGAGCGGAGCGGTGGGGACGCGGCACGGCCGTCGGGTCCGGGAGCGGCGGGGAGAGCGGGACGAGGGGCTGCGGGCGGCGGCAGCGCTGGGCCGAGGCGAGGCAGCTCCCCGCGGGCGGCGGGGCGGCGGTCCGGCTGCCTGGTCGCTGCGACTGGAGCGGGGCAGCCCCAAGGTCTCGGCCGGGGCGCGGGGCGGCAGCTGGAGCCGCGCATCTTCTGCAGGCTCTCGTTGCGCAAACTGTCACTTTCCAACTTCAGTTTTAAAGCATTAACGAGGTTTGGTTTTGGGCTGGCTGCTGTCTTTTCGGACAGATTATAACATCCTCTACCCCGCCATAGTTTTTTGGGGGTTTTGGTTTTTGTTTTTTTTTTTTTTTCCAGGTTTGTAAAAGTAGGGTTGATGTCTTTCTAATTATTTCAGCAATTCATCTTTAAATTAACTAATATCTATGGCCTTTCCAAAAACTGACTAGCTCTTGCATGTAGGAAAACCTTCAATTACCTGAGCTGGTCTGGAGAGAGTAAGAGTTGGTTGTGGTACTTTTCAGAGTAAGCACTGTGTTACAATATGTGGGCATCTATTTTGGTGACCAGATGAGTTTGCTGTAGAGTTTAGAGTGCACGTAATTATATTTACAAAAGCTGAAGTTGCAAGTTCTGGCTAACAGAAACTTCAATTTATTGCTGCCTTTGCTAAGAACCCACAGCACAAGTAAACTTGCTCTTTCTTTAATTAAGTTTTTATTTGTATTCAAAGTGTCATTCTCTGAATTAACACAGTGCTTCAGTTCTGCAGTAATAGTTTGGAAATTACATTCTATCCATGTAATTTTGAGTCCATTAGGAAAACCAGTATAGGTCTCTGAACTGCACATGGAGAAATGTCACATTCCTTTGATTTAACCCTTTAACCACTTCCCTGGTTTCACTGAAACAAATGAAGTAGACAAAGACAGCTTCTCACTAGGCTATAAAATGTAAGCTTCCATCATGGTACATGTATCAGGTATGGGATTTCAAGCACACCTGAACTGATAGGAAAATCAAGCAAAAGAAATAGATTGATAGACAACTTTCTAATTAAAAGTAAAAGTAATCCTAAGTAAAGCCAAAAATAAACTAAGCCATACTTCATATGGGACAAATACATTTTTATGTTGATTATCTTACCTATTTCTTAAAGGACATAAAGGCATGGTACATTGGAATAATAACATCAGTTCTTATTTTCTCTTTCAGATGTATATGTAGGCAAACAATGGCAAACTTGTTATGCAGCTCTTTGGAAAACTTTGCGAGAAAAAAATACCTACCTCCAAAAGCATTTCAGGGTTTAGAGCTTTGAACAGTATCTATCCCCACCTCTCACAATTTAGTCCCAAAGTTAAACAAATCATATAGTACTGGATAGAATTACATGTTACCAGTATTTTATAAATGATCTGTCAGTATAAGTCCTAGGTGTTATTAGTTGGACTTTTTGCTCCTAAGGTGTTATTCCATTTGGATTGTAATTTATATAGCATTTGGTTCTTGAAGATATATTCTAGTAGATATATATTAGGCATATTTTTCGCCCGATGGTTTATAAGTGGTGCTGTCAGCGTGGCTGCTCTTTTTATCCAAATTTGAGCTCTTTGTTGGGTGCTGAAGAAATCTGGGTATATGACTCCATTGAGGAGTTTCAGTGATATGAACCATGAGCTTAACATACAGATTGTTACACAGTTGGAGGTAGCATCTCTTGCCTCAAGTACAATCATTTGTATGTCAATCTGTTAGACCTTTTCTATAGGATACACCAGGTCAGATTCCACAGTTGTTAGTGTCCAGATGACAATCCTGCATGAGACCTGTGCTTTCACCTTCACAACGTGGCTGCATCTTTGCTACCTGCTCTTCTGTGGGCAGTTTATTTTCTGTGTGCACATGGAGTTTTGTAAACAAATACAAAACCGTGGGACGACTGTTGTAATCCAATTGGCTTGAGTAACACCACATAAGCAATAACCTGGCTATCATTTCCCGTTGTGCTTTCTCCAAAACACCATTGCTTTGCTATCAATATGTGAGGTTCCTGGCATCGGTTCTCCCTTTGCAGAACGCTTCAGTTTGATCACTTTACTGGGGTCCCTGTATACAGCAGTTACAAGTATTCTTGCTTATATGCACTCCAGTGAGGATCAAAAAAACATGAAAAGCTGTTGCAGTGCTGATGGCATATGGTAGCCCTGAAACGTTACGTTACGTTTCCTTCCTTTCCTTGCCTCTGCATTACTAAGTGCTCCAGGAGTTATTAGCAGGTATCAACAAAATCAATTAAGAAGTTTGGGTTGAAACATAGCCTTTCCCTTAAAATATGTAAAGAATTTTTTTATTTTATTTTATTTCCCTTCCCAACCCCCCTGCCCCCGCTCACCC
The DNA here is from genome assembly GCF_964273445.1 of Streptopelia decaocto. NCBI lineage: Eukaryota > Metazoa > Chordata > Aves > Columbiformes > Columbidae > Streptopelia > Streptopelia decaocto. The sequence goes on from NC_138663.1 coordinate 119,093,304, forward strand.
CATCAGGAACCTTGTCATTTTCTTTTAAACGAGTTGATTTTTTTTGGGTAAGGCAGCTGTATGGGCAAATGGTAGTTCTTTTAATCATGCAAGTAGCTCGGTGGAAATCTGTGTCCTGAACTCGAGGTGGAAGTTGTTGACAGGGGGTATGGTCAGAAAGGGCCCTTTGGGCCTGATCCATATCAGCTGAGGTCAGCCGTGCAGGCTGAGCCTTGAGTGCCTAATGCTGCCCGTGGTGGTTTTATGTTGTACAGCTGGGAGGGTAGGCCAGGGATTAGTTTATGCTTTGTACGTCAGCTTTCCTACACAGTTGATTTAAAATGCTTTTGTTAAAAAAAAAAAAAAAAAAAGTTCATGTTGGTAAGATATTTTCAGCCTGAATTATAATGAAGTTTGTCTTGGGTTGAAAGAATTACCTTTTGTGCAATAACACCACACTGTTTTTCATTATACCCATGACTGGCCACTTTCACAGCCACTAGAGTATTTTTTATTTCCCCATGTGGTTTTAGCCATGCACTTTTTGACAGGCAGGTTTCCATTAAAGTTGAGCATCATTTCGTCTTTTTTATGGGTTAAAGGTTTGAGCTGCAAGATTTTGTATTGATTTGGTATTTTAGAAGGTAATGAGATAAGTGAAGAAAATCTGATATATTTCCTTCACAGCTTAGTTAACTAGTGTAGGTAGAAAACTGGCAGTCTAAAATTACTTTGCTAAATTTAAATGTAAGTAAAATGTAGGCAATAGGAAAAAATTGAAGGGTATATCTAAATATGGAGTTGTGGACATATCTGTTATATTTAAACTGCATTTTAACCTCTTCTATTTATATTTAGTGGTATGTGTATAATCTGGAGGACTTGATAGAATTCAAGAAACAGTAATTTCACAATGAAAACTGAAGAGTTTATTCTGCTGTGGACATAATGCATGCTCTTGTTAATTGGCGTCTATATAAAAACTGAAACGTATGCAACAAGATATTTTTATGCTGTTTGAGAGCAAAAATGGTATTTGATCTAAAGTAAGCTTGAATGGATTTGCAAAAAGCCTGCTTCCCGTACTGCTGTGGCAAGCGTATCTCCTGTTGACATTGGTGACACTTTTTCTTGCATGTAGCATGAGACTGCCCTGTAGGGTTCATTTTCATCAACTTACCTTTGCTATGGCCCATTCTGAAATACCGCTTTTTAACTTAGAATGCTACCATAGGATGTGGATTTCTCTTGCATGCTGCTTGCATCAGATGAAATCCCTCCTTGGCACAGCTTCATTCCAATAAGAAAAACTTATTCCAGGAATAAAGTACATAGTTATTTTTGTTTGATAATGCATTGTATAAATATTAATTGTCTGCCCAAAGAGAAAACAATAAACATATGCTTTCATTTTAGCTAGAAGTACACCAGGCTTTGATAGAGGATGGTTTAAAACCAAGCTCCTCAGCTGAACTCTGGGTCACCACTCATGTCTGGGAGATAACTGCTGTGCACAAGTGGCTGGAAAGCTGGGTGATATGGTTTGAGTTGAGGTCTTCTGGTTTGATTCATTTTAACACAGACACCAAGTGTTATGATGTCAAGGTGCTTATTATAGTGTCTTGACTGTTACATTACTATCAACTTTCTCACTGTCCGCTAAAATATGCCGTGTTTCTGCCAGTCCTTTTAGCAGGGAGGAAGCAGTATGTTGCCTGGATGCTTCGACACTCTGTAATATTGGTGGGATATTAAAAAGGTGCTGTCTCTTTTAGATGCTGTTCCTGCAAATGAATATTGGCTTCTATTGTGTTTCAGATCTTCTGAATTTGTCAGGTAGTCTGTAGCTTTGAACCACACACATGTAATTAGCTGCTGCTTTAAAAAATAAAGGTTCACTTGTAGGAGATGATGAGCACCGGCAGGCTCGCAGTCCTGCACAAGGCAAGTTAAACAAATAAAAGCTTAAATGTGGTTTCAATCAGCTCCATTTAGACACCCAAGTTTTCATGTTTCTCCAGGAGGTCCGTAATGAAACAGGCTTGTTTTCTTTTCACCTCGCAAAGACACAGCCACAGGAGAAAAATCTTGATGGAGTTTGCACCAGCTGAATAACCAGCCACTGTGGGAGAGCAGCTCAGGGTGCGAGGCTGGATGGGGCAGCATGAAGGAGTCTGAGACCGTGGCTGCTAAATCTGGGAATAGTGCCTGTGGTGGACACATGGGCTCGTCTCTAATGAGAGGGAGGAGGTCACAGCCATTTCTGCGGCACCTGGGCTGCTGGTTGGCATGCAGCGGGGTGTCCTGATGGAGGCTGTGCAAGTGTGAGTGTGTCAGGAGTAGGTTCCCTTCCCTGTTTACCTTGTCCTGAATACATTGCCTGCTGAACTAGCATCTGTTAGTTCTGTCTTTTACTGGAGGCTACAAGTGGTCAATAAGGGTCTTTATTTATTTATTTATTTATTTATTTTTTCCTAATGTTATGCTGTAAGTAAAGATGCATTGATTTGTTAACTGTTCGGGTCATTTTATTTTTCCTAGCACTGAGAGCAGTGGCTTAGGTGTAGCAGCTTGCTGCCCTGCAAACTGCTTATGACAAAATGTTTTGTGAAATCTGATTGATTTCTTCCAATTTGTGAGTCATGTAGGCTTACCGGTTTGAGCTTTTCGTATTACCTTCTGGCTTTGCATTGAGTTTATTACTTTATTTTTAGCTTATTAAATATGGATGTACACAGTATATTTGACCTGATTTGACTGAAGCAGTCTCTTTCAAGAGGTCACATATATTTTTTTTTATAGTCAGTAGCTGTACTGCATACAGTTACTGTGTGATTTGTTTTGGTCCAATTAATTGTATATATAAAAATCATGTGGATTTAGCAAATTGCACAATGTATAATTTTCTGCAAATTACTCTCATTAAATTAGATCAAAAACAAAATATGGCAATCAAAATATTCACTTTAGGCAAATTGTGTTTCTATCACGGTTTATGTTTTTCTGTGTAATTAAAAAAGGCTTTATAAAAAAAAAAAAAAAAAAAAAGAAGTCTAGTAGTTATGCAAAAGGAGAGTCTCCTAACCAAAATTTAGTTTTCTAAGGAGGCTTGGTCAATTCTGAATAAACCCTTCACTAAAATTAAACCTGGTGTTTTAAAATTCTGTTTGTAAAATGGGCTGTTCTCTATAGAGTTCACAAATTATACACAAAGGATTTATAGTAAACTACTGAAGTAACATCAATATATTGCATTACGACACTGAGACAAAATTGCAAAATCTGCTTGAAAAAGAAGCTGGTTTGCAGGACTCTTTCAAAGCAGATATGGTAGAAGTTCTCCGTTGTTTCTCTGAGAACTGCTGTTACATTAATTGTTGTGATTGCAGTTGGCTGTTCAAAGGCTTATAGAGTTGCGTGGGTTTTGTTTGTTTGTTTGTTTTTAACTCCACAGGTTTGCAGCTATGGCATTAAAACAGTTTAAAAATATATTTAAAACCAAATCAAAATCTAGTTTATTCCTGGTGGGTATCTTGTGCCTTTAAATGAATTGCATTACATTTGCCCAGAATATGAAGCTGGGAATTTGGGCCAGCGGTCTTCATTGCTGCATTTATAAGTTCTCTGGTATTTTTATTTATTTATAGCATAGAGTCCATAACATGCTCTGTATCTCTTGCAATCGAGACAAGCCAAATCATCTGTCACCAATATGTATGTCAACATCCTGCAACCACAAAGAGCACCTCTTTGTAGGCACAACCAAGGCTGCATGTCAACAAGGCAATTCATCACCCTCTTGAAATGAAGAGCATGGAGAAATCTGAACCTGGCATATTGGTTCCTCTATGCTGAGAAGTCAGTTCTAAATGATGAGACTGAAAAATGGCTTTAGGATGGTAGGATTCACCACACTTAGCTGTAGCCATCTAAAAATCAAGCATCTAGGTGACAGTAATTGTGTTAAGTTCCCTCCCTAGCCAGAGGACAGGTTAATCTTGCCAGTCTGAGATGATGATGTTAGTTTGGGAAAGTCACTGAAGATGCCGTCTCTGTATATCAGAGTAGGTAGGAATCCAGGGTGGAGGACCAGGTATCTTGGCTTTCAGGTGGCTGACTCTGAGTGCACTGAATTCTGTATCCAGGGACTGATCCAGGCCCCAAAGGCTGATCCTTGGGAGACTGAAGGAAAAATGTAGCTAAAAGTATAGCAGACAGACCAGATGAATGTTTTACAGTCTGGCTGGGAATGAGTCTTATTGCTTATTTGTTATTTTCATTTTAGAGTTGACCCAGTATGTAATAGTTTCATTTTTACTGTCAAACTACCTTTTTACTGTCCAGTTTTATCACCAGCAGTAGAAACATTAAAAATATCAATGGAAAGCCCTTTTATGCTTTCTGCACTAGTCTCTTTTAACTTCACTGAAAAAATTGGAAAGTGAAAACATTAACCATCATGTCTTGTATCATTAGAATATAAGAAAGGGATGGATTAATACTGCTGTCTTTCTATTAAGATTCTATTCTTCTCATTCATATCCATCTAAGTTTTGTTTGTTTGTTTTTTTGTTTGTTTTCTAATGGTCCAATGTCATCCTGCACAAAAGGGTTTTACCAACCCAGGTCTAATACTTTGCTTAAATCTTTTGATGCACAGCTATGGAAAGCTTGTGCTGGGAGACTGTAGGCTTTGTGCCTGGCCCCAGGCACAGGAAGAGCTCTCGGCACAGGAGCAGTTTTTGGCCCCCGAGTGGTGCCTTTACGTGAAAGTTGTCCCTGCAGTGAGCGCAGCTCACCCCTGAAGCTGCAGTCAGCCTTGAAAGTAGCTCTGCAAGAGCTGGTGGGAGGGAGGGGCGAGCTTTGTGTTTGTTATTTGCCTGTGATTTCCATGACAGGTTGCAGGAAAGACAGTTGTAGCTACATGTGAGCGCAGGGAGCTCAGTCTGCGGTTGGTCTGCAGAGCAGTAATGCGGGATGGGGGTTTAGGTTTGCTGATGGGCAGAGGAGCCAGGGTGAAGGGAATTAGAGTTTCCTCCTCTCCATCTCTGCTAACACTAGTCTGTGTGGTGTGCCGTGCCTGGCATGGGACAGGGGAACTGGTGGACGGTGGCACTGACCCCCTCAGGCACTCCCAGGGACACGTCCAGCCTTCGCTTCTGCCCCTTGTACTTAGTTAATGAGTCCCAACAGGTTTTGGTCTAGGATAGGATTTATATAACACCCTCTTTGCTGTGTTGGTTCCACGGGACTAAAGAGGAGCGAGAAATAGTAAAAATCTATTTTGGTCACTAAAGTAAGCAGACATGACTCAGAATACTCACTGGGAACAGATCTACTGGATGAAAAGGTGCCATTTTTACATAGTCACTTTTCTGACCATGCCCTTTAAACTCTTACAAAAATAGAATACTTTCTCTGGCACTTCTCTTTGAAAGCAGAAATGGGAGTGAAAACAAGGATGTTTGCTGCACTTCAGCCCTTGCTTTGAAGCTGGACAAATTCTATGTGAGTTTTGTAAGGCATATGTAACATATGTTTAACACCAGGAAAAAGAGAAAGAAGGCATTTGAATTTTGTGGGGAGGGGATTTGAGCTTGGATAGTTTTACTATTTGTAGTGGAAAAGTGTGACTCCTAGTTCCTGCCAGTTAACGGCTGGATGAATTCCGGCTAGCTCTCTGAGCTGATTTCTGGCATCCTCATGTCCCTGCAGAAGCACAGTTCAGATCAGTAGACTCGCCTGAAGCTCAGTGAGTCTCCATCTGACCACTGACTCTGGGTTCCTCTTGAACCATGAGTGGTCTAAGCTAAAAATGGGCCTGAAACCACACTGACATAAGCCATGAGTGTTTATGGACCTGTGAGGAAACAAATCATCACCGGCAGAGTCCTGATGTGGTAATGTTGAAGTTCACGTGAGACACGGGTACCCCCTGTGCAGGTGAGCTGAGCCCCCTTCCAGTTCATGGTGAGGTTGATGGAGTGAAGCTCTTCTGCCCTATCCAGGTCCCCATATTGATTCTCATCTGCATTTCATGGAAAGGATTAGCAAGGCAAATCATTTAACAAAAAGCAGCTAAGCAGATACTGAATTTTTGAAGTCTTGTCTCAGGTTTTGATTTTGTTTGTTTGTTTGTTTGTTTTAATGGTTTGGTAGGAAGCTGGAGCCTGGCTGGAGCACAGAAAATTCAAAACCAGTGCTGTACTCCACCACATGCTTATGGATGCCTGTCAGTCCTGTTGTTCTCCTATGGACTGTTTGAAAGCTTTGAATTTATGTTCAGTGAATGAAATCTTGACCTTGCTGAAGTAGCTGAAGCTTCTCTACGGGATTCCTAGGGGGACAGAGCTCTTCAGCTTATGAGATTCTTCCTCACAGTGGAAGTGTTGTCACTGTGGTGACTTCCCAAAGTCTTAATTCCCTCCAGTTAATACAGCATTTGAAGGCACTGTCTTTTTAGCACAGGGAACAGGCCCTATTTTTCCTCCTATTAAAATTTCCCTTGAACAAACTCTGAGAATTTCCACTTTCACTGTGTGGGTTCATCTTTCATAGAAGAGGAGACACGGGTCATACACCTGCAAGTCTTATGACTCCCTGCTGCTTCATCTCTGGCCTTCTTCCAGTCCCTTGGCAGCAAGGAGTCAGGGAAGCTTTGCTGTCAAGGTGTCCTGTTTTAATTCCTCACAGCACCCAGTAGCTTCCTATAGCAGCTGAATCCAAATTTTTCTGGTTTAAATTTGGAAGGCATTTCGGCTATTATGACATTTACAGCCTCATATTTTACATATCAGTTCCTTCTCTTGCAGTGAGACAGGTGATTTTCAACAGGCCAGAAAAGGGAGGATGGCCATGAAGATAGGCTTCTCAGCCCCGTTCGCATTGTCTAGCAGGGAACTGAGACCACCACGGCGAACTTTTAAACCCCAATTCTTGAGTAGAGATGGTTTAGAAATTCTTTATGTTCAGAAAGCCCATGTGCTTTTTCTTACCAGCCCTGAAACAGGTTCAAAAGACAGACTCAAAGAGGCAGCGTGGTGAAACACAGCATGTAATGAAGCACCTTCGTTTACCTGCTGTCACAGACTGGGCATGGAGGTGGCACTTGGGTGTGGAGGGTCTCGCTGCTCAGAGCAGGGGTTACCCTGGGCGGGTACAGCTGGTAGCCTGCCAGGGTTAGCATTTGGGGTTGATACACCATATGCCAGTGTTTCCTAACCACTATGAACTGAAGGGCTACCTACATTTTTTACAATTACACCCCCATTTTTTTGTGTGTTGGTGGTTGTTTGCCAGGGGCAGGGGCAATGAATGAGGAACTTGGCTTTTAGGTAGACAAAATGTTACTGTTGTACTGCTGTAATTACAAACATTTTAAATTAGGTATTGACAGCAGCTGAGAGCCACTTCTCAGCTATGCCTACTGGCAAGCAGTGAGATGTCTACCAGCTCCTGAAGGGAACCTTATTGCAGGTTGTGAGAATAACTCATTAACCAGTTAGTCCGTGATGGTGTTACTCCACATATGGTCTGCGGGCTGCTGCTGATCTGGAAGGCATTAGAAAGTGGTCTGAGAAATGACTGCATCAGAAGGGCAGAAATGACCCCATGTAGACAGATTTGCATTCCTACAACACTGGCAGGTATGTACCCATGTCAGTAAGCTGCCCCAAGTCAGCGAGCTGTGACGGGATATAATTGCCTTAGCCCCTCAGTGTGAGCCCAAATGGGTGTGTCTTGAGTAATTGCATGTGAGGGGAGCCTTTGCTTGACCACATCGATGTGGAGCAATTCTTGCTCCATTAAGGAAGGTGAATGCTTTGCCTCTTCTTTCTTGTGTTTTTTGACACATGGGATGGGCTAAGGGATGCTGCTTTTACATCCGTGTTGCTGGCGGTAATGAATGCTATGGGGAAATGGATGGCAGCGAGCCCATTTCCTTCACAGTGGGAGGAAAGTAGTAATTTAGGAGACCATTAAACATTAGAAATACCTCTACAAGGTCCCTACAAAGATACACTCCATTTAGATTAAAATCCCGTAGGGCCAATTATCTTGGAAGAACATACTAACTTAAACAAAAGCTGAGTTAGGTGTGCTGCCCACCAATGGATTTGAGCAAAAATGGATGCAGTGAGAAAACACTCGTGTATTATGAAAGTGAGAACACTTAGAGTAGGTCTGTGAAATAACCAACTTTTACTGTTCCCCCAGGATCAGTGTGCACAGGAAATATCTGTGGCATGCTTACTTTTCCTGGAGATGACAGCAACCCTTTGGCAACCACTTTGTAATACGTGCTTGATACTTTTCAAAATGTTGGGTTGTTGTTTTATGAATGTGCTTTGATTTTCTGGTGCCAGAGCCTTTGTGCTTGGCTTTCTACCCTTCCCTAAATTTGCCCATTCCCATTCCAGGTCTGGATGCTTCTCCTCTAGTGCCATTTGGTAGCTGTGGTGATGACTCCATTTTAGTCAGTGCTAGTATTGAGATGGGGCTTGGAGAAAAGGGGAAGCAAACAGACGTCTCTTATGCTCCTTGTGTGAAAATAACTTCTGTGGCCTGTTCTGGTCTATGTCTGAGTGACTCTGGACTCCTGCAGATGGAGACATGACTTAACACTGTGTTGTGGCTGGAGGGCTAGGGCAAACAAATTTGAAACTCTTTGTTTCAGTTAATGTTTTCGAAGAGCGGGCTGAGTAATTCGCACAAAACTGTGAAGCAGAGCTTGATACTAGCACTGGGCTTAAAGTCTGCCTTTGCTTCAGCTTCTACACCACAATTTTGATGGAACATTTAGTTACTTGCAATTAGACCTGAGTGCTGAAGTGCACTGAACCTTTAGGCAGGGGATTTTGAAAATGAGTTAGTTCTAAAACTCTGGAGCAACAAGTTCCTAAAAGTGTTTACAAATGCAAATTGTTACCTGGTCTTGAAACAGCCCTATTTAACACCATAAAAAAACTTTATTAAGAGAAGACATGATAAGCAATCTGAGGTCTAATAACTGAACATGCAAGCCTGAAAGGTTTTAAAATATTTCTTGCTTTAATAAGAATCATTAACGTTTTAACTGATAATGAGAAAAATGCTCATGCCATTAGTGGTTTACCACTTTGGTTCAGAAAGGATGAAAACAACTTCATAAAAGAGACCACAGACTGTCCATTTTCAGCCTCAGCATAAGGCCAGTGCTTCAGAAAATATGAAACCCATCATTTTAAATAATAATTTAGTATTCGTGTTTGGGAAACATGGTTCAAATGAGCTTTGAACACATGAGAGCATGGCAACACAGGGCTCGATGGCTGCAGCTGAGGGTGAACACCGCGGCTCGCTTTGTCGTGGTGTGGGGAGCCCCAGCACCGAGGTGTCCTTGTCCAGGTGCCACAGTGGGACATCAGCTTGTCCTCCTGCTGGGAGTGGCATGGATGCAGTCCCTGCCTTCCAGCCTGCCTTAGGGATCCTCACCTGGGTGAGGAAATCTGTCTTGCCTTCCCCTGATAGTGCTGCAGGTCTCAGGGGGGGTACGTGAGGACAGCCTGGAGATCCTTTCTGCATTGGCCCCAGTGTTGCCTGCTTGCAAGAGTAGTTAAGTTTTTTTAAAAAAAATGGTTAAATTTCAGTCCCAGCTCAGTGTGCTGGTAGGGAAAACAAAAGATTCTGAGTCTGGGAGGCACCCAGTGCCCCAAGACATCACTGGGACTTGGTGGCTGAGGAGCAGCATCAGTGGCAGTGGTAGGACCTCATTTAATTTGTCCATTTGGGCCAGCTGCTCTTTGAGAATGGCTCCTTCCCCTTCTGCACCCTTTTTTCCCCTGAGCAAATTAGGCTGGACCATACCTGCTACTTAGGTTAGGGGAAGAACTCACATTGACCTCAGCCAGGACTAAATCAAACCCTTGAGAAGACCTGGTGTTTTCTCCTGGGAAAGCTATGTTTAGGACTCAGTGTGCTGTATTCTAGCCTTGTCTTGAGTAAGGGCAGCCGGAGGTTGAAGTGTTTTCTCAGACAATCTCTAATTGTAAACACAGCTACACTGGGTTTTATTGATGCTTAATGCAGCCCTTTTACACTGACTAGTGTTTGCTCTTCTGTAAAAATGGAAAGTTTCCCCAGCTTCCCCCATGAAAATGACTGTTGTGCCTCATTCAAAATGAAAATCAATCAAAGAAGGAACACAGCTGGGCAAATGACAAGAGAAACAGAACAGTGCCAAGGTGGATTTTTTTGGAAATGCTCTCTGAATAGTACTTCCATGAAAAGGCAACTTACAGATGTAAGCTGCTTTGCATGAAGGAGAGTGTGTTGTACCACACCCTGAATCTGTCCAGGTCTATAAACTTTTCACACATTTTAAGTTTAGGCAACAGAGAGGCCATACTTAAGACACAAAGGTTTTCTTCTTTAATTCAGTGTAATCATGTAATCCCCAAAGGCAGAAAATGTAAGCCAGGAGAAAATCAAAAAAGGAAGTTTATGGATTTAAAATATAAAGAAACATTTAAACATTTAAAAGATAAATTTAAACATTTAAAATATAAAGTAAATTTCAAATATAATTTAAAGTATAAAGTAAGTTATTCTATCAAAAAGGAAATTTTCAGTATCATAAGAATTCTGACTTGACATTTCAACAGCATCCTAGTTATAACAATGACTTCTAAGTCTGTCTGTGTCAGACTGTGGTGGGATCCTATTAGTGAAGGAGCATGAGTGGCTTAAAAACAGCAAAAACTGTGATTTTGTCATTCACATTAATAGAAACAGAATTAGGGGCATAATATAAAAAACACTAAATAACAAATGATTGTTGTTAACATTCAAAAAACTCGACAGGGGAAAAAAGCACAATGGTAAAAGCATCAGCCCATACTTGAAATCGCCACACTTAATATCTACTTAAACACCTTTTTTTGGAGATGTTGTAGCCTTTTCAAAAGGGCTGATTTCCAAATGACCTGATTGATTTTATTGTAGATGTACTGGCTATTAGAAGAGCTCTTGCAAAGGCTGATTTTTGGAATCTGTTGACTTTCCCGTATTTCTGGGATTTTTCTGTGTCACACCAATGAAGTCTGAAATGTGCTGACAGAGAAATTCTTGAGAGAGACTTGGAATTTTTCAGCCTATTCCTGCATGTCTCTTTCTGAAATAAATTGGAATGCATTTTTAAAATTTATGATAGCTTATAACTTGACGGCATTGGTATTCTAAGAATAAGAATCAAGATTTGTTATATTGACTTGATTGATTAAGTTTCCTTTTGACATTGCCAGGGATAAGCTAGAGGTAATAATACTAAGTACATTCTCCTGTCATGTTCTCAAAACTTGTTGCCATCAAATAGAATATGACTATGCATGGGTTTTAAAGACAAAGGCATTTGTCAAATGGTATAATGTCTTCATAAAGGTCTGCAATGGAGATCCCATTTACAGAACTTTGGAATGGGTAGCTCTTCACTCTGGTGGTTGTGAGTAGAGAAGAGTGACTGCCATTTTTAAACAATATTATATTTGCCAAAAGGAAAAAAAAAAAAAAGGCATCTGAGCAGGAGATTGTGAAACTGAGCAGATTTGGTTGTGACATTGAAAAGAATCAGAAGTTATACTCTGTAAGGGCTTGGTAGCTCTCTTGCTCCCCATTACTGATGTAGATCTGTTCCCTGCATCCCAGTTGTTTATGGAGTTGAAGACCCATGTTGATCAAGGACCTTACAGCAAGGAGCCATGGCAAAGTGACAGGGAATCACCTGCCAGCAGCATGTAGGTACTCATTGCCCCTCACTACGTGACGGTGGGCAGTGTCTTGCTCCTCTCTCCGAACCTACCAAGCTGCCATGAAGCCCATATAATAAATGCAATAAGCCATGGAAAATGCATTGGCAGCATAGGCACACATGGGTGAAACATACATGTGGTGGGAGAAGGGGATCCTGTTACCACCTCTGCAGCTTTGCAACCTTTTCAGCCAGCAGCAAACTAAATGTTAACCCTTTCAAAGCTCTCCTGGTGAAGATGGAGAAGGCAAGAAAGTGTTTCTTACCTGAGATGTGACTTTTAAAGGTCTGTATAAGCATAGAGGGTGCCATTGCGAAAGAAAAGAACAAGTGGCTCAGCAAATATTGCGAATGGCAGTGGCCATCCTGGGGTGAGTGAATACAAGGCTGGGTTCAATCTGCTGCAGTCAATAAACTGTGCTGTGCTTTCATGCTCTGCAACGTCAGAAGAACATCGGAGTGAATTACAGCCTTCTATTTACTCTGGGGCTGTTTATCATCGCTTGTGTAGTTGGAGACATGTTTCACTACAAGAAGCAGTTCACAAGGCATTCTCCTAATAAGAAGAAAAATCAGTTTGTATCAATACATGACTTCCTGTTATCTCTGGCTAACCTACACCCCCCCATACCCACAAACATATTTATGTGTTGCCTACTTAGCAATAGAAAGGGGATATTGCATCTCTAGGCTATTTCCCCACTATTTTTATTTTTCAGCCCACCACAGGAAGGGTTCATAGAGTATATCCAGAAAGATGTTTTTGTACCCCCACCTTGGGTTTCAGTCCCAAGACTGCCAATTAAATTATCCCATAAATCCTCCATTATAGGTAGTAAAACCTAATTTTAGATTTCCTGCCCACTCTTATGTCCTGCCTGATTGCTACCAGTTGGATAAAGGCTCAACCTGTTAAGCAGACAATTGAAGGGAATTGACTGTTTCTTTCTGTGCCACATGTGGAGAACTTTTTAATATGTGGCATTTGGTCATAATTCTTTCTGGTTATTTTCTACCTTTTAGTTGTTCGAACTTTTTTTTTTTTTTTTTTTCCTTTTGGCTGGGAAGTAGACATCTGTAATTTATTTTTTGTCAAAAAAATTTGTTAGAGAAAGGTTGTTACCCGGTGGATTAGGAGGAATGTTAACCTACCTGCCACCAGGAAAACACTAGTAGTTTAAAAACAATTTTTATGTAATTCCTGTTTAAAATAAAACCCCTGTATTAATAGAGCTAGCACATTTCTCTGTAAGCTGAAAATATTTCACGTCATCTGAGTATAAATGCATTCTTTCCTTTCTTGTTCAAATGCAATCATATTGTTTAGTTGCAAACAGTGCTAATTTTCTGGAGGGAAGATTCTGCTAAATAATTCTTATGGAGAATCATTTATTCTGTGATTTCACACACAGTCTCACTAAATCAATGACCCCTGGCTTGGTGTGTTTCTTTGTAAGCTTTACTAAGGACAAGTAATAAATAATGTTGTCACAAAGAGTGGTTTTATCATGTGAATAAAGTGTAAGTACCCATGCTTCATTGCCTTGATCTTTGGACAAAATGCTATTTGCGTTCGGTATGGAGCACTTCTGTCACTGGGATTTAAGCAGAATTCAAAAATCTGTCTGTGAGGAAAAAATGAAGCCTAGAATATTATGATAAATTAACACCTTTCTTGTGCAATCTGCTAGATTTGTTGTTGTTAACCTGGTAAAATTCCTGACTCATCCAAATCACAGATTTGGATACTGTAGAGGTATCTAAGTATACCTTGTACCTCTACAAAGCACTGTCTTTCTGAATGTGTTTTCTTGCCTGAATAAACTGGTTATGTTTTAACAACTCTGTGTCAAATCAGGGAGGTATGTGGCAGTCAGAAAGGGACTTCTTAATCTCTAGAGTACAGTGACAGGAAGTTTAATTCAAGATACAGGGCGCATATAATCTTACGGGCATTTGCAAAAAGGAAAAATATGGCTAAGAGATATTACATTGAATGAGCAAACGCTGCTTCTCAGACTAACGTAACATGTGCCAGGCCAGGATTTTCCTCCGAGATCCATCAGCTGGCTTGCATAAGTTGAAGCTGTGGGTGACAATGACAGGTAGCGCTCTGGTAGTGCTCAGATGGTAGCATGAACCTGTCACTTAGGAAGTGTCTGTCCTTGCTGACAGGCAGGACTATGGGCACAGGAAGGGGCTGCTCTGTTCAGATTGGCAAATTCATATTTTTTGTGACCCTGATCTGCAGGTACCATCAGTCTGTGAGCTGCAAAATGAGTCTGCCCCCTTTGGCAGTGCTGATCTGTGTGGATTCTCTGATGTCTAATTAAAGCTGCTCCTTTTTAGCTTTCCCCTCCGTGGAGGCACTGACAGTATTTCCCTGCTTCACCCAGCTGTTTGCTCCCCTTGCACTTTATGCCATATAGTATTTTCAAGTCTAGTAGCCCCCTGTTAAATTTGGGGAAAACCGGGTGAGGATTCTTATGCTGATGGAAGAAAAGGTCGAGAAACACTCACATATGCAGGCAGCGTGATATCTTAAGTTTCATTGCTTGAAGAACTAGGCTAAAAATTGAACCACCATGGTCTCCTTGTTAAATGGATCTTCTCCTCCTTCTAGCTTTGTTTATTGTACTGTGACTCTGTGTGGAGAGATTATCATTTGTTGAGTGATGCCTGAAGCACTGTATAAAAAATAAAATATACACAAAGACTAACAAAGAAAAGAAGAAAGGAATTTAGGCCTCCCAGTCACAGTACTGTTCCTTTAATGATTGCTGAAATATTATATGCATTTTTGCAATTGTATTTTTTGTCCAGTTTAGGAACCTGAAAATACAAAGAGAGATGGTCACATCATTGCTCAGAAATGGAGAACAAAAAGTAGGAAACAATCTACATGTTTTCTGTACTGAAGTTAAATGCGAGAGTGACAGACAGGGCCTTTCAGGGTACAGAGCTCTGTGAACTGCTGCTGAATCTCTTGCGTGTGTAGTCGGCTCCAGAAATCACCCCTTGTAGCAGAATTGTGCTGCCTAATCAAAACTTTAGGTCCCTAGACACAGTGCGTATAAAGGAAACCTTGAAATGTAATCCAAATGACTCTAACTACTCAGTCACATCTGTGTGTCTGTAGAGAGCATGGGAAAAAAAATCTTCAAAGCAGAATTGACCTTCTTGATTTATCTGTGGGGTATAATTCTGAAACCTAATCATAGTGTGTAAAATGTCAATACTGTAAATTATGTCCTAATTGAATGTTTGGTATCAAACTACAAGCAACACCTTCATCTGTGCCAGAGGTTCCAGCTCCCCTATCTAGCGTCTTCTGCACTTCAGGTCATGGTTGTTGTACTCTGAATTTCTATTTAGGAGCAGCAAGAAATGAAGATAAGTTGATACCCTGTCCAGTAACCCTAGGAATTCCACACTGATTGATTGTACTGGGCACTTTCATACTTCTCTCACTGAAAAATATTAGCTTTTTACATTGAGCTGAGAATTTTGCTGAATATCCAATATCTTGCATGGGAATGCTCTTAATTCTAGGTATCCGGCTTCAGAATTTGAACTTGGCTTGTGTCAAGCCTGTGCTGTCTTGAATATGCTACTGTTACCAGAAAAAAAAAGTCTCTCTGGTATGCTAAGAAGAAGGGACATGCTGGGGTTTGCAATTTTAGCATTACAGATTCTTTATTATTAATAGATTAGTGGGGATTTTTCCAAAGACTCCTATGAGTCACAAGAGCTCTTGTTACTAAATTTCATATACTCATTTATTTATATAACTATACATGAGGTCTTACGGTCTTTTCAGCCCAGAAAGAGCCAAGGTACTGCAAGTGTAAATGCTGTTTGTTGAGTTCTGGAGATCATAAATATCCCCTTTAGCATCTGATTTATCTTGAACTATGCGCATTGAAAGAGGTTTCTCAAAATTAGGAAAGAAGGGGCATATGCTACTCCTTTGGACAACCTGTATATTCATACCCAGAATGAAACTTTGGCAGAGAGTAGTTAGAATTAAATTGTCACCACCAGAGTGATTTTACTTTATGTACTACAAGTTTATATGATTTTTATAGGTTTGTTTATTTGACTGATTAACAATCCAGTCCTGCTCTTGACAAAGTCTCCTTTTTTTTTTTAATTTTTTACTTTTTTCCTGTGGCTTCTCCAAGACAAGTAGAAAAGATAAAATCTCAGGTAGAGGGAAGTGTGAGAACAGGAGTTTCAAGGGAGGAAATTGTGTGACCTTCATTTCCCCCTCCCAATATAAATTTGTCTGGACTTCATGACAATATTTTGCTTTTGTACCATACAGAAACCATCCAGACAGATCTCAGCAATTCAAGATCTCAGTATACAAGGGAGCCAGCTACAAACAATGCCAGGTGTAGACTCTTCCATGCTGCTAAATACCAAATAAAGGGATGCCATCAGCTCTGTGGACTTCTGAGTGTACGTGCTGCTTCCAACCCACCAGGCACGCTGATTGCTCTGAAAGTGGCTTGGTAGTCACAGATCGTGATGTTTTCCTTTGGCCTCCCAGCTGTTTGACAGGTATTTTCCAGAGATTTATTGCTGTCACAGTTAGTCTTTGCTGAAGGACCTCACTGGCCACCTCCTCCATTCCCATCAGAAATGACTTTGGGTGTCTCATGCTTCAAAAAGCCAGAGAGAGCCTGCAAAACTGAGTGACAGCATAGCCATTAGAAAGAAAGGTCTCAGAAGGAATGTCCAATTTACTGACATTGTTGAGAACTTACTGCTTTTTATATCAAGGTGCCAGCCAGAAGAACTGGAAGCAATGTGTAGTGTGTATTGGAGAAAGAAGTCAGGACCAGATGATGGCCTATGTTCTGTCAATCTTTCAGCTTCTTCAGGCTGTTTACTCTAGGGGTAGGAAGCCTGCATGTTCAAGGGTGTATGTGTCAGCCTAAGTGCGTTTTGTTGCTAAATGATTTGATTTCATTATTTGTTCCATGACAAGTGCAAGGAAAATACAGCTACATTCAAACAGAAGTTCATCTAAAACAAGTGGGTAAATGTTATGTAGATCATACTAATGTAGGTTAGAATAATTTTTCTTTAATGAAGTGTAATTCAGCTATTTGAAATAATTAACGAGTTTAGGTGTTCCTTATCTTCTTTTGAGTCTTACATTTATCAGATGGGTGCTGAGCAATTTTTGAAAATCTGGCTTCTTTCTTTTCTTGACTGGATTGACAAAATCACTAGCCTACTTGGAAAACAGTTGCCTGTACTTCTTGCTGCCATGGGGTGAAACAACATTCTGAGGAAATATTTGTACTAGCATTATCTTTGTCTTGCTATCTTACTGTTGCTGCAGTGGAATGACAGGCAGACATTGTTTTCTCAAAAGCTAAAGTTGATTAGGGAGTGCCCCTATCTCATTTCTTTCAACTGTAATACAAATATGAGAAATATGAGCATTCTGAATAATTGAATGACAGTAATATGAGTGTTTTCAACAGAATGGTACACTGTGGTTTCATTTTCCAGAAGGAAATGAAGGTGATACATCAAGACATCAAGGTGATGGTCATAAAGATGAAGAATATTGTACCTAAAGGTGCAAAATGCAACGACAATACAAAAAATTCTGAAAAAAAAATCATTTTGGGTTAAAATAATAAAACAACCTGAATACATGCCTATCTGTAGGAAAATTTGAGGCAACTTTGACTTTTATTTCAAAAGGTCTGCATGGACAAAGCTGGCTGTCCATCCTATTTTAACAAGACAGAGAACGTTCTCCCATGTGCAGGTAGTACAGAGATGCTTTTCTTCTGTGTTTAACTATATGCTGCCTTCTGGCACACTCCCTTTCTATAGGCCTGTTGCAAAGTAATAGCTGTTTTTTTCAAGATTAAAGACAATAATCCTTGGCCACAGTGGAAATATTGTGACTTTATTCTAAAAGGTATGCTAAAGAGGAGACTAGCACAAAGTAGGATATCGGTCATCCCCCTTTAACTTCTGACATGACAGCTGGCCAATGTGTTGTCTTGCTTTTCCTTTGACATTATCTCTTATTTTCTGTGGAAAGCAACATCTTCCTTTAGGAAACAAATTGTCTCCTTACTTGCCTCTGTGTTCCCTCATCCATTTTATGGTCTCTTCCTTTATTTGCCTTCTACCCAATGACTGTTATAAGCAGCCTGTATCCTGAGGGCATGTTTGTTGAGCAGGGCATCTGCCTATGAAATTAATCCTGGAATGAGTTTTCCCAGTGATTATGGAAAATAACTGTACACTCTTGGTGCACTGCTTACCTGTTAATTCATATGAGTGCAACCAGAAAGAGCATGCTGGCTGGGATGGCACCTGTGTTAGTTTCCAACAAGCTTGTAACTGGTACCCAAGGTGTTCATTTAAATCTGTAGTCCTGAATTATTTGAGATTCAGTAACCATAAGTATCACATTTTTCTGTAGTTGAGATGAGAAGAGAGAGCATTTATAGGGGCAGGAAATTATCTGTAAGGTGTTCTTGCTCCTAAGCCCAAATTATTTTTAAATCCCTTTCATTTGCTTCACAGACTTCCAAATCATTGTGTGGGTGTCCACAATCATGTTTTAAACCATTTAGGGTAGTATTTTTTCTTCTGTACGCGTCTTAAGCACTGTTGTGAATCCAGCTGTTGAAAGTGTTGTCCCCAAGCTCTTCCTGTTTCATCCTTAAGAGTTCACAGATTTAATTCCCTTACTGGTCGATGGAAATGCATTGTCCAGGACTCTCTGAACACCCAGACGTCAGTTCATATCCTTACTGTGGTTTAAGTAGAGTGGATACAAAACGGGATCCCTTCTGTTTGTGATACCCTCATTATAACATCAAGGCGTGCGGTCAGATTCATCTACCTCCATCCCCTCTGTAGGGGTGAGCCCATTTTTGAGTAAAACATTTAATCATGGGGTGAAAAAGACTGTAACCCTATGGTTGAAACACATGGAATGTAGGATACATCCATACTAGTCTCTGCTACAGTTAATGTCTGATTATTTATGTAAAACATAACATTGCCAAGAGGAGCAATTAAACGCCACCAAGCCATGGGAGAGGGAGAAGATACACAAAGCTGGGGAGCGGAGTCATGGCTTTTCTTAGTTCCTACAATATCTGTTGGAAGTAGGACTGTTCTTCAAATCTTGTAATAATTAGGGGTAGCTGAAAGCAGCATTTTTTTTTTTTTCTCTGAAAAAAATTCCATGAACTCATCATCCCTAAGTTCAGAAAAGAAGTGTCTTGTTTGGAGCGGTTCCCACCAAGAAATAAGAGTATCAGCATTATTCCCTTCACCAATACCACGTTGTCCTGTTCTCTGTTCTGCAGGTTTCAACACGCTCTGCTTATGGCTCCATCTGACTTGATTTTGATTTCAGAGGATGTGAATATACTCCTATTTTTAGGGTAATATCTTTCATTGGATTGTCCTGCCTCAAAGCCAGTTCTTTTTGGACTCCATAGGAGTGATCCCACAGCTTACAATGCAGGATCTGCTATTTATCCCTGTGTTAAGGGAGTTTAAGCTAAGTCAATGGAAACTAAGTTGCAGAACAATTGCAGCTCCCAAGAAACTTTTATGTTGAGACCAGTACCCATTTCCAGCCCCAGCATGACTAACAGAAGGCATCAATTAAATTAATTTTACTTATTTAGATGCAAGTTCATGTGCAGACCCTTCCTGTAGTTAATAGCTAAACGAAAGTATGGCTGAGAGCAAAAAGTATACTTTGTAGCTAGATATTAACTATTTACCTCCTTAAGTGGCACTTCATGTTTTGTTTTGTTTTGTTTTGTGTTTTTTTTTTTTTTTTTTTTTATTCTGTGGTAAAAATTCTATGGGAAAAATAAAAAATCTAGATTAGGGAGAGAAGCTGCCCAAATGTAGTTACAAAGATGCTTGATCCAAGCTGGGGATTTGGTTACTGGTTTAAAATTCCTTTTTTCCCCATTTAGTAACTCTGATCCTGGCAGAGATGTGGGGTTTTGTTGCAGATGGTTGTTATACATATTGAAAGGACTGTATACTTACAATATGCTCCATGAGCTATTAAATGCTGTAAAAGCCTGGCTGACTTTATAGTTTGCATCCTGCCATTAGAGTTCCCTCTGAAGTCTGTCAGAGGGATATAATTCCACTCTAATTAAAGCTATTGCCCTTTTCCAAATGTGAAACCGGCCTAATTAATGACTAATTGTTTCACTAATATAAAGTAGGTCTAATTGTTCACTAACCCTTGACTACAGTGCCCTGCTTGCTCCCAGTGAAGCAGAGCCCCTGTGAATGGTGTTTTGTCTCCATTAAACTTTGTCAGCACTACAGTGTGTAAACCAGTGGAAAAAGGAAGATATTTGGGGCATAATATTTTTCTGTTGATGGTAAAAATGGCCTCCTTGAGATGGCAGTATGTGGGTCCCCAGCTGCCCTACAGACATCAGAAGTGAGATGAAGATTTTCAAAATGTTGCACTTCGTGCACTTCTGAAAACATCAGCTCATGTCCTCCCACCTTTCCTCAAGAAAAGCAGAAAATGGATGTTGGAGCCAATTACTTGAGGCATGATGGAATTAATCTGATAGGATCTGTAGTGTTGTGACATTGTCTTGGGGAAATCCTGAGTCATTTTTAAGTCATCTGGCTCTCAAAAAACATTTTGTTACAGCAAGTTCATGTGTACCACTGAGTCTTTAGGAAATACATGCAACTTCTATATACCATAGAAGAACATAAGAACATCATACCTTTTGCTAACACCATGCTAGTTAAATTTCCCCACCGTGCACATCCTTCTAAGGGAAAGGAATTTGGTATTTTATTATTTTTTTCCACTTATTTTGGTGTATTGATCAATCTTGGAGTGCTCTCTCTTCCACTACTTATTTACGTATCCATGTGGGTCAGATCTGAAGCCCACTGATAGGAGTGGAAGCTAAGCAGGATCTGGGCCTTCAATCTTTGTAGTTCATATCTGAGACTGAGTCAGCTGCTCAAGGGGTTCCTCTGCGAAGTATGAGCTACTTGAAGATGAAACACATGGATGATATACAACCAGTCCTGCAAACACTGTAAAAGTAAACTTCCAAGTTGCTGCATTTAAAATCATGGCATACTGCAACTGCACGTATCAAAGACAGCGGAAGTGGCAATACTGATTTATTTCTTTTTAATCCCAACAATATTTCATTAGCAGGTCGCACAAAGATGACTCAAAGCTTGGGGTGGAAAAGATAGTGATTTACTTTTTTAATTCTACTGAAAAAGTAGAGTCATTGCTGTTATAGATCTGGTATTTGACATTTATACACACCTGGCACATAAAAAAGTGGAAGAAATTCGATCTACATTTAAAGAAAATATTTTGCATCACTCAGTTAAATTCTCTGAACTTGCAGCTTGCTTTTTTCCTGTTCTTTAAAGAGTAAATTCGTTTAAGGAAATGCAAGACTGATGTTACAGAAAACATAAATCTTAATCTACATGCTAACCTGTCTGAAAAAGATATTTAATACTGATATAGACAATTTTTTTCTAATGGTTAATAATTTTAGAGAACACAAAATGAACTTTTAGAACCAGATGGGCACTTTGAAAACTTACTAACGCCATGATAATACGTTAGTTGTGACATGACAAACCAGTGGCTTGGAGAACTGATGGGACCACAACAGCCACATGCCTGTTCTTTTTACTTCACTGGTGGATGGGAAAGAGGTGTTTTAACATGTAGTCAGTATGAGATACCTACAGTGCCTATTTGTTCTTTATAAATGAAGCATATCCTTACTCAGTATTTAATGGTTCATACGCTCTTGAAATAATTCCCTCACCTGTAAAACTACACACACCTGCAGGTGCATCCAGAGAGACAGACACTAAATATCTCTTTTTCAGCTGAACTGAATTTTGACTATTGTGGCAAGCCAAATGCATGAATAAGAAAGGTCCAAAATCTGCAGAATAGACAAAAAAAATATTATGGCAGTCTTCAGCTGCTTAGTGGGAAGATGGAGGACAAGACAGAACTAAACTCTTCTCAGAGATGTGTAGGAGCAGTTCAAGGAATTGGAGTTGCAAGCTGAAACTGTGGAAATTGTGACTAGAAATAAGGAAAAAAAAAAAATCACTGTAAGAGTGGCCACACACTGGAAAAGGTAACCAGAGCAGTAGTGTAATTCTGGCCTGGGAGATACTCAGAGCTTGACTGGCAAGGTCCTGAGCAACCTGCTATAATGGGTCCTGCTTTGGGCAGAGGTCGGGCCAAATGACTCCATGCAGTTTTTCTCTGGTTCTCCTTGCCCCAGAGCTCACACATGTTCCACCACATGAACATAGAGGTGCTGCAGGAAGCACGTGGTAGAATCAGGAGACATTGCTAAATATATACAACATCTTCTGCTAGCATGAGGTGGGATTTCTTTGTGTGCTGTAGTTGGTAGACATAGACTTGGTGCTGTTTGGGATCTTGTGCATTTGTGATATCTTGTGGGGAGCTTACATTAGTAAGCAGTAGAAAGGGTTTCTTGGAGGGCAAATGAAGAAGATACAGGTAGAGGTAAAAGCTGGCCTACCTTGTAAGTAAGTTCATGTCAAACAAAAAGCAGTTTAAAGGGTCACAGTTCAACACCACAGTTTAACACCATAGTTCTTTTGGTAGACCTCTGCCATCTAGATTGAGTCTCCTTTGCTAGATCTCCATGCTGGGCCTGGGACACCCCAGAGCAGCACTGTGTTTGAAGTCCCTCCACACCACCTCTGTTGACAGCATCTCTGCAGCTGACACAAAAGCCATATGCTCAAATTACCATGAGTACTACTGATTGTTGTTGAAATTGGTCAGAATAAGCACAGAAGAGCCAGCAGAGTTTTGGCAGAAAAAAACATTGGGAAAGGTTGAATAATTTTTGGATGAAACATTTGTCATCTCTTGTTGATCACAGGAATGGGAGTGAGACCTGGATTTAGACATAGAAGAAGATTTTAGACATAAACACTGCAAAAAAATGTGAACAGTTCCTAGGTATAGTGGGAGCTGGTCAAATATGCAAAATGATGGTGAAGGCAGGAGGAAAAAAGAATGGAAGTTATTGGTTGCATTAAAACCTACTGATGGGTCTTGCTTAAGGTTGCACCTTTGTGGAAGAGTGTCTGGCTGAAATCCAGACAAATCTGTAGAGGTATATAAAAATTTATTCTAGACCTGGAATCTGCAGTTGGATTTTGAATGACCGTAAAATCTCAAAATTATTATTTGTCTATTTCTCATAATTGTTTAGTGGGAGAGTTTGAGCTGGGATCTGTTATTTTGGAGGGAAAGAACAAAGGAAAATTTCTGATTATAAAAATACTGGAAGAACCATTTCTTGTGAGCTAAACAATTTCAGGTTATGTCTGTTGTGACAAGGGATCCTAATGTATGGCTGGATAAAAAGAAAGGGTAGGTGGCCAACCTTGGGTTCAGGCAATGTGTGGTAAATTCGTGTGATAATATTCCCATTTGAAGGCATCAGCCCTCAAATAAGATCAAGAATGTACCAGTTTCATAGGGTCAAGGTGTTATTTGGGCTTCCCTTGCTAAAGAAACAATTGGAAGTATTCCTGTCTCTAAAATTGCCATGTATTTCTGCTGGTTCTGGGAATTCGCTATTTTCTGCAGCAGCATTCTCTTGTAGAAGAGTTTCTGCTTCCTTCTAGGCAAAAACTCTTTCAGAGGTGGCTGAAACGTGTGTTCCCATATAGTGGTTGGAGTCTGAACCTGCATGGCTGAAATCTGTGATGGTTTTACTGTTTAATGTAAATGGGATTGAGTCCTGTGCTAGTTATGTGCTTTTGTGAACCATCATGATGGAAGGCACGGCAATAAATGTAGTAAGATAATAAACTTTGGCCGTATTTCTATAATAATGTATAAGCCCATCTGTATGCCGTATGTCAATAAAAACAACTAATTACAGAATAACGAAATCTAAAGGGCCCCACTGCTTAAGAAAACCCTCCTGCATCTCATTCCCAAAGTTCCTATTACATCTACAGAAAGTCTGGACCATAAGCCGTATTTGTTCCATTAAGTCCTGGTTTTGAATTAAAGCTAGCCAAGAAGATAACTGCAGCCTTATTCTTGCAAATGCCCATTCATGTCTTTATACATCAAAAACAGTCCCATTTGCTTTTGGGGGAACTACTTCCAAAGTGCAGAGGTGGTTGCATCTGTAACTCTTTGCCATACCAGGGCCTTCCAAAGATCTTCTGGAAAAGCACACAGGGTGAGCGAAACCTGCCTTAATCCTGTAATTGCTTTACTTCTCCAGCTGTGAGTAAAATGCATCATAATTGTTAATTTTTCATTTTCCCTTATCCACATGCAAAACCCCACGCAGTGCTTTTGCTGCACTTTTTGCTTGCTGTGAAATCCAACTTCATGAACTAAATGCATTCCTCTTCACTCTGATTTTAAGTCATGTATGAGGTGGAATACAAACATGTCCCTTGCAATATAGAGAAATAAACATACTAGGAGTTTTCAGCTAAGCTTAACAAGTGTCTTTTCCATGTGAAATCTGTTTCTTCATATTTCTAAGTCAAACTTGCATCTTTGTTTAGCACAGGTTCAATAAAGTGCTGTAAATTTTATGTTACAGATTTACATTGACTATTAGGAAATATATTTAGATCCACAAAATACTGTTTTTCTAAACACTTAACTTTAGTCTTTACAATTTCACAAGTTACAGGTCCATGTTTCATTTAGCAAGTGACTGCAAAATCCAGATGCTGAAAAAATAAGCCTAAAATTTTATGTTCAATCAGTATCAGCTATTTATAGACATTCTTCAAATGCATGTGAAATAAAAATGAAAACAAAGCTGTGAAGGTCAAAAATCAAAGCTTTATTGGAGATGACTGATATCCTTCCAAGGTACTTTCTTACTAAGAATATGTCGTATTTCTATTTTGAAAATGCATTAACATTTTTTATTGATAAAGTGAGATTCAAATTGCAATGGAAATGCCAGTCTTTCTGGTATGTAATTTTGAATGACTTTTTGCAGTTCAAACCAACACTTAATGGAAGTTGTTTTATTTCTTAAGTACCTTGTGTTTATACAGCCGTTCTGATTTTTTTTTTATTTTTTATTTTTTTACTTTCCAGCATCTGAAATGGAAGTGCCACAAGTAAAAAGATAAATTAAACAGGTAGAAATAAAGGGTTTAATGGCAAGAACATACAAGAGGAGTACAAAGCATTTACTAAGAGAAAGGAAAACAGGTCTTAAGAACTTCAAAGACTTTGCTTAGCTGTGTTCTGTAGTCAAATGATCATTTCTACTGAAGCTGTCTTAATTTACTAATATGCTGAAGGATCACCACATGTATTTATACTTGTCTTAAGATTACTTTAAGAAAAAAAAATGGTATTACCAGTCACATTGGTTGGGTTAATGTCGTCCCCCATGAAGCCTCTGCCATCCTTAGCATGGAGTTTCAAAACAACAGAAATCTCGCAGGGGGATGTGAAGGATCATCCAGCTTCTCCATCACCCTACCCTCTCTGGCCTGTCTTCCTTATCCCTTTATGAAGGACTTATTTATTCCTTCTGCTGCTGACATCCCATAGGTCTACCTGCCTCTTTTGCTGATGCAGAGGATGCCCATAGATGTCTGTAGAAGGGAAGCCGGCACCACATGTCTTTGAAAACAAAGCTGTGCTGGAGAAACATGCTTCAGACATCTCAGCTGACTCTTTGGTCAAGTGTTGTTTCACTTTCAGTGAATGTCCACTGCTAGGTAGGGCCTCCTTCTGGAAAATTTCTACAAAGAGGACCATTTTTCAGACTCTCTGCAATATCTTATGTCTACAAACCCAAATTGCTTGGATGCACCCAAATCTCCATGGGCATTTTCTCTGTGACAGCAGCTGTCGGTATACTTCAGTGAGTGTGCATGGAATGTAGTTTACGTTCACGCAGTCTGCTCTTGATTTAACTTGCTTAAGAAAAGTTCTTGTCAAGCCCAGTTCAGGTCTTGATACAATTTCTGCTCCCCCTTCTGGCCCATCACTCCCCAGAGGAACATCTCAGGAGAGGTGCATCTACAGGTCCCATCCACAAAGGGGACAGCTGAGCAAATTTGGCAGAGGGGACCCCCACTGTGAGGTGCCACGACAGAAGTGGGTTGGTATGTTGTGACAGGGGAGTACAGGTAGAGGCTGGGCAACTGAAGCTGTTTCTTCCCACCAGTGCTCTGAGATAGCCTCAAAGAAGACATTCAATGGAACTGTCTGTTGGCTGAGTTCCCCAGGGCACAAAGCTGTCTCGCCTCTTTGCATCACCCTGGAGCAACAGGAGTGAGTCCACACACACAGGAAAAAACAAAAAAACAAACAAACAAAAACCAAACCAAAACCAAAGCCCCCAAAAACCACAAAAACCACAACAAAACCAAATAAAATGATATTGTTCATTAAACCAATTATTTTCAATAAACCAATTACTTTCAAATATTTTCAATATTTTCCTGGTGCAGGGATTGTACTAGATGATCTTTCAAGGTCCCTTCCAATTCCTAGCATTCTGTGATTCTTGCATATGACAACCAAGGATATTTATTGAAAGCAGAGAAAATGTTAACTATTTTTTATTTCTTGCTCTTATATTTCTAGGCTAAGTGACATTATACTTTGATTTTCCCATAGATCTAATTTGAGATTCTTTGGATTTTAGGTATTGTTTTTAACTGTAACAATTCAGGACTTTTCTAGGTTTGGCAAAACTGTTGGACAATCTGCAGTAAATAATGTATTAGTCTAATGTACTCACTGATTACTGAAATCGCATGGTGTATGTAATTTCTGATTATAAAAATTTGATCAACTAGTTAGCCTTGAAATGTCTGTAAGGTATTCACACAATTATTTATGAATTTTTAAAGATACTGTTGACTTCTGCTTAATACATGTGTACCATCAGTTTGTACTAGATACTTATATGTGGTTGAGAATATGAATGTATCACATGAATGCTGTGTGTGGTGCAAAACTTGTACTGATTCTTGCCTAGCACTTTCCACATGCCTATTAGAAAGAGGTCTCTTGTGAACAAAATTAAAAATAGAGGCATAGGTATCAGGCAGCTAGAGGGCAGCCAGAGCATCTCGTCTCATCTCCTGTACATCATCTGTCCTTCAGCTTCACACAGCTACCTCTGGCCTGGAAAATCCAGGTACCAGAACTGAGTGCAGAATGCCAGCATTCACTAATCCACAAATGTTTCTCAAACAAGTGGCCTTAAAGTCCAGGAGGCACTAGTCAAGGAAGGGTTGAAGGAACTGATAACATGTACCACAGGAGTTTTATATGTAATTTGTTATTATTGAATTGAATCTTGTTGTTTCTATTTCTAAAGCACTTTCATTTGCTTTTATCTTTCAAAAAGATATATTAGTTTTCCTTAGCTTGTGACTTCAGCCTCAGAATAATTTGTTACTAATTCTTTTGATAACAGTGAGTGTGTCTTTCCGCAGATGTAATTTTAACTGGAGCATCAGTTAAAATGTTAGAAACAGGCTTGTGCTTTAACAGTGGAATGAATGTAAATTAGAAACTGCTATTTGTCACTATATATCTCTTCTGATGTCATCCTGCTTTTGGGTTTTTTGTTTTTGTTTGGAAAGTCATATTTCTGTAGAGCACTAAGTTCCATAATTATAAGCTGCAGACAGAAATTACGTGGTGGCTACTTCATGGCTGCGTGTCTTGCTTTGCGGAGCTGACTGGCAGACACCTTCAGCTAAGCATGGAGTTGAGCTGAGTTTTAATAGTTAAACACAGAAATCCAACAGGGCAGATCTAGCATGAAACAGAAAAGCAGCAAAGTGCACCAAGTAGGAATTTGACTTGATCCTGGAACATTTTTTGTGATCTCTGTGGTTTTCCACTTGGAGAGCACAAAGTCTTGAATTCATGTGTTACTCTCCCCTTGGTATCCCGTGCATGTGTATAAGTATCTTGTAACAGGATAAGCATCAGGGAGTAATCATTATCAAACACCCCTGCATGGTATTAAGATAGACAGTCAAAACCTGGAGCTATGGAAAGTGGTTGGTGTAGTTAAATGTGTCAGACGTGACTCAAAAGTCTCCTTCCTTTCTGAAGATATTGCTTCATTCATGTTAACCACATTTGTAAGTGGCCTGGACTGAAGAGATAGTGTTTGGGGAATTCCACACTCTTTTATATGCAGTTGGGAGTTTCAGGAATAGCTGCTCTACATTCCACATTGATATATAATCCTCATTATGGCTTTGAATAAGAACATGGTAATTTGCCAAAAAAATAAATAAAACAGGTTATTGGTCAGAGGCATACTATATAGGGAGTACTAATGAAAGCAAATATTTTTGGCTGTAGTCTAAATTTCCTACTGTAAATGAGCTAATTTAGGTCTGTATCCTCCCCTGAGATCATGGACTGGAATGTGAGATAAGCAGTAGCTGCACAGAGACATTTGGGTGGTAGAGTAGAAATGTGCCTTCTGCACCGGCTCCACATTCAAAGGGAAGGAGAGGGGGAACATCTGCTGTCTTTTCCCTGTAGGAGGATCAATCACTCCAAGAAACAGAGCACTCTTCATCCATTAGGAGAGATTTAACTCCTTGTACTACCAATTTATGTTCTAACTCCTTGGAAATGTGTGCAGATCAGCTCTGTATCCTGGAACAAAATGCGTCTTCCATCTTCAGTTTCGATGAACTCCAGGAGAGACAGACATAGACGTAGACAACATAGACACATCTTCAGATAGATGCATCCATTTGCCCCCACAGAGATTAAGGACCCAGAGTATTGTTATTAGTACAGAGCTAACTGTAAACCCTGGCCATCTGTGCCTTCACAGACAGGTGTTGACATGTGGCTTATTCTTCAGTTACTGAATTTCTTACAATAATATTCAAGTTGTGCTTTCAAGGTCAATTTGAACCATACCAAGCCCATGTCCACTGCTGACATATCTTACCTACCCACCATCCCAAGCTGATACATGCTCCCTCCTGTGGCACATTACCCCAGGAGCTCCAGGGGTGCCACAACTCACTGCATCAGGGAACTGGTGCCGCTGGGAGTTTCACCAGAAAGGTGATTTGCTTCCAGTTAGACCAGCACCCTGATCTGACTGACAGAAATAATATTAAAGTTGTGTGAGGGAGAGAACTTATCAGCATGAGCCAGTCATAAAACCAAACCCTCAGATGGCTTTTCAGGAGGAGGGCTGGGCACGAAAGTTTTTCTTTATATCCAGGGAAAAAAAAAATAAACAGATCTAACACTCATTTTTCTTTATGAACTTCTTTAGGTTTTTGTTGAAAGTTAAAAATATTTCAGTTTTTAGCTGCCAGAATTGAAACCCATTGACCAACCAAACCTGCTCAGCTTTTGTTTTTCCCAGTAATTTTTTAAAAAACATATAATGCCATATTATAAAAAACTCCCATATTATCAGAGCGGTGTAATTGGAAAATTATCAAAGACTTTGTCTTCTGTTTAAATTGCTGCCAAAGAACTTACCATTTATTTTATGCTCTCCTAAGTACAGAAGAGTGATCTAGTCTACTAGATTCACAAGTTAGGAGCCTCTCCTAGCCCAGATCTATTGATCCTAATTTACTACTGTAACAGTTAATGGCAGTTAGCATTGTTCCACTCCTGCAGCTAAGCACATCAGACGGTGCACAACACATTGAGTTCAGTCCTACAAGGGCAGGATGAGTACAAAAGGTTTTCACTGAGAATGGAAAGTTGTAGAAACATTGATTGACACTTCCTATTTTGGCTTTCTTGTCCTTTACTCTTTTATTTATGGTATCCACCTGCAATCATTAAGTCTTACCCTAACAGCAAATATGCATTGGCATCAGAGGAATTGCCGGGACAGCAGCATTTCTTGAGTGTAGTGGGATCTTTCCTCAGGTTTTCATTGTTGAGGCTGTTAAAATGCAGAGAGGTTACACAATAAGAAGAAAAAAAAAAAAAACAAAACCAAAACTGAAGTGGTTATATACAACTGCAAGCTAAACATAAAAGTGTTAAGCTCATGTCGTGCAGCTCTGCTATGTAATAGCTTACTGTCAATATTGGCCCTGGGTTGGAAGAGTTGTATTATCAGAGTCTGCTCATCGGAGCCCTGGTTTATTAATGCTGAATTATAAACATTTCTGCGACTTCAGTTCTGGGCCTTTCCTCAGTGGGTACTACTTGGTTGTGCTCTTTGAGCCATTTTCCCCCAGAAATACACATCTATGGGCCATGGTCTGCCTCAGTCTCTCCCGAGGGCTCCCCTCAGGTTCTTAGCAAACCTCAGGTGTGGGCAAGAGCTGCTTGCCTGGCTCTAGTGTATTTTCCTCTAGACCTGGAAGCATTAGAGAAGAGGAGGCATTAACTTCAGTACCATGCTGTGCAAGAAACTTATTGTTTTCTTTGTTTAGCAGTTTCCAAATTGCATGCTTGTAGCAGTCTTCTGTGCTGTGATTTTTGCATATATGTAAGACAGAGTGCGTGAATTTCTGGCCTGCTTCAGATAGTGACAAAAATCCAGTTTATTTCAGTGGATGAGGATTTCACTTCTTCTCTTCTTACTCCTGTTAAAGGACTTAATTTAAATAAATTAATATAATAACTTCAGTAAAGCCCTATGATGTGAATAAAGCAGCAGCACTAGGGCTTTTCAGTTAGTGGTCCTTGCAGCTCCTCAGATCTGTAGACCACTTCTAAAGTGCAGCAAGCCTAAATTTGGCTTAAATTTGCTGTACAAGGGCTTCCACCATAACTCGAACAAGTTTATTTGTCCGCAAATTACAGAGTGGCTGAAAAACACACATAGGACATTGATCTATCAAAGTGCAGCTCTATGTTACAGCAGCAGAAGCTTGCCCTGTTTCTACACACCACTGAGAGCAGGTTTATAGTCTTTATGGCTTTTGAATATCCCAGGTTTTCTCTCTTTTACACACTGTCTCACTAGTGCAGGTAGGACCCAGATGTCCAGGAAGAGGTTTCCTGATAAAACTACCAACAAATGGGTAAAACCGCACATCTCAAAAGTTCTCCAACAGCTGAAAAACATCAGATCTGATAAAATCTGTTCCAAGTACTGTTGCATGACAGTGTGAGGGGGTCTGAAAGTCCTGCTGGCGCTCACTTGGGATAGTCTGCATAACTGTTAGGGGATTCACCTCCTGTGAGTAATGATAAACATCCCAAAGTTATGCTGGTAGAAATTCAGTGCAATGCCACTCTGTATTATTCATCGTACCGGAGCATGTGTCTGTGTGTGTGTGTGTGCAGATCTCCAGTACTGTGTGCCATTCATAGCTTTTCATGCTAACATTCACGGATCTGTATAGTGCAGGCTCTTACTGTCCCAGCAGTGGTGACACAGGGCTCTTTGGAGAGAGCCGCTGTCCTGCAGGCAGAGCTTTTGCACCACTCTCTCCTGTGCAGCCTGTGCTTGGGTAACCTTTTAATATTATTCTTGCTTTCACTGCACCAGGAATCTGACCCAGCAATTCTGGCATCTTGTCATTGATTAAGGAGCCCTTCCTTATCTGGTACTGGATACGCACTGTGGCTGTATTTTGAATATCATTCCCTGTGCAGATGAGTATTCTGGGCCACATTCAGCCCCAGCAGAAAAGCAGCATGGACCATGTTTCTTTATTTGCTGCAGTCAAGCTCTGCTCTATGTGGGCGTTGCTTTGCCAGGGGTTCGGACTGGAGTCTTTTTCCATCAGTTTCGCTGACTGCCCGGTCATGCTCTCTCACAGCGCTTTAGTGTGGGGTGTAGGATACATTGGTAGGAATGTGCTTCTTTTTTGTGTTTTTGTTTTTTGTTTGTTTGTTTGTTTTGTTTTGTTTTGTTTTGTTTTAAGGTGACCCTAGCATGTCCAATTATGGAAATTAGACCTACATTCCTGTCTGCAAAGTAATACGAGTGTGAAAATGTACAAGAGAGAAGTGTGTACTGCCCCCCACGTAGAGGGAATGTTCAGCCTTTCAGTAATTTGGCAGGATATGTGTACATTTAAAAGTTTAATCCTTTTGATACTACTATTAAAGAAAAGAATAACAATGTAGTCACATCTGGTGAACTCTGGAGCTGTACATAACTCTGTAACCCTCTGATGTATTTACATATCTCCAAGAACACGATTTGCATAAACATGTGCACATAAAGACAACAGACTCCGTAGCTGATCTGTCTCCTCCTGTGTAGGGTAGCACAGGCAAACCCAGGGCTGGCTGTATTCATACAGTAACATGTTTTTATCTTGATATTTTAATCTGTCCTGAATATCAGAGGGGAATTTGAATCTCCCATCTCATTAAAAATGTTGCTACTTTTCACTATTGCCATTTTTCTTTTATGACGTTTTGGATGTATCAGGGGGATGGGAATCAGTACCAAAAGCCAGATCCTGTCACGAATTAATGCTGACCACAGCCTGATGCCCATTATCCTCTTTTCTTGAGGATGTGGCAGGACATGTGAGCCTGGTCTACTGTTCCAGCAGTCTCTTGCCCATCTTCTGGTGCCTTTTCTCCTGGGCCCCTTGGGGTATGCTCAGTACACGCTCTGTCCCCCACATATAACTAAAATACAGCTTCTTTTCATTTGGTGGCTGTGTACGGGTTGTGGGGTGGGAGTGCAAGTGTGCTCCAACTCCACCGAGAAGCCATTGCTTCCCTCCCTGTGTTGTGTCATGGCCCCATGGCAGCTCTACCATTCCGGTTGGACAAACAGATGTGCACAGTCCCACTGACCTGATGGATGATTGTTTGTTTCATGTAACAGAAAGGCTTCCCATTATGTGACAGGGCCTTTTTTCATTTTGGTCGTATGATGAACTTGCGTCTGACCACATGCCAGCAGAAGCTGCAGGGTCCATCCCTTGGGTGCCACCAGGACTGCTGCCATCTCTCTACTCTCTGATGACCTGTGAGGTGGGATGCCATGAGGACCTGTACCTCTGAAGCAGGATTAATGAAAGCTAGTCTTGAATAAGGATGCTGGGAACTATAAGAAAACCTGCTCCATGGCTACAAATATCTTTCCAGTGCTAAACCCTAAATCAGGAAGGCACTTAAGCAAGCACTTAACTTTCAGTTTGTGTTATTATTTCCTTGTTTCAGTTTCCTGAAAAGAGATGTCTTCCTGAACCAGGCTTTAGTGTCATTTTGGCTCTAACATTAGAATCGTGCAAGCCAGAGGATGCAGGACAAAACCTACAGCCACGTGCAGACCCTGTGACAGACTGTCAAGTATAAACATGACCAGCATGAAATTTGGGGTGGGGGTGGAGGAGGTTCTGGCAACAAATACCATCTGGTTCAGTAAGTTAGTACCAGATGTGTGGAAGCTCCAATTCCAGAGAGTAAAGGTGGAGCTAAAATAATTAAAATTAGATTTCTGTTTGGAAAAAGCACAGAAAACTGTCACAGCTTTTTTAACAATGATTTCCAGAAGTAAAAATATAGAAGTCATGCCTTTTGCAAACTAGGACATGTACCCCTTTAGAATAGCTATAAATGAATATCCAAGTGAGAAAGAAGAATACACTGCCAAAGGCTAAGTTTAAAGAAGAATTCCCCCTTTCAGGATCATCACTACACAGCAGCATGGGGAGAAAAGTCAAATGGCCGAAACAATTGCATGTGCATCTTTCCAACTAATATTTGCTTGTCTTTGATTCCTGTACCATGTGGTGTAGAGTAGGAAACTGGCTTGCAAATGTTCTCCATCATCTTCGCTTCTATAAAAGAATCCGTCTTCTTGGGGAAAAGACATGATATGAATGAGCCTGGCATAGTTCACACAGCTTCTCTTAAACCCCAATAGCTTCAAGCAAGTCTGAGCTCTGAAAGAGAAGTCTGTTTCCCAACTCAGAGCAACATGGGGCATTTCTGGAATGGAGTCCACACCTCTGAGCTCAACACGTGCTTCCTAAGCGCAAAATCCTGCTTTTGTGGGGTGAACCACCCAGGCAGCAAGAGCCCAGGAGAGGCAGAAATCCTTGCACTGCTGTCAGGTGTTACCAGCTCAGCAGCTCTCCAAGCTGTAGCAGGCTGGGCAAGCTGGAGGTCCTGCATGTTCTGTCTCCACCACAATGTGAGGTGTCACACAGTTGGTCCTGGGCAGGGAACAGGCTCCAGGGCAGGGAACAAGCAGAATTTCTGAGAAACAAACAGAAGCGGAGGTACCCAGCTCTGTCA
The DNA here is from genome assembly GCF_964273445.1 of Streptopelia decaocto. Lineage (NCBI taxonomy): Eukaryota > Metazoa > Chordata > Aves > Columbiformes > Columbidae > Streptopelia > Streptopelia decaocto. The sequence goes on from NC_138663.1 coordinate 119,127,359, forward strand.
GGCGTGTGAGATCCCCTTCTATTTGTCTAGCTGTTGTTGGAATTTGCTTCCCAAATTGTATCTAAACCCACTTTTCTTTTGAAACCTGAGTTAACCAAGTAAAATATGTGACTAGGGAGGAGAGACACAGTGCCTACTTGCACACAGAGCAAAGACATTAGACAGAAATCAACCCTGATGTGGCACAAGTCCCCTCTTTCCTGAGCCAGCTTCTGTGCTGGGGGTGAGGGACTGTTATGGCAACACAGCGATGGAAGTATGCAAACTGTGAAAGTGTGATCTAACACTGAGTTCAAAATATTTTTCTGTTCAGTCTAAATAAAATTTAGTAGCTTCCATATTCTATGTATGACATTTCAAAAGCTTAAAATATGAATCCCATAAATCCAGTGAATAACATGGCGGGTGTGGATTTACTAGGGATGGGAGGAAGGGAACCGAAAGGCATGTCAGTGCTGTTAGTGTTTCTATATGACTTAAATCTGAACAACATAGCTGTTGAAACTTTGCTTTTACCAAAACAAGTGTCTGCTGCTTTTGAAGATAATTTAAGTTCTGTGGAAAGAAAAATCTTCCCTTACAACCATGACATCAATATCCCATTTGGTCATCCACAGATAGCTGAGGAAAGTGTACAAAATCAGAATTTGGCTTGTTTTGGGGTTTCTCTAATAGGCCATTGAATTAAGTACATCGTCTCCATGATTTGAAGAGGGTCAAAGCTGGATCCTCTAAGTAGTAAGGAGGAAATGTGCCAATATCTAAATGGAGCTACCTTTAATTGCACAATGTAGTACCTCAGTTTATAAATGGCTCACTTACATCATGAGGACTGCTTCTGGGGCAAGCTGCAACTCAGTGTTCATCAGTCTAACAACATTTCTCCTGAGCAAATAGGTGAAAGGCATCTGCAATTGACTATGCAAGTTAGTGTAGATGTGATAAAAGATAATGAAATAAAAAAAGCCAATGCTGAAGAAAAAGATTTTTTTTTTTTCTAGTAGTGCCTTGCTGCTTTAAAAGATTTGAAAAGTTCAAGGTCATGGGCAAAAGGAAACCTCTTGCATGAGAAATGGGAATTTCCAGGCTTTTAGGAAGAACAGAGAGAAGAACAGATCACTGTAAATAATAATGTTCCTACATTTCCCATGCTTTCTAATTTCCTGACTTATCAATCCTAATTTATTAGCAGTTATTTGATGTTCCTGTTACTGAGCAGTATTTTACATTATTTATATTACATATTGTTATTGTTTTTAATTCTTTTAATGGTCTCCCCCTCCCTGCACATCATGAAAATGCACCCTGCCTACCCCAACCCCTCTGTACTTTATTACCGGACATGGATAAGGGATCCCAGAAGATCCATGCTCTGAAGTGTTGTTAATTGAGTGGCTGGACCAGATTTGCAGCTCTTGTAAATGGGCACAACTTCAGTGAAATGATACTTATTTATATCAGCTCCAGATCTATCCCAGTCCTGCTGTGTTTCTAAATTGGGAAGAAGAGATTGTGGAAATCTCTGATATCTTGTGTGAATAGTGGGGCTGTGCAGGGCAGAGCACATCCAGGAGTTTATAATTAGGTAAAATCATCCATTGTACACAAAAAGGACCAATTTTCCTTAAGAATTTCAGGGCCAACTGTTTTCTCCTGTACTAAATAGTCTTAGCAATTCAACTATACTGTTTCTTGAGGAAGTCTGAGGAAGGAAAGATGCTGTCTATAAAAAGATTTCTATGGAAAATGAACTTTTAAAATATAATCATATGACTTTTGTTTCTTTGGTTATGCAGCTGCCTTGGGATCTGAGCTCCTGGTAAACACGCTGGCCTGCTAAAGGACATGATTCAGACTGTCCCAGATCCAGCAGCTCACATCAAGGTTAGTTTCCTGTTTATTGTGAGTCCTCAGGTGTTTTGAGAGTGATAAAATTAAAGAATATGTATACATACTGCAGGTTTTCTTATATGTTTATAAATTGTGCTACTGCACAACACTGTCTCTTTTATTCCTTGATATTTTTATGCTATTGTCTGAGTCAGTCCTGCAGTCTTTGCTGCTGACACCTGAACTGATGTGCTCTGAAGTATGTAGATACTTTGAGGATAACTTTTTCTAAGATTAAAACCCCTTGATTATTCTTTAATATTTGGTATGCTTGATAACACCTACTTGAAAAATACTGAATTCTATGTCCCCCTTTCTGCTCCATGAAAGCTAGTGGCGAACTTTAACTTCTACTGGAGAAGGAAAGTGAGTATAACGCAAAAATTCAAAGCCAAAGAAACATCCCATTGAAAAGGCCGAGTGCCTGGTTTTATGTAAGTCATACGAGTGTAGATATTGAGGTGTGCTGCTGCCTTAAAAACTACCCTGTGTTGCTACATTTCGAAAACTGTTTTACCGTTTGTACTTTATTGTTACTATTATTGTTACTATTACTGCTGTCACTGTGTCTTTCTTATCCTTCTTCACTGAAGACTGAGAGCCTGCTAGACTTAGCAGGTGTAGCTGAGGAGGTGTTGCTAAGGTCAGAACGTTTTGGGGTATTGCACATAAAGAACAGCATTGAGCCTCACAAACTGACTGGTTTGGGGGATACCCTATTTCTGCCTCACTATTTCATCATCTAGAGGTTTTGTTTGGAAATGGTTTCCTAGCTCCCAGAGAAGAACAGTAATTCTTTTCCACAAAATAAAAAGATACTTGTATACCAGCGCCTTAGGTGGGTAAAGCCATCTGATTGTTATATACAAACAGTATGATGAACCTGCATGCTTCTCTTTCACATGGAGTTTGCCAACTGAAAATACTGCTGGTATAATAATATTGTTGTAATCAAAGAAATAGATCAGCCATGCTTAGCAGGCTGTAAGTGAAAAGTTTTATTTTTTTTTTTTTTTCCTTCTGACTGCCTTTGTGTCTGTCTGTCTTTCTGTCTTTCCTTGAAATTATGTTTTCTACAACTTATTTCATTGTTGTTGTTTTTTTTTTTTTTCTCAGTTGACTGCTATCTACCAGTCAGCAGCTCTCTGTAGACAAGCTTAATTTTTCAACTTATTTTTAACTGAATAAAAATGAAATATTATTTTAAACAACTCACTTTACTCATTAAAAGGTAGCAAATGAAGGAAATTCTCTCTATAGCTCCAGACAGTGTTTTTGGATTCTGTTTAGATACTAGAATGACTGTCAGTAGTGTGGGAGATCATCCAAGTTTTCCAAAACCTAGCACTTTTACAGTGTTCTGGTTCTTAGTTTTTATAGAAAGAGCAGAGAAACACCCCACCATAAGCTGTCTCACCTCTTTGTGTCTCATCACTTGGATTTCAACCAGTAAGACTTCAAAAATGTTAAGGGCATTTAGTACCTCCTCATGCTTTCTGAGTGTCTGCAGCGCCAGAAATAACATTAAGAAGAACTCAGTTCCATACTTTCTGCCAAAACTGGTATCTGAAGCCTTTTTTAAAAGCATGGATGTTAGAGTCTGAGAAGGCAAGGCTGGCTATGCCTGGACCTTTTAACAGCAAGTAAAAGAGAGATGCATAAAAATCTCTGTAGTGATGTGTTCAAGGGAACCTGTAGCAGCCTATTTTAATCAGGACAGCACACAGAAGTTGCTGTTACCTTGAAAAATGTTGCAAGGAAGTCAACTACTTTATTACTGTGTTTGGGATAGGAAAGCTAGCCAACTAGACATCAAATCTTTCACATTTCTGTTTATGTCATTAGGGTCTGCTTTGGTCTAAACACATTCTCCAGAAAGCTGCTGGGGATGCTCTGTTCATTTACACTTTTGAAGTGGATTTGAGTACATTCTTAAAAATAAGCCATGAGAAAGTATAGCACATGGGATATAACAAAGACTATTTTATGCTATAGTCTTTTATATCTCTCATTGCTGTGGTGAGGTAGAAGGGTCAAACTGGGTTCATTACAGTCATCCTTGATATGGTTTTGTTTAACTGTACTCTGTCAGGTAGGTCACATGGTATTGTTTATTTTATTTTCTTGAGTAAGCAGACATGGCCTCATTCATACACATTTGGAGCTGTAACTTTGAAGATCACTTTGTAGGAAGTGTCTGAATTATTAAGATTTGACAGATTTTAAGTTTTCTGCCTGAATATGTGCAGAAAATTAATGCAAAAGAGAAAGAGAAGTGATTATGACAATATGAATATTCAGAAGCTTTTTTTTTTTTTTTCCAGAAAGGGTGATTTCATTTTGCCTTTCCCGCTAAGAAGAGAAAATGTAACTAAACTTGCAAATCTTGTGCTTCATTCCTGAATAAGAAATGCTAAGAGCTGGATTCCAGTGCCCAGACAGATCCTGTCCAACTTTGGGAATATTTTGAAAGTTTTGGTGTGTGTGTCCCCATTTTGTTTGGGCAGCTTCATTCCATAGCTACTAAAGATTAACCTTTATATTTTTCAGCTAGAATGGAGCATCCATAATTGATATGGTGAACCCATGTTCTTGTTGCTCCCTAATGCCCAGTTTTACCTGAATCACAGCCTTGTATTTTGCCAAAGCGTAAAGGAAAGAAACATTTGATGTGGACAAGAAAAAGGATGTATATGTTCAGACCTTTGGTTCCGGTTCAGTAAAATATGGGGAATTTTGACCCTGATCTTCAAGCAATTCCACATACTTTTAGTGCCTGTGAGAGGGCTGGAATAAGTAAGACTACTCACATCGATAAAGTTGTGTGTGTGCCCAGTGGTTTGTGGGATCAGCATCCTGGTTTAATAAGGCTTGCTATTGTTAAAGGATTAAAATAGTGCCATTAGTTTGGACTAGTGGCAAACTCTTAAGAAAACAAGTGTTTACACATTATTTCTTGCCAGTATCTGTAATTAGAATGAAGAAATTATTTTTGGACAGTCATTTGGGCAGTTTTTGATAGTTAAAAGGGCTTGGGTACAAGGTGCTCACATTTATACTGACGTTTGTGTATTCCCTTAGTCTTCCAGAATAAGTTTTCTCTAATGAGTCCACACACTGGAGAGATGTTTGTAGAATGGTGTTTTGCAACCAGCTCTGTCTTCACCTCTCACCCTGCCCATGACACTGAAAGAGCCTGTAATTTTAATTGGGAGATACAAAGTGTTCAATGTTAAGCATAGTATTAAGGAAGATTTTTGTTTGTGAGGTCAGGGGATCAAGGTCCGTTTGTCACCAATAGAAGTTTTCATACACAGCAAAAGTGCATGTCTTATTCTATGTACATTAAGGGTCACTTCTAGGAAATGCACCATTTTTGCTGTCTTTCTAAACTAGGTGTTTCATGAATTTGTTGAATACAGTTTTCTTCAGGAAGCTGAGCCTTTTTTTGTCAGTCTGAACTATTTTGCTTTGGGTAGTTCATCATTTGGGAGGTACATAAGAATCTAATTGCTTAGACTGGTATTAGACGACTTAAGAAGAGTTGTATATCATCAAACTTAAAAGAAAGTTTAGAGACATTTTCAAGAAGCCAGTGGCTAGGTTGTCTTTTTATAGAGGCAAGACTGTGATTTACATACATTTTTATGTGGTTTTTTTTGTTGTTGTTCTGTTATTCATTAATCTCCAGTTCTTCCAACAGCAGTCACAGAAACACTGTGCAAATGCTACGCGAGTTTTGCATATTTTGCATTTAGTGATACATGCTTTGTGAATACTGACCATTCAGTTATTTTTTAAAAATTTTTTTTAAGGGTTAAATTCTGATTTCAGCAGCCTCATTTGCAAAGATCAAATGCTTATTTGATTTTAGTTACCTTGTGCCATCACTCTGAGGGGATTTTGTGGAACTAGTTCTCAGGAAAAAATGAGTTACTGCTGTTCCTTTGGCCCTCACTGGGAGAAGAAGGGCCAAGGGTATGACTTGTAGGTAAAGAAACTACCGCATTTTACCAAGAATGGAGTCTACCCTGAGGTAAACGGGTATAATTTCCATTGCAGCAAGGCTGATATATGGTGGTGGAAGTTTTGATCTGTGTATGTTTAGGTGGTCCAATTTTTCAGTTCCTTGGTGATGATTTGAGATCTGGAATGCATGAAGAGTCAGGTGAATGGCAGCAGCTGAACAGAGGTGCTTGTGAGTTGCATAGCTGCCTTTTGCCTTGTAGAAGTTGAAAAATGGGGACACTGTACATCCCAGATAGCTTAATCAAATAGGACATTTTTAATAAAAAGTCTCAAAGAGCACCAACCACTTTCAGCCAAATTCAGCTGGTCTGTGTCCATACAACATCATTTATTCTGTGGATGTAACTAGAGTTTGTTCCTTCTGAATCTATCAAATTGAGTTTTCCAAAACTGAAAGCTGTACCTCATATTACAATGAAGGAAAAGCTGGTTTCTCAGAAGAAATAAAATAATTACTCCATAACTGTTTCTGAAGATTACTCCTGAATTTAGCATTTATGTACCTGGGCTATGAATTAGGTGGCGTATGCACACTTCCATGCACAGCATCTCATATTGTCATTGAAAGTATTACAAAACCTCCTTTGTTGACCAAAAAAAAAAGTGGGATTTCAAATTATGGCAATGTAGAAATGCTGCTAGATGTACCTAATCTGTTGTGTTATGGTTAAATCTGATTTTTTAATCTGGTATTATTCATTAAGGAGCATATTCTGAGTCTGATATAATCTGTTGTTTTTCGTGGAATTGTAGAGTATCTAAATAGGATCCAAGACTTTGTTATGTGAGGAGTTTTGTATGCACAATACAGTCTGTGCCTGAATAGGCAAGGAAGACAAGAAGGGTAGAAGGATAGAATTACTATTATCCTCGAGGATAAGGCAGATAAAACCAGGCTTTTCCTCCCACCTCTTTTAGAGTCTTGACTAAGCTGGGATCATAGTCTTTGTGGATTCTTTGCATTGCTAGACCACTTCTTTCATTGCTTATAAAATGATATTTGGGCAGCTCAGCTAGGAGTGAGAGCATGGAAATCTGAGCCAAAGATACAAAGAGCTTTGCCCAAAGTCACATATGAAGAAAGCTAATGGCAGACACATTGCAGTGTAGCCGAGTAGGCGATCCATATGGAGAATGTAATACTACTGTATCACAGTATGTCACCACTGGAGCCAATTTGATAACATCCTCCCCTTCTCTACAGAAAATATGGAATAACTGCTCCTTATAGTTGTTGGCTAATGAGCCAAACCTCCTACAGGTATGAATTGGTGATGACCCCGTGAATGTATTGCCTGCAGTGGTCTCTAGCTGTGAGATGGTGCATTTAGCCCCCATGCACAGAGGTGAGCAAGCTACTGTGGGTTATCTGGGCTGCAAACTTGCTGCTTGACAGCTATTCTGGGATAACATGCAGGCTCTCATCTCATGGGTTACAAATGTCCCTCAGTGACAGATGTGAAAAAGCATCTGTCGCAGTAGTCCCTGAAGCTGCCGTTGGTGAATAACTGTAAGTCCTATCCCCTCTGCTTACTCCTCACTGTGTACTTCAGTCATTATTCTGGCAAAACTTTAAAAGATCTTCCCCTGTTTTTGTGCTCTTAACACCACCGTGTACAGGATAACACCATTGTTTCCATTTCACTATGTGTCTTACTAATGATGCTAACTGGATCACAGTTGCTAAAGCTTGTTTGATTGATAGACCTGGTTTAGTCTGGGTTTTCATAAAATAGAGGAACTGAGTTTATAATGAATGTGGGTTACACTCCTCCACACCAGCACTTGTTCACCAAACCCCTGAAGTGGTAGGCTTAAAATCTGGTGTGTTATTTCCATCCTTTGTCGGCATACATCAGTTACGTGTGATAATGCCATGATCACTACTGTATTTGAATGCTAGAATCTCCTTGTATGCAAAAATTGTGATTTACCTTTTGAGTTCTGGATTGTTAATAATTGCCGTAGAGGAGTTTACATTAGTAAATTCTTCTTTTTGCTCTTTTTTTTTTTTTTACTTTTCTCTTGAACTCTCCCTCCTCTCTGCCTGAGCAAATACCTCCTTGCTAAAGGAAAAGAGAGATAATAGCTTCTGTGTACTATAATTGATGAACTTTCAGCAATTCGGAGCAAATCCAAGGTTGCTGCCAACAGCCAGATGGAAAACAGTGTTAATGACATGTTCAAAGAAAAGTATGTTATTTTGATAGGGGATGGACTAGAGACTTTAATCTCTATTGTTCTGGGGACTAATGGTATGGATAATTCCTTAAAAGATGCCATTTTTTGAACAAAAATTATCTTTTTTCATAAGCGGGAAAGAACAAACTAAAGAGCACCAACTGCATTTTCAATGGTCTGGCTGATATATATGCTTTACACTAACTCTTTGTTATGTAGAGTCAGATGTCTTCAAATTTCATTTCTACAGTCTACCAGACTGTTAGAAATCTGGACATTTCTACTGCTGATGGGTAGAAATCATAAAATGGATGGTCCTGGAAACTGGAGCCAGGGTGGCAAGCTGATGGTGGGGAGAAGTTAAGAGAAGAAGTTGGGAAGGACAGACAAAACAGACAGGGACAAAAAGGGTTACGCTTGGAGAAAACTGGGAAAGAAGATTCTTCCCCATCCTCTTCCTCTGCTCTAGAGCCTGGAATGGGACTGAGGGCTCCCAAATCTCAGTCTTGTTTCACTGCCTGTAAATCTCTCTCAAGCCTACTGCCGAAGTATATGTCTTCTTCTTCTTAGGTCCTGGCCATCCTGGCAGACAGGAACAGCAATTTCACTAGCCCTAGCATCCATGCTGTGCTTCATGCCTACAGGACAGTGCCTTTTGCATATGGCTGCAGTGGGAGCACTGAAGGGAAGAGGTGCAAGAGCGTCAGCCTTGGGGAGCTCCACCCACGTGGTGTTTGGGCAGACCTGGGACTCCAAGAGGCTGTAGTAACAATCTCCTCCTTCTTTGACAAGTGGTTACAGAAACCACCTGCCCAGGACTATCCTCACACAAATCTACAGTGCAAATGCTAAAGATATGCAGAGATTATCTCCCAGTGAGTCAGAGATTACTGTTTAATGTATGTTGGATTTGCATTTTGCCTTGATCTGGTCACAAATATCCTAAGCAATGGGTCACCCTTAACCTTTCTTGAGAGATAATTCCCCATAACTCATTATTTCCTCACATTCAGCCACCTTGCTCCCTCTTTGACCAGCCTTCATATATCTGCTCTGTACAGATCCAAACTCCTTCACTTCACACTGCTTTTGCTCCACCTCACCTTCAAGAGGGAGATTTATAAGGAGGGCTCACGGGAGGTTGCCAAGCACCTCACAGGCTGTCCACATTAGTTCTGGTCACAGTCTGTTTCATATGATGGGGCCAGGCAGCTTTTCCTCTGTCACCTCTGCAGCTACATCCTGCCCTGCTGTCAGCTATACTTGTTGCTTGGTCACGAATCACCACATTGTTATCTTTCTAGTAGCACCTCCTAGAGCTGGAATCAGGGGATGTTGCTCCTGCAGCTGACAGACAGGGAGAGATGCTTCCCTTGGGCATGATGATGTGTTTCCTCTGCACAAGATGCTGAAACATTAATCTCTTCCCTGAGTCTTGCTTCTCTCTCTCTTTTCCCGTCTCTCCTTTATTTTGATGTCATATTGCATACTTGTACCGATTACCATCCTCCTTGAATCTGAGATCTTACTTCATTATTTCCTACCCGTGTTATAATCTCCTCAAGACTCTTTTGGACTATTTCAGCTGTCCTTCTGGTGTCCCTGAGTTGACTTTAGGGTGCAATATCTTTTGCTGATGTGCTGTTTAATCCCCTTCTTTAGATTATTAATACAGACATTACCTCATAAATAGTTATGGGCATTTGATTAGATACCCTCCGCCAACTTGCTATTTTATCATTTGCCATAAGTCTTGGCCCGTTATTCTGTAGGATGTTTTGAGACTCTCACTGTTCTTTCCCAAGCCAGTTCAAATTCTTGCTGTGAAAAATAATTCTTTTTTGGCTCAAGCCAGTAGCCAGTATTTGGGTATTTCCAGTCATGTTTCATTAGGAAGAAAAACTCATTCTATACCATAGGTGTACTCCTGGTGGGGTTTTTTTTGTTTGTTTGTTTGTTTTCATTGGAAATGTGTATCCTGTCCTTTTTGCCCTAGAAGAACAGACAGGATGACAGGACCACTGCTGTTGCCCTAAATTCCCATGTCTGTCTTGCCAGTGAGCCCTATAGATAGGAGGCTCCACAGTGTGGTCCCTCACTACCAGGTCCTGCTCAAAATCCCAGCTTTTTGATGCCTAATAACCTGTAAAACCCAAATTCTGGCAGTCATTATCACCTCCTTGCAGAGCAGCAAAAATTGGGTAGGACACTGTAACCTGCTATTTAAAATTCAGCAAAGTAGCACTCAAAAGGGGGTAGATAAGTCTGAGCCTTCCAGGATGAGCTGACATAATTGTTTGTGCATACTGCCTTGGTCACATATAGAAATTTTCCATGAACCCAGAAACCTGGCAGATGTCAGGCCAGTGAATAATGTGGGAGGAATCCTGCAAATGTGAGAAATCCTGAGTACAGCAAGGCCAGCCCATGAGCTGAGCGCTGCCTGTGCTTCTCAGGTGGGTGTCAGAAGGAGCAGAGCATGGCAGGTTGACTGACATCAGTGGTAATCTCATTGCAGAAGAAGTCCCAACATGCATCAAACATTGGTGCCACTGCCCCTAAGGTAACAGCTGGGAAAAGGAGAGGGAGCTTTGTTCCCAAACATGTAACCTCTTTTACCTCTATGTTTTATGGTTTCTGCTCTGCCACAGGTAGCTCTAGGGCAGGCATGAGGGGCTCTAGAGTAGTTACATTAAGCACAGAGGGACTTGTAGGTGGTTCTTCATTAGACTGACTGAATCCCATCTTACATGGCATATCCTCAATATGTAACACAGAAGTGGGGGTACACCCGAGCCTTTTGCAAACAAGCCATGTCCAAATCCAAAATCAGTAAAACATCATCAAGATGACATTTTACACAAGTCTAGTAAACCTTTGGAAAGCAGGGAGGAGATGGCAGGCTGCTCAGGTGCAGCCATGTCCCAAACCTGAGTTAGCATCTCTAGATGTCAGGGCAGGATGGAAATTTGCAGAGCAGAACCACAGATGATGCTGAACACATCTGGGACATGGTCCTTGCTGCCTTGCCAGCAGGAGATGGGTTAAGCCACTTTACTCCCAACCTTGCAAAGGAACCTGTGTAGGTGGGCAGGCAGGGACCTGTAGGGCACTCCTGTAGGATCCCTCCCTGGAGAAGATCTCAGGACAAGGGCTGCAGAGAACAATGGACCCAGCTGGCACACATGTCCAAGTCTTGGACAGCAAAACTTCCTTGCCCAACATTTACACTAGGGCCCTCAAAATGAACTAAGAATGAACAAAAAATATGTTTCAATCTTAAGTGGAGGCCAACTGAGAATTCAAGTTTGTTCAGTTAAGGGAAGCCACCCACTCCTTAGTTACAGCTTCAGAAAATCTTTCTGGTTCTCTCTGAGTTGTCCCAGAACTGCAGCCAGTTGGCTAACAGTGCTTGAGCCATTGCAGAGACATTATTAACTCAGACAGAGGAAAATATACTTTCAGTTATTACGTGCTAATAAAGCACAAAGTAAACAAATTTAGGCAACAGAAGCAATTATACCATTAAACATTTAACTGGAAGATTGATTTTTAAATTGCTAATAATCCAAACCAAAGCAAGCACACAAAGCAGAAGGGGGATGAAGGTACTTTTAACAATTGAATCTAGTCAGTGCCTCAGTTCAAATGCTTGGCTATAAATGTCAAAATACATAAGATTTGATGCAAGAAAAGAAGCGGAACCAGAATGGATGAGCATTCCTCAGTTGACCAGATTCTTCTAATTGGGAGGAAGTTAAACACATGGAGTGGGGAAACTCTGTGAGCTGCGTTATCTCCAGAGCTCTCTTTAGATACCAGTCTGTGCTCCTGAACAGCCTTCCAAAATCGGCAGGAAGCAGTGAACCGAGGCACAAATTGCAGGCTCTGCCTCATGCTTGCATAAGCCCTTCCACGTTCTGCTGCTGTCGCCTGGAGAGGGCTGCCATGATGGATGAGTCCCCATGAAAGGAATGGAGAAATTCCTGTCCTCATCTGAATAAAACCCCTGTTTTCTGTTGCTCTTCAAATTGCATTGAAAGGAAGGGAGAGACTGTCCTGGGCTGCAGCAGAAGGTAGATTTGATGATGATCAGTGCTGTTGGGGTAAATCAGGGTGGGATGTTCTCTTGGCTGCAGGGGTGTATTTGTTTTCATAGGTTATGGCAGGGCTGCTCCCTATGAAGAAGTACAAATCTTAATCAAATAAAACTGATGTGCCGCCATATTTACCCATCTCACTGGTTGTCCTACATCATGTTTTAGCATACAAGTTACATGACAGAGTTATCCAGGGGTTGCCAGCTGACACAGAAACAAACCCTCCTGCTAAATTGCCTGCAGATGTCCTCTTCCAACTCCTGTAAGGAACTTCTACCAGTTCTCTCTTTTTTTTTTTTTTTTTTTTCTTTTGGTGTGTGTGTTAAATAAAAGCAGCAGAAGAGGGGGAAAACAGTCTCAGCTGAATCTCTGTGCTAGTGCCTCTGTTTGCAGGACAGGAAGCCTTAAGAAGACAATGCAGCTTAAAGGCAAGCTCAGCAAAAGACCCTGTAAGGATTTCCATGAACTTTAGTGGGCCAAATGAGTTATTTTTAAGACTGGAGCTGATTGAATAATGCCAAGTCTAATGCTGCCAAGGTGGGCTTTTCAGAAGATTCAGACCTGAGGAGGTGAGAAGATCGTTGTGATCTGTTGGCTGTAATGTGTTTGATACTAGAATTTGTGGCTTAGAGTTTTGACTAGACATCCCTTTTGTTTTGATATTGATCTAAAGAAATTAGGATTTTATCTGATAGACTTAATTTCTTGTTCTATTTGGCAGAAATCTCCAAGTAAGATTGTGACATTCTTGAAAACATTAACTGTTTTCATTTTCATAATGAGGAATTTTTGTTTTGTTTTTGTTTTCATTGTATGAATTTACTGTAGTTAGTGAACTTTTTGCGTATCTCCCTTGGCTGGGGAAATCACAGAATATTGTTTTATTTTTGATGGCTGGGGGAGTATGGGCTATTTATGCATAGCATTAAAATACGCTTTCTGTGAGTGCTTACATGTTTCTCTTTGCAATGTGATATTTCTGGATGGTCAGTCTAGCCGAATGCAATTGCAAAAGGTTAGTGGAGAGCAGACACCTACATGAAATACCATCCCTTCAAAAGCTGTGAGTGCCAAACAACTCCCACTTGGAACAATGTAAGCTGGTGAGTGCCAACAGCTTCCAAAAGTCTGGCCTCACACGGCTTCAAAATAAGATTGATTAGCAAGTCTAGCAAGCTGTTGGTTTGGTTTGGTTTTTTTCCCTATACTTTCTTAGGTCTGCACGGAGAATATTATCTGCACTTGAAGTATGCTCAGCAGTTGAAGGTGATGCACTGTGGGGAGGGTTCCTTGGTTCCTCCTGGGAAGGTGGAGTTCCAGGTGGGTCAGTAGGTGGGCAGGTAGCTTTTTCCCAAGTTTACTTCAGGAGAGCTTTGGCCAGGAGTATTAAACTTTGCTATGCAGGTAGAAGGAGACCTACCTCTGTAACTCCCCCATGTGGATCTTTTTTCAGTATGAAAACAAAAGTAGTTTTCCCAGTTGCCTTAAACTGCTTCGGAAGTGACAGAAGCAAAACCAGAAAAGGCCACTCTGGCATTACTGAAATAGTGATGTCCAATCGGGAAATTATAGTAATATAACTCTCGCATTCCAACTTCACTTCCCGTGTAACTTCCATGTGTGGGCAAAGATAAATTTGCTCTCTGGAGATACATATGAGCTTCTTTTATTTGATTAAGCCTGAAACACTTTTTCTTCCCACCTGGGATGATGGAATGATATGCGCAGGAAAAGTAGGGTTAGAAATTAATGTTTTGGGAGCTTTATTTCTAAACTAAGTTATCATTGTGGCTTTCTGATTTATTTTTTAATTTATTATTTTACCTATCACAAATCACAAGCCACTTTTTCACTTAAGCAGACTCTTCAGATACAAGAACAATAGTATTGTGCTAAAATGAGGAAAGATTATTTCTGAAAATCAAATAATGAGTTTCAGTTATTGTTGCACTTTAAACATGGTAAACAGGTTGGGGACCAGTATGCTTGCAAATGACCTAAGTCTTCCTTTTGAGTGGTAATCCTTATTCTTTTGAAAAGCTAATAAAAGTGGTGTATGAAAGAAATTCCTGGGGCACTGCAGAACTCACCCTCCTAGGGAGAGAGCCAGATGTGCCAGTTAATAAGCTAGCAAGCATTCAAAGCAAGGGCAGTAACTGCTTGGTATCACCTAAGCCAGACGTTCTCTGTCGATGCAAGGCAATATCGCATACTGGTCACATTCACAACAGAGAGCTGGAAGACATGTGCACTCTTATTAAAGGAAGAAAAAAAAAAAAAAGGAGAGAAAAGGAGGGGACAGGGAGAAGGAGAGGGAGACAATGTGTCTGTCTTGAGAAGCAGCAAAGTAGCAGACACACTCCTCCACATGTGCATTAGTCTGTCAGCCTGGATTCTGTTATCCAGATGTTGGGGTGGATCCTATGGCAGGGACCATGAAGGAAAAAGCTTTTAAAAGAAATCATATTTCAATGGTGAAATTAACATTACCAGATTTTTCAATGCAATCGCTAGAGTAATTTTTCAGAATGCTTTAGTGAAATAACAAATTCTGCGTTTAATGTTTTTTACAGGCTTCTTTGGCAGTGCCTCTTCCAAACAAAAGTGTCCATGTGTGAAACTTGTAAATTGCTTTTAGAATGAAGATGTGTTAGAGTAAACAGCACATGAAAGTTGTTCTCAGACCAGTCCTACTGAACTCACATTTTTTTGTGGAGTGGGTCCTGAAGTCCAATGGGCCTTGCTCAAGGCTCCACTCCTCAGCCTCAAATCCTTTGAGAGCTTTGGCCATCACATTGACACAGTGCTTATGCAGTAAAAAAAGCACATATATTTGCATTGACAATCAGAATACATCACCATCAAGGCTGTTCCCACAATCAAATAATAATTTTTTTTAAATCCCAAATTAACTTTCCCAGGCACAGCAGAAAAATAAATTACTTACGGCATTTATGGTATATTTGTAACTTGGAACTGATGGCTTCATGTTACTGGGCATAACGTGTGCAGCATATAAACAAACACTGCACAAAAAGACAAGTCCCAGCTTTGTCTCTCTGACACTTTGCCTCTGTGACCGGGATCCCACAACCAACACCACATGTGTATTTCTGCTGAGCTCGTGTTTATGTTGAGCTCAGCTCAGCCCTGTGCTGATCTTGCCCACGTGTGTCTGAGGGGAAACTGGGGTGCAGTGATAGGAGACGATGGGCATGCCTGACCAGCCATGGTCATCACAAGGGGAAAGGGAGGGCATCTGTGAATAAACATTTATTTGAATGTGTTAAACAATGTGGTTGTTGTTCTTGCCTGTAAATTTTTCATGAGGCCTCAGGAATGCAATATTTACGTAAGAAGATGGTTATATGCAAATGTTACTAAATCTCATATTGTAACTGATAAGGAATCACTGCTGTCAGCTATCACAGAAAGCAGAATGTGGATACGTGAAAACTTGAGGAGTGGATTTGTGATTATGTTGCAAATAGAAACAAGGCCATTTTATATCAATATTAGTACCGTGCACTTTGGAAGCAGTCTGAATGTTTTCATACGTAATTATGGCTTCAGAAAAATTGTGAATTTATAGAGACAGCTGGTGTGTCTTTTCCCACGTTGGAACAGTATCAGCTGAGCAGGCCTTTTGAGAAATCTCAGTTTGTAGTTTCACTAAAAGCCAGACTCGCAGATGAGGATTTCTTTGTGGCGTTTTACCATTGGATATGATCTTCACTTCTGTATGAATCTGAAAAGTTAGTGGACATCTGCAGTTTGTTCTTGCATCTGTCACACAAAGTACATGGGGACCTGCAGCACTACCTAACCAAGGTGAAATAAAAAATATATTCCTTTCTCATACAGGCAGGGTGTAGCTCTGAGCACAGAGATAGCCAAGGGAGCTGAGGACAAGCCAGCTTTGGTGCTGCCCCCAGCAGAGGCACATTGGTGTGATGCTGATGGTTCACTACTTCGCCCTGTTTGGGTTCAGCTTCCCCTCTTGCCCCGGGAGAGGGGAGGGCAGGGCTGGTGGCCACCTGCCCCTGCCGTGGGGGCCTCAAGGAGGCGAGTGTTATCTCTGACACCCATTAACCTCGCAGTCTGCCCCAGCACTGAGCGCTCGCCTCAGACGGGCCTGGGCTGAGAGCTGACGGGGCTTTGTGGGCGAAAGCTTTCCAGGCAAAGCAGCCCATCATCGCACACTGCAGTTCATCAGAGTGAGAGCCTTGGAGCCGGCAGGGTGTGATTCATCCATCCCGACAAGGTCTCTGAGGCAAACTGACATTATTCGGACTGATATCATTAATTAATGAGGGCTGAATGTTATTCTTAGACACTGGCTTGAGTATTGGGTAGAGGAGCCTATGAAAGGGTTCTTTGATTTTGGAAAATTCCTATGGCACTGTCAAATTTGCTAAGAAAATTAAATCATCTGCCAACTTTCCAAGTTAAGCAGCACATCCCTTCTGGAGACTTGACTGAGACTCCTCAGTGCCTTCTTGGGATCAAGGGATTATTTGATTTATATTAATGCCAAATGAAAGTGATAGATAGCTTCCAAAACCCAGCTATATTAAATCTGTCAGGCAGGCTTTGGAGAAAGCATTTTTGTTTGTTTGCTTCGGCACAGATTTGATCCTCCCCCACCTTTGTTTGGCTGCATTTGGTTTAATATGATCAAGGTGGTAGAAAGCCAAAACCCAGAGCTTTTATGCAGCTTGCGGGTTGGTCACTGGGTTGTGCCTGGGCTTTGCCCCTCTGCTGGGGTGACTCACAGCCCCCCCACAGTGGGAGCAAGCACCTGTTCACACATCCGTGGCACACTCAGACTAACTCCAGATTTAATGAGCTTTGGGTTTGGTATTGAAAAAATGTCAGGGTATGCTCCAAAGCAAACAAAGAGAGCAGCTCCCCTTGTTCCTTTTGTGCTTGTCCTGGAGGCTGGCACTGCTCTTCCCTCCTCCCCACCCTTTTTCTCCCTGGAGCTGCCTCTTGCCTCGGTGCCAGCCACTCACCCGCTTCATGGACCTTGCAGGTGTCCAGAATTAGCAAAGCCTTTGCAGGCCTCTGGTGGCAGATACATAAATATAATGCTGTCATTCCTTTAAAACCCCAGCCTCGGCAGGGCTGGGAGTGTGGGAAGTGTGATGCACATGTGGACCAGCCGGCGCTGCCCCTCACACATGGATCCCATTGAAGCCCTAACAACCCTGGGGTGGGGGAGAAGGGCAAGGGAGCTGCTGGCAGGTCAGCACCCCCATGCCCCTTCGTCTGTGGTATTTGTGTAAACTGAGAGGTGCCCAAGTGCAGCCAATTTCTCAGTTTGCCCTTGCTGCCGCATTTTTTGGGCAAGGAGGTGGCACTTGTGGCCAGCTGGTCTGCTCAGGTGGCAGGAGCTCATCAAGTAATTGCTGCATCGAGCCCAATGCTTTATGGTTGAATTAATGTGCATGTTGTCTGAGGTAAGCACTTTTGGGAGGATACCCACATAGTGACAATAATCAAGTCACCAAATGTTCATCTGCATTGTGGGTCGGGTTCATCTTTCAGCTGTAGCACATTGTCCTCAGGGCAGCCACTGCAATACATTTGCATGCGTGCACACACACACAGGTGGAAGCAGACTGGCAGCTACCCTAGCTGAATAAAACACATGAATGCTTACCATTTGGGGAAAAAGAAAAAATAATCTGTTACAGATTGTGCTAATTATAAAGAGGTTTGATACAATACCGTACATTCAGCAACAAAAAGATCTGAGTTGTTTGAATCCACTGTTTAGTTTGAGGTGGCTTGTGTCCATGCAGAAGGCTGTAATCTATATTTTACTGGCTGCTGGACTGGGGATTTTTTTAGGGGTGTGTGTGACTTGCTTTAGATATCTTCTCTAGAGGCGCCCTTAAAGCATTTTGCTTCCATTGCCAGGATCAACAGACAAGGTGCTGGAACAAACTGATAAATTAAATAGCAACAAGTTTCCCAGACCTGATGGTATTAATCCAGGAGTTGTGAAAGGCCTGAAGAATGAAATGCCAGTGCTGCTTACAATAGAAATGTGGGGACTCAAGGGAAGTGGACAACTTGAGAGTGACAGTCTTTGTACTTACTTTTAAAAACAAACATGAGAGTGCTGCTGGGAAACACCTCCAAGCCTTACTGCAGGGCAAAAATATCACCTAACTTGTCATAATAATAAACAATAGCAAAGTTATAAATACATCTCCTACATCAATGATATGAAAAAGATGAAGTGGCATGTATTTTCCAAATGAAAATTGCAAGTCTGTGTTGTAAGTTGTAGTGTTTGTCAGAAGAACAGCTTAATTTTTTTTTAAAAAGCTCAAGGAGCATTCTTGTCAAGGGAAAAAGTGATATTCGGTCACCCATTCAAAATGAATAGGAAAGAACAAATAAGAAAATAATAGTAAACATTCAGTTTTCAGCCTGGCACCCAAGATTAGCAGTAGGGTGTCTCAAATTACATCTTAAATCTGGTGTTGTTTAATACATTTAATAATGAGGTGGAAAACAGGAAGTCAAGCCCCAGTCAGATTGGAGATGAAATGCTTGTTCATGTATTTTTTAGGTTGTTCAAGACAAGCTGAAGGAAAAAATATGGAATGTTTTACCAAGTCAAGTAGAAAGCACTGTGCTATGACAAATTGATATGAAAATGCATATGAAAAAATAATGTAGGTAGGAAAAAAAAATATATGCCATTGAATAACTATCACTGTCATTAAATATACCAAATACTGCTTTTGAGACACACTGCATTAATCTTTTTCCATGCTGAAACCTGGTCTCTTTGCTTATCAGTTTCTAATTTATGGTGAAATATGAACCTGCACCCTATGACAACTGTTCCTCTTTGATAACTTTCTTAACATTATTCTGCAGAAAGTCCTGAGCTTCTGGTACACTTGTATTCTGTCCAGACCAACCAGTGATCCATGTGGTTCAGTGGCTGACAAATGGCCGTGATGGTAATTAATACCATAGTCAGCTATGATGGGCCTCTGTGCTTGTGACTGAGCATCGTGACTGGGCTGGATACATGATTAATGTGCTTCTCCACAGAAACATTCTTAGTGCTGCTGCTGTTGGTTTTGGTACAGAGTTTGGTATCAGTGTATTTTTTTGAGATATACCTGTATAAAATATTTTTAGCTGGCTTACATTTGCTGTTTCTTGCTGTATAAAAATGCTCATTTTTTATTTGTATTAAGAGAAAGGAGAGAATTTCAGTGGCTTCAGGAATAGAGGCATGGAATATGAAAAAGGAACACAGAAGAGTGCCCAGTGACGTGTTAGAAACCTACTCTATAACTCTCCCCTGGTCAAGGAAATCTCACTTTTTTCTGAGACTGTAAGAGAAATCGCCCCTGGGACACATTGTCAAGTATTGTCCCTGGAAAAATGCTTCTAGTGATCCTCACGGTTATCTGCGGCCCCTGAAAGATGCCGTATTATTCTGTGAAGTTTCTACTCAGGCTTCACATCTGTATTTGCCTGAGGATTGGGCACTGGGAAGGGACTGCTGGCCCTGATGACTGTTGAACCCTTTTGCCCAGAATGTTACAGAGCAGAATGAAGGTCAGCCAGGTGAGCATGGTTCCTTGTCATGCCAGTGTGTCCAAGGTTGATATCTATGTGTAGGTGTATTCTGTGGTGTGGTCAACGTCTTTTTTTTTTTTTTGGGACCTGGGTTAAAACCACCACTAAATAACCACTTGTCTGCTGGTACAGCTTCTGGTTGTTCCCAAGCTGAGCTGGATTTAAAATGGTAATGTGGATGACCCAATTCATATTTACAGTTTCCTCAGCTCTCCCATGCTCCCAGATATATCTTTACTCGGGAAACAACATAAAGCAGTTGACACATATTTCTTTCAGAGTTTCCATTAGTATCAGATCATGCAGAGGGTGCCAAACCCAGTTCTCACTTATGTCAGTAGAGATCTCAGTGCTCTTTGAGTTCCGTCAGAACAGGGAGCTGGTGTGGCTGGCACTGGCTGCCCAATGCCACCCATTTTGTAGGAAGTGTTTTCTACCTTACCCTCTCCATTATTTCTGTCTTCCTGATGTCCAATAGGTAAGGCTTATGAAACCCTCCTCTGACTTACATGCTATTTCTTCATTACTTTATGTCACTAGGGTCAAGATTTATCTTACCTAACTTTACTTGTCTGAAAGCTAAACCCGTCTTCAGAGCTGGAAACAGAAGCATATCCACAGGCTATTTAATCCCATTTAAAAATAGATTTCAAAGGAGTTTAGGCAGCTCTTTTAGTCTAGAGGTCTAACTTTTTGGTAGCTAAGGTAGGGTAAAGATTATCCCAATAGAGGATTTGCATACATTGCTTCGTCTTGACTCTGTAGTGGAAAGATGTATTAATGGGCTTGAAGAATCTCCTTAAACTTTAAAAAAAAAATCACATGCCAGCTTTATAACAACAGATCAGATGGTGAAAAAGTTCCAATAAGTATGTTTCAAACTGCTGTCTTGGGTAGTTTTAGTATGCAGTTAAAAGTATCAGAGATACAGAGACTGAATTTACAAAATATTGAATTATTTTTTATGGTTTCTGTGAGGGTTAGGAGGACAAAAACAGGTCAGTGTCCTCATAGAAGTGTGACTTTGAAGTTCTGTAACTCAGTTTTGTGTGTTAATTTTCCTCTCACTGACACTCGTAGGACTATGCGTATTTTTTAAAGTGTATTTAATCTTGTCTTTTTAGGAGTTTGGTGAAATATTTTGCTTTAGTGCTTTGTTTTTGCTTGATGCTGCCTAAAAATTAAATACACACTAATCTTTACTTTTTCCTTGTCCCAGAAAGAGGTTCTTCTACAATGAGTTTGATAGCATCATTCCTAGCTAGGATCCCTGTACCTCTTGCAGATTTTAGCTTTTGCTGACAAGGAGGCACAGCATTCCTGGCTATTTGCTCCATATGGTGAAGGACTGCAGCTTTTATTGTGAAGGAATTCCCGAGTGCTTTTCAAACTATTTTTATAGGAGTCACTTCACTCATCACTGAAAAGGAGCCAGTTCTGGGGTAAAACATGGCAACCATTCAGTGGTAACCGTAGTCTGTAGCACTTCTGAAAAACTGTGACCGTTTTGCAAAATGTCAATATTTTTGATGACGTTGGTCATGGGAGGCCAGGTCCTCAGTATGACTAAATTAGTGTTTTGGCTTCTCTGGTGTCTGCAGAGTTGCCATGATTTCTACCCATGACAAAACTGGCCCTGTCTGAGTATTTTTTTCACTCTCTGAAGCCTTGATTATACAAGAGCCATTTTCATCTGATTTCCCACTTTGTAAATCTTGAAGCAGCTGTCAGAGGAAGAATCCAATTTTATCTGGAGGGGATACCAGTGCTGCCCCTCCCCGGGCCTTGCCCCTGCTGCTTGCTGATCTCCCCAGGCCTTTCACGGAGCCGTGAGATGCAGTCAGTGCAGGCCCTGCACCCTTCTTACTTCAGGATGACGTGAAAGAAAAACAGCCTTATCCTTGTAGCCAGCAAGAGGTGGAGGTAATGACCCAAGTAGCCTCTGGTTTTTGATCTTCAGATAGATTTGGCAGCTTTACCAGTTGCCTGCCCAATCCTGAGCATGGCATTAAGTCTTCCACTCCTTCAGTCTCCTGCTGTGCACTAGAGAGATAGCATCTCGCCAGCAACAAAAGAAGGAACAGAATTTCCCTACTGTGTGTATTTATTATGAGGGTAAATTAATCAAGTAACACAGGCAAAGAGCTGCAAGGTGGACGTATAAGTTAAGAACAAACACCAGGTAAAATTCCTGAGGTAAACCATCTTGGATACCTAAAGCTATAAATCATACCTTTCTGCCATCACTTAAGTCAAATAAAATTAGAGATTATCCCTGTAAAAGTTTTGGAAAGGAAACTCTCTTCTCATGCAGTCAAAAGCCCCTCTTAAAATCTGGTCCATAGGATCTGGTCCAGTATGCATTGCCCTTGCAAAAGCAGCTCTCTTTGTCAGAGTGAAATCTCACACTGAAGAAGTGAAACAGCAGCTCCAAAGTAATGCTTTTTGTCTTTAAGATGTGCAGGTTCTCATGATCTTTTAAGTGCATGCCTTAACTAGAGGCTCTCCAAGACTAATTTAATGTGGACCCCGGGATCTCTTAATGCAATATTTCCCATGGCATCAGCTGGACTTTTCTGGGAGCATGTCCTGAAAAAGTTGATAAAAATGAGGGCCATTACGTTATGGGTGGAGCTGTGTGTCTTGACAGCATTTTTTCCAGGAAGCTGGACAGTGGGCTTGTGAAGTCAGATGCTTTACTAGATACTGCTGGTCATCTTGATGAGCAAACCAGGATGCCTATCTGCTGAGTGGGTGAGGTTCAGATAATGCCTAGCCCTACTGTTACATACCTTCAAGTGGTTTAAATATAGAATAGTTATATTGTTTTGAATGAGATAAACTTTGATGAGAAAGCAGTTTCAGAAGTGCTGGCTGTAATAGCAGCATTGTTAATATTACTGGTTTTGGCATGGCAGGCACAGGAAAAGTCTCTCTAGTCTCTCTAGTCTCTCTAGAGCTAGACATGTGACAGGTTTGACAGTAGGTAGCATCACTTCTATCTGTCTTTCTCCGCATGTGGCTATAACTTAAGACCATTATTTCCTTTGTGACAGGCGAAGAATTTTGGCTAAAAGTTGACTTGGATGTGGGAGACAAAGATCAGCTTCACAAGTGTAGGTATAACCTCTTGTACATCATCTTCCACCCTCCTCTGGAGCAAAGTTGTGAGGGAGTTTCCTGAAATATTTCACCATTTCACTGACATGATCATAATTTTGATTTATGCCAATATAGTTTTTTAATTATTTTCATTTTCAGTTATCAAATTAGCAATCCATTTTCAAATAGTCTGTTGACTACATTACCCTGAATTTCAGCAGTGCGAAGCATTACAGTGTTTCTGTATCCAATCTGTATATTTACATTTGAAAAAAAAACCTCTTTAATAAGTATTTTTAGACTAGGGTTTGTTTTCTTTTTTAAAGAAACAAGAAAAGATGAAACATTTAGAAAGCACTGAGTATATGATTATTACAATTTTTAGCTATATATCACTGAACACGTTGTCAGGAAAGCAATATAAAATGTTATACTTCTCTGCTTTGAGGAGTTCTGTTCTCTGAATGGAATAAAATTGAAGTAATGTCGAAGAATTACCATGGAAACTTATCAAGGAAATAAAGAAAAAGTAGATTAACTTCACAATTCTTAATTTAAGTATGGTGACATTTCACTAGAAAAGACAGTCACATGCAGTTTTCTATAATATTTCCACTCTGCTTTCTTGCACACTGGCTAATCTTCATACTTTTGGGATGCAATCACAAAATGACCAAAACCAGAGCAGAGAGGCCTCTGGCAAGTCTGTCTGCCCTAGATCAGGAACAGGGGAGCTGGTCAGGTGTGACCCATGTAAGCATCATCTCCACGCACCTGCAGGGAAGTGGCATGGAGTCTGTTGTGCGGCCACAGCCCAGGGGAACCATCTCAAGGATGCCTTCGACCAAACACTTTAAACTCAAAGGTCGCCTTGGTGGGTGCAGAGAGCTGACATGAGGTGGAGCTGGGCATGTAATGGTCCCGTTGAAGGAGAGCAGAGAAGCAAGGATATGGGGGATGGCTGTCCCGCTCCAGAGCAGAGGACCCTGTGTGCATGCTGGTCTAGAGCAAAAATGTTTTTTTCAGTGAGAAGTTGCCTAACTTTAAATAGTTCCTCCTCTCATGTCATTTAAGGGTGGGGAAAATATTCTCTCAACAGGCCTGGATTACTCACCATTCTTTAATATAAGGGCATTTAAACATGTATTTAACCTTCCCCAGGATGTTGTTTGAACCACAGGGTAATGGGAAAGCTTGGGACATGCTGGAGAGCAAGACAGGGTGGCAGGGGAAATGCTTTCCCTCCCATCGAGATTGATCACTCTCCCATGTAGAGTTTGCGGAACCAGAAGGCTGGATTTAACAATTCACAATTCTCACCTTGTGCCATCAATGGCTACTGAGTCTCAAAGGTGAAATTGTGCAGCCAGTTCTACATGGACAGAGATATGGCCATTGTGGATGTGAGTCCAGGTTCAGGACTTAGCAGTAAAATTTCTACCAACAGGAAATGAGGAAGTTCATATTTCACAGTGTAAATTTTTCTTCAGAGAGTGTGAGGAATTTTTTTCTACCTGAAACTAGTTCTTAAGCCAATATATAGGCACATAAATAGAAATAACTTCATTTTCTGAGTGAGGGTTGTTTACGTGGGTTTCTGGCCCTTGTCATTTTTTTAAATCTGGGCAGCCCGAACTTAACTTCTCAGAGGATGGCTCCAGAGGGACTCCACTGTCTTCAGAGGGAGCCAGTCTGACTAGCCGAGAGCTTTCAGAGAGCTAGCATAAGCAGAAATGTATCCCCTGCTTAAACTCAGATTTAGCCTAGTAGGCCAAAAATTTCAAAACTGCCAGAAGAAGTTTACTTTCAACACTGACGCTGTTTTTAAATCTTCTTCGCCTCATACACACATGCATTTTGGCTGCTATTTATCACTTTAAATTGTTCCCTATCAAATATGAAAAGTGTTATGAGTAGCTAGGATGAAGTGCAGGCTCTAAGGAAGACAGTGACAAAACTTCCCTGGCTTCAATGGAGACAGGATTTAACACCCACCATCTTTTTTTTTTTTTTTTTTTTCTTTAGCTGTATGTGTGTCTGTTTATTGGTTATGAACTGCATCATTTCTTGCCATTTTAATTTGGCAGACTGTAATGCTAGGTAGTAGTATGTATTTTTTTGAAGTCAAGTTGCTAGCTTTGTAAAAGGAAATTAAATATTCACTTTTAAGTACAATTGGTCTGTTGAAAAACATGGCTGTACTAAGGTGTTAAAAACAGGGGACCATAGAGTCATTCAGAGGGAGATGACAAGATAAACTAGTGAGTAAGGCTCTTCATTAGGCAAAATGTTTGAATATTTTTTAACAAACTATTCAAGTTCTAAATACTGTCTTTTTTTTTTTTTTTTCTTCCATAGTTGTCCATGAGCATAGAATTATTTTCTACACATTTGTATGCCCTTTGAAGTAAGTCACACATCAAATCGATGCTTTCAGGCCGTGGTTTGCTCAAAAGCTGTGAATTCACTATGTTGATATAAAAACATACTCAGGCTGTATGACCAGTCCACTCCCTGCATTTCGTCTAGTATATTTTCTGAATGAATAATCAAAACCATCTAAGCTACAGGGCCAGAAACAAATCTGGCAGTGCTCAATTGTCTTGATTAATTAATCCTTCAGTACAGAACTTCCACAGATAAGTACATGATGGAAAGACACTTGTATCCTTAGCTTCCGAGGCACCACAGTCTTGTCATAATTTCATGTCAGTAACTTCAAAATGTGCTACAGGGAAAACTAAAAATATGTAATTTTTTTGCAACTGTGGAATATATGGATTAGCAATAGTTATTTTGGAAGGCTGATGTAGCAAAAACCTCTTTTCTGTATTGAGTTTTACAATTACAGTAATCACTTGTGCTGCATTTTAAGGGAGTTTGTAGAAAATCATGGTGAATTTTTACTAGTAGTGGTTACTGAAACTCTAAGATAAGTGATTAGAAATGAGCTTGTGGACTGTAAAAAATGTCAGACGGTGACCATTTTTTTTAAAGTATGAAAATATTTAAATCAATGCCTGCATTAATCTAAGTATTTTGACACATAATGAAAAAGCATTAGCATGAAGAATACATTATACAAAACCACGATAATCACTGAGGTTCTGTAGCATCTTGATGACCTTCCAAAATCTAGCTGATGTAAACTTTGTTAAGCTAGTAGTAGCGATGATGTAATTTGCCTTGTAAACAGCTTGAGCGATTTGGATCAAAAATATCAACCTTGGCACTTGAGATTTTTTAAACAAGGCACCAAAAAAATGTACACATTGAAAAGTTACACATCTCAGCTTTTTTGGTAGGTTTTATCTCACCTAACTTTAGACATCTGTAATGTCTGCATTTAAGCTATTTAATCCCAAGCTTCCTTTCTGTGAGCACTCCTCTCCAGTGGGAGGGAATCCGTAATTTTTAAAGGCAAAAAATGATCTCAGCTGAAAATTCACCAGAAAAAAATACATATATACATACAGAATACAGTCACCCTGATTCCCTCAAAGGATGCTATGGAAATGGTGCCTCACTGAAAAAGGAGACACCTGCAGAAGGTGGCGAGGCCTTTGGGAGGAGGGAAGGGTTGTCCTTGGGCAGGTGTCCATGGAGGAGAAGCGGAGCTGTCCAGCAGAGCCGGCACTGCACGTGCCTCTGTGTATGGCCACTGCTCTGTCTGGCTGGGAGAAGACATGCACATGGGGAGAAGGTCCTTTCCACCACCAGCAAGCAAGCACTGCACTTGCATGCTTTGCAGCTGCAGCCAGCATCGCTTTTGAAGCCTCCTTGTTTGCAGGGGCTAAGAAAGTACCAAACGTGTCTGACATCATCCACAAATGTTGAACGCAAGTGGAGCTGGGTCGACGGAAGTTCTCCTTTGAAACGCTGCAGTCTTCAAAGCTGGCGTACATACTCTGCACTGTGATACACAGCCTTTTGTTTTGCATAAGTGTTTGTTTTAATGAGGTAGTGCAATGCAGCTCATCAAAATCAAAAACATATGATGCACCCTAGGCAAGAGAAAGGCAATAACTATACAGATTTTTGAAGAGGGCTAGTCATACCACAGGCTACCATTATAACAGAAAAAACAACAAGAATTTTAATATAGCTGTCTAGCCAAATATATTAATTTAAATTGAATGGCTTTTTCTGATATTATAGCTGTGAGGCACAATGTTCTACTGGCAAGCATCTTCAAAACCTTTTTTAGAAGATTTGCTTCAAATTATTTCTGTGCAGCAGATCTTGATGGTATGTACACTTGGGAGTCTAACCAAAGGAAAAAGCTTTTGATTAAATCAATGACCTTTCCTGGAGGTTGAATGAAATGGAGATCGTAATACAAAAAGCTACCTCCTCCAAATAGTGTTTCCATAAAAATATTTACTCTAAGCTCTCCTCCATTAAGTTTGTCCTAACTTTTTCACAAGTGTTAATAATCTTGTGCCAGCACATAAATATTTTTTCCTATTAGCAAGTCCTTTAAAATACATTTTAGTAATTTCCATGATCACTTCTCCAAACGGCTTGCTAACCACCGATTTCCATTCTTTGCCAGAGAACACTGCTGGGTACTGTTTACTCTTGGAAGCTTGGTCTTTATTATGCTCATGCTTTGTTGTGCTTCTTCAAAGCATGGTAATACTTGTTTTCCTTAGCTAATTGCATCTCTTCCCACTTGGAAAATTGGAGACATTTTGCTGCTGATGTGGAGAAAAATGGGTGTGATAATTTCTTAAAATTTTTCTGTATTGATTTCACTTGATTAACAAATGGTGTCATCTTATCCTGGCAAATATCTTTGAACTTTGTTATTATTCCATGAAGCAGAGCTCTGGGAACCTACTGGAGCTGAGAAAAACATGTAACATCCTCCCCAGCAGTTGATATTAGTGAAACTTGAGTCCCACAAGGAGACCAACAGCTTGTGTGATATTAGGCTGCGTATATTAGCTTAGGCTTGCTACAAAGACATCAGAAATTTTACAAGAAAGCACAGGCTCAATAATAACTACTGTAAAGAGTTGGTGGAGTAAGAAGATCACTTTCTTTCTCACCTGGGTGACCTCATTTTCACTTGGGTGTGGGGCAACCTGCAGACAGCACTTATGCAGATTGAAGTGGTCCCTTACTGTTTCTTCTGGTGCAGTCTGTGATGGACACTGATTCTCTGCAACCCAAATTGTTATCTACAGGGAAAAAAATATATTCTGTGACCCCTTTGTGGATGTTTTTTTGTTTGTTTGTTTGTGGGGTATTTTGACCTATGCATGTCTAATGCACCGTAAATGACCCGATCAGGATCTGGCAGTCTGACTCTGTGCTGATAATGCAAAGATTATTTTAGAACAGAAAACAAGTCTTTGCTATATACTTTACAAAGACAGTCCACTGTTTTTCCCAACAAACTTTCCATAATTTTGGATCCATAAGAGTGATTTAAGCAAATTCTGATAAAATCAGTTAAGGAAACAACCTTCTAACAACATTTCTCCGATCCTTTTTGCATGACATGTTACATTGTGCTGACTTCTAAAAAGTTGTTGGGCAATTTATGCACCTCACAGGAGACAAAAATCTTCAAAGTGTTAGATGACAGCAATTCACTTTGTCTTACAAGACAATATCTGCTCTATCCACAGAGGGCATGAAAAATTTCCAATGGAAATATTAACTAATATTAGTTCTATTATAATAGATCTGCTGCTCTGAAACACAAAGCTGTGGCCAGTCCTTCTGCTAAGTGTGCCCTTCTCCCACCCGTAGTTTGGGACACCTTCTCTGAAATCCCCATGCGATCATCTTCTGCTGTTAATAGGAGTGCACCAGTGTGGCAGAACCAAGGGGCAGCATCCTCCTTCGGTACGCTGCAGTGAAATAGTTTTGGCCAGAGAGTTCAACAGTTCTGTCTTGGTTTCCAGGTTGCATCAGTTTTCTCCCCAGGAAGGTGTGGATGGAAATCTTGCTTGTGGAGCATCACTCCTGACAACAGCATGCAACCCCATGGATGAAGGAAGTATAGGCATAGTGCTGCCAGGCTGAGCACATGCTGCCACCTCAGATGTGTAGTTTCACACTGCTTAATAACAGTGCAGATTTGCATTATTTTATTTTTAGTGAATTTCTTTGCCTTGAGATATGTCCTTGGAGAAAGGTTGCTGCCCATATTTATTTGTCCTGTGCCCAGACAAAAATCCAAGATCCATCAATTACAACCAGGTTTTGCAACCCATGGGATTGAATGCAGAATTATGGTCAGGTCAGTACCAGTACCAGTTCCCACAATGACATAAATGTTCATTCCAACTCAGTGGACTGGTAAGTCTGAATCTAGAACTAAATGGCAGTGTTCAGAACTGGTTCTGTCAGCTGTTTTCAGACATGGGCAGCACAGTGCCCTGATCAGTTACAGTCACACTTAGCTAAAAATGTTTCAAATAGGAACTTTTCTTCTCAAGAAGTAGTGCTGTGCTTTAGCATGATCAGCATTGTTTCTTTAGCACAACGAGATGAACAATGATTCCCTAAAATTAGAAGTTTATTTCTTATGATGCCAAAGTAACTTACTACATGTTCAATGACTGTTTTCATAGCCAAACAATTTTCGGTGAATTTGTCTGTTTAACTGAATGGTTCTCCGAGTTTCTAACTCTATCATTTGTCACCAGATCTGGCATGGTTGGAGTCTGGGAAAGCTGTTTTTCTTCTGAGTTACATGCATTTGATTACCTGGTTTGTTGTTCTGTAAGTGTTGGAGGATGTCCAAGTCTTTGTCAGATTTGAGTATTTTCCTGCAAAATTTTATCATTTGTAAGCCTGGTTTCTATGAAGCAGAGATGCCTTTTTATTTTCTCATGGCCCCCAGCTGTAACTCTCTCATGGTCAGACCTGGAGAGGTGCTGATGTCTCAGGACACACTCTGATTTCGGAGATGCCAGTCTCAGCACAACTCAGAATTCAGCCTGTGGCATGATGGCTCTTTTATCTCTGCTCAGAGGTGCAAGGGGCAAAGAGCCACAGCTGATTGATGGTTGTGATCAGATATCTCCCATGAATCACCTTGTAGCAGCATCATGTGTTTTTGTTCTGCTGTTCTTTTAATGCTGTATACAGGAATGATGTTTGTGACTTTGAGTAGGAGACCACTTTCCCTCTAGTCCCATTCACTTGAGTTCTCTTCTTAGTTTTCATAATAATTGACATTCTGTTAGTTCCTAATTTGAGTTGTTTTTTCCCTCTAGTTTCTACATTTACCAGTAGCAAAGCTATATTTCTACCGACATCTACCAATCAACCTTGGATTCAGGAAATTGCCTAAGTACATGCTTAACTTCGAGGATAAACTTAAATTTCACCAATTTTAATGGGATTTAGGCATGTGCTTAAAGTGAAACATAAAATTAAATGTCTTTCCTGAATAAGGATGTTCTCCTGAGTCAGACCCTGCATGCATTGCCTTAGAATAGATCCTGACTGTCCCTTGAGTATGTTAGACATGCCGGATGCTTTCAGAAGTGGTTAATCTGATGAAAGAATTCATCTCAGAGTCATAAAGAAACCACAAGTTTCCTTCACTTTCAGAAGCCTCCTCAGACTGCTGCTTTGATATCGTTGCTCAGCTGCTTGTGCTGCAAGAGCATTGTGTAGAAAGTTTCATAGTCTTATAGTTGTATAGGTAAGAGATCTACCCAGCTTGCTCACACCTAAGAAGCTGGTTCGATTTTTATGTCTAACTCGGTGCAGATAACCCTCTTAGTGAATACAGACTGGACTTCTGTACTAACATTTCGAAAGTGGAAGCTGTCAGATGACCAAAACCTCCAAGACTCAAGAAACAGGCACAAGATAACAAAACATACGTATTGGAAAACAAAGAGAGAGCAGGACGTGACAGAGGCATGTACACTCCCATGTCTCTTTTTCCTTGGACAGGCAACACACTAAAAGCTTTGAAAAGGGAAGAAATACAGTATCAATACACAGCATGCTACCATATAAATGTAATACGGGATATACAGATTACTGCTTATGGCATGTTGTTGTAAATGGGACATGGCTCTCTGAGTACATAGAAACACTTTTGTTTAGAAATGTTGTTGTAGAGTGTTTTGACATTTCCTAATTTTCTCTCTATTTTTTTTTTTCAATAATCCAAAGCAACTCATGCATTTAAACTCAAATTTGAAACTATTTCAGATGGATCAGAATTGTATTTTTTAAGGAATATATTATTTACTTCTCCCCAAAATGTGGGAACAATATCCCCATTATATCTTTGTAGTTGTCTCAGTAACATCATACTCCCTAGTCATCTGTTTTACTTAGCCTAATTTATCCACTGCATAAGGATATTTGTCACCCTTCTATATCCTTTGCATTTCCTTTCCTTAGTACATGATAAATATTTGAGGAAGGATTTTTTTCCGTGTCTTCACCAAGGAATCACCATGTAATGAATGAAACTGAAGCCCAAAATAGCATGGTGATTAGTGCATAAATTCATGCATATAATTTCCATAAGGTACTTTAATGCATGAGATTTATTTTAATCTGTAGGTGTTCCAGCTTGAAAATGGCAGGCTAACTGAAAATTAAAACAAAACAAAACAAAAAACAATAGAGAAAAACCAAAGCCAGAACCAAAACAAATGACAAAAAAAACACAATAAGAAAATTAGCCTGAGGGAGAAAATCCTTCAAATGAAATTTCACCCATAGCAGTTAAATATTTTGTTAAGAGCTGAACACAGTAAAATCATCATTGCAATTGAATAGTCACCTATTTTGACTTCTTGTGTACAGTCTTTAAAATTAATCACATAAATTAGCACATATGAATCTGGCTATTCATAGCACGGAATGTTATGTTGTTTGGTATAGGAAACTTGAAAAAGCAATCTACTTATTTTCCAGCCTTACTTGAAATTATATGTATCATTTGATTTGTTATCTGCTTCAGGTTTGTTGTTTTTTTTTTTTTTAAAGGACAATTTCAAGAGTGATAGCTCAGTAATATCAGACTTGCCATAACTTTTGCATTTTTTATTTTTCTACTAGAAGCTCAAGCCAGAAAAATATCCCACTTCTTGGCAGTTGATTAGAGCCATTTACTATAATTTTTGACTCTGATATTATATGGTTCTGTGTCAAATAACAGATTGCAAATTCTTTCCTCATGGAGAGAACTGTGTGGCTGGGAATACCTCTATGGACTTGCTTGGATCATACTTGTGATATTGGCAGATGTATAGCTCTGAATCTGCATATGCTTGGCTTGAACAAACTCTACACAAACATAACTTTCAGAGAAATGCCTTCTTTTATAACGTTATTCTTGTGTGTTATTTGCACTCCAATGGCAAAGATTCCCCAAACCCTGGATCTGGGGCTGCCATGGTATAAGACCTGAGAGGAGTTTATAATTGAAGGGCCTGATCCAGGAAAGCATCTGGTCAAGCGTTACATGGTAGTTCAGTTGCTTGTAATTCCTTCTGTCCCACTTTGCACAGGATAACTAAGGAGCAAGCGAGAGTCTGAGCTGGGGAATTAGTGACTGAATGATGAAGCTGCTGTCTTGGCAGGTGGCAAGCCCTACTGGACAGAGATGGAGGTGATCTGAGTGCTGGGCCTGGGCACACACTGGGCTACTGTGGAGAAAGCTACATGTTGAGAGTTGAGCTCTTTCCTTCCTTTGCTTTCATGACAAGTGCCCTGAAAACAAAGTGTTGAAACCATTTAAAGTATCTGTACAACGGAATGTCCAACATTTTCAAAGCCTGCTGTTATTTTTCTTCAGGCCAAAACTACTCAGCAAGTTTGTCCTGAACTAGCAAATGGCTTCAGCTGTCCCCAAACCACATTCTTTGGCAAATAACCACATTGCTTGTGAATAAATACCGTTTCACCGAGCTGTGATGGAAATGTTGCATATGGTAAGGCATCTTTGCAAGACTGTAACTGCAGTTTGGCCTTGGAGGGGAACAACTACTGTGTCTGAGTATGAGGATATTAAACCACCTGGTCATCTTAAACAGTTTTGTCTAGCTGGTGAAGTAGGTTGACATGATGAGTAGCTCTTTATGAAGTACTGGCACTAATAGTAGTATGAGCCACTTAGGGGAGGAAGATCAATCCATCTATACAGGACTGTTTTTCAGATAGCATTTTCTTTTTTTTCTTTTTTTTTTTTTTTTTTTTTTTTGGTAAGCCAAATATCAATAAAATGTCTAAAAAAAATGTCTATTGAAGACTATTTTCCACATAAGATAGGAAAGTCCAGTTTTCCTGAAAATTACCTGAATTTTTTCACCTGCTGTTTAGGTCTCCTAAAACTCTGAATATCTAATTACACTGATAAATCTTACAATTGACTGACCTACATTGGGCATGCAGTCCAGTGACTTCAAGCATTTGTGCCTATAGTACATCAAGGCATGAAGAAAGATAGGCTCAGTTACTGCTAGAATGAAAATTTTCAGAAAAAGTAAAAACAAGTAAAATCCCAAGCCTGCAAAACCACATCCATAGATTTGTTTCTTATAGTTTAGTCGTCACTGAGAGAATGTGAGAATGTAGTGTTCAGTTGTGTAAAGATAAATGCATATACATCTTTGCAGGACTGAAGTTCACATCTGTGGTGACATTTTCAAAACAAAAATGAGATCCTCAAAAAGAAATCCAACAGTCAGTTGCTAAGTGACAACACAGGTACCAGTAGAGTCCTTCGTTGAACCTAAGAACTGAAAAACTATGAAATATTAACACTTAGAGAAAACATAACTCTTGGTTACTTTGAAGTCTAAGGAAAATTTCCTGCTTTTCCTTTTCTGTTTCCTTTTCCCTTCCTCTTCCTTAATGCTGGATCATTTAAAAAAATTAACACTGACATGAATAACATGTCCTTTCCCCTCTCCTCTTAACAAGTTTTCCATTTACAAGCCAAACAAAGTTTTCACCTTGATTCCCTTGGTTGTTAAAATAGAATTGTGCATGTGCAAGGGAAGGTGGGAGTAGCATTTTGTGCTGCAGTGGGTGCATTTTGCCTTGCTTTTGGCCACGGGCACCCACATGGACCCAAACTGGCTGCAGACCACTGATTCCTGCACAGAACCCCTGCATGACAAGAAGGAGTGAATCAGTCCTTGCCAGTGGCGAAGAAGGGTTAGGTGGAAAAGATGCAAAGGAAACCAAACTGCCTTAATTCCACAGCTCCTTTTTGAGAAATGCCATAGCACTTTGTATAGAATTGTTTTAATAAGGAACTTCTGCAGACCACTCACAGTATGTTGTGGGAAATACTGGGCTAATTCTAGAGCAAGATCAAATGACTCGAAGACAGATCAAGCTCAGCAGAAGAAGGGATTGTTTGAACATTTATCTTTCTTTGATACAGTCTTTTGAGAAGATGAAGATTAAGCAGCAGACACCCCATGGAGTTGAGTGCCATGAGCTGGAAGAGTTTGGCATCTTCTAGGGCTGGGCCCAAAATACAGACCTTTCAGAATAAGTGCCCCTTTCTACAGCACTACTGCTGCATACAAAACTTCATTTCTGTTTTACTGGATTCCAGCTAATTGCAAATGGTTGTTGGGAAAGTCACAGGCCACCAAGGTAATTCAACACACATGTTTTAGCAAGTTTTTCACACATGTCTGGCAAGCCTTTCATACTGGGAGAAGGCTTTAGGGATTCTTTCCCGGGCCTTAAATCATGCATTAAATCCTATCAATTATTGGTTCCCTCCCTGTTTCCACCTCTGCTCATTTTTTGTTATTGGACAGTACTTTTTGTGTCTTGTAACATGACCTATATAAAGCCTGTTGAAACTTGGAATTTCCAGTTTGCAGGAAACTGTGATAATGTGTAGTTTTGTTTAATTCTCAGTGGTTTGAAACCTTAGTCCCATTGAGGTGAAAGGAATTTTGCCATCTGTGTTGGTGGAAGCAGGACATAGTTTTTCTTAAAACACTGTGTAATCTATGAAGTGCTTTAGATATGGGTAAAAAGATTGTGATGATCAGAAATTCTGAGAAATTCAAGGTCTGTTAAAACTCTGAATGAGAATTATCTTGACAATTAACTATATACAATGGGTTTTTTCCAAATGATAAGCATTTTATGCCCACAGTTTTTATCCATCAAAGTAATTGAGAGCTCCTTTGGTCTCTATCTTGCGGGTGTATTAAGTCCCCAAGAGAAAATATTTTGATTTTTTGTTGCCAAGTCCTTTGATTTCACTGCAGTCCTTTTAAGATAATAATCTAATTTTCTTGTATGTTGTTGGAAATGTCTTTCTTTAAATGCACCGAGCTTTAGAAATGTGTTCATATGGAAATCAGATCAGGTAGGATTTAATCAATGTGGCATTTCTTGGGTGTTGGAAATACTTGGTATTTGCCATCAAGCTTTACAGATTTAAGGTACGCTGTTACTCTTTAGAAGAGTTCACAGGAATGTTTTCCTCTGGTAGTAAAAAGTTATTTTATAAACTGCTTGAATAGTGCCAAAGGTAGAGAGTTGACGACAGGCATATCCTGGGGTCACTCAGTTTCCAAACAAAAGTTTTTTGTCCTACCCAGATGATCCTGCATGACCACCACTGCAGATAAAGGCATGAAGCTCCCAGAGCTGGGATCTAGTAGAAGTGAGACATAAGGGGTTTCACCTCTTGAGAAATGAGTGATCTATTTGTAGCACATCATCAAGCTGTGATTTGAGACCCCTCCTCTCGGCTCCTCAGAAAGCCACAAGAAAACTGTGGTGTCTACAGGCATTTTTGGTTATTATTTCCTCTCCAATATATTTGCTCTACTCTTCAAAAAGGTGATAACTATTTTTAGTTTAATTGTATAGTTGAGATTCAAAATAGACCAGTGTTAGTTAACAGTGATTTTTTTTCTCACAAAGCATATGGTATTACTGCGGTTTAGAGATATAGAAATATCAGACAGTTGCAGAGATGTGTGAATCTTATCCTTTTGGGGCCACACAGCCTAGCCTCGGGAGTATTCCTAGAAGATGTAATATCACATTTTCAAAGTTCTTGATTTCTATTTATTTTTTTTAAATCTTATTTGAAATTAATTGTTCAGTGATTAATATTTTCATGTTTTCAGTATTTACCAGTCACCTAAATATATCCTTCTGTCCTAGACAGAAAAGAGAAAAGAAAAGAACAGCAAGTTACTAGTGCAAAGGAAGTAAATTGCTTTTACTGGGTAAGCAAGCAGAATTTTAGTGTTTAGAAACAGTGATGGAAATGGCATCTTCTCCAACCTAAATTTCTCCTTCATAATTTTGACAAAAGAAGAGTGTTCATGGAGGAGTCTAATTAGTGCATTGCTCCATCAACTGCTACCCCATTGTTCTTCTACCTGTGCCTGTCACCCACAGCTGAGGGTGGCACCAGGCAAGGGGTCCCTACTGAAGACAGGGCAATTATTTAAGTTTAAATAAGATACTGTGAGATACCTGGCATGGATTGAGAGAAACTAAGTAGACCAAAGTTTTGGTTATACGTTTATTGTTTCTTTTACTTCTCTTCCACACTCCTGAAGAATTCAACTTCGGTGGAAGACAGCTGTCTAGATGGAAGGAGGCTGATTGATACTGGGGAAAAAGATCAATGTGGAATCAAGTTTTTTTTGCTGTTGTTCAAACCTCGAACTACATCTGAGTTCATGATTAGCATAGAGATGTATAAAAGTCCTGAAGGTTTCTATTTGTGTCTGTCTGCCTGTCTGCTGGGGTGGGGGTGGGGATATTCCTGGGTGTATGCATGCATCTCAAGGTGGTCAAGGGGTGGCAGATTTCGGTTATTAAGAATGATCTGGATTAGCCCTGGTCTTTCTGGGTCACTAAGTTTCAAACACAGATATTTCACATCTGTTTCTTGTTCACAGTCACTAACAAAGAAGTACAATACCAAAAGAGTCCAAATTTTAGATGCGTGTCTGGTCCTTTAAGGAATTCGGCTAGTTACTTAGACAGAGGAAAAAAAATCTGCAGCTATACCTCCTATTCAAATTTGCGGATTAGGCAAAAGCCT
This sequence comes from Streptopelia decaocto, assembly GCF_964273445.1. Taxonomy (NCBI): domain Eukaryota; kingdom Metazoa; phylum Chordata; class Aves; order Columbiformes; family Columbidae; genus Streptopelia; species Streptopelia decaocto. The sequence continues at coordinate 119,164,322 of NC_138663.1, forward strand.
AGAGGTGAAAGGTCAAATAAAACAGTTGAAAGCATTTTCTATTGACTACAGGCAAAAAAAAGCACACAGTCCTCCAAAGCATGCCATAAAAGCTAGAAGAGTGTGAGAGACACTTTAATAGGTTCCATTCTTGATGAAAATCTTGAAACAGCCTCACTAATAGGGTGTAGAAATCCAATATGCCAGACATATTTGCTGTATGCAGTGCCCATCAATCTAGGGATGGTGAGACGTTAAAGGACAACAGTCTGTAATAACCAGTTCGAACTGTTGTGTATTTCAGTTAAAATTATCTAAGACATTTGGAGGAAAGTGATGAAAAATGCTAGCCTTTGCCCTCGCAGTTATTCCTTTTTTTTCTGTGTAGGGAATTTGCTTTTTTGCCTTCTGTTTGTGTGCATGTCTATGTCCTGTGGTATCATTGTCACTTAACCAGCTTTAAATTAGCATCAAACATGAAATAAATACTTTCATAACAGTGGCAACTTTCAGCCAAAGGTTTTAGTGCTCTTTAATTACTAATCCATGCAGCAGTCCTTTGACATTCAGTGGTATAACTGTTAACATTGTGGAGATGGGAAAATTAAGGAAGAATGGAAGGAAAGTTAGAGTGAGATTCATCTCATATAAGCAGAGTTATCCAAAAGCTAGGTGTCTCAGGTAATCATACATTCCCCTTCCAGGTAATGGAGAGAGAGAGAGAAGTACTTTAAAGGTGCGATGCATCTCACCTCTTTTAAGTATTCGTTGTAATGAGACTGAATGACATGATGAAGACAGTTGTATTTGGGACTATGGAATTCCTGGGAACTAGCTTAGTCTGGACACCTACATTTAAAATTGTTGAAGCCTGATGAAGTGAATCCCACTTCAACAGATAGTGACTCCATTCCATGTCTGCAAATGAGTATGTCAGCACTTCCCTGTTATAAAAGTACCTATGTTGCCTATTGCAGGTAATTCTAGTGTCACTATAATAGTGACTGTGCCAATGTAATTCAGGTGAACAGAGTTCCCTTTTAATTTCCCATTTCTATGGTATTTTTTAATGGGAGTATAACTGGTCTTAAAGGTTAATCAGAACATAAAAGGTTGGCAAACAGTGGTGTAGTCACTAAAAATATTTTGCGTGATACAAGCTGAAAAAACTTGAGTCACAGATAGGGACACAGACTCAATAAATTAAGTACTTTGACTTTCATTTTGAAAACTTTCAGTATTTCATTTCTGTAAAAATTTATCCATTGGAAGACAACCCATTCTTGTTTGGTATTGTCACACGAAGTACAAACAAACAAACAAACGTGTTGCCCCCAAATCAGGCTCTTTCCCAACTTTTCAGCTGTGCCAGCGAGTGAAGTAAATTCATTGCTATGGCAGGACGGTGGGGATGGAGGAAAGATGTGAACATACTAATTGGCCAAATGGGTTGGAGCAGCTGAATATAATGTGTGGGGTGATTGAAAGGAAGTGAAGATGAGAGAGTGGGAAGATGTTGTCATAACCAGCCCTGAGGGCAAAACCGGTGGTGGGTGCCACCGCCGCAGGAAGAAATCTCTTTTATCTGCTTCTGGTCAAGCGTTTATGAGAAGAAGTAATTTCTGACTTTGGAAAGAACTGTTCACCTCGTTGCGTCGGAGGAAGCCGGGCAGGCAGGCGAGGCGGCCGCGCTCCGATAGCGGGGCACGGAGCACCCTCTAGTGACCGCCGCTCAGCGCCAGCCGGGGGCACGGCCCAGGGTTGAGGATGGGGATGTGCTCCGCTCCCCTCCGATGCGGTGCGAGACCTGGTGGTGAGGGGAATGAGAAGCATGAAAGCTTGGAAACAACTCTTTCCTCAGGAAAGAGTGCTTTTCGTAGGATGCCTGCTGTGTTGCCTCAGTGGCTGCGTAGTGATAATTAGTATTAATTACGTGGCTTTGACATATTAACCAGGCTTTGGTGAAAGCGAGTGCCCTGTTTCACTTGGACTAGCATCTTCCTCCCAGAGTTAACCTCCACATTTCTGGACATGGGTTAATTGGCACGAGCCCACCCCACAACTGGACCCCATGTTTCCCAGGATGAGGCTTTTCTTGCACCCTCAGACTTGGTGCTGCATCAAACCCACTCAGGTATGGAACCTAGAGGTCCCTTGGGCAGCCCTAAAGGCCCAGCAGTCCTGGGGTTGGGAGGCAAGAGATGGTCATCCCAGACAGCAGTGCCCTGCAGCCACTCTGCACCCAGGGCAGTGAAACTCATTTCTTCTCCTGGGGACCCCTGTCTGTTCCCCTGCTAACAGCCTGTTTGTGAGAGCTTGCTTTTGTGGTGAGGGGAGAGTTTCCCCCTCTATGAGCAGATTTACTGACGTTTTCTTCAGAGCCAGCTGAAAGCTATGAATTAAAGGGAGGAAGTCCTGCTGAAGAGCTTGCTGAGAACTTGGTAAGAATGTGTTTGGCCCTCATGTGCTGAGCTGAGTATGGCCAAACTGATTTTTGGAGCTACATTTAAGCAAAATGCTACATCTTTTTGAGAGGAATAAGACCTTTACAGATGTATCTTCGTGTGCTGTAAAGCAGCATGAATTTGCCTTAATTTCTTAAAATCTGCTTCCAAAAACTGCAATGCAAAGTCTTCTGTTGTACTCAAGGTTTGTTTTTTGTTGTGTATTTTGTTTGTTTAATTGTTTTTGTAGCCTAGTTCTACATACATGAGAACCTTCTTTTTACCTGTAATGTTAGTAAGAGGAACAGGGCTCACTTTTTCTTGCCTTTTCTCTGTTCTCTTATTTTCTTTTCATACCCACATGGGCAGATGCTCTCTGTGTGCATAGTAAGCATAACACACAAGGGGAATATGTCTACAGCTTGCCCAGTTATTTATGTAGTTATTTATAATGTAAAGATATCAGTACAGTTAAAAGGATGAAGGCTACGTTATTAGCAGTACTAACAATATTTTGAAAGTTAAAAGTAAAGAAACTATCCAGGAAAATAAAATACGAAAGTAAAAGACATAGTAGCACAAGCGAGAACAGCAGAGCGTGTCAGCAGAGTCTCTTGGTCAGCCTGGGCTGAGAGCAGTGCTCTTGGTTTACCTCCCAGAAAGCAAGATGGACTGCAGATCTGTTTACTTAAGGAATATTGCAATATATTTCACATATCCTAACACTCTAGCTGATATGATTTGAAAAATATTTGAGGACAGGATTGTTTTTTACAGTTAGCAGTGTTGTTTCAGATACCATGAGAAATGGTCTCTTTGGAAATATTTTAAATGTCTTTAGGTGAGTACATGCATATTGAACATGTTTCTAGTACACCCCAGAAAGGATGCAACTTTTTTATTTGGAAATTCATCTTCTTATTTTGGGATCTAGTCTAATCACTTCTTTTGCATGGTCAGATCAAATCTTCAGGTCTGTACAGGGCCCTGCTGGTTTAAGCAGGCTTAGATCAGCAAAGATCAGACACTTTGTCTCCAGTTTAGAAAGCTCTTTTCTGAAGAGGAGACTCTCTAGTCCTAAAGGTAGAAGGCACTCAAAGCAGTGTTTAAGCCTGTCTGTATTCAGGAAAGAACTTAAATGCAACTGTAGTTCTAAAGCAAGTGCAAAACCCCTGTTTGGATCAAGAGACTTAAGCACATGTGTAATGTTAAGCGTATGAAGTAGTTTTGTTGCTCTTTGGTTTCTTGATGTAGGCTTGAATATAGAAGGAAGTTCCAGCTGAAAGGAGCCCACACACATTAGGGTGACAAGTTTGAGAGAGAAATTGAGGGCGGAAAGGCGTGTTAGGTGACTTGTGTGGACGTTTAATACTTTTTTGTGTTTTCACTTTGTTTGTTGACAAAGCTGCGTTTTTCCAAACACACGCAGCATTATTCTAGGCAATAACACACGGTTGCCTAACATAACAAAAGCATATTTTCTTTCTATTTAACCTTAACAAAATGCAGAAAAGAGAAAAAAATAGTAAAAGTGTTTGTACTATTTTTTTTTGCAACTGGATGATGGTGATTTGATAACTCAATATTTTCCTTTCTTTACAATACCAAGGTTGTCTCTTGCAACTGGATCGACATAAGCGTAAGCACTCAGAAATCTGCCTCTGGGTATTAACTTGAAAGTCAAATAAACTTCATTGAATTCTTTGGCACAGGATGTGTGCCAGTTTAAAATGACAAAATCCTTACCGGACTGTGGGTTCCGTAAAACTTATATAATAATAATAGGGCTCAGCAGAGTCTGATATTACCTTCCTTATGCTTCCAAAATCCCTATATAAATCAAGAGGAGGTTTGTTTATATAGAGGTAGGCTGGAGAAGAATCATTACTTAAACCTGGTTGTGCACGGATTTGTTAGATCCTATCCACTGGAGAGCTGGAACTGATACTTCAGGCCTCTCAATATGTTTGAGAAAAAACAAAATATCATGGGCTTAACTGGAGTGGAAGTCACCCAACTGAAACATTATACAACGCTTTGAAATTTCAAGAAAATGGTTCTAATCTTCTGGCTGTCTTGCTCATTGTTTGGAGATGAAAAGGGAGGAAATCAACATCCCCATGAAATACAATTACTGTAAACTGCTTTCTTTTCATACTGTTCGTAATGAAAATAGGAAAGTTACCAGAAGTTACCTACTCTGCAGAAGCACAGTAATTCAGTTGATGTAAGCCACAAGAACACATTCAGCAATGCAACACTGGATTTTTATATGAATCAACTAATGGAGAATATAAACTAGTGCACAGTAGTGCTGACTCTGGATTGCTCTGTAGTGACCAGAAGTCATCTTTGCAGTGGAAGAAACCAGAACTCCTTGAAATGAGCTATAAAATCAAACTAAACTTGTTACAGGGAGTTGCTCTTGTGTCACCTCAGGATCCAGTGCAGGGAGGAAAAGCAAGGTGTCTGCTCTTTCCTTCCCAGTTTGTCCATCAGGATCTGGAGTCTGCTAGAGGCTTACTCGGATGCTTGGGCTGGCTGAGGAGACCCTGAGACTTGTGAGGCAGCTGGAGATGGCTTGGGACACAGACTCAGCCTGTAACACACCGCCGAGCTTGAAACTGGGTCTTCCTGCGGAAAGCTCTGCCAGATCCTAATCGCACGGGTCCTGTGTCATTCTGTTGTGTCCAGGGATTTCTAGCTCTGTGGTCCCATGAGACACCTGCAAACAGGATCTAGCGGGTAGCAGATTCATCCCCATGAGCAGGGTTGGGTGGACAAGCCTTTGCTCTGCTCTGCCTTGGGTGAGATGGAGCGGGGTCTGCAAGACAAATGCCTGAGGACCAAGCAGGCACCGTGTCATGTCCTCCTGGGGCATCTCTGGAAAAGTGCATGGCCACATTTCACCTTCTTGGGGTCAGGATAGGAGGGGAAGAGTCAACAGGGACTTCCCACTTGCATTATGTACCATTTGGAAAAAATGCATACCAAATGCCAGCAGTCATCAACAATTACAGAAAAATGCTCTTATTTCCTTTTCTTTTCCGAAGGAAAAGGAGAGGAAGGCATTGGGAGAGGATGAGGTCATCTACCTCTACTAAATAATGCTACAACAAGCCATCACTATTTCTTACACTTTTTATCCTACTAGAGTCCCTGGTCAGAGGGCAGGACCCTATTACAGCAGGAATTATCTACCCAGTGCTGCAGTGCTTTCATGTAATACGTCCATGGTTTGATGTTTTTATAGGAAGCATCAAGAAATTGTAAACTGGTTATAGTAAGACCAGCTTTTAAAAAATACAAGATTATTAAAAAACTAATACATTATGACTTCTTTTAGTTTTTTTTCTTCAATTTTTGAGCATCCTGTTTTCAAGCTTTTCTATCTGAAAGCTCAGAATCTCTTTTACAAAAACACAAAGTGTTGCAAGACTCATAAGAGCAAGAGGTTTCTGAGAGCACTGGATCCTGAGATATCCTTTACATGTGGACTTTTGCACTGACTGGTACTGTGGAAATACTTTGCCTTTCTTATTTCCTTTTTTTTTTTTTTTTTTTTTAGTTCAGTACTCCTAAGCAAGGGTCTACGACAAGGACAGTATTTTATTTGCACAGCTGGTCATTTTGGGTGCCATGTGACTGCCAAGTGCTTCAAAAGGACAAATAAAAATCTAGCACTGAATAGAAAATTACTATCACACTCCGACCAGGAAAGGAATCACCAATGAAGCCATCTCATTTTCATGCACGGATTGAGTTGTGAAGTAAAGGAAGAGCGTGGAAAATTCAAGACTGTTTATGACATTCAGGCATTTGCTTTTGAAATGTATGTCTTTTGATGACTTCCTTTCCTCAGTAAGAAAGAGGCATCAAAAAGAAATTATTGTCTCAAATCTACTTGCTTCTTCTCTAGGCAAAAGTAATGTGCTAGATCATATAGGCTAGAAAGTGTCAACAGCTCAAGAATCCAGGAATGAGGTTAATGGACAAATATAGATGTAGTATAAGCAGGGCTAGATTTCATTAACATATTTGGAGTTACACCCATTTATACCAAGTCTGGCTTTGGCCCTGAATCAGCAATTCCCCAGTGAACAGACTGCATGAAACTAATGCCGAATTTGGCCCATTTCATCTGACATCTGCATCCTGCCTCAAAGTGGCATGTCACACTTTCTGCACATCAGATCACACCTGCCCAGGCAGTCACAGGCAATTGACTTTTTGGTTAAAAAAAAAAAAGAAAAAAAAAAAATTAGTCACATATCATCAAGAAAAACAACATTGTTTTAGGACTCTTATCTCTTCACTCCCAAATATCCTGTTTCTTCGAGCTGCAGTGGCCAGGACCAATAGAAACCTCTTCCTGCCATTGGCTGACTTCATTTCCCAGAGTTAGCACAATCTCATCCGCTCTAAACAACCTCATCAAAACTTCTTTCTGGTCAGAGCGAAGCAATAATTATTATTAGCAATTATTAGCGATCAATAATCTTGATCACATTATGGCAAGCACTATTAAGGTAAGAAAGGGGTACCTTTTTGTTGGAATTTTTTCAGTGGTGTGTTCTTTGGTTTCCTTTATCAACCTAGATAAGTTAGAATTGGGCAACACCCCCACTGCCACAATAGAGGACAACAAGATTTCCTTTGTACTGCCTAGTAAATTTCCTTTTTCCTACTCCAACCATCCGCAAGGCTTAAAAACTTCAAACTCGGAAAAAAATTGGGTTTTTTAAATTCACTGTTCAGTGCTGTGGATTGCATATGCGAAGCCTTTTTATGAGAGCTTCTGAAATTTCTTGTAGGTAACATTCTGACAACTTGGATGCGTTTGCGGACTGCCATAAGGGGAGAGGGTGTGCAACTGGAAGGAAAAAAAAGGGTTCCTTAGAGCACTAACCTTTTGGATACTTTTAAATGTTTCTCTTGTTGATGGAGATACAAGTATTCGCAAGAGGGAATGAGAGACACCAGCTCTTATTTCTGTCTCATGCAGGTGTTAATTATGTGTTTTTCTAAAAGCTCTATCCTGATGCTTGGAAATTTCTGAATGTTATTTTAGTGGTGATGGTAAGATCCCATGGGTGTGTTCTTTTTGTTTTAATTTTTTTTTGGACAATAAAATTCTCTTTTTGGTTTATAAATTGATCTCGGTGCATGGTTTGTTTCTTTTAAGAATTGCTTTGCTGTGTTTTTCAGGTTGTGTCACTTAGAAAGTTGAATATATCTATATGTCTATCTAGTTTTTGCTTCTCTGTTGCAATAGATAGCAGTTACAGATATAGCAATAGCTGTGATTAATTGCAGAAGTATAACTGTAACTAAATGCTTTGTGATAGTGAAACTAACGTAAAGAGCAAATCAACATGTACAGTGAGGACTCTGCAGCATTGTATTATCAGATTTGGGATCAAGGTATTTATTTTCTTCATTGTATTGTGTATTTCTCTACTTTTCTAATTGTGCCAGAGATATAGTAAGGGATACGGAATAGCAGCGGTGGCTGGCCATTAGATAAGTGGAACTTCAGTTGGATTTCTCAGTAACTTCTGATTAGATGTTTACATTTGAAAGCTCATTTGATGCTTTTTGTTACAGTTTTTGAAATCTGAAAGTCTTGTCTGAAGACAATGTTATTAAAAAGACTAATGAACTTTCTCTTTTTGCAATCACCGTTGCTTTCAAGAAGCTATCTATAGAGACAAAGATCTTAATCTCCTCTGCATTACTGGCTAGTATCTATTATATGCTAAGTAGCACTTGAAACCGCTGAATTCCCTTTGGTTTTGCTGCACATTTCAGGGCACACAGGGCATGACAGGCACTCTATGAAAATCTTAAGGCTCAGGGAGTCAAGTTTTGCATTGCTAAAAGAAAGGGCTATGTGCTGAGGTTAGCAATGCTGTTTTTTGCATCTGCTAATCAGAATGCATTAGCGATGTTGATGGAAATTATTTTCAAAAATGATGGTATTACAAGATTAAATGTATGCATTTTGAGGAGCTCTTATTATTTATTTTTTGATGTTTTGTGTTGGCTAAATTATAACAGGACAGATTATTGTCCACAATATCTTATAGTTTTTATTTTACCTCCTCCTTACAGAGGTGAGGACAGACTGTGTGCAGCCGTGTATTATGCAGCCATTACAGCAGTGCAGACAGCAAAGCCTCCTGAGTGGAAAAATATATATTTTTGTCTCCTCGTCTGGGAGTATGAAAATTGAGGGGGGAAATAGGCACCCGGAACATTGAGGATTTTGGTGCCTAGGGTGCTGGCAAGGCCTGAAGCAAGGATTTTATTTATGCAAGTGCAAAAATGCAAAATGACTGAAAGAAATGACAGGTGCTTTATACTCTAGACACAGGAAAAGTACTCTGACATGGAGTCCAAAGAGATTCAAGTCCTCTTCTATACTGAGTACATAAAGAAGTAATTTAACTGAGAGGTTTCTGAAATAAAGAAACTGTATTTGAATGCCAAACAGGTGTTTGTGCTTTTGCTAAACAGTTATGTTCAGCAAATGTTTTTTTGCAATTTCAATATAATGACCGGTGGTGTTTGCTGGCAATGGATAGCCCAGCTATCCCAGTGTAGGTGACAAGAGGCTGTGGCCAAGAAAGTTGGAGAGCCTTATCTGCGATCTCTGCACCAGGAATTCACGCTCTTCTTTAGGGAAGCCATGGAGACATTACATGTCAAAACTGGGTTGCGAAAGGCGATGTGTTTGTTTATAACTTGGTGGAAATTGCTCTGAACGTACATGCATGCAAAGGTGGCCCTTCCAGTAAGACTGTCTGATTCATCCTTTTCCTATCACAAACCTGCAGATAGACCCATGGGATGCTCAGGGCTCATGAGAAATCAGTCTGGCTTAACTGGGGCTAATCACTAACTATGAAGGCAAGTGTTTGTGTAATTTTTTTGGCATTGGGGTTGACGTCATGAGTGTGGCTTTACTGGCAGATATGTCTCTTCTTGTCCCCTGTCCTCCCTCTGCTGCCCCTTTCCTCTTCCCCCCATGATGGGGAAGGTGCTGCAGTGGAAGGAGGACACAGCAGCGCCTTCTTCCTAGGCTATGGCATGGATGGCTTTACTTAATTATGACCTTTACACTATACGAGTGGCCACTCTCACTCAGGCCAGGGACCTCTCTATCTGACCGGGAGCAGGGCCAGCTCCTGTGGAGGAGAGGAGAGTAGAAAGGGAACGTGTGCCTTCATGGCCAGAATTTGGGTTTCACGACACACTCAGGGCGGCTGATATTTCTAATGCATTTTCTTCCCTGTACTTGGTGCACAAATGGCTCATCTCACTGTTAGGTTTTGTGGCTTTTGAAGGATTTTTTTCTCTTTTTTTTTTTTTTACTTTTTCAAGTTTTTTCAGCAGTCAGAATTTAGGCAATAAGACGACCTGTTTCCTTCTGACACAAGTAGTGCCTGACAGATGTGTGCAGTAGCATAATCGTGCAGAGCACTGAAGCTGAAGAATATAAGAATATCAAATCAGTGCAGCACTGCTAATTATAAACGTCCCACTAGTTACTGTAAATACCATTTTAGATAATATCAAAGGCTTCTGAATTAGGCATCTGGCGTTTTTGGGCTTGTTTTTAATAGAATGGAGCAAAAATTACTTAAGTGTTACCTTGGGATGAAGTAAAAATACCTATCCTGAAGGTCATTTTGTTGCGTGGTGGTTTGTGGTGGGTTTTTTTTGTGTGTGTGTGTGTGTGTGTTTTGTTTGTTCTTTTTTGTGTGTGGGTTTTTTTTTTGGTTTGTTTTGTTTTTTACAATTATGTTACAGTGGAGGAAAGAACATTAAATAGAAAAATACAACTAGAATTCTACTTCCTTGCCATGTAGTAAGCCTTGTTATGTTGCTCACCTTACCCGCCAATGCAATTATATTTATTCTTATAAAAACTATTCAATAAGTTATCTTGACTTTGCAGTGACTTATTAAATACACTGGTGAGTATTTCTTTAATTTACTTCTAAATATGCACATGCCCACTTTTTATTATTGACTTCTAATGTGCTGGTTACATTTCTGGCAAAAAAAGTCTGTGTATTTGATAAAGGACAGGAGAAATTTTGTAATTTCTAAGGCCTGAAAGAGTATGCACATACTGACTGAAGTAGTACATAGTGGCAAGATTTATTTTGTTAGAGTTACTTTTATTTCACTTTCTTGTAGAAAACCTAAGTACTCATGCAAATATTTCTAAATCCAAGAAAAACTACAGACATTTAAAAGACAAAATCTATTCTTGGCATATGAAAATGTTTAGGCTTTGTTTAGAGGACTGCATCTGCACTGAATCCAATAGAACTAATACAGTAATTTGTACTTCTGTTCCTTGCATTAAAAAAAACCTGTAAACATTATTGCTTTTTGTTCTCATCTCAGTTAGCAAATGATCCAATGGTGTATTTGACTTGAAGCCTCTAAATAATTCCATTTACTTTGGTGATACGACACACCCCTCTTAAAGCTGAGCACACACCTGAGTGCTGTGGAGAATCAGAAATAAGAATGTGGAGTTCCTTCAACCACTTAACCTGATCTTGTACTCTTTAATTGAAAGTTTCCACAAATTTCCTGAAGATTTTGTTCCAATAAAGGCAGTAGAATCAAACCTATAATTATTTCCAGGTAAAATAGTACTTCTGACTCAAATGAAAATTTGCAATTTCAAGGAAGAAATAGTCATATGAGAACAGAAGAAGATATTTTGGGGATGTTTTTGTGTTGTTTTCTTTTGCTTTTAATCAGCAGTCATTTAACTAAATCTGATTTGTGGCTACATATGCCGAAACAAAGTCAAATATAAGGATTTTGCTTTCCAGAATTAAGTCCCCAGGCAAGGAACAACAGCTGGAAAATGGATATGTTTGACTGTCTGAGTTAGATTGTTTGTTTGTTTGTTTGTTTTTCTTAACAAGTACTATATTATCCTTTTAAAAATCTTTTTCAGCAAGTTCCATGAGTTACAAAAGGTCTTTTAGAAATATTGTTAAAAGAATCAAGTGCTCTTGGAGAATGACTTGCTGAAAGATAAATACAGAAGTTGTTTTGAGAAATGTGAATGCCAGAAGAAGAGATTATTTTTCAAGTGGCAGTTTATTATCCATTAAAAATATATAATTCTGTTTATTCAAGAAGAAGTAGGCTTCATAATGCAAGTTTCTAAATCAAGCCAGCAAAACAAGAAAAATTTAGTTTGTATGTCTTGTATTATCAATTTTAACAAAGTGATACAGTAGAAAATATCACATGCATTGCCAAACCTTGTCAAGTTAAGGAAAATCTTTTCAATGACTGCAATGTGTTTTCTATTAGATTCATTGTTAACTATTTAAAAATGATTTCTTTTGATAGATAATTATCCAGTAGAGAAATTCTCATTCTCTTACATTGTCAATAAGGAAAAGACAATGGTCTGACAAAATGGCATGTGTTCTGCTAGCCATCCTTCTGTCCTTAATATATATACGTATATGTTTATATGTGTGTATCATAGAAGAAATGTTGCCTATGTTCAAAACACTGACAATGATACAGAAACTTCAAAGCACTTGTGTGAAAAAGATATCAATCCTTGTCTTGAAGGATGGTTGAAGGAGTTATTTTAAATGTTGTAACCAAACCTGCCTGAGGTTGGATAGTGCTGTGTCCTTCAATTTATTCCCCACTCCTTCTTAGAAGAACGACTGTATATTCCTATAAATAACTCATTACAGTGAACAGAGGGAGGAGGAGTTTTAGGAAATCTGGTGAGATTCAGGTTCCAAACCTGCATCGCAAGGAAGTTATCTCCTTGGAATGTGTCCTTAGGCACCAGGTTGCTGATTTTTACTGTGCATGTAGTCATCCTATTAGAAACATAAGACATTGCTTTCAGGAAAAGGATATTAGTTGGTAACATACAAGTAATACTCATAATGGCCTTTAACAACTACTGTCTAGAAACCGATGATTACCACTTCTGGTAATTATCATGTCATAGATCTGATTTGTTTCAAAGTAAAATGAATAAAATGGCAATTATTGTCATAAAAATGTCATTGAACACTAAATGGTAGAAAAAGAATGATGAAAATAACATATTTTAAGACTAGGCTGAAGGACACACCAGACAATCATCTACATACAGAGAATCAGACAACTGGTCTTTTGGAATGGTGGATTTTGGAAATAACTGAGTGGAAGAAATGCATATGATACGATGTCTGCCTTTACTTGCAATGTATGTTTATTTGGGGTGTATATCTGAGCTGATGGGTGGGAAACAGCATCACAAGGCTTGTGTGCCATTTTCACACTAGGAAAAGATCTAACTTGCTTAGTTAAATGTATGTGTTGCCAGGTTAAGCAGTGCCTGAGAGATGGGATGGAAATACCACAACAATTTGCAAGGATTGGGTGTATGCAAATACCTGCAGGAAAGCGTGTTGAATAACTATTTACAGGAAGTGGTAGAACTCTTCAAAATGACCTACCTGACTTAAGAGAGGTGAGAGAGAGATATACAGAGAAACAGTGCTATAACTGGGGAAAAAAGCCACATGAGACCGGAAATGTTTCGTTTGACAAATCCCTAATTATAGCTGTCTTGAGAGAAACAAGTAGCTAAATATTAATTCTACACGTAAGATTTTGCATCGCTGCAATGCGAGCCTGTAAGATTTTTTTAAACCTCATTCTTTAGAGTTGAAAAACATCTTTTTTTAGACGATATGTTTATTACCTTGATAAACAGTAAAATGCTGCCACAGCAATTACCTTGATGATAAAGAGTCTGTAGACAGATACTTCCTGCATTCATTTCCTACCCAGATAAGTCGCCAAAATCAGGGACTACCAATACAGGAAATGCTTTCAGTAGGAACTTCCTATCTGTTAATATCTACTTCACTGAAAAAAGATCTAAGCCCTTCTTCTTTGATATAAAGGTAATGTTCTACCTGTTACTATTTAAACATTTAAACCACAGTGCAACACATCTCTTTGTGTAAAAAGTTAAAACCAACGCTGTTATATTGGACTATGTAATACCAGGGTTTTGCTCTGCAATGATAGGAAAAATGGCCCTGCATTTTACAGTACTGAAAATCAGGATGCTTCAAAATATACTGTCATTCCATCAGGTGAACCTCAAGCAACCTCCCTCCAAGTCCTTCTTGCCTGCATCCTTTCCTTATTTGTAGGCATCACCAAGTTAAATATATGTTTCATTAGCCCTTGAGGTGGATTTCTCCAACAAGTAGTTCAGAGCATATTCTGGATATATTAAAGAGTCGTGGCCACGTCTTGCAGTTCACGTGACATATAAATTCAACGAAAACGACTGAAACATAAATTTTGCCTCACTGTATGAAGAAATAAAACCATGACTAACCTGTATTTTGTAACTTCTGCTAATAAAAAGAGAAACCTAGAGCAAAAGAAAAGTAAACAAAGGCAGAAAACCTCAATTGCTAATTATAACTTCAGGGTAATTGCTTTCAGACACATGAATAGAATGAATGAGGATTTACGAAACTTGAAGTGAAATTGGCCACAAGGAAGTCAAAAGTATTTGGCCAGTGGCTTGACTTGGGCCAGGCTTTTACCCAGGTTCCTCAGGAGCTCAGCCCAAATTTTGTGCTTTTTTTTGCCAATGATTCCCTCGGAGTCATTCCAGGTTCTGCCACAGTGACTGAGATTGGTATCTTGGCCTTTTCCCATAGAGTTCAGTAGTCCTTTGCTATTGTGGCTTTGTATATATCACACCTTTTCATCCTTGAAGAGTAGACCTATGGTTAAGTTATCTGCTCAGACCACTGTGGGAAAGGCAGTTGTTTAAGTTCATATTGTGGTCTAAAAGGCTTGGAATCTGAGGTTGGATTTACAGACCCCTGCGGAGACAACCATGAATGCATCACTTGGAGCACCAGCTGTTGAACAGAGGGTCAGTCCCGTGGGGAGCTGACCCAAAAGCCCAGTTCCTGTAGATGAGTTCTGCAAGCTGAAGTCAGTTTTGAGAAGTGATTTCCACAAGGCCATGGGTGAAAAAGTTCTAGGAAATTGCCCCTTGGCTTTGAGTTCACAAGAGTACTGGGGAAATACACACTCCATCCTGAAAGCAATGTTCCTGGGATGTGGTTAGCCAGCTCTTATCTACTTGCATACATTTTTATTATTGTTAGTCTTTGGCATATTCACATCAGCTTCCCTCATGTGTAAGGTATTCCCTTGGAAGTGCTCAAAATTGTTGCTTTTTACTAATCAGATCAACTCACTAAAGTAGTGACCAGAGACATTTTTCACATCATTTCCATACAACTGTTGCCTTTTAAAAAATTTTCCTGTGATTTGTCATCAAGGCACAGTTACATGTACCATTTTCATGGAATTCAGAATCTGATTGTTTAGTCTACGTAAAGGGGGAAAAAAGAGGAGGATCCTGTGCCTTTAATGTTGTTTGTAACGGTTGGACAGAGCTTGTCAGGTGAAGGTTAATTGCTCTCCAGTTAAAGCAGTTCTCTGCACAGATGGGTTATCAGGGCTGAACACTCGTTACAAGATTAATCTCATTTCCGACAAGACTTCCCTTTCCTTCAACTGATTTTTGCTCAGCCATTGGACCTGTCACCAGCCGTTAAAAGAAGGGTGTGTTACCTCTGGGATATTAATGCTTGTTTCAGTGAAACAATACAAAGCGTGTGTCATATCGGTAAGGAACATCTTTAGGAGACAGCACATTTCAGTGCTGTTCTGAAGGTCGAGATTCATAAACAACAGAAACAATCAGGAACATTTGTATTAACCATCTTAATGAACACGAATTCCAGCCAGGTCATCTGTAGGCTCCCCTTTCATGTCTGTTCTCTTCTAAATGTGGTATTTTTTAGTTCCAAAGGTATATTTTTGTTGAAAATTTTAGTCAACAAAATAACCACTTGTGAGATGTGGAACGTGGGATGACCCTTCTGTCCAGTCAATTAACTGGTGGACGTGGTGACTTCAGCTAACACTTGTTTCAGCAAAAGGAAATTTATCATGGTGGCCACTCAAAGAAATTCAAGCTTTGGGAGTTTTGTCTTGGGCTCTAGAGTAAAACTGTTGAATTTTCCTCTTTCTCTAAACTGGAGTAAATCAGAACTGGATCCACTATATCCAGTGGGCTACAGAGATATAAGATGGATGTAAAGCGAGAGAAGAACTGGGCACATCATGTTCTTAGCATAATCTTGCCTTAGTATCCAAGATTGCAGCAGACCTGCCAGTCCAGGGTGGTCCTGAATGGTTGGATGGAGTGATTTCAAGGAGGCTATGGCATGAATACAAAAAGTCTCTCAGGAGTTTTGGGTTTATTTCAGGAGTTCTGATACAACCAGAATAACACAACTTGGCAAAAGTCTCTGGCTGCCAAGTTTCTTCCATGCAGCTTTAGTCAGTAAATTCCAAAACACTAAACAAATATTCAAGGCAACAAACAGGGTAGCTCTTATGTTTCCTCAGAGTTTCCTGTCCTGGCTTCGGATCAGCACAATCCTGTCGATGGTGCTGAGTCTCTGCATTGACTTCAGTGAACTTCGAATAAGGCTGGCTTGCCCCAGCCAAAAGAAAAATACCAAGCTCTGTGGAGGGTCACAGGCAGCACAAGTATTCATTGAATGATCGTTGTAGATGTGATCCATCAAACCGTACAGGTGTGTGCTGAACTGAAAGCATCTGAACTGTTCCACTGATGTTTTAGATTAAGAGTGTGCAAATGTGCCTCATTGTGCTGGGCTCTGCAGTGGCAGGGTGATGGCCCCCACTTGCTTTTTATTGAACTAATAAGAAAAATCCAGCACATTTTATACACCTGTGAGGACAGGGGTGTCTGCACATGTACACCGTAAGACAGGTTAAGTAGTGAGGAAACTTGCATCCAGGGAAACATCGGAAAATTATGTTATTTCTTCTGATTTGGAGCAAAAATAGAGGGAAAGGGATACAGAGAGACAGATCATTGCCCTTGTCTGATAAATACACAGCAAAAAAGGCATCCTTGTTCTGATCATGGGTCTCCTATATAGTGAGAATACCCCTATATGCATTGTTTGTAATATCAGTAAAGAAATAGTTATTCTCCTGAGAATGTTTCAGTGAAGGTCTTTACTGAAACTGTTTATTTTGTAATATATGCTTTATAAACATATAGCAAAACTAACAAATTATCTGACAAAATGTTTTTTGATACAAAATTTCCATCTACAAGCTTCTGACAATTTCTTAACTATCTTTTTTGTTTGTTTGTTTTATTTTAATCATCAGAGAAGTCTAATACCTTGCCTTGCTGTACTCTTCTTTCTTGGACCTTCCTCCCAACCTGTAGTTTTCACCAGCTGAAAGACTAGAAAACTGCGGTTTTGCAAACCTTCTCCTATATTTTCCCTCCTACCTTTAATATACAGAAATAGAGGGTGTGATTTTTTTGCAAAGTAGTAACCATTCACTTTTAAACTCTTCAGACCTTTCGTTTGATGGTGTTGCGTTAGGTTTTTATTCATAAGGGTGTCAGTGACATGCTTTCAGACAAAAAACTGGCACTGACTATTGCTACCCCTGAAGTATTTTTGCATTTCATTTATTTTTTTTACTTAGGATGGGAAGGTTTAGGTCCAAACATTCAAAAAAGGATAGCAAGGAACCACAAATTGCAATACTGCTTCGTAGGCAAGTATGTTACAGGTTTGACATCTACAAAACCTTTTTTAAAAAATGCATTTAAATAGATGTTAAAAATATTTTGAGGTAAAGCTCAATCTATAAAATGTAGATGTAAATTATTGACTTTGAACTCACCCTGCACAAATTCTTTCCCTGTGATGGTGACCAGATACTTTCCAATTAGAATGAATGTTAAATCTTAGCTGTCTTCAGACTGACTTATTTTTTTTCCCCCGCATCTTCATCACATAATTAATCTAGCATTTTAGAACCCAGATGAGAGCAAATTAAATTTTGAGCGTGTTTATCTTCTGAGCTTGGGCCTTCAGAGTGCTGTTTTCCTCTTTCACAGAGATTTTATTTGGCCTCAAACTCTATCAGTCTCAGCTGCTTCTTGGAGGATGCAATTCTTGCCAACTCCCGCAATTTTTATCAGGAGTCTTGTGATATTTAGCGGTTTTCTTAAAGGACAGTTTCTTAAATAATATTAACACTTGAAGTCTTCGTTTTTCATTGACAAAAGACACTCTAGTACTAAAGAATCTAACCTAAAGGCCTAAAAGCCAGAAGGTGGACCTAAAGTGCATTGCTTTTAAGTATTCAGTTTCTGAGTCCTGACTTTAAAACTTTGAACACTTAATGTAACAGGGCTGAACCCACTACAGGGCAGAGACCCTGCAGAATAGCTGCACACACTGCCTGGCCATGGCTTACCTACTTCTTAGGGGGCTGAATGTGGTGTTGGTAATGGCTAGGTCTTGATCTTGTCTCACACAAAGCAAGTCACTTGTCTAAGGGTCTGATGCAGATGAACACTCAGTAACCTGAAATTTTAGTGTGTGTGGTTTTAATTAATAAAAATAATGAGTCAAACACATTTTTGGTCATGTTTCTAGTTTGTAAGCTGGTATTCAGATGGATTCTTGCTGTCAGATGTGCAATATTAAGTCTCGCTTCTACAGTTGTAAGGAAATAAAGCTGGCAGTCTAACCTATTGGAGAAATATATTTTCTGTATAGTAACTGACAAAAACTTTAGATTATGTTTTAAAAACTGAAAATATCCAATGTTTGTAATAGCATAAGTAAAGATAATGCACCTCTATATACCTTAGTAGCAATTTTCTCTACAAATATTGCAATTTAGGGGGCTTGAAGGCTTTTATGACACTAGAGAGGGTCACTTAAGGGGACTGGTAGGTTGCTTGAGAAAGTTCAGTTGTTAAGTGAGGTGTCTATGAACCCCAAGGCACTGTTTTCCTTTGGGGACCTGAAGAAATTCAGAAATTTGAATAAGAAAAGGCAAAACATTGCAAAAGTTTCTATATTAAAGTTTCAAGGTAGAGTGACACAAAAATGAACTTCAAGTGACAATGAGGAATGTTATAATTTTTGTCAGTAAAAAATGTTCAGAATTCATGAGATTAAAAATAATGGAATTTCAGGGAATAATATAATGTCTCATATTGTTCAACTTCTTATCTGCCTTTTACACCTTGAAATTCACAATTTTTTAGCTGAAATGGTAAAGAACAGTCTTAAGTTTTCAGCTAACTCTGGAATTTAGGTTCAAAGGAACCTAAGGTTCAGTAAGATCAGGAAAGTTGGCACCTACAATTGTTAAAAAGGAAGCTTGATAAATCTTCAGAATTGATTCTTAAAATCTTAGATAAAATAAAACAAATAGGATTGGGATGATGCTGAAAATGAAACTTCTAAGTTTGACAATGACACTAAAACTAGATGCTGAGCAGAATCAGGCACAAAGCAATTTGCTTCAAAATAATTGCAAACTACTGCATAAGCAACTGAAGCAATAATAATCAGTGACAGTCAGTGCTGAAAAAAACAAAGTGAAAGGTGGGGAAACAAAATCTGTCAACGAAGTACTTTGAGTCATGACATATCCTAAAGAGGACAAAGTTTTGGACTTTTTGAAACTACTCACTTAGTATACAGGCGGCACCGGGAGAATAGAAAAACAAAATCATTATGCTCTGAATTTTCATGACAGTGAGTATAAAATGTAATCTCCAGTACTTCAGAGACCATTTACAATCACCAAACGTCTGTAATTAAATGAGAATGTGGCCAAGCAAAGAAGAACAGAGGGCCAAACTTCCAAAAAAGCTTAGCTTTGCAAGCAAAGTCCCAAGCAGAACACCACCAAAGTTTCCAGATTTTTCCCACGAATTAGGCAAATGCACAGAGAATCCCAGTCCCAAAGTACAAGCAAAACATTTGCATTTGCTTTTACAGAACAGTGGGCAGTTGTAGGAGACTATTTTTTTATTTTTTTTTTTTGTGCAAAGACCCTGAGCTTCTTTTGTTAAATGTGCCTGAGCTGAAGCAGTGAGCGATATTGTGCCCTTCAGCCATGGCCTGAGAGAGGTGCTGTGCAGAGGCCACTGCCAGCCCCTGCGACATCTCCTCTGCCGGAGCAGTGGATGTGCTGCCCTCTGACACGAGGAAAAGCCTTTCTCTCCAGGCAAGTTGTGTCAGGGCAAAGGCAAGCACTTCCCTACTTTCCTTGTACTTAGGGAATGGCAGAGCGAGTCATCTCCCTGTTCTGGGGAACATGGTGCCTGTGGTGGTCCCAGTCCAGCGGTGGACATAACACACAAGGAGTTGTCCTCAGTTCATACATGTGTATACATTCTCCTTATCACACATATCCTTTGCAGGTCATGTAGCAAATGGCTTAGAATAGCATATCAGAGGTTCATATAAATTTGTAAACTCAGCTGCCTTGTAAAGAGACTGCGCTGTGATTCCCTACTTTGTCCTACTGATAAAAAGCCTCAACAGAACTGGCATGAAAACTGTATTCAACCAGCCACTGCCTTTTTCTAAGCTATATCTTCTGTATTTGCTGTAGTATGAACGTGTTGATATCTATGCATTCTGTTCCAGTCTGTTACCCAACGTGTCTACTAAATACCAAATCCTGCTTCTGTCTTCTTTTAGGTGACAGGAAATCTAATGCAGAAGCTCACAACAGATGTTTTCAATTCCCCGACCTTCAGTATAATTTTTTTTTTCTCCTTTCTGTTTTAGTATTCCTTTTTGATTTATTTCCTAAGCTTCCTAAAGCCTGTGGGTTTGCTGATCAAATTTCAAAACATATCTCTAAACTAAAATGAATATTTTTTTAAAGTTAGTTTTGTACACTGCTCTGACAAAAAACAACTTTATTTGTCTCCACATATTGAAGTGTTACAACACTAAGTGGTGGATACTTGCTCATATAAATTGTAACCACTATGGATATCTTCAGTACAACAGAGGCCTCATGAATATAACCTTGAATGCCTCTGGTTTTCTGTTTCTCTGGTTGACTTTGTTGTACTCAGTGCCTTCCTAGTGCTCCAGCCACCAGCAGAATTCTCCAGTCTCAAAGACTTCAATTTTTTAATCACTCGTATTCTTTCCTTCTCTTGATTTCTTTGATCTCATTTAGGACTACTTCATCTCTTCCTCTGTTTTCTTTTTCACTCAGGTTGCCTTTTCTATACTTTATGTAATCCTCAGCTGCCCTCAACTTCTGAACATGTTTCTGAAGGGCAGAGCTGGTTTCACATTGTCCATTTCCTGCATCTTTACACAAACATCTTACACTGCTTTCCACCAGAAAGGTCCTTTGACTTTTCAAATTTCAGTACCTTGTTTGTTTGGGGAAATATTTCCCTCTGAATGAAAATGAAGGAGGAAAAAAAGTCCAAAGCCCTCCTGCTTGTATAATCAGTAGCCTGCTAATTGCTCCTGTTGTTGCTGCTTAAGTACAGGACATTTTGCCTTTTTTATTTCCCGTGTTGCTAGCCCAGTGGGAACGGAGAGTTATGTAGCACCAATGAGTCAGACCAGGTTCTGCACATGCTTGATCTGATCACTGATGCCTTGGCTTTACAGTTATATCCACAGTGTGGCTTGAAAAAATCGCAATGCATTTTCAAAACTGGCTGCGTTTTTCAGGTTGCCATCCTGAGATACTTTCATTGTGATTATCAGAGCTTTTCTGTTTCCCACAGAATTGGTGTCATTACTAACATCTCTGCACTTTTAATCTGGTAGTGAAATGGGACATTATACTAAGCTGCTAAAATTTCATAGGCTGCCACAAAGCTCAGTTAGTGCTGAAGCTGTTTCAGTGCTTTAAGAAATAACTATAAATTAAAGGCTGATAGCTCTTATTTACAAATAGTTCTGTTTATTTCAGTAGAAGTGCTCATATAAAAGATCAGTGTGGAATGCAAAATTTTTAGCTACCAAGTTTTAAAATGAGTAGTTTTCTTTGCAAGAACTGATGATTTCACTGACACCCAAAAATATCGGAAGAGTTAGAAAAATATTCTCAGGGATTGTACTAGAAATACTGAGTCAGGAGCTGCAGACTTTGAAAACTGCATAAGAACTGGATTTTCGAATTACTGATTAAAGAAAAAATATTTGTACATGTGACAAATGTAATATTTAGTGTACTCAACATACAAAGCCCATTTGTAGAAAAAGTAGAATACAAGAAGGTGTGGCAGGAATTTCAAACTTTTCTAGCAAATGTTTTCTCTACAGTCATAACTGAAGTCTGAAACTTCAGACAGTGATAAACAGCTTTAAAACATGCCTGGTCAGTGATGAAATACTCAACATGAGGAAGCAAAAATCTTCCTGAAGCCTTAGATCTGTTTTCCATATTTTTACAAAAGAGCTAGTTTTAAAGATCTGGTTTTTATTTCAGTGTTACTGGAAGTATGTTATAAGAAAGAAGTTCAGAAAGCTTTTGTATATTTAAAAGACGTTCAGAAGAGTCAATGTTCTCTTAGTAAAACCATGTATGTATTTCTTTTAACTCTGATGGAGCAAAATTAGTTTGCATTGAACAATTTAAAATATTTTCTATTTGGTAAAAATAATGTTTGAAATCCTCAGCAATCAGTTGGTGGCAGGAGAATTACAGTCTTGAGAAGTACATGCTTTGAACAGATGCCTAGTTCAAACATGGATATCTGAGGCTGGGTGCCTTCAGGTATGTGTACACTGGAATTACTTGCTTGACTTGGGAATGTATCGAACACCCACAACTACAAAAGCCTCATTAATTGAGTGTGTTCCAGGTGAACTGAATGACATAAGAAGGAAACTCTTAAGACTTTCCTTGGTCAAATTCCAGTCTTCAGTCTGTCAGGCTCTCAGAGGGAAAATAAAACCTACAAAGCCCACCTTCCTGCTCTCATGTCAAGTGCTCTTATCAAATGACTGTTGCCTTTGGCTTTCCTCAGCTGTTAGCAGCTCCTGACATTATCAAAAGCCAAGGCCCAACGTTGCAATAGGGCATGAGGGGTGAGAGCCATCTGCCCTTTGGTGGGATGTGCTGTGTTAAGGAATTTGCTCCAGCAGGAGTCTGCACGGACGTCCCCTCCCACCCTGCACAGGTATCTGTAGCAAGGAGGGTTTGGGGCTGATGGGGCAGTGCAGGGTGGCACTGTCAGAACTGGACATTTCATTTGCTCCTGCATGTTCTCACTGTGAGGTCCAGAGATGGTCCTGGGCAGTCAAAGGGCATCCAAAAGTGAAGAGATCCCTCCAGTTTCACCCTTGCCACCATTATGTTGACACAGAGAGGGGGATCAGCTAGAGCAGACCCACAGAAAGCAGCTGCAGGAGGAGCTCTGACAGGGATTTGTTTGTACGATTTTAACTGGGCTTGCTCCAGACTGTGCTGAATAGCTCCTTGCCCTTCCTTCCTGCTTCCTCAGTCTTCACCTCCACTCCAATTCTTGCCTGCCTTGCATAATAACCCTTAATTTTTTATTATCTTCTGCATAGCTCATTCAAATTGAATAATAACCTGCACAAATGTGACAGTGGCACTGGTCACACTATGCACTTAACTTGTGCTTTATATCTATTGCCCTCTGCTTGTGTTCCTCCTGTGCTAGCTGCAAGCATTTCGTGATAAGGTCTATCTCCTGCTTTGCCTTAGTTCCGTGCCCAAGACAGCATCTAATACTATTGAGGCATTTGAAAAGTCCTTCTTGCTGCAGTACCATGGCAGTTTCAAGTCCACAGTAGGAAGTCAGCACATCATGACATGAGTATTGCCCCATATCTTCTTCTCTGTAGAGTCCTCCTTTCATGGTAATGCCAGGTCTTGCTGACACATGGTAGTGTTTTGGACTGTGGGTTTTAATTGCAAGTGATTGCAAAGTCCGTGTTCTTGCATGCTTTTATCAACAGAAAAAAGAAAGGAACTACATTTTTTCACTGCAAAAGCAGTGTTTCCCTACCCAAAGATTTCAAAGCTGGTCACATTCTTGTTTTAGGGAAAAGCATTCCAGTTGTTGTCTTGATTCTATAAACGTTTCTTTCTTTCTTGCATAATTGTCATGGGCAGCAAAGCTGGAATAATTTGTGTGTTTTTCCTTTTTTTCCTTCTTTCTGTTTTTATATCCTTGACAAGCCAAATATGCAAACAGCATTTTTAAATGGCATGCTGACATTTATCACTGTCTTTTATGACACATTTCTCAATGATGATATGTGTTATACCTATGGGAGTTTAGTCTATTGGTTTTCTTGGTTAACTTAATACTGGGAACTTTGGATATTGCTCAGGTCAGCCAGGAAATAAATCAATACGATCTGGTTTTCTCTTATTACAGAACAATGTGTATCATTTTGCTTTATTTAGTCCATGCTCTCATTTTATTAGATTGCAGAGAAACATAAATGGTGTCTGTTTACATTCCTTACTGATTCAACTTGAAATTATGACCAAGTATGGCTGGAGTAGTCTATAAAAAGATACGGTAGTTTCTGGCTCTCAGACACATCAAGGTGTTTCTGGAAGCTCAAAACCCAGAGTGCAAATCAGTATAGCCTTCTCGATGATTTTGAAACCTCAAATCCTTTGAAATAGTTGGCAACTTGCCTGTTGCATATTTACAGTTACACAACTCTTCCTCTGTGTGCCTCTTAAAAGTTCCTCCTTCCTTTTCTCTTTAAGTCCCTTGGCAGCATCAAAACAGCTTCTTTCCCTCTCAGTCTTTTCCCTCTCCCCAGCCCTCCCCTCTCTAGCTCTCCTTCTCCTTGGTCTGGCACATTGTTTTGTGGAAATGGGTTGTTTTGAGTTCACACTTAGTTTTCCTGCTGTTTTTCTGGGAAGCTGGATGTGGCACAAAAGATATGGGAGCAGCTTGAAGGAAATGGGTTTGTTTGGGGAAACAATAAAAGAGAATCAGCCCCCTTACCTCTCCTGTGTGTTTGAAGGCATAGCATACAGTATGTAAAGACATTTGGGAGGTCATTGAAAAGTACAGTCAATATCAGAGCTGCAGGGCATGGGTTTAGTAAGAGTGATAATGTTGGTAATCACTAGTTCAGAAGAGATACTGCTTCAAGGAAAAACAGCAGGATTTTTCTTGTCGGCACATCAAAGATCGCCATGTGTGATCCTTTTCTTCTTCATATCTGCAATGAAAAATGGGCCACAACCTGTTTCTGCTCCATACTAAATTCAGCAGAAAACTTCGTTGCAGGGCCACAAGTTGCACAATAAAGGTAAAGGTTGAATTTGTGAGGTAATTCTCCTACCAAAGGGAAAAAGAATGAAAAAAAAATTGAAAATTTTCTAAAATAAGTGTTTAAATTCTGTAATTTTGGATTTATGCTTTTGTTTAGAAAGACATTGATTAAGAACACAATTTAAAATAAAACCAAAGGTGCATTGGCTTTAATTTTCTCTTACATCTCATGAAACAGGTTTTTGTATACGTGAGGGTTTCTTTTTGTTCTGTTTTATTTGGGGATAAGCAAAGAACATTCACACCAACCTTTGTCTGTCATAGGTGTGAAACAACGTTTTTCTTCTAATGCATCACTTTTGCTACCTTTCCAACTGCAATGTATCTAAAACCATAACAGTCTCTTTGACTGATCTCATAGTTAATACTTGGCATAAAGTAACAATATCCTTACTTCATACTGGTTCAGCAGAGCATGTTAGATATACTTAAACATAAGGATGCACTTTACTGCTGTTTTTCTAAGGACTCTCTCTGTGTTAATCTTTGCACACACAAGAATGACTCAATAATGTGGCATCCAAACCCATACTAATTTCATTAGTCATGTTTTGTGGTAAATGACTAAAATAATGTGTGCTGAAGTATGAATCAAGATATTCATTATAAACAATTATAGGAAAGTATGTTAGGCTATACACTGTAAAGGTTATCATGACAGGAAGTCATATTTTACATACCCAGTGGGCATACTTGGAAAGTTCATTCTGAACTTAGAAAGATTACCCATCTGAGCAATATTCCATATGCTTATAAACTGGGGAACACCATGAGAAGCATATCATACTATATATGTATATATTCAATGTATATATGGAAGATCCAGCGTAAAAAGTGGCTGAGGAAAAGGAACGGAAAGTAATGTAAACAAAAGACTTTCTGTTAAGATGTTGTGCAAAAATGGAGAGCACTCTCAATGTAGTGTATTTTTAAAAAGCAATATCAATTTGCATTTTAATTCCAATTACCTAATGTAGAGAAATCAGTCAAAAATATCAAGAGGAATACAATTGGAAGTAAATAAAACCATCCTTACAAATGAAGACGGCTTAAGGCGTGTTTGCAAATCTATCAAGTAAGGCAATTACTTTCATAAATGTTGAGTATGTTAAGTGTTCTCTGAACAAGAAGGTGAGAATTTTGAATGTGTATGAAGGTGAGCATCTGAGACCTTGTCAGCCTGATGCAGCAGGGGAGAGGATCTCCAGGTCCAGGGGGTCCATGAGGAAGACGCTGACCTGCAGGAAAGCACCTCTGCAGATGCCTGAGAACGGTTCACCCTCCTCTCTTGGTTGATTGCTGTGCCTGGCTGCTGGTTTGAGGGGACCAGCCAGGTTTATGCAGTAACACGCCCAGTAGACACCCTTTTGTTTCCCCACAATTTCTTTGGAGTAGCTAATATTCCATTTGAAGCTAAGATCCCCCATAACTGCAGTCTTTCCAGACAGCAAGTGAGCAACCCGTTCATGGCACGCACATGTGCGCACATGCACAAACACCATACACAAAGGCACGACAGGGAAGTGATGGGTCACCCAGAAGTTAAGTTCATGGCCGTTGTCCAAATGTTATTTCCCTAATGCTCTTAGACATTCATAAAAACCAGAGTTTCATTGGAAAGGAAGCTAATTTGGATGTGCTTTTCAGTTTTGCCCCCTAATATTTAATTATTTCATCAGTGCCATGGCTGTAAAGGTCTCTTCATTCCTTCCTGTACATTTCTCATCACTTTACTGATGTGTTTATCTTCAGTACATAGTATACCTTACAGAAAAGTATTTTAAAGCCTGAATTATTTTTACTTTAAAGTTTTCTCAGAGACTGAGGATGGGATTATCTAAAAATGTGTGTGTGTGAATGTATACTTGTGTGTATATATATATATAACGGGCATATAGAATTATACATACAAATATATATGTGGTGGATCAACCCACTAGAGTTAACAAATAGTGAATTTAGTATAAATGTAATGTATAATCCTATAGTTTTGGCTAAATGATAGGCTAAAAGCTACAATTTTACCCTCTTGTGAGAACACTGGTCAAATCTTTTGAATAAAGCAGAAAAAAAATAGTGATATCTTTATGTAAAGAATTTGCTCAATAAAGTTACCAGGACCAAAGTACTGGGGCAGTTACCATGTTCAGGCAAAGCCTTGAGTCCTGGACAGGTGACTAACTCCAATAAACACTACAAGGAGGGCTGGAAGGAGGATCTAGGGAGCTACAGTCCTGTCAGTCTGACATCGGTGCCAAGGAAGGTCATGGAGCAGATCATCTTGAGTTCTATCACATGGTACATATAGGACAACCAAGCGATCGGATCCAGTCAGCATGGGTTTATGAAAGGCAGGTCTTGCTTGACCAACCTGATCTCCTTCTGTGACAAGGTGATCCACTTAGTGGACTACGGAAAGGTTTTGAATGTTGTCCACCTGTATGTTAGTAAAGCCATTTACACTGTTTCCCACAGCATTCTCCTGAAGAAACTGGCTGCTCATGGCTTGGATGGGCATACGCTTTGCTGGGTAAAAAAATGGCTGGATGGCTGGGCCCAAAGAGTTACGAATGGAGTCAAATCCAGTTGGCAGCCAGTCATGAGTGACATTCCCCAGGGCTCAGTATTTGGGCCAGTTCTGCTTGATCTCTTTATCAATGATCTGGACAAGAGGATTGAGTGCACCCTCAGTAAGTTTGCAGATGACAGCAAGCTGGGTGGGAGTGTTGATCTGCTGGAGGATAGGAAGGGTCTACAGAGGGATCTGGACCAACTGGATCGAGGGACTGAGGCCAGTTGTATGAGGTTCAACAAGGCCAAGTGCTGGGCCCTGCACTTGAGTCACAACAACCCCATGCAATACTACAGGCTCAGGGAAGAGTGACTGGAAAGCTGCTTTATGAAAAAGCACCTGGGGGTGTTGATTGACAGTCAGCTGAACATGAGCCAGCAGTGTGCCCAGGTGGCCAAGAATGCCAACAGCATCCTGGCTTGTATCAGAACTAGTGTGGCCAGCAGGACTAGAGAAGTGATCGTCCCCCTATACTTGGCACTGGTGAGGCTGCACCTTGAATCCTGTGTTCAGTTTTGGGCCTCTCACTACAAGAAAGACATTGAGGTGCTGGAGAGAGTTCAGAGAAGGGCAACAAAGCTGGTGAAGGTTCTGGAGCACAAGTCTGATGAGGAGCAGCTGAGGGAACTGGGCCTGTTTAGCCTGGAGGAGGCTGAGGGGAGACCGTGTCACTCTCTACAACTACCTGAAAGGAGGTTGTAGTGAGTTGGGTGTCAGTCTCTTCTCCCAGGTAACAAACATTAGGACAAGAGGAAACAGCCTTAAGTTGCACCAGTCTTTTCCAACCTAAAAAATTCTGTTGTTCTATGATGCTATCATTCTAATTCTTGAAGACACACCATTCAAACTGCTGGAGCTACCCATGATGCCAAAGACGTTAAGAGGAAATACAGAAAGGATAGAATTCCATGCCTAGAATGGGATTGGTGTCTGGTATTTGGCAGCTGTTTTGGCACCAAGACTCTTTCCCTATATATTTTTGATCTGCTAGCAGGACTTCATAGCAGGTGTGGCATGCAGCCTCAGTTCAATTCCAATTGGGCTGCAGTCCACTTTAGAAACTTGCCACCTGTTTTGCCAAACAAATCTTTGCTTGATAGATTGCTGAACAAAGCAAAACAAAACAAACACTCACAGATATTCATATTTTTTAGTGAAGTGGAAGGTTGACTGCTCTTTCAGATTGATAAAGTCCTGTACTAGAAAAGCAGTGTAGAAGCAACAGCCTAGCCCTGGGCTGCAGTGAAAAGGAGTTTTATATCAAAGTTTTCCAGTTTTCTAGGCATTTTGAAGCCCTAGAAGTTAACAGTGAAGAATGGAAGAGGAAAAATCTTCAGATTTTCAAAGTTCATAATCAACAATACCATCAAGATGAAAAGGAAGAAAAGTCTATTGTATTGACTGAAAAAATAGTCATTCAAACTTCAGCACTACAGCTCTTTATATGGATGGAAGTGCTAAAATAAGCATACAAAGCTAGTTTCTTTAAAAATGAATATACAATATACAATCTGCAGGATACAATAGTATTGTTTTCAGCATTGGTGATTTAAGGTTGACATAATCATTCAGGAATATGTATTCTGAGCCCAACTGATCATTGTGCTGTTCCAGCCCTGCAGCCACCTAAACCCATTTGTTCAGCTACTGGTGCAGTAAATAAAACCTTGTGTTGCCTCAGCCTTGAAATAGTTTACCAGCATTCTACTCATGCAGAAGAAAAAACCTAACTGTTCTCATCACTGCATAGCACCTGGTTGTCTGCTTTATTCCTTAGGCTTTCTGATACAGTCCTGTGAATTCTGAGGTCTGCTTTCATTCAGAAACCTGTGGCAGTTCCTTGGTGGTTGTACATAGGCAGATCTTCTTCCAGGTGTACACCTCTTGCAGTCACACAGGCATTGAACATGCACTGAAATGGATGCAGGATAGAGGCTTTCATAATTGCATTTGAACAAGCCCGCTGCATTGCTTTGATGGTGGCCAGCACATGTGACATGTATGAAAGAGTTCCCTATTTTCATTTATTAACTCTTGTTTGGGGTTAAACTATTCATTTGCACTTTACTGTCAGATGAAGACTGCAGGTGAAATAATTGATTGTGAAATGGCAGCTCTTAAATCAGGTGCTCATGGACATTGCCTGATCTCTGGAAGTTAGCGGTTCTTCAACTCCACTCAGTATGATAATTTCAGTGTGTGAGATTCAGGTGGTCCCAAATACAGCACGGAGCTTGGCATGAGGGAGGTGTTATATGTTTGCTAAGCTGAGATCTATTTTTAGTCATTCTTACTGAAGTTTCCCTATCTGCAATTGTGGAATGGCAATATTTTATTATCTTATGAAGCACTTGGAGTCCTGGAGTTGAATGCCTTGTGCTATAAATATTACTCTGTGATGAAAGAAGGTGATAAAAATACCCTGGGCAAAAATAGTGTTTGCTGACATTTCAGAAATGACAGTCTGTATATTAGAAGTTATGATAAAGCACCACAGTCTACACCGGAGTTTATAATGTTTCAGAATTTGTTCATTAAGTCACAAAATGTTAAACCTTCAGGCTCACTCGTGAGGCCTCTGTTCACATTACTAGTCCTAGTGAAGCCAGAAGAATGACTTACACAAAGAGGGCTTCAGGATCAGTCCTTAAACATCTGTTGGTTTTTTCTAGAAATTCATCTAGTCTGCAATTTCATAACATCATTTTGATGGATGCTTGATTATTCTTTTTTTTTTTTTTTTTTTCAAGTGGGACTGCAGCAGTGTCTCTCCTTTGCTTCCTAGCATCCTTTGTATTTTTGTCAGCAAAAGGTGAAGGTATCAGATAAGTGGCAGCACCAGGCCTGTGTTTGGATTACCATGGACTATCCAAGTGCTGTCTGCAAACAGACAGAGTATGTTAGCTGAACTGGCAGTAAGATTCTAATGGGTGGAGGTGAGGACAACATCTGTCTTTCCTATCTTGTACTTGCCAAGGCTTTTTGTTGTTCCTGAACTCTCTCATGAATATAATATGTGGATTTTTGTCTGATCTAATGAATCCAAGACTCAGAGATTTAGAAAGAAAACATATTCCAGATGTGTGCTGCAATTCCTGACTCAGGTGACTGTATTTTCAGTAGTAACCTTTTCCAGTATGTTCCACACACCATATTGAATATCTTGTGAAACTGCTTCTTTTGTGAATGGTCAGAAGAGAGATGTTAAGAGCATCATGATTAATAAGCTATAGCAAGGCTAAAACATCGATCATTTCTCTTTTGTTTCACCGATTATTGTTGGATGCAATGAATCCAGGGCTCAATGACTTGGCTTTGAAGCAGGACTGCAAATTTAGTCTGGAATCTCTGTAAGCAGTTCCACCAGAGCTTGCTTTATTGTGCAGTGATGCGTGTTGCAGACGTGAGCAGAGCAGAGTTTCAGACTGGAAGACTGCCCACCACTCCGCCAGGTTCTGGTGTCCAGCCTCGCGTGTGCTCTCTGTTCCAGCATGGAAATGACATTCCTGGCCTGTTTGAAATTAGATTTTAAGTCCAGATAAACAGCTTCCTACAGCATCAGACGATATAGTCTGAGGAAGAACAGAAGACTAGCAAGTGAGAACAGTGACTTGTTAAAGTCTGGAGCGGCTGTACCAAGGTGCACACTGTGCAATCTCGCACACCTGTTCTTTCTTTCAGTTGCAATTGCATGTAATTCAATTGCACACAATTTTAATAATAAGTGTTATCAAATACAGAGGAGATACTGAGTGAAAAAAAAACATGGAAACACTTAATAGAGCTAATTGCATGGTCTTAATCAGAACAGTCTTTCCTCAGAAAATACAGATCCTCTCCAAATGTAACTGTTTATTAGAATGTTTCAGCATCTGCAAAACACACACCAGTGCATTACAATTCATCCTTTTAATAAATGCTTTGGTGAAAGCTTTTGTATAACAGCTTTTTTTCTAATTTAAGAAGAAAATAAGTCCCAGTGTGTCAGAATTCGTCACAGAACAGAGGATTATTTTTCTTGACCAACTGTAGATGTCTGACAAGTGATAGGAAACAGCCTATGTATGAATGGATTGTGGCTGTGTGCAGGTTTAAGCTTGTGCTTACATATGTATTATCATGAAATCAGATTAGAGAAAAAGTAAAAGTTGTTTACATTAATGAGGAGAAATGTCATAGAACTCATCTCAAAAATAGATTATATAAATACAATGACATATGGCAAAGCTAATTAAAAGTTCTCGATTGCAGTGTTTTTGCAAGTCTCTCATAGTCAAGTGTTAACAGCTCCATTTTGGAGCGTGGGAGTGCTGACTCCACAAGCAATGAATGCATTTTACTTTCTGCAGCAGCTCTCAACATACAACGAGAGTTGTTGCTATATTTATATCTCCTCATGCATCCTCCTCTTTACATGTAGTTTGTGCCCAGTGTCCTGGTTTGTGGCCAATGGTTTTCATTGTACTGGTGTGCTTTTGCCTGCTGGTATTTTGGCAGTGAGTAGTGCTGGCCAGTAAGTTCTTGACTTTCAAAGTTCTTGAAGCTTTTTTTGAAAAGCAAATCATGTGATAGATATTGGATAGTCAATGTAGATTAAAAAGATCTACTAAACCTTCTTTATTACAGAGATTAAGCACTAAACCATGGAAATATTTGAAGAAATGAAAAACAAAAACAGAACTGAATATTTTGATATATACATATATACATACACATTCAATAAGTGTACTACCTGGAAACAGGATTCCATTTGATTGCTGTACAAATGAATAGAAACGGTGTAATTTCCAAAGTGGAAGCTGGGCTGATGACAAGGAGGGATTGTGCATAAATGCATTTCACACAGAAGCTGTCATGTTTGTTTCCGAATCAGAATTAACTTGAGAAAAAGCATCACCAGGTTAGAATAGCCTCCACCGTCTTTTAAAATCCTACTGCAGTGTTTTTTTTCCCGATAACCCCTAGCGCAAGCAAATTATGCTAGACAACTGTACACCTCATGTTCTTCTTCAACCATTTCTTAAGTCTGATGAAGCTTTAGAAAAGAAAAAAAAGGCCTTTGTCCTGAGTTCCTGACATTGAGTATAAAGGACAAATTAGCTTGCATACACTTCTCATGATGGGAACTACTTCAATCATATTTCCTGTAACTTCATGTTTCTAGGCCAAGTAATCTTGCATTTGATTGAATAAACACCTTTGTCCTAATGACTTTATGCCTACTTTAGAGGCATTGCTGTGCCTATTGTTCTACAAATTTGTCATGGAGGTTTTGAGGGTTTTCGTTTGTTTGTTTGTTTGGGTTTTTTTTTTAAACTTATCAGCGAAGTACAGGCGAAAACCAAATAGAGAAGACATTTTCTTATTTTATCGGTAGTATGGAAAGTCCAAATGAGAAGCCAGGTTATGAATAGTACAAGCGATTAAAAAATAAAAAGGCTTAATAAAGAAACAGATTTTAATGTTTTGCTGGTGATGTCATGAGATGAAGTATGTGGAGAAAGGAAGATTAAATCAAGAAGATTCATGTCCAGTATTGACCTCGGATAATATTAGCAACAGCTCTGCTTCAAGACTTGCATGAAAGACTTTTCCCACCTGCCACTGTAAGCAGTGTGTGTTGCTTTCTTCATATTACATTAATATAGACACTGGTTACTGGAAATTAAAGGCTTCATTTCTGAGATGTCATCAGAATATGTTACTGTCATGTGAAATCCAGGAAGATGACCCATCCACTACTAAAATTATTACCATAAAGGTACAAAACTTGGCAAGATTGAAAGGAGCCTCGTAATGCATCTATTTTATATTTATTAATGTTTACCTTGCTTTTTCTCACTTACTACTTCAGGTTGCCAGACTGTTCCAGAAGCAACATTAATATGGATAAGAAAAAAAATTAAGATGTTAATGAGTAAGGAAAAGTATTTACTAAAAAGAGAACTGGCAACCATATGTAAAAAACCCTTGCCAAACATTGTCAGTGTTGATAGTCTTGTCTACGTTTCTATGTGGCCAAACTACGTGTCTGTTCTTTATGATAGTGAATGCTGGAAATTTTTATATTACAATTGGTCCAGGAACTTGCATTTAGAATTACAGCAGCAAGCACATTTTGAAGTACTTGTATATAAGAAAGAAATACCCAGACTGTTTTGTGTCAGCTGCTCAATACAGTAGATTGTTGTTAGAGTCTTCCTTTCACAGCTTATGTAGGGTTCAGACTTGAAAGCTTTAATTAATAAAGAGAAATCAAAGAAAGACGAGATAAAACAATGCATGTGAGGAGCAGCTGAAGGACATTTTCTGTCTGTTTTGGGTGATACCAAATTATGCCAGTTATCAAGTATTCTTGTATAGCTGAGAAATGCTTCATGTTTCTTGATACTATTTCTATGCTTTCCCACACTGAGTTTCACATGAGATTATATCAGGTTGTATGACCTCTGATTCTTCAGCATCACTGTGTCTTGCAAAGCCAGTGGATGCAGAAATGCCTGGTCCAGAAATTCTCACCTTTTAAGATCGCTGAGAGGAAGAAAGGCAGAAGTTGCCATGCCTGGACACAGAACTCCCACCCATGTGTTGCAGATAGCTCTTTCCTGTGTGTGAGGATATGCAGGTACCACATATTTCACCCATAGTGGTTGCTAGTAGATTGACATCAATGGTCTTGGCTGCATTTGAAGGAGAAGACAACCAGTATGACTGCCTGAGTCTGGGCTGTCTGGAGTAGTTGCAAAACAGATGCTAAACATAATTTAGATGTTTCCCACACTGAAACCTCAATCTTACTTACGTGCAAGTAGAGAAAAGATGGTTAAGGAGTTGAGGAGGGACTAAGGCTAACTCTAGTTCAGATCATGTTCTCTAGTTATGCTGACTCTTCAAAATTATGCAAAAGCTTAGATGGCCAGTTCACCTTTGCAGTGTGCTCAAGGGAGGGGCGATACATGTCCTACTGTCCTTCAAGACAGGCCAGCAAAGATCAGTGAGGACTTGGAGTAAAATTTCAGACACACTCTCTTTTGTAAAGTACACATTAATAAACCTTCCACATAAGGGCCAACCCAAGAGCATGAAAAGTTGGCAGAAACTTAGTTATTCCTACAGACCCTCTACAGACCCGTCAGTGTGCACTGATAACTAACATGGAGTGCAGGTGAGTGTTTGATATTAAATCAGAACAAAACTCTAGCTAGGTAACTGAGGGGTTTTTTGCTCATTAATAACTAGGCATTTTTTTCCTGAAAAGTGAAGTCTGAGTCTGTCTCTTGGGTTTATTTACGTTTGGCTTGGTTTTGCCATAGTCTTTTAAATACTCACACAAATCTTATTAATTTCGCTTGTATTTCCAGTAGTTGCTGTTTTGCTCAGGACTTTAAAATGTACTTGCCTTCTTTATGCAACATATTAGGTATCCATGGCTCAAGCAGTATTTACTGTCATTAGTAATGCATATAAATATAAAACTCTTTTTTTTTTTTTTTTAAATTTATACTTATCCTAAGCATTCCTAAATTAACTTACATTAGGTAGAGTCTGGGTTAATAGGAACCAGAATATATTTGCTTTCTTTCGCTTGTGTGGGGGAGGATGAGAAATATATCTACTATATAATGTTTGATGCCTGTTCGAAAAAGTCAATTAGTAAATGTTCTACAGATTACAATATTCTGCCTGTTGTATTTGCAACCTTGTATTTGCTTTGTCTCATATAATTCACACTTTCATTTATTTACGGGAGATAGCACTTCCAAAATTAACATTTGATTATATGTTTTTTGGCTCATGTATTAGCTCTACACTGGGGCAGAAAAGAGGGAACTGTGCAGTAAATAGTCTCAGGCATGGGATACATTGTGATCACCTGGCCAGGCTGTGTGCATACACACACACATATATATATATACATATATTCATGAAAAAGTTGCATAGACTGTTGAGAAAGAGCTTTCTGTTTTCCTTCCAGTGTAACATTTTCTTTCTTTAGTTCTTGATCCCTGCTACTTTATCATCCAAACATATCAAGACCCCCTGCTGTCCCTCAGCCCACTATAGCCAGAGAGCAAACTTTGGGGAGCAAAGGATCAACAACCATCTCCCCCCATGCCTCCTTGAAGAGCAGGACCCAGTTGCAGGCTTTCCCAGAAATGTGCCATCAGAAAAGCTTCAGACTACCACCAGCAGCAGCAGTTTTTAGCACAACCTGGCAGGCCAGTGACCCACAGGAGTCTGAGAGGCAAGGGAAAAAGGAGATGTGTAATTTTGTCATCCCTTCTGTCTCGCAGAAGCACATTCACACCCCCAGGGATCCAAGAAGCAGAAGTTCAATAGCGAGATGCAGACTGGGGGAAGAGCATGAAAAGCAAGGAGGGGAGCTACCTGGAGAGTTAATATTAATAGTGATAGCTTGACAGTGACCTTAGAACTCAAATGATATGCGAATAGCAGTAATGAAATGGTGCAGATCGCTGTCTGAATTTTGTGTCCTGACCTGTGGCAGGAAGAGTTGGTGTTAGTGATTCATTCACGAGCCTCATGGCATTTGGAGGGCTGCTTGAGATCCCATTCCCCAAGCCCAGAGATTAAGGGGCGATCTCAATTTTCATGAGAAGTAATAAGAATAAAGTGATGTTCCAGACCTTGCAGTTGCAGAGAAAACTGAATATTAACAGAATGCACCCCAAGGGCTCACAAACCAGGCGAATGAAAAGAATGACAAATGTATAACGCCTCATAATGAACAAATACAACTGCTGACTTTTAAAGCAGCATTCAACCGCTGCAGTTTGTGCAAAGCCCTCTTGCAGCTGCTGGGGAAGGGAAGAGCCTGCAAGCAGCCACCCGGCTTTCTGCAGTTGGAAGACTCCCATGTCTCTGTCTCTTTTCTCTCTCCAGTGCATCCTCCTCTGTTGACAGGGCCACACGGTTTTATCATGCTGCCATCAGCCATCAGCAGCAGAGCTGGCAATTGTGTAGGCCCACACACGCTGCCTCGCGAGGGTGCGGTCATGTGTGAAGCACCCTGCTCCAAATCTGGCTCGAGCTCCTCCTCCACACCCATCCTTGGCCCCCACATCTCCAGTCATCGCCAGCTGGATGCCTCCATGGCTACTGTCATCTGGCGTGTATGCCAAGCCTCTTCTGCCGGCGCAGTGCTGGGGCTTGCTCCCCAGCTGCTGGCAGGGGCCGTGTAGGAGGGAGCAAGGTGCTGGGCTGCCCCTGTCCTGTTTCATCTCAGGGCAGAGCCATAGCACCAGGGTGGGAAGAGGGAGTTGTGCTTTGGGTTACACCCTTACACCCCGTGTTTACCCTAAGTAGCCCATGGAGGGGAGGGCTTGCCTTGGAGAGTTGGTTTTCATAGAATCATAGAATGTCCTGAGTTGGAAGGGACTCACAAGGATCATGGAGTCCAACTCCTGTCCCTGCATATGACAACCCCACAGTTCACAACATGTGTCTGAGGGCATTGTCCAGTCTCTTCTTGAACACTGTCAGGCTTGGGGCCATGACACCTCCCTGGGGAGCCTGTTCCAGTGCTCCACCACCCTCTGGGGGAAGAACCTTTTCCTAACATCCAAACTAAGCCTTTCCTGGCACATCTTCCTGCCATTCCCTTGAGTTCTGTCACTGGTCACCAGAGAGAAGAGATCACGCCTACCCTTCTTACTCTCCTTGGAGGAGAAGCCCCAGAAGCCTGTGCAGCACTGGGGTCCAGCAGAAGGGTGGGAGCCCAGACTGGCTCCCTTGGCCAGGGAGCCTCGGCTTGAACAGAACAGGTCTCTGTGACAACATTAGCCCTTCCCACTGTGTTCCGATGGGTCCAGCGGGTACACTGCCTGCTGGAGCCAGGCTCAGACACCACCTCCCTCACATGACTTGGCTCCAGATAATGCGGGGAAGGAGTTGGTGCCAATGCAAATGTGTGACTGTGGGGAGAGAGGGTGACCTTCGCTCCCTCTGGTCACCAGCCAGCCATGATGGCAGCCGTCCTGCCACCAAGGCTCCTGGTGAACCTGCTGCCCCCACGAGCTGTAGCCACAGTGCTGCTGAGGAGACGCTTCCCACAGTGCTGGAGAGGGATGTCCGGCCAGCCAGCCCAGCAGAACGGTTGCCATCAGAAAGCAAGGGCCAGCTGAGGGGGGCACAGCATCCTCTTGGGGCTGGCGGTGGCCACCTCCACAAAAGCCAGTAGCAGATGTGGGCAGAAAGAGCAGGGTCCCTGGATCAGGTTGTGCCCAGCCGTGTCTTGGCTCCCGGTCCAGAAGGGACTTGGCCGCAGTCCCAGAGGAAGGAAGAGGAGCTCCCAGTGAGTCAGCAAGGCACAGCTCTCAGTCGCTTCTCACAGGGGCAGTTCAAGCAGCAATGGCAGCTTGCTTACGCCCCCAGCAGGTGTGGCCTTCTGCATCCCTACTTGGGATGCAAACAGCCTGAGCTTCTCTGCCCACCCTGCCCTCTCCTCCCACCCAGCTCTTCCTAAGTGGTAGCATGTGTCTTCTCAAGTCACTGGCGGGAAGGTCTTCCCAGTGGAGAGGTTGTCCTCCCTCCATATGCTAACGGTGTGTCTGGCACCATGAGTCCTCACCTCCACCAACAGCAGTGCTGTGCCTAAAAAGTCATGAGTATTTAAGTATGAGACTGGCTGTTTGCCTTCTCATGACATGAACAAGCCCTTTTCCCCTTGGGGGATATTGTAATATGTTCTCTGAAACATGGTCACACTGACTTCTCTTCTCTGGTTTGCAGGAAGCATTGTCAGTGGTGAGTGAAGACCAGTCCCTGTTTGAGTGTGCGTACGGATCACCCCACCTTGCGAAGACAGAGATGACAGCCTCTTCCTCCAGTGAATATGGGCAGACATCAAAGATGAGTCCACGTGTTCCCCAGCAAGACTGGTTATCACAGCCCCCAGCCAGAGTCACCATCAAGATGGAGTGCAATCCAAACCAAGTTAATGGGTCAAGGTAATAAGGCCAGTGTTAGCATGGCTCAAGTACACTTTTTTTTTTTTTTTTTTTGTATTGGTTATAGCTCAGTTGTCTAATCCTGTGAATTTAGCACCATTTTAGATGTCCCAAGATACCCCACCTGGCCATCAGCTGCTGTCCCAAAAGCCTGCAGGGCTCCTGTACACTGTGGGTCACATCTACCATCCCCGCTCAGGTGTTACAGAGACTCTCAAATGATGCTACAGGCAGGGTCTTCTCATGAGCTTGTGCAATACCTTTCTGTGTTTCCTCCAACTGTGGATCATTTTGGATGTGAATTTGCATCGCACACTGGTTGAAAGAGCTTATAATAAAGTTAGCAAAATCTGAGTTTGCTGTAGTCTGGGGCAACACCACTGATCCAAGGGTGTGGCGTCTGTGATCTAACACTCAGTGGAAGTTGTCAAAATACAGTCATTTGGGCAGATGCCTTTACTCTAAATACAACCAGACAGAGAAGCACAGGAAATAAATTCTTGTAATGACAGAGGGAGTGAACTATTGATCTTTACTTTTATATTTA
This sequence comes from Streptopelia decaocto, assembly GCF_964273445.1. Taxonomy (NCBI): domain Eukaryota; kingdom Metazoa; phylum Chordata; class Aves; order Columbiformes; family Columbidae; genus Streptopelia; species Streptopelia decaocto. The sequence continues at coordinate 119,203,128 of NC_138663.1, forward strand.
CTGTAAACATAGTGCCAAAAAGCATAACCGTGGAGTTGGATTCAAGTGCTCGTGCTGAAGAAACAGCGTATGTATGGAGGCAAGCAGAAAGGAACAGGAAAAGAAATTACTCAGCTCAACGGGCAGTAGCCACAGCATGTCAGCTCATTAATTGTCTGAGGACTTTTCTTATGAATGTTGCTATGAAAGAGACTTGTATGGATTAAGCTGAAAAGAGTAATGCAGTGTGGATTTGTGGATATTGACTGGTAGCTCTCCCAAGCATAGTGGCAATCTGTGGGCTTTCTTCCACCTGGAATGGAGATTTTTTTTGTCAAGGAAACTATCCAAACAAGTGCATTCCTGTTTAAAATGCCTGACTGTCAAAACAGTTTTCCTTTGGTGTTGCTGAAGGGCAGAGGTCCAGAGTCAGTTGCTTATAATTGTTGGTAGTGTACCAGTGAATACTGTGCTTCGCATCTCTCTGTCACAAACACCTGCCTACTAATCTCATCTCCCAGCATCAATTGTGAAGAAAAGCCTCATCCTTGGGCACTGTGGTTGCTGTTCACACTTGCTATGCTAATGTAATGAGCACCACAAGCAGGGCAAAATTGTTTGACAGCTTATCGTACCTACGCTTTTCAGTGGTAAGGGTGGAAATTGTGCTAAGTCAAATCAGAATTTCCAGTGAATTGTCAAAGATTTGAGATATGCAGGAATAAACAAGAAACCCAAGTACAAATAATTAAGGGAGGTCTTCTTGTAAGCCTGCTTATTCAGAAACAATTATAGTGAGTTTTTTCTTTATTTTTTTTTTGTGTGTGCTAAACAAATGCACAGAGATAATCACAAATGGAGTATTTATTCAAAACCTGTTTCATCTGCTTCATAAAATTACCTCTAACTATTTGTTCTGGCATTTCTGTAAGAAAATTGATCACAGTTTTTCCCAGTGTAAATTCCATAAAGTACATTAGAGTAGATAATTAGTGTTAATGTTTTTGAGATTAGTGGTAGAAATTTGTAATGTTAAGCATAAATAAAGTCAGTCATATAGAGACTCCTGCTTTGACATACTCCCAGATTTTAAGGAAGAGTCTAGATGATACAGATCCATTTGAAATTGTTCGTCAATCACATTTTTAAAGTAATCAAGCCAGAATCATGAATTTGTTCTCTTGGATTCCTGAAATACTTAACTAGCCTGAATATTAGAGCTCAGTTTGTGAATCACAGGTATTTGGTTGTTGCTGTGATGGTTTAAGGAAAAAAAACATAAGCTGTAATACTGTCTTTTATTAGTGGAGAACTTGCCCTGTCTAATCCTTGTTAGCAGCCCTGGTAAGGACTCTACTCCAATTTAGGAGATCAGGACGCTTTCCGAGCCCAAAACATGTGCTCATAGTCAGATCAGTTAAATTTGGTGTCCAGGCAAACCCATACAGCCTGTGGATGAGAACATAGAGTAGAAAATGTGCTGTCATATGCCATCATGCCCCAAACCAGCAGAGACTGGTAAAAGCCCTGATTTGGGAGCACAGCTCCAGGCACTAAAACGTGCAGGTTGCCGGGGGAGCCAGCCAAGCCCTGGCTTTGCATCCAGAGAGGCCTGAAAGTGTTGTTGTGGATGGATGGATGTGTTTGGGCATGCAGCTGAGGGAGGTCTTGTGCTCAGCGCCTTTGTGTCTCTCCCGGGGGCTGTGCCATCGTTGGATAAAAACAGAAGTAACCCAGGGAGTGGGGAGCTGCAGCCACTGGAGCAGTGTTCCAGCCACAGGGCTGGAGTTGGGCTCCCTGTCTTTTGCCTAAACTGGTGGTTCACGTGTTTCTGCCTGTCTGGTAGCCTGGCTTTGGCAGGCAGGACAGGATGGGCTTGTGTTCACTGTATTTTACAGCCTGGAGGATGGGTCATGCATTCAGGTTGGGGGGCTCACTGTCCCCATCTCCCAAACCTAAGGTACGTTCACCTTGTATAGGTGAACTCAGAATACTTTCCAGGGATTGATAAGCATTCAAAAGCCCTGAAGTAAACAGCCTATTTGGACATGTCTTCATAATGCTAATCATTTATCCTTCCTTTATGCTGTTTTCTGTCAGTGGGTGCATGCTTTGAATCGCTTAGGGTGGTACGTGGGCTACCTGCACAATCAATAGACAGGAACTGGCTGCTGGTTTAGGCTGCCCAAGCTGCTCTTTGTGAAGAGCAACATTTTTCTTTGCCTTTCCTTCAGAGGAATCCTAGTCTTTTCACTAGCTGCATAAAATGTTTCTGCACTGTTACTAGCAAAACAGACATCAACTTTTGCAAGGATATATAATGTGAGCATCAGGAGAATTGTCTGTAAATCAATCTTTTTTCATTAGTCATGAGGCATAATTTTGATTCATACTTTTCTGGCAGAACTGTTAATTTTTACAAAGAAGTGGCACCCAGGAGATGCCAAGGCATCTGAAACCCCAGTGACACACTTTTGCATCATCCTGACCACCTTTAAGACCATTACAGAAGAGATGAAAATCAGAAATTTTGTGTTCCTCTTTAACAAATAGTATTAGGTCTATCTACTTTGTCATTAGGACTTGGAGTTAAGTGCAAATCAGCTGAGAAGCATATGTGGACTAAGTTCTTAGTTTTGCTCTGGACAGCATCACTCAGAGGTGCTTAATATGGCCATCATTAGAAAATGAACAGCTTGCAGTGACCGTTCTTTCCCAATATCAACCAGCGTGTGAGCTGGCACACAGGCTACGCTGCTGGAAGAGGCTGTACAAGTTACTGCTCTGAACTGCAAAATGTTTTTGATCAGAACACTGGTTTTCTAAAGGGCACGTTCTGACAGAAAATACAATGGAGAGAAATGTAACAGTTTCTATATTGAATTAAAAATAACCTGCAGCATTGGACACAGGGTTTCATTTATTAAACTTGCATTTGACAGCCTCTTCTATTGACAATGTGTAGTTGCTAACTGGAGAAAACAAGGACATTTCATACTTCACTGCAATTCCTAAAACATGACATTATGCTGAAAAATAAAAAAAGAAAAATCACTTATACACTATCAAAGATAATAGATTAACAGTACAAAAAAAGCATGCATATATGGCATGCTTATACTTAACACAAAAATAAAAAAATATTATAGTAATTAACATACGCTTTTTATTTCATCAGAAAGCTATTATTTTATGAGGCCTAACACATGCCTCAAAAAATAGATCTTGATATTACATTTTGAATGGAGAACTAATATTGCTAATTAATAAATACAAATATGTTATGACATTTCTAAAACTCATATACATGTGTGCAGGCAATATATAGTGTTAATACTTCGGGAACTGTAATCATAGTCATAGAATGTCCTGAGTTAGAAGGGACCCACAAGGATCATTGAGTCCAACTCCTGCCTCTGCATAGGACAACCCCAAAATTCACACTGTGTGTCTGAGGGCATGGTCCAAACGCTTCTTTATTCCAGCCATTTGAAGAAAAAAAAATGTGTATCACTCAAGCCTTACATAAAATGGAATTACTTATCAGTAATATGTTATTGCTAAATAATCATAGCAAATATTCTGATATGTTGATTAGTACCGTCAATATGGAAGTGACTACAGGTTAGTGTGATATGTGCACCTCTTACAAATCTGAAAACCATTTTTTCCTTTCTGAAGTCCCGCTAGGCCTTTGCCATTTGTATGTTGGTGTCTGGCTGGTTTTGTGACAGATTATCTGCTCTTGGTCACACATAATATTGACCACAATTTATATGCACAGATTAGTGGTACCCTGCCATTCTGTAGACTGCTTTGCATTTTCTATTCTGCAGAAGCCTTCCGCACATAGCTCATTTGCAGTCCATAAATTTATTTCCTTAAATGAAATGCTCAGTTCTTAAAAATGCTTCATATGTTAAAAATTAACACATGCAGTAGCTATAGAGCTTGGAGCTGTTTTTCATTTTTAGTAGAACTGTACCTTCTCTATTAACACCCATTTTAAAGTCTGTGTTGTCCCGAAGGAGTCTAAAATACCACAGCCACACTGCAGAGCCGCAGAAGTGCTGCCTCTAGGATCTCCAGAGTATCCTCTGTCATCGTCTTCCTGCATGGGAATCTGAGTCTGAATAATACAGTGTAAAGAGGATGCAAAACAGGGTACCAGACCCCCCAAAGTGGTAACTAGAGAATAGTTAGCTTTATGATATTTTGCTCTCTGGCTCTCCCTTCATACTGTGTTAGGCTGCTTCCTGGCCATATATTCTGTCATCTGGAGGGGGAATAAAATTTTAGGAGCATACTAAACCTCTTACACATCAACAATTAAGTACCCACTCAAAGCAGAAATGTACTCACTCTGCTAGGACTCTCCCCAGGTATACTTTGGATGTAATTGCCCCCCATTAAATCTCAAAACATAACAGTCTCAAAACTGGCATTCCTATGAATACTGGAGTAATAACACTAGAATGAAATTAAAGGGTTATTTTCAGTGTGCTGTGGAGGGATTAGCGACACAGTTTTCTTCAACAATAACAGTATTTTTAAAGCTAAACCCTGCTGCACAGCACCAGAAAATATAGCCTAAGGGCCTACCTTAAATTAAATAAAGCAAGAAAAGTTTAAATTAAAGCTGCCATTTACCTTGTTGTTGTTGCATATATAATGCAGGTTGTCACAGGTGGTATAAAATTGAGTTTCTTCAAATCCATTACATTGCCACAGCCATTACATTTCTTCCAGGTACATAAATCTAATGAAACCTTATGTGCCACCATATAGTCAATCTTTCACTTGAATGTAAGAATATTATTTTCTGCTATTTATTGTTCTGAGTCAGATGAAAAGATTCACCCTGTTATGGTAAAGCACTATACTATAAATCCAGAGACTGCATCTCATACTCTTACTTTTCTGTTTATTGTTCTTTACATATTTTATCAAATTAAGTATGAACAATTCTATTACAATGAATGAATACAATTCATGTTATACACTTAGGGTGAAATTCACTCCTGTGGAAGTGCTCTCATGAGGTCATGGGTACTGCTTAAAAAACGTTTAAATCTATGAATTGCTTACTGGTCTCTGAAAATACTCACCCATGGGACTCCACCATGCCTGTGGGTGGGACTACACAAAGGTAGCTTAGAAGAACTACATTCACTAGTAGGTAATCAATCTCTTTAAGGGAGACTGAAGTGGAACATAGAGTCTTATTCAGGCCACAGATAAATTTCACTTAGCATGAGCAGTGTGATGATTTAGTTGAAAAAGCATTTTGAAAGTTAGCTGCAGTGAAAGCACAGCAGACATTTTCTAACATCAGCTCGGCTGATACACAAGTTTTAAAGAAATGCCAGCAGTAATTAGTTGTCATTAAGATTTAATCATGTACAAAATATTGTATCTTTTGTACTGACTCTTTTGGGAAATACCATTTTTCTTTGCATGTTACTGTTCTAACTTTTCATCAAAGAGCCTCTGTACTAACTGGGTTAAATACATCTGACACACAGGAGGACTTTTCAGAGTGACCTTGACTTTTTTGTTTGGTTGGTTTGGTTTTCTTTTCCCCTTGGTGTGTAGCCTCCTAAGTGGTAGCTATTTTGTGCTATACAAACCTGGAAATTTGAATGGGTAGCACTTGAGGTACCCTGCGCAGTCTAGCCATGTGCTAGCTGATGTGCCCAGCCACTAAGGAGGGTGCATTCATCAATACAGAGCTCTGGATGCCACCATGACAGGACCATCACGTTCATAGGATCTGAGTTGATGTGCTTTAAGCTAGATGAAGTGCCTCTGCATTATACTCCGGTCTGTGGTACAATACTGGTGGATCTAGTCAGATCATTTGCACACCTTGCTTGTGTCCAACATGTGGAGAAACAGAGCTGGTCTGCAGTAATCATCCTGACCTCACTTGTTTTTCAAGGGCATGGCTTTTTCCATCGCTGGAGCACAAGCCCGCGGCTAAGGCGCAGTGCCATCCTTTCCACATCTGGTGGCCTACCACCGGCATGCAGCCCTGGTATTCTTGGTAAACCTCAGCTCAGACTAAACAACAAGCATGGTCCAAAACCCATGGCAGTCAATGGGACACTCTTCTCTGTCTCCAACAGGGCTTGAGTCAACCCCTACATGACTCCACAGCAAAGCTGGGAGATCTGTATTAAGAGAATGACTTTCCTAATGTGCTTATTGGAGCTGCCTATATAAAGTAACATTAATCTTGGGTAAAAAGACATGATGTTAGTTATCTCAGACTGATAATCATGTTTCCCACTGGCTGGGTGGTTGGTGGAGTGGCTGCCCACCAAAGTGGAAAAAATGCAAATTCAGGGTCTTCTCCATGGAGGACTTTATGTGTGACTGCTTCAAGAAGTTCCACTCTACTCTGAAAATGCACCAGCTTAACATTAGTGTGTGCATGTGTGTGTATGTGTGTGTGTGTGTGCATGGTTTGGCTCTGTTCTTGTAGCAAACGTGTTGCCAAGGAGAAAAACAAACACAGTTCACCACTAGTATAGCTACTTTTTTTTTTTTTTTGCGGCTTTTTGTGGGGTGCTGGGCTTGCAGGTGCTTGCTAAGAAGCTTTCCACTCTGGGATAATGTGTTCATTCATAATTAGCATGGTTACCTTTTGGATTGACCACTGATGCTTAAATTGTGTGTTTAGCTTCAGGAGTTTAAGAGTGAGATGAGGACAGCTGGAATTTCAAAAGTGCTAAGCAACCAAAAGCTCTCATATGGATAGTGAAATATAAAATTAGTCTTCAAATAATGACATAAGACCCCGCAAAAGTTATGATCATTGTCATTATTTATGACTATTGCTATCATTACTGCTTTATTTCCAGCACAGTATTTACTGTGTCTAGAGTGTTTAGAACTGGTGGTTGTGGAGTTCCCCAAGCTGGCACAGCATAGGCACTGTCAGTAGTTTGGTTGTCACTGACCCAACACGTTTGGAGATGACTCTTCTCTCTCCTTTCATTAGTAGGTGTTTTATTTTAATTGGGGTAGTATCAGTGGGCATGTTCAGTGTTTAAAGCTTGGGAATGCCATTCTAAGACAAAGCAGAAGGCAAGAAAAATAAAAGTGGCAAATAATTCACTTTACCATTTCACACCCATTGGCCTCACAGATGGATAATGCTAATGATGAAAATCTGCAGACATTTCACAGACACGCGGGATTATGTTTTCCATACAAGATGTCACTTCTGTTTATGCCTGGCATGCTCTACTTCGCTAACTTTCTATATGATCCCTGCCCACAAAATAAGGCATATGTGGCTTGGGAAGGGCCCCATCTCCTGGTATTTCATATTTTATGAAACCACAAACACAACAGTCTTACAAGCTCTTGAAATGAAATACAATTTGAGAAATGTAACCCATTACCATTATAATAGAATTTCTATAAAAATAATAAAAGAAAAACAAGAGAAAATACGTCATGAAAGTTATAGGCCAACTGGGAAGTCGTTGTGGCTTTGGCCTAGCTATCACCATGTCAGACTTCAGCCTTCTCCCAGGCAGCAACCTAATTGTAAATTATGTATATACAGAACATCATTTCTTAGCTTTGGCTTTTAGTGACCCTCTTCCCTTCTTTCCCTTTCTTCACTCCAGCCTCACACATAAGAAATATTGAAGTGTTTGCACTAATGGAGAAATGACAACGTGCAGTCAAACTTAAACCAGCTGTTTCCCCACACTGAGAACACAAAGAGCCAGGCTGGTAATATTTACAGCTTGACTGGCCTCTAGTGAGCCAGATGCTGACTGCCTTAATTTACCATGATGGCCTTGAGGCTTGAAGCAGCTGTAGATTGCAAGATAGCCAGGGAAAGCGAAGCAAAAAAAAAAAAAAATTATTTCAATTACCAAAAGTTATTGTTTGATTGAAAATGAACGGCTGCTGCATATACAACTCAATAAACAAGTATCTTTGTTTTGCTTACAGAAAGCCAACAGTATTGCATGTGCTGGCATGTGGTGCTTGCTTTCTCCTTTTGCTGGAGGAAGGAACCAAAGGCACCTCTCTGTGCCACATTGTGACATCTCTGAGTGACCCCTGGGCCAGCCTCATGCAACCCTGAGCACCTCCCAAGTCCTGGGCAGCCCACACGGCAGTGCCTTCCTCTGTTCTGGACACTGTGGGGATGTGTTAGTGTAGGGGTGCTCTGACCCCAGCCTCTCCCCAGCCCTGATCTGTTGGGGCTGTTGAAGACCATTTTGGTTGCCCTGGTATAGCCCTGCATGGAGCAGTGCACTTCCATGACAGTCTGTCCCAGTGAGGACTTCAATTTTCCTTTTTTTCCCTTATTTTGTCTTCTTAGGACTGCATTTGACGCTCACCTTATAGCAAAGATAAACAGACTGTCACCACGGCTTCAGCAGCAGCTTAATCCAGCTTTAGCCGGCAGCACGGGTCCCAAGGGGCTTCCCTGCCTTTCACAGACCTTGGCAGCTTGCTCCCACCCCGACCGTCCCCTTTCCTGTGGGTGAGCATCGCCTTCACGCAGCCACCCCGTGGGGGTGGGGGAGTGATTCAGGTTATAGCTAAGAACCAAGTTACTTTACCCATCCACCCATTTATTTACTTATTTGCATGCTTGCTGGGGAAACAACTCCCCAGCCCAGTTCACTCAGCAGTTGTGGGGGAGCCTGAGCACCCCAGGGATATTTTGACCTACGTGCATTTTCTGGTGCTTTAATGCCTCTGTTATGTCTGAGTCCTCTGCAGGGAATTTTGCGCTGCTTTCATAAGAAGCTTTGGAAGGGAAAATAAAAACTGTGTTTTCCTTTCAGCAGGTTAAGCATGGTCATGCTCGTGCAGTAAATTTAAGGACAACTGCCTGCACAGTAGTAGGTGGTTTGTTGTGCTTGCAGGGCTTGGCCTGCTGCATGCACAGAAGAAGCTGTGTGGCTGCACCCAGCTGTGGTGCTGGGTGATGAGTATGTGTTGTGGAAACCGAGTACTATCAAAGCAAGTGTTGGGACCTCTGCTATCACCACTGGAAGTGCTTTTCAGAGTCTCCCTTGGCAAGTGTGGGGATCACCTTTGATGCCAGGGAAGCAGCCCCTGAGGCTCTGCAAAGCTGCTTGTGCAGCCTTGCTCCTGCTCCAGTGACTGGAGAACACGGGCTCCTTCTGGGAAGGGTCAGGCTGTCCCTAGTGATTGCTGCCAAAGGAGCACACAAAAGGGGATACAAAGGACCCATCTTTACATGTCACTGCTGTGGCAGGTCTCCGCAGGTGCAAAACCCATTGATCCACAAAGAGGAAGAGGCTGTAGAGAGGAGCAGGAAAGAGACTTTAGGGCTGTGTTGCCCTTTGATACTGTGAACTACAATATGAGAGATGTGCTTTAAGAAACAGCAATGTACCTCAAAGCAAGAAATCTCAGTTAAGTTCTAGTTTTTCCTTCATGGGCCATTTTTTCAGTAATAAGCCTTTTTGGGGGGCAGAAGCACTGACCAAATTCACTGCAACTTCGGTAATTGCAGTGAATGGAGATGAGACTGTGAATGCTTTGCAAGACACTCAGTATGAGCTGACCTTTACATGATGTCATTTTGGCTAAATATAATTCTACATATGTTGACCCAAATTATCTGACGGAGCTGACTTTGCTCAGCTCTCCCTCTTGTATGTAAGAACAGGACAGGGTGGGGACACAACAGCCCTGCTGAGGCTGTTCCCCTCTTTCTTAGATCACTGGCATTACGAAATGGGAAAGTAGAGGAATTTGTGTGCTGTAGGACAGTGTCATGGTTTGTTCGCCAGAGCCTCACAGTGTCATGGTTTGTTCGCCAGAGCCTCACCAAGTTCCTGGTGGCTCATCATCACTCCTGACATGTGACCATGCATGGAAAACTCTTCAAAGATATCCTTACTCTACTCTCCTGAGACCCGTTTTCTATAAGTAGACTCTGTGAGAAAGTCATCTAAGCTGTAGTTATTAAATAAACTTGTAAGGACATGTAGATATTTGGAGAATACAAGTTTTCTCACTTCTTAATGTATTATATTCAGAAATATTAAGTAGACTGGGTTTATATTATGTGAATGTCACAGAGTTCATATAATATTTTGCTGATTCCTAATGTGTGTTTCTCTGACACCTTGCATTTTAACACAATACAGGTGTTTTTTGTCACATGGGGAAAATAGTAGCATAGTGAAGAGGAAAAAATGTGTTTCATACACTTATTTATGAACTTACATCTGCTTTCATCAGAGTCAATGGTTGGTGAAACTCCAGTTGGCTTCAGTAGGAGTTAGTGCTAAATTTAACCATCAAATCAGCTTGTTTCTAAGTAACCTTGAATAAAGGTAAGGCTTCCAGGTCTGAGGACCCATGGAGAAATACTTTCTTTAATAGACATTTATCAACAATCAGAGCTGAATCAGCTCAGGACTGACGAAGTGCTCTTGGGTAGCACGATTGTAGCCTTTCCAATTTTTTTTTTTTTTGGTAAATTCCAGGTGTAACACAGTATATTTAGAAAGGGTAAAAATAACATGCAGCTGTGAAGAAAAATATCTCGGGTTTCATTTCAGACCTGAAGCTGAGGATGAATCACTGCAAAGCTGCACCCTTTACACTGGGCACACTTACTGAAAGCTGCTTTTCCACTGCCCCTGTTCCCCCGGTGGTTCAGAAATAAAGCAGACTCGCAGAAATTCCTAAAAACAGCTTTTGCAGACAATCACTCTCTTGTTATTCTGGGCACTAAAAGTACCATTTTCTAGTGTCTGCTTACATTTTCAGTTTTGCTTTCTATACTGTAGAATTCCGTTCCAGACATTTGAATTGAGCCTTGACTCAGTGGTATGCATAGGTACACGCTCAATTTGAAGTACTTTAGTAGTCCTGTTAGCTCCCATACATGCTTGAAGTTAAACAGTGTCTTAGATTTGCTGAACTGGATCCACCCAGTAAGCTAACAGGACAAAACCCTTGACCATCTGCTTCTGGACATAATGGAAAGTTGTAACTTATTTATGATCTTCTTCTCCACCCTTGTCTGTTCTCATTCAGATCAGAAAACCAGCTCAGAAGCCCTGTCAGACTGCCAAGCTATGTGCTACTACTGGATCTTTCACATCATTTACTGTTCAGTGTTTACAAGAGTGTTTTTAATGCACAATTGCCCACAGAAGTGGTGTAGGTTCATACTGATATATTTTGCATCAGGAGCAAGACTTCTATGTGCCTATATCGCAAAAACAAAATAAAAAAAGTCTGCCAGTAAGGCCAAAGAATGCTGCTAGCTCTCTGTTTCCCAAAAAACATCCCTAAGAAGATTATTTCTTTTGTCTTTGTAATATAACTGACCTTGGAAGTCAGGGTGGTCATCTGCACAGGTATAAGGGCAGGTGTTGGGTGATGTTTCCAAATATACATGATTTAATATGCAGAGTCACTTATGCATATATGCTCTTTGTATTTGTTAAAGGTAAACAGAGAAAGCCAACATTTCAGTCACAGGCAATCATCACGAAAGTTCTTCTTCAACATGTTTACATCTAAAAGAAAAAGTTGCTTTGTTTTGCTTAGCTCAGTTTAGACAGAAATAAACTGCATCCCAAAATTATATTTAGAGGTATGTAGTGGGATACAAAAGTTAAACCTGAGAAAATTATGCGCAAGTATTCTGGTTCTGAGGGGAAAAGCTAAATTCACCACCACTCAATGACAGGCAAGATCGTGTGCTGACTTTATTTTCTCTTGTGTTTATTATTCAGTCCCGTGTATAACAAAGCAGCCGTAGGACCTTTTAACAAGGCAGACTTCATATGTCATATACTATGCAGCACCCAAGATTTTTTATACCTGAAAAAGGTATGTGAAGCCAACATTTCCCAGGCAACATTCATTCAGGGACCTGTTCCTTCTCCTAAAAAAGATGACAGTACCCACTGAATGGTTTCTGTGATAGATTTTATTTTTGAACTGAAAGCCATCAGCAGGTTTTTTGTTTGGCTGCTTTTTTTGTTTGTTTGAATATATACATTAACACAACATGGTAAAATTAGTAGTAACACTGCGCAGAAAAAAAGTTATAGACTTACAATGTATCTCTAGTATTGAAGATGTTTACTAAATCTTTTTAGCTTTCCAAGTGCTAGTTAGTTTTTAAAACACATTTGTGAATATTATAACTGCATTAGTTCCTTACCTATGGTAGTGCTGAGCAGTCAATACAGCCAAGTCACTTGGGCTGTATTGCAGGCTGTATATTGGGTAAAATATCTGCAACATCCTTTTGAGTTGTGTTGAGCAGTGGTCCAAACTGTATATTATTTTTCCTCATTTGTCCTCAGACAACAGCAAAACTCCTCTGGGAAAGCACCTCTATATTGACCATTGGTGGACTTACACTGACATTACTGCCCAATGCTTGGACCTAGAGCTGGGATTTCCAAACTGGGGAGAGCAAGAGGGCCTGGGTGAAACACATTTGGGGGCCAGGGGGCAGATCCTGAAACATGCTTCCAGAAGTCTGGGTCCTTGAAGGGTCTGTCAGTTTTTCGGACTGCAAATGAGTTGGTTTGCAAGGAACCAAAATGAAGCATCGTGGCCTGACTTGCTGCTTGTTTAATAAGACTATAGTACGGTTTCAGGAGTTAAATGTCAGGACTAAAAGAAAGCTTGTTAGTAATGTAGTATCACTAAAGAAACCAAAAACTAACACCCTCCTTCCCCTGCCAAACAACCTCTTAACATCTAAAGGTATTCCCCTTGGCTCTGTTCTTTATTTTGATTTTTGTAACAATTTTTCTCTCTCTGATGAAACACATTGTAGACATTAAATTAAGGGACAAATACGTCTGTGTCTGCCAGAAAGAAAACTGTGATGCAATTAAAATGCCATTAGGGAACCCCTGTGGGATGTTAAGCCTAAAGACTCTATTCAGAAAGCAAAGCCAAAATTAAAGAGGTGTCTGGTTGCAGATCCTCTGCAGATTTCCATTTCTTGACTACAGTACCATGGAGACTGCTAGTCAGGAGCTGAAAGTTTTTTCCAGTCATGCGTGTGGTATTTTGAATCATAGATTTGGCAAATGTGCCTTTTCTGTAGGTTGTACATAGAAGTCTGTCTACATTGCATGATATAGAGTGCAACTGAGCGTGGCCCACATGAAACAATGACAGCAGTGGAGATGGGAAGCCATCCAAGCCTTGGACATGCTTTATCCAAGACTTGGACAATGACAACTAATAATAGTTTTCCCTCAGAAAATTCACATTAAGTACATCTCTATGTTTACTGAGTTGTCTGTGAGATGTTTGGACAGAGAAATGCAGCTACTTACATCAGTCTCAGCAAATTCATGAAAAAGCCTCCGTTCTAGCCTGGTTTCTGGAAATATATTGTTAGTGTTTATAAGTTTGGAGACATATAAGAGCTTGATGCTTGGAAAAGAAAAGTAAATGTATGATCTGTTGAGGCTGATCATTTTTTTTCTGAGGTAACTGAAGGAATCAGCAGTCATTGGGTGGTAGGTACTAAGTTTTCCAGTGATAGCCCAACCCTGGTACTCAAATCTCATTTTTTTCTGTTTCATTCAACATGATTCTTTGCTAAGGATATTAGTCAGGACTGGAATAATATAATTACACCTCTCTTCTCTGTCTAGGAATTCTCCTGATGACTGCAGTGTGGCAAAAGGAGGGAAAATGGTTAGCGGCTCAGACAATGTTGGGATGAACTATGGAAACTACATGGAAGAGAAGCACATTCCACCTCCAAATATGACTACCAATGAACGAAGAGTCATTGTGCCAGCAGGTTAGACCCTCTACACAAAAATTTCAAGAAAAAAAATGCATTTCCCCCAAGTCTACTAACATTATTTAAGAAGATTTGGAGAAAAGTGGTAATGCAACACAGGTGATCAGGGAGAAAAGAGCAGTAATTTCCCAGGGTCATCGAGAGAACAAGCTGAGAAATATCATAGTGAAGCCATCTCCTCAACCTGTTCTTCCCATTTCAGCAGCAGAACTGGCTGACACAGGCATTCAGATCTTATCTGACTTCTCTACTTCCTTTTGGAGTATTTCATCCCAAAGTGGGCAAAATGAAGAGCCACTTCCATCTCCTAACACCATGGACTAGCTGGGTGTGGAGTGTGTGGAAGAGAGATCACTGCACCACATGATATTCCTGCAAATACCAAATGCAGTCCAGACCCCTCAGCATGCTAAAAACACAATAGCTCCTGTGAAATAGAACAGTGTATAAAAAACATTTATTTAGGTTATCCCCTGAGTTTGGGCAATGTAAAACATTCTAATAAGCAAACTGGCAACTCTACTGCAATATAAGAGCACAGTTGAGAAATTCTTGGTTACTCTTGGCAAGCATGGTTTTCAGATTCAGCAGTTAATTGAACAGGAAGGCGTTCACTCCTGTGTGCCTTGTCCTCCAAACAAGCATGTGCTGGAAGGTTTGTTGCCTCAGTTTGCAAAATAATGAGCATACCTATTTCTGAAGTCAAAGCATTAGACTGTCATGACATATGTGGGTGTTCATAAGCCATTGGACGTACACAGCAGAGACACAACACCTGCAACCTGCATACAGAAGGGAATGTTTTGCTGCTAGTTCCTCTCCAGCAGGGATATGTCTATCTGAAACATTTCTGCTAGTGCATGTTGCTTAACATTCTTACAGTTTTTCAGTTACTAAGATATGCAAGAGTACTAGCTGTGGCCAGTTTTGCAAGGTGTGATTATTTCAGTTATTTGCCAAGATATGTGTGGACAAATATGTTACAGTATCCTCTGCAATGGTATTGGAAGTTCTATTCTGTAGCACAGAAGAGTGATGCACTGAATAATGAAGTGACCTGCCAAGTGGAAGCAGACCACACTGAAATTCACAACATTTGAATGTTCTTCTGAAACCTTTATCTTCTTGGTGGTTGTCACTTTTTTCAGTCTTTTAGTAAGCTTTAGCATGGTTAGGTCAGCAAAATCTTTCTTCTCAGTGTATTCTTGGAGGTGTGTTTTGAGGTGGATTTGTGTGACATTCAAGGAACAAGATGGTCACAGTCACACTCTTGCTATTTTGAGGTCCCTAAAAGAAATGCATGGGTAAAATCAGTTGGTTTTGTTTGACTACCACATAGGCATTGTGCAGCTCATGTGGCAATGTTTAGGAATAAAAAAGAAAAATTCACATTTCCAGCTATGGTAACTCTCTGGTTATCATAAATAAGAAGCCTTTAAAAACTATAGGCATAATCAAAATGTTTTGATAAGTTTCCTGATGTTTGGTTGTTTGCTTCAAACCAAACTGAATGTAGCTTTTGGAGTTCTATTCTCTAGGTATGGATGATCTCACCCAGACCCTAGGTTTACCAAACAGACCTGTATCCCTCTAGTTTGCTACATATTCCGTAGCAGATGGAGTTCTTTTAAGTAATTTCTGGTGCACTGCAGAGAACAGAGAAACCCTCTGAAGCTCCAGAGCATTAAATATTCTGACTTGCGAGGGTTTAAAATACCAAGAGAAGCATAAGAAAATTAAAGGCACTGATAGGTGAAGGACTGGGAGTGAGCAACAGCATAACAAACTCTGAATAGTTCCCGGCTCAGGGAAAGACATCTCCACCTCTTTCAGGTCAGCCTGAACAACAGTCAAAAGAGAGGGAATGGCACTGAATTCAGACACAGAAAAGCCATGTAGTTTGTCACTCAAGTCCCAGCCCCCCCGCAGACTTTTATGTGACAGAGTATGGCCATTTGACCTCTCTGTGCTCCATTCTGAGTCTTCAGGATATCACAGAATCACAGAATCATTTAGGCTGGAAGGCACAAACTCTCAAGGAATTTGTTTCCCCTTAGCTTTAACCTTGTGTCTTCAAAAAGTATAAATTCTTCATGGTAGGAGCTGTCTTCCATTATGTGAGTGCGCACTTCAGGTCCTTAGGGACCTTCATCTTGATGGGTGCTTACTTAAACTCAAGAATAAGGAAAAGTATAATGGAAGAGAAATAGAAAAAGGAGGTGTTTAGAGGCAAAAAAATAAGTTTAAGTCAATATCAAAGATTCATATATGACTCTCAAAAACACAAAGTATTTGGCCTTATGTTTTGGTAAAAATCTGGACTAGATCTTGTTTTTTCCCCAGACGGTTTTGCCAGGTAGTATGCAAAAATTCTTGCAGATTTAGCAATATATGAGTAAAACACAGCAGTCTCGGGAAGAACGTGCAGAATATTCTAATATGGCCCATTCTAGTTTTTGAAAAAAATAGCGAAATCTATGAGTGCTTACTTAGCCTGTGCCCAAGAATCAGTATTTCTGACTTGAGTGAAAATGTCATTTGAATAAAGATACAAATTCAACAGGGAGCTTTGAAAATTATTCACATACAAGTTGCAGTGCTGTTAGTGGGCTCTCTTAAATACTTTTTTCGACAGTTTTCTCTGCATGAGAACAGGAGCCTTTATTTATTTGTGGATAATAATGCATAAAAAATAGTAAGACAAAAGAACTAAATGGGAGAAGGAGCTCAAAAGCAGAGGGTTTGTTGTTAATCACCAGGGCTCACAGCACTCCCCCCTCTCTGCCTAATTTTGTGTTTTGTGATACCACCAGATCCTACGTTATGGAGCACAGATCATGTACGCCAGTGGCTGGAATGGGCAGTGAAGGAGTACGGTCTCCCGGACGTGGACATCTTGTTGTTCCAGAACATCGATGGGAAGGAGCTGTGTAAAATGACCAAAGACGACTTCCAGAGACTCACCCCAAGCTATAATGCAGATATCCTCTTGTCACACCTACACTACCTCAGAGAGAGTAAGCTAGTTTTCTATTATTATGGTAGTGTCTAGAATCAATCTGTGGTTGATATTAGTCTTGGATGTAATGGTGTGGATACACTCAGCTGGGTTTTCAAATGTCTGTTGCAAATATTGCTGTTCTTAAGAACATTGTAGGCAGCCTGATTCAAAGCCTCATGAGTTTGATGGAAACATTCCCATTAGTTTCAGTTGGCTTTCACTCATATTCATTGAAGAAAAGAGGGAATATTTCTACATGTCCATATCAGGGAAAAATCAAATTGAAACCCAGCATATTCTTCATTATGCTGTAGGAAGAAAATCATATGGGATTCAGTGCTAATGTTTTTTCTGGTCACATACTCATTTCTTTCCATTTTAACAATGAGAATGTTAAGTGAAAGTGCAAACATTGATTCATAAAGCAAATTCCAGGCATGATTCTAAGGGGTGACAGCAGTTTACTCTACTCTGAGTAGGATCAGGAAAATTTCACTGAAGTGAAAAAAATTTTTGTAAATTCATGGAAAAAAAAAACAGTCCCTGAAGTCCAAAAACAAATTACTCGTAGTGCACGGCTAGCATTTCAAAGGGAAAGAAGGGACTAGTGAATTCCTGGCTTGAGGGCTTTCAACTAAGCTTGAGGAAATTTTGCAGGTTTGCCTCAGTTTAAAGAAGTTAAAGTAAACATGGGTTTTGAAGAAAATAAAACAAGCATTGCAACACCAGTGCGGTGCAGTCTTCTCCACACGCACACTGTCAATAATCAGTCAGAAATATTCATAATGTTGAATAAATGAATGCCCTAGTTTAAGCTGTAGCACACATGCCTCCCTCCAAACTGCAGACTGAAACTGACTGTCAGTAGACTCACATTCAAACAATCCTGTCAGGGGAAAATATGGTTTAAAAAGATAATTCGCAATTTTTTTTTTCATTTTGGTGTTGCTTTTTGTTTTGTTTTGTAGCTCCTCTTCCACATTTGACTTCAGATGATGTTGATAAGGCCTTACAAAACTCTCCACGGTTAATGCATGCTAGAAACACAGGTAATGCTGGCACTGCTCCCATTGCTATAGGTCATCTTCTAAAAGAACAGGATTCCTTTTTATGGGTTGCTTGCTAAAAATGGAAATGGTAAATCAGGAGGGAGACAAGCTTATCCTCTCCTTGATGTGTCTGTGGGTTTTATGCACAGACACACAGAAAAACGGTGAGATCAAGTAAGGCTAGATGGTGCAAGAATGGTCTCCTTACTGGTAATTTCTTGTGTCCTATAAGAGAATGGGATCCCTAACACATGATAAACTGCAGGCTCAGGGCCTTTGCTTCCAAGAACTTTTTTCCTCATTCTGTCTCATTGTGCTTGTTAGGTCTACTCCATGGATCCCTAGAATGTTGATGGAGCTCAAAAGCGCTTCAGCACTTGCCTAAGTGCTGTGGACTCTGGTGAATGGAGACCATCTCCTGTTCCATGCCATATATATCATATCATATCATTCAATAGAATTGTTATTTAGGCAGTTAGCTTATCTAATTTCTCAGCTATATGGGACTTGAGCTGAAAACTCCACTAAGTTTGATGTTGCAATTTCCACTGTCTCATCTGAATATAAAATGATTTTCTTTAATATTTGCCCTTCTGCTAATTTGGCCCAGGAAAGTATTGAGTATAGGTAGGAGAACAATACAATACATGCCTTAAAAGCATCTTTCAGGATATGACTTAAAATATTTGTGATAATAATTCAGAATAAATTTTATCGTGCTCTATCAGTTATGCAACAGAGGATGGCATGGAATTGTACATATAGTATGGTATACATACTAATTAAAGAGGTTTGGAATATTGCATGATCATGCCTGAGGGTATTAGTTACCTACAGTGACCAGAAATAACAATTCTTTATGATAAATGAAAAAGATAATACAAAGGATAATGCAAAAGAAAACACACAAACAAACAAAACAACCCTTGGATTGTGGTGCTTCTTTCATATTTCATTTAGTTTCCACTGTGGTAAATGGCAGTGAGTTTCCTAGTAAAATTAACTAGATTAGAAGTCTTCTCCCTAACATTAGATATTTGCCACTTGATATAAAGCACTACTATGGGCTGTAGGCCTGCTGCAAAGCCCACCAAAAGCAATAAATTTTTTTCCATTGACTTTGATGGCATTTGGAATAAGCCTTAAGCCCTTTCTAAAAACAGATGGACTCAATGGTCTTTTCCATCTCTGGTTTTCCAGGTTTTAGTTTGCCAAGCAATTTTCACATAGAGTTGTCCAAGTGTTGTTCAGCAGTTCTGTTGTGTTATCTTTTTCTGTATGTATGCACTGATAATGATATTTTTATATTCATTTCACCAAAATAAGATTGTTTGCATTTCTATCATTGGAAGTGTGAATAATATCATACTGATCATCAGCGTAAAGGAAATTAGTTGTTCTGGTGGCATAAGAACTTTGGGGTGGGATTTTCAAAGGACCCCAAAGAGTTAGAAACAAGTTCTTCTTGAAGTCAGCAGCAATTGTACAAATCTTTATGACCCTTTCCATGTTCCCATAGATGGCCAACAGAAGTCTGTTGATGTAGTTAGAGCAATTTCAATGCCTGAGATAAGTGAGATACCATTTTCTATATCAAGCTTAATAGTTACAATTTTTTCAGCTTGTCGAGAGAATGAGATTTCTGAGGGCCTGACCCACAGCCAACAAAAGTCTGTGAGAAGATTCCCACAGACACCAATAGGCTTTGGCCCTGGCCTACAGTCTCTATTGAAAATGTGAACCTATTTGGGAAGTGCATGCACTAAGGAAGAGAAGGCAAAGAAATTCAGAAGATATGAAGCCACCTGCCCAGGTGGAGGTGATTGTGGTGAAGGTAGAAGGGATTTCCTGAACTTGACTCTCTCCTCTCTTAACACAGATTTTGCACTGACTTTTATTCAGTAATTTGAATGGATTTACACAGATGCAAAGGCTAGCAGAGTTAACCTTTATATGTAACAGTCCTAAGATAAAAAATAGTTCTTCATAGTCTTCTTTCAGACACACTGCAAGAGGGAAAATATCAGTGGATTTAGGGACTGTGAAAATGAATCTTTAGGTGTTATCTCTTCTTCTTTCTCTTTAGGAGGTGCCACTTTTATTTTTCCAAATACATCAGTTTATCCAGAAGCAACACAAAGAATTACAACCAGGCCAGGTATGAACAATGACCACCTTTTGTATGCTGTGATTTTGCTCATTTCATCTCTTAAAGCATCTTGTTTTTCTTCTCCTTCAACTCTCTTTTTTTCTGAAATATCAGGCTATATTTTGAATACACACACATTATATGTGTATATTTTATATATGTGTATGTGCTTACATCATTGTGTAAACTGAGATTATTAAATAGAGAAGTTTAATGTCAGTTTGTTCCACAAATCTGTCTTTGAAGCAATGCTATGTAGTGTTTAAGGCACCAGAGAATCAGAAGACCTGAGGTTTATTCACTGGTTCTGTTGCAACGTCCCAGCACAGTCATTTTTTCAATGTCCTTCAGGTGTCTGTCTGTAAAATAAGCCAAGAATACCCTCTTTTATAATGCTATTCAAAGTATATTGGGAAAAAAGTACTCTAAAAATGCAGGATACATGTTCCTCCTGCCATCTACTTTTTATTTATGTTTGAGGCAAATAAACCCCACAACATCTAGTTTTGAGTTCAAGAGACTAAATTAAATAAAATAGAAACATAAGAAAGTCCTTATTGCTCAAGAGTCTGAAGCCTGCAAAAGTATCATGGGTGTGCTGTTTTGTGAAAGGCTAAAGGGAATCATTAAAGAAGATGAAGGCATAGCTATAAAGCTAAAAATTTTCTTTACATCACCCTTTACCACTAAAGATGCTGGAAAAATGCCTAATCTGGACATTTGCTTTTCCAGTAATAAGTGCAAAGTACTGTGAGCTGCGTCAAAATACTAGATTTAAAGGAAATCCATTACCGAGCCAGAGGAATACATTCAAGTGTTCTGAAGGGACATACACTTGAATTGACTGAGCTCTTGTGACTATACATTCTCTCATTAAAAACAAAGGAGGTTTTGGATAGCAATGCTCTAGTGTATAATCCAGGAGAGTATACAGAAGTAACTATTTTATATACATTTGAATACATGTATATATGCATGTTTGCAGATTTGTTAATTGGTAATTAGAGAAGATAGATAGGGAAACATCTAGCAGACTGTTGCATGGTCAAATCCACCCTGCTCGGTTTCTAGGGAAACAAACTCTTCTGCTAGATTTGTTTATCTATAACAATACTGTAGTGAGTAGAAAAGAAACCACTGATGCAATGCTTACATATGACATTTGGCTTTCATAAGACATTTACCAAAGTGCCTCACAACTACTTATAATAAAAGCTAAATCAGCATATCATAAGAAACACAATATTTTAACGGATCAAAAACTGGCTAAGTAACCTGTTACAAAGACTGAATAATGGACATCTTAAGTTATGGGTGCTTTAGCATTCTCTGCCATGATCTATAGTTATTAATAACTGGAAAAAGGACACAATAACATTTGGTAGAAAACTGGATGACATTTTGTCATTACTTAAAACCATAGATTCCTCTACAGGATTCCCGTACAGGCGTCCAGAGCCTTATTAAAGATCAATGATCTGGTGATAGGGTAACAGCTGAAAATACAAGTTAATAAATGCAGTATTAGACACAAGTTATTTGCATATCTTACTGATTTTAAATTAACCCTCTTCATTCATAAAAGAATAACTAAACACAGGCACCTTTATTGATGGCACAATAAAACCACTGCTCTAATTGGCCAAAGTGGAAAAAAAAAAAGGGCAAATGAAGAAACACAGTGGAGGATCATATGGGAAATCTGACTGTGCCATTAAATAAATCATCGCTCTGGCCTTGTATGGAAAGGTGTGTGAATCATCCCTTATCAAAAAGGCTATTTGCAGAATTAAAAGGCACTTAGAGCAAACCACAGGAATATGGAAAATTTTTCGAGCATGTTGAAAGATATTGAACTCATGGTCCTCACTGGGGGTGAGGAAATGTGATGCAATTATCAAAATAGTGTCACAAGGTACCTGCTTAGTCTCAGTATTAGAAGAAATGACATTAAAAAAAAATTAAACATTTTCATGAAACATTAAAGCAGACTGTGGCCCTTGTGCTCACAGGTTATAGTAGCACCCAGGAGCTTTGAATGGCATGGAGAAATCTGGACATGAATATAGATGAGAAGACAAAGCATAGATATAGAAACAATTACCAGCTATACAAGGTAAAACTGGACACCCAAAGCTCTCAGCAGTTTCCTGCAAAAATGAACATGTAACACAAGACCAGAGGGATCTGGGTGTCCTGCAGGAAATAACTGTGCCAGTTGTGAGGATTTGAAGCAAAGGCTAGAACAAGTCTGCTGTGAAAGAATACTGTTTTATGTGTATGTTTCCAGTGGACTTGAACAAAAAACTTATTTTTTCATCCCATGAGAAATTCTATGATTTCAATATTTGTTTCATCCCAACTCATGACGGAAAAATAAAATACCATTTTTTTCTGAAGTGAAAATTTCTAAAAAACCCTGAAGTACTTCATTTCAGCATTTTTATCCAAATCACTTTCACAATGACAATTACACTTCAGGTCAACATTAAAAGCATATTCCTGTATGAACACAATGCCTTGTGGGAGTATAGTTTGGATATGGAGTGTTTCTATTCTTCTGTGTAAACTGGTATATCTTAACTAAATATTTCTTACAACAAATTATCCTGTAATTTTGAAGGTATTATTTGCTTTTATCTTTTGCAATTGAAAGTTGACAAACATCTTTAAAGTTAAAATTTTCAATCAGAAATGAAAATAATACTTTTTTTTTCAGAAATTCTGTTCTCTCTCCAGAAACAATTTTGTTGGCTTATTCCATGGCTTTCCTTTTAGTTAAATGTCACATTTCAACCAGACTGCAAAGAAACTTTTCCATAACAAAGTGTCCTTCGTGTAAGAGCAGTAGCATACCCTGGGGGCTATCACTTGATGACATGAAAAAGGACAAAAGCGAGGGGGGATGGGGAGGTATATAATGTTAAATGGGAATTAGCCAAATCTTGGGATGCAATTTTGGAGAAAATAATTAAGCATTGCCATTGTTAAGGCACTACAATAGAAAACAGGAAATGGGCAGGACTTGTAATGAACTGCAATGACAAAGGCGTATTTCTTCAGTCACCTTTACAACAGAACATGAAGTTTCATCAAGCTGAAAGTAATACAATGAAGCTATCAGGAGCTCAGGAAGACCTAATATGGGTTTGTCTACATGTCTCATCAAACAGGAGCATTCCCATCAAAGATCTGTCCAAGATAAGGGCATGTTGTATTAATATCTCATGAATAAGAACATATCTGCTTATCTGGGATAGTACCATGTTTGTCAAGGCACAATACTGAACTAAGAATGAAGTAGGAATTTTGTGCTATTTCAAGAAAGGTTGATAACTGGATTTTTCTTTTAATGGAGAGGGTGTAGTCAGAAAACCATCATAGGATGTGTTTGGTTAAAAGGCAAAACAATTTTTTCACAGTACTAAATTTGTACCAAATACATTTTAAGGCTGCAAGTGCCACCAAGTACAAGCCCACAACATCACACTATCCTCTCAGTGTTCAGGTGTCTAATGATTTGGAGACCCACAAATGAGGAGAGGAGAGGAGAGGAGAGGAGAGGAGAGGAGAGGAGAGGAGAGGAGAGGAGAGGAGAGGAGAGGAGAGGAGAGGAGAGGAGAGGAGAGGAGAGGAGAGGAGAGGAGAGGAGAGGAGAGGAGAGATTGTGGGAGGAGTCGCACAGCCTAATCATAAGCACATACCTTCTAGATGATCTTTTTCCCTTATTTGCGTGTTTTCTTTCTGGGCAGAGAATGGAAGAACTGGGGGCAGAGGGAAGGTTCCTTATGTCACCAGAATCTCCCTGACAAGGCTGCCATGGAGGCAGAGATCTGGCCAGACAAGGCAGAACTAGAAGAGATACATTCAGGCAGCCCAAGTCTGAGCCCTGTTCCCCTCTGTGCAGACAGAACTCAGAAACCCCAGGAAACACATCCAGAGTCCTTCTGAATATTTTTTTTTTGCCAGATGATAAGGGCCTCAGGACATGAAGTGTCTCTAATTAAATGATTAATAGCACTGTTGACCTCAACTTGGTCAAGACATCTGCATGTTACAATGATTCACCTGGACACCAGTATTCTGCTTAGACATGAACATTTGTGCAATTCACATTATTTTCTCTGAGCTTCTGAAGGACAAGACTGTAGAACAGTTCTCAAGAAATCAGGGATAAAAAGGCACTAGTTACTCAAATGTAATACAAAGATAAATTGCACGTTTCAGCAAAAGCAATTTTTTTGAAGTGTATGATTCCAGGAGGTGACAGTGCTGGTAGTGCCAGTCTGCTCCTCAAGCCAAACAGACTAAATAAATTAAAGGCAATTTGGTTGTGAATTTCACATTACACTTTGTTTCCATTCAATACTTCTGCTCATAGTGCTTGGAAATGGACAGAGATACATCTGTTTTGCAGAGAGCCGGTCTGTGACTGTTTCTTTAGTTCCTAACTGGTTTCATTTCCAAATATAATTTCTAAAATAAAACACAAGCACTATTAAGAATCAAAGCATATGCACCAATTTATTTCTATTGTTGGGTAGTGCTGCCTTCCTGAGATCTTGGGCAGGCTACGTAAGTCTCTGATTTTGGCAGCAATTTTAGCTAATGTGTTAAAGCCAGCCATAGAAGAACACAGGCAACTGCAAAAGATTACAAAGGGTAAACCAAACATTTCAATTTACTGCACATACTTTATGAAGAAACTTTTACATTTTAGTTTCTTCATTATTGTGTGCTAAAGCATTTAAATGAAATAGAAGTAATGAGTAAATAGAAGAAAAGGCAAATGGAAATTTAGATACATAAAGTTAAGGAGCTTGTCCCAGGAAGAAGAAAGAAATATTTAAATAGATAAAGCAGGAAAAAAAGCTATCCACTGTTTGGAAGAAATATGGTATGCATACATATATATTTAAGCTTGTTCCCTGTTTTCATGTGTTTTCTTTCAAAAGATTCGTGAGGATACTGGGGTGTGTAAGGGAAAGTGTTCCTTGGTGTTCTGGGCTGAAGAAGGAAACCAAAGACAGTACTCTGGGCCTTTGGAAATTGTGTACTCTATAGAGTATTTGTACTAGCTATTTCACTGCAATTCAGATAGCTAACAAGAATAAATACCTCTAAAGAGCAATGCAGAGGGCAATGTGGTACTATTATTTTTAGAGACAATAAAGATTATAAATGTTTTAACCATTAATGTCCCTCCTATTTACTTTTTTTTTTTTTTTTTTTTTTTTGTAATCCAATGAGCTCCCTAAAAACGTGCCCGTTTTCTGGACATAAATACTTTATGCCATATCTGCATGAATCAGTATATTTTTCCTTTGTAGATTTGCCTTATGAACAAGCCCGGAGATCAGCATGGACGAGTCACACCCATCCCAGTCCTCAGTCAAAAGGTAAAAAACATCTGCATATGTCTACCCTGTGGGCTTAATGCACATCTGGTGCAGCCTGGACAGACTCTGAAGTGAACTGATAGGAGCTACCTCCGCATTTGGCTATGGAGGATTTTTACCTGTGCCTTTGCTGGGAAGCCTGTTAGACAGGTATAGGTCATACTGGGTGGAGTCACATGGACATCCACATCCTTCCTTGAACTCAGGCTTCCTCAGGTCCATGACTTATAAAGCTTATAAAGCTAAATCCTATTGTGACCATCATTGAGTGGTGAGCAGCAGAAGTCCCAGGCCTGTGAACTGTCACAGGTTTGGTGACCAACTTCCAAACTGGAAAAATAACTACGTGTTGGTTTTTTTTTTTTTTCATTTTCAGCTACTCAGCCATCATCCTCCACAGTTCCCAAAACAGAAGACCAGCGTCCTCAGTTAGGTGGGTGTCATTTTGTTTGAATTATGCCTGCATGTGATTGGGTTTGTGGAACATGATGAAGACAGCTCTCACCTATGAACCAGAAGCAAATTGGAACATCTGATACAGAGCACTAAAGAGATCTCCAGATGGGGACCACTAAATCCCCAGACATGTATGAGCTGGCTCTACAGCTGGATCTGAGATGAAGGCTCCTATGGCCATTGAAAATTGCTTTTAGTAATGTTTAATGACAGTGAAGACCTTGCAGAGTGAAAAAGCTGTTAAACAAAGTACCTATGTGCCATTTAGATACAAAGATAGATGGTAATGATGTCAAAAGACAATATACTCCACAGTAGTTGAAAAGCTAGCAGTTAGAAAATGCGCATGATCAAAGAGATAAAAATGGATTGCAGCAAGCAGAAACCTATTTGAATTGGGCTCCTGAAATCAAACAAGAAAATTAGAATTCTCAGTCTATTAGGAAGCTGAGGAGAAAGTCAAAATTTATTGATTTGTAGATTAGTGGTTTTGCTAAATGGGTGTATTTTGTGTTTTCAAAGCAGGTAATCCATGGGGTGGGACTGAATCTCTTACTGTGAATTAGATGGTTGTCTTGGACAGGTAGCTAGAAAGCACTATGGAGATTCTGAGTCAGTTATGACTTTTGTTAACAGCAAAAGTGTAGAAGTAGGAAATAAAAGAGATTTGGAAGATATTCTTATCTCAGAAGACTGTGAGCCTGTTTTTATCACATGGATTTAATATCATTATTCTGGTTTTTGTTACAGCTAAATAAGACTGTGTGCATTACTACATCTCATTTACTCATATGTGTGCTGCCTGGGAAGTATTATGCTGCTTTTTGCCCAAATAGTTTTTTATCTAATCTGGCCTTCCAACCATGAGAATCTTTCAAGAAGTATACTGATGATTTATATAAGTCCTCAGGACTATTTAGTGGCTGTGTGTGAGCTGCACAGATTATTTAAATGTATAAGGAATGTAACCTGATTATCTTCTTGGCTGTAAAACTGGGAGCAGCTTGAGAACAGCTGTCTGGAAACAGGGCAGCCCAGCAACAGGGTCATTCACCGAGGGACTCCGGGCTGTGCTTGCAGCCCATTGCTTTGGCTTTTGTACTTCTGTCACAGCTTCCCTTTTTCTTCTTGTATTTCAATCCAGACCAATATAAATTTTCATTTCCAGAGGGAATCCTTTGAAGAAAACACTGAGATGCTGTGGGCATTGCATGGCTGATACAGCCTGTTCTGAAAACCCTTTTTGCAAAGTTAATACAGGAGATCCCTCACTGGACAACAGGGATAAAGAATTGACCCAACCACATTGCCTGGGTTCAGCCATGCACTTTCAGCACTCTTCTGGATGCTGCTTTGGCACAGAAAGAGTTAGCACTGGCATGGGGAAAACAAATGTGGCCTCATAAGAACAGAGGCCACCATTCTTTGCGGAGGGGACTCTAACCCCATTACCTGTCTGTGGTTGTGGGCCCTGGCATGCTGCAAGTGTTAATAGTACCAAAGTATGCCTCTGTGTATGTGTACTTTATTTAAGCAGGAATCAGAATACTTCTGGGCCAAATTTACAGTGTGTCTGAATATATGCTTTTAGGCAAATGTGTATTGTTGCAATAGTACACTTGCACACCCAAATTTAAGGGAAAACATACAAATATTTTGATGCAGAGAAAGGAATCACTTTCCCCAGTGCTGGACCTGCTGTCCCATTAGGCAGTATATACTGCCCCTTGCAAGGTTAAAAAATAACACCTAAAATATTTGACATTGTTGTTACATTATTTTAAATCTTTCTTTCACAATTTTGTAGATCCATATCAGATTCTTGGACCAACCAGCAGCAGACTTGCAAATCCAGGTGAGAAGGGATTTTGCTGATTTAAGAGGATTTCTCTTCATTGCTAGTGTCAGCTTTAAGGCCAGATCTGGAAAGCAATGTGACCAAATTTACCACTCTTCAGTGTGACTCAGTGGGAGCTGATGATACTCAATGTGTTACAAGATTAGGTGTCTAAATTACACAAGGGTGGGACTGTGGTTACAGATTAAGACACATAAACTCATGTATCTTAATGTAGATGCCTACATATGAATTAAGTATCTTATTTCCCATGATACTCATTAGAAACCTGGTTAATATAGTTCTCCGTAGAGAGCTATTCAAATAATTCTAGAGTAGATGGTTACAGTCAATATAATACCTCACTAGAGTTGTTTGACCTCCTCATATCAACAGTTCACTTCAGTTTCCTAAATATTGGGGTTTTGTTAAGTGCTGTAAGAGATTCCATCTGACCTTCAGGTACCACTCCAGCAGGGCATGAGTCTCTTGCCCATCTGCATCATATGTATCCGAGATTCTGCTAATCCACAATACAATGCAATACTGACCTTGTCAAATACAAAATTTTGGGATGAATAACTGAAACCAGCAAAAATATATAGGGAAGAAACAGGAAAGCAAAACCTATTTCCAAAGAATAATTGGGTTAAGCACTTCCAAAAATATTTCCCACTTTAAGAGGAAGGAAACAGAGTGCATTGTGGACAGGGACTTCTAGCATTTTTTAGGTAAAGATGAGGAACCTTCTTGGTGAGTTAATGCCACTGATTGGGAACTGTGTAGATTTCACGGTTGCTGCTCTGAGTCCGCAGGATGCACTGTGGCCATACACCACTGTAATCAAGATCATAATCTGCCACAATGGACTGACATTGTACATGCAACTTCCCATTTCCCTTGCTTTAACAGCCACAGGGCTGAGTGTTCACAGGTCCACATTGCAGGTCTCCTCAACCCTCAGGAGTGATGTTCCTTCTTACGAGGACTGTATGGCTTTTCAAGGCACAAAATTGCCAAAATACTCATCCATTTCCTTTCAATTTATCCCAGGTGACATCAAACACAGTTCCAGATTAGTTTGCTTTCTAAACGGTTTTGCATGGTGTAGGAAAGCAATTAAGTAAATCTTAAGAATAAAGTTTTCCAAATGTCTAAGGCATTAGGTTTCCAGGTGACACTGATCTTAACTGGACATGAGGGACTAACTCCCTTTAATTCATTCATAAACCCCAGCTTTTACAGTTCTGTCAGGCATCTATTTGTTAGCTTTCATTATTGTGGAAGACACTAACATGATCTGAATTTGGATACTTTTTTAATATTTGGATATGGAATTCCTATCCACCATCATTCCTGTGCTTTAACATGTTTTGTCTGTTTATAAATTGGTGGAATTACTCTCTCATTAAAAGGAAATTGACAGCAACCATTTATTTTCATAGGACTATATATTACATTTGGAAGGCAAGTGTTTATGTTAGAACATATGTTGGATTGCTTATTCAAAAATTTGGTTTTTGTCCAGTGCTGAACTGTTTATTGATTTTCAAAGGCTAATCCTCTTGTTATGTTTTGTGTATTAAAACTTGCATGCCTTGCTCATACCATGGATTCTTTTGTTTGTTTGTTTACTTAATGCATGTTAATGGAACAGAAGAAATTCATTAAGGACACTTTGGATAAATATCATTTAAATGAATATGGGTTTCAGTTGCACTGAAGTATAAACTGCTAATAGATTTCAGATGCTACTATAGCTTAATATTATAATTCGCTACTATAAGCTTTCTAAAGAAAAACTTGTTTATTACACCCACATATCTGGTTTGGAAAAAGAAAAGAAACCCAAATGATTCCTGGTCAGAGATGTACTTAGAAGTTAGCACATACAAGCTGGTTGGCAAATTCTGCTGACATTGTGCTTGTGAAACAGATTGCCTTGCAAGCTGCTTCAGCTGTATTTTGCATCATTTCAGTACTGCTTTATTAAGAAATGCTAAGCTTTTAACATGAATATCAGTGGCAAGGCCCTATGAAATCTGCTTTCAATTGCCTAAAGTGGTCAAATTTTGTTCCTATAACTCTGAGCAACACACGTCTGCAAAGTTGACAGCAGACTAATAATTTTCTTTCTAAGATTAAATTGGCAGAGGAGTGAGAAAAAAACAGTAACAACTTTTAAAGCTTCTTCAATAATCATTTAAGCTCATTTGACACAGAACAATGGCAAGAATGTATTTTATGGACCTTTTCACTGTTCTTGCAAGTGTTTTCTCCCGTGGTTGTATGCAGTGCAACAGCAAGCTAATAAGTTTCCGTTCTGCATTTCCCCAAATGCTGCAAATGGATGATATGGTTTGGCATGAGCCCAGCTTTCTCTAAACTTCTCCATTTTGTGTAGGCTTATTCCATAGCAGGGAACATTTAGTTGCAACACAATTCTGTGAGAACAAGCAAAATGTTACGCAAGTGAAAGCTGTTTGTCCTGAACTTTAGAGATTAGCTTCCTAAATGAGCGCTGTATTATTTCCCCATCAATTGTCTACACTGAATGACATTAGGTAACTATTAAATCTCCATGTAATGGCATTCTGCCACTCAGATGAGGGAAAACATGACACATTACCATTATCTCTGCTCTTAAGGATTTCACGAGACAGGGCTGGGAGAACTGGGACTAGTTAAAAGTAAGAAGTAGGAACCAATGTTGCAACATTTCCTAATAGGGTCCCATGTGAGACTCTGGAAGAACTGAAGTCTTAACGTTGTTAGTCGCTGGTCTTGACATTTCTATTTCGTTTCCCCCCACAGGGAGTGGGCAGATACAGCTGTGGCAGTTCCTGCTGGAGCTCCTCTCGGACAGCTCCAACTCCAACTGCATCACCTGGGAGGGCACCAACGGGGAGTTCAAGATGACAGACCCCGATGAGGTGGCTCGGCGCTGGGGGGAGCGGAAAAGCAAGCCTAACATGAACTATGACAAACTCAGCCGTGCGCTTCGCTACTACTATGACAAAAATATTATGACTAAGGTTCATGGTAAGCGCTACGCCTACAAATTTGATTTCCACGGAATCGCTCAGGCTCTCCAGCCTCACCCCCCGGAGTCGTCCATGTACAAATACCCATCAGACCTCCCCTACATGAGCTCCTATCATGCGCACCCTCAGAAGATGAACTTTGTAGCTCCCCACCCCCCTGCTTTGCCCGTAACATCGTCCAGCTTTTTTGCTGCCCCTAATCCATACTGGAATTCACCAACTGGAGGTATCTACCCCAATACCAGGCTGCCAGCTGCTCATATGCCTTCTCATCTTGGCACCTACTACTAAGCGGGAAAAAAAAGCAACGCCAGAAAAAGCAAACAAAGACACTTCTCGCTGGGATACAGTCCCTGATGAATTGCCATAAACTCTATTGGAGTACACGAATTAAAAGTGCCTAAAGAGACAAGTGAATGTTTGGCTGAGAAAAAAAACACATTAAAAAATAGATGTCAAAAAGACTCTTTGTAGTAGGGATTTAAAAGAGATATTCAAGAAGTATTAAGATACTAAAATGTAATGTATATGGGCATCGACTCTGTGGACCAAAAAACAATAGACTATTGTAGGTAAAAGCATGAAATGATAAGGGAAACCTACGAAAGCTAGTGGTCTTAAAAAGTTGATAAGCTTATGTGTAAAGTTTGATATCTTGCTAGTACAAAACTGGGACTATACTACAGCAATATAAGTCTATAGTGACCTAACATACAATATACGAATCAATAGAAAAGAGGGGAGGAAAGGGGGGAGGAAAAAAAAAAAAGGAAAAAAACCTACCTGTATTTAAAAAAACGGAAACATATCAACAAAAGAGACTGATTTAGTGTGGATGCTGATTTGGAATATAACATCATTGTTTTAGTTAAAATCAAATGTGTTCCATTAATCAGTGTTATCAGCTACTCAAACTGTGAAGACAACCCAAACTTTAAGATTCCCTGACAGTATTACAGGAACCCTGAGCCAAACATTGGAAATGAGAATGTGCTGAAGGGCAAGTGTATGATTGTAGATCAGAGGCCTGCACCTGACAGAGGAAGCAGAAGGGAGAAAGAGGAGGACAAAGGTGGTGAGAATGCGAGAAAAGAAACTTCTTTACCAGTAGAGACTGAAAAGACTGAAAACTTAGTAGCGTTGGGACTATGAAGAAACATTTGTTTGGACTTGTGCAACATATTGCTCAGTATCATACCATTCCCAGTATTACATGAGGAACAGACTTGATTTTATAGTAGTCAGGAGAAGTGGAAAAAGGGAAAAGCAGAAGAATTCAAAAATCAGAATATGCATCTCTTTTTTAAAAAAAAAGTAAAACTGGAATTGTGTTGGATATTTAAAAGTTACCAGTTAGAACCTCATCATTATTAAGGGAGTTTGTTTTCTATTGGTTAAGGCAAGAGACAACCCCTGACTGCCAAAATCAGAAATCATCTTAGGTATTTTTGTTAGGCGGGCGCCAGTTTTTCTTTATCGAGTCGCGAACGCTGTGCGTTTGTCAGAATGAAGTATACAAGTCAATGTTATTTTTCCTTTTTATATAATTATTATATAACTTATGCATTTATACACTACGAGTTGATCTCGGCCAACCAAAGACACAAAAAAGGGACAATCAAAACTATTGTGGCCTTGAATTTTAACTCTGTATGCTTAATGTTTACATTATGAACGTATTAGTACTTAGAATGCAGAATGTATGTAATAAAATAAGCTTGGCCTAGCATGGCAATTTGGATTGACACTGTAGTTTACATTTGCATTTGCATTTTTAGTGCCTGACACACCTATCAAATCTCCTACTTACCATGGTAAAATACACTATGCATTTTGGTTTAAAATTTTGGTTTGTGAAATTTGGAAATCATGAAAATGTTGGACCAAATAGCAATACTTAGCCTGAGTTCAAAGTGGACAGGTGATGTGTATCTTCTTTTACAGACAGTTCTACTAAAATGCTTGCAGTCCTTCTTTAACAGTGCCTTGCCGTTCTTGTCCTGAGCTTCTTTTGCCCAGAGATTGCAACCATGCCCAATTCTTTGACAACTTCATGGCCAAGATTGAAAATGAAGTCTAAAGGAGGCCTCTAAGGATACCAGAAATTATCTGATACCAGAAGTTATCTTTTGTTGCCATCAGATTAAGTGGCATAATCTCAGTCTGAGATGTATTTTCATACTGAATCATATGTTGAATTACCATGCCCCCTTGCTATTAATACATACTGTATCATTATTAGTAAATAAAGTGAATAATGAATAGCTTCCATTATTCCTCACATTAGAACGGAGTGTATGGTAGCTTGTTAATTTGTCATTGTAGTCCATCCTGGCTGTTTGCAAAGGGCAGGATATTTTCTTTCTGTTCTACATTTAGAGGCTTCTCACGCTGTACCGCAGGCCCCAAAACTACATCTGCTACCTAATGTCATGACTCCATTTTTTGCAACACCAGCTGAAGAAGTGGTCTGGAAAACCAGCACTGACATTTATGAGTGAGTCTCCACAGCAGGCAGCGTTTACTGCAGAGACCCTAGGCAGCTCAGACCTCCGTTTCCTTCTTTTTTGCTGTTCTTTTTTCTCTTTTTCAGAAAAAAATGGGTGTGGTTTCAGGTTTTATAGCAAATGTTCTGCATATTCGTTTTGTGGAGTGCTAATTGATGCTGCGCAATGGGAGCCCACTTGCTGGACTCTGGTGTTATGGGTATCTTGGTGGCAGTTTATAAGCACAGGATTATATTACTAATGTTTGAGACCTGAGCAGTGGCATCATAAGCCTTGTGATGGTTTGGGAAATCAGCACTGTAAGTCTGCGACCCTTAAAAAATAAAAACTCACAAAAAGGTTAGAAAAACTGAACTCTTGGAAAAGGTTAGCCACTCACTATTTTAGAAAGTTATGGCAGGCACACCTACATGCTGACTATAAGAATAATAGTTTGCCTTTCAGTGGAAATACATCTACAGATGCTTGTTATCTACTTCATGTGTACTTCCAGCTCAAAAACACTGTAAGTATGTTGTTGAATCACCTTTTAATTAAACACTTAAAAATCCAGATAAAACAGCCGGCTTTGTTTAGATTGGCAAGGACATGCCCGGAGGCTTCCAAAGCATCCCCAGTGCTCACATAGCTGCCTGCAGGATTTCCAAATTGTGTTGCCTGGCTGCTATCATGTGCAATGGGTAAAACACCCTGACATAAAAAGGCTCAAATCTTGGGACATGGATGGAGTTACAGCAGATAGTGCGATGGAGACCCTTCATGATGAAGAGCAAAATCCTATAGTAGGCCACAGGTAGCTCACTGGTGAACCAGTCCAGGACACCTGTCTTAGAGATACGTCTTAGAGATACACTTTTCCCCAGGAGCACCCCACAGTTTTCCAGGAACCTTGGAAAACCTAGATTTTGCAACACTGAGGATGAAGAGGAGAGTGAAGTTTGGAGAGACCCTACTGCTGCTGCATTGAGACAGGTGGCTCTGCTACTTGCAGGGACTCCCTATCCCAGAGGCAGCAGCCACCCCACAGGGTCTTCTTGCTGGGGGGGCACAAGGACTGGCCCAGTGTTCCAGGGCACTGGGTGAGGCAAAACAGGTACTGGACCTATGGTAGTGTCTCTGATATTCACTGCCTGCTACCCAGTCTGGCTCTGCTACTGGATGCCAGGAAGACTAGAGTGAGGCCAGAGTTTTAGGGGTTGGTTCCTAGGTCAGACCACGACAAGGGATGGGCCCAATACAGCCAAAATGCTCAGTCTCCAGATCATGGGAGACATTCACGTGAGACTCAGACAGACCTCAAGACCTCGGCTGGACATGCCATCTGTTTGCCATTTAAGGACATCGATACATGTATAACATGGCCCTGAAGAGTCCACACTTGTGCAAGTTGGTCATGTTGGTAATTTTGGCTCTTTGTTTAAATTAGGGCTTCTTTTAAAGTCAGTTGTCATTCAAGACTCAAACCATATTACAGCACTCTGAGGACCATTCTGAAAGTAGAAGCTTTATTTTTCCTGAAATATAGAGATACACATGTGTGCTTTTCTTTGACCAAGAAATACACGTCTGTCCGAGAAGCTACACTGTAACATGGGAAGTGATGGTGAGAAAAGTTTTAAAAATAAAACTTAGGAAGCTCAAATTTCACTGTTCTTAATCAAGATATTTCCCCTGATATTAAATTGGTTTTACTGAGTGTATAAAAACTGGCTTTAAAGGATGTATTTTACAACACTTGTATTGTGAGTCTTCAGGGAAGATCGACAGAGGTTAGGACAGTACAGTACCAACTGAACTGAATTCCTTCATTCCCCACACTTTCCACATTAAGGAGAGTCCATGTTTGGTACCTCAAATGGCACATGGTTTTTAAACTGCCCACAGAAACACAGGGATCATCAGTGATTTAGACTTTCTTCTGCAAACTCTTCTTGTTGAGACTGTTTCTTACACCAGCTAAGATCCAATTTTGAAATATTTTTTTTTTTTTATCATAGATGCATTAAAGAAAGTTTTAAAAGCCACTCTACCTTATATGCTTGATGATCCCATAATCTTTTTCTGTGCCATCATCTCAAGTTTTAGTCACATCAGGGAAATGTCCCTGAGAATAGTTTCTGCTTACCTAAATTGCTGGTAAGTCAGAATGGTACCTCATCTTTCCAAAGGATTCAGTTAACTCATCCCTGAATTTTAGCTGCTTACTGAATAAATCCTGATGCAACGCAAGTGTTTAATTCCCTGTCTGGTCAGTGGAGGGAACCTTCAGATATCTTCACAGCAGATCCTGCCTGCTTTTGGGAACTGCATTAAGGAAATTAGGTGCCACAACGGAGGTTCACTATGACTGTGGCTAGTCCTTGGACGTGGCTGGGACCTTGCTGACCATCAGCAAGACAAGCCCTTTCATGAGTGACAGGTAACCCAGTTATGTGGCAACAAGTCCTGGTGGAAAAAACAGATCTCTCTCATGTTTTCTTGGTAAAGATATATATATATACACATATATATATATTTTTTTTTATTATTATTGTTTTTTTCCCCTCACTGGATTTACTGAATTTGTCACATCGCTCTCTGAGTTGGGCTGTTCAGAAAACCCTTCTTCATCAGAGCTCAGCTAAGAGCTCATAGCGCTTAGGGTTTAGAGCAGTCCACCCTTCAGCACTTGACGTTACATTAAGGGAGGTGAGAGCTAAGGAGTCTGTGAAGCCTCCCCCTTCATTAATTAGCACTATGGCCCTCTCTCCATAATGAACACTGCATATACACGCACTTGGTCAAGGCATGAAGTTCTTGGCTATGCACTCCCTCATGCCTCTCACCTTCTGGTTATGTCTTGACCTCTGTGCAGACCATACGAGTGGGTCACACCAGGGTTTCAGCAAGAGAAAGCATGGAGTCTGGGTAAGCCACACCATTTTCACATGAGGCTGCTCAGAAGGCTGTCTTGCCCCCCTGCTTGTTTCCAGGCTTCAGCAGCAACCTCCAAAGAGGCTTGGTTACACTGCTGCCCTTTGAGCTGTGTGACCGCTCCTTCCAGGCACTGGCAGGTGAGACATGAGATGCATGACTCAGTGAGAGCCTTGCTTGAAGAACGGGGATCACTTGGTGAGATGGTTAATGAGGATATTAGGCCAACTGGTATGTGGAAAATTGTTCCAAAGTGTAATGGCCATTCTTGTTTAGAAAGGCATATATTTTCAAGAAAACTAAACAAAACAGACAAGCTGCTTAGGCTAGGAATTGCCCTGAAATATACTTTTAAATCACTGGACTTCTCAAAACCAGGCTCAGAAAATTTCTTGGGTTGTGTACCAGAATCTTGAGCCACACATATTTTATAAAAGAACAAGGGTCAGAATAACTTTGCACACAATCCTGGAAGAAGTAGTGACAAAGTCTCCTTGGGAAACCGCATCCACCCCCTTCACTATTACAGAACTATTTTCTACTGTACTCTCACTGATGTTTCCTTAACCCTCTTCTCATTTGAAAAGGTCTGGACTCCAGAGTTTTTCCACCCATTGTCTTAACACAGAGGCTAATACATCTCATTATCAAAGAGGTGAGGTGGGTTTTTTTTTTTTGTTTTCCTGTTATTTTTGTATTTTTCAATTTATTCTGATTATGCTCCTCATGCATCACACTCAAGAATTCCTTGTCTGCCTCAATGTTTATGGCTTTCCAAATATTTGTAGTTTGTTATCATGCTCCCTTTGACTGGATGTTAGCCAAGCTTAGACATATTCCACTTCACAAACCTATCCCTCTTCTTCTCTGATAATTGCTAATGGGTCCTTTTTTTTTTTTTTTTTTTGACTGTGTCTGCACATGAGCAGGCCTGATGTCTCCTCCTGCTGTCTAAACCATTTTTATGACTTTATGACTTCTCTGACTGCCACTTCCTTCCTATTGGAGCCTATGTCTTTCTCCCCAGTCAAGCAGTTAAAGTGCTTGGAAATTCACCTGGCTGAAAGTTATCCCCTGAGCAGTCAAAAACCCTTGTGCCTCTTCAGCTCTGGATGGTCTTCCATGTTCTTCTTCATTTGGAGCAGTTCCTTTCACACGAAGTGAAAAACCTCCTTTCCTCAGATCTCAGTTCTCTCCACCAACAGTCTACTAGGAAGGTTTTTCCAAACTCTTGTGAACTTGCTGCACTAATTCCACCACCTCATCTCACCCAAGTGTGCAGTGTTTATTTTGACCCTGTTTTGTCTGTGTCCCAGACAGGCTAGAAGTTTCTTCAGGTAGAAACTGCACATCCACAGAGCCCGCAGCAGTGTGTTGCTGCCTAATACTAAATAATCATAAGTAACATGGATTAAAAAAGTGCCTATATATTCCCGTTTTCTTCATGATGGTGTCATCATTCTCCACTGGAAACTTGAAAGCTGCTCTGCAGAAAATGGATACAGAATTCTTAAAACTGGTGGAGACACTTGGGTTAAATGACTTCCATTGTCCTTTTAAGCTTCAAAGCAGTTCTAAGAAGATATAAAAGACAAGCTTTAAGTTTTAGACACACCTTTCACTCACTCTTTTCATATATTTTTGCAAAACTACTTACGAGTTTGTATCATCAAACCAGCCATGTAGACCCCTTGGCTACCTGAAACATAGTGCAGGACTGCCAGGAATTATATATGGCTTCAAAGACCACTTTCCTGTGACCTCCTGGAGAAGAGCTGGAGGGCTTGTGAAGTTTTAAGTACATCTGTAACAGCACTGACAACTGAAATAGTCAATTTAAAAATAATGTCCCTTTTCCCTTGTGGGTTGAGGAAGGGTATGCTCACCTGCAATATTCTAGCCAAAATACAAGGGGAAGAAAAAAAAGGAAAGTCAAAATATCAATTTGTTTCATACTCGAAAAATTACCCCATGCAGTCTAGTTCTCAGAAACACTAGTCTGGTACATGAGTATATTTCAGTTTCCTGGGATGAGAATGGCATTCAGATGACCCAGCCATGATTCGGATCATATTGTGCTGGTTATGGTAAATACGGATCATGATTAACAGATGTTGCTTTGAAGTGCTCATGTCTTTAAATATGCAAGACTAATAAATGCTGGAAGAGGCTGTATTTTTAACCGAGACTAGCTGAACATTTTCCATTTCAGTTCTTTCTTCAAGGACGGAGAGTGAGATTGTTTTCTTCTTCCAACGTGCTCTGAGAATAAATCCAGGAAATGTGTATAAGGTGCTTGGACATTGCGATGGGCTCATATCCTAACACAGATAGACAGCTCACAGTCTGGCTCCCCAAGGGATTGAGGTATCTGCTCTTTCCCTAAATGACTGCTGGTTATGACTATGGAAAAGTGGCTCTGTATGCTTGTTAGCAAGTTTAAACCTCCCACGAGTTTCCAAGGAAAAGACAGAAAATAAGGTCTAAAGCTAGTGACACACAGCCTTTGGAGTAGATCAGAGCTTGATTCTCGAAACAGGTGTGAAAATAAGTGTTGTTACCTCAGCTCTTCCTGGAAGATCAACCTGAAGGAGGTGGTAGAAAAGGGGGCATAGAACCAGGGATGCATGGAAATGGCAGACGGAGATATTATTAGTTGGGCTTGGGAAGGGGAAGGAAAAGTAGAACAAGGAGGCCAAATTCAAGAGGGAAATAAGAAGAAAAAGAGTTTGAAAGTGCTGTCAGAGGGGACAGTAAAGTGTCGTGAAACTACCCCTTTTGTTAGCAATTTGTGGAAGGGAGTGTAA
The DNA here is from genome assembly GCF_964273445.1 of Streptopelia decaocto. Classification (NCBI taxonomy): domain Eukaryota; kingdom Metazoa; phylum Chordata; class Aves; order Columbiformes; family Columbidae; genus Streptopelia; species Streptopelia decaocto. The sequence goes on from NC_138663.1 coordinate 119,242,088, forward strand.
GTGGACATTTAAGACATTCTTGCAGGGATTGCTCAGTGCTAAGTGACCTGATTTGATGATGTTGACATGAGATCAGATCAGAGTCATCAGTAAACAGAGAGCCAACCAGAAGATCAAAACTTGGGCTAACAATGTGAAGGCAGCAGTCAAGGAGGTGACTTAGCTCTCCTCCCACTTACGGAAAAGGAGTTGTATGTGGTCAGAAGATGCCACAGAGGTTTCAATACCCAGCAAAACCCAAACAGGTTATTTTCCTACATAGGCATGGAAAGTGAAAGATGGATCTGAGGGATGTGGGAACGAAAAGAGCAACTGCATATCAAGAGTTTAACAGAAAGAGATATTAAAGTGGAAGAAAAGGAGACCATAGACCTTATTGAATTCAGAGGTTTAAAACAACCAAAAAAAGGCTTAAAGAGAAGACAAGGTTAGGTTTAATTCAAAGAACTGAGCTCAAAGGAGATGCAGGAGAGGAACTGTGATGTGTGATTTGGTAGGAGGCAGGTTAGTACATCTAAGCTAATGTGAGAGATAAAGCCACCTAAGCTGAGGAGTCAAGGGAGTCTGTAAATGCTGTACGTCATTTCTTTCTACTCTTACCACTTCAATGTATTTTCAGCTAACATTTTGTTATAATTTCCACAAACAGTTCATATCACAACTTCATTACAATGTTGACTGCATAATGAACAGCTGTAAAATAGTCTTGCCAATGCTGGTATTTTGTACCAGTAATGTAATATCCAGTTCCACTCACTGATGAGTGCTATGCAAAATGAACTAACTAGCATTTTTCATTTCTTTAACCACTTACTTCAACAATTAAATGTATTGCATTGCTAAATGTATAGTATATAATAAATCATTCCAGCCTGTATAAGAGCACCAAATGATTCATCTCTTTTGTCTTGTCACAAGCTGTATAAATGCTGGCTTAGCACTCTGTAAATGGCTTTGTTCACTCTTGTTAGTTTAATTGTATACCAAAAACCAGTAGAGTTTCATTCATACAGTGTGTGTGTCCCACTATCTGCCAAATCAAATATGCTCACCTTTTATTACTAAACACAAACCACAGTGAAAGATTTTAGCATAGCTGTCTATGGGGTGAGAAACCAGTCACTATTTTAAGATTTTTGATGTCCCACTGTAACTACTGGAATAGATCTTGAACTGAGACACAGTAGGTGCTCCTAGTTATGGTTGCATTTCCATTCCCCTACTTTGGCTAAAAGATGAGACATTTGGTTTATGGCTCAGCCATCTATTTCTCAAAAATGTCTGGTTGACTTTACTGTAATTATAATCATCTTATAGAGAGTCATTGGGGTCTAACACACCCTTTTTCTTCAATCTTGGCACAATACAGTGTACAATTAGAAAAATTGGAAGAGGTAGAGCAGCTTTATTTAGTCAGAATATCTGGCAAAATGTTCTTAGTTGACTGATAATAAGGTTTCCAAAACACCTAAAGTAGCTCAGACTCCGATATTGATAGACTTACCATAGGATTTGTATTCCTGAGTTGCTTAGATGTTCCAGTAATCCTTCCCCGGTGCTTTGTCATTTAACAAAGTCACAGTCATTCCGAAGGACCTGTGGAGGTGACGCACCCTCCAGCACTTGTGGAGGTGACGAGCCCTGGAGGTGATGCACCCTCCAGAAAAGGCAGCTGTCAGGAGGTAAAATGCCACCATACAGAATGTTCACTGTTAAAGAAAAAATAGTTCATCAAAGCACTTTTCAAAACTGTGATTGATAGCTTCATGTCCCCACAATGGGGCCTGGGCTGGTCTTGATAAGAAAAAGAGCTGGAAAATTATGTAGATGTGGGATTGCATCTGAGTGTCCTTGACTATGAAGTCTACAGTCTTGATCTGACACCTGAATGTTGATGTGCAAATGTGACTTTCTCAAGCTCTCCCACACAGAGGGAAATACAGGCTTTATGACTCTTGGACCACAATGAAAAATGCCCAAGCATTATTTAACCCATTCTGCAGGGCTGCTGGGGTCTCTGATGGTCTTCACAGTATAAATATAACTACTCCTACATTCTTGGGTTTCTTGGATGTAACTACTCCTACATTTATATAGTCCTAAAATTACATTCAGCCGTTTGAAGGCAACTGTGAGGCTGATGTGGCCCCTGGTGAAAATGAGTTTGACACCCCTGGTCCAGGCAGTCACCTGTTTCAAGGTTACTGAGCATCTGCAGGGAGGGAGAAGCACTCTCACAGACTGTGAAGGTGCTAATGAGTTTCCTGTGCTTCTGGCATTGTCTGACTGCCGAGTGATCTGGGCAGGGTTGTGGTTCACGGTGAACCATAGGGAGAATTGACAGGCCTACAGGGAAGGAGCAGTGCTCCCATACACCTACTTGGCCTTGCATGGTCTATGCAATTAGCCTTACGATTAGGCTCCTGGAGACTCAGACTTAGTCACCTACACCTCCTATAGAAAGAGGTTACCTGGACATTTTCTAGGAGTGATATGATTTGCTTGACTGTTGAAGTAGAGGGCTCAGCCTGCAAGTACTTCGTGCCTCCACTTTTACCCTTCCTTATGTTACACAGTGACTTATTGAGTCAGCTCCTGCAACTCCTCCTGTGCCTTAGCTCAGGCTTTGAGATCCAGAAACCATGGCTTCAGTGGCAGCAGCTAGAATCCCTGACTGATCAGTCCCTACAAGGTTGCTCACAGAGCTGTGGGTGTGCGAGCCATTAGGTGTTTTTCTCTTCAGCAAGAAAATGTCTAAAAAATCTGTTTTAAAAAAATACAGGAACTGGTAAGGAATTTGAAACCCATGTATTACTGGCAGACATGTGCCCAGGGTGGATCACTGGGGCAAGGCTCCTGTGGCTGTGCTCCTGCAGAGAAGTGGTCAAGGTGGGCTGCCAGGCTGGGTCTAAACCCGCAGCCACAGCTATGCTGGCAGCCCTGGTGTTCAGCATCTCTGGGCTGTGGACAAAATCTACATATGCTGCCAGCGCAGCCTATGCCAAGGGCTGCTGGGGCAGAGGGATGCCAAATAAAAACCTCCTGCTTTTTCATCCTGCATGGTCACTGTGCTCCTCCTATGGTGAGGTTCAACTTTGGGCATTAACTTGTGGGGTTGAGGCTTTTGCAGGCAATGGTCTGCCAGGCAGCCCCGTATGCCCCTCAACTGTGCCTGTTCGCCCTCTCCTTGCACCTGTGGAGGGAGGGCTGGACACACTCAGGCAGGATTCAAGGCTTCCCTTAGGTGCCAGCAATAGACTGTGTGCGTGCATGTGTGTGTGTGTGCATGTGCAGATGCGTATGTGTAGTTTCCATGCCCCTAATTCTCCCTGATAAAGTCTTCCCGTGATCTTGTAATTCCCAACTAGTGCTCTGTAGTATTGAGTGATCCACAGAGTTTTGCCAAAGTGTTTATAACTGGATTTTTGAGGGCTATGTTTTGCGAGACAGATCATATTCAGTCTCTTTGCCCTGTCACTTTCCTCCTGGGCTACAGCTGTGTGATCTGGGACAGCTGGAGGCACACGACATTTTTGGCTGCCCTCTGTATTTCAGATGCTTCCTGAAGTTCTGTTTGAAGGTTTGAGCTATGACTCTCACACCAGCCTGGAGTAGGCTGCAGTGCTGAACCTGGTCCCCACTAGGGTAGCCTAAGGAGAGATGGAGGTGTTTGAGAGTGGGAGGTGAAGGCAACGAGCGTGGGCTGGGAAGGTACCACAGACTGTGCTGTACCTGCTCTGCTGCCCCGGTCTGACTTCACACTGCTGTTGTATCGCACCACAAGAGCAATCCTGCTGCTCCTTCTGGCAACAGCCTGTATGTTTCCTGTCCCCTCAGCAGGTCCCTGCGGTGTGGGTGACAGTGCGATCACCCCAAGGACAAGTGGCCTCTAGCCCAGTGCTCATCCCCTGCTGCAGTGCTGGCCAGGTCTCCCTGTAGCCATTGTTGAATGCCACACTGTCCTACTTAGCCTGGGACACAGTCCTGCTCATGAAAGTCAGCCCTGGTTTGTTTCCTCAAACAGCTGTGATACCAAGGGATCCGGGAGATCCCGTACCTCCAGCCCTGCCCTGCACACACCTCAGCCCCAGCGACATCCTGCTGCCCCAGGAGCCAGAGGCCTGCAGGACAAAAGCCAGAGCTGCTCTCCTCAAATGTGTCAGAGCATATTTGCCAGTCAAGGCATATTCCTAATTCCCCCAAAAGATGGCACTAGGATTCACCAAAAGTGAACCACTCGGCACCCTGCATGTTTTAACATCTCTGAAAAACGACACAGGGGTCCTCCACTGTGGTGTCCACACCTTGCCCCCCCATAACCAAGGGATGGCCGCATGGAAGCCTACAGCCACCACCTCCCCAGAGCAGGTCCTGATGTGGCTCTAGGTTATGGGCAACAAAAACAGAATGAAAACTGATTTGCCACCTACTGAGAGTCCACAGCAGGAGGGGATGTCTTTCTGTAGGATGAAAATACCCCCTCACATACATCCTGTTGTTTATTTCTAAGGCAATGAGAAAAACAAATATACAATATTGGAATTAATATTTTTGTATGCTGACATTATCTGCTGTAGTAAAACTGACATCATTAGGATTTTTACTGAGAAGTTAATTATTTTTCAATTTGAGCAACACAGCCCATAAACCTATGTCTGGTAATTTACGCTATGTTCTAAGGGTATTTTTGAATGCAAATGTTTCTACATAATGACAATTTTAGAAATATTTTCATGATTAAAAGAATAAAACTAATGAAAATAACTTCTGGTGAGATTATTTTTCCTTGCAGTTTTTACAAAATATTGAAGAAAGCTTTTTATCTGTCAGTGAAGCAACAGTTTTTAGCCTGAAAAAACAATCTCCACTCCAAGATAATGGACTTCTTGTATTCATTAACATCTCTAATAGAGCTATCGCCTGAATAGCTGGGATTTTTCTTTTCGTTAAAGAAAAATGATAACATCATAGCTCTATAAAAGAAAAAAAGTTAATGCACGCAAATGAAGGGTTTCTAGAGACAGCGGAACTGAAAGTGCTGTCTCAGTGTATTTAAAATGGAGGGGCCATCTTGTCAAAATGTCTCACCTTCCCAGACAGCTCAGCAGCCTCCAAGGAATACTGAGTCCCACAATTGCCCAAGTGATAGCAAATTCAGCAGTGACACTTCTTGCAGGAAGATGTTTTGTTTTACAAATGCCAGTGTCTCCTAAAAGATAGACATCTGATTCACATGTGCTTCCAATTTCTTGGACCAGAGGTTAACATATAGTCGTCCCTGCCTTAGTAGCCCAGAAAAACGCTTTTTTCTCTGCATGTTACTGCCACTAAAGCATGATTTAAAGCACAAGGATGAAAGCTAGTTTGAAGACTGTACTTACCCCTGAACTAACCCTGGTACTTCCCACATGATAGACCTGGACAAGGTGAGGTCCTTGCAATGCAGATGTTCTTCTAAGTACACAAGCTTGGCGGTGTCAGTTGAGCACGTTGCTGTCCCTGGGCATTACCCTATTTTAACAGTATGAAGTATGATCTCTGTGTCACACATTTAATTGCCCACTCCTTTTGTTGTGTTTAGCAACACACTTTTGCAACTCACATCTTTGGGTAAGAAGCTGGTCAGTTCAGTGGTCTACAAATCACCATGCACCCCTACAGTACAGCTACTAGTGAAGTAGTGAAGTGGCAACACAGTCTCAGAGGAGAGGACTGATCTGGGCTGGATTCACTCACAGCCCTTCTGGAGGGCCACAGTTTGCTGCCTTGCTGCCTTTTGTAAACTCAGGAGACCTTGGGACAAAAAAGACACACACACAAAAAATAAACAAACAAAAACCAAAACAAACTAAAAAAAACTAGCAAACAAACAAAAAAAAATCACAAAAAAACCCCAAACAGCAACAAACAAAACATGTGCACCAAAAAAACCCACAACCACCAAACCAAACCAAACCAACAAACAAGCAAAAAACAACAATTAAAAAAAGACTTTACAAAGCAGACCCTGATAGTAGAAATTCTCTGTGTGAAGAGTATATATTTAGGATGCTTTGGAACAAAACGGGTGGGCATGGGGAAAATTAGTGTTTTTAAATGTCTTGACACTAGATGGAGTGATGGGTCAGTGCAAGCGCCTCTGCCGGAGACCGCTCGAGACCCTGTTTTGAGCACATTTCAGGCCCATTCTGGGGTTTGGCAGGACCGTGCATGTTTGTCAACCTCTGCTTAAGAGGCACCGGGGTCTGCAGGAGTCGTGTGGTTTCAGATCAGGAAGCGAAGAGGTTTTCAGCTGTTTGCAGCTCTGCCAGTCTGCTCCAACTCCATCCCTGCTTCTCCTTCTCTCGCTTTCATTACTAGCATCATCACCCAGAAATTACAGAACAAACAAAGCTAATTACTAAAATTAATCATCCCCAAGAGAACAGGAGCTAACCTCTAGTGCCAAAACAGACACTGGATGAAGTAGAGCTCTGCTGCGGGAACTGTTTCCCCACAGCCTGTACGCACGAGTCCAGCTCTGACCGACACTGATGGGACCTGCTGTGGGTGCAGAATTCGGCACGTGTGTGTGCGCAATGCTGTACCAGGGCATTGGTGTTTCATCTGGCAAGTGCTGAGCTGCCGCCGGGAGCCGCAGGCACTGGTCGCACTCGCTGATGTCAATGGCAGCAAATGGGATTCAGTGCTTTGAGGATGGCTTGGCACCTCAAAGGCAGGAGGCTTTAATGTGGTTTCTTGGGTGTAACTGAAAGTAGCTTTTGGCCCAGATTAATGAATATTTTTTGCCTTTGTATGTGCACTGATTTTTGTAATCATGCTGTTAAACACGTCTTATGGAGAGCAGTAATTAAGAGATCATATATTCTAGTTACTTCTTCAGAAACCATTGAGTATGGTTGTTCAAGATGTGATTTTTTCCTCTTCTGAAGAGATGTTTGCTTTTTTTCATCAACACACATGCTGGCAGCATACTGAGGGTCAGAACAACAACTTCTGGGAGGATTTCCTTCATGATGCTATGAACAAGGCACACTAAATCCTACTGACCTGTGATGAACTCTGTGATCTTGAGCCACTTCAGCAGTTTCAGTCATTCTCCTGATACCCTAAGAAATATCCTGAGTGCAATTTAAACCTGTCATGTTTTTTGTCACTTGGCTACATATTAGACTTTTCAGTTCTATGCATTAATGGTCAAAACTGGGACATCATGACAGAGCAACAGGTGCCTCCTGTTGAGGCATTGCTTTATAGCCTATGAAGAACAGAAAAGAGAGGAAATATGCGTTACACTAACTGAGTAAGGCTTTCAGCACAATCTCTTCTAACTGTTATTTCTTAAATGTCTCTTTCTTTGGTCCTCACAATGCAAACCCAAACCCGAACCCTCTCAGAAGGGTAAAGATTCTTCTAGCATGGGAAAGTTGTTCTGAAAGTTTGAGCTTTTAAAGCCTATGGAAAAATAGATATTAAAATTATGCAGGAAAAAAAAAAGGTTGGGGGGGAAAGAGGTATAAGACAATTATCATAATAAAATGGTTATGAGCATGATTTCCCCATCACAACTGCTGCAGCAGGAATTTGCGAATTTTTTTGTCATTCATCAAGAGGGAAAAACCTAGACAATTGGCCCATAACTATTTTTTATGAAGGCAAGTTTACTTTGCTGCAACTGCTGGATTCAGTTTTGAGATCAGCAGGGACCAGTTGGTTACCATGTCTTACCTGCTTCATTAGCAGAAACCACACGATTTCATCCAGCTACTTCTGTAATGAACTTGACACCAGAGAAAAAGGTTGTAATTTGTCATTTGTATCTAGACAAACTACAAGAATTTCTGTCACTTTGATAAGTTTTAGCACAAATGTATATTTCTGCCAGACTTTCAGCAGCTAATGTGTTTGTTCCTCTTTAGTTCCTTTATTTGTTTACTGTCTACAGCAAATATTATGTTCTCCTCTGTAAAAGTGCCTACCCTCCAGTCAGGGAATAAGAAACAATCCCACATCCCTGAGGTGACTCACACATCTCGTGGACACTGAATCACCATTAAGATGAGGTGAACATGTGGTGTGCAAAGCGGAGGCTGGAGCATTTTCAGCCAAAACATTCAGAAGATACTGGTACACATTAAGGAATTCACGGGAGGGAAAACAAGCAGCTTGTGAATGATTATTTACAACCCAAAGGACTAAACTAACAATTCCCAAGTGCTTCTGGCTGGAACCCCCATTACAAACCACTCATTTTGTGTGATCCCAAAACCAGAAAGAAGTACAGAAAATTCAGCTGAACTTAGCCTAGCTCTAGTCCACAACCCCTCCTCAGCAGGCCTCACTCCAAATTTGGTCACTGTTAGGGTAAACTGTTATTTTCTTAGCACTATGAGAGCTAGCAATACAGAGGTACACTGTTGTACACCATATACTGCACAAAACTCCCTTTGTGCCCTGAAAATGAGGCTCTGCTGTGCCCACTGTTCCCAGGAGGGAATCAGTGGCACAAGCCCCCAGGAAGAAGAGGCTGCAGAGCTATGATGGAAGCTCCAGCTTCAGAGTTTCCACATGCGTTCAGGTTGAAGAGGAACAAGGATGATCGTCTCAACAGATCCCCTGCCTGGGCATGGGGCAGCAGGAAGCTGTGTGTGCGTGATCAGTGTGATGCTAAGCAAAGCTAGCTGCTCACTGGGGTCTTAGCACCTGAGCTTGAAGGCAGCATCATGTCTAGACAAGCACAGGGTGCCCAGCAGCACTGAGCCCTGCAGTCACGGCGGCACAGCACAGAGCAAGGTAAGGGCCCCGCAGGGGCTTTTGGAACTCTATTCTTGAGTGACCTGGCCAAGGCTATACTGGAAGCACACTGAAATTGTTGGAACTGAGTCACAGATCCCAGCACACACATACATGGTGGATGCTTTTAGAGGTTAAAAGTAAATCCTCTTCAAGAGGCCCCTTTTTTTTCCCCATATGAAGGTGATTTGGGGTGATTGTTTTGTTCAGAGTTGGATACATGATGTTTTGTTGTTGCTTGAACTGAGAAGTTCATCTGTTAAACACTGTTCCAGAGCTGTACTCAATTGTGTCCAGGTTAATAGACGAGCCTTTGTCAAGGACATTATGCAAACACATTTCCACAAGACATTATTGTCTGGACACATGAGCAAATATTTGCCTAAAAAGTGTAATTGACTATTGTTCAAGAACTGCCACCTGCCCCTTGGTTTTCTGGCACTCTTGTAGGAGGGACTATGGTTTACAGCATTGCCTTCAGCTAACATTTTCACAGGAGCCAACTCTTGACCAACAATTAAGTAAATATTCAGCTTGCTGTCTTTATTTTTTCTTTTCCTCTCCCCAAGGCTGCATTGCCCTTTTATAATAAAGGAAGTGTCAAAAAGAAAAGGAGAAAAGGCAGCCAGCCTTGCTTCAGCAATAGCACTGCAGGGAGATGATACACATGAGCAATGGTAGCCAAGCCCAAGGGACACGCTGGAGTAGTCACGAACAAGACCAAGAAGTAACACAAAGGACAAACTCCTCTGTGTTGTCAAGTTTGTTGTGTCAGCTGAAGCTGTGAGAAATGATGACAGTCATGATGCCAGGGGATGGACGTACAAAAGAAGACTGTGTGGCTGTCTTGTAATATGTGGTACGTGACATGCCAGCCAGCTTGAGCAGAAGCCCTGCAACCTCCTTTGGCATCTACAGTAAGGCTGCCCCAAACTGCAAACAAATGACTTGAGGGATAAACACTTGCTCACCCACCTTAATCTTAAAGACATATTTATAAATACATATATTTTGGAAAGGTACACTCTGTTTCAAAGTAGAAAACCAAATATTTCTGTTTGAGAATCTTTAAGTTAAATATTTGGATGGTTAACCATTGTCTTATCAGCCCTTTCTGGTTGCAATAGTTCAATAAATTTGATATGAATTCACCCAATATGGTCAATTAAAATGGATATTTTTTGCTTTAAAACCTTTCTGTTAAAAATGGTTTCATAGAGTTCCAGTCATGGCAACTTTATGATTGTACAAATTGAGTTTTTTCATACTTTTATCACCTTTATTTCAAATTCCTTCTCCCAGAACCGAGTGATGTTACTGCCAGGCTGAGCTGTGCCGTGGGTTTTGTGGAGGTAGTTACTAGCTAGAAGTAAGAAATTGCACTATAAACATTACGTTTATTTGCTCAGTGTAATAAAACTTTTTGGTACCAGTTAGCAGAAATTAGCATTTCTTTTTGCATCTATCAGTTTTCCCAGTTGATTGGCTGTTGCAATTCTGCTGACCTCCAAGCTCAGTGGATGAGTTTCTTTGATTTTCTTTGATCGTTTCTTCCCTTCAGGCACCCACTAACTGCTGAAATTGTCCTGTCTTTTCAGAACTTCACCAGAATCATTCTAATCTTGATCATTACATTCCCACTTGTCCTTGTCTCATTGCAAAAATATGGCTTATGAAATCCCTGCTCTGCTCAGGCCTGACTGTACCACCAAAATAGCTTAACTTCACCCCATACTCTTTCTTCTGCATTGTCACTGAAACCCACCCCCAGCCATCACAGCTCTCCAGAACTATAGTCCATGAACAGTGTTATACACAAGACAATTTGTGGCATCTCTGTGCTCATCATCCTTACTCATATCCGAGGATGACAAAAGCGGAGTGGAGACACCTGTGTTTGTGTGATAGGACACACATACTGACCTGAGGCACTTAACTACCATCATCTTTTCCCTTTGATCTGTTACTATATTTCTGTTATGGTAACCATTGATGCTGTCAACAAGAAGAGTAAAATGTTACCAAAACTTTCCCAAAATAGCCTCTTCTCCATCACTCAAGAAGTCTTTTTTCAACACCAGCTGTCAACTGCCCACAGCAGGAAATGCTTCCTCCGGTGTGTTTTCCTCCTGAGGGACTGTCAGCTCTGAAACATGCCATTGTACAGAGCATGGATTCAATACACAAAAGGCTAAAAACTGCACAGCATCCTGTCCTTGCTATTCATAAAGTGGAGTCCTTCTCTCACTCTGCAACATGATGAGAGAGACTAAAAAGAAAACTGTGGATGCCTAACCCAGTAATGTCATTGTTGTAGTGAAGTCGCACCCCTGAAGGCTGAAGCCCATACCAAAGGTGAGCATACTGAAAGCAGAGAAACGGTTAGAGAGCTGACATGCCCATCACTTCAAGATCTCCTAAGCTGAAGGGATGAGAGTTGTGATGAGTTGTAGTGATTTCTACTAGCAGATTGCCACCATTACCTTGCCTACCTTCCAAACAAATAACACATTTGTCCTTCCCTGTGCAAGTGACTTTTATTGGTGTGGCACTTTAAGTTTCGTATGGCAAAGACCTTGGCAATGTCTTTGTTGTCCAACCCTCTTGCAGAAGGGACCAGACCTGAGTGAAGGTGGCCTGCTATGAATTGCCATTGAGCCATCAAGAGTGTGACTGGGGTAAATACCAAGAAATATCCTCCTGCTGCTTACATTTAGTTGCTGATGAGGCTGCACTAGACTGTAGCATGCTGTGCCCTCTCTTGGGCCTAGGTAAATCCAACAGTGTCTTTACTGCCAGCTCAGGAGCCAAGAGAGGCTTGTGCAAAGGTTTTGCTGATGAAAGAGGAAGCAATTTCTTGATGCGTGCCAAGGTTATAATTGGGGGGATATGCGCAACTGGGAAAAACCTAGACTTTTCTTCATTTCTCATGGGGAAATTGAGAAGCTCAGTCGCCAAGTATCTGTTGGGAGAATCAAGAGGAAGCAGAGGTGTTTATTCGCCAAAGGAAATGGGAGGGCTCAGAGGCAGCAACAGTGACATTACGCAAGCGCGGGGCATGCACAGGGCCGTGCTGGGACTCATCCTGTTGCCTTGACAGAGCAGGAAGCTGTCAGCCCCGAGTTCTCTGTCCTGCTCTATACACGCTGCACTGAGTCTCAGGGGGGTCACGAGCCCTGTGGATTTTTTTTTTAACCTCTGCTTCAAAGACCATGCATTTTTAATGTGTATGTGTGTGTGTGAGAGAGAGACTTGCTTCTCATGCATGCCCTCTACAGCCCTCTCATTTAACTTTTCCTGTTGATTGAAGGTTTGATTCCACTCTGGAGGAAAAAAAAGCAAAAAATCAACACACTAGAAATGCCTCTCTGTGCATCTCACACCTCCTCTACTTCAGCTTAATGGAAATGGTTCTGTGAATTTAGTGAGCAGTGCTGCCCAAGCTGTTCTACTATCCATAGTTTCCTTCTTTATTTATTTTTTTTTAGTATACTGCTTTTTTTACAGGAGTACATTAAATCACATGATTAATATATGGTGCATGTGGTTTGGTTTTCCTTTCCCAGAGGAAAAATTACTTGTGTAATGTTGTGTTTTGATTTAGTACTTTCAGGGTTTTAAGATGCACTTTTTTTAATATATTCTCATTCCTCTGTGTGTGTATTAGAGGGTGACAAGGAATGAGATAGCCCACAGTTCCTGTGGGCAGATGATTTCATTGTCCAGGACCAGCTTCTAAAGTGACCTTTTCTCCCAAACAGAAGAACATTAAATTTATGGGAGGAAGTTACTGGTGGCAGACAAGTCATTCTCCACCTCAAAGCTTGAAGTAGTCTTTCAGAAATGCTGGGCTCAGGCTTATGGCATGTCTGTGGCAGCCAGTATTGCAAAGCAGAGCTGCCACAGCTTTCTCTTACAGATAGTGTTCCCATGGGCCATGGCTTAATGGGTTTGCTGAGGTTTACATGGTGAAGAAGATAAGAGAGTGCAAATAGTCATGTCAGAAAAGAATGGCAGTTACTAGATAATGGGAGATGAACAAAAGTGTTGTTTATTGGTACCATTGTGCAGATTGAACCCCAAGCACCTGCAGCAGAGCTGCAAACTCTTCCAACTGCTGCTCTTGGCCAACCAGCACTGCCTTCACCCTCTGCTTTGGCATTGAGTTGGAAATTGTGCTGCTCTCTGGTTATACCTGCCCATCTGGTCTGAAGAAAAACAACACGTATCCATCATTGGGAAACCTCAAAGATCAGTTAAATAGAATGTAAATATTAAAGAAAAGATAGACAGCAATCTGGCATGTTTTGTTGACCTAATGCTCTTCTAGAAAATGTCAGTGCTCTTTGAGGACAGAAAGGGGAAAGCTGAGTGTATGAGGTGTAATTACCCTCCTGTTAAATGGGGAGCTAAAATGACAAAGCCTCTGTGATTCCAGTAGGTCTAAGACACATCATCAAATCACTGCAGATGCACTTGTTTTTCATATTTTTCTTGGGCCATCCCAGCCTTTGAAACCCATGAAACAACCCAGAGATGGCACCCACGGAGCTGATCCTGGGATAGTGTGTTATCTGCACCAAGTCCTTGAGGTGATTCCTGCCTGGCTTGCCCATCTGAGCAGTGCCACCTTCAGCACAGTAGAAAAAAAAAAGCCCCCAAAAGCAGATGTGTGGGGCCGAACCACTGCCCAGCAGAGTCAGTGGGCTGCTCACCCATGAGCTGTGTGCATTTCAGTCAAGGCTCAGGGTGCCCAGGATCAGAGAACCTTTTCTTCATGTGTGTATGAAAGATGTGTTGCTCTCCATCAGCTGGCTTATGTGTACTCCTACAGAGCCATTCTAGGAGAATCAAAACATGCTTCTAAAGTACCTGTCCATTTACATAGTAAAAAAAGCTTACATTATTGTAGCTCCTATCAAAGGCCAGGGAATATTTCCACAGAGCAGCCTTTAAACGGGAGCCCTCTTACTTAATTGAATATACTGTAAAGATGAAGTCTGTTGTAAATAATTTATTTTACTTGGATAACCATGAGAAAGGAGAGAGCAGCCCAGGAAGGAAAGGGTACCTGTATTTGCAGCCAACAAGATTAGTATCAGGCCTGGAAAAATATCTGAGTAGGGATCAGAGAAAAAATGACAGAGATTGTCCTTTGTGTGTGATCTGTAATCACAAAAGGGGGTTGTAAACGCCTTCCAAAGTAAACAACAAATCTTCTTTCTTCTTTCAAGACCCAGAGCCATGTGACCGGTGATGGCAGCAGCTTGTTCCTGTGATGGTGGTGAGGAGAAGGGCAGCAGGCGAAACCATGTGGCTGCTGAGGCCCAGAAGTAGCCATCATGTTGATCAGGAGCAGCGCAGCCCCTGGACCTGTCATGGCAGGGATGGGTCCATGTCAAGGTGCAGGGTGACAGGGAGCACACTTTGTCCCATGAGATGCACCCAGAAGAGGAATAGTTTTCAGTACAGCCCTGTTGCTGCCAGAGTCGGCAAACAAAATACCTCTCTGAGCCAGAGAGATCCACATGCTTTCTGAACAACCTCTCCCATTCCCTAATCCCCAGCTCACACTGTGCTAGGGGAGACATCATCCCTCAGATCCCCCCAGGTCCCCTCAGGTCTCCCCAGGTCCCCCAGGTCCCCAGGCACTGCCAGCTGCTGTTTGAGGCACTTTCTGCATTTTCCACAACACTCCACAACTCTCAAGCAAGATGGGTTTGTTATGTCAGATGGGGCAGTGATAAGGCTCTTCAGTAGCAGGCTTAGCCTATAGAATCAATGACTTTTACTTAAGTAAAATGCACTTCAGAGAAAAAAAAAAGAAAAAAACAACTAACCACCCCTCCCTCCCTGTCCCCCTGCCCCCCCCTCCCCCCCCCCAAAAAAAAAAAAAAAAAGAAGAACAACAGCAACCACAAATAAACAAAACCAAACCAAACCCAGAAAACCTGATTATAGCCCCTTCCTAAGGCTTGATCCTTCCATGCTTCTGAGGAGGCTCATCCCACCCTCTTCCTTTGCAGAAGCAAACCTGCTAGTTACTTATGCTTACCTGTCCTCTTACATCCTACCAGAAAAGGGTTTTAGTTCTGTAATCTCCTTTTGATCCCAAGCTCCACCAATACATAATTTTCAATGCCCTGGAGACAAGACTTTTGAACTGAGCAGCACTGCTTACTATCTTTTGATACAACCTTAAGTCGCCTTATCCTGAAAACAAGTAGTTTACTTACCTGTTTATGTTTTCCTGTTCCTGGACCCTGATACAGTTTATATGGTTTCTCTTAACAACCTTCATAAAGTCATTAAGTTTATTACCTAATAATATATAGTTGGGAGTCATAAAATGTATTTACATTAGATAGTTTCCCAGGTATGTGGAAGGTAATTCAGCACCCCCAGTCTGTGTTCTGATAAGGTCAGACAAATTTCTTAAAATACAGGAAGTTTACCGGCAATCCCATTCTTTTTTAATCAAAGTAATATTCCTGCCAGCTCTGAGATATTTCTCCGTAATGCATTGACTTTCAAGAGCGGTATAATTTGTTCCTTTGTTCCCGTTATGATACAGAAAGCAAAGTCATTCTTGTTTTCTTTCCTTGTGGACCAGAATGAGCCACCTGAGAGCTGGCAGGCAGCCATCGCCTCGGAGGGCACAGGGAGCCCTTGGGAGGATGGGGGTGATCGACCACTGTGGTTCACATTGTGCATCAGTGCTGCTGATACCTGCCTGTGCTGTGTGTCAGAACATGTCCTGCACTCACCATCAGGTCACAGCTCATCTGCCAGGGTCCGTGCTGTAGTAACATGGCCCTCCACACCCAGGGACACTTGGGTGAGGGACCCTTCTGCCCTAACAGGGACCCTGGCTGCCTGGGTGCCTTCCCTACACAGGCAGTGGTGGGGAAACGCAGAGCAGAGCCTGATGACAGCCCTCAGGTTGCTGTCTGAGTGTTACTACTTTCATTTCTTTGACTTTTGGCTGAAGGGAAGGCTTTGAGGATAAGACAGCTGCCTGGAAATCAGCATCAAGGTTCAGTTTTGAGCTCTGCCATGGACTTCCTGAGACAGCGTGGGAAAGTCACTCCATCTCATCGTGTTCCAGTGTCTGTCTGCGAAAGGGGAAGGGAGAGATAATCTCTCATTTCTTCCTCCCTTTGTTCATCTCGTTCTTTAAGACTGTAGCTTCTGAGGTTAATAGCTCTTTCTCATAGTGTGTAGAGTATCTTGTGTCTGGCCATGGTCTGTAGGTGTTACTCTAATATAGACAATAAATAGTAATAAAAGTAGCCATGAAATTACTATCACCAGATATAAACTAAAAAGCAATTAAATAAATGGCGTGCAGCTGAGCTTCTGTGCCAGTGGAAACTTTGCTGGTTCTCTCCGTTATCTGGAGCTTCTGTAGCAGCTCAGCGTGGCATGTTCTTGTAATGGCAGAAGCCTCACAACATACGGGTTTTCCTGAAAACTTCATGTCCTAGCTTCTTGTGATTACAGCTGAATCTCAGCTTCTACTGAAGAACAAATTTCTCAACTTCTAGTGGTCCAGAGAAAAGCTTTAAAACATTAATGTTGGAAGAAGACACAGAGGTAGAGAGTGAGAGAGAAATGGAAGGGAGAGAGAAAGAGAGAAAGAGAGAAAGAGAGAGAAAGAGAGAGAGAGAGAAAGCACGAAAGGGAAAAAATGAGAAAGTGAGAGAAAGCAAGACAGAAAGCAAGAAAGAAAATGAGAAAGCAAGAGAGAGAGAAAGAGAGAAAGAGGGAGAGAAAGGGAGAGAGAAAGAGAGAAAGAGAAAGAAAGAGGGAGAGAAAGAAAGAGGAAAGAAAGAAAGAGAGAAAGAGAGAAAGAAAGAAAGAGAGAAAGAAAGAAAGAAAGAGAGAAAGAAAGAAAGAAAGAAAGAGAGAAAGAAAGAGAGAAAGAAAGAGAGAAAGCGAGAGAGAAAGCGAGAGAGAAAGCGAGAAAGAAAGCGAGAAAGAAAGCAAGAAAGAAAGCAAGAAAGAAAGAAAGAAGGAAAGAAAGAAAAGAGAGAAAGAAAGAAAGAAAGAAAGAAAGAAAGAAAGAAAGAAAGAAAGAAAGAAAGAAAGAAAGAAAGAGAAAGAAAGAAACAGAAATCTCATATTTTCTTGGTTTTTAAGGTCTCATGATGTTTATGCCAGTCTGAAAGTCTCTAGGGACCTGCTGTGTGGTTTCTGAATGGATATCTTTGGCAGTACAGGAATCTAATTTAAGAATTTAAACAATTATTTTCTCAGTCTCCAAATAAAATGCTTGTGCTTTAACAAACACTGGAAAAGTGAAAGGTTTGGCTTCTTTCCCTTTTGAATCAGCAATGGAATGAATGGAAAACTGGTGCTGTGTGTGCTGCACTGACAAAAGAGCAAACAGATTTGTTTCTAGCAATGCTGGAGCACATTACCTAGGAGGACCTGGTGCATATATCATCTGACACTGCTGGTCTGTGGGCAAGTCATGATATTCCTGACAGAAAGTGCATTTCTTCTATAAGCTAAGAGAGATGCCACCCTCAGTAGTTTTGAAGACCCCATCTTCTTTTGAGTGTGTCGTTTGACATAGTGTTGTAAGATATTGGAGAAGGAGATCTCCCAGAAATGAATGGAAAACTCTGAGAAGAAGCATGCTCTATTAATCCCTGCCACTGCAGAATCAAGTTCAAAGAGTAAACAGCAATGCGTATTTGCAATACAAACCTGCCAGGTGCCACAAGTCCCTTAGCCCAGTCCCAGTGCCCTGGCCAGTGCAGCAAGCGTGCTCACCTCCATAAGTCATAGCAGTGGAAGTTCACTCTCCCCCAGCTAGATTAGGTCGAAGTGCCATCTTGAGCATAGTCTAGGTATCATATGGAGGCTAGAAGTCACAATATCTTTTTAATCTCCAGGGCTTTGGTCCCCATAAGCAAACCTGCTGCAGTGGATACTGTTCAGCATAAGAGTTAGAAAATCATAAGGCTCCTGTAGCCTGGTTTTAGGGCTTGACTGTAAGATCTTCTGTTCATACCATGGAAATCGGTAGATGCTGAGAGGATATTCTGTGACTTGCTTCATGTGTGCCTCAAATCCAAGGGTAGCAGATGTTTTGGTAAGAATGCTCATCAGACAAATCCATGAGTTTTCCATTCCTCAATTATGAATATGAACTCTAGTCCTGGGTCAGCTTCGAGCCACAAATCCAATCTAAACTTAATTTGGATGCAAGCCCATCCCCTTCCCCCATTCAAAACACGCAGGAATTCCAAAGGCGAATTTTGAAATTTTCCATGGTTTGTGATAGTCTCTGTGGAGCAGCGTGTGGGCAAAGCAAACACGTAACACAACTATTGAGGGCCAGATGAGTGGAAGCAGTTGTTTGCTTTGTGGGCAATACCTTGGAAGTCAATGAGGCTGCTCTCTAGGGAAAACATAGGAAATCAGTGGCAGAATCTGGCTCTGTGTCTGTGACCTTCTGTAAGTAGAGGGTTCAGCAAATGTGCAAGAGACAGATCTAGCAGAGAGCACTAGGGAGGCTGCTACTAGGCCACTGCAGACCTGTTTTCTCCAGGTTTGAAACCTTAGGGAAGAAAAAAGAAAGGGAATGTTAGCAATTTCTGCCCGAGATTCCCATCCCTTGGATTGTCTGCCTCTAGGAGAATGTGCCCTGTGAGCATCTGCAAAAGTGGAGTGAGTAAAAGCTCTGTTCTGTTCAGAGGGCTTGCACAAAAGACTTACCCAATCACCGAAGCTCAGCAAGTACCCGTACTTGAGCCCTACTAGGTGGACTGAGTGACTGGTTGGGTGGGCACAGGGCTGCCACGCTTCACAGGAATGCCTGTTATCCCACGAATTCTCAGGTGTTTGTAACCTAAATGTCACTTAGAGTGTTTTTCCCCAAACATATTTTGTAAAACTGTCAAGCTTCAGACATGCAAGTGTGTACAAAACCCCATGGTGGTGTTAGTTTGTGAAGCACTGGGTGAGTTTGTCTAGCAACTCTTCCAGACATATATTTCAGTTAGACAGAACAAATGTTTTAATTCCTCGGCTTATTTCTGGAGTCCCAGGTCTTTACCTTGGCTTCAGATCTGGATCAGACCAGTACTTCTTGGGAGTGATATTCCTTTATCAGCTACTTTACAGATAACTTACTAGCAGACCAAGCTGCATATTTACTTTGAAGAGCAGAAATTTCATCTTTCAGATAAGATTACTATCCAATGAGTAAATATTGAGCAGAACACAAGGAAGGGAAGAAAACTGCAGACAAATGAAAGGAAATGGCTGATCAGGCTCTTAGATAGGTAGTTCAGTTTGAAATACCTTCAGAAATGGCCAGAAAGGAGATTAGAGGGGAAAACAGTTCATGGCTTTGTCAGGCCAAGTGCAATGCTCTTCATTGGCTTCTGATCCTTGCAAAGTATTCACCTGACAAGCTCAGTAGATTTAGACACTGAAAGTTAATTCAGAAAGAGTCTGAAGAGATGGTATAAATGCTATTCAGCTAAATATAGCTGTTCACTGCAGCATCTGAAGTCTGTTGCATGTGACATGGTTTAGAGGCGAATTTGACAGTGTTAAGTTAATGGTTGGACTCAATGATCTTTAAAGTCTTAAAGGTCTTTTCCAACCGAAATGATACTATGTTTCTATGCTAGCCCAAACTCACGAACAGAAAAACTAAACACTTGTCTGAAGGCTCTCTCTGTGGAGGGGATGCTGATCTGTAGGGCAGCAGGTGCCAGGCTTGCACACTATTCCCATGAGGGAGCTTTTGCAGGAGGGAACATTTGCAACAAGTTCTTTTTGAGTGAACGCCATAGGAAGCATGCCAGGGTGGGGAACCTGGGAGACAAAATGATGACGAGCTGCATCAGCTGCAAACCTGGGTGCCACATTTCTATGTGGTGCTTGGCTACCCTGGTGACAGACACGTTATAAATACCTCAAGACAGACCCATTTTGGAGGGGTGCCTGCAGCTGTGGGAGAGCTATAGATTAGAAATTCCAACTGACTTGTCAGAGGCACGAAAAATATTCCCCAATGCCGGTCTGTGCTCGAGGGGCTTTTCTTAAGCAGATGGGACTTTACTAGTCTCATCAAACTGCTGTTAGAAAGGCTTGTGAGAGCGGCATTCAGTCCAAAAACTGATTACTGCTGTTGTTAAAGGCAGTGTGATGTGATACTTGCCCTTGGAGCAACATAATAAGACTAGGGGATAACTGATTGTGGTTGAAGAGGTGAAGACTCGAGCAGGTTGTGTAATGGGGTTGCTGGGTTGTGAAACGGAGGGGCTAGTACCAAGTCCCCACACATGCACCTAACCACCAGGTCATGCAGGCCAAAATGTGCTCATAGGGCTTATGTCACCCATGTGACATCAGCCAGCAGAAAGCTGCAGGCCGGATTATGTCACCACTGCTATCCCAGCCTATATTCAGGGACACTAAGGGTCCACCTTCAGCAGCATGCTTTAAATTACATTTCACATTCAGTACAATGTCTGAATCACCCTCACCCATTTCTTCCTGGGCTTTGTGCTCCTGAGAAGTGACCATCACACAAAATCTACCTCATTGTAGGTTGTCCATGTAGGTGCCTACCTCATGTGTGACAGAAACGTTGACCCCATGGCGAAAAGTGAGACATTTTATCCTGAATTATGAACATCCCAGATCTAAAGCCTTTCCCAGGTAGGCTGAACTTCCTGCAAATGCAATTGTAAAGACTCTTAATAGGCTGAAAGGATTTTCACCTTTGAAAGATAAGCATGGATCATTCTGATATTCCAGTGAGCTCGGTTCCAGGCAGTACAATACCCAGGACACAATCAAGGCCTCGCTTCTGTGCAAACAACGGGAAACGAAGGAAATTATGCAAAGCCAGTCTGGAGTATGCACCTCCCCCTTCACAAAGACGTGAATGAGAATTCATCACCCTGAATCATTTCTTTCTGATAAATGACTCTATATTAATTAAACCTAATCACTTTAGCATATCTCCTTACAAGGGCTGTTAAATTGTTACCAACTTACTGATGATCATGTTTAGGAAGAGTAATTGGGATACCTTTTTATTTGCATTGTCAGAGATTTCCACCCATCGCTAACTTGTTCCTTCCTCCACCACAGATCTTTTAGATGTGCCAAACTCCAGATTAACTATTTACGGGGCTGCTGTCTGCCTGAAGGGGAAGAAATCTCCAAACTGAAGAAGGAGGCAGGTGCAATAAGCATTTTTAATAGAGTTTTTCCTCCTTGTTGGTCACTGGTGATGATTATAAGGATAAATGAACAAAAAAGAATGAAATAGTGCAATATTTATTTGCTGTTCCTCAAGCACCATTTTTCTGCACTGCCACAAAATTGCTCCTGCCTAGACTGAAATTAACATAAGGCTTGTAAGTTTGAGCCCCTGATAACATTCACTGCTTCCCCTTGCCAAAATGTAATGTATCTTTTTTTCATATATGTTTTTTGTGTTCATAAAAAGCTATACCCCACTTGACATCTGTTGTCTGGATTAAAGCTATTCATTCAGCTGGCCAAAAAGGGATGGAAATCTGTGGAGTATTTAATTTGCCACAATCCACAGATGGTAGTCATTTGTCAGGTTGCTAATATGAACAAATCCAATAAAACAAGTAGTCAGGCTACGAACTTAAATAAAATAATAGAAAGGGGAAGAAATACCAGACTGTCCTCCATAATTCTCTCCTATTTATTATTTTTGTCTGTGTGGTCTTGTGATCATAAATGTCGCCATTACAGTCTACATTAGATTCTTGCATGAATCTCTGAATAATGGATTTATCACCAAGACTTTCTAGTAAAGAGAAGACAAAATACAATGCTTTGACAGTCTCCTCTGAATTAAAATGCCTGAATTGAAAATGGTCAGTATTGAGCCAGCTGAGAATTACTGCTGCATTCACTAGAGCTAGTAATGTCCAGAGTTATTTCCACTCTGCTCTTTTACAAGTAATGTGATTTCATTTCTCCTCTATCAACACTTCAGTAAATGAAAACCAGACTCATAATCATACAATCAATTTTATTACTTTGCCACTGTGTGAAAAGGAAGGCTTCAAAGATTAAGTAGCATTTTAGATAAAGAGAATGAGCAAACAGTGACTGCTTCAACAACAATGAAGAGGGAGCATTTAAATGAATGATTGTGAAAAATAACTATTTCATATAGTCAAAATGTAATTTGGTACATAACAAGGCTGATATGCTGATGGCCATGAAAATTTAATCACCTTCCAAACCACTGAATGAATTATGCAGCCTCTGATCGCTGCAGAACAAAGTGTATAGGCCAGATTCACTGTTGGCACAAGCAAACAGTTACATTGGCTTCCATGGAGTTGTCATCATTTGTTCCAGCAGTGAGCTTGGCTTGCCATCCCTGCAGTGCAGATCCAGAGTCCTTTGAAGTCAATGGAAGGGGCTCTTGACTTCAGGGGACTTTGGATCATGTCTGGTGTACCATGCGTTTTGCCAGCAACTGAATTAGTTATACTGCAGATCACCATGTACGTACATATTTGGTGTCATGACACGTACTGACCCAGGAGTGGGACTGGAAATGCATTCCGAGCAGCAAATACTCTATTACTGTAACCCAAGCCCGCATTTGGAGTTGGTCTCTTCACATTTAGAATATTTCCACTTAGTGCCCAGCCCCTCAGTTTGTTTGCAGTTTAATTCCCTCTAGAGTGTTATTCCATCACCCCCACAAATCACTCAGTAACTGCCTGAAAATTGAAGCTATTTTAGACAAAGCTTCATCAGAATAGGTGTGGTTATAAGCTAACATATTCTTGCCCTGTACCAGCTGTCTGTTTCCTAAACCTAGCTGTGAACATAAGTTTCCCAAGAAAGCTCTCTGGCAGAAGTTAGGTAGGAGAAGGATGATGGAGAACACGATCGTGTATTTTAACCATCAGTT
The DNA here is from genome assembly GCF_964273445.1 of Streptopelia decaocto. Classification (NCBI taxonomy): domain Eukaryota; kingdom Metazoa; phylum Chordata; class Aves; order Columbiformes; family Columbidae; genus Streptopelia; species Streptopelia decaocto. The sequence continues at coordinate 119,264,829 of NC_138663.1, forward strand.
AACAGCATTAAGTTGCAGAGCTTGCTCTTGTCAAATACTGTCCAGCCTGGGTAGAGAAGGTACCTGTGCGCAATGCAGTGACTCCAGTCCTCAAATAACTAAAGAAATTTAGAAAAAGTCCAAAAAACCACTAAGTTCTTCATAAGCTTTGCTTCCCAAGGACTTCGTGTGGTGCATCAGATGGCAACTCTGGATAGGTTCAGGACACATCACCTGCGTGGGTCTCATTCAGACCTGTGTCCTGTCCATGCTGGGCCTGGAGATAGAGCCACAGGTCTCAGCAGTGTCAATCCACCTTTCCTGTTGACAGGCTGAGAGAGTAAATGGATTTTTACTTTACAAATGTTTGTGAGAGGAGGCCAAGGAGAGAGTGAAACTGAGCAGGCATACAAAAAAATTACCAGAGATGCTGTCCTAGCAGACAGGAATGGCATCATGGGCTGACCAAAAGAACTGAGGAGCAGAACAACAATTGTACCAGTAACAGTGGCGTTTATCACAATGGACAAACATCCGTGTGAATTTGACCTATCCCCTGGATGATAGGAGGATGAGATAGAAAATCTGACACATACCACTTCTCAGGTAGCCTCAAATGTATTAAAAATATTTGCATGCCCAATGTGACATAATTGTAGCCTCAGTGAACTAAAACTCAGTTCTCCAGCTTTCACACTTCTTATTGACACTTCCAGGTTTGACCTGCTGGGTTACCCTTGCTGTTTCACTATTCTGTGCCACAGCTTCCCAGCTAAGAAGAGGAATGACAGTAAATCACACTGACTGCTTTAATAAAGCGCTCAAGAACCTCCTGCTCTAAAGAGGAGTGAAAGCAAAATAAGCAGAGTTATTATTATTTAGCAGTTGTATTCAGGTATGACATAGATACCTGGTGATGAGATGGTGATATCAGTTTGCAGGTTTAAGACAGACACTTTCAGAATATGAAAGTCCACAGGCAAACTTGTGAAATACCAGTTTAGTCACTGACCACAGATTAGCAATGAAGTCTAAGTTCAAATTCCAGCTAAAAACTGCAACTGCAGTTGTCAAATTTATGGTTGTAAAACGTAGTCTTTAAACAAACCTGTATCTCACACCAACTGATCATCATGAAACAGAACTAGAGCTGGCTACAGTTCTTCTGGGTTAACATGAAACTACTGGAAGTTTAAAGCTTTTTCACGTTTTGTCACAATCTCGATAATGGGCTTATTATGGAGGTTGTAAAATTTCATTACAGCACATTCATTTCTTGAACAAAATGAGGCTCATTTTTCCAGTGGAAATAGCCTGGTCTTGATGATGCTTCTCTCTTTGCCAGAGAAAGGATTCAGCTGGCTTCCTGAATCAGCTTTACAGCCTCTTTGCAACACCAGGCTGCTGCAGAAAGGGCAACTGTGAAGCCAAGAATTTGTCCTCTGAATTTCAGTGACATTAACACCCAGAAAGAATTCCTGAGAAGGACCATTTCCATGAGCAAAACTCCTCACAGTCTGGGGCTTGTCTGCACATGCAAATAAATGCATCTGGAATAAGAGAAGCTGTAAAGCTGGGGAGTGGTAAAATGAGGAAAGTAATTTGGCAATATGGTTATTTCTTTTTTTATTTCTTATGGAATCTGTCATGAAAGTCAGTGAAGCTGATGCAGGGAGAGACACCCGCATTCCAGTCTTGCAGCATCCACGTGTACTATCGCTCAGGACTGCGTTACTTGAAGTTGTTAAATAATTGCACTAGAATAACTCCATGTGCAGACAAGCTCTCATTTTTCTGTAGAACTAGGGAACAGCAGAGGTCTACTGGGGAAGAAACTTAGCTGATTTATTTCCTCTCAGAACAAAAGATTTGACTAGGTTTGTGAGGTTAGTATAAATAAAATTGCCAGGATAAAGCAATCAGTGTTTCATTAATAGACATTTCATAGCTGAGTAAACATTTTTCAATGTATCACCTGGAAGACTGAACAATTTCTGGTTTTCAAAACATAAGTTTTGTGTGCCTGTTCTAGCTTCCAAGTGCTTTGGTTAAAGGAGAAAAGATCAGCTATCATATTCGTCCAGATATGTCAAAATACGATTTTACGGCAGTTTTCTAGGAAATAAAAATCAGCTCACCTTATACTTAAGTGCAAATTATGTGAAGAGGAACACAAGTCTCAGTTCTGAAGAGCTGAACACTTAGAAAAGGTATTTATCTGTTCCTCTTTTTCTTTCTTTTGGTAAACATTTTCCTTATTTTTTCAAGCCATAAACTGTCATAATGTGGACCCAAGTCTGCAGTTTTTAGAGATGCATCACGTTCATACAGAACTTGTAGCAATACCGTTTGCTATTCACTGCTGTTTCAGGACACTTGGTATTCAGAACAGATCCTCTCAAAATGAATTCATGGGAGACAGCAGAGGAGAGAGGGAGGAAGAAGTGTGGGGATCTCACTGGGAATTATACTCAACCTCCATTCTGACCTTCCCCAGACACCTGATGGGTGCACTAAGACTGAAGTGAGTGGTTCTTTCACATGAGTATCAGTTGGACATGCTTTGGGAAATGAACATTGCCTAAAGCTTTGTTTCTCACAGGAAAACAGGTATACATCCACAGCTTCATAATAAAAAACTATCCTGACTCACAACAAGCATCTTTCATAGGCTGCTATGGTATATACTGTTCTTTCTGAACTTTGTCTGCCATCAGGGTAGCATTTATAATACTTTTTTCTGAAAATAACAATCTGTTCTTTTTCCGATAACTAGCAAGATTGGCCCTTCAGCATGAATCACCTAATTCATTCCAGATCTTGGACTTTGATATTTATTTTGAGATACTTTTTATTTTGGAGCACAGTGAAGGGTACATTTCACAGACCATTTTACCAATTTCTTAGGGTAAAGAACGAATAACAATTCCCTAACTTGAAAACTGTGGTTTAACTGCAGTTGTTAAGCGAAATCTTACTCTGCTTATGAAACAAGTATATATCTTTGTTACAAAGGAAAGATAAATTATTATCCTAACCGTGTTAGATAATTAGATGCTTAATATGAGTGGTAGCAGGGAAAAGATGTTGTAAGAGGTCTATGTGAGGTGAACGAGATGTTCTGCAAAAGCCATTAATGAGTATTGGAGCCATCTGACCTCTGTTAAGTCTTTTCTTCAGACACCTCATCCCTGTGTAATGTATAGCAACTCAGGCTCACTGGATTTTAGTTTGAGGCCGGTGTGTTCCCACGGGAGAGTAGATATACAGCAAGGGTGGCTGAAGACAGCTTTATGTTTCTGCCCCCATCAGATATTTTTGCTCTACATGAAAGTCAGCAGTACAGAGAGTCTTGCACCTCCCCAGTGCAGGATCTTAGCACCAACTTACCTCCACGAGCTGGTTTTGGTTTCATCAGAACCTGCCACAAATTTGAATCTCATCTGGAGCCTCAGTAATTCCAGACAATATTCCATTCTGCTGTTGTTCGTGAGGATCCTGACCTTGGACAAAGGAGACATGCAGTCAGGTAGAGCAGTACAGTCTTCGTCTGCCATGAAAGACTGATGGCAATGTGTCTGTCAGAGTCATAAAACTTATGTCCTTAAACACTTGTCCTTTCAATATCACTAATGTTGGTCATCACATCATATTTTGTCTGGATAAATATTTGCAAGGGATAGTAAAGAATGAATGAATTTGTCATGCAATGTGGTGAGGTGCACAGTGACCATTGTGGAATTTATTCTTCAGAGAAGATGCAAAAAGCGCAAAAAGCATACATATGCCGTGCTACTTGTGGAATTACGTTGTTTTCCTGCATGTACTATGTTCTATGACAGGACAGGACAGCTCTGAACAGTCTGCTGAGGGAATATATGACATCCTGGAAATGCTCCAAAAGCTCTTTCAAGCCGTATAGGTACAGGATGTTCAACCAGTACCTGTTGCATTAAAAGGGCTCTGTTCTGGTAATCTAATATTTGACGAGAATATCTGCTGAAGGCTGAGAAGGCAAGACAGGGTAACATTCCTTTATTCATGTAATCCCAACAACATGAGGGTGATGAAGACATGACTGTTTTGCAGCCAAACTGTATACTAGCAACGTATAAGCAAAAGCTAGAACATACAGCTTTTTAAGCTTCTCTCCATCATGGATTTAATAGAGTTGTCACAGAGTCTTACCTGTTCTCTTTCAAGATGAGGCTGTCATCAAACTAACACTGATCAAACACCTTCAGAAGTTATCAGGAATGTTTGTTCAAACAGAGAACTGCATTCACTTTTTCCAGTCCTTTGAGTCATCTCAGAAAATCTGAGAGAGTTGGGGTTTTTTTTAACCTGGCATCCTATGGAAGTAGCAAATATTCAGTCATACAGATGGATATGAGTGTGCATGACAAGGCTTTTTTCCTCTCTGTTTTTCCAGTTTACATCCCCTTTCCCAGTATCTTTTAGATCTAACGGCTATTTGCACTCCTACCTCTGTTCATAAAATTAGACAACCACATTGTTATGGACACCGCTGTGTTCCCCTGTCAAATTCCTGGCTTTCTACAAACATTGTCATCAATTTGGAAGAAGTGAAACATTTGTGAAGGATGGTGGATCTGACTATGGCACAGTCGGACTGCAGTCTCTGGGGGTTCATTTCTTCCCTTTCTAAGCCATTTCAAGGAAGGAACAGAAGTGAAATTAGGCTTCTTGAATAACCTACCTCAGCAGGGAAAAAAAAAAAAAAAAGAAAAAAGAACAATGAAGTATTGAAGCCAAAGCAAATAGTGCAGAAACAGTCCATGAGCTGAAATAGGTTCCCATTCAGCTGTGTGTTGTACAAGTCCAAATAATGAAAACTACTCTAAAAATGTTCTGCTCTCTGATAACTCACCAATAAAAGAATGATAAATATGTCATATTCTTCTGTAAATTTTAAAAAGTCAATTTTAATTTACCATGACTTTTTTTTTCTGACTGATCTAGTGACTAGAGTGGAGGATTTACTTGACAAACACACTTGCGTACTTAGTGTACACAAGGACACAGGGCTCCACCGCTTTCTTTAGGCCCTAAAATTATAGATTCTGATTTAATTTAAATTTATTTATAAAGTTCGTAAATTTTAGAGACTGATATAATCATCCAATTCAGTGGTTCCCAAAACAGTATCTTCCATTTGTAGTGCAAGGACAGGAGGGAGGAGGTGCTGTTGCTGGCTCTGTAGGGAACTGATCTGCTGGAGCTGTGGATGATGTGCCCCAACATCTTTGGGACAAGAAGCTGGCAGACAAGAAGGCTCTCACACCCTCAGTCACCATGTGGGCAGGATGGTCCTTACTCATGGGTAAGACAGCTTTAGGATGGCCATGGAAATTTTTCTTTCTGATTCTCCACCCTGTCAGTCCTCAGCCAAGACAAATCACCATAGCTGTGTTTACACGACCAGAAGAGCTTACCACAAGCAGTGAGAGGTTGTAGTTTGCTGGTGATTCATATCAGATCCATGTCATGATATTTTTCCACTGCAGTTTAGTACTTTGCAGCTAAGAATGCTCCTCCAAGGCCACTTCTGGTCTTAACTTACAGATAGGGCAGTGCGTTATGCTTGCACAAAAACAAGAAGGAAAAGTACAGCTCATTACAGAGTAAGATTTGTACTGCAGCTGGAATGAATGAATAACAGTGCGTTATATATTATACTAATGTATGTATATAATGCTACTATATAGTGTCTCACTACCTGATGAAAATTCGCCGTGACTTTGCCACAGATTTCTAGTGTTTACCTTTTTTTTTTTTTCTTTATGTTTCCAAGGATTTGCTTATAATGCTTTTTCTTCAGGATAACCTAATGACAGGTATGGCACAGTGAACATAGTGACTGAACTCTGGGATTGGTTTACACAGGGACCTTAGTCTCTGCCTGCTTACTTAGTAAAATAATAAACAAGTTTCTTGAAATGGATGAAGTGCTCACATAAGAAATACAAATTGACATGCATCTCTTTATTTCCAGGGATAGGAAGGGGATAGGAGGAAAGGGATCAGTCCCTCATCATGTATTTCTGGAGAAGAACCAGCTCACTTGTTTTTGGTGACAGTGTTTTACAGTCAATATACAGATGAGACAATGACTTTGGGAATGATCTAAGCACTTACGCAGATAAGAAAGAATGTGTGTTTGAAAGAGTGTGTGTTTGACTATAAAATCATGAAGGCTAAGGCATGGCAGAAGAAGGGTTAAGACACCTGTGCACTTACACCTTGGCATCCCAAAACAATGGGAACCTCAGATCTGCAAAGTGACTGCAAAAACTGATGGAGCATATGTGCTTCCTTGCAATGAAACAAGCAATCAGACAAAGTGAAGGAAAATTGAAAATTAACAATCAGTAATTTAAAATTTTGTCATTCTCTATATGTTGTTGCAAATGAAAACCTGTGTGAAAACACAGCATAGCACCACCTGGAAATTATTTCCAAAAATGCTACGTGGGCTCACAATTATGACGTTCTGAGAAAACTTTCTTGCTTCTGACACAGGAGAGCTAACCATTTACATAAATGAGGACTTTTAGCCTCTCATGCCCCTATTATCACCACAACTCCCTACAGAATCTGCTTCCTTCTTCTTAAACATTCATTCCTGGTGCCACAGGCATCCCTGTGCTCAACTTGGTGCATGCCTCTTTGGGCATCAAGCTAGATTCATTTACTGTATAAAATATTGTATGGCAGACTGCCGGACTGCATTCCGCTAGGCTGCACAGTAACAGTAAGTGTAATGATGCGAAAAGTCCTTTCATCACTGCAGGTCTTGGTGGCTCTCAGCACAAAACCTGGCCCACAGACCCAAAACTCGTATTGAATACAGCTTTTCCTTGCCAGAGCTTTAGAGGTGCACAATCTCTAGAACTCAGAATGTTGCCAAAGTGATATGAGTCAGAAATAATTTCTAAGTCCCATTACAAAAGCTGACTTAGGTATGATAGGCATGCTACATGTCCACCACTGCTACCTGGTTTGTTACCTGTGATCTGACTGCTTTTGTTAGCTGCTGAGTCCCTGGATTGTGTGCTGGATGCAACTGCCTATGCCAAGCATTCGGCTTTTGCAGCATCTCTGAGGTACCACACCCTCCCCCGTGCCACAAAAAGATCAGGAGCTGTTCAAATTAAATTCCTTTATTAATCGAAGGATTTTAATAGACCAAAAATGAAATGGATAAAAAGAATGCTTGACCTTTATGGTTGCCAGAAAAAGTAAATATTGTCTATAGACATTATACAGTTTTCCTTTAACCAAAATTAAATATTGTCCATAGCAAAGCAAGCAATCTGTAGAAATGTATTGTTACACTGCTATTACAAACTATTTACATTGGATAAAAAACAGGTGTCTCAAATCAGCTTTAACTTTAGTTGATTACTGTTATGATTTCATGTGTCTTGCCCTCATCTTCCCTTTTTGCTATTACACATAAATCAGGCATTGACAAGGTTTAAAAAATGAGTGATCACTCCTCAGCACCCAGTATGACTACCCTGTCATCCTCCTTCAAGATTTCAGAAGTTTATCACCTCCCAGTGGGCTCTTTCCACGTCCAACCAAACTGTCTGTCAGTGCCAGGAATTGCCACGAAGGCAATAGCTGGTACGAGAATACACATTTTAAATATATATATTTTAAAGGAGCATATCTTTTTCTAGCAGTACTGCGTGCTGTTTCTGTGAATACATGTTCACAGTAAAACTATGTCATATAAATATTTGAAGGAATCAGCACAGTGCATCTAGTTTCACTTTCCAAATGGAAAGTGGTGTGTCTGCTTTTAGTGGTTGTATAAGGCAGACACTTTATACAAATCCAACTTTGCTAAGTCACGATCATGAACAAAGGAACCCTACCTAATTACAAAATACTTGATTAACAGCTCAGCCTAAGGGATAGGTTTACTATACATCAAAGCTATTTGCTGAAAAGGATTTCACTGCTGTTTCATAGTGGACATACAGCAAAGAGAGTATGTTTTTTCAGTTTGCAAAAAGGATTAATCAGAATATTTTGTCCATGCAATCAAACATTGCTCTGCTGTAATAACATCGTTCTCAATTCTCTCTCTCTTTGATCCTCCTGCCTGTATTTCTCCTCTAGTTTTTGTTTTTCAGAGTCCATACTATAATAATTGGAATCTGTGCTTCTCCTAATCTTCTCAAATTGACTGAAATCTGCAACGTACTTTCCATTTGGAGACAGAGAAACCACAGGCACGAACTCATAGCCCCAGTGGATCTCCTCGGGGATGTAGGAAGTCCTGCTTTGGCAAACAGCACTGGTGGACTCTACTGTGGCGTTCAGGAGCACTACAAGCTCAAAGTCCTTGTCCTTGAGATTCTGAGGTGTGAGATCTCTCAAAGGGCTGCTCTCATCCAAAATATGGTAGAAGGTTAAAGGCAAAATGAGAAAAGGACTCTCTGAAGAGGAGTCAACGTTGAACTTGACACTGGCTTGATTCAGCAGGATCCGCTCCCCTTCTTTGGTTTCATATGTCTGAAGAAGCTTCCCAGACAGCTGACACTGTATCAGAAGACTCTTCCTCATATTTGCTACCCTAATCACCAGGCAAAGTTCTCCATTGTGTTTAGTGATGACGGCACAGTGGCTGAATTTAATAGTCTCTGCCCGTTTTTTAGGTCTTGCAATTTTGGCCAGAAAGGTACCTGTGATGAAGATTTCAATCAAAGTGGTGATGACCAGTTGGGCCACAAGTAAGAAAATGGCATGAGGACACTCCTCTGTAATGAAACGAAATCCATAGCCAATGGTTGTTTGTGACTCCAGGGAGAAGAGAAATGCCCCAGTCAGAGAGTCTACGTTCTTGACACATGGCTCGCGCTTTGGATTGAACTTGTTTATTTCTAAATCACCATGAAGGAATGCAATGGCATAGTAGATAACTCCAAAGAGGAACCAGGTCATAACAAAAGTAGCAGCAAATAAGGTGAGTTTGTACCTCCACTTCATGTCTATAACTGTAGTCCACAAGTCTTGAAGGTAGAGCAGGTAAATGCCATCGACTTTGTCTATCCGCACATTGCTGTGACCACTTTTGGACATCACACGGGGTTTGTGTGCCTTGAGCATGACAGTGTCGATGCCTCCATTAACCAGTGGCAGGCGAGACATATTAATCTTTGTGGGTTCCATTCTCACTGCTTCAGTCCTAAGGGGAGAATAAAAGAAGACTGTTACTTAATGAAATCAAAGCACATAACTGATTCTGAAAAGCATTTGAAAATGTTGGTGGAAAGAAGGCACAAACATAATCTAAACACAGCAGCAGTGAATAAAAACAGTTGGTAGATAAAGTTACCATCATACAATATCTGACATTACAAATAATTCGATATTCTTTTTTTCCAGGAAAAATAAAACAACCCAAAACATTCTTCGATTCTGGCGACTGCCAAATATGGAGAAGTAGGTTTCTTTTATGATATCCTGCAAAAGAAATTTGACCAAGCTGAAATTTTATACTAGTACTTTATTTCTGTAAAATGCATTAATTTTTTTTTTCTTACGTTTCTCTGGAGAAGAGTCTCTTTTTGATTAGTGAGCAGGTTTTCTTTAATGCCCTGAAGAGAGACATCTGATCAAAATTAAAGTCACGTCAATGCTTGGTTTAGAACGCAGATCCAGCACACCACCTCTGTCTCTTCCTGCGACGGACGAAAAATGAGCCAGACCAGCTTTCACTGTGAACAATTAACTTCCACAAGTGATTTACTCAGTCGGATCTGGCTCTTTGTCACAAACCTACAACTAACCTAGGAGGAAACAAAGCAGACCTGAACACATCGAAGTCGAGTTTTGGAAAGGGATATTTACACCTGAAAACTCTTAGAAGCCGTTTGCACTGTACAGCAGTCCTGTTTTAAGCCATCTAAGGAAAAAAAAAGGAGGCAATTCACAAAGTCAGCATTCTAGCCGTGGGCCCTGACCTGTGCGAACCGAGCAATCATTGGACCACCCGACTCCTGAAGTTTGTTTACTGTGCATCAGTCCGGATGGAGATTAAGTGTGGGGACACTCAGGACTGAACAAAGCCCACAGAGTGAAGCAGAACAGTGCCTGTGCCAGCTGGATGAGGCAAGTAACAAGACCCGGCTTGTGAGACGAGACAGTGATTACGTAGAGCAAGGACAGTGCATGTTATAGTCGTTTCCGACATCAAAACTTCCTGCTGACAAAAACAACAAAGAAAAAAAATGTCCCATGCATCCTTTGTGCTTTGGCAGGTTGCACAAAAAGCATTGTTTTGTTCCATTGTTTTCCGCAAAAAGAGCCTTAAGTGATTCGTTTTCGTGAACCACCAAAAAAAAGAACAAAAAAAAAAAAAGAGAATGTCTTCCTTACAGCTACTTAAAAGAATTTTGCAGGAAGTACAAGATATATTTGTGGTACACACATGTGCCAGTCCAGGACATCAGCATAATTGCTCATGAAGTACCTTTCCTGTTATGTCAATTAAGGAGAAATTTTTTTATTACTATACCCATCACACTGTTGCAGGTTTTCTGGGAAAGGGTAATTAAACTTAACACCCAGTAACACCTGTAGCTCATTCCAGTTTTGTTTAAATCACCAGCATTTCTCTTCCATAGTCTGGGAGCCATTGCCGTATATATATATACATATATATATATATATATAAGAAATTAATGCATCAATGACCCCAGTAGGAGATTCCTTATGTGACAGTCAAATCAACACACAATGCACAGCATGTCCGGATAATAAACAGGAAAAAACCTTCAAGTGATCTGAAAAAAGAACAACAGGAGGAAATTGGGGGGAGATGGGGGTGGGAGGGGTAGGGGTAGGAAGGAGCATACATGCAACTGCTCTTTAGGCAAATTCAAAATGAAGTGCTACTGTCAGTGTGCCGTAAATACATGCAACCTCTAATGGGAAGCCTTTCAGGAAAATGCACTCTACTTTGTGAAGAGGGTCTATTCTGCACACAGAGCCTCACCCTGGATAAGTCATGGATATAAAACGTATGCAAAAATCTGTCCCAAAAGAAGTACACCTCTTCCTCTCAAGCACATTTTCCCTTAGCCATTCATTTCAGGTACAAACATTAAGCTGTCAGAAAAAAAAATCACTGCTACAAATTGCTATGCCAGGAGGTAGATGGGCTCTCCATGCCAGGAACATGTCCCGATCCCATACCCCTGCTCAGCCTACCTGGACGCCTGCTCCTGGGAGCAGCTCCCCAGGGCTGCCAGCTCCTCCTCCTCTGGAGGCCACGAGGATGGAGGCAGCCAAAGCTCCACCTTCCCTTCTCGGTGCTCCAGCTGGTGGGCTTGAGCTGGTGTGGCACGGGCAGGGCTCACAGGCTTGGTGAAGGTCAGAGTTATCCAGTCAGGGTCAGGGGTATCCCAAGGTGAGGAGTAAACGAACCCTTGGCATACCATACTCACTGTGGCTCTACCATGTGCAAGAAACACTGGCTTCTGCACAAGTGGTCAGCATATATATGATAAATCTGACATGTTTGGGATGCACTGGGCATGGTGTGAAGAACCTCTCTACCCCACATGCACTGTGGATCTGATATGTTCTTCAGATGCCAGAGCTGGTACTCATACAGTGCACAGCTCATCTGCAGCACCATCTGGGTCCACAGTTTCGACCCACACAAAGGCCTGTCAAAGAGTCCTTGCTCCTGCCTTTGCTCTGCCCTGAAATATGTTGTTCCCTGTCCAGGAGCCCTGAATGGAGAAAATCCTGACACTGCATCCCACCACATGTGCAGAGCTGGTGAAGGACATCTAAGATCATGGACATACCGAATGCTAAAGAATAGGTTTCCCACCAAGACAGGAGGTAGAGTGGTAGTGGCAAGGAATAATGTCTTTCCTGGGCTATGCCAACAGAGGACAGCTACAAAATTTGCCATTTCAGGCTCAATACAAGAAGTAAAGATTGGCTGCAGCCATAGGCCATGTCTGGCATGTTCCAGACTGTGTTTCAACTCACAGCCAAAGCCATTTCTCACTGTGCCTCTCTGCTGTCCCCATGTGTAAAGCTGATCTCCACATGTGGGGTCAGCATGGCACAGTTGTTAGTTTTGCGGTCCACCACAGGTGGAAGAGGCTGTATCAGAGCTCCTCTGTCATCTTTTGTGTCCTCCCTTGATTTGTATTTCTGTATGTGACAAAGTTACTCAGCTTTACAGTGATTTCCTGAAATGGATCCCGGCCAGTTTCTGGTGCTTTTTTTTGATGGTGGGGTATTTTTTCTGTTGATTTGCTTCCTATTTTTTTTTCTCTTACATCACATTTTCCTGTGTGATCCTGAGTTCCTCCAGTGCTCTTTTCCTCTCCAGCGAAACTGATCTTGGTTTCCTTTCCCTGCAGAAACATTTCCCTTTTTCTCTGCCACACTGATAGGGGAAGAGAGGATCGATCACACCAACTCAGAGCAACACTGTCTCTGCTCCCCTTAATTATCACTGACAGAACTCAGGAGCAGTCATCTGGTGGAAGAAACTCTGATGAAACCAACAGTGGAACAAAACCAGGCTTCAGAGGAGCCTTCTCCCCTCCACTTCCCCACTGCTTCCCGAGTTAAGTGACCAGTACAATAGTCCACAATAAATGATTCGTGGGTGTCTGTATGTTATAAACCCATGTTATAACACCTGCGTTACTATTTCCCGTCATATACCTTATCTAGGCAGCTCAGATATTCTGTGCCTGAACAACCATCCCCAGACCTCTGCTGAAAGATTTTGGAATGCTTGGTTTCTTTCCCTCTAAATGAAAAATCATGTCTACTACAGTAAGCAATGTAATAAAACAAGCCTGAACAATAACAGTAGTATACATTTTTAAGTTAAAATAACATCTACTGTCCATTAGCTAAATTATTTACACTGGTAAGGTATTTTTTATTACTGTAAAAAAAAAGTATTCAAACTGTAGCTGTAAATGAAAGTGAACTGAATTACAGTTAAGGAAACAGATACTTCAAGAGAGAAGAAACTGAAATTGTCTCTGATTTGTCTAGCACTCCAATGTCCTGTGAATTGCCTCCTTTCCTCACCAGCCCTTTGGAAGAGCCAGAGGAGACTCCCCATCAGAGTACATGCTGGTAAGGAAGTTTAGTACAGACAAAGTCAATAAAACAGAGCTACATACCAAACCACCAACCATGAATACCTTGATATTGAGGTAATTCCAGCAGCCAAGGATATAACAAGCACATTAGCACTGCTTCCAAAGAGCACATTATCAAGAAGTCAAAGCCAGCTTGCATGCACACAAAAATGTTCCTGCTGTATGAAGCCAGATTTGCTTGTGCAAGATCTCTTTTGGCAGACACAACTGATCAAAAGTGTACAGGAGCATGACTTTTTTGAATGGCCTCAGTGATTTGCTTTTTTTCAAATCAGATATGCTTTGCCACTTGAGCAAACCCTCATACATGCTTCACTGCCACTCTGATACAGGAGCAAAACTTGAACTGTTTTTTCAACCAGCATAAACCATTAGCAGGCTTGACTTTTTTTTTAGGAGTGAGTAAAGAAAACATTGGAAAGAACCACATAATCTTTAGATCGTTCCTAGGTCTGATGTGGTTCAGTAGGTTATAAAAAGTGCCTCCTGAATTCTCAATGCTCTGCCTAGCATGAACACCCTCCTCCTTCTGGGCTATGTACCAGGTTATGCCATGCAATTGTCAACCAGCAGAATCCTCTGTAGTGGAGTTATGGAATACAAAAGGAGAGAGCAGAGGTAGAAGGAAGGAAGCAGTGTTTGCAAAAGGATGCTTCACCTCTGGCACCAGCTGCAGCATGCAGCCATCATCTGCTACCTTGGCCTTCGTTAAAGAGTCCTTCAGCATTAGGACTCATCAGCATTGAGACTGGTGATAGGCAGGCTGGCATTCAGCCATGTTGCGAAAGATACCACCTTTAAAAACTAAAGTAACACATTTTTATTTTCTTTTACGAAAGGAGTGAGTCAAGAGACCTGTAAACACACTCCCTCAAGTCAAAATCAGTTCCCAAAGCCATGCTTTTAGCTCCCTACCCCTCTGTAGAGCCACACATCAGTGCAGGGCAGCCCTGTGAATGGTGACTGTCCCCAGGCTCGGGCACCCAGGAGCAGGTAAAAGCAAAAAAACAGCCAAATCTGCAGGCAGGGTAGTGCCCGGGGGCTGCAGAACTGACTGTGCCCAAGATGGGGGTGAGCGGTGTGGTTGGAGAAATAGAACCATGTGTTTTTCATCCCTCATGGCAGGGCCAGTGCAACAACCATTTACAGACCAGCATGAAGAAAGCGAAAACCCAAATCCATCTTTGTCTCTCCTAGGCTGTGCGCCTGACATCTGTCCATGGAAGATGAATTAAAGCTGGAGAAGTCACATAGTGCATTGTTTTTGAGGGAGATTTCTACAGGGCTCTTGTTCTTTCCAAGGGCAGGATGTTAGGCTTCACAGTAACTGTTGATTTCTGGAGATGAGCCTTGGAAACTACACTGATGCAAGCAAATAGGAAAACAACCAAGCAGGCAGAGAGAAGGTAAAAGATGACCCAAAGCTTATTGACGTTAATGGAGAAGCTCTCAGTGATTTCACAGGTCTCTGCAACAGGCCTCCAAGTGGAGAAAAAGCACATACTGCCAGCACCTGAATAGCTAACACACTGCAAGTGAGCATTCTGTCCTTCCAAAAACCTGCCCTCCAGCCTCTGTCCTGGGCTCTGTGGATGCATAGGGGACTTGGCTGTGCGGAGCCTTCATCAGGAATCCCCACATACACTGAAGTCTTCTTTCAAAAAGAAGTAAGTAAACCGATCAGTTTCTGAAACTCTCCTTTTTGTGTTTGGTGATATGGTTTATACAATACTGATGGAAAACAGAGAAAGGTTTCCCAGAGACCTGTTCTGCTCTTTTATTTTTACGAATGGCTTTTCTTTAGTAGTGCAACATTCAATACTTTTGAATGTCTCCCTTGCTGGCATAGCATTGCTTCAAACTCTTTTCAGTTTCAAACACTTCATTACCATGGTTAAGCTTTTAAAACCTGCCTCTTCTGTGATGCTTTTCCCACCCACTAACCCTTTCCTTTTCTTCCTGCACAAACCATACCTGGCTCTTTCTACATGGGTAAGTCAAAATAGAATCTCAAGAGCCTTTTCTTTCTGTTTCTGGGGAGCTGGGTGTCAGAACTACACTGCAAGGCTCAAAGGGACATTATTGCTACATTATGCTTATCAAATTCATACCATGTACTTCCACTTTCATTTACATCTTCAGTTCAGTCTGCTGTAGGAACATTAGTGACCCCTCACCATAGGTCTCTGGTGCAGGCAAACATCTCAGCAACATCCAAGAAAAGGAACTGAGCTAAGGGAGGACAGGAGTGATGTCCTTTCACAATCAATGTTTGCAGTCAATACTAAGGCCAGGACCAGACTTTCTGAGAGCTTAATGCCTACAATTGTCCTGTTTTGCAGTCACTGCCACTATTTCTTCACTCTTCCCTTCTAGGATACCTCTGTGGGCTTGCAGTGGCTATATTCTGTCCTTCTTTCTCCCTGAGGTATTTCCCATTTCCATGAAGGTATCTCTCATTACCCTGTTTTCTCTCATTTTGCTTAGTATTCCATTCCCACTCTCTGTGAATCAAAAAATCTGAACTAGTTGTGCTTACACCACAGCCAGAGAAGCGTGCAGCTGTGGCAGCAGCATAGTTGTATCACACAAGACTGCACACTGTTTTATATTCTGCAAGTATCTTACATAGGTTCACAGCACCTATTCTGGACCTCTCCATTATATGACTCTGTTTTCAATGGTTTCAAATTTTGCAAGGCTTCAGCTCTTTGTGCTGAGGTTTTCCTCATGACTGGTCACAAGCAAACACATTTTTTAATTCATTTTTTTTTACTTAATGTGTCAGTCAAAATGGAATAGCCATTTCCAAAGTTGAAGCCAAGAAAATACCTGTTGAGACATTTCTGCATCCATGTTAAGACAATTTTGGTATCTCTTCCTTCAGGAAACCAGAGTGTAAACCCATATGCAATTCTGCAGCTCATACTCTCTGTGGCCAGCTGAGCACCCTAACAGCTTGTCCACTGAGTAATGTCAATGCCTTCTTGCTTTCTGGCCTTATAAATCCCCATCCATACAGTGATGCATCCTGATTAGGAAGTCCAGTATCTCCCCACCCCATCTCCATGGTTCCTTATGAGCGAACTCCCCTGCAAGGGTGGAAATGTTGGAACAAATCACCTCAGACATGGAGAAGAGTGTCACCTCCACCTCCTTCGATGGACAGATTTGGGAACACAAGTGGCAGCAGCCACACAGTTCAGGGAGCCTTGCTATGCAGGAGAGAGTTGGAGAAGCAGAGAAAGGGGTATGCTGGGGAAGGTTGAAGATGAACCAAGGAATGCCTCATTTCTGTCTCTTCTTGCTTCATAAACAAATCCATTTGGTGTCTTATAGGGTGCTTTGTGGCATGCCCAAACACAGACCTGTTGGGCACCCAGCAAAAAGAGCATCAGAAATGGAGACACCTGCACACATCGAGCACTTCCGGTACATAACAGAAGCTGGGCAGGGATTTTCTGCAAAACAGTTTTTCACTTAGTCAACTAAGGCCTACCTAAGTCCTCCTTAAGTACTTAATTCCTTTTTCAGGAACAGGCCCTTTGCCAGGCAGCTGCTCTGGCTTCTGTGAGAGCCTGCTTTCACACAGCTCTCACCACCTTCCCTGTCCTGTGTGAGGACAGGCCACCTCACTGGAGCACAGCTCTCCGGGGAGCACCAGTCTGGCAAAGGCAACCAGAGAGGCTGCACTGCTCTTTGCTCAGATTTCAGGGCTGGGGCTCAAGGTGGTTCAATTGTTTGCCCAGTAACATATTTTACCTCTCATGATGCTGGTTTATATACTGCCTGCTATAAATTACCTGGCTATAATCTGACTGCATGAGCTCATGTGCCAAGACAGTTTCATGTTTCTGTACATAACCGAGGTATGACTGTGTTTTCTTCTAGTATTTTAGTCACACGGTGATGGGGTTTATAACAATATAGAAAATAGTGAGCCTGAACCCACCTGCTGCTCAGATTGTTAAGTCTGACAAAGCTCATAGGGGAGTCCCCTCCCAGGTCAACACAGAGCACAAACACACCAGACTGGGCTGCTGCCTAAGTTTGCTGGGACTGTCATTGCCTGCTCACCGCAGCTTGGCTGTGTCCTTGTTTTCCCTTCTTTCACCACTGGTAAAGAACAGCACCTTGTTTTTAACCTCCCCAGTACTCTCCCATCACTTCACAAGCTGGCAGAAGCCTGCTCTACCACTGAATAATAGTAATAGTAATAAAGTTAAACTCAGAACAACTGATTTGCCAATGTGCAGTTGGTTTGAAATTTGCTGCTTTTGTTTCAGACTTGAAGAAGGGTTAGCAGAACAGAGAGCTTGTCTTGTTTCTTTTATTGTTTGGTTGCTTTTCATTTCTTGGTCTAATAAAAATCTGGTTTAATTTAAACAAGCAAACAAAACCAAATCCAGACATTTAATCTAAATTTTAATTTAAATTATCAACAGGTGGCTGATCATGAAAAGTAATGTGCCTAGTCATGGTTATGCAAGAGGCAGAGAGAAAAGCTAGCACTTTGCTCACTTTGCTGCTAGTTCACAAAAGCTGGCTGAAACACCTTCAGTCTGCCCTCCCTGTGGCTACTTCTCCCTGTTTCTCAGCTACCACGGCTATCACATGAAAGACATTTACCAGGCAGCAATGGGATATTTCAAATAATTTAGAGCGATTTGTGCCCTTCTTTCATTTCTTGGACTGCAGATAGCTTGAGCCTCAAGCCTGACATTGGGCACCAAGTCCCAGCACCAGCCTTCTCTCATTCTGATGAGGAAGGACATCAGCTCCTGCCTGTGTATCAGCCGTGCATTGTGAATACATGCAGTGGCTCAGCAGCTCTCTTTTTAATTACCATTTGTCATGCCAATTCATCACATGGTGCGTGCACTGTATCCCAGTCAAGTTGGGTTTTGCTTTTTAATTAGTCATTGTACACTGGGGCTCTCATAGCTCAGTGTAGGTGTGGCCATGAGGTGAGGCTCCCTGCAGGGCATCAGGCTTCTGCTGGGCAGATTTTTTAATGTTCTCTCTGTATATGAAAGCTGCATTTCCTGCAAATTGCAGCACTCCTTTAGCCCATATCACAAGACATTACGCTGATGGAGGACTGACCTTAGTACACCGCAAATATCACACTGTATGTACATATTCACAAACACTGCCAAAATAAACATGTCTGTAATTTTCCATCTCTATGCAGCCACTAAATCTCAAAATTGAAATACCAGTCTATGAAAAGAATTATCCACCAAAAAAAAAAAAACAAACCCCAAACCAAAAAAACATTCTGCCCCTCTCCCCTTTTAAATATGTAAAAACCTCAAAAGTATTGAAAATAATGGGAGGGCTGCAAAAGGTAAAGAAACTGCCAAGGGAAAAAAAGCATTTTATTGAAAAGTCTGCATGTTGATAACATTTTGTTCATCTAGTGCCTAATGCAGACAGAATCAAATCTAACTGGGGAAATTGCACACCTTGACCCAGCAAGAAGATGGACCCTGTTAGAGTAGTAAAGCTTTTCCTCTGTGACAGCTTCTCTCTTACCTGTGCGCTGTAGCTGCTTTGTGCTGCTTCATCTGGGCAGAGTAACAATAAATGCAGAGTAACCCACTAATTCAGCCAAATTTATGGCTCCTCTGCATGGCCAGGACATAACAGTGAATTTGGCCTTGTGATTTTTGTAATACTGCAAAGCACATTTCCAAGAAAGAAGGATGGGTTTGTCATGGTGTTGTCTTAAAACTTGTTACAGGCTGATTTTCTCAGGAAGTTATTTGGTTAAGATGAATTACTCTACCTGTGTGAACAAGTTCATACTGTGAAAAATGTTTTTAAGAAGTGACTCTTCTTTCATGCTAGCAATAGGTAGCCCATGAGACAGAGTATCCACTTCGCTCACCAAAACTAATCATTTTTAAATTAAATTTCTTTGGCAAAGCACAGGTGATGTTACTGGCACAGCAGAGACACATATAGTTTACTTAATTGTTTTTTTATAATTATTTACTTTCTGTGAATTACAGAGTAAGGGTGACCAGCATTCTCTTTGAAGGACACAACAGTTTCAAAAATGTTCATTCCTACTCTGTTTTCTCTGCACCAGAAAGATTTCAAATTGCACCAAGGTCTGATAAACAGAGAGCAAGTTCATTTGATCTCAAACAAATATTTGGCAGCTACTAAACAAAACCAAAAAATTTAATACTTTTGAATTCTCAAAAGAAAACTAAATAGTGTCTAATAAAATCAGGTTGTGATGTTTCATAGGCAAACATATATGCATTTACATAGAAATCATAGGTTCATTTTTACTATTTAAATTATTACTTTGTGGTATATGTGTTTTCATAAATGATACATTGACTATTTTGTAAAGCACAGGTAGTTGCAAATGCAGAGTATTGATGTGGGAGATCTTGGTGTATCTAGGCAGTTGTGAATGCATCTTCTTTTGCATACATTTCCCTTTGTGCCATTATTAGTCTTGATAAAGTCTCTTGATCTTGACACAAAATAATTTTCTCAAACAGCATGTCCCAGACACATCTATAATGACCAGTAACCACAAGCTGTGGCTATGGTCTCAGAGCAAATCCTCTCCCAATCAAGCCTTCCTTCAGGCTTTGTCAAAGCACTCACCAAACACAGTCCCCAGGAGGCCACTGGTATCACCCAGAGTTCACATACCCTGTCCCCATCCCTATCTCCACCCCTGGCCCCATTCCCATGCCAGACCTGTCACTGCCCCCAGCCAAGCTGACTCCTCACTGGCCTCATGGAGAGTGGCCAGAGACAGAAATGGTCACAGGGGTCCTATAAGCCATTAAAATTCTGCACCGGTGTATAAACCAGGGTCTTTCACCTGCCTCTTTGAAGTGGTCAGGGACAAATTAAAAATATCGGTGACGCTTTAATATTGGTGTAGGGTTGCTTATTCTTAGTACTGTCCAAGAGTTTTATTTCAGGACAATTTTCACTTCTTTTCTCTTTTTTTTTTTCCTGACCAATCCATGGATGTGGTTAATTTAAGGTTTAAAAGACTTTTTCTCACACATACACACACACCCATGTATGTTTTCCACTGAAGTCTGTGCTTTTTCCTAGACCCACCCAAATTCCAGCACATAGCTCACTTGTGTGCCAAGCTTTCATACTCTCCATGCAATGAATGGAAAAATGCCCTGTTTTCCACTTCTGCACATTTTGGGGGGAGGAGGGGTAGAGCGAGTAGGGGAGAAGGAGGAAAGGCCTCCAGAGGAGTTTAGTTATACCTGATATTTCAGAGAAGAAACAGGAGAGAGTCCTAATATTGTCCATGGGAATACTCTTTTTCTGCCCACGGATGGAGATACATGGGGCCTGAGCCCCACTGCTTGCTTGGGACTCTGAGCTGTGTTTGTGGAGTGCTAAAGACATTCAAAATTAATAATTATAAAGTAAAAGTAAAATTAATAATTATAAAGTAAAAGTAGCATAAGCTGCTGGTTAGTATGTGTTTCCATTCTGCTTATATGAAGTACTTCAGTAACACTCCTGAATGGGTTGATATTTTATGAGAGGAATGAAAAAAAAAATCAAGCTTAATGGTGATAAATTTGGGGGAATTTTAAACGGATGATAGTTTTCAGCTGTGTCATTCTATGCTCCCTTTAACAGGGTATTTCAGGCCGTGAGCATCTTGGTGAAAGGTGGTAGACTGAGAGCAAAGGGCTCCTCTTGTCACCCACCACAGCCTCGCAGAGGGAAGGCTGCAGGACCAGAACCACCACCATCACCACCACCATCACCACCACCCCACTACCACCCCACTACCACCCCACTATCCACACCTTCCCTCCCACAAGGGCCACCACTGTAGCTCATGGGGTGGCAGGAGCCACCAGGTCATGGGGAGGGAGCCAGCAAAGCTCTGTTCTCTCCTGCTATCGCATCTCCAGAGTGAACCCCACGGTTGTAATGACATGCAAGTTCTGTGCAAAGAATTTTCCACTGCATTTGCCTCCATGTGGATTCTCTGATGTCTGATTAAGGCTGGTCCCCCTTGCTTTCCGGTTCTCAGTGAAGGCATTAATAAAGTCTTTCTGATTTGCAAAATTACCTAGTTTCATGAAGCTTGTTGGAATGTAATTTCTGAAGCGTCTGTTCACCTGCCAAGTTAAGCTGAAATTAGCCCACAGATTTAAATATGTGAACTGTTTTGTATTCCTTCTTTGTGAGAGGATGGAAATGAAAATATGCTAGGTTATTTACCCATTTCATCAACAAAAATATTACCATTGTACAGAACCTTGCTGTCAGTCTTATATTGCAAAAATTGGAATATAAACTATAGATTTTTTATGAAAAATCTGTTTCCTGAGGTTCTTGACTGGGATGTTACACAGCCCAGTATTGTATTACTTCCAGATAAACTCCCAAGGAATCAGAGGGAAAATAATATTTGTTTTCTCATTGCTTTCACAAATTACTCAATCTCTGCCAATTTCCATGACACAGACCCCTCAGTCTGCTGCAGAGACTGTGGCTTCTGAAAGGGAGGAAATAGCATAAATGTACTGGTGCACATCAATGTTTTTTGATTTTCTTGCCAAACCAAAAATATCAAAACAAACAAAAAATTCAAAAAAACTTTCCACTTTTCTGGCAAAATTAAAAAAAAAAATCATTCCAGACTAAAGACACTGTTTGTTAAAAGAAAAAAAAAAAAAAAAGAACTATATATTTCATTTTGCTTTGATGTTCATATAGAGCTGTATATGTGTGTGTCTAATTTAAATCAGGTGAAGAACAACACACTGCTTGAAGTGACAGACTGTAACATCTTGCTTCCACAAAGTCAAAATGAAATATTTTACTTTTCAAAATTGTTCTCAGACTTTTTCATTCTAAGCTGCTTTATCTTGTTCACACAAATTCATTATATCTTTCATCTGACCTAAGTCTGCCTTTTCAGCTCATAAGAATTTTGGCTGAAAAACCCCAACATGAGTTTCCTGTCTGTTTTGGTGACAAGTGAAGCTCATGCAATGAACCGCCATTCCTCTTAGGGGAGCACAGCAGAATCAATGCATGTCCCATTGTTGGGATCTGCGAACATAACTGTATGATTCACTACCCATTTCCCTTTGTCCTGTAGTTTCTTGGGAACCTCCATAAAAGCTTTGTGGTGCTATGCTGCAAAAGGCTGACAAAAAAAAAGCAGCGATAATGTGGCCAAACAAGAAAAATCCCTCATGCTGTTTTTCAAAGTTACTACATTTCCCTATACTCAAAGAAGGTTATTTTACTTGTTTATTTACACATACCTTATCTTTATGAGTGTTCCTTTCTGATCCCGTGTCATCTCAAAAGCTCCACAATCTTTTACAGTTGGGAACTTGGGATGGTCTAGCTTTGATCACTGAAGTAATTAGACTGAATAGAACATTGTTCATGTTCTGCTGAGAATAGTTTCCAAATACATTCAGAATACCGCAAACTTATTTTTAAAATTCTACAAGATTCAGCAACTTCTACCTTGTTTTTTGTAAGTTTTCCAGATGCCATGAATTTCAGAAGTCACTTTGATGTTTTCCAAGTAGCCTGATTTATGAGAACAAAAAAATACCACCTATTCCTCAATTACTTTCTGTCGCCTTTTTATAAGACTTGATACATCAATACAAATATAGTCTGTCTGAGGAGTCCAGGCATAAAGAATAACTGGGGTATGAGGAAATCAACTACGTCTCCCACAGGAGACCATTCTTCCAGTGGAAAAATCAGACTTTTTGATCTCTAACCCTCTGTGCTTTTCCTGTAGGATTTAATTTAATAAAGCCTCTATTTTCATTGAAAACCACTAAACCTAGTAGACATTTATATGTTACTTCAGTGCTGTTTATATGTTATTTTTATGCTATTGAATAGAATCCATATTTTACAGAGAATTGCTAAAGAAAAGTTGTTGCAAAAAGTAGCTAAGCAGGACTATAAATATAACAAATTGCAGCAGCATATTTCAAATGGGGTTACGATAGTGAAATTGCTGGCAAGTCCTGGAGACTGTGAATCCACCAGGCAGACAACAGCTCAATGGCAATGCAGAAAAAAACCCTTAATTCACTGCTCTGGTGACATGCTGTCAAACCCCAACTTTCCCGAAAGGACATGCCCTGTCTGTAAGCACTTCCTCTGCTCCACTGGCTATATGGTTCAGACTTCTTGTCTGGAGGTAGCTTAATGCCACAGCATCTCTAAAATCCACCTTTTCTTCAAGTCCAGAAATTTATTTTATTAATTAACTATTTCCCAATGTGCCTCTTGTTTACAGTCCTTCTCATCTGTCCCACAGCCAAATCGTTCGAACTTCTAGGGTAAAAATCTTATGTCCTCTCTACTATTTTGACTATAATTTCATCCTTCATTTATGCAGACATCTTTTTCACTATCTCATACCCATAAAGCTCACTTCCTGACCTTTCTGCAGCTGCTGCCCTGGCCTCCATAGCTCTGCTTTCTTTGCTCTTTGTTGCTACCTTGTTCCTCTTTTTAGTCAATGCCTAATATTCCAGATTTCTCTTATTTTGTTCCACAGTAGCTTCCCTTTTGTCACACATGAAATTCCTTCCTTCACCAGCTTCCAACAAAATCCTGAAAATACACCTGTTCTGGGACACGTTACAAACTTCAACAAACATAAGCTAGTTGTTATGCTTACCTAGCAAGTTCCTCCTTTGTGTTGCATCATGCCTCACCTGCTGTTATATCTGAAATCATTTAGAGCAGATCAAAGGTTTTCTTCTTCTTTGTTCATCTGAATGTAAAGCAAGTTGAGGATTTACAGCATGGTGAAAATTAACATGTTCTGATTATAGGCTATGTTCAGCATCAAGAGATTTGTTTTCTTGGAGGTGCTCCTTTTCAAGGACGGATCTGCCTACTGCACACCTGTGATACCTTGAATGATGTTTCTTTATATAACAGTGACTTTTATCTGGAAGAAATTCAGATATATGCCTTTTAAAAATTTGCCGGGGAATACCAGACCTCTTAAAACCTCACTGTGACACAGCAGTTCTGACTTGGCTGCCAGGCATCTACCAAACTGAGCCATTTCTAAAAGTGCAGACACTGCAAGGCCAGTTCCTGAATTCTGTAGGTCGAAATTCTTCCCTGTTCGCTGTAGTTCTCTAAAAGGTTTCTGTCTACTCTGACCTCTGGTGCCTCTAAGGCACCAGAGACAATGGAGAGAGCTGGACACCTCCATACAGTGAGTGTGCCTCTTCTTCCTCTAACGCCTGGAGGTGCCCATCTCTTTGCAGTAACTGATGAGCAGAGTCCAGATCTTTAACTTTTAGACAGCTGAGATTTATTTTATACTTACACCTGTATAGCAAAGTCAGTGCTTCTGAGAGGTGGCAAGTTTATTGCTTGTATGGAAATACACTTTTCCTCTGCATATGAAGGTATGCCTACTCTTCCTGGAACCATTAGGCTTGCACATGTAAATTTTACAGCACCTCTACATATGAAGTTGAAATATCCTGAATAAATACATGTCAGTCTGACTTGTACTGAGGAAACCTTTCAGGTTAAATCCCATAGAAGATACTGTGTGGTGTGGAATCCAAGACAAGACCACACAACATGACGCACTGTTTCCATCACACATATAGTTTAGTTATTTTAAAAGAATATAAATTATGCACTAGAGCAGATGAACAACGTCCTTATGGAAAAGCAAGCTGTCTAGGAGTCTAAAACAAGATACTGGATACCTCCAAAAAATGACATCTGGGTCTGCCTGTGAACAACCTGCACCCTATATCTTTGTCACCACTGCTTCTTCCAAAGGTTCCCCTTTTCATAGTGTGGCTCAAACCTATCTCTGCTTTTCACCAAACCTAACCTGCCATTCAGCAAGACAGAGCTAGTAATCAGCTCAAAATGAGAAGACTTAACCAGAGCCATTCAGTGGCATGCGTTGCCTTAAGATCAGCAAAGCTGAAGATCAGAAGCTATTTCTGTTGATAGCACCTGGAGTTTTAGGAACGCAGCAAATTCTGAAACTTTGACCATTTTTTTCTTCTGAGGCAGGGGAATGAGGATCTGGTCCTTCTCCCAGCCTTTTTGTGGTTTGAGTGCTAATGTTTGAGCTTATATAGTATGTATTATTAACAACATGCTTAAATCAAAGTTTCTAGTGAAAATACAAAGATTTTTGATGTCTGTGACATTGTCAGTCTTTATGTGATAGCTTGGGTAGTTAACATGTTTCTTCAGATCATATAAAGCAACCAGAAAAAAACTTTTCCTTGGTAATGTAATAATTATTTATAAGACCTAAAGCATTTAAAGTCATGGTGTTCCCCTCTTACATTGTCACTGCTTACAAACCAGAAACATATCTCCAAAACAAACCCCCATGCTGCAGTGCAGAAGGAGTTTATATCACTGGGACTGCTCCGCTGAAATGTTTTCTTGGATTTTGGCACATAAACACTAAGAAATGATCTTAAAATAAGATTTTATGTTCCATATCGCCTGAGACCTTCCAAAGGGAAGGAGATTTACTACCAATAAATATTATTCTGAGTAATGATCCAAGTCACAGCTTTGTTCATTTTATGCTGACAGGAAAATAAATCAACACTAAATTTTGTACATTTTTGTTCTGAAGATATATATTTAGGGCTGACTACCTCTTTATTTGTTGATCATTGTTCTTGTCATTGTTTTGTTATTTTGGGTTGCTGTTGGTTTTTGTTGGTTTTTTTTTGTCTGTGGGGGGTGTTTGGGTTGTTTGGTGTTTTTTGTTTTCAGTTTTTGTTTTTGCAACAAGTTGGTGATTTTTATTGTGGTTTGTTTGGGATTTTTTTATTTTGTTTTGTTTTGTTTTTTAACTGCAACAATTGAACAGAGTAGGAATGAACTTCAAGGACCAGGCAGTCCTGAAGACCTGGGCTGAAGCACTAGTGATGTTGTTACCTGTACTGAGAACAGGGAGTGAGGCTTGTGGCCATATGTTAGCATAATTAACTCAATAAATGTAAGGATATGAGGAAAAAAAAGATATTATTAGGATTTCTGGCAGTATGACAGACCTTTAGACCTCTGCAAAGCTAACTGAAGTATGGTATAATACTATTAATTTTGCTTCTTAAGATCTATTCTCACAAATGAAACCAAACAGACCTCAAATTGGAGCTCATGGTGTGATCCCGCCAGCTGAAGAACCCCTTCTGACCTTTACATTTCCCATAGCAGTGTAAAAGGACCATGGTGTGAACAAGAACCAGACCTGAAACCTTTTGTTTGTCCATTATACATAGATAAAAATAGCATTGTTAGCTTTCCCACACCTGTCTGAGTCATGTTCATTCACCTCTAGTCTTGTGGATGCATTTTACACTGCAGGCCATTTCAGTCTCTGACCCTTTTGTGCCTTGACAAGAGCTTTCAGCACCTTTTATGTCCCACATTTCACAACAGGTAAGAGACATACTGAAGGCCAGCACCTAAGAGCTGACATTTGCTATGTTAATTTATATCTCATAAACAGAGTCCTTTATAACAATTGACTTTCTGCCTATCTTTGGGAAAGAGGAGTTGTCATCTAAAGCCAGTAAGGTGGGAACAGTCAAGAGACCAATTACCATGTACCATAGAGGCCACCAAGTGTACCAGTCAATGAAACTCAGTGTGGTAATAAAAAAAAACGTTGCCTTAAAAGTTTTGCTTTTTGTCATGCTAAGCTTTTGCATTGTTGTGAGAATGTTTTGTGTAAGAAAATCAATCAGAACTGCAAGCATCCTTTATCACTCAAACACCTCCTGCCATAAGCTGATATACCTTTGGCCTTACCCAAATGCTGGGAAAATCACAGAAAGCACATTTTTTTCCTGTCTTCCCTCGGTCCTTTTATCCATTGCTGCCATACACAGAGTGGTGGTTTGGCTGTTTTTTTGTGTAGAGAGAGGACAGTTGATGGGTTTGGTGCTGAAGTGTTTGAGGAAGGAAATGTTCAGGAAACATGAATTCTGGATAAGACAGCAGGAGAATGAAGCCTATTTACTTGGGTGAGAGGCTGGAGGGGGTTCAGAAGAGGATAGCTGGCATGGACATTTCCAGGATTAAGGGTAGGCAGCTTTGAATGCATCATTGCTGAATAGAAAACAGGGGGACACCTAGGGGGACCTTTACAGACAAGGTCAGAAAAATTCAGAAACATGTTTTTGGTTGACATTTACCTTGGAGAGTGTTAACTGAAGTAAAAATCATTTAAGTGGGAAGAATTTATTTACTGATCAAAATGTTGTGAACATCTCTTTTGTTATGTGCTTTCCTCATGCTGTGTAATTCTAGTGTGGAAAGGGGGAAATTTTGATCGTAATACATTTTTCTTTTTTGTCTTCATCGTTTCATGCTAAGAATATACCTTTTAAGTAATCTAAGTAGGTGCACTGTTATGTGTATCATTTCATTGGTGATTACGGGAATTTATTCAACAGATAAACATTTTTATCATATAGCCTCAATGCAAAAGTGTTAATTGTAGATAAGGAAAAGTCCATAATGTAAAACCAGAGAGGTATCCTGCAAGTTATGATCTAACCAAGACTGAATCACCTCATTTAAAGCAATGGAGATTAAATTAATCTAATCAGGCCATACTATTTTTCCAATCAAAACTTATTTTATTTTATCACTTTTTATTTACAAAGGGAAGGTGGTTTACCTAGGCTCTCTAAGCATGGACAAATCTAGCTGACAATCTCCATGAGAAAAACAAACCAGAAATGAGTCAAATGTGATTTTAAAAACTACCAAGCTTCAATTCCTAAGCTTTAGGCTTCCTCTCCACCTTAAAAGCCAGCCAAAATGCAGTGTGACCTGAAGGTCAAATTGCAGGGGCTACTTTGAACAAGCAGAAGAAAGACATTTCTTAATCAAGAAGCCCTCCTGGGAGGCAACAGAGAGGCAGCTGGCTCTCATACCTCACCAGACATGGTGCAGAAAGGGAAGACACGTTGCAAATAATAAAATACCTAGACCAAAAATGACCAAATGCTCATCACTGATGCATACAAAGTAGCCACATCTCCTTAGCAAGGTGTACAAGGAGATTCTCAAGCATTGGTGACTAAATCTCACAAGGCTTCCCAATAACCTCAAGGGTGTCCAGCAGGCATAGGAATGCTGCGTAACACCATGGCACTTCCCCGAGATCCCTGCTGTGTCTAAATTATGTCCATCCCAGCAGTTCAGTTCCAGCCTTTCACCAATCCAGCCCAAGGCTCTGCTGGAGAATGAAATTTGCCAAACACCTTTCTCTCCAATGGATAAAAATGACCGCAGATGTGTTACCCCAAAACATATGTTTACCCTCTTTATGTCCAAGCATTTATCTTATCCAGTAAAGGCTGACAATACTTAGAGCATTCATGTTGTTGCTTGTTCCCTTTCTGCTTGACCATGACCTCTAACTTGCTGTGAATCTCAGAGTATGCAAGTCATACAAAGACTATTTCATATGCTTAGGATGAGGGAAAGATGCTATGGTTCTTACTTCCTTTTTTTTTCTTCCTCCAGCCCAATTAACGATGTATCCACTGGTTTTGACTGCTCTCCATGTGTGTTTCCCATCATCCAGGCTAGATAGGTACAGAGTAAGCAAGAGTTTCAATTCATGCACAGCCAGTAAATGGGACCTGCTGTTTACCGCTGTGCCTTGTTTACTCCAAGAGCACACACATTCTTAATGTGAAGCTATTTACCATGTTAATGATCCAAACATATTAAGTGCTAAAATGATCCTCAAGTCTGTAGTAATTCATTCAAGTAAGCCATGAACATCCTTTCATTTCAAGGGGTGAGGGACAGCTCAACAGGAAGGTAGCTTTCAAATATTTAACATTTAATAAATTCATTTTGAACTAAAAAGTTTGATTTTAACTCTTTGATACTCTGACCAATTTTTTTTCTGATTTTCGTATACATAGTGGAACAAATAAGGTAAAGATTTTTCCCTCCATTAGAAAAAAAAAATCCCATAATCTGCTTTGTTTTTCTTGGAAGCAAAGTGAATCAAAATTTATTTCAAAATGCTCTGAGGTTCAGCATGCAAAACAGTTAAGTTTCTGTTTTTCTTGGCCCCTCACAAGAGTACTGCCTGGTACGTCACAGATTTGGTCTCTACCTGTTCCCAAAGAATACAGCCTGTGTGAACTGTCTGTCTTAGGAGAGAGAAACAAGAGAGGAGGAGGAAATAATATTCCAGACTGCTCTGATGAAATCTGGACAAACCAAAATTTGAGGTCCAAACAGACCTGTGGGTTGATGATTTGTTTGTTTCATTGCAGAAGGCGCCAGGATAAAAAAGAACTATTTGTTTTCATTTGAAATTCTATAAAAAGTAACAGGACTGAAGTATTGTATGTATGTTGGAAGACTGAAGACCAAGTCATCTGCTGCTGTTTTTGTCTCTAGGCCATGCCTCATTTACTGGGATGAAATTCTTGGGGAAGTTTTTGGTCTCGTCTACACTCCACTTTGCAACAGTAATGCCAGTTTGTACTGCATAACCAGCACTAAGTTGCGTTTCAGACTTGCTTCCTCCCTCCTATAAATTGATTATTAGAGAGTGCGGAGAGCGTAGTGACATTTTGCAACCGAGGAAATAAAGAAGACATTCCTGTAATAGCAAGCTGCCCCTTTTCCCCTCTCAATTTTGAAAGAAGAAATAGCAGACGATAGGCTTGGCAGATAGATACTCAGGTGCTGTGATCAGAAAGACTCTAGAAATACCTCTAAGTACAATACAGCCAAAGGCAAGTCAGGAAACAAGGTTAGTTAAAAAGTAATGTAGATACTCCTCGTTTGCAAAGGAAAGCCAGCTTTGTTCCTTTTTGGAACCAGCACGTCATGGAGAAAAAAGGAACTTATCTGTAAATCTCTTTCCAGCATGATCCCTATGTGAAAATAAAAACGGAGGCAAAAACGAGCAACACTGAAGTAGAGGGGAATTTGCACCACAGACTCAGACTGATTACTGAGGATAAAGCAAACCTGTTGTAAACAAGTAATATGAAGACACATGCAGAAGCTGGAAGAAAATGCATAATGTTCTCTAACTCAGACATGTTTACATTCTTTATACCTACCACAGAAAACTTACATAATATTTTCTTATACAGATAGGTAACAGGGACTGTATAAAGTTCTAGGAAAGTTTTCCCAATATGTCAACTAAAACTGATCTCTGCATTGAAAAAAAAAAAAAAAAAAAAAAAAGAAAACAAGCACTGACTGAAAAATATGCTTCCAAAAGCCTAAAAAGCACTATGAATTTCTATAAGAAAGAGTCTCTGGCAGGCTAACATTAACAAAGAAAGGTTCGGTATCTGCCTCCCTCCCCAACATATAAAAATATCAGCAACATACATTACAAACCTCACATTCAGTAGTTTGCACCAGTGGAAAGACCAAACCATGACAGCTTGTGCTTTATCGTCTCTAAACTGCCTGTATCTCAAAGTTCACAAGAAGGCATAATCTTATAAACATTTTTTTTTTTTTTTACAAATAGTTTCTAAATCCTTAAATTACTAAAATAAGAGAAAAATAGGAAAAGAACCTACGAATTATCTTTCAGTTATGCACAGTTTCCAGAGCACTGTATGCATTTTTGACAAATACCTCTTACCTGTAAATGAGCAGTGTTCAGATTCCTTACTAGATGTTATCGTCATGACAAGTCAAACAATCTTTTTGATAAAAGGTTGGACGTCTTTTCAATAAAGCATGTGAACACAGCTTAAAAAAAAAAAATTAAAAATCGAAACACAACTGTCAGAGAGTCTCCCTTCCCTCACTGTCAGTCAAAAACAAGTTGGAATAAGTCTGAGTTGGAATTACCTGAATAAAGAAACTGGAGAGAGAGAGAGGGAGGAGAGGGAGGGAGGGGGAAACAGAGGGAGAAAAAAAATAGTCAGAGAGAAGACTTAGTGATGTCAGCAGTTATGTCTTAAGGAAATCTACATCTGAGCCCAGCAAACTTTATAACTACATAGCACTCAACACCCAGTTACGTGGTAAGCAAATACCTGTTTAAGAGGAAACTGATGTACTTTTAAAGAACGTCAGTTAATCTTTGAAGAAACTTTAGCTAGGCTGATCAAAGTCCCTTAAAGGCCTTATTGCCTAAATAAATAAGGTTACAAGTGGTTGTATAATGTTAAGAAAAGAGTAATAAGAATAAAAAGTCAACCTTTCCTGTTGGCAAAAAGGAGGCTGAAACTCATCTGAAATAAATTCATACCACAGTTGTAACACATTGAGCTGTAGCAGCCACAGATGCAGCTGAAATCACCAACCACCAAAGTTTCCAATCTGTTTAGCCACAACACTCTTTCCCTCTGATTACTTATTTTGGGTTTGCTTCAAGTGCCTTTCTGCTCTTGTTTCCTAGATGCAGAAAGCATAGACAGTGTTGATCTGAACTGGGGAAAACTGGGTACCTTGAACACAGCAAGGAAGAGGAGTGAATGCTTGCCATCTGTGAAGCCTGTACTCTGCCATTGGTACCACTGGTATTTGATGGGATGCTCAGAACAGAATTCAAACAGCACCAGTGAAAAGGAAGTCATTGCAGTACTAGAAAGGTGAATGTGATAGCCTTTGGATATCATTCTTCTGTGGGCATATTCCCAGGAATACTGCCTCCAGGAACTACGTATCTCAGGAAGCTACTCCAATACACCTGCAGCTTCAGCACTACCTGCAGAAACATCCCATGGTCCTGCTGATGCCAGGTTAACTTCATTCCCTTTTTCTTGGGGGAGGGAGGAGATCAACACACAGGGTGGGTGCTTTACTAACGAAATTCTGCCCACCTCAAATTCACAGAGAAAACAGCAAGAGCAAAATCTCTCCTTTCTTCAGTAGTCTTGGTAAACAGACATTTTAATGCAATTAACAGACA
The DNA here is from genome assembly GCF_964273445.1 of Streptopelia decaocto. Classification (NCBI taxonomy): domain Eukaryota; kingdom Metazoa; phylum Chordata; class Aves; order Columbiformes; family Columbidae; genus Streptopelia; species Streptopelia decaocto. The sequence goes on from NC_138663.1 coordinate 119,296,953, forward strand.
TTAATAATGTCATTATATGGAACCACAGGAAACTAGAGGCTGGAATTCTGCTGTCAAGTTGTCAAGTATGTAGGCATTCATGCAGTACCCGTAGGGAGCAGCCATTTTACATTTAAAAGCCCAACAGTTAGATGTGATTTTTTTTTTTTACTTTGCCAGGGACTAAAGAATTTCACACGACTTGGATTGTTCTCCAATCCATGAACATGTTGCACTCATATCTCTTTCTCTATATTTACTATGAGGGAGATGGCAACAGCTCCTATCAGTTTTCATTATTTAAAAAAAAATGCTTGTGAATATCCTTTTCTGTTTCAAATAAGCTCTTCTGTTTGCAGAGCCCTTTGTAATGTCAAGGGATGAAGCACCTAGACTAGAAACTCTTTTTCAATAAAAAATTAAATTATCTTTATCTGTAACTGAATTATACATTATTAAAAATCCCCAGTTAGACCTTTTATTTCTTCTGGCACAGTTTGGGAAACTGCCCAAATCATAACCAAATATGAATATTCTGATGTGTTGGTTCCACACATCCACCAAATCAGCATCCATGACAGCACAGTGGCCATGAAATCAGCAGTAGTGTGAGGGGTCATTGGGAAAACATAATATAAGGATATGCGCTGAATGATGCATTTCACATTTTGTGCAAACACACTACAGTAAAATGTTTAATTCCCGTGCTGTTTTGCTAATACTGTGTGGACCCTTACCCCATTCCGGAAGACAAACAGGCAGAGCAGAGGGGTAGAATTTAAGTTGCATGGGCATTTTCCAGCTTTGCACACTTGATTTGAAAATGTAAATACCTTTCTTCAAACACAGTTTTCTATTCATTAGTTTAGCAGAGAGCCCAGGGCTCTTAGCAGGAAATTATGACTACAAAACTTCTTTCCCAAGAAGCTATGGAAAGGCCATAGAAGATTACTGAGCTAACTGCACTGCTCATGGCCATGCAAAGTGGTCTTCCAATTTCTTATCCTCCATTTTCCTGCTGCTTTAACTGTGCTGTCTCTTCTCCACCTTTGCACCACCTCTGGTGCTTGTCCAGCCCCCTCATTGAATCCCATCAGCCTGCTAAATCAAAAGGAAAGTGCCATATGTCTGCAGGGTTACTTTTTGCCAGCCTATTGATATGAAGCACCTCATCTTGGGATCACCCGACTTTGGGAGCTCCTACAAGGGGAGCAAGAGGACTGCATGGCCAGGAGAGGAAGAGCAGGACATAGGGTGCCCTAAGTCAACTGCCTGCCAATAGCTGTCTGTGCTCAGCTCTTATTCCTCCTTTATTACAAGCAAACTATCTTAAACAAGTGATGTTTCCTGATGGGTGACCACATGCTCCTGCACTGTTCCCACACGGCTGCTGAGGCAGGCTAAACAGAGAAGCTAATTTGTTAGTTCCTGCCCTCCAAAATGCGTAAGCTCACAAGTTGTTTTTTCAGCTTTACCTCAGTACTGAAGCTCGTAAAACTGTCTCCTTACAGCAACAACAGGTAAGAGTTCAAAAGCTTGGGCTAGACAAGTTGAAATACTTATCCAAACTTCTTCAATCAATAAAGCTGAGCAGGAAATCCCATGATGATAAGAGGCTTTCTTAGGGCATTGTCAGCTCTTATATTGGCTCTGAATAGAGTTAAGCTAGGAAAAGAGACGATAAAATGAAGCTCCATGGTAGAAAAGTTAGTCCTAAACATCAGACCTGAACCTTCAACTTATCCTCAATCCAGAAGTCCAATCTTTTATTGAAAAGTGCTTTGGACTTCTCATGTGGTGAGTGACCAGCCATCAGCTCATGAGAATGTCTGCAGCAGGTATGGAGAAAAGACACAGTGACAATTCAAGCCTTATCTCTTTTTCTTGGTATAAAAAGAATAAAATGTTTGCTGTTGCTGAGAACCCCAAATTCATGAGTTAAAAATCAGACACAGGACATAAAGTAAATGGGATTGTTATATAAAAATAGACACGAGGCTAGTCATGGACATTGCACAAAATAACTTCAAGATGTCTTGGACAGACATATCACCTGAGAACCGCTAAACACTTATTTGTACTTTCATGCATCTATCTATCTGTGTAAAGCTGAGCCCTGTCTACCCTCGCCCAGATCCTCGGAAGGACAGAGGAGCACAGATCCCAGAGAAATCACACAGGTGCCTAAACACTCTTGCATATTGTGTCCCTCAGGACTCAGGTTCCCTCTGTTATATTGGGATAACAGTACAGTCAAACCTTAGAGGCATTTCATGACAAATACAATAAAGACGGGAAGGAAAAGCACAAAAATTTATCTCGTGCAATTTTTTTTTTTTTTTTTTTTTTAGTGTACCCTCCAAGTCAAAACAATTTGGTAAAAGGTTCAGTTCTGCTGGCTGGAGACCAGAATTATTCTGCCATTATTCATGGCACTCTTCATTCTGCAGACATTTCAGTCTTGAAGGTTAAACACTGCTTATATATTTCAGTACTAAACCGCTAGAACTTAATGTTTTCTCCATGTACCAGCTGGCTTTCCACCTTAATTTACACAAGCTATTTTGTTCTGGTTTTATTGTTAGCTTTTGAAAAACTACATCAATAATAGCAAGGTCTTCAGTTAGTAGGAGTGTTAGTGAAAGGCTGGTAGGAATGCTGCTTAAGTTGTGCAGGGACTCATTACTTCAAAATGTGAAAGCAAGTACTGTAAAAATGCAACTGAAACTACCCACTTCATACTAACAATAACAAAATACAATGCACAATGCAGGACTAAGCGCAAATACCATTTCCACAAACATTATTTGAATTATACATAGTAATTCTGTACAAGAAACCTCCAGGATTAAAATTACATTAATTAAAAATGCTGAAAATAACCCACATTGCTGTGCACATGAAATAATGATTTTAAAAGTAAGATAAAAACATAAAATTTATTTTCCTATTCATAAGCTTACCAGAAGATCCCCTACAGCTAAAGTTTCACAGACTTTCTTGTACAGAAATATAAATATATACTTTCCAAACCAGAACACTTGAATATGAGACATTCAAAGTATTTAATCCCAAACTGGCTCTTGTTAAACACAGAGAAACTCTCCTGTGTCTTTACACTTTCTTTACTGTATGTTTTCTTTACTTGTTTTAAAATAGTCTCCTAATTTTTGTATTTTTCCCCTGTGCATTAGAGTATTAATCTTAACTGTAAATAAAACCAATTATTTGCTTCTTATTGGTGAAGTTCTTGATTTAAAAAAAATTTGAAAAGACTAAAATTCATTACACACATTCCCGTGAGATTAGGTAAAACATTGGACCTGAAGGTGCTGTAGGAAATGCAATTCTCCAAGCACGTGAATACTAATGAACATATGAATTTTCACACTCCAACAAAATCTGAAATCATGCTCACACTGCATATGTGTGCTCTTAGGGTGGTTGACACATATTTTTCCATCTACTTTCTTTTGTCTCTTCTGTTGACATAGCAAAAGTGGCTGCATCAAGGAATTCACAGCACATTAACCAGCCTGCTATGGTTTATAGTGGTGGTTTGTGTACAAGCCCTCCACCGTATGTTCTTTGCCTTATGAGAGGTTGTGACTGACACTGTCATTCCTAAGGGATATTTGTGCACATTAAAAGCATATAATTGGAATGGGGTTTTATTCCACTTGACGAACTTTCAGACAGAACGATCTGGCTGAGGAGGGCCCAGCTCTGTACTCAATGAAGAGAGCAGTGACCTTTGTGGAAACCCTGCTACCACAGCATTTAGTGCTTTCAAAAGCTTTGACTGCATCTCAAGTAACTTCGCTTCATGGAGACTGCAGTTGCTGAGGTGTGGCTTATCTGTTCACATCATTCTATGATTAGGGAAGGTGGTTGTTCTTCATCCAACTGGCTTAAGGTTTCAGAGACTCAGGAAGGTTGGTGTCTTGCTGGGGATTGAAGGACTTTGATTGCAAACCACAACTTCCAAATTTAAGCTCCTGCCGAGAGGCATTGATTTTGCTGACAGAAGTGCTGACATTTTACCACCCAAGATGTCAAAAGGATTAACAGGTGGCAGAAAGCTCTGAATTAAAAAACAGCCCCCTGAGAAAAGATGCTCATATCCAGGTGCATTTGTCTTCCTTCTCCCTGGCTGCAGAAACAAGCATCCTCTGGTTTTGGTTCTAGCCAAGAGCTGGGGCAGATTCACAAGAAGGAATTCAAATCCAAGCTGACTTTCCACACCAGAGTGAAAATGACAATTGGATTTCAAGTTCCCCTTCTCACCAATCTGCCCAAAATGTCCAAAGCAGAGAAAATTCACTTCAAATTCCTGGAACCTGGACACTTGACTTTGCTTTCTGTGGTGGGTGCATGCTTGCTTTGTCACATCATTGCCAGCAGGGTGCATAAATCTCTCCATGGGGATTATTTGCTCACCTTGCTGGTAGCACCCCAGCAGGCAAAGATGCTTCCTGTAGTGCTACAGTGCTCATTCTTGTGAGAGCAATAGCAGACAGCTCTCCAGGTCACTGAGGTCATAGCTCTAACGTAACGTTGGTTTTGTTGAAATAGAATCAAATCCACAATCATGGAGAGCTATGCTCTGCAGGACACAATCCTGAAGATTACTCTCAGCTACAAGCAGGATATCTGGCCTAGGAAACGGCCAGGGGTTATGGCCCAGAAAAGCTGCTCCACAGGATGCTAGCAGAAGCAGGGCTGAAAGGAGTCAGCTCCAAGAACCACTGACCACAAGAAAAGAAGGCAGTTTTCTCTGATCTAGTATTTGCCTCCACTTGACCCATGGTGGTCAGTCCCCCCGGTGTTCCTGTGGCTTCTCCTCAAACCATGATCCTGGGCAGTGTGAATTTCCCTAGTTAGAGCTGCCCTGATTACCAGAAATCCTTCTGGGGAATGCTGGAAAACCCCAGCTTCTCAGCCATTGGATTCCTCCTTCTATTGATGTGTTTTCTGTGGCACAAAGAACATTCATCAGTCAAAGAAAAGCTTGCGTATTCAGTACCTCCTAGCTATATCCTGTCACATATCTTCAATGGCACAATTTGGAGGACAGCAAGGGGAAAGTATATCTCTCCCAGTCAGATTTCAGTTTATTTGGGTCACCAAATCTGTAGAGTCCAGTCTGAATTCACCCACGGGGCCACGGTTTCCGGTCCTCAAGCATATTTCTTAGCAGTCTCTGGCAGGTAGGTTAGGTTTTTCCTTACCTTTAAAACTCATTGATATTTTAATGGAGCTCTGTTTTGGAACAATTTGAGAAATAATGGATTATTTTACCTGGAAAATTATTTTAACGAGCAGCAATAGGAGTCCTGTGACAATACCCATTCTGGACTTTCTTTATGGAATTGCTTTGAGCTGTACAAGCCTGTGAATGTTTGGGACAAAAATACAGCATTGCCATTTTAGGATGCCCAGACTAGATAGCCTCTCAGGAAGCAGTTCTGAAAATGGTATGACAAATTAAACTAGTACCTTTGTGCATTTTAAATGTGTCTTCCTGAAAAAGAACTTCTGGCTTCAATGAAAGGACCTGTATGTACTTTTGCCATACTTTATCAAAGAGGCTTATGAAGTGACCCTGCAGACAACTGTTGAGGTTGACAGAGCATATGATACTACTGAAAGTGCAAAAAAGAAGGGTAATAAAAGGAAGTACAGGGTGTATGCACGAAAACTGTCCCTAGGGTTACTATCATCAACATAGATCATGCAGCCCTACTACAACAATATTAGGAAAGTGGTCTTCCAAAAGCAAAGTGCAAACATTTGTCCAGCCAGTGCTAAAAAGACTCAACTTTAAGATCAAATTTTACAGAAAGCAGGGCTGTCATAGTTTACCCACTGAACTCAACTTTGAAAGGAAGTAAGATATAATCCCTGATATTATAAGGGAAGAAAATGATTGTTTCGTGACAAGAAAATGGCACATTGGTGCTGGCCACACCCATTGTCACTAAGATTGCACCATAGTTTCCAACACAACCTCCTATTTTTATATGCCATAAGTATTGCGAAATGCTGACCTTTGGGGCTGCATTTTTCCACGCTTGCTCCCTGCCCCAAAGGTGAATTCTTTCAGAAATTGTGAGCAAAATCTTTTCAGAGACCATGGCTATTACTTTTCAGCTGTTGCCAGGATGGCTTGCCTGGGGCAGATTGTACAGCAACTGCTTTGTTCCTCTGAGCTATAATAAATCCTACCATCCATCATGCAAAGCAGAAAAGTAATAGTGTGAAAAGCAAATCAGAGCTTTCCTGACTTTACTGTTTGCAAGGACTGTTTAGGCTTGCAAATGGCAGCAGGTAAAGAGAAGAGAGATTTAGTTGTGAGATACCGAACTGAGCAAGAATCTCCTTTAAAGACAAGTGCCAACATTACCAGATTCATATCAAAAACTCTTGGGTTACAGAGGCAACTATTGACAAATGGTGTTAAATACAGTCTTTGAGACATGGTAACACAACAAGCCACGTGACAGAACACTGGATCTGTTTTGTCTCTTTGAGTATCTCTTAGATGGGATACTTGTTTTTCTCAAGCTGTTCGTTAAGAAGTAAAAGGGTGTGCATTCCCATCGGTTGCCATAAACTAGCTTGTTTCCTAAAAGGCTGGCTAATGCAATGCCAAAGACATCAGATGCTCTGCATTTTTCAAAAGCAGGACATTTGAAGCAGCCTCAAAACATATATATAGATGCTGAACTACGGGTTCTTATGTTCAAAAATGCTCTCTCAGGGCTTTAAAGGCCACAGACGATTCATTAGGACAGAGATGACGAGCAGCACTGAAAATGAAAAACAATCTCAAAACAAAAACCAATGTCTGCTATTGAGACATAGCACCCAGGTGGCCTCATATACCCCCACACATTCTCCTGATTTTATCTTTCACGGAAAATATGTCTGAAAGATACTGTACAGACAGGAAAAGCCAGTTTCCCTAAAGGCTACAATAAAGACTATAGCTGTCCAAAGGTCTCTATGAGTGTAAATGTATTTGTTTCAGTAGGTCTAGTTTGCACACCCTCCAGATTATAGCTTCATTTGGTGCCAAGTTGTGGGCAGATAAAATTTAGTTGCAATATAATCTTTAATACTGCTGAACAGTTGTTTAATATACAGATATAAATTAATCTCCTATGGTTTGGCCTTACAGAGATTTCAGTCACAGATTTTAAGGCACAAGCTACATGTAAATCTGAGATAGGCTTTCTAGAAACAGATAGGATGGCTTCAGTTAAACATCACAACCAGTGTGCAGGAAACCAAAGGTAAGTTACACAGAAGTCTCAGTTTATGCACCAAAACTTTTGCAGACAACTGTGAATGATCTCTTTAAATGTCTTGTTTCTCTGTAAAACCCAGGCTTTCAGCAGACACTAGGAACAGATCAGCATTGCTGCTTGTCCCTGACTGCAGACTTGTTACTCCGCTGAATCCAGTTTGGCTACATCCCTGTGTAGGGCATCAGCTCACTTAGCTGAACCCATTCAGACCAACCTATTCTTGCTGTTTCTTGTTAAACTGACCTTGGCTGCATTTGCATTACTATCTCTGGCATTCTGTTATCTGTTTGATTCTGCACTATTCCTACCATCATAATCTTTTCAGGTTCAGTCTTTCCCATGCCATGATTTCACCTCCTGCCCTCCCGTCACTTCACTCATTTGCCTTCAAATGATTGCACTTAACATCTACTATTGTTCCAAGTTCAGCCTTTGAGTGCCTATTAATCTGCATTCATTGACTGCATTATTCAGCCCACAAAGATGTACTGTTCATGTACTGTCTCCATACATTTGTATTTGACATTAAATACAACACTTTAATGTAATACTTTTAATCCCAAGCACAACAGAATGCCTAGTAAAAATGAAGTTTATACGGTGCACAAAATAATCTGCTTGTTTTATAATTTACTTTTCCTAGATGCAACTAATTCCTCTGCATGACAATTATTGTTAAATAATTCCTTCAGTTTTGTATGCTCTCTAAGAATATCTGTCAGATATCCAATTCCATCAGACCGCCAGTGGCTTTGTTCTCTGAGACATCTATTATTTCTAATACCTGATTAAAAGCAAAAAGAGTGATGGTGAATTCATACTGTTTTGTCATTCACTGAATTTTTATAGGAAGCAATTGCTTGACACCCATAATTCTTTATGGCACTCTTGTGTGGGAGTTCAAACATAGCTTTTAGCAGTGCATTTATGTGGAGCTCCCTATGTGTCTTCTACTTCTCACAACATATCCCAGCTGAATGCTACAATGAATCCAGCAGAAACAGTGATAGTGGAGTCACGGTGGAGTGCCTCCACTCCCCGTACATTTCCATGTACTGCTGGAGTACTGATACCCTGACCACTGCAACATACTCTGATTTGAAGCCACATTGTCTCTTCTGCCTATTCTGCAGCTAACTGTAGACTGCTGACAATTTATTTCATCCGGACAATGAACTCCTACCTCTGGATTGCTTGGAATGAAAGGAACTCTTCCTCAGGGTTCATTCAGCTATTTTCTTTATTCAGCTACTTTGAACCTTCCCTTGCTCCAATATACATTTTCAGATTTTTTTCTGCTTTGGCAGAATTTGTTCCTCCAGCCCTTAAAATGCCAGCTGTGCTATTTATCTCTTCTTGGACGACATCTGCTCTTAACTCTTTCTTGAGGCAGAGTTTTCTGATGAAGGAACTGAGCCCATTCAAGCATGTCTACTATGTTTGCATTGCAGGGTAGACTGCAAGCTTCTAAATCTGGCTAAGGCAGCCTTCAAAATATTTCCTCCATATTTACCTCACCTTTGTGGTATGTGTTTCACCACTTTTTTTCCTCCTAATTGTTGGTATTATTGGCCCAACTGCACTTTCCACAAAAATTAACCTTTAACAGATTGCTCTTGTGCTTTGTTTTCTTGATCTACCCTCAGATCTTTCCCTGCTTGTCCAGCCTCAGAGTAATTTGTTCAGTTTTCTGCAAGATATTTTTACTTCTTTTGTTTCCCTTCAGCCTTGGCTTGTTTACATTTTCTTCATATTGCCTTGTTTTATTGCTCATCTAGATTGTTGTTAACTATGTGTACTTTCCAATAACTTCCTTCACTTTGTTTTGTATCACTTCCTTGAATATATCCCAGCTAATCTGCAGTGAGATTTCTTTATTCTTGTAAGTCAGTGGCCTGAAGTCACCAAAAAACACCTTAGAGGACTGCCTCCAAGAGCTATTGTGTAACACAGTCCTGTACTTGGACATGGTAGGTTTGAGGTGCTTTCTACAGGCCAACAGAAGCAGTAGAGCACTCTATGTTGACTTAAACCATAAGATTTCCACTGAATAATGAGCCAGGTGTGAGGGGGACAGAGACTGCAGGCAGGCAGTTCACAGAGCTACATGGATAAGTCTGTCTCAGAGGCCAGACCCAGTTTCCCATCTGGATGATAAAGACAGGCTCGCTTTGGACAGACAGAGAGAACCATCTGGTGCTGGCCACACAGTAGGCCCTGACGTGGCCCTCCCTTCTGCTAAACAAAATAGGCTGGCCATAAAGTCACCCACTCTGTCCAGAAGAACATAGTGAGCCACACTGATGTTTGTCTGGAGCTTGGCCATCAAGCCTAGGCCATGGAAAGGGCTCTGAATTTCCGATAAGTTGAACCTCCAGGAATCTGGAGCTATCGAAACTGGGTGAGACAGTTTAATTCCAGCATTGGCAAGACAGTATTTGGATGCAACACATTACAAGATGTCCTGCCAGTTCTGGGTTTGGGTGCACACCCTAACAGGTGAATCCTTCCTGATTTGTAGTTCCACAAAAAATAAAATGTTTCACAGAGCTCTAATAAAGATTACACTAGCTGGCTGCTAGAAGAGAGGGCTGAGAGAAGTGGTCCACCTCAAAAGAACTACTGTACCTGTTGCCAGCAGTTTCTGAAATGAAATCCAATTAAATGACAGTAATTGTAGTCTATACCTATATCTGCATTGAGATAGGTACCTGTGTGTAAGTAAAACCTGAATTTGTATACACACATCTGTATTAGATGGCATGTGTGCTTTCTAGAAGTGGGCTTTATACACTTCCCTTGGCAGACCAGACCACTGTCACTTCCAGTGATGCCAGAAAACATGATGCTGGAAAAGGAAGGGGTCTTTTGCTATTCCTGGGTTTCTGGAACTACTTCACTTCAGAGTCTCTCTCATCCCTGCTCCTGACACATCTGCCAATCAAAGTACATCTCTATCTCACTCACTGTCTTACTATCGAGTCAAGAGTAGCCCGACTTTTGTGGAATTTGGCAACTGAGTCCATAAAAAAATAATCTCAAGAGCTTTGTTACACAACAAAGAGGGCTGGGCTGGATGGCATTGCCAAATTTTGCAAAGCTTCTGTAAAAATGTACATTTTCCTATAGTGCTACAAATCCCATATTTAACTAATAGACTGTTGTGAGTCCAAAGGAGCTTCTACAAAATTTCTGGGATATAGTATTTGTTTTAAGAATTTATATGCATGCCAAAAACAATGTACTGCATTTATCAGCTTGAAAGCATTACAATCTTTTCAGTAAATAATATCTTGGTTTCTGAAAAAGCCTAAAATGTGTATCTAATCCAATTGTGTCACCTCTTATTTCCTTCAAAGAGGGGGAAAAAGACAAAGCTAAGTCTGAAATTCTGTTTTGAATTAACTGCCACTTTATCTCTAAGTGACCTCTTTGTGCAAACCTATTACTGCAAATACTGTTGCTGAGATCATTCAGTCATCTCTGACCCCTGCAATGCATAAGTACAAGGTATTTAATACTATTAGCACTATCATCTTGCATTTGTGTAGGGCTTCTCATCCTAGATGTTCTAGCTCCTTGCAGGGTGACCCTCTCACTGGGGACCAGACTGCTCTCTTCAGAGACTGGGTCATACTGCGGATGCTGTATTAACTATTACAAAGGGCAGAGTAATTGTGTGTGTGTGTGTGAGGGAGAGTTATGCACTTTAACTCCACTTCAGTGTATCATTGTTAAAGCAAATAACTCTCCCTAAGTTGAAAACCAGCAACAAGTGCTCTGCAGAGCTGCATAGCCACTGAGAGAATATTGAAGAATATTACGGGCATTATTCTCAATTTCACTCATCTCTCTGGCAGTATTAAGAGACTAAGTTTAAGAAAGGTTCAGACCTTCTAACAGAATATGCAGAGCTAGAAAAGGTACTTAAACAAATACATTTGGTTATTCAAGCTGTGATAGAATGCTAACTCTAGTCAGGGTGATCTGGTGTGGTAAAAGCTTGAATATTTCAATTGGGATAGTTAAAAGCCTGACTAACTTTTTCATGAGAATAAAGGCAATTTATACTCATTACACTGTTCCTTGTTGTCAGTCATTCCAGCCCCTCACTCCCTCTGCTCAGCCATGCACCCACAAATATCTTTCCACACCACTGTATTTATTCCTGGTCCTCCCTCCTCGCCTACCTCAGTAGACAGGGGCTCCTTTTCTCGATAGCCTCTCCAGAGTGTCTCAGCAGTCAGTTGTTGAGGACTGAGAAGCTCATCCCACTTCTATTCTGCCCCGCTGGTTACCGAGGTTCTGTTGTTTCCTCTAGTCAGATCCATTCCCCACTGCTCCTGCAGCTTCCTCACGTTCAGCTGCTGGAGAAGGTTGAGGTGGTGAGCTGGAGAGCTGGAGAGCAAAGAAGAAAGAAAAGAATTTATACTTTGGTATTTCGGAAACTGGAATCCAGGGAGAAGCTTAAGAACGTGACTTGAGGCCAAAATGCTTGTCTCTCCAGTTACAGAGTGGAGTGAGGCAGGTTTATTCCTATCGCAACACTGTGACCCATTTCTTGTTGGGAGCTGCCAGCATCAGTGATGTGCCATGGGTTCAGAAGTACCTCTCATTCATCTCGTCCCTGCAGCACTGTGGGAGGAAAAGGATAACAGAGGAATTAGCAGCACTGCAAGAAACTTGTCTGAGATAGAGCAGTCTACTGTGGAGCATAATACATACCACATTACGAGATCGTGTGCCTGGGAGTTATTACCGGGACATCTGGAGGTTACAATTCCTCGTGTCGCTGTCCTCCTCAACTGTCCTCCCTTCCTCTCATTCCAGCAGACTTGTGGCCCTCAAGCTGTTAATTTGGTCTTTGACTACTATTTCATTTATCCCAGCTGCTGAGTTATGGGACAAAAAAAAAAAAAAAAGCAGCATCTCACTGAAAACAGATGCTGCCTCTGTGCCTCTGTACTAAGCAGATCAATTAAATACGTAAAATATGGGTTATGTATAATGTTGATTCTTGTGAAATTTTAGTGGTTTTATCCTCAATATTAAAATCCCAAATACATTGTATCACTTTATTTTTGATCTATCTGGATTAGGGAAAAAAGCCCATTGGCATTTCTTAGAAGTAATGTAAATTAAATGGACTAAAAATTTACCACAGAAATGATAATAAGGAGGAAAAAACACTGAGCCTTGCTTTTACTCCTGTAGAACATATGCAGCTTTTTTAGCTTGCAGTTCTTCACTGTCGGTTACATTTCTATGCCTTTTTTTTTATATCCAACATGCATAACTTTAATACAATGGAGTAACTCCCAACATGGACCTGCATACACACAGACACAGCAATACAAATCCACACAGAGATGCTGAAGTAAAGTCACCCCAGCACGTTGTCTAGAAAGAGCTCACTGGCTCCTCAAAAAATGGCAATGTATTCTGCTGTCTAGTTAGGAGAACCGAGCCAAACACCTTTGTTTTAGTGCAGTGCAGTTGTCAAAGTTGACCCTAAAGCCTTTGAGGTAAAAACTGACCTTTTTGTTGGAAACACCTGATCAGTGTTTACTGTTCTATGGAAACACAACAACGCGCATAGTACAATAATCTCAAAAACTCAAATGAGAAATGCCTGTGATTTTCAGGTGTCAAAGTTAAGCAAGGGATGATCTTTGCAACTTCTTGTATCTACTGAAACAGACTACTCTTAGGAAAGGCAGACAGGGAGCTTGCAGTCTGCCAGGGCCAGTAGAATTTGGAATTTGTTGAAGTTTCAACATTTTGTGCCTTAAGTTACATTAAACAGAATATGTATATGAAAGCCTATCAGTGTCTACATTGATGTATGCTGATTTTCATCTCAGTAATAGAAAAAAAATAAATTACAAGAAAGACGGTTTGGCAGCAAAGCCGCCTTTAGACATAGTTAGGGAGATGTGAGTGGAAGAAAGAGCTAAGGTCAAATCCAAAACATGTGTATTGCAGAATTTCATGCACTAGGTTCTCACCTCCTCTGCCTCTCTTGGCACTAGTGATGTCTGCCCTAGGCAGATCAAGCAAGATGCCACAGACATCCTGGCAATCACTACATCTGGGGGTCCAGGTTAGTGTAGTGGTGGGATATGGGGAGGGAGTAGTTACAGATTCTCACACCACAAGGCAACCCCAGCAACTGCTCCTTGTGGTACTTTTGTTAGATCTTCCATACAGGAGTTATATGATTCAGTCACTGTTTTGCTTGATTTCTGTATAAACTGTCTGAATGGGCAGAGATGTGAAAAGGACAGTCACTCTCTTACTTCCCACAATACAAGATGAGGCAAGATTTACCTTTGCACTGATCTCCTTGGAATACAGTTGTAAAAGGGAGCTACATGCTTGGAGCAGGTCATTTGGCTAGTTTTAATTTGCAGATAGGCACCTGATTTTCTGTGTATAGACAAAACTCTGACATCACACTTGTTACTGATGTTAGAGAGTTCAGAAAAGCCCTCATAAATGCACTCTTGCATGCTGTGCAGTAAACCATGAGTAAAACAACAAGAGAGGGTAGAACTCCCTGGTCTTTTGGATTCCTCTTGAGCCAAGCACCTAAAATCTGGAAGTCTGGTGCTATCCAGATCCCTTACTGCAGTCACACATGAGTAGCCTCAGAAATTGCTGCAGCCCACTTGGAGATCAAGGCTTCCTACTCTGTCCTCTTGCTTTATCCCGGTTTACTGCACAGCATGCTAGAATGTGCTTATGGAGACATCCAAAATGTAACCCTTGGGAACACAGGCACTCAGAGGTACCCTTTAGCAGACCTCTTCTGAGAACACTCACATACTCTCTTTGCAGAAACTAGGCGAGGCTTTTACAGTGGTTGGAGATGGTGCCTGTGGTTTATACAGCTATCAGCAGATTTATCACAGTATCACAGTATGTTTGGGATTGGAAGGGACCTCGAAAGATCATCTAGTCCAATCCCCCTGCTGGAGCAGGAACGCCTAGGTGAGGTCGCACAGGAACATGTTCGGGCAGGTTTTGAATGTCTCCAGCGAAGGAGACTCCACAACCCCCCTGGGCAGCCAGTTCCAGTGCTCTGTCACCCTCACTGAGAAGTTTCTTCTCATATTTCAGTGGAACCTTTTGTGTTCCAGTTTGAACTCATTACCCCTTGTCCTATCATTGGTTGTCACCGAGAAGGGCCTGGCTCCATCCTCATGAGACTCACCCCTTATATATCTGTAAACATTAATGAGGTCATCCCTCTGACTCCTCCAAGCTAAAGAGACCCAGCTCCCTCAAAACTGGGATACCTGAATTGCTCTCCTCAGTCACAGAAGGCTCTCCACAGGAGTAATCCCAGACCACACAGAAGCAGGCTGAGCTCTGAACATCTGTCTTCCTCCTTCCTGCACAAGCTGGCTGCTGAAAAAAAAAAAAAAAAAAAGGCACCATTTACTGAACTAAAGCATCATAGACGCACCTTGTGAGGGAGTCTGATTCTGTCAAGGTGTCATAAGTGTCCTCAAAACACACTGACCCAAACACTGACCTTGTGGCAAAGAAATTGCGTAGTGCCTCGCTAGTGTAGGCAGGAACTCAGAGCTTAGATGGCTGCAGCAGGAAAATGCTGGCCACGTGCAGAAACTGAGCTCTCTGAACAGGTGCTCTAAACACATCAGAATTACAAGCCTAGTTGAGCATATGGATCACCAAACCACTTTTGCATCCCAGTCAGTTCAGTAATAACTTCTCCTGTTAATGCACCTATACCGCAGAAGGGAAGTGGATTGCCAGGAAAATGATTTGCTGAAACTTTGTAATGGTCTGACTTGTGTTTGAACAACTGTCAATGCTTTTTCCAAAGATCACTGGATATACAATCAATTACTCAGTCCACTTATTTATCAAATAAAACTATTTATTTGCTTATTTTTTCCTTGCTGCTGTCATTGGGCAATTATTTTCAGCTATAGCTGCATTTAATGAGACACTAGCTATGGTGTAAAGACACTCACAAATCCATTAACTGCAGTGCCTGTTGTAAATTCCCTTCCTTCTGCTTCTTGTGAAAGCTAAAACTCAGTGTGACACCCTAGCAGGCAAACTCAAGAATCCAAAGGAGGCTTCAGCAGACAACTGAAAACTTGTAGTATTTTTACAGATATAACTTCATTACCTTTTGAAAAGAGCAAAAACTATGCTCATTTTTTTAGAGACATTATATCAGTGGCAAAACTTATGACTGAAAGCATGGGCCAAATCACTTCTGATCTCATGAGAGCCAAGATTCACCACTTACTTGTCAGGCAACCTCCAATCTGCAAGTAAAAAAGCTGTCTGTGATACAGCAGGAACCACTGTGGTATTAAATCTTTGGTTCAAGAACATCATTTCCTCAATGTTTAACACATCTGTAAGATTCCTATTATGTATGAACTGTATTCTGGCTACTTTTTAACCATTCTTGGTGAGCGAAATTCTGAAAATGTACACTGAGCCACTTGTTAAGTAATCATAAGGATTAATTCCTACCCCAAAGTAATTGCTCTCACAGTTCCTATGTCCTTTTCCAGCAATTAGAGGTCCAGAGGTTAACTGAAGATCTAACCAGCTTCTTATAAATGCATGAGTACAAATCCTGTTCAGTGGCTCTATCACTGACTTGCCTGCTTGAATCAAGTCATCAGGATCTGCCCTTTATCACAGGGACCAAATGAATGGCCATTCAATTCAGTGGTGAATGAGTGCTGCTATGGCAGAAGGTGCTGAATCAGGAATTTATATCAGAATAAATTAGCACCAGGAAAGGGAGCTGGGGAATGCTATTGCCAGTTTAAACTGTAGTGTAATTTTATTTAATTTGACAGCTTTCAAACTATACATCCTGTTATCTTTTGCAAAAAAAAAAAGCAAGACCTGGCTGTCATACTGGGGTCCTGCAAATGTCTCTCAAATAACACCAGAAATAATTAGAAAGTGTAAAAGCATAGTTTGCACTAAAAATATAAATCAGGGTATAGTGATCAGATTTTCTTATTGCAAACACGAAGATCAAGGTCACAAAACCGAGCCAAACATCCTCAGCTATCTTTTAACACAAGGTTCTTTTTTCTTTGTAGTGCTGGCATAGCAAAACAGATGCTAGAAATTCTCACTCCAAAGCTCTTTGCTTTTCATCCAGCTTTAAACCTGTGGTGACGTTCCAAGTTAAACTCACAAGGAGAAAGAAATATGCCGGTGTTTTCATTGTAATATGAATTTTCCATTGAAGATGTGGTTGAATTAGCAGCAGTCCATTTTTTAACTATTACTTTAATTTGCTCCTTGTGGTCAATCTTTTTTTTTCTTTCTATAAAAGTCATGCTTTAGTCCTACACCTTTTGAGACACCCCAACATAAAATGTTTTAAAGAGAAGGTAACTGAACTGTCTAATTATATGTCTGTAAAGTGGCTAGAGAACTTCATTTATGTGGAGTAAAACAAATAAGAGAAAATGTGGAGGAATGTGCAGCTGAATGAATGTGGACTTACCCATGTTGTTCCCATACATGGGCAGTAACATTAAGGTGTTGGGAGTGATTCTGAGTCTAGACATCCATTATAGGTTTTGTATTTTCAGCCCCTCTTTTAACTTGTGCCTAGGAGTAACCGATGTGTTCACACACTGGGACATTTAAAACAAGGCAGAAGGAAACTGTTTTTTTTCCCATTTTTTACCTCCTTAGCATATGGAAAGTAAAGAGGCTCTATGCTTCAGGCATTCTCCAGTCCTGACCAGTGATGGGCTTTTAGAGCCTGGGATGTAGAAACCCCTTAGGACATTTTAAATTGTGGACCATTTTCCAGGAAGTAACTCATAAGGAATTCAAGGCTGGTGGGTCCTCTTTAGCTGGACAATCAATGCAGAGTTGTAATCTCAATGCCTGTGTTGGCCACTATGAGTATGTGAGGGAGAAAAAATGCAACTCGTGATCCTTTTATTATATGAAAGGTAATAGAAATTAAAAGAGGATTAAGCCAATGGCATACTGGAGAGAGAGGAAGCTGACAGTCAGAAACACAGAGAAGAGGCAGTTTGACCCCTGTCTTGAAGCTAAATAGGAAAGCAGTTAACTTGGCTCACTGAAAAGCCAGTAAGGCTGAGGACTGTGAAAAGTGGGGAGGAAGGGCTCTGCAGAGCAAAGATTACTTTTCCCTCTGTTT
This sequence comes from Streptopelia decaocto, assembly GCF_964273445.1. NCBI lineage: Eukaryota > Metazoa > Chordata > Aves > Columbiformes > Columbidae > Streptopelia > Streptopelia decaocto. The sequence continues at coordinate 119,314,440 of NC_138663.1, forward strand.
GCAATAATAGTTGCCTACCTCCAAAGAGGGAAGTCTTGGATAGGAGCTGCACTTCAGCTCCTTCCAAGCTGTAATATCCCAGGATATGGCTACGATATGCAGATTTTATGCCAAGACAATATGAAGAACACTCAGGTTCCCTGTGCAAACCCTGATGAAATAAACATTTAAGCTGCATTTAATGAAGCTAAAGCTATCTAGAAACAGCGGCAGTTATTGGAGACTCAGAGTGAAAGCACAGGCCAGCAAACCTTAAAAGAGCCCAATACCTTTCCCCAGGGGATGCTTTTCCCAGGCTGCAGTAATGACACTAGACCGTAACTAATGAAACAAGAATTTTAGTGATGGCTGGATAAAGTTGCCTGGGGGTTCTGTTCCTTGCTTAAGGCAGCACCAGAGGGAGCCCAGATAAACTTGTCCAAGTGGTTTGACTGGGCATTTTCACAGATTTGAGTTATTTTCAGTTCCACTTAGAGTTTACATTTTACAGATGTTTAAAGTTTCCTGCAATCTGTGATATTGCTTCAGGAGCTTTCTTCTCTAAGTAATAGTTGTGCACACTCAGTAAGCTTTCCTTAACATGATTGCACTGGAGTTTTTGAAGTATTCTTAAATTCAGTTTGTGCTTGAAAGTTATTTCCTCTTTCTCAGTGTGAAATTGTCAAAGAGGAGTGTGAAGAGAGGGCCTTGTAAGGGCCTGATCGCACACTCCTGATAATTTGCTGTGTATATACACAACACTTTTTCAGTCACTCCTGATACAACATTTAATCTGAGAAGAAACAGGACAGTGCTCTAACAACATAAGAAAACCCCACACAGTGCAATAATTCATGAAGTGAAAAGCATCATTGCCAGGCCAAAAATGCACTTTTCAAGACAGACATCTGCTATGTCTTCTACTAACCTTTCTGTATTCATAACTGCATATATAGATATATGTGGCCCTGACAAAATGCAGCCTCTTTTGCCTTTCAAAACTTAACCTATCTTCCATACTAACACATTTTAATAGTATCCAAGTCCATTACATCTTAATGTAAATTCTGTCAAATACACTTGCTGTACCAAAATATGCCTTGATAACAAAAATGTGAAATAACCTAGACTCCTGAATGCCACTCAGAAGTACTTCAGTACTCAGAAGTCAATGATTCTGCAGCCCCCGTTTAGTCTCTGTCAATTCCTTCTTGACAGTAAGAAGCAGATTTTCAATAGATTTTGTTTCTGAAGGTAACCTCTAATTCTGGGACTGGAGAAGCATGTGAAGACTAGCCACTCTCCTGGCAGTGCCTCTTCAGCTCTATTTCCTACCCAAAATCCTCCATTGGCTCTTGTAGTTCATAGGTTCAGCTCACAGCCTTCTGTTTTGGTTATTTTTTCCCCAAAGAAGCCGAATTTGAACTAGATTCTGTTCTATTTTAGTGTTACTCTCTGGATATGAATGATCATTTACAACTGTTACTGGTTTAACCAGAAGCAAACTGTGTCCTTATGACTGGTGATTTTTATATTATTTGACTGCAGTAAGCACAACTGCATTCGAGAAGCAATGACTCATCTCACTCCAGCCGAAGGGGTTTCCTGTAGAAGAAAGACTCAAGGCTGAGCTGTAGATTTTCAACCAATTAAGATGTGATTCAGCATCAAATTTGAGCAGGTACTTCATGTGCACTTAATGTATTGCCCTGTTTAACAAGGCACAGAAGCCTGCAACCCTCTCCACTGAGACTAATTCCACAGAAATAAATGCTTAAATGCCAAATATGTGGACTTCAATACATCTCTATATGTTTGTCCACATCTGGGCTTCCCAACATGTAGAAAACAAACTAATTTGAATATGTCAGATCTTCATGTGGGAATTTCAGAGAAGACTGTGGGTTAGTAGCTGTGGTACTCAGATACTGGTGGTAGGAAAGAGAAATAAAACACACAGCTGGAAGGTGGATAATGATGTCTGATAACAGGCTTTGTAGTAAAAATGTGAGACCAGTGACCTCGTCTGTGTCTTGGGTCTGAAGAGCCTGAGGCTGCTCAGCACAACCCCTGTCTGGTCTCAGTGACCCTTGTAAGCTTAAAGCTAGTTGGGTTTAACAAGAGAGAGGCTACTGAAGACCTTCATACTTTGGTTTCAGCAGGCTGTTCCAATAAGCTTCAGAAACCCTTTGTTTTCTTCGTGTTGAAAGAAACCACCATCTTGACATGTCAGTGAATAATATGCCCTGCCTCTTCCCATTGCTGCACAAGGGGAAGAAGATGACTATATATCTACTGCCTTTGGGGAACTTTCCCAGCTTTGAGCTTCGGTGGTGCTCCAGAGCAACCTGACTCTTCCTGAACTGTAGCCATGTAGTCCTGTACTGCAGTATTGCCATTGCAAGTCATAGACCATAAGCCCTGTACCAAGTGTGAAAAGCCTCAGGACTGAGGTTTCTCAGTCCTGCTCAGACTGAAGTGCAGCTTGACCTGCCTGCAGCTTGTTTTACTTTATTTAACTGTGACAGCACCTTTTCTAATTGACAGGGTCTCTATGGCTGATTTCTTCTACTTTTGTCTGTCTTTGTACAACAACAGTTTTAAATAGATGGCAGTAACAAGCAGCTATTCTATTCATAATGAGGCATTTATGACTCCAAAAATGGTGATGCCCTCTAAAGAAATACAAGCCTGATATGACAGCAGAGGCCTTGAGAAATGCAACATAAAGCTGTACAGGGACAAGATGACAACAGATGGGGCACAGGCCTGGCACAGACCCCATGTCTGTAAACAACTAACCACTGCTCAGTTAAAGACATGCCAGACCTGGAGCTGGACAAATACAATTTGAGGAGTAATAAAGAAAAAAGTATCTTACATACATAAAAGTCCCTATATATAGTAACCTCAGGTGTGACATGGTGCTGCAGATCAAAAAAGACAGAGCAAAGGTGTAACAGCATTTTAGCAAACACAAAAGTGACCCCAAGCAGATCCCAGAGTAAGGAAGAAGAAACCATCAGCATGAATGTTACCTTTCTCCCAGAGAAGGACACTGAGAGCTCTCTAACCCCACTGCTACAGGAACCAAACTGCTGACTTCAGTACCCACCCAGAAGAGCAGTGGAAAGGTGAGCATAACACCAGGAAAATGAGCAGAAACTAAGATTTATATGGATATAAATTTGAATTCCAGTGGTATTATTTCTTCTTCTGTAACTATTAGATGGAGACTAGTTACGATGAGATCCTTAAGATTTCAATAATTATTGCTACTTAAGGTGTGCTTTCCCTTTGCCATAAACAAGATTTTAAAAGTAGCTTTGTCAGCTTTGCAGGTCTCAGTCTTTTACTCTCAGCACAGACCTCAAGTCAAGAGGAATGAGAGCTATGAATTTAGCCATGTATTTCAAGTTTCATGGAAACCAAATGCACATATGTATATAAATACACATGTTCAGATCAGTCTTGGGGATAAGTGTTTTCCCTAGTAGAGGTCTAAATGCAGCGTTAGGTTAGAAATCCAACAATGAGTCCTATAAATAAGAGATGGGGCAGGGTGGAGCTCCAGTGCCACTTAGGTCCTCTGTGCACTAAGCCCAAAGCACAAGGACTCATTTTGATCAAATTTTCCTTCCCAAAGCCCATCTAATTCCCTTTTCTCTCACTATAGATCAGTGTTCATGCAGCTGAAATTGTGCCAGAATGGGCTGTGCAAGTAGAAAGGCCCAGCAAGAGCAGATCAATAGCACCAAGCAGTCCATATTGGGGACTTGACTGTCCCTGACTATGCAGTCAGTGAGTTTTACTTCAAACTATCCCTAGCCTGGATCTATGGAGCGAGCACTGCCAGTGACTCAGTGCCTGGAGCACATCTCCCAGGCAGGCAGCATGCAGAACCACTCTGGTTTGTTCACTCTGGCCCTTACAAAAGTAGGGTAAGTGTGTGTGCCAGGAAGACCACCGTCACTAGCGTAGTCCTGAGCTGATCTAAAATGACCATGCAGGCAGTGGCACCCTCTAACTAGTCCATGTCCCCTGTGACCATTTTCCTAAGAGAATTACCCTTTTGAACTACTCCTGGGGTGTCCTCTGGGCTTTCCAACTTTTATTCGCCTTTGAGGTTGTGGTCTCCTCTGTTCAGCCACCTGCCTTCTCTAGTCTCCAGCTCTTCAGCTATGTACACGAGCTCTCAGGGTAGCTTTTTGCTGCTACAATTGTTCCACTTGAAATAGATGAATTTTGGTGATTTCTTCTTTGCTTAGAAGTGGAGAGTCAGTGGTTTAATTTATAGCAATAAATGCTTCAAAGGGTGAGCAGCATTCCACTTACTAGCAGAAGAGTATGAGCAGCATTTTGACAAGCAGTAAACATAAAATTCTTATGTTTTGCTGAAGTTCAAAATACGTCGAGCCATCTCTGAATTGAGTGGAAAGGTGCATTCATTTTAAAACTCTGCTTCAAGTTAATACTCTGTTTTAATGTTAAAGACTGCTTGAGAAGGAGGCTGTTTAAATTCCAGCTGTGTTAAATTCATATCCTATGTCTTAGGAGAAATCAGCATCAAACTTTTTGTTTAGACTGCTTATTGGTAAGTCTTACAAGCAATGAGGAATTTAAAACACAAACCAAAAGAAAAGTCACTAATGAAGCAAGTTGAGTGTCATAAGGTGTCATTTCAAGCAGAAATGCCTAGTCTACAGAAAGGCAAAAGGCCAAAACTAAGTACTTTGTTAATGTTAATAAAAAAATCAGTCTACTAGTGATTTGTGATTAACTAACTGAGCACTGAGGCATAAAAATTCAGCAAAAAAGATGTAGTTACGAAACAGCTATCTGCTGGCACAGTTATTTTCATTTTCACAAAGCTACTGGACAGCAGGGATAATTATTTACTGCACAAAGTGCTGTCTAAGCTTCAACAAGTTTACCCCACAGCTCCAACAGTCAGTGTGGCAATATGCAGTTAATGGCTGGACAACGAAACCTGCTGGAGCTTCTGGTTAGTGTCATGTCCCCTCACACAGTGAGACCACAGAGGGACGTGGGACTGGCCTTAGGAACTCCCGATTCTGTATCTTGTGCTAAATCTCTGTCTCAAAGGAGGGTGCCAAAGGGGCTGGCTGGGTTACCTTCACCATACTGGAAGATGGGGCTTACATGGCCAACTGTCTGCCTGACATGAATCCCATCACCTTGTATTTCCATTTATTCCTAGTCATTGCAGAAACTGAAAGCTTTCAGGTTTTACAGTGCAATGGTAACTGTATTAGCGGTGGTGCTGACATCACTTTGCTGACATTTAGCACTTACTTTGATAACTTCTTTCGGAGGCCATGGAAAAAATTAGCTTTAAATTCTTCCTCATGACTTCTTCTTCTTGTTACTCAACATATCCTCATTCCTTCACTCAAAGGCAGAGCCAGGCAGGTCCAGCCAGAGACTGTGACTTTGCTGTAGATCACAGGTTGCTCTTCATCAGGTTGAAATCAAACTGGCTTTCTTCGAGCTAACCCAAGTCAGTTGTGCGGTTGTCCTGGAAGAACAGAGCAAATGTGGTTCTTCTTGTCCTGAAGCTGTATGAATCCTACCATGCTCACGTCAGAGCTACCTGAATGGCTTTGTGGAAGTATTTTACACATGTGCAATTTATCCATAGTTTTCTTGAAGGCATGATTAAGGAAAACTCTAAACTGACACTTAATTAGAATGAAGCTTTAGTATAGTAAGTAAGTCAACAAACATTAGAGGAAAAAGTTTTTAAAGACAGGAAAGGAAACCATGCTTCTCTCACTTAATTAAGCTGTAAATACCTAAGTGAACACACAGCAATTGATCTAAACCAGAACGTGCCCAGAGAATGTTATATCTCAGCCCAAGACTTTTGTAAGGCCAGCTACATTTACATGGAAGAAAATATATGATTTGTTGTAATGTGGCAATTAATTAAGCTTTATTTCATAAATACGTCTTTGAACTGACTTTTTGGTATTTAGTTTTATGCTAGCTCCAAGATAATGAGTTGAAGAGTCTTTTATACATAAGAATTATGGACAAAGCAACAAAAATCAAAAAGTACAAAGTAATATCATAATTAGAAGGATTTTTTTTCACTGTTTGTGATTAATTATCTCTAGCATTCCCAACTCTATGCCATTTGGTCAAAGAAATGAAGTTTCTTTCCTTTTCCATGAAACAAACACTGCATTTATGCTTCCTGAATATAGAAGCAGGTTTTGCAGCCCTAATTATAAACATTTTTTTTATTTTCATCTCAGAAGCTACAAGCTGTTTAGTAACAACAAGTAGTATCACTAACAAGTATACTAATCACATACTGAAAGCTTCAGTATTAATGATACAGAAGGACACAGGAGACTTTGATTTTGGAAGAGGAGTCTGACACTGGTATCTTAGCTTGAAAACTATACTGTCTTTTTTAAAAGGTACTTCTATTGTTGTGCTTTACGGTGATGCTTGAGTCACCAAGAAGGAATCATATTTCAGAGCAGGAGGTTTGCTACTAAAAGACAGGAAAAGAAACTGATCTGTATGCTTGCTTCTTTCTTTTTTATTTTTCACAGGAACTGTGGTTTTCACCTTAAACTAGAACTGCTACTGCTTCATCAAGCAGTGGTTTTAATTATTTATCACAGAAAGTGCTACAGGTCATAACAAAGATTGGGGTCTAAGTGTCTTTGACACCATAATTCAGGAGAGCTAGTTGGTAATTTTCTAACATCATATTTCTGTAGGGAATGCTTAATTTTCCTGATATTTTCTCATTTCGCAGCAGACCATCCCAAATGAAACATTTCATTGTGGGTGACCTTGAGCTACAAAATAACCACCTTCCTGGCATCCAGTTTTTGGCTGGAGCCCAGTCTGGGAGAGGTGTAGTAGGAAGGCCTGTCAAATCAAGCAGATCACAGGTGAGATGAGTTTGGAAACATCCCATCTGTGAATGCCAGCAAGGCTTAGCCATGAGATGAGTTCTCAGACCTGTCAGGACTGTTCAGGACCTTTAAGCACTAGGAGAGCATTTTTGTAAGACATGTCAGCAATTTCTAAGAGTAGGCTCCAACAGAGAGAGTCTCTGAGGCCAACCTAGGCTGTGATACTTGTCCTGCTTTGTGACTCCAGCCCTGGTGACTTGTCCATGTTGCTATACAACACTGGCATCAGAGCAGAAAGCAGTTTTCCAGACATGTAGTCCCATCTCTTACCACTAATCCACTTCTTGTTCACATATTTCTCCCATTGTTACACAAAGAGTGACACATGGTTGTACGTAAAAAGCAAGGAGGATAGAAGCCTTTACTACTTCTTAGAGAAGTGAAAGCCCCATCTTTGCTTTCTTCCAAGCTTTCTGAGTCATGTCTCAACCTGAGGACCACAGAAGTGTCCAGTACTGACCCCATACAAAAGATTATGCAAGACTTGATGTAATAGCACCTTTCTCTGATGATTCAGATTAATTCTTACCAGAGTTTGCAAAAGATGGGTTTGCATTCAACCATGTTAATAATTGTTGTGACTTTCAAACTATTTGCTTCTTGACATGTCTTCACAGATCTCTTTGTCCAAGATAGGTCTATCAAAGGGATGTTTCTCACGAGTACAAAAGCCACCTAATGGACCATGTTGCAACAACCAGAATTTGCCTAATGAATTTTGAATTCCAGACCCTTCCCATCCCAGTCATAGCATGACTTTCCTTCTCTTGTGAAAACAGACCTTGCAATGTCAGAAAGCATCATCTTTTCAGGACTTCAGGAAGTCTTTGGATTCAGCAGTGTCTTTCACCATCTGTAAGTTATCATCCACACTGCTTTCAGCCTTGGTGTGTGACCTGTGTTTTTCTCCATTTTGGACACAACACCAAAACAGAGTGTGACAAGTCACAAGCTACAGTATTAAGCTGTAAGTAACATATTGTATACATTTTATGTCATAAGCTTTTTCAGGCAGAGATATCACAGAGTGCCTCTGTGATAGTTCTGCATTGATAAAAATATCAGAGGAGTTGCTTGATTTTTTTTTTTACTTTTCTGAATAATGGAGACCAGCAATACTAAAAACACAGCTGTTCCATCTTCTTGTCAATGCAAAAGGATTAATAGCAGCACACTTAATAATATCCAGTTTAATTTAATACTACCCTTTCTTAACATCTAATTAAAATATTATTGCAATAACCCACATTCACAACATCTTAATAACCTCCAAATAAACGGCCCTTCCTTTCAAGCTTTTTCCATCAGAAGCTACTGACAGGCAAGTAGGCCTTCCTACCTCCATGTTTTCCTCACAGGCAACCTAAATTTTTCTCCCAGCCCCCTCTACCCCTTGCAACCCCCTCCCAGCCACCTCGCTGCCCCTTGGTGTTTGCAGGCTCCAGGATTTGCAAAAAGCTCTGTACCCTCCCTGGCATTGCCTTTAGCTCTGCAAAGTCGAGGTCCTCACTCTGAAAAGTCGAGGTCCTTACATGTTTCCTCGCAAATTAGTTTCTCTGTTCCTTTTCTCTTTGTATTGATATTTGCTGGGGTAGCCCTGCTGAGTAGAAGTGAAGTTATGTAAAGGTATCCCTCCTATCCCCCCCCTTTTTTTTTTTTTAATCCTGTCTCGTATAATGACATTTAAAGGCTTCTCTCCACCAGGCTTGCTACATCTATGCCATCTTCTGGATGTTCAGTGAATCATATTTACCCCAGAACATTTCTGGCAGTAGTACATTCTAACTAACATGTAAATCTCTTTAACAAATGTTACCACTTCCTGAAATCAGTAAAGGACAGATTAATGATATTGGAGGGGGACAAGGTTTTAGGGCCAAGGTCACAGCTTCAGATGCATTTCCTTTGTTTATTCTCTGTAAACTAGAAAAAGTGATTGCTCTGTTTCTTGGTGAACTGTCACTTCTATGCTAAGAATAGTTACTGAATTTAGAAAAAAAAATACTCTTTAATAGGGAAGCTATTTTCACTCATTTAAGCATATATCAACTGCTTTTTTTTTTAATGCACTGCACACCTGTTCAGAATTTTCTCACATTTTTGATGTAAAATGTGCAAGTTATCATTTCCTTTCCAGTATTTTCTCATCTTTTATCTCTGGCTTTCATGTCACTGTTTCATCAAGAACTATAGCAAGCCTTCTTTCAACTGTTTTAGAAACAATTGTATCTGAATGATGTACAATTTATGATTTCCCCAGATGAAGAAGGAACATCCTCATTTTGATCATTCGTTTGTTATTATTTTTATATAAATTGAAATAAAAATAATACTGTGATTTTCTTTTATGGAAGCTAACTAGAATTCTTCAATAGTCCCTCTTGTATAGAGTTCAGAATTAGTGAGGACTTCAGTCAATAAACTAATTATTTCTTGCATATTTAAACATTAGCAACATGCTTAAATGACTTGCTAAATTGCAGCCTGGATAGCAAAGACTCAGGGAGATAATTTTAGCTTTAGACAGAGAGATGATGAATAATACTCATTACTTATGGTTTTCACTTAATCTCCCCCATTGTCTAAAGAAGTGCAAATAATTCATTGGAAAACCACAGAAATAGTAGGCTATTTCATTATTTTTCAATGCTGCTTTTAAAAAGTAGGCAACTCCAGACTGATCAATGAGGTTATGCTTCGGTACAAAAATTTATTGATTTCAAAGTCAAATACTAAACAATTTGGGTTTAGAAATTAATATCACAGTTACTACAAAGGGAGATACCTTAGGAAAGTTGTCTATCTCAGATATTAAAAATAAACATATAAAGAAATCAAGCTTTCATTGCCAGAAAACAATTACAGTAACTTACTGTTGAATGGTACTTTCATAGAGTAATGATTCTTATGGTCAGATGAAAAAAAAAAATCACTTTCACTCAATGATAGATTTAGATTATGGCCAGGAATGAAAGTTTTTAAATTCCTCAATGAGAGGTATGTTTTTTCTCAGATTATTTGAAGTGGAGAGCATTGCAATGTTACATTTCCATCACATTTTTGTAGATGAAGGATTTCAGCTATAAATCAGAGACTGTAAATTTCTGAACTGCCACGGACTTACAGAGCCAGAACAAGCTTTGAAATCTTTTTCACTACATGAATGGTGTCGAGTGGAAAATAACAACCTCACACACTGATACAGGGGTTGTATGATCTCATTTAACTTCTTGAGGAACTCCTGACATAGAGATGGCAGAACCCAGACAGAGCTTTGGAATCACTGAAATAAGGACCACAGGGACAGTCTTTGCAAGTTATATGTGCACATACTGCGTTATTAACTTGATCCTTCTGCTCCTGTGTTCATGGTGGTTTCTCCCTAAACACACGTTTCATTTTCACATTCTTGTCAAGCAAATTCCAGAAATGAGAGAGATTCATATCCCAGCTAAAGGTCACCTGCAAACACTCAGATTCCTATATCCTACTTATTCTACTCCACAGATGAAGGTAAAGATGTGGACATAAAAATACTCCTGATCCAAGTCCCGGATCTCAAGCGCATGGGCAGACAGCTACAAACCTCAGGAAACTCAAAATGATCCTCCTGTTGTCAAGCTCACTGTTGTTTCAGGTAAAAGCCCAAACTTTCCCTTCAAGGAGCAGTTTGATGGCAGGCTGACCTGTTACACATTGTGCTTATTCCTTTTAATAAGGAGCTTGGCCAGCATGAGATAAATCAAGGGCAAAAATTTTCAGATATTCTGTCTGCCCCTCCCAACATGCACAGCTCCAACCATGCTAAATCCCTCCTAGTCCAGATCCTGATTACACCTCATGGTATCAGGACTAGAGCAATGTCTTTTGTATGAGGTTCACCACCTGCAAACAAGAAAGCTTTCTAGGCTGAGGCCAGGATGGGGTTCATCTTGCCTAAAATATCCAATTAACTGCATAAACTGGTGATCTTTGCTCTATTCAGAGGCAACGAAGACAGGGAACTCCAAGGGGTAATCTACTCCACCTAGTTCAGAAATCTACATAAGTGGGAGTTCACTAGCCTAGTCAAGAAGCTTTACTGGTGGTTGGCATAAGTTATGTGGAATGGGACCTACTTTGTAGAAATTGCACTCAGAGATTTTAATGGTTTGCAAAAATTAAATTGAGAAAATAAAAGAATAAATGTCAGTACAGGTCAAGAGAATTATTACAGTTACAAAGTAGTCTGGAGAAGTCAAACAGAGAGAACCACAATCTTCTCCCCCATGACAGAGAAATGAGCAAAGGGTCAGACAGCAGAAGATTCAAAAAAACAGGCTGGTTATACATCTTAAAATAATACTAATCCCCCTGCTCTGCATTATGTTTTTGTCTAAAGCTAATCAGTCCCAGTCAGTAATCCACCATTATGACTTCTGTTGCTCTAAATGTAAGAATAATCCATTTCATTACAAAATGAGTCATAAACTTCTGGAAGGAGGACTGTAAACAGGACTGTTCGATATTTAGCCCTCTGCATTGTTCTGTAAAGAACCATCTCTAATCTAATGATCTGGTTCAGTGTATTTATGGTGCTTCTCCCAAATTTACTTTGTATTGCTAATAGATACTTTCTGTCTAAGTAATGGTGTTGTCTCTTGTTTGCTGCTTATTCATTATTTCTCAAGTCATTGATGTTGAACCCACAGGCTTTTGGATGAAAGCTCTAATAGATTTGCTCTAGGTTTTCAAATTACTTATAATCCCCTGAATACCCTTTTATTTTCAGTCTACATGAAAAAGCTGTGCAGCTAACTCAAGTATGTTCTGCAGCAGAGATCCATGTTTTTAAAACCCATGCAGAAGGCATCAGTCTGGTGACAACTGACTAAACACAGAAAATCAAGTGTCTTGCCCAAGTTCCCATGCTAAGGAGTTGATCCTTTGAGGAGACAGGGATGCCTTCACATGCACTGCAGCTAAATAAAGCATGAGATATGCTTAAGTAATAGCTCGGCCCAGTTTATTCTTTCTCTTAGCTTAAAATGCCCAGAGCACTAGTCGACTATGGAAGAGAAAGTGAAACATGTATGAGTGGGAAGTGGAGATTCCCATTCATATAAATGTCTATGTTTTTATCCAGTTAGCCGAAGAGATCAAAGTCACATTGAGCAGCCACAGTTCTCTAAGGAACCCAAATGCAAGAAGGGGTTTCTTGCATTAGCAGGAAGGAAAGGTTTGGGTGTTGTGCAGGAAGACAACCCCTGAATCAGGTTCTTCATTGCTCTGTTTCTCAGGGAACCATTTTCTATCAAGGCATATAGTTTGGTGGGGTCAGATACCTGCTTTGTATCAAAATGGACTGGATAAAGCAAATGCACCAGATGGAGAACCTCACCCAATGTTAATTTCAAGCCACTCTAATTAACAAAGAAGTCTTAATCTTATGTGGGGCCAAATGGCAAGTGCAGTTCTACATAGAGCAAGTTTGTTCAAAAATTGCCAACATTTGGTAGGAAATGTGGGATTGTAAGTTAACGATCATACTGCCCTTATTATCAGAAGATGAACATAGGTATATGCAAAACACTTGCCACATATGTGCTGATAAATTCAAAGTGCCCAGCATGGTTCTTTGGCACTGGGCCTAAAGGAGAAAGAGCAGCCACATTTGTACTAATGAACTCTCGGCCTCTCTGTCAACTCAGCTGCTTGCAAACTGTTTATTTGGAACTGCCTCTGGGACATACTAACTCCCAAACAGGGACTAAGAGGTATTTGTGAGAGTCCTATCTGTCTGGTACTAAAAACCATATTAGGGACTGCTCTAGAAGTGATACTGAACAGAAGATAAATTTACAGCAGCTGAGAATGTTTCCTGGCACTATTTAATTTGCTCTAGAGGTGTAGCCTTTATAAAAAGACATGGTTAGTAATCTAAATAAAATACATGCCACAAATGTAATATTACAGAAGAGTTTGCAAAAAGTGATAAATACATAGTCAGAATGGCACTCAAACTGGATTCAAAGGGATTGTTTTCTGCCTCTTTTTTAGCTTGAACATGTAGCGTAATTTCCTTTCAATGATTTACTCTTCACATGAAAGATGAGATTCTGGCTAGAAGCCTTTTGTAACTGGAAATGAATTTTACATGCTGCAGCACACAGAAATTTTTTGACTCTTCAGTACAGACAAAAAGAGGTATACCCACGTCACCTGAGCAGCTTCCAGTGTATTTCCCTCTGAGATCTGTATGGTTGGCCATCCATGCTGTAATAGTTACATTACGTGTAAAATGGCTGTCCCTCTTTGTTACTCAGCACGGATGGACTAATTAACTACCCGGGTCTGCTGTGCTCTTCTATATATGGTTCCCAGCTTAAATTTCCACTGGCTTACTGGGATTTGGAACAAGCCCTGCAACAACTAAACCAGGAGTCTAACCCCCCTCTTACCAGAAGCAGATTTCTGTGCAGTCACAGAAAAATCATGGCACATTTTATGATGAAAAACCTATAATTTGGCACACAAATATTCATATAGAGGTGAGGTTTTACTAACACCTTCAAGCACTGGATAAGGTCCTGAGAAATTCCTGTTCAACACCTACCGGGTTAAGGCTTCTGAGGACTTCTGGTGAGGAGAGGCTCTTAAAGCACTGCTATTCCATTTTTGACAAGGTAAACAGTGCCAAAAATGACAAAGTCTATGCAGAACAGAGAAATGAAAGCAGCACCTGGATGTCCTGAAGTCCTCCTCCATAGCTCTGTTGACTCAGCAGGAATCAGAGTAAGTCAGATTAATTAAGTATTCCTATTATTTTTATTGTAAAAACTAGCTACTGATTCATCTATCTATAGCAAGTGTAATAGTCTGTGTAATCATGTAGAGAGATTAAAGATTCATATTTTAGTAAAAGTGCTTTTATTCTTATCTTTTTAGTGAAATCATCTGGAGGCTGAAGAACCTGCTATTTCCATAAACACTCCCTCCTTCTGCATTGGCTAGTAGCTGGAGGATAAGATTATTTCTTGCATCCATTCTTAAGAATTTATTATGGAAAAAAACACATAGACATATGCATTATATACATATTTTCTGCACAAATACACTCTGCAGTGGTCAGAAAGGTTACAGAAGTACCAAAAGAATAACTTGCAGGATCCAGAACAGTTATTTCTCATTACAGCTTGACCGAGGTCAGGATTCAGCCCTGAAGCGGCCTTACACACCAGCCCATGACAATGCAGTTCAGTGACTTTGTACACAGCTATATGAAGCAGAGGCATCAAAAGTTGTCAGACGCCAAGTGAGGGACTATCACTGTTTCTTTCCACCTTGTACTACTCCTTTGCAGATGCACTGCACTCAGAAAGGACAGTAAAGGCTAAACAGAGGCAGAAATTAAGAAGACAGCAGACTCCATCAGTCACACATTCATGTGCAGGCAACAGTGTTCAGTTTTAAAAAATGAATTTTATGTCTTATCTGTAGGAAACAAAATGTGGTTTTTAAGTCAATGGCCTTTGGTGACAGAGTTCTGGTAGTGCTGCTAACAAATTTGAAGCAATTAAAGCAAAACATGTAATTGTTTTCAATAAAATCTCATATTCCTTTTGCCTCTCAATCCCTTGCTCATTATAAATTGGTTTTCTATCTGATAAATAAAATCAATTTACCATGTTTTCTTCCCAGCTTGTTTATGTAAATGAAACAGACTGAGGATGAAAATACTATGTGCACCACCCAGCTGCTGTTTTGCTTGCTACTCCAGAGCTGGCAGGATCTGAATTGCTCCTGTAACCGCTGACAGAGCTCTTGTCAGACAGCAAAATCCGTAACGTAAGACAATCTATCCAGAGTGCTTCAATAGCACTGCTCACCTCTAGGACAAAGCTTCGAAAGCAAGTTATGAGAGCAAGCTGTGAGAATGAGAAAAATAATTTGTTAGTTTTTGAAGTTTATATAAGCTGCAGTGACTATAAAACAAGCCTTTGTTAATCAGCAGTGGGTGTAAAAATGGATGGGACACCAGTTGGTGAAGAGCATTACTCTATGAGAGTCTATGTCAACGTCATCATGGAGTGCAGTGCAATAGGAGCAAAGCAGCTGTTTTTGAAAACCTCCAGATTCATGAAAATTTCAGCATCCATGTGCAGCTTCTATTTGAAAGTAGACGGTTTTGACAGAGACTTTGCCAGTATCTTATGAGTATTGTTATTTTTACTGCTACTTTGCTCTTAGGGTCTTTTCCTAAGGTTTCAAAGCAATGGCTCGTGGCAGCTCTTCTACCTGGTATACTGGACAGAATCATACATGTGGCTTAGGCTGGAGAATATTTTGGCTTTGCAGTCATTTTGCAAACTGAGGTATTTTTTTCTTTTTTTTTTTCATCAGCATCAGCTCAGGCCTGACTGCTATATTGTTGAAGTAATAATAATAATAATAATAATAATAATAACAACAACAACAACAACAACTCCCTTATATTTATACTCTAAAGTTTCTGGAGAGAAGAAAAAAGCCATCATCCATTTCTTTTGCCTTGTTATTTTTCCCTCCACTCTGTACACAAAGTGCTAATGATCAGTTCTTAAATAAACGACCTGACAAACATCTGGGCAAGTTTACGGCCAGGCCATGCATTGATCTACTTTCAGCAGAGAAGGAAGAAGAAAGACCAAAAGAAATCGACACAGAAGGAATAAAGAAGAGCTGTATTATTGCAAAAGCAGACAAAGGCTGAGAGAAGAAGTCCTTGCTGTTCAGGCAAAGAGCGAAGTATAAATAATACCTCTCACACAGAAGGAGTCTGTTGCAGAGTGAACTGCAGCAGGCACTAAGCAAAACAAAGCTCTTAACTGAGAACTGGGAAGGGAAAAAAATCAGCAGTTCAGGAATCAAGGAAAGCACAAACCACTTTTTTTTTTTTTTCTTCCTCCCACTCCATTGAATACTTTTACACTTGGGGACCTAGTCCGGTGTCACTGTGTGCCCCCATGCCAGGGATTCGTACGGCACTGGGGCTCAGCTGCCGGCACCTCCCACCTGTGGTGAAACAGGGACAGTGGGTGCCCGCAGCGCCGTGTGAGACCGTCCCTCCTGCAGACAGATCCAGCAGCTCTTCCCACTAGATGGCATCTCCGTCCTGCAAACATCTCCGGCTCCCATAGCGTTATCTAACCCTCCTGGATTTACACGGCTCATTGAACATAATTCTAGCATTTAGCAATTAAAGATGGGCAAACATTTCGTTAGCCTACCTCAGTTTCTATGGCAGGATACCACACAAAAGAACTACAGAGCAGCGGCATTGGAGCATCTTCCTTCCAAGCATCATTTCCAAAACACTGGTATGGCTATGAATGATCTGCCGGTGACAGAGAGTTTATTCTCTCAGTACTTCAGCACATTTATTTCCAGGTGTGCTTCCTGATGAGGGTGATATTTTCAATAATGCTGATAACAATTTTTTGAGATTTGTCATACTTATGAGCTAATCCATTGGTCAAATGGTAGGGGGGGAGGGAAAGGAAAAAGAAAAAGGTATTTATTGACACTGCAAAATTATATCTGTGAATTGCTTTATAACATGTCTAAGCTATATAGTTTGGGCTGTGACTAGATACATGAACAAAATATCAGCTGTAACAGACCTCTCAAGTCTCCTGCACTACAGCCTCATCAGAACCTGTGTAGTCTGAAACTTGTAATAAATGCCCAAACTGAGGAGTCTGAAGCAACAAGGATAGCTCACTGAAATTGGGTCTGCAATAACTGGTCTGTTTGCTGTACCAGGAGGGCTCAGGAGCCTTCCTTTGGTTAACTGGGTTCATCAAAGTACCTGCAGCTCTGCTGTGACTGATAGACAGCACTATCCTGGAGCCAAAGGAATGTATTTTGGTGAACACTCTTAAGGACACTAATGCACCATGTGCCTGCCCCTCTCCTCTACCACATTACTTACACACTTTGAGTACCAGTAAAGTACACCTAGACTAACAGAAGAGAAGCTGGTCCAAAGAAACTTGAAAGAGATTCACCTGTCAAGGTAGGATAACTCAGATAGAAACAAAGCCCCAGGGCTGCCACACAGAACTGCTCTTCAATAGCAGTCCTTCTCAGCAGAGTCAAGGGGTTCTGATGTTAAACTGATTTATATATATATATATATATATATATATATGTATATATGTATACACATACATATCTCATCCTATTAAATGTATTTTGGTGCAGGTCCTAAATTACTCACTCTGATACTTTCCCTGAACACTTCCTAAGTGGGAAAACAAATTGTCTGAACCTTTTTGGGGCAAATGCACCAGGAGAAACACCAAGCATCAGCCTGACAGCTTGTGCCTAGGGAATTAATCTGTTTCTGCAGCACTTTTCTGGAATCACTGCAGCTGCTGTAATTGGGAAAATGTGTCAGAAATTAGATTAGATTGGCTTCCAATGGTAGATACCACTAAAGTGGATATGGTGATAACAAGTTGATATGTCATACCAATTGAGATTCACAGTATTTTAGAGTATTTGAGTAAGTTAGACCCAGATAGACCAAATGACCCTAAAGAACTGAACACAAGGAACAGTGCAGATTCTGTAATAATCAAATAAGAATTTAAGCTGTAACCTTCCTCATGACTATTGCGTGGCTAGAAGGGCAAGAAAGAAATATAGGTGCAAAGATACAACACCATGGCTATGTTTGGGTGGCCACAGGTTATAATATTGAACAGAAGTAACTGGATAAATGTAATTTGATATCATGAAATTTACAGTGATTTAAGGACTGTATACTATGCAAGAAACCTGGCATCCCCAGCCTCCTTGTTCTTGCAGATTGTAATGAAAATGACAACAAAAATATTGTGATCAGGAGCAAATGTTATCCAAACCTCAGGTGCCAGGTGCCAGCACCACAAGTGAGTTACTGAAACAGCAGGCTGAAAGCCTCGGGGCCTGTGTTTCAGTTTCTCATGTGCCTTTGGCATATGCTGTCCCCTCAGGCATCTCTTTGTACACCTCCATGCTGTGATTTCCACCAGCACCTGGGATGGCCAACACATTTCAGACCCTAAGTGTGACCCTCACCTGACCAGCACCCAAGTGAAGGTGTCCTTCTGACAGGCACCTGCCTTTTCAAGTGCAGAGGAGACAACACCCGCATAGCAACAAGTCATTTTCCAATTCCAATCTCAGGGCTACAACAGGTATGGAGCATGTTATTATTCCTTCCCACAGGCTCACATACCTGTAAGTGTGGAAGATTAGTCTGCAAGCTTAGTGCTAAAACTTTCCATCACTTTTACTACCTCCAGCAGGATCCAATGGATTAGGTATGAAGAGAAAAATAAATCTATTGAGTTTACAACCTTGAGGGGCTGAGTTTGAAATCCTGGCAAATCTATTCTGTGCTAGTATATTGCTAACATCTTTGGTCAAAGAACATTTACTTCAAAAAAACTCTTTCTTTTGTAGGGTTCTCTATTGTGATGGTAATGCTGATTTGATAAGAACTTCTTCATTCATATGCATATTTCTTCTAAGTAAACAATATGTCAGGAGATTTCAGGTATGTTCTTTTGAGAGAAAAAATTATGCCCCAAGCCTGCAGTAATTGTTTTGACTTTTTTACTTGGTGGTCAATTCCTTAGAAAAATTAGAAGTATAATGAAGGAAAATGTCACCATCTGTCTAAAACCGGCATAGAGAGTGAACTGCTTAAAAAATGCGTATTATTCCCAAAAGTAATTTATTATTTTGATCCAAAAATAAAGAAAAATTACTATGAACCCAGCATTATACCAGTCACAAAATCTGTGTGCTCGGAGCCTTTGATTCTTTTTGACGTTTCTGAGCACCTGCTGCTGTCAGCGCCAGCAGGAAGGTACTGCAGGTGGAACAACAAACAGATAAATGAGAAAAAGCAAAACGGAACATGGAGAGCTTGAAACTCCTGACAGTGCAACACTGGCACTTTCTCTGGAGCGCTTCCCCATACAATTAAGGTCTGTGTGCAGCCTGCTGTGGGACAATTTGCATGGTCTACTATGCCCAAGCAAGCTGCAAAATTGAGGTGGAACTTTTGCAATGAAACCATGACTGTAGGTAGGGAAGACAAACAAGTTTTGATCAAATAAGAAGGAAGAGCACTTCATAACTCTCCTGCCTTGTCTTCCCTTTTCAGTGTAGTAGGCTTTGTGCTTTCCCTTTTTTTGTTGCCAAAGTTATAAAACATTACATAGGAACTTTGGGATTCAGTGAAGTTCGTGTCCGTCTTCCTGTTAATACTTAGGATCACCCTTGATCTCTTCAATATCCTAGAGCTCCATATCTCTGACTCCAGAGGCCATTTCTAAGGATAATGCCTTAGAAAACTGTTTCATTTCAAGATATGACTTCATTAGGAGGAACAGTAACCATTCATGGTGTAAAATATGTGAGGAACAAGTTGTATCATGAGAAGTTATATTCAGATTTGCCATGTGTCACCACTGCATGTTGTGACCAGTCCTCTGATTTTGACAACTACACTGAAGCTATAGACAACAAGCAAGTAACTTCAGGGCTGTCTGAAATGTTTTGATTCCATGGGGGCTCTGTTTTAATTTCTTCCCTCTGTTTACTTCCACATTCTGAAATTAAAGCTAAATACATATAGAGAAAAAAAGAAAAATATGAAAATAAGAAAAATTTTAAAAATATTAATAATTCTTACTGAAATTCTTGCCCACCCACAAATCCCACATTGGAATAGAGGCAACACTGGGAGTCTTAAGAACAGTAGCACACATATATGGCATTTTATGTTCATAAAATCTCACTGAGCTTTACAAAGGAGGTAAATTCAGTCGTCAGTGTTTTATACATGAAGAAAGTACAGAAGATAAATAACTTACCCAAGGACACAAAGCAAGTAAACAGCAGGACTGAGACTAGGACACAGATACCCCGTGACATTTCCCCCATCTCAGTCCTGGCAATGTATTGTACTTCCACAGATATCTCACTGAGCTCCAACCACTTTCAGAGTCCAAAGATGATTCAGGGTGCTTATTATAAGTTATCACTGCATGAACATTTTCATTCTGACAACAAGTTTTCCGTGACTCAGGTCTTTAGTGCTTCATCATTTGTGTCCTTTTCCTCACAGCTCTGTTTCTATCACAGTGGTCATGTTTTGTATCAGTGCACATGTGTCATCCACGGTGAATTTTGCCACAGATTACATAATTCAGAATTCATAAATCAAGTCTTTGGACTCTTCTTACAAGTGAGGAACCTGAAAGACGTCCCAGCCAGCAGATGGGAAGGATTGTTTGGCACACAAGTTTACCACAGCCACTCCCAGTCTGCCCTACATAGACCCTGTCAAATGGGCTGAATGGCCCATGGTGACTCCAAGGCAGCACTGGGGACCTGTGGCCTGGCCCATGTGACACAGAATGAAGTAAGTACCAAGTAAGAAATGAGCAGGCCCATAAGCATTTTTGATGCAATAGTCTACTTAAATCTGCAGGAAGCTGGTTTTTGCTGAAGCTCAGTCCTGACACATGAGAGAACTGTGCCTTTATGATCAGCTGCTTCCCTTGCACTCTCTTGATTTGCTGCTTTGCTGCCAAGATGCTGAATTGCTTTAATCAGATATATGACAGAGACTATGGATATCCTCCCAGAGCACTGCAGGCTTGTCCTGCCCTGAAGCAATCACCTACAATCACAGCAGTCAGGCACTTTAGAAGCAAAACTGGCAGTACATGGCTTTTTTTTGGCAGTTTGTTAAGGGAATAAGGGAGCAGGGGTGGAGGAGAGAGCAGGACTGCACAGCCCAGAAGGAAACAAGCAGAGGAAGTGAAGATGCATTCCTGTCATTTTCCTGGGCAGAAATTTTAGAGATTGAGAAGAGCAAAAGAGCATGAGCTCTGGATCCAAAGCCAGTTCAAGCTGTTTACAAATGCAACAAATCTCTGCTAGCAAGTGAGGAAATGGCAAAATCTCCCAGAGTGTATTTCAGTCCAGTATGAATCAGGAGAGTCATGCTGGCTTCTGTCCAAGCTGTATCACATCCCAATCTGCCTCCCAAATGAGGCCCACAGAACTGGGACTGTACATTGCACTGAAGTAGGTTTAGCATTTCTTCCACCTTTTCACCTTACTGCATGTGTCCACTTAAGGTAGACTTGAAGTAAGAACAGTCACATTAGAAAGCAAGCAGGTTTTCCTTCAGATTTGTACTGGGAGGTGTAAAGAAAGCTAGCTCAGACAGATTATTGGAAGCCTTCACCACTCATAACATCATTCTCTTTCTCATTTGTTCCTCAGGTTCTGAAATCTCTCTCCTCAGTTCTTTTCTCATCACTCTTTTGAGAAACTCCATCTCTCCCCTGCAATGAGTTTAATATTACTCAGGACAGATCTATGAATCCTGCAGACAAGCCTGCTGTTACCCTCCACTTCCACATTTGATCTAAAATCATAGCTGCTTTTAAAGGCGACCCTTAGCTAAACTGTGAGCAATGCTGAGCCTCAGGTGGCCAATTGGGAAACAGATCTGTACATCCAGTTATGTGGTGGGAACAGCGTAGGGTTCACCGTCACCTTTCCACTGTCATGCAGAGACTTTGCACAGCTCATATTCTGCCCTAAAATCTCACCTCAGGAAATAATAAACACAAATAACAAAATTAATTAGCAAGGGTATCTTTGAAGTTGGCTCCTAGGATACTGAGACTATTTCTGCATTATTTTATTTCCAAAAAGAAAAAAGAATTGACAGCAATTAAGTATGGAATGGTAAAGAAGAAAGTCAAGATCAGTTTCAAAAGGGAATTATTTTGTCTCACACACGACTTTGTTATGACACAAAGGATTTGCTCTGTTAAAAATTAGATCTGATCCCTAGATTAATGTAGTAAAATACATCTTTACATGCATAACTCCAGAGGGATGTAACCATATACAGATTCTGAGAATGGGAGTTGTAGGGGATTAAGTTTCTTCATTGTTTGGCAGACTGAAACAGGTTTAGCGAGAGGAGTCTTACAAACTTTGCAAAGAGGGGAAATCATAACAAGTGGGAGAGAAGATGAGTCCAAACTCATCAGTTACACAAGAGCATTGGAAAGGTATTTCACAGGCACAACAACCACCTGTTCTGGTTGTCGACCTTGTCCAGCTGCCAGCTGCCCACCCAGCTGCTCTCCCCGCTCCTTCTTCTCTGCTCTTGGAGGCACAGTTTTTTTCCCTCACTCCTCTCTCTCACAACTGGGACAGGAAGGTCCCAGCCTCTTCTCACAGAGGCCACCCCTGCAGCATGCATTGCTACCAAAACGTGTCACCCATAAACTCTGCAGATCTTGGAGAGAATCAGCAAAAGTTGAATGGGTTTCCAGTATTTGCTACCATGGATTTAGTTGTTTTCTTCTACCTATGTCTTATGTCATGTCTCTCAAAGTCTCTTTCCAAATAAACAAATCCTTTTCCTCCAGTTGTTCTGCTAACTGAAGCACAAGTGTACTTAACCCAGCACCCTTGCCCAATGCCAGGGTACAGTATGTTGCCCTCCAGCAGCTAACCAAGAAACAGATACAGGGTTAATCAGAAGAATATTTGGATTGTTGTGCTCTGCATAGTCTGTGTGCATTTTTGCACATTCACATGCTATCTTCAAGAAAGTCTAGAGTTTCTAAACCCTAGGATTGATAATCCCTGCAACTGAGGGTTAGTCTGTGCTATGAAGTGGAACAAATTGCTGGAGATGACAACAACTCTCCAAGTCTAACCATGTAAGAGGCCCAGGTGGCCAAAAAGGCCAACAGCATTCTAGTTTTATCAGGAATAGTGTGGCCAGCAGGACTAGAGAAGTGATCGTGTCATTGTACTCATCACTGGTGAGGCCACACCTTGAATATTGTGTTCAGTTTTGGGTCCCTCCATGATAAGAAGGACATTGAAGTACTAGTGAGAGGGCAGAGGAGGGCAACAAAGCTAGTGAGGGGTCTGGAGCACAAGTCTGATGAGGAGCAGCTGAGGGAACTGGGGCTGTTTAGTCTGGAGAAAAGGAGGCTGAGGGGAGATCTTATCGCTCTCCATAACTACCTGAAAGGAGGTTGTAGCGTGGAGGGTGCTGATCTCCTCTCCCAAGTAGCAAGTGATAGGACAAGCGGAAATGGCCTCAAGTTGCTCCAGGGGAGGTTCATATTGGATATTAGGAAAAAATTCATCATGGAAAGGGTTATCAGGCATTTGAACAGGCTGCCCAGGGAAGCAGTGAAGTAACCACTCCTGGAGGTGTTTAAAAGGTGTTTAGATGAGGTTCTTAGGGACATGGTTTAGTGCTAGAGTTAGGTTATGGTTGGACTTGATGATCCTGAGGGTCTCTTCCAACTGAAATGATTCTATAGTTCTAAAAGATGCTACAATGAAATTCCTGCTCAGATTGCTGGTTTACGAGCTGGTCCCATGTTTAAGTAATATGAATCTAGACTCCATTTCAAGGGCAGCTAGGCTTATCAAGCAAGCAATGTACAATAAAGCAAAAAGAAGAAAGGCAATCAAAAATCATTTACCCTCATATTCAGCAATTTTTTACTGATCTACTGAGATGTACTAACCCAATTTATACATGAGCATGGACAAGTCCCAGGGGATAAGTTGCCCTGCACAACCTGCTATTGACAGCTCATTGATCAGACAATCAGGGATGATTAGCCAGATGTCTTATGAGCATGTCACTCTCTAGTTCAGATATTAAAATGAAAACCATGTAATATGAAGCAAAAGGCTACAGTCATGTCTGGTTTTTTTCAAAATATAGAGTCAGATGAATGTTCTTGGAGAGAGGGAGCTGCCTGTGAAACACATGGGATTTCAGACTCTCCCTGGTGTTTAGCAGCCTTTTCCAGTGCAGCAGAGGTCAAGATCTGCCTCTGTCTGAAGAGCAAGGTGGGACCAGAATGACGGGAGAAGAAAGATGTGACTCGTCCAAAGGCCACCCAGCCTCCACTGGTAGGTTTTCTCCCACCAGTACCTCTTTGTGCTCTGACTCCTGTGCTTAGAAAGGGTGAAAGGTGGATGGGGTTACGTTACTATTGAATTCACATTTCAGTCCAGTGTGACTTTCTGTTAACATCATATAAATCTGCAGGATATAAGCCAGATACCTCTGAAATAACTTGTGAATTAAATTCTCGCACTGGACCAGAAGGACTGGATATAATGTAAAAGATTTTAGGAGAAAATGAGGTGATTCCCTAGACAACAGATCTGGATTTGAACAGCTTAAGGAAATTCAGGATTACTGTTGCTTTCTTTTATTTCTGGCAAGTTCCAAGAAAGAGAAGAGACTCATTTTGGATGGAGGGAGAACTTTGCAGAACTATTTAAAGAAATATGCATGATCATCTGAAAATTAGCACAATGAAATTGCATTCCAGGCTTCCATGGTTGTTATCTTTCATTGGCCCCACTTCAAATTTGCCAGTTTTCCCAGTGGAGAGTGTAGTTTTTTTCTTCTCTTATTCTCTATACGGAAAAAAACTTAAGCCAACAAATCCAAACAAAACTTGAATAAAATAAAACTCCAAAGCCCAGCTAGGAACATTCAGCTCATCCAAGAGCCCCAGACTAAGACTCTTCCAATTCCTGCTGTGAAAAATGAAACAGAGGTTTCTCTAACATAGTTTGTGTTTTGTATAGAGGTAAGCATATTTTCTAGAAAGGCTGGGCCCACCATTTCCCATTACCCTGGAAAACTAAAGATAAGGCCACAAATGGGAAACTTGACACAGAAATGTATAGATGTCAGGAAAGACAATTAAAAATTCGGTGTTTTAGCTGACTATAAATACAAGGGGTGTGGTGGGGGAGTGGGGGTGGGAGAGAGCAGCAGAAAAACTTGTCCATGAACATTTTAAAACATGATTTTTGACAGCAGCTGAGCAAGGGAGTGTTACAATCAACATTGTCCTAAAGCATAGTGCATCTTCTACCCCCAACCCACACAGAGAAAAGGCCCCAATTTATTTGAAATTAAAAACAAGCCCTTCAAGCCTGTGTCTGACAGAGCTCCCAGGGTAATGCTCTAGTGCTCAGAGCCCTGGGCCAGTTTAGACCTTGCTCTGGGGTGCTCCTTTGCACGGCTAGTGGGTCGAAGGGGACCAGAGCTCTTGGGCTGCTAAGAAATAGCTCTAGTATCACCTCCAGTTTCAGGGCTAGGAAATGCACTTGCAGAAAGCACAGCTGAGCACAAACATATCTGAAAAGATAAGCTGTCCTATCCACCCATCCAATAGTACCTCACCTAGCTGTGTTTAAAATCATCAGGATTCTTTCTCTAGTCATTAGACAGGTAGAAATACCTTTAAAGTGAAATTAATTTTGTCTGTTTTTCATTTAGAGATGGGAGGAAATCCCACTGGAAATGCCAGTTTCTCTCTCATGGAAGAAACTCAGATAATTGCCTTACACAAGACACATACCTTGCAATTGGGCAAGATAAATCCCACCAACAATTATGATCTTAAGAAGCCTCACAGAAAGTCTCCTCCCCCTTTCTGGGATCCTCAGGTGTAATTAAAACTATTCCCTGTGGTTCTGGGAAGAAAATCTTTATCCTGAAGAGAAAAGACACTCAGAAGGCACAACTTATGGATATCTGTAAACCACTCACCTGGCCCAATTGATTACATGCATAAGCACTGACAACACAGATTTTCAGTAAGGACTTGTTTAAACAAGAGGACACCTGTGAAATCAAATATGGGTTGAAAAATAGAAGCTACATACAGAAACTATTTCCATATAGAAAATTCTTGAGTTTTCATATATCTTGAGACATTTAAAAGATGGTTATATTTTAAGTCCTAATTTCTTGCATTCTCTGAGGACTATGAACACATTTTCTACCAGTTTTCATGGAAAAAAAGGAAGTGAAGGCACTCGAGTCGATTGCAAACTTCAGTTGATGTTCACTTAACTCAGTGTTCAGCTGTGAAGCCTCAGCTTCTTAGCATAGCTGGAGGGCAAGCTGAAAGTAATTGAAGACTATGGTTATATTCCTGCTGACCTTAGGGCAGCTGGACTGTTGGCTGTTTCCATCAGTGTCATGGTTACTTGCCAACCTCCAAGTCCCTTTTGTGAAGGGGCTGGATTTTTCAGCTGTGTGACTGTTTTGTGTCATCAAAGAGGTGTAAAGAAGCAAACAGATATCATAGTGCTGGCTCAAAGCTTCTGTGGAAGGCAGGTGCAAAGTCTTATGGCTCCCACAAACCTACAGTTTTCTGGGGACTCTAGAACAAACCTAGCACAGGCTCAGATTTATCCAGGGAACAGGCTCTGGTCCCAGTTGAAATGTCTCCATTTGCACAAAATATTCTATAATAGGATGGACATGGCTTAAACCTACATGCTACAAACCCAGAAAGTATTTTTTTTGTCTAGAGCAGACAGCTAAAATATCAATTAATTTTTTTCACTTCCTAAACAGAAAGACCACGGTAGGACTGAGTACTTTGCTTAAAAGCAGCCTGGATCACCCAGAGAAATATAGTACGGTGAAAGAAAGCACAGCACACAGCACAGCAAGCAGATAACGTGCAGAGACGCAGCTTTTATTAAAAAACTACAACCCGCTGCAGCAAGCTGCAATGTCAGAAAGAGAGAGGGCTTCTCTTACATTGTTCACAACAAGAGCACAACAGAGGACTGATTTTTTTCCCTTCAGGGTTGAGCACCTTAAGAGGCTGACATTGTTAACCACTTCACGGCTGTCAGCAGGTTAAATGAAGATGACTGAAGGCTCTGCCAAGGGTGGGACTTGTCGCAGCAGGTAAAGCATCCTGAGGGAACAGCGAGTCTAGGCTGGCTCCTGCTGCAGTCAGTGGGGTGGGATAGACAGCAGGGATGTGTACTGGTGCAATTGGCAGAAAGAGACCTGACTCATTTCCCCTTAAAATCAAGTCCTTACACCAGGCAGAGGGTCTGGGGGACGGGGAATGCCAAGCTCAGTGAATGTGGCAGATTTTCTATGAACTCTATTTAGTCTATTGGAAATTGTGCTCCCCTTTTTTAGCCGAGAGAAGTGGGACATAACTTGATTTTATAGATCAGATCAATAGTTAAAGATATGTGTCAAATAAGGAAGATGAGACAAAACCATATTACTTTTTACCTGCTTGATTTAATTCTGGCTCGGGAGCAACCAAGAGGGAAAAAACATCACACTCTCCTGCAGCAGAGCTGAGCAGAACCAAGCCCCAAGTGCTGTTTTGGACTGAAAGCTAAAGGAAAACTGAACATGTTTTCTCTGAAGTATCTGCATTGCCAGCACTGGAAAATGCTCAGGATTTCTGTAAGTTACTATTGTGGATAGTCTGGCCAAAGCTGGCACTTCAAAGACAAATCACCCAGAATAAATGGACACTGGTCCTGAACTTTCAGACTAGCTTATCCCAAGAAGCTGATGGGTAAGCTGAACATCAGAGCAAAACTAATAAAGGAAAGGTGAAACTGAATCTTCAACAGAGGGTTTGCACACAGGCTATGTGACACAGCCTCAAAACATGGATTAGGCAAAGCTTAAAAAATCTATGAAGTAGATGCTGTGCATCTGAAGAACTGCAAATTTGTCCCTAAGCAGACTGGCATTTATATAGGAGACAGCATCCTGCCTAAGAGAATAGATTCAAGTGCTGCAGTAATTCAGCATTTCAGATACACTGTCAAATAATTTTGTATGCCTACCAGCTCTGTTTAAACCAAGGAAACAGAGCAATACATGTATTATCAAGTTGATAACTAAAGTCATTTGATTTCCCTTGTGTGACCCAGTGTTCAGCTTTAAGTTTAGTCATACAAAAATGGATGTAATGGATACAGCCCTTGTGCTGACAACCTGCTTAAATCAGTACAAAAGGTTATATACCTGCCTAACTACTGCAGTCAGCTACAGCTACACAAGTGCATTCGTGTCCTCAGAGTTCCACTATTTTCACTGTATTTGTATAAAACTTATATCCATATATAGCAATAAAAAGCATTAATGATTTATAAACAACTATAATGAGGATGTATTTAAACTCGAGCAAACATTCAAGGATAACATATAAATTCAGAATTTATTTCTACAGCATTCAAATAATATTTTCTTCGCACCATTTTCAGTACTGAGTCTCTCTTTTCTCTGATTTTTGTACAACCTCCTATGTCATCTAAGTAGGTGCTGGCCTCCCCTGAAATTGCTTTTAGAGTTCCTTCATTCTTCCTTGTGTCTAGGTACTCTAGAAAGCCATGCAATGTGCTTTTATTCATGAAGAATGGTAGAAAGGTCTAAAAACAGTAATTAAACCAAATCCAAGCCTACAATTTCACAACAGGCAGGAAGCAAAGCCAGAAAAACAGAGTCTAGAAAGCAGAGGCGGCCCCAGTCCTACAGGAGCACCAATTCAGTCATGTTGCCTACCTGAGACAATCAGTCAAACCCTCAATTATGACATGTAAATATGCATCTTGATGTGCAGCATTTATGCAGTTGACTTTTGAAGTATCAGCCATCAGTTCTAAACGTTAATAACACCTTCCTGCAGGTTACCATAGTTTCTTTTGCTGATGTTCTGAAATTTGGTTTGCCCTAAACATCAGAGTGTTTCCCTGCATATTCCATATTTGTAATGGTTTTCAAATACATTTCTACTTTCTTTACAGTATTCTTTCTTTTGGAGAAGTATGTTGCTTTGTTATAACCCTATATTTTACTGTGGCATGCTACTCAATCTTTATTTCAAAGCAAACACATATGGATATTGATGCTCTTATTTGTCTGCCAAGAAGCCACTTAATTAGAGCAAAAAACATAAACAAGAACTGTTGGGAACCATTATATATCACACAAACTACTTCTTCGGGGTTGTTGCCATGTTTGATGTGGTGCCAAGCAACTGGGCATTTAGAGCAGATGTGAAGATGGGCTATCCTTAGAAAAAATACACAGATCTCAAGTGTATACCTAAATTCTTGTTCTTCAGTCACTCTCATGGCCTTCATGTTTTCACTCTGACCTTAGTCAAAAGAAAAACAGTGGGTTCTTCAAGCCATGCTGCCCATTTATGGGGAGGTCTGGGGTTGATCTGGGCTTGTAGCTGAGCCCATAAAAACAGTGTGGATATAGATGTTTTGAGTCACAGAGGTCTCAGGAATTAAACCTGAACTTGCCCAAAGACAGTGTAAGTGTAATCTCAATGGACTCTGTAGGACATACATCAAAGATCAGTCTGACTCTCTAGTGGCAAACACATAGAGCCTGAAAATTCTTCTTTTCTGGCAAACCGAGTTCCTCTCTCTCCCCCCCGTCTCTCTAAACTCCCTCCACACAGCTTTGAACAGCTAGGTGAGAAGGAGGATGGGCAGCACACGTGTGTTGGCCCTATCTGAAGCGGGCATGCTCTCCCTGGGGAAGCAGAGCCAGCTGAGCTCAGGTTAGAGCAATCCCCAGGCTGCTGCAACCAAAGACAAATCCTTCATAATTGGCTTCCTGGCAACCCCAGCCCCAGTGGACCTCGGCGGCAGCAGAGACTCTGACCCCAAATGCCTTGTTATTCCCAAAGTGTTTCTGCATCTGGAAAGTTTCAGGTCTCATTTTCCACCATTAACCCTTTCTCAGAGGAGGAATTGCTATCCAGGACAGAAAAGAATATTTGCTACACAAAAGCTGCTATTCCTTTCAAATAATACTGTAAAGGAAACCTATAGTCTGTGGTCATTAATGAAATTCATGCTGCCTGTACTGTGATAGAGTCAGCTATGAGAAAACAACCAAACAAAATCTAAAGGCTGATGGAATCTTGTGAACACTACTTTGTTTTTCTGGTGTTGTGATACCTGAGACAAAGCTAGCAGAGGAGAATTGCAAGAAAGAGAGTTAAAAGATGAAAATGAGCTAGTTCCAGACTCCATGACAGGTAATAGCTATGCTCAGTAAACATTTCAGATAAATGAGGGGATGAAAGCAAACCAAATATTGCAGCAACATGAACTCTCCTTTCCTCAGTAAGGGATGCCTAACATTTTTCTGCCAAGCCCACAGGCTCCTCAGCAGCATACAATATGGTTCTCCTTGTTCGTTCATGTGGACAAGCAATGATTATTGACAATTAGCATCTCTCTTGATGAAGGTAAATTAAGTACTGTGAAAAAAACAAATGCCATGCTAAAAAGGGAGGAAGAAAGGAAAGAAAGTGCACACTGGCTAAGCTAGCATGCATGTCATTTAGACTTTTGTAATTGGAAAGCTACCTGGGTTTTGCTTTCTGACTTATTCAACAAAACCCTATTAAATGAGGCTCCAGGTGAAATACAGTAGTGATTAACACAATGTCCCA
The DNA here is from genome assembly GCF_964273445.1 of Streptopelia decaocto. Taxonomy (NCBI): domain Eukaryota; kingdom Metazoa; phylum Chordata; class Aves; order Columbiformes; family Columbidae; genus Streptopelia; species Streptopelia decaocto. Next base: position 119,344,747 of record NC_138663.1, read on the forward strand.
CTGTGACAAAGCACAGTACTGTAGGGATGTAGGGAATTAGTAGACAGGATCCACATTCACAGCACTAATATCCAGGTTCAAAATAGGATTTCTCTGATTCATAGACACAGTGCTCCAAAGGAAACCAGTCAGTAGCCCATGCCTTTGGCTACTTTACAGTCCTCTAGCATTAAAGGAGAACAAAACCACAAAGTAGTATGGATGTATTGCCAGAACTTCAGTAATACGCTCACCATAATTGTTTCTGAGCAGCTTTCTAATGTTAGGTGAAATGTTAGGGTAGGATGTGCAGAGAGGAAGGAAGAGAAAAGGAAGGGAGCCAGCTGTGCTTAAGAGAGAAGAGAGTGTGGTTGCAGCCAGACAGAGCACTCAACCCCTGTAGCAGTGGCATGGGTTGGGCTCCACTTGCAAGATCAGAGGCTGAAAGGTAGAGGGGCAGCAGGAGAGACGCATTTCTCATGCATCAGGAGGAGGAGATGGTATGTATCTGAAGCCAGGAGACTGGTACCTTTCAAGGTAGTTTCTTTAAATGCAAAACCTGCTAGGAGGTGCAAGCATACAGGTGCTCAGCAGGGCCATGGCTTACCCTTCTGCTAAGGGTAGTTGTCCAAGCAGGTCCTCCTGCTGTACTGGGACCTGCAGAGAAGCAGTAGCCCCTTTCTCAGAAATGTGAGCTGGGAGCATCACAGCAAAGAATCAGGAGATGAAGATGATTTCCAAAAGATCACTGACACTACGCTGCTGGCCAGAAAGCTATGTTAGGTGTTATTCCTGCCTTGATTTCAGTACTGCATCTGCAGACCTTCTCTAGACCTTTGTTATTTTGTCCTATTTGATCAGAGCTGACTATCTCTGCAGCCCACAGAGAAGAAAGATTACCTAGACCTTCTGGGTGAACTTATCTTACCTGCAATGCGCAGTCTAGGAACAAAGCAAAATGACAAAAGACATCCAGAAACTCAGGACACAAAGACTGGAGCTAGCAGCAAAAGAAGCAGTGAGAAACAGTGCCACATATGCAAAGCCAAGTGCACCACTCAAGCCACTTAACTAACTTCAGCACTAGTTCATACTGTCCAGGATTGCTCACACACTCAGCAGCTGCATCTCAGCTGAAGTAGTAAATTAACGGGCGACAGTTTAAAGTGAAGCCTGAGACTTGCAGTTGTCATTTAGCTGCAATTTCCAGAACTGCCAGCGGAATAAGGATTTTGGAACAAGATTACCAGTCATATACATGGTGGTGATTAAATCTGTTCTGAAATCTTCTGTCTCCTGCAGGGAACAGCTCACCAACTTCAGCTGTGCAAGTCTTGGCTTGGCTGTTTGTGGTACACATGTATTTGTGATCCAGACATAAAAGAAGGTTAGGAGTTCTAAGATTTGCAGCCAAAGTATACAATGTAGACCCACTTATGAATTCTCACCTCTATCAAATCCTCTTGAGGAACCATAAGAAGGATGGTGTGTACACAGAGAAGTTAAAGCCTGAAAGGTCCTACAGAAACCTACAGAAACCAGAGCAGTAGCACTGCTTGAAAGCTCAGTGGACACACTGATTATCTGGGGCATGCTCAATTCATAAAAACACTTAAGAGAAAAAAACTATGTGCTTCAAAAGAGCAGAAACATTCTTGCAGGTGGACTCTGACCTTGGAAGGAAATTTGGCTATGTGTGTGCCCAGCAGTGAGAGGACATAGGTATTAGATTGCTGGCAGTCCTGTACCATAAACACCAAGAGGGCACAAGCTGCTCACTTTCCACAGAGCCACTGCACTCTCTGCCGGCTGAATCTGCCTATCAAAGTAGCTGCATCCTGTCAGTGTGGTAACACAATCAAGAAAATGATGTTGTAGGGAGGTTAGCTTCACAAAGCATGCAAGTGGGAGACAGGCAGCAGCCACCAATGCCCTCCCTGTCTCTCTCCTCAGGTACTGTTTTTGCCATCACACTCTCCAATGGAAGGAGTTCTGCTGGATGGGGGACTTCAGCAGTGTGGGCACAGCTCTGCTGTAGTGCATTGCTGGGCAGATGTCACCGGGATCAAACAGAGGGCAAGAGGAGATGCATCAGCTTCCAGTCAAGGTCTCAGGCTCTGGAGACTCCTGAAACGTATTTGTGGGAAACAAGCTGCAAAATAAATCAAAAAATGTGCATATGTTAGCAGAGCAGGAGTCCTTGAATACAAACATCTCCCTCATATCAAATGCCTCTTCTGTCCTGTCCAAGGTTTCCTATCACTGCTCCTTCTTTCCCCCATGAGCTCTATCCAGCTTTTTCTGCCCAGTCTGCCCTCAGCTAGTCCAGACAGCAGCTGCACAACCTTCACCAGTGTCTATATTTGCCTTCATTTTCTATAGATGAAAGGGTAGGTAGGTGCCTGTCTCAATCCCTGCTTCTCCAGATTCTTCAATGTTCAGACAGGCTTGCAAGGGCTGAGGTCACCTCCAGCAACAGCACCTCTGCCACAAGCTCACAGTCACACACATCAGTGATTACACACCCTCAATATGATTCATGTGCTGGGGGAGCCATAAGACCTCCTCCCTCTCTGCATGTCTGGATGTGCCAGTGTCATGCTAAACCACTGGAGTGATCAAATGGAGCAGGACGAACTCACAATGGGTATCAAGTATGTTTGCTGTTGGGTCCTGGAGCAGGGGTAGTGGTGGGTAAAATCATTCTTCTTTCCTACAGGTTCCTTTATAAAGCTCTCAGCATGAAAAAAGGATCAAGGGAACATCCCAGTACTGCTTGATTATTTGGCCTGCAAGCTTTGAATTCATTCCATGCTTTGTTTTAGCTATATATTCCCTAACAAAGAGATGACAAAAACAAAAAAAAAAAAGCAGGATTAGCATGAAAAATACTATGTTGAGTCAGAAAATGGATCTCCATTTTAATCAGGAAAATAGAACTTACTAGATCTAATAAAATACAGTGATGATCATTATCAATTCAATGTAACAAAACACCAGTTTCTGCTTAGGAGATAAATAATGGATTCATGCCTATATTTAATTCACAGACTAATAATTTCCTCCTTACTTATTCATAATAAGTGAGGAACGGCTGCTGCCAAATTCAGAAAAATGCACCGCCAGGAGTTTAGATTTGTTCATTTGGGGTTTTCTGAACTCAGAGTATTGTCTTTTTACTAAGAGATGAGCTAAGTTCTTGAGAGATGGGTGTCCTCAGTAACCATGATCATCATAATTTCTGAGAAAATTAGTGTCAGTCAGGTATTTAGGCAAATTGTTTCAGAACAAAATATTTTTCTTTAGCTAGTGGTGTTCATTGACAGCAGAAGCTTATATAAGTTTATATAGCTTAGATCTGATATGCTGGGCCATATGGTACTATACTTTTATAAAGAGAGGTCTTCACTAAAATGAAATTCTACCTCAAAACCGATGGCATGTATTTTGAAGATTTCTGTAGAGTATCTGATATTGCTGGAAAGCTTAAAATACCACCTTTAGTGCGCTGGGAAATAACAACAGATATGTTGGGGAGCATTCATTGTACTTAATTGTAGGCACCTATCCATGCTGTCTAGTCTCCTGGAACTACTGGAGGAAGTCAGGCTTTTTTCAGGGTGATCCAGAGGGACCAAGTTAGGTTTTGACTTGGACTTGCTTCCCAAAATAATCTCTCTCACTTTGCAAAAGACAACCAACTTGCAAAACTAAGTCCCATCGCTTCTTTGCTTTAGCTTATTTGCTTCAGGGAAAGCTTTAAAACCTGAGTGTCTAGCAATATCCTGATACCTACAGTTGGGCATGGAAATGTTTATTCTTCCTTTGAGAACTGTGTGCATGTTGAAGTCTCATTCTGCAGCAGTGTAAAACCAGGTTTCTTCAAGTCTTTCGGGAAGCAGAAGGGAGAGCAGGTCCTCTGAGAAGGCCCAGCTGATTGGTGGCTGTGGGATGCAGAATAATGGAGGTCAATCTCCTCCTCTACTGTGTATGCTCTAGAGTAGACACTACTTTTCCCAGGTGACAGCCTAAGCCCCTCCTTTGGGTTACTTTGGAAGGAAGAGATGTATCTTTCTCTTGATATCCTCCCTTTTACCTCGTCTTCTATCCCCCAGATTCCTTTCTGGACTGGAGATACGTAGGCTGATGAACACGTGTGATATCTGAAAGCAGTACATGCCCGAAAATGTCCCAGTTTTTCACACATTTGACAAAAACACTTCCAAAACCTGAAATACTCCAACCTGCTCAATTCTTACATCAATATTTAAATATACAAGCCAGAATGTCCCACTTTTGAGAAGCAGTGAACAACCCAAAATTCAGGCCAAGTACCTAATATTCTTCATTTGAACACATCTAGGAAACTGAAGTCTGATAGTTCACGTAAATGACTTGGGAGAAAAAGGATGCTTGAATGTGTTGAATACAAGAAATCACCAGGTACAGCAAACCATTGTAGAGCCTAATTCGCTAAATAAGAGGTCTTTTGGTTTATAAAAACAATAGCTTTAAAATATAATGACTGTTTCTGTTCAGCTCACATTAAGGTATTTGATGTAGCTTTACATCTTAAGACATTTAATACATTTTTTATTATGCCAGTATAGTGTTAATGTCATTAGATTCATCTATTCTACTTGCTAGTCAAACTCCCCAGCTGACAGCTTAAACCCCTGTGAGTGGGAAAATGTATGAGGCATTATATATGAAATGTCTAATAACCATGTCTACAGAGCGAGACAAGGAATAGCATTTTGATAGAGAGTAAAAGAATATTTTGAAGAGACAGGCTTATGAAATGAGTGGGAGTGGAGACTCATGATCATATTTGATTCTTCTGAGGTTATGACTGTGCACTCATTTTAACTTTTAAAGAGGCAGGAATAGCACTGCAGACTGTAAGTGAATTAACTTCTGTAATCATGTCCCTAATGAAAAATGCTGAGCAAGTTTTCTGTGATTTGGATCACTAGAATGGAACTAGTATAATATGTTAACAGTTCATGAGTCTGACATTTAAAATGAGCAGAATATGGCTAAAATGAGCCCACAGCATTGCATTATTTTGCCATAGGGAGTAGGCATAAACTATTCTGATGTCATAAAAAGATAAACCAAAAACATTTCTTTACCTCTTATCCAAGCTGCTCAGTAGATTTATTAAGGTGCCAAAACAGTTCCTGGCAATGAACTGAAAAACAATAATCTTCCATGCATCCCGATTAAAAGGTGAATCAATTAGTCATCCTTAGTGGGATTCTGCTTTACAATAAAACCACAGCTGGTTTATTTCAAAGTAAGTGAGCTCGGAGTCTGAAAACACTCCGAGTAGAATGAAACACTGTCTGCCATACATTTTTTTAATCCCAGGCCTACTTCATGGAATGAGACAAAATGTACTGATACGAACAAATTCTAAGTTCTTGAACTATATGTTTATTTGTATCACCAGAAAGTGTATTCCTAATACACCGGACCCACTGCACTCTTATAAGACAGCTAATCAAGCTGCTGGAGAACATTCGCTCATTAAAATTATCAGTTCACAACCACTAGTATCTGGATTTGTTTTCTCATTATCCAGAGAGGCCTGTTCAGTACATTTAGACAGAAAGGTTCGAATAAACAAGCTGCCTTTCTCTAAGTCTTCTGCTGCTGGCCGTGCTGGGAATCACACTTTGCTTGCCTTGCTGTGCTGGTTCCCAGCTTCAGATCAATAAGAGAGGTCCCTTTCTCCCTGCGGTACTATTGCATGCAATAGCCAGGCTGACCCTTGGTGTGTTTTTTCATCCTTTCACAGCCTGCTTTCCACCAACTTACTCTTTTTTTTTTTGTTTGTTTGTCTCTAGCCTGTATAAATGCAGTGTACATTTTCCGTAAGCTTTCTGCACACCCACTCTGTTGCTGCACAGAAGAGAAGGCCACGCACCCTTTGGGCTGAGCCTTCCCTAATGTACACTACTTCTTTCCTATGTACACCACATCTATGCCTTATAATTATCCACGTCTATAAAAAATGCTGTTTCACATGACTTAACTCTTCCATGTGAGGTTATTGACATCGTCTCCAGGAAGAAAAATTTTTCAGGCTGCACCCTCATACATGTATATACATGTATTTTGTTTCATATGTAGACGATGTTTGTGTTAGAGCCATCACTGAGAGATGGCAACATACAAAAGGTTCAATCCTTCTTTATACTCACCAACAGATGACTCTAGAGCTGGATGGTTTCCTCTTTTGTTAGCACACTGCCCCTCCACCCACCCTCTCCATTCTCAAAGTTGACTCACTGCCCACAGCTGCAGAAGATCAGTTTTATTAACACCAGCTTGCCCCTTGCCTCACCTTGCATGACAAAGGGTCTTGTTGGGCAGGACAAGCCAAAGGAGGACAGAAATTGGGAAAAGATGCTATTAGTTAGCTCTTTTTAATTGTTTATGAGAGTTTCTCAGAAGCTGACAGGCAGAGACTTTCTGGCTGATAAATTTATTAGTATTAGAGAAACAGTCAGTCAGTGTAGTCACAGCTAGCTCACAAACACTTCTTCAGACACTCATCCCCTTTCCCCATGTGTTGCCAAGCTTCATAATAGCAAGTCAGCTCTATGCAGACCTTTTTCTGAAAGAAAAAAAGAAAAATTATCTTCCAATTCCCTGTGGACTTCTTATGTGAAATTTATCATGTTTTGTGGCCTAGAATGTGAAACTTAAAATGATACCCTGATTTCAAGTTCCATATTCCAGTCTTTTGTCCTATACTTGAATACATACTGAACTCCAGGTCACTCCATTGGCATTATCTGTGCAGTGAGGTACAATCTGATGCACTTGGATCCTTATCTTTTTATCTAACTTGTTCAAAGCCATGCACTACTGCACAGAACAAACACTGTGGGTAGCTATAAACCCACATATCTATGTGTGCTGCTTTTGATGAAAAACACAATTAAAACAGAAAGAAATTAAAATACAAATGATTTGCTCTTAAAAACAGGCATACCCACTGATGGAGTGCTCCCTAAATATTAAAAAAAAAAAAAAAAAAAAAGTGTGTTAAAAAAGAACATGAAATCGGGGGCAACATAGCTTAAATTTTAATTACCAGGGATAAAATGTCGTTATCACATCAATATTGGAGTGCTACAGTAATAGACCAGAAATGACACTGGTAATGGAAGCTGTATATGTGTATTCACACCAAAGAGATAATATTTGTGCACACCAAAACTGAGCTCTCCCAAGCACACAGGTCCAAGCTGGTTGTTCTCCTTTGCCAAGATGAATAGCTTCAAACAAAGAAAGAACTCCTTTCATCTTAACCTAACTTGTAGCCTGAGAGGGCTCCAATGGAGGAGCTGAAAGTCTGAATCCCTGCGGATATGGAAAGCACAAATAGCTCCTGCTTCCTGGCTGCGTTTCCCATCCATGAGCAGTGGCATCACACCCATCGCTATCACTTGCAAGGATGATCATGGCTCTGCTTTGTTCTCAAGAGAAAAAACATTTGAATTTATCTTTCAGAGCCAGGAAAGAAACATCTCTCAGTAGAGCTGGTTGAGACATCTATGTCCCAGGTTTGAGACATACCTGTGGGGGACTACGGTGGGTCCGTGGATTCCCTGACAGAGGGCATGGGAACAGAAATTAGCCTTGAGGATATGAAGGCCTACCCGTGAGAAAGATGGGAGTAAAGGAGTATCCGGAGATGTTAAGGATGTACCCGTGAGAGAGAAGGGAGTAGAAGAGTAACATGGATGATAGCAAAATTAGCCAATGAGATGTTACTGCTGTAACTTGTAACCAATAGTGAAGAGACACATGAATTGGTAAAACTGTATAAAAATGCACTTGTGGCAATAAATGGCATCTACTGCTTTCATCCTGGAAGAACCTGGTCTATGTCGTTTGTCTGTCTCAGCCACGACACATACCTTTCTACTAAGCTTTTGTTATTGACTGTTTGGGTTTGTCTATGGTCTGTGTTATGACAGACATGAATGTCATGCTGCCCATCTCTCTATGTTTGCAGTGCAAGTAGCCGTGGTGCCTCTCCCAGGCTGAGGGATTCTGCAGGAGTGGCCAAAAGCATGAGGCTTTGATGTTCCCCAGCACCACTTTCCCCCTTTCTCAGGGGCAGTGGCTGCCAATGCTTTTTCTCAGTAAGCATGGCAGTTTCCTGATTTCACTGTGCTCTTGTTAGTATAAAAACATTCAATCTGCAATGGGGACAGGGAAGGTCACTCATGCCATTGATGAAGAGTAATAGCTACAGCATGATATTTAATGGTGTAGAGATGGGCATTCCTCCTTTTCCTGCTCCTTTTAAATGCCTCCAGGGCTATAACCTGTTTTTTTTGACAACTCCTCTACAGCTGGATCTGGCTTCAGGGCCTGGATACAACCAGCACAGTTGGAATTTCCTCTGCCATACAAGTGTGGTCTCATAGAAGAAATGTTTCTGCTGTGCATGGATTTTTACAGAAGCCACCTTCCATGGTGTATGTTGTAATAACTGTTTCACTTCATCTCTGGGAGAAATACAACCTTTCTGATATGTGCTTATTATCTTCATTACACAAATAATATTTATTGTATACATAAAAGATAAAACTTCGACAGCTGAGTCATAGAGACTGTGTCTGCCATCTTATTGCTTTGGTGACAACCGGTCCTTTGAGAAAACAATGTCTTTTCTGACAGGTTTTTGCAAACACTGGGAAAGAGAAATCCTAACACAAGCTTTGTTCAGTCTAGCTGTTAACTTTGATAGTAAATAACTGGCCATTTCTTTTCCTCTGGTGGGACTGCCATCAGCACAGCAGAGGGGAGGGAAAATTCTGTATGCTACAAATCAGTCTGAATCTATTGCAATATAAAATTGCATCAGGGCTTTGCAAAAATGGGACTCCATTTCCCTAAAATGGCCTTCCTAACGCAAATGGTCCCTCTTACCGGGAAGTCTGTCCCTTTAAGTTGCTGAAGTCATGCACAGAAGCAGAGGACAGAGTCAAGCCAAGTGATTCTTCTCAGTAAGTTATTTTAGAACAAATGAACTTTGGGGAATAATGTACTTGCATACTCCCACCTCCCATCAAGCACTCATGAGTCATGGGTAGAAATAAATAAAAAAAATAATAATTAAAAAAAAGAAATAAACCTAAGTTGGAAGGTTACTAGAGCAATTTCTAACATTCATAAGCTACATAAGATAATGTCATAGATTTCTGAAATATTTTATTCTCAACAGTTGAAGAACAAGCTAGGAGTCCCTTCCATCATGTACACTTAAACACAATTTAAGAATCTAGCTATGAGAAAGGTAGTCTAATTGTGAGAAGTGTTAAGGTTGCTTGACACGGGGTTGTTCAAAAGGTTTGCTGCAAACATTACCATAAGGCTATTTTCAATCCTTGTTTCAATGGCTACTTCCACCTCCATTAATACTACAAGTATAGATGACATTATGCATTTCAACCAGCTTTCTAGACTTGCCACAGAACAAATATTAGCACCGAAGTTGCAATGTGACTACAGTTTCTTTCACCAGATCTGTTAATACACCTCATGAAAATTACAGTCAGTCTTTACAAATTGTTTTTCACTAGCACTGCTTCAGCTTCAATGACTGATTAACCTTTCTGGAGGAAACCAGCCCTTTTTAAAGATGCAACACTCTCCCCCTAAAATGAGATCAAATCCATTCAACACTCCCACTCACACTGCTATTGAGAAGAACTGGGCAAAAGAGGAGAAAATATATCTTAAAAACATGCCCAGACATTTCTTAAACAAGGTAAGGTGACATAAAAAGCCAAATCGTTCAAAAATACTCTAAATAACAACTTTCTCCTAAGCGTGTGTTTGCATTTCAGATGTATTATTTTCAGACCAGGAAAGGAAACACAGGTCTTCTGTCTTGCTGTGTGCCCACACGCAAGTGTTATGGTCCACAATGGGCCAGATATTAGGATCACTGTGACTAAATCCCCCCTAAACAGGAGTCCAGAACAAAACAGAGAGAGGCAGAGTTAAGGTTGAAACAGAAAACAAAGCAGGAGTCCTGAGGCCCAGGTGGAGAAGGGAATTGAAGCAGGAGGCTCACCATGGCAGAATGGAGACCTCCAGGAGACCTCCAGGAGGAGAAGCTGGAGAGCACTTCTCATAATGCACCACCTCAGCACTGAGAGCACTTAGGCATAACAACAGCACTAGATAGAGCTGCTCTGGGGTTTGGGCACCAGCCGTACAGGTTAAAAAGTAGCGTGTCCTGTATTTGTGATTGGGAACCTGGCTGGTTACTGTCTCTGGGGTTCTTACTGCCCCTCAGACCAAAACCCACACAGGGAGCTGGATGCCGTGCATAGTATAATTTCTTGCTACTATCAGCATATCAAAATTGCAATGCAATATTACAAAGCTGGCAGTCACAGACTGCCAGATATTGAGCAACATATGTCAACAGGTAATACTACCTGGAACAGGACATCAACCTTTAATATAAGTTCACCTTCAAAGGCACAGCACCTCCATTAACATCCACATTGCTGTACAACAGCCAAAGGCTGCTTCATTTTTCTATCCCTATCATAAATGCCATTTCAGTTGTAAGCATTCATTTAAGCCCCTTCTAGTCATGATGAGGCAAATTTCTTGGTCAGCCAGTGGTACTGCACCGCTCTGACATGCATGACACCTTATGATTCTGAAGGTGACTTAAGCTCCCTTCACACCGACCAGGCTCCCCAGGGCTGCATGAGGCATAGTGCTGAGAAGCAGGGAATTGCTGCCTCTTCTGCTGCTGCCTGCAGCCAGCATACTTCTGGCCTGGAGATCTCCCTCACACCTCTTCCCCTCTGTTCACAACAGGCAAGACCAAGAGCCCTGGCTTTCCCCTGCAGCTCCCACACAACTGACTACAATGCCGTGGCAGCTGACACCAGAGACTAACAGCTCAATGGAAATGGCACTTGGTTTGCCCAGCTCTAGGCCCGCAGGAGAGTCTGAAAGAAATGATCTCCAGAGGAAGACTTGCAAAAGACTTCTTTGATGTTTAGAATAAGATACAGCATGAAAACAATAGCTAATGTAATTTCATATTCATACAGTGAAGGGGAGGGAAGTAATATACAAAAAAATTTGTAGCTTTAATGTCTCTTTCCAAAATTTTGGACAATTAGATCAGCAAGATATTTTAAATGGCCCCTGAAAATTAACTTGAGCATCAACTACCCATTAAAAAGAAGCAAAGCAAGACTCAGCACAAGCTTTTCCTCGGGTATCGCTCAGCGTGCTCTTGCCGTTGCCCTGACAACCAGCTGGTTCTTGGCTCTTTGGCAATTGCTGTGGATGCAACAACTTTCATATTTCTCATTATAATGTTATTATTGTTATAAGCACACACACAAAAAAAGCTGAAGGAACGGTTGTGTCAAATTTAGCCTATGCACCCAGGTAAAGAACACTCAGAAAGTCTGACTTTTAAATAGCTCCTAATGATTGGGGCACAGCCTAATTTTAGAGCACTGTCAATCAGCAAAAATGTTTGTAGGTGCTTTGATTCCTTGATGGCAAGAACCCTGTAACTACCTAGACAGTCAGATGGTGAAATGTGAACTCCCTGTCTGGATTTCTGAGTCTGGGACATATCCTTCTCTTCTGAGGCTAATCCACTTTTTTTTTTTTTTTTTTTTTTTTTTTTTCTGAGGAGATAGACTGATATTCATACTAGTGATCCCAGTGGCTACATTTATTGTTTTACAGAGCTTAAAGAAGTCTTTGTGATCTAATGCCTTGACCATAACAATCCTGTCCCAAGGATCCAGAAGAAGAAGTTTTAAAAACTGTGAGATTTGAACCAAAATGAAAGCCTAGATTTTTCCAAGGCACCAATATATTTAAATTCAGTCTTCACTCTTTCCCTCATCTTCTGGCCATCTAGGAAAATGCAGTTAAGAGCTTATCCCAGGTGGAAATGTTTCTAGCAATACACATAATAATCTAAATATAGTCTGAAAGCAGCTCAAAACAATGCTGCTTGCATTTCTTTGACTGTCACCTAGCCACCATTACTGTCTTTCCCCCATCCATGAGAAAGGGCGAGCCACTGTTCGAAATGTTTCTAGGACATGTTATGCTCCTAGCTGCTCTGGTGTAAACCTGGAGCTCTTCCATCAGTTTCCCGTTTTAGATAACTCCACATTTATACCTTTGCACAAAAACAGTTTTTGGCTTTCTCTGTGCTTCTATCCAGCTCTGTCCAAATATACTTGACAGCACAGTTCCTTCATCAGTCTAACACATCATCAGATCCTGATTTATAATGTGCATTATAGACTCTTGGCCAGCAAAAACAGACATGAATCAGCTGTGACAGCATGTCTTCTGCTAGCACATGACCATCCACAGACCATTGGCATAGTCAGAGACTAAGTGTCATTTATATCTTTGCAGGTTTTCAAGTTTAGATGTCATGTGTGTGGAGAAGGTTTCATTTCACTCTCACCCGCTCCTAAGTAACCCATTTACTCATACAGTCCGTGCTCATTAGCATGCAAGAAAACATTGTCCTGTCATTCTTCTCACTCCTGTTTATATTCATTATATTATTAACAGTTGTACTGTTTATAAAATAGAGGCTTTCATGGATCATGCCACAGAAAAGACAGATAAAGCGATCATTTAATTGTAACTTTAAAGCTCAATTGTTTCACGCTTGATTTAGAACCTAATGCGTTTACTAATATAGCAGAACAAACAAGACCAAAAACCTTATGTGTTTTCAATTCAAAGTAAACTTCACAAAACCTGCCCTTTGTATCATGCCTACCCAAATATATTACCCATCAAAACGTCATGGTATGAAAGGCCTTTAGCCAAGAAACACAGAAGACGAGAAGTAATCTGGTAAGTTTTAGCTAGGCAGACATTACAACAAGAGCATGCTTCAGAGTTCAGTCTGCAATCTGTCCCTCATACAAGGTCAATTTATTTTGTAGGACCCTAGGAAGAGTTGCAAAGGGAACAAATGTACCTGATAGCTATCCAGGTTGTTACACAGCCTCTCTAGTATCACCACTGCACTCTGAAGACTGACAGACTGATCACAGCCTCTTTGCACCTTCTGTGCAAAACTGGTTTGGAGCCACAGGATCCACACACTCGTGATTTCTAGGGATGGCCCCCTAACTCTCTGGGCAATGGGATCCCATCATAAAGCCAAAACAACCCAGTTTCAAGGCAATAATTGCAAGGAACATCAAAACAATGTTAAGCTGAAGAAGAAATAATCATATCTTTGTTCACATGTTAATGAAACAAATACATGACACTGCAAATTCTCATGCCTCTATCCAAACTGACCATGCTCAAGAAGGCAAGAGACATCCAGCTCACCAGATAGAACTGCCTCCTCACTGGCTTCTAGGCAAGCAAAACCTGAAAATGAAATACTGGACAACCAGTATATTTGACGTATTTTTTAATTAAGTGCTATAAAAATGCTGCCCTGATTGTAAAATGAAGTGATAGAATTACTCCTCTTGGCAGACTATTTTTGGACTTAGTACAATACATTAAGAATGAACACACTGAACTTCCTCTAAAGCTTATTTTCCCAGTGCATTATAAAATGATAGAAGATATTATTGCCTGGTGATGTGCATGTTCACTACCACAATGAAGTACTAGTGAGAAGTACTTTCCTTCAAAGATAAAAACACCATATGGGAGCCAGGGGGAAGAGCCCCCAGTGCCTTGAGAACAGAGCATTAGAGGTTTCCACGGCACAGAGAACATGGTGAGAAAACCAGGGCTACTGTAGGAACACACCCCTCTGGATCATGCAGCCTTGTAAAAGCTCCCTACTGTTTGCAGGACAAAAAGAATGGATGGGGATGCCTTTTCACAACAATTTCCAGGCTCCTTGTTGAGCAGAGTCCATAAGTGAGCAGGGATTGCCTTGCTTGTCTAAATAATGGCATAACCTGGGGACAAAAGCTTTGTGTCTGTCCATCTTTACCACTGCCCCAGCACCTGAGCAAGAGGTTTTTGTGCATCCCTAGCATGCTGCAGATCCTCTCCTGACAGGCTACTTTGGGCATATCAAACCTGCCCTGGGCTTTCTCCACTGGCATCCCATTGCAATGCTGGTCAAATTAAAAATCTTGGTGCCCTCTGTAAAGGGATGATCAGTCATCTGCATTCAGCATCTCTAAGTTAGCCTGTGAAGTGTAGGTGAAGCTTTTGATAAGAAATTCTGCTCCTCCAGCTCAATGGCATTTCCTTCATAAGGTTGAAGACGTAGCAAATTTCTTCCACCTGTCATTCATAACCATGAACTGACAGCAACATAGGCCTTTAAAAATCATTTGTTTAACAATTTGTTACCGAAGTACTATACAAAGAAGAGAGTCAGAAAGAACCAAGGAAAGCATCCGAGTACTGTGGTACTGAGGGATGGTGTAAGGACTTGAACAGAGCAGGCTAATAAAAACAAACTAAGAAAATGCAAAGGATGAAACTTCAGCTTCAAATAATTCAAATCAAGTTTCTTCTGAATGGCAAATGACCAAATCTGTTAAGCACATGCCTTCTTTTAAGTTTATAACTTGAAGCACAACCTTAAACTCAGACACAAATTTAATTACTTTGCTCAGATGGAACCCTTGAGAGCTGTTCACCCAAATGTGAAGTGTAAAATAGAGTTTAATAGACACATTTTCAGGCTCTCTTAATTGTCACTGCCATAACTCACTTTTCCCTTAATAACATGCAATGACATTTTCACATCAACACTGCATCCCACAGCTTTCAAGAAAAGCAGAGACTAGCAACAAAATACCTTAAAAATCACTGTCCTATCCAAAGCAAGGTGCACTTTGCAGGGAGGCTTGTTATTGTCATTTCCATCACCATCACTATTGTTATTTTTATAATATTAACTAGACTGCAGATACAATCAGGAAAAAAAAAAAAAAAGCCACTTTCAGGTATAAGTTCTGCTTCCCTCAAACTATCATTTCCAATGCAAGGACAGAGACATTGCAGTTCATTTCAGATGAAACACTGGACAGTGACAGGACTGTCTTGGAGAAACCAAGGCCACCTGAAAGAACAGCACAAAGTAAAATGCCAGGAGAGAAAAAGGAGCCAGGCAGCATGCTAGCCTTCTCTCTGGCTGTTGAAGAAGCTGCATTTGCAACTAACACAAATGCAGCAAGTGGGATGCTTATCAGTTTTGCTCAGTGTTTGAGTCACGGTTATTTGTAACCATGTCTTGCCCTCCATCTCCCTGTGCCCCACTTCTCCACAGCCAACATCCCTGGAAGTGACCCTGAGCACAGAGTGGGTGAGGGGTGATGTTACAGTGCACATCCAGAGGCAATGTGCACAGAGCCAGGGGCTGCAGACCCCTGGCATGCACGGGGATGCAGTGTGCTGGGGCATCAGCTGCTCCGTCCCTGGCAGGCCCATCTCCCCAGCGCAGCACAACTTCTTCACAGCCACACCAAGTGAGTCAGCACCAGAGAAGTCCCTCACCAGCCTCATCCTGCCCCCTCGCACCAGCTAGCCCTATACACATAGGATTTTGCAGCTGTAGCTTTTACAGTCAGTGCAGACTGCGGCTTGCATATTGGTTGTTATATTCAAGTCCTCACTAAGCTCACTTATCACAGACTATTCTATATTAGCCTTGTTTTCTATCACCTTCTCCACTTTTGTCCCCAGAAGGTAGAATATAAGGAGGAAGGTTAAGATTACGTAATAGAGACAAAAATATCATGTGCAAAAAGAATGGTCCTCACACAAATTGATCCCCCTCTGTGTAGCTTCCTCCATTTATCCTTGTGCATTTGTCTGCTAGTAATAGTTAATACCTGGCCCGGATTTCCCTTGTTTCCTAAATTATTCTTTTTCAATCAGAGATACCAGGGTTCAAAAAATCAAAGCTCTCTAAAATGAACTAATGTATTAGCACAAACCTCTGTACTGCTTTGCTCTCTGCCTAATTCTCCCCATCAAAGCAATGATCACTAAAGTAAAGCAAAAGAGAGACTGTAAATACTGCACATGTGTGTGTGTATGTCTATGTGCACATGAGGTGATAGGAACTCTGCTCAACTTGTTCTGCAGAGAGAAGTTCAGAACAAGACCTCAACAAAGTCTTGCTCAGTGGTAGGTTCCTAACAGAACTCAAGACCATCCACTGCCTGGCACATCTGCCAAGAGCTCAGTCTTTTAGCCAGCACACTTCTTTGCTGTCTCTGAATGCAGCAACTCCTGCTCTGCTTGGCACAACTTCTCGGAAATGCTCAGCCCAGCTGATACAGCTCATCTCATCTCAGACAACTTCTGCCTGAGGACACTAAGCATATACATGCTTTCTGAGGTTTGGACAAAGTCTCTCAGGGACTTTCTGGTACTGTTTGTCTCACTGAGACACCTGTGTGGTCTCTTCATTCATGTGAGGAAATAACCACCTGAAAAATAAAAAGTCCTCTCACACAAAAAGAGCTGCAGCCTCCAAGCTTAGAGACTGTTTCCTGCTTCTTTTGTGCCTACTTACTTTTCTTTTGGATAGCATATTCGTCACAACCAGCTCTAGTGTTCCCTAGGCAAGGATAAAATAACACACTTCTATTTCAAAGTTTGCAGTACTCTAGCTGCTTGAAGTGATAGGGATATGCACTGGGTAACCACAGTCTTTATATATATATATGCACAGGAATACAGTTAAACTAAATGATTAAAACATATACTGGTGACTTAATTGGGTTAAAAAAAAAAAAAAAAAAAAAAGAACAAAACCCACACAACTTCTCCAGCTCCACTGAGGTTACCTCATGGGCATCCTAAGACATATCACATCATAAATCTGCAAGTTTCCACTGTTGTGCAGTGACACTGAACATCAGCTGAGGATTTTTCTCTGGTTGTCCTGTACAGAATAAGATGAAAATGATTGTCATAGAAATCAAGGAGCCACAGACGGTATTTAGATATCAGGAAGTTCAAGTTAAGCTAAGGCTGTATTCATCTCCTCATACATTTGCTGTAGCACTTGGAAAGTTTCTGGCCAGTCTCTACAGTCAAGTCTATGCCTTGCATGATCTTTTGTAGAACAGATATGCAAACAAATCCTGAACTGGCATATTTTGCACTACTCTCCCCAGTTGACAACAATGAAATTTAATTTCCACTAATTAGTCTGAAGTGATGGAAGCCTGAAATTAACTTCACACTGTAATTTAGAACCTGATAGTGTTTTGTGTCTAACTCGCATGTTAGATTAATATATTCAGACTTCTCCTTTTGTACACCTAAGTGTAGCATTGCAGCACCTAAAATTTAGGCTTCTCACCCCAGCAGGGTGATTCAGACTATCTAAATTAGATGCTTATATGATCTTGGAAAAACAAAGTGTCAGGTGCTTCTAAAAGCCTTCAGAGGGAAGTTCAGTAAACCTAGATTGACAGTGCAGAGTCTGCACTTTCTTGTAAGATGATTCAGTGACCCCACAGGGTAAGCCTTGCAATTAAAGATGCTGAGTTCTCTTTTGGACTGTTGCATGGTGGAAGCAGATGCCCTTTATGAGTTAGACTATTAGACAGTTTAATTTCCGGAAGAGGACACTGTGTCTGATACCTCCACACCCCCCCAGCCTGAGTCCAGGACTCCCACTGAATGACGAGTGCTTTTTCTCCAAGCAGAACATTGGCTGTTCATCCTTTTGTTGCTAGTGGTGGGAACTACAGTCTTATGTCATGCAATCTGTCAGCCTGGGCATTCAGTGAACACTCGTTATACTGAATATTTGTGGTTGAGTGACTAGGGCATTGCATCTGAAATGCAGGCATTTCACCTGTTTTTTGCACTTGCTGATTGAGGACCAAGTCCATGCTCATTAGCCACTCTGGATTCTCTTCCACCAACCTCATGGAGCACACTTGAGGACTCTGCCAACACCACTGAATACTGGTGGATATACACCCTTTCTTTTCCATCTCCAGCTTCAATCAGTGTTCCTATTTTTTACATCAGTTTGAGAAAAACACAATTATTTGGCTGATATACTCAAAACATAACATTTTGAGCCAGTTTTGATTATCATCAGGCCCTATATGCTGCACTGATTCTCAGCTCTAGATTGCCCATGGCCTCAGTAAGGCAACCCAACTCTTTTTATCAAAACTCATGCTTAGTTTTTTAAACAAAGTTCAGTCCCACCAACTCCAGTGTTGCAAGTGCTTAACTTGCAATAATATAGAGATAAACACATGCTTAAATCCTTTGCTAAATTAGTGTCCCAGAGAGGAAGAAGATTAAGACTCATGTTCTTTTATTGCATGTGATTTTAAACTTTTGTAGGTTCTACTGAACTATCTCATTAGAAAGCACAGCAGGCCATTCAATTTGAACAGCATTGTTTATTTTATTTCATTATATCAGAATGCAGTTTTATTTTTTCAGTTAGCCCATGAAATTGAGCCTGAACCTTTATACAGACTCTACTCAGCTTTCTCTACCTATGAAATCAGGAGATTTCCATTTGCTTCAGGGGTAAATAAACACCAACCTGCAGTGAAGTTTTGGAAATTAGAAACATATCCAGTCCTCAGCTGAGCCAGTTTGTCTTCACGGTCCTGGCCGTGCAGTGGGAAGCGATGTGTGAAATCCTGAGCTGTCCAAGGTATTTCAGGACTGCAGCACCGAGCGAATCGCAACAGCTAAAATGCCTACTTAGCCATTCCTAATTGAATATGCAAATTGCAAAGCCCACATTAACATCTCAAAAATGTGTGATTCTGTACCCACTAGTGTTTATTTGCAGTTTGAACAGTTTGTTTCTGGTAGAAGAAGAAGAAGAAAAAAAAAAGCTTTCAAGCTTGTCCATTAAATTATTCTACCAGCTGTCATCTTATTAAAAAGTCTGCAGTTATTAATAAAACTAGTTTAAACCACTCACCAGAAATTACAAATTTAAGAACAAGTTCCCTTCCCCTAAGGCTTCCTTGGAAAGGTTCTCACATTCACTGACAACCTCAAATAAGTATCTCTCATCCTGCCAATATTCCTGTATGTAGTACAGCAGAACCTAACAAGAATATGAATGCAGATTTTCAGATTTGAAGGTGAGGGGGTATATGATGGATTTGGTCTATGATAAAAACTGCCAAAACACAGTACAGAAATTCTGTCAAAAGCTGAAATTCTGAGTAAACATTTGTCTTTTTGTGTATTTATAAAGAACTGTTGCAAATTAAGAAAGAAACCAGGAAGAAAAAGAGCACGCGATTTATTGGAGATGTGAGAAAAATGAAAGAGAATTGTAAAGTAGGAGATGTAACGCTCTCTTTTACACCATAGAGCACGATACCGTGATGTATCTGAAACTGCAATTTTAGGTCAACAGAAGTCAAGAATGTAAAAATTTATTGCCAGCCTCTGTCATGACAGTTCCTCAGCTGAAAAAAAAAAAGAGATTTATAATGGGAAAAAAAAAGAAAAAAGAAAAAAAAAAAAGTGACAGTAGAAATCCCCTCTCACACACAGGCAAACAAAAATAAACTCAGAAATAAATTATGATGCGAAACTTATCAATTCTGCATCACACAAATAAAGACGAATTGTGGTATCAGGTTATTAAGTTGATACAATTTAAGGTATTGGGCTGTTCTCAAAGCCCTGCTTGTGTGAGGCTTGTGGATTTTGCTGACTCTGCACCTCTAGGTTATTGGGTTGCTATCTAGAGCTCATCAAACTAGAATTGGCATAGTTTATGTCCATTTGTTCTAAGCAGGAAACAGAAATGAAACTACTGCTGGACTTGAGCCATGACTATCTCAAGTGTGGGGCAAATGAGGTAAACACCAAACTGAGACCCAGAATACAAGTGCTAGTTAAAGCCTGGAAATGGGGAAAGGAGACAACCATTCACTTTGCGGTACTGCTACCAGCAAGAAGAGGGGGGGAAACCTGTTACACTTTTCCTATTTCTGAACTGGAAAACAGATCACTGTGATCACAGTCTCTATGATTATATCTAGTTAAAAAAAAAAAAATCCTTGCAGGGAGAAAGAAAAAAGAAGGAAAGGAAACAGAGGGAGTTAGCACAGATAAGTTTTTTTGAGATATCTCTGTGATTTTTGCCTGTGAAGAGAAAAATTACTTAGCACATCAAAAATGAGCAGTTTGATCCTGTCTATGGGGAAATACAGCCAGTTAGTGGTTCAGCCACCAGCATGCAGGCTAGTCCTGCTCATATGTGTTTTCCACTAGACAATTTTGATTTGTTCTTTTGGTTGTGGGGTTTGGTTGTTTTGGTTTGGTTTGTTTTTTTTTTTTTGAGGGGGAGGGGTGTTTTTTCAGCATCTTGGTCATTCTTAATTTCTTACTAAACTCATTGCAAAGTTCACATTGTATTCCACTAGCACTGAACAGGATAAACAGTACTTCCAACTAGTAAAAATTTATGGTATCCTAGTTCCAGTTGATCAGCTTTCTGTGATGGTGTTTCTATCATGTTCCATAAAGAAAAGTAACACCACTAGACTGGCATCAAAAGAGGGTCTTCCATGTGAGTAACCAAAAAGGCAAAAAGACATTACATCCCACAAAGCATATCTCTGTCTTTCCATTTTGGCACCACCTCCAGATTTGTCATCCATCTATTTGGACGCCAAAGAGAGCCATCCCACCATCTTTCTTCCAGCCTTATGTCAATTCAGCTTCTTTGCTCTCTATTAAGTCAAATGAATTCACATCAAAACTCAGAGTGTACTGTTCTCAAACTGTAGCCCATTTCATCATTCCAAATTATTTCAGTGCTTTTAGAAACAACGAGTGTTCTGCGGGATCCTAATTTCAGGATACTTACAAAAGGCCAAGTCTGGCCTTTTCTGAGAATCCTACTGTCACTGGAACATGGACAGGCAGATGGAATAATACTCCTTTTCCTCACACTTAGTCCTGAGAATGATAACATTTGCAAGAAGCATTTGAAAGTAATCAAAAGGCTTGGAACAGAATGGAAATGAATACAAATCTGTATTATTATAGTAACGATGATATTACAAAAGTCTCATTCATAGGGCCAGCAGCATCTTCAGACTCTACCTCAACCAACAAGGCTTCATTCAGGGGAGTGTTCAGTCCTGGGAAATTTGAAAAAAAACTAATTGTTTCCATCTTCGGGTGCTGCAAATTCTTATCTTGATACACTGGAAATGTTTGAGATTAATTAACTCTACTTTCTTTACATGGTAATTCTGCTTGTTTGTCTCCAACAGCTTCTTTGGATTTTAAATAGATTGTCTGATAAATGTACAGAGTGATGTCTGACAACCATTAAGCACTAATCACTCTTTTGCAGCATAGATCAACAACATTCAAATTTAGTCAAATCAGAGGGTGGAAGAGCTGCCAAGAAAATTCAACAATAAAAGAACAAAGAGTGAAAAAATAAAATTAGCTTATCAGTTATGCACAGAGTCACACTGTGAGATGACTTCTCCATTATCCATGGACATTGTCATGGACCTGAGTATCCCAGCAGGCCTGACAGCCAACCTTAGCAGGACTCCCACCCACTGGCCCAGGAGCCCCATTTTATCTCAGCTTGGAAAAATCATTGATTGCCCCAGTAATGCCGTAGTTAGTCCTCCAGTCCCTACCTCTTGGGTGGACCTCAGCCCTATGCTATAGTAGTTCATCTCCTGGTTGGATCCCTAGGACAGATGTTGCAGCTCATCACTCTCTCTCTGGCCCCAGATGAACTTTGGTCTCGCATCATCACTTTGTCTCCAGGCTTGTCTCTGACTCTGGCCCTGTCCTCATTAACCTTCTGGAGTCGCAGGATGGGCCCTGGTTCATCCCCTTACTGCATTAGGAGTAGTCAATGGACCTCATTGCCCCTCAGCTCTGCCTGCTGAGCTCAAGGCCCTGCGGGATAGTGCTCCTTGGAGAGGGAATGGCTGATACTAGGATCACTTTGGCCCTTCAGGAGCAGTCAGCTCTTGCTGCACCCTGACAGATTTTCCTGACTTGAATGTGCTAACTCTGAGATGTGCACCTTCCTTGAGTAGTTGAAATTGTCCATTTAGAAACCATGACCAATTACTCTTTTTGTTTCTTTTCCCCGCTTAGGCTTTTATAACATTTTGAAACACATCAGCACCAGGATGTTTTCCTCACTTCCTTTTATGTTGTTCAGCATCTTGATTGTAGTAAGGGGCTGAAGGTTGGGTACAATATCTGTAGTAACTAATTTCTCCAAGTGTGGAACATGTGTACCCGAGGCTCACACGAAACCTGCAACAATAACAACAAAAATCAAAATGGGAAAGAGGAAAAAGATCCTCTAAAATGTCTTTACAAAATAAGACATTTGGAGAGTTCCTTCCCAAACCTCCTGCACTAAAAGCTCTGCATCTCCAGAACTTCCCAGAATAAATTTAACAGCTATATCTCCTTGTTCTCCAGCCCACTTACTTTTTCAACCTACCTCATTGTCTCCAGCACATTTATGTGCCCCTCTCCACAACAGGAAGCTCTGCAGTCCACAAACCAGAGTAAGGAGATCTTGGTCATACAGTAAGTCCAAAGAAGGATGAGTTGCCACAAAGCACTGGCAAATGTCAAAAGGAGGCTGTTTTGCCTTGCTTGCTGCCCTGTAGTCCTGCCTTGCAGCCTCTGCTAAGAGCAGCATCTTGAAATGCAAAACAGCTTAGGACTTTGTTCTGTTTTCATCACTCACCTGGGTCACGTAGAGCCATTGTGACTTTAGACTAAAATGTTTATGTAACAAGCCTATATTTTTACTTTAATGCCACTACCAGCAAAATCTGGCATGGTAATGTCACAATACTATTACGGGCTAAAACCAGAATATTACAACTGAGGCTGTTGGCCTACAAACACCGTGAAATACTGAAATAATTAGGCTTTCAACAGAGTAAGAGAGTGACTAGACTTTTTAATATACACAGACTATCATCTTCAAAATGACAAATCTAAAATTAGGCTTTTAAGCTTGCATACATGGGATTTTCAAAAATACTGGTGTGATTTAAGAATCTCACTAAATTCAAAACACATTTCTAAATTAAAAGGTGCAGTTTGCTTAGCTCTCATGACTTGCCAAGGTTATTAATATTAGAAAATGTTACCAGACGGATATGACATGGACAGTTTATCAATTTCTTTTTTAAGGATGTTTTATTCACTGGCTTTTCAAGGTAAGCATAAAACTAAGCAGCAAAACAATTTATATCAAAGCTGCAATTCTACTAGTTATTACAAATCTAATCAAACAACTACAATAAAAAGAACATTCAAAACTTACAGTTTTAAAGTATGATTAAAAAACCTAGCTGTGTGTGGTTTTCAAAAGTATACATAAAGGCATGGAGGTTCTACTAGAAGAATAGTTTGCTAAAATGTTTTCCATTGTTCTAGGCATATTTCCTCTGTACTGACCAAGACTAAGTCAGCCTAAATAAAAATATATCCATTATCAAAGCAAGCTCCAATAGAATACATTTTTGTGCATGTAGGTTGCCATAAATACTGTTTCCATTAATTGAAAAAGTTGATATCCAGTGCAACCAGACATCATCAAAGGATGAACTAGATTCAGTGCTAATCACAGTTCTCTCATTAGCTGTTGTGAAGCAGCAATACACTCCCTGGGATTCAGGAAATCTTGTTCTCCAAAAATGGATGCTAACATGGCAGGTATTGAGTCCATGCAGATCCAAATCTCACCTGCTTATGAAGAACTGCAGAAATGCTCCATGCTGGGACCACCTAGCTGGGATTTGGCTGTTCCATGACACATCCAATCTGTGCTGATAAAAGAAACCTTTCTAATTTAAGAGCTTATGCAACAAGGGTGGATAGAAAATGGGCTGTAGAGAAGATATAGCATATCTTTGATAACCTTCGGGTAGTTTCTTCATGAGGAAACTCTCCCTTTACTAAAACAATATAGGAAGTATGCAGCCTTTGCAACCACAAAGACCTTATCAGAACAGACATATTTTCATTCTGGTAGAAAATATAAACAGTGAGTAATTTCTGGAACTGGTGGGCTCAATTCTTCACTGTTGTCAAATTGAATTAGCCTCAAAGGATCTACCTGAATAAATATACCTCAAAGGTAACGATATGTTTCTCAGTGTATCTGCACAGGGCATAAAGTCCCCACATTATTTTTCCTATTCATGTCATCCTATTTCTTTAGTCTACATAGCTAATGTTTTCTTGCTTGCTAGTATATAATGCAATAATTGCAATACACCGCAAATTTTTTTCTAATCCCACTTTACTGTCTTTAAAGACTGACCAGCTGGGGAAGTCTTCAAGAACATTCTTGTTTGAAAATTTCATATTAAAAACAAAAGGTTGTTACTACAGAACAGCTTCTCAGTATTTTCTCCATTATATGACTTTTCACAGTGGACATTCTTAAATGTTTCCTTGACACTCTCAAACAAGAGTACCCTGATGGGTTCATAGAATCATAGATGCTAGGGATTGGAAGGGACCTCGAAAGATCATCTAGTCCAATCCCCCTGCCGGAGCAGGAACACCTAGATGAGGTCGCACAGGAACATGTCCAGGCAGGTTTTGAATGTCTCCAGAGTAGGAGACTGCACAACCTCCCTGGGCAGCCTGTTCCAGTGCTCTGTTACCCTCACTGAGAAGAAATTTCTTCTCAAGTTTAAGTGGAACCTCTTACGTTCCAGCTTAAAACCATTACCCCTTGTCCTATCATTGTTTGTCACCGAGAAGAGCTTGGCTCCATCCTCACCCTTTGTATATTTATAAACATTAATAAGGTCACCCCTCAGTCTCCTCTTCTCCAAACTAAAGAGACCCAGCTCCCTCAGCCTTTCTTCATAAGGGAGGTGCTCCACTCCCTTAATCATCTTTGTTGCCCTGCGCTGGACTCTCTCCAGCAGTTCCCTGTCCTTCTTGAACTGAGGAGCCCAGAACTGGACACAATATTCCAGGTATGGTCTCACCAGGGCAGAGTAGAGGGGAAGGAGAACCTCTCTCAATCTACTAACCACCCTTCTTCTAATACACCCCAGGATGCCAATAGCCCTCTTGGCCACAAGGGCACAGTGCTGGCTCATGGTCATCCTGCTGCCCACCAGGATCCCCAGGTCCCTCTCCCCTACACTGCTCTCTAATGGATCATTCCTCAACTTATACTGGAACCTGGCGTTGTTCCTACCCAGATGCAAGACTCTACATTTGCCCTTGTTATATTTCATTAAATTTTTCCCCACCCAGCTCTCTATCCTGTCCAGGTCATGCTGGATGGCATCACAGCCTTTTGGCGTGTCAGCCACTCCTCCCAGCTTGGTGTCATCAGCAAACTTGCTGATAGTACACTCTAGTCCCTCATCCAAGTCATTGATGAATGTATTGAGCAGTACTGGTCCCAGTACCGACCCTTGAGGCACTCCACTAGACACAGGTCTCCAAACGGACTCTGCCCCATTGATCACGACTCTCTGGCTTCTTTCCTTCAGCCAGCTAGTTCATAGTCCAGTTCTGTGGCTAAATCTGGGTAGCTTCTTCAGGAGGGTATCATCTAACTCATTTAATGTCTAGATGTTAGGGTCCTTCCTCACATTCCCTTCAAAGATAACAGAAAGCAAGGCACTGCCATAAGGCAACTCATCCCATCCTCAAACAAACGTATCAGACAGATTGGCTGAATGACCACCTGCAGCTCTCCCCATGGGTAGCCTAGAGAGCTGGACTCCACTAGGCACCTGGAGTGGGAAACACCTGGTTAACCTACATCTCCAGTGCCAGCTGAGATTGCCTGTAATGTCCTGTCTAAATGCCTCTCCAGAAGGTCTCTGCCTCTCTCACAGCTCCTGTATCTCTTCTGCTGGCCTCATGTGGATTCTTCAGGTATCCCTGCTGTGTCTCAAACTGCATTACATGCCTATATTTTGGCAACTAAATCATTCTCTGTTTAGATGCCACAGGTTTAATATTTGGTGTAATATATTACATGAAAATTATGTCCACTTTGCACCATTCACATTGACAGAACTACCAGGACACATTTTGTTTTAAATAGGGATTGTTATAATATTCTGTCCAGCAATTCAAATGAGCATGTATAAATACAATTTGGAAACAGATCCTGGATGTCTGTCTCCTATCCTCTCCTTATTCTCGGTCTGTAGGTAATCTCATAAGCAAACTCTCAGCCAGGCTGTCTCCTTTTCCTTCATTTCTTCCAGCAGCTCTTCACTTCTCTTAAATTTCTTGCCATTAGAAGCAGCGGTAGTGGTACCATCATGGTCATGACTGACGTCATCACTGCTTTTGTTGCTATGGTACTGAAGTCATCATTGATGTTGTCCTCACATATTTGTACTAATGCCTAGAAACTTCAGTTCAAAAAAGTAACCTTGTTCTGCTAGTTTCCAGAAAGAGTACCTGTCCTGGAGAACCCAAAATCTAAATAGTTAAGGACACAAAAAGTAGGAAAAAAATAATTTGAATGCAGACATCCATCCTCATAAGCAGAGTCTTCATCATAATTTTCACTGGGGTTATTTATCTTGAAAAGTTAGCAGGGCAGTAAATGGCATTAACTGTGCTAATGTATGTCCTCCAGCATATGTCCTTACCTTCAGAGCCTCTGCATGAGATTTCCAGCAGCAGGGCGGACTCTGTTGCTAGACCTGCCAGACAGCTCTGGATCCACCCATTCCTAACACAGTCCAGTTTAAGGTCAAGCTGTGACAGATTCTTTAAAAAATTAATGAACAAACAAACTTTGCATGTATCCGGAGAAATTCTTTACCCATGGCAGGATTTAATACAGTTGACAAGATAAAATTGATTAACATTAAAAGACAATAATAATGTAATACAGAGGTAAGCATATCTGTCACCTGAGTATTTTTATTTAGAAGCTTAATTTAATATTTTATGAAACTAATTTAATATTCTTTGCTTCTGTTTTGTGAATCCATCAGCGTGTTTTAATCATTCTCTGTGATTTTCCATTTTCCATTAATTTCTGTCAGAGTAGCACTGCTCTAAGATTTCAATAATCTAATCTGCTTTTTTTTCTTGTTGATTTATAACTTAAATTTAAAATTTGTTTTGGACATTGATAATTTAATCTGGTTCTTAAACAAGTAATATATGGTACTGGAGTCAGATCTTTATAACAGGAGACAATAATCTTCCTCTCTTTTCAGAGATCATCTTTCAATATTGTAAAAGCTTTATGAAAATGAATAGGCTGAGGGTAACTTGTTTATTCTGAAATCAGTTTTCTGAGCATCTACATAGGAGAGTTCCTATGTAGGAGTTGCTAACTCCTACATGGATTACAGAAGTACTTCACAGTGGAACTTAGGGTCACAAATCTTCAGCATCCTCATATACAATTGTTATCTTACTCTATGTTTTACCTGACATAAGTGAATACACTCTCAAAAACATCACTTACAAGCATAACAGAATCCCTATGTCAGCTCATGTCAACTAAATAAAAAGGAAACAAATACATTAACTATCTAAAACTGCAGGTTCACAGATAGAGATGCTATTACAAAGCAGGACACAAATGGTGAATAAGAATGTTTTTATTTGCTACAATTAAAATTGACTAGACCATTACAAGAAGACCTAATTTAGTCAGTTTTTTTGTATTTACCTCCATGGGATTCAGTGGCAAGATATAAATTGTTGTAATGACTGACCAGATCGATCTTGCTGAGTCTTAGTATTCAGTGAGTATAATGTTAGAAGACAGCAAGAAAAGGAACACTGTTATAGGAAAATAGGAAATTAGGATTTTAGGCCTAAATCAGTGTTATAAGCTGTGCTGCTAAGGCTGCAAGTTTCAGCCTTGTCTCCTGTATAGCCCTTTCCCAGAACCACGAGCGTGGTTACCTTATGCTTGCTTTGTATCCTTAGACATTGATAAATGCTATTCTTAGGTTTACTGATTTTGTACTAGATTGATATTTGTACTAGATTGATGAACTATGGATAACAAATGAGGCAGGTGGAACTTCAAAGCTAGCCCTGTAACTGAGGACTTTCCGTTCGGTACTTTCCGAAGTGGAACATGAAGAAAGAAGTGAAACATGAAGACCACTGGGACGGAAGGAACCTGAAGACATCAATAGAAGACATCAATAGTGATAGACAGTGATAAATTTTGCTTAGTTGCATAATACCTGTTAGAACCCTATATAATGTCTAGCTGTATTACTGTATGATTGTCACTCTCTGAGGAGGTGATCCAACCCTGCTGTTCCTGCGAATCTTCTACAATAAATACTGCTCAGAGTAACCCACGAGAGTTCGAGTCTCTCTCCAGCGCCTTCCTAATAACCTTTTTCAAACACTTTCAAAAAAAGTTTGGTGGGGGCAGAGAGATAAATTGTAAAAGCCTTATTGTAATTTTCATTTCACCTATGTGCAGAAAACTGAGTGGACCTCTACTTTCAAGTCATGGTGAAATCACTGAATTAAAAACAAAGTTAATATCTTGGTAAGGCTGTGCAAGACATTTTGACATGTGCCATTACAATATGGGAAGACTGAATAACAATGTAGAGGCATCTAGTGACCAAGAAACAATTATTTCAGAGCAGCGTGAAATGATTCAGACAGACAATAAACTTCAGTGGCAGCTGAAATAGTTTAGCCTGCATACAAAGCTTCAGATAGTTCAATGTTCTACATCACAACACTACAATTTGCAGTGTTTTCATTTCTTTTATGTCATAGGAAACTCTATGTCTGGAAGATTTCAGTATTTTTACTGTAATACTAATGGTTTGCATTGCAATCCCATGACTTGTTCCATCAAGGATCCCTAGTAATCTCCCCTCACTTCTCATGCCTGCTTCCAGTCCAAGTACACTTGCCTAGGCAACCTCTGTGGCTGCTAAGTCCTGATATCATCCACCAGACTCCTTTTCCAGGCTCTTTGTCCAATTTCTGTTGCACTGCCCACTGTATTGCATCTGTTTTCAGCGGTGGAAAATAGGTTCTAGATTCAGTAGCAGAGCCCCTGACAGCATCTTGCTTCTCTCCCCAAAGAAGCATGGACCCTGAGTAGCTTGAAGGTGTCTGAAGTTGTAGTTACAGGAAAGAAACTGATCAGCTTATCTCTTAGCTGGAACATGCTCATGGACATAAAATTGCAAAAGGATATCTCTTGCTAAAATCCATGTTTAAGGTCCAAGCACATGGAGTGAAGATTTACTTCAATAAAAGGTTATCAAGTAATTCACTGGAGAGAAAAATCACATTTTTTCTTTGAGTCTCTTATGGAAGACAAGTGAATTATGTGAGTTAAGGTCTCCTCTCTCCTTCAAAAATATCCACCTAAGGAATATCACTTGTCTGGAAAAGTTTTATCCAAGTGAAATTCAAGTTCAGTATGCAGATATAAAATAAACACATGCTCTTACGTGGGACGTACTAAACAACATGAATAACATCAAATTGTTCCACCTCCACTTATAGCACCAATTTACTTTCTTTCGGTTTCATGAGGAACTGTACCATCCACAGCAGTTTGCAAGCAATAATAAGCGTTTATCAAGGCCATTTTTTTTTTTTTCCCAAAGAAGTAGTTGAGAAAAAACTGTGAATATTTCATTTGCTTACTAAAAAGAAAGAGGGTCTGTCTCCATAAATCATCTGGCTACTTTACCTTTGTGAATCAATATCATTCTGTATAATTGGATCCAAAAACAAAGCATAGTGCCAGACTTCCTACTGCATCTACATAGGACAGTCATTATGTGCTACTTTATAATCATATAAATAACAAGAGAAATGTGAATTTATACTTGGTATGTGTTAAGATAAACAGTTTGTTAACTCCTGTACTTATAGTACTTTCTGTTGAAGTGCTGAAAAATGCATACATAACACAAATGCTCTCAGAAGTTACAGAACATTTTACAAACTCAGTGAGATTAAATTGCAATACAAATTAGCTAATAAAGAACTTAATTAGGAATTCTTTAAACTCAAACACCTAATAGGAAGAAAAAAAAAAAAAGAACAAAAGTGACTTCTACCTAGCCCTTCTGTGAAAAAACAATGCTATATAAATAAATACAAAACCAAATCACTGTAGAAAGGCAAGAGATGTTATTCCTTAGAATGCAAAGTTTTTCCACTGCAAAATTCAGATACCTATGCAGTTTAATCAAAGGCAAAAACACCAATGCCATAAACTGCAAGCAAAACATAACTCTGAAGAATACATAATATTCACAGCCCAAGAGATGTATTAGTACCATTTCTCAATACTTCTCAGTCAACATGACCTCAGTAGCTCCACGTGGTCTATTTTTCTAAGGCACCATTATACAGATGAATTCCCTTCAAGAATCCTGGCTCCTCTCTTTGGAAGTATAACTCACAAGGCTAGATGGAAAGCAGTACTCAACAAGTACTTATATTCAGTGTTTGGATCTTTTCAGAAATACCTTTGTGGACTGAAGTAAATCACTCAGCACATAAAGAAATGCATTTACATTTCAGAGGAATGAAGGAAAGGGCTGACCCTAGTATCAACCAATGTAGACATATGCAGTGTTTATAGAGCCACTCAGTTCTAAGGGACTATAAACTAATATTTTTATGGTTAGGTTGGCTACTGTCCTTCAAGGGCAACTCAAGACAGCTGTGGAGATACTTGCCGTTTTTCACCTCTCCATCACAAAGATGTCCATACAGCCTCTTCTGGCTCTCCAAGCAGAACATAGTCAATGATTTTGTAGACTGCATCCCTGTTCTCCCCACAGTGAAAAGTCAAGGGCAGAGGGATATCTCCGGCCATAAACAGTGGTCTCACCCCACCAGCAGCTCAGTCCCTATCCCATTCTCCAGTGAGGTCACTCCTAAGTTTTCACCTTGCTGGCATGCATAAATCTCTGCTATTGAAAAATATTTAATTCTTCAGTTCCCTCTTCAACCACAGAAGTTATATAGAGGAAGGAAAGGCAGATTGCTTCTTTGCTCCTCAAGATGCATACAAAACCAAACAACTTACAGAGGGTGTTACCATACTTAAACACTATGTGTGAAACAATACAAATGGGGCTGGAGAGTATAAACACAATGTGTTTTCTTTCTTAGATGTCCTCTCCTGAAGGCTTTTCAGGTTTAGATGCTACAAATGCCATCTAATGCCACCATTCCCACAGATACACTTGTTCCTTCCACAGGCACCTCAGGCCAGCCCTGTCCCATGATGTGAGATTCACACATGGGGCCACAGGCTGGGAGATGTCCGGTCACATAATGACAGAGCATACCTACTATATGAGCAAAGAAGGACACAGGGTTTGGCTGCCAGAGGGGATCATAGGGATGTATGGAGCACAGTGCCACAGCTCCTCCTGCCCTTGTGCACCAGGCGCAGTTGGGGAACAGACTGCAGAGCTGTTGGTCAGGGATGTGTGGAGGGGAGCCCCGAGAGAAGGCAGCAGCAGCAGCACTAATGTATCAGATGTGGCATGGCAGCAGGCAAGTGTGAGGAGACAGGTGCTAAAAGATCTCGCACTCACCACAGGAGACTTAACAGGGCTGTTTGACATCTGCACAGTATGGAGGAATAGCAGAAGGTGCAGCAAAACCATCTGGGAGCCTTAGTGCAATAGGGAGTTATAGATCACACAAGAAGTGTCACAGAAAGTTCCAATTCCTTGAATTCAGACTGAGAATCTGCAACTTTCCATATCAACAGAGCAAAACAGGAGTGGAGTGAGATTCTCACCCAGCTCTCTGCTCCATACACCTCCCACCACCAAACACCACATGCAGCTGTTGGCAGGTACAGGAGACTACTGCTACAATAAGTAGCAGTAATTGCCACTAATTTACAGTGCACTACAGTTTCTGCACAGTTTTATTTCTGGCTGGCTTGAACAGGTAAATAAATGCTCTGCTTCTGTTTTACAGAGACCTTCAAAGAGATCATAAACTGATTCCTAAAACAATTCTAGGATGTCTTCACTCATCCTGTGTGTCCCTTCAGAGTTTCCCACAAACCTATACACTGTCTGGTGGCTTCTAACCATTGCTAATTATCCCATAAGTATTTAATAGTGTGTTCCCAAACTGTTCAGCAAGAGGTTGACTTGTATCAGAGATCCATGTCCCTTTGCTTTGTCTTCCTATTTGGCACAATCTGAAAAGTACTAGATTATGGAGATAGCTTATATTTATACATAGAAGTGCTGCCTCTGTTCTGGAATCACCATGTTGTCTTCAAAACAGAGAGTTCATTACAGGCGTTTCTACAGACCATGCCTGTTGGTATTGCACAAGATACATGAGAACCCCCACAAGGATCCCTATGGAATTGTGTGCATCCATAGGTGGGTGTTGATTGCAAGAGCATTTTAATGAAGCTGCTCCCAAGCCTGATAGAAAAATGCCAAGGGACTCTTACATTTAGAGGAAGGCACCTCTGACTTACCTGCTCATGGAACAGTCAGTCTTCTGGTTGCAGAGATGATAAAGTGCAATTGCTTCTAAATTGTGGAATAATTATTTTTCTAAAAATGCCCACTATCACTTACCTGGGGACAATCCAGGCCAAGTAAAATGATACTAAGCTCTATAAGCCCAAGCCATCACCCACTATTAAGTGACTGTGAAAGGCAAAACGTTGCTAGCATATTAAGAATTCCTAAAGCTCTAGTATATCTTATAGCTGACAAAAGAAGCAAGTTATAGAAAAAGATAACATACTCTCCTAAGTGAGCATGTGGAGTTTCTTTAGAAGACTGTGTCCCTTTATACTTGAGAGGACATTTTTTGATTACAAAACTATGAAGTAGAAAGGATCAGTAAGAATCGAGAAACCATTTAAAGACTCATTTACTTTCAGCTGAGCCACAGGAAAGGAAAAAGCATTTCAGCTTGGAGGAGAAAACTTGAGGAAGGAAATAAAACTGGAAAAAAGAAAAACAACATGTCACTGCAGATAATCTATTAGTTTCTGGCATCTCATTTATCTTGATAACTCGATAAAGTAATATAACAGATATTTATTTCCAAGTTTAATTCATACATATTTGTTGATAAGGATGTGTTCTTTTGACTTTTTCATAACCTACTGGAGATAAACATCCTTAAAACAGACCCTCCAGCACTGTCAGAAGCCAGCCTTCCATCTATAATTAACAGTGTTTTCTTCCCAGAGTTTTGACCTATCTTCTACATGGATTTCAATAATACTGTTTATTAACTTCTTTATTATGTCTAATATGTCAGACAGTCTGTCATAAACAGCCTAAAATGCAATAATGGGGAAAAGAAAGTCACTAGCATTATCAAGAAATAGCTTCCCAGTCACAGCCTGATCTGAGCATACATTGTTTCATCACACAATCCAAAACAACATGATTGGCAAGGAGAAACATAAGAACTTGTCAAATATTGCCAGAAACGACTTAACAGATATGATAATACAATACACTAATTAGTGTTTAAACTTGCCAGACATAAAGGAGTGAGAACTGGTGAGGTTGTCAACTGCAGGTAAGGTGGATGTGAGAATTACACACCTGAATGCTCTTTTTTTTCTCTAGCAGAGTAGAAGGGGAGATAGCTTATTAAAACAATCTGAAACTCAAAACAAACTATGTTTCATAAGAGTAGACTCAAAGACCATTTCTGGAGCTTATGGTGAATCTCAGTTTCTAACTTCTTCCATGTGAAGCAGGACTAATCAAACTCATTTCCTAAAGATATGCATCCTTCTCCTGGTTGTTGTCATAGTCATAGAATCATATAATCATAGAATGGTTTGGGATGGAAGGGACCTTAAAGGTCATCTAGTTCCAACACCCCTACTATGGGCAGGGACACCCTCCACTAGACCAGGTTGATCAAAGCCCCGTCCAGCCTGGCCTTGAACACTTACAGGGATGGGGCATTCACAGCTTCTCTGGGCAGCCTGTTCTCAGCACACTCATAATGAATGATTTCTTCTTTATATCTAACTTAAATCTACCCTCCTTCAGTTTAAAGCCATTACACCTTCTCCTATCACTATACACGCTTGTAAAAAGTCCTTCTCCATCTTTCTTGTCAAGCCTCCTTTAGGTACTGGAAGGCTGCTGTAAGGTCTAACTGAAGCCTTCTCTTCTCCAGTCTGAACGACCCCAGCTCTCTCAGCCTGTCTTCAGAGTAGAGGTGCTTCAGTCCTCTGATCATCTTTGTGGCCTCTCCAGACCCTTTCCAACAGGTCTATGTCCTTCTTACATTGCGTGCCCCAGAGCTGAACGCAGTACTCCAGGTGGGATCTCATGACAGCAAAGTAGAGGGGAAGAATCACCTCCTTCAACCTGCTGGTCACACTTCTTTTGATGCAGCCCCAGTTCCATTTGGCTTTCTGGGCTTCACGTGCACATTGCCAGGTCATGTTGAGCTTCTCATCAAAAGTCCTTCTCCTCAGGGTTTCTCTCAATCCATTCTCTGCCCAGCCTGTATTTGTGTTTGGGGTTGCCCTGACCCATGTGCAGGACCTTGACCTTGGCCTTGTTGAATTTCATGAGGTTTGCACAGGCCCACCTCTAAAGCCTGTCCAGGTCCCTCTGGATGGCATCCCTTCCCTCCAACATGTTGACTGCACCACACAGCTTGGTATCGTCAGCAAACTGAGGGTGAATTCAGCCCCACTGTCCATGTTACCAGCAAAGACATTAAACAGTGTCAGTCCCAGTACCGACCCCCGAGGAATGTCACTCATCACTGGTCTCCGCTTGGACAGTGAGACCTTCATTCTGGCACACCCTGGCTCTAACATGTATGACACCCCTCTAACAGGGAGATGTGAGAAGAAGTGTGCATGGTACAAGTACAAGCCACGGCTCAAGATGTAGTCAGTTAGTTGTAAATATTTTGCCTATCATGAACATCTGTTAGCAGCTAATCGATTAACAGTGCAGAATTGCTGAGTTGTGCCACACTGGGGGAATAGTTTGGGTGTCTCTCACACACACTGAAACTGATTTTCACCAAAGTTCCAGAACTTTAGTTATTTTAATTAGTAGCAGGTTAATTTGCCCAACAGATTTAAAAGATATGAGAGAGGGGGTTTGACTGACAGATGGGTCATATCAAACTCATTTATTTTGGAAACCAGACTTAGAAAAATACATGCAACTTGCTTCTGATGGAATATATTACTGGGATTCTAATATTTGATTTGTGCATCTGACAGAAGTGCAAGGAAAAGCAGAGGGAAGAGGGAAAATCGATAAAAATGATCTGTAATCTTTAATACCTTGGCCCAGCACATTCTCTCTTCAGCTGGCAATGCCCTATTGCACAAATTTAGGTAGGATCTTTTGAGTCCATAACCAGCTGCTGAATTTTGTCTACTTAGGCATTTGTTGCACACAGTGTGTTGAGACAGGCTTACGTTCCAAAGTTTTGCTGGCCAAGCTCACAATTGATGGCACACATCGGTTCCCACAGAGGCCCAAATGTAACAGCAGTATCTGGGCTTACAGGGCCCTCACACCTTGAGGCTCACACCATGAGGGCAACAGCATGAGCCCCACAGGGCCTGTCACCAAGGTTCTGGAAGAAACTGCCAGGGAAGCGTAGCTGAAAGGGTGAGAGCTGCAAGCAGAGGGCAGGCTACAAGATGGCAAGTAGAAAGCCTCTAGTGCTACAGGGGTTAATTCACCCAAGGAACTGTGGTACACACTGAACTGTTAGCATTTAACTTGCCATTTGTGAAGGTTGCATGGAGGACTTTGGAGTATGAAAGCCTGTAAACAAAACCAAACTCTAATAGGGCATTCTGCAGCATTGTCTGCTCCCCAGCAGCATAAATCAGTGTCAGGAAACAAACAGTGCACCTGCAGCTATAAGAACTTAAAAGCATAGAACTTTCTCCTTCCTTGAGCACTGATTTCAAGGCACCAAACTCACCAGTTCGAGCATCTTAGAAGCTATGAGTGCCCTGATAAAACTAGTGCCATGGCCAGCTCTATACAATGTCTCTGCACTCTCATTCCCTCTCTCAGTCCCTTCAGTTGTAGCTGTATCCCTGTGATGTGGTCACAGCTCTGGGGCAGCACCTAACTCAGTGTCTGATTGCCAGGTGGGATTGAAGCCCTTTATATATGAGCCATGAAGAAATATATAGCGTAACCCACAAGAGGTACAGATTCAGGTAAAAAATTACTGCCCTTTCTCACAGATGAACCATCCCACTGATTCACTGTCCACAAATGTGAACATGAGATGTGGACTACTGAAAGCACTCCTTGACTGAAGATTTAAGAGCATATAAAGCCAGCCATGTATATGATGAATGCAGGACAAATGACCAAGTCTGGTGTCAAAGATCTGCATGTCTCACCTCCCTTCTCAGATGTGTAGGTCTTGGTGGGTTTAAGCCTAAGATATGTTGTGGCAAAGTTGTAAAAATGCATGTAACATGAAACAAAGTCCCCAGCTCACTTATTGCAGATGGAATTATTCTATTTGAGTGCAGTCAAGGACCTGGTCATGTTTAGGTTGTCAGTCAAAGGTACTCTGCTCACTTTGGTCTCTTGCTAGGATATATGCTGTTTGGTCCTGGCTGTATGAGAGCAGGCAGTCCTCTGGGGCAAATGTCTCCTTCATCTATGTGGGTTATGTGACTTCCATGTCAAGAACATGCCCCTACAGCTTCTGCACCTGAAATCTGGGTAGCTGCAGGACAAAGCCACAGTCTCTACCCAGACTGGAAAAATCAAGTGGTCCCAGTGAAGGGCTAGAATACTAATGTACCTCCTTATTACATTCACCTGCATTTATATCCCAGTTAGGGTAGTACTTTCCTCTACCAGGTCAATAGGACACCTGCAATCACTTGTGCCCAGCACGACAGACATGAAGCAAGAGAAAAATCTAGAGAACCACATGCAGCTGTGGTTCTTGTGCCTCTGCCAGCATTCCTTGCCCGAGGTACCCTTGCCAGCAGATGTCCTCTTGCTGCAGCCTGGTGGAGCAGTTTCTTGCCCATGAT